>NC_052625.1:42551905-43751905 GCF_016161935.1 Mauremys reevesii
AAGGATCTAGGGTCTGACCTTCTTCCAAAGTCTCAAATTGCCTCTATGCATTTCAGTGAATTTGCACTCCTGCTACACAGAAGCTACTCTATGTTTATAGGGTCAGATGGCATACCCCCCAACACACAGCCTGAATCCTATACCATAACGCATTTAAGCATATGTGGAGCTCTAAGTGTGTGAATAGTCCCATCAAAGTCAAGGAATTTGTAAGGAAAAACATGGCACTTCAAGTGCAAATCCTCTTCCAAGTTGCAAAAAAACCCACTTCACAACCACTACTTCAGTACCAGAGCTGCACTCCTGTTCACTGGCAGGAAGATGGTGCATAGATATGACTGCAGGTAGGAAAAGATGCCCAGCTTCTTGTCCTGCCTTGCTCTGCCAAGCATCCCGCCTCTTCTGTGTGGTTAGGTCTGGGATGCTGTGTTTCTGACAGGGGTCCCCAAACTTTCTTGAACGTGGAGGGCAGTAGAATTTTCCCCCATAGTGAAATCCCACTGTGGTAATCCTTTGGGAACAGAAATTATCACCAAATGACCAAATAAGTATTAAAACTGCACTGCAAGCCTGTTATCAGGCTGAGCAGAGACAGAAAGGGAGGAGAAGTTGCCACAAGTGAGCCATGAGAGGACTAAGGGGGAGTCACTAACTCCAGACTTCATGCAACTGCTTTTCATTAAGGGTGAAGGACTAGCCTTTCAGACAGGAAGTGCCCCTGCACTTGAAGGGGAATAAAGGAAGTGCCCCCCCAAGAGATGGGGCTATTTTGGCAGTCAGGCCTTTTCCTGTTACACTGAAACAACTCTGTCGATGGTGATGTATTTTTGTGAAACAACCAAATTTCCCCACAGGTATGTTCTTGTCATATCTATATTTAGATTGGCTAAAGCTCTTTGTAGTAGGAATATGTTGTTTGTTTATCATGTAACTTTGACTCCTTCACCTGCACTCTTCCCAACCATCCATCTCTGCTGAACCTACTTTTAGCATATCCCACCTTTTGAGCAGCTTTCAGCAGACACTGTATATGATTGATTTTGCCATTCTGCCAGTAATATGTCCCCTCACTCTCTCTGTAATTAACATGTAATAGACAAGTTTTGGCAACACTTTCCTGTACTGTTTTACTTCCCTGTGTTGCACACTTTAGAACTTCTGAGTTTGTGCAGATTCTCCTTTTAGATTCTCCTGTTGTAACCCCTCCTATTATTTAATCCTGTCCATGCTGGGTGGTGGTATGTTTTGTCAGAAGTGAGCTGCATTCGAGTGTGTTTGTTCAGTAAAGTTCAGAACTGCTACAATCCTGACACTTCAAACTGTTCAAATGTCAGCTTCAATTCTGAGGGAAAAATGATCACACACAATATTCAAACAGTGTGTGTGCAGGTTACAACAAATGCATAGGAGGTCATGACTCTACAGAATAGATGCAGGAGCTCTAGAAGGCCTCAAGAAAAGGAGTTCCTCTACACAACAATTTTTGTTGTACCCCACCAACGGAAACGTTGTTCTTTCTGGATTTTAAATGTAAGCAGAGTCAGGAAGAGATCTACCCTGACATCTGGTGGTACATTATGAGGAGTGGGCAAAGGAATTTTAGGAATGTGCATTTGCATTGGTAAACCCACTCCACTTAGCATAACACACAGCAGCATGGGATAGTTATTTTCACACTGTGGAATCCCCAATTTCTTTGTTATTGGGGCAGGAAGGAAAAAAAAGGGCTGTTACCTTAATTATGTGAATGAGGAACTATGAGACTGCTTTATGACAGAAATGACTCAACCTACATTAAATAGTACTTGCTAGACAAGGGACATGGGTTCCAAAACCCAGTGAAGGAAGAGAGGCTGGGGACTGGTGTGTGTACCTGATGGTATGGGCCCTTTTGAGGGCCTGGAACACCAATTGCACATCCTCTTCTCTCCACTGTTAAAGAGCAGAGCTAATTTTGAATCCTTTAGGAGTCCATCTGGAGGCTGCTGACCTGAATTCATGTTGGCCCAAGGTGGCACTGGGGCTCCTCTACTACAAGCTGAAATCACTAAAAGAGCTAAGCTTACTGAGCTGAGATCACTGAGTGGGGGAGCCTGAAGATTGATCGCTAAGCAGCTGGCAGAGCGGAGCAGTCTGCAGCACGTTGGTGCAGCCCATGGAACAGTGAGCAGTGTGGAGCAGTTCGCGTGGATGGCTGATGCGGTTCACGGGTTGGCTGGAGGAGCGGCACAGCTGATGGAGTGGAGCCAGTCGTGGTGAAGGCTGCAGCAGAACTCCACGGAGAAGTGGGGCAGTCGGCCCTGGCCCACGTAAGGTGTCCCTTAACACCCTGTGTGTGCCCCCCCCATTTCCACCCAGGCTGGGGGGGTTAAAACTCTGCAGATAAACTTTTGAACTCTGGGGTGGCACTGACCAGAGACGGAGACTCTCTTGGATTGTTGGACTTTGGGGTGATTGGACTTAAGACCCTAAGGGGGAGAGGACAGTGCCAAATGTACTTGGAGGTGGGTTTTTTTTGCTTATGGTTTGTGTATAGTCCTGTTTGTGGTGTCTCTCCAACGTGATGCCGCATTGTTTCCCTCCTTTATTAAAAGGATTTTGCTACACTCGGACTCTGTGCTTGCGAGTGGGGAAGTATTGCCTCCTAGAGGCGCCCGGGGGGGTGGTAGGTAATTGTCCCAGGTCACTGGGTGGGGGCTCGAGCCGGTTTTGCATTGTGTTATTGAAACGGAACCCCTGGATACTGAACCCGGCCCTTGTTGCTGCCAACTCAGAGGGGCAGAAGGGTTACATAAAAAGCCTCTCATAAAAATGCCACATCTGGTAGCATTAGCGCTGAGTGCAGAGAAAGTGGGTGCCACGGCACAGCTAGACTCCTTTCTAAGAAAGCAATAGACATCAATCAAGAATGTTACCAGCGATTGCCTCAGGTGGAAAGTGATAGCTAAAAAGTGTATGCAGTTGACAGATTGATATTAATTTCCTAGAGACTGCTTCTCAGGTATCAGATTTGTGGGTACAATACAGTCATTCCTGGAGTGGAGTTTCTTGGGTAATCAAAATAGGTTCTACCTGTTTCACAAAACGTATTGATTTAGGGCCTGATCCAAACCCACTGAAGTCGTTGGAAGGCTCCCACCGATTTAAAATTATGGGCAGTGGATCTGGCCCCATTTGAGCACTTTGTAAGGACTCAGGAAAAGAATCCCATTCAAAATAGTTAGATAACTAAAGAAAGGCATGTGGTACTATTTTCCATATTATTCCTTACTGTCTCAGCACTGTGTGGAAGAAAGTGTTCATGCTCTTTATCCCACAGGGATTGGAAGGAATCCTATGAAATGATTATTTGCCACATGAGAAGAACAGAAAGCATTTGTACAGGCTTAGGGGAGTGGGGAAAAGATGGTGCTGTTTTATGTATGAAATGTTCCACGCGCTAAAGGAAGAGAGCTGGGTCATGTAAATAAGCAGTGACCCCCCAGGCTCTCTGGATTCTCTACTAAAAGGGGACCTGACCCTGCAAACCCTTGCTTTCCTCAGTAGTATTAGAGCCCAATCCTGCAATTGTTTAAGCTAATGAGTCAGTTTACAAAGGTGACAAGTCTGAGTAAAATACTTGCATGAATGAAGTTACTTCCCTGTTTTGTATTGTTTCAGGATTGGGCTCTTAAGGCAAGGAAACGGTACTGTGTGATTTAAGCACAACTTGCAACTGGATTTTTTAGGATTTGGCCCAATGTCTCTTATTACTCAACAACTGTTTTGCTAGGCCACAGTGGTGGCCAGTGAGCTGCAAAGCTCAGACTGAAACAGCAGATGAGATTTACAGTTATACACTGAGTCTTGTAGAGACACAAATGCCCTAGAGAAGACTGGCATGATGGATACTGCTGCAATCAGAGTTCTGGGGAACTCAGCAATGTATCCAGTTGTCCAATTGTATGATGTCACTTTAATAGGGAGAGGCATTAAAATAAGTCAGTTCAGGGACAGTGTTTCTGATTCAAGGAGGATTATGGCCTATGAACTATGGGAGGAATGCCGTACTTCTGCAATTTTAAGGAGACAGTCTTTGGCTTCAAATGTTTGTGACCCAAACCAATTTATTATTCCTGCTTCTTGAATATTTGTATTTGTTCTTTTTTTTGTTTTTTTTGGCCAGGGGAGGAAGGGTCGCAGATGGATGGTACTGTAGCCATACATTTTACCCTGCAGGGGCATCCACCAATTAACCACTTGTGAAAGGGACCCAAGGGTAATGTCACAGGTGACAGATAACCAGGAGACCTCAGATCAGTCTGTGACAAACATAACAATAATCTCGTGCGTCTCAAGGGCTAAAAGCTCAGTGGAAGCGGAGTCTCTCCTTTATAGTGCCGATTTAAAGGGGAAGCAAGCTGAAGCTTGTTCATGGTATGGGAGAGGTACCAAGCGGTGACTCTCTGATCCCAGGTGATAAACTCCTCCCAGCAAAGTACCGACTCGGAGACTACAACGCAGAGCTGCGGAGGAGGAAGAAATAGACGGGGTCCCTGGGATGTGGGAGCTCACTACACTCAAACTTTCCCAAGCCTGGCCTGAGGGCTCTCTGCTCGCTACAGTGATATTTCGTCCCCTTCAAAAGTTTCCTTGGGGAAGCTGTGGGAGGAAGATCCCCTAGGGGCCGTGGCGAAGACCAGGAGCAGGTCTTGTGTCTCGGTGGTGGGGGTGGCTGTTGGCTTTTCCTCCACCCCATTGCACTCCCCCGGGGGCTCCCAAGTCAGCGCCCACCAGTTTGGGATTTATCTTTCCTAGGCGGACCTCTTCCCTTAACCTCCTTCTCCCCGCTTCATCCCTGCAGCATCTGCCTCAGCCTGGTCCTTGCACGGCTGAGCGAAGGGGCCAGGTAGAAATGCCAAGCAGCTCACCGAGATGAGGATGCAGCTGCCCCTGGCACTGGAGCAGGATGGAGGGAGGGGGAGACGCGCCCAGCGGCTGGGGTACACCGGGGGAAAGAGAATGAGGAGAGGAGCGGGTGCCCACACACACAGAGAGAGGCGGAGAGCAAGGACACACACACACACAGTTGCACCCAGAGTCAGGCACCCCATGCCCAGTGCCTGAGACAAAGTGACAGAGCAGGGGGCACAGACACCGTGTGAGAAGCAGGCACCGGGGCTGAGATGCACATGAGAGAAAGACAGAGGGGCCGAGAGAAGACAGGCCCCCGCCCACGCTGACCGAGAGCGGGACGCAGATACACACACACACACAGACCAAAAGAGACAAACACACTGAGATTGTGACAGAGACACTTCAGGGACTGGCAGATACACACACCTGGTGCCTGGGCGAATCACACACACAGCGCGATAACAGACACCCAGTGATCCCACACATGGAGATCTCACGGGGTTACACACACACAGTGATCTCTCACACACACAGACAGAGATCTCACACAGGATGATTATACACAGATGGTGATCTCTCTCTCTCTCTCTCTCTCTCTCTCTCACACACACACACACACACACACACACACACACACTGATCTCACACAGATAGGGTGATCTTACACACGCAGCCAAGGTCATGATCACACACAAGAGACAGGCTGATCGCACACACACAGAGCGATCTCTCTCTTACAGGGTGATCACACACACACGATCGTACACACCTCTCCAGGGACAGGGAGAACACCAGGCTCCGCTCCGCGCGGAATCTGAGCACAGCAGCAGCAAACCCATCCTGGGTCTGGGCCTTTCTTCTCTCTCTTTTTCCATTTAGTCAAACAACACCTCCCCAAGCCCTGAAAAAATGCCTGTCTGTGAAGCGAGGAGAGGGCGCCGGGTCTGTAAATAAGAAGTGAGTACTGGCACAATGGCATGTGTTTCTAGATCGCAGTCTGTCCGAACCCCTCCTGGCCTGACCCCCTTCCCTGAAACCCCTGCCGCACCCTGCAACCCCCTGACGCACCCCTCCTGCATCCCGACCCCCAGCCGCACCTCACACCCTTCCTGGCCCTACCCCCTGCTGCACTCCACACCCTCCTGCACCCCAACCCCTGCCCTGACCCCTGCTGCACCCCGACCTCCTGCCACACCCCGCACCCTCCTGGCCTGATCCCCTGCCCTGAAACCCTGCTGCACCCAGACCCCCTGCCCTGAGACCCGTGCCGCACCCTGCATCCTCTGTCCTGACCCCCTTCCCTGAGCCCCCTGCTTCACCCTGCACCCCGCATCCCTCCTTCACCCCCCACCCTGCCCTGAGCTCCCTGTCACACCCCTCACCCCTCCTGCACCCCTGGGGACAGGGAGGGGCAGAGTTGGGGGATTTGGGGAAGGGGTTGGAATGGGGTGGGGCCAAGGAGGCATGGGGGTGTCAGTAAATGCAGTCCTCAGGACAATGTACTAATCCTCATGGTCATTTGAGTTTGAGACCCCTGATGCAGAACCGTTACTAGGTATTTTTGAGCCCCAGGCAAGAATATAAAATTGCGCCTCCCCAGGGCTGGCTCTTCTGCAGCACCGGCGGCAGGTCCTCAGTCCTCTCGAGGGAAGGGCCTGCCGCCAAGAATGAATGAAGTGGCGGCAGTAAAACCTGTGATTTTGGGGGTCAACTCATGATTTTGACTGCTTGGGCTGGTAATGTTGCTTCCAAGATGGTCTTTGGTTCCAGTCTAGTTCCAATGCAGAGAGGGACTCACAGGTTAAGAGAGGAGGGAGGTGCTGGATATCAGCAGTGGCCACTAGGGATCAGCATGTGTCCTGAGAATGCTGGGAGTTCAGGTTTGCAGCCAGGATCAGGGGTGGCAGGTTTGTAGAAATTTTGGTGGTGCCCAGAACCCGCTCTGCCCAAACTCTGCCCACGGCTCTGGGAGGGAGTTTGGGTGAGGGAGGCGGTCTGGGGTGCAGGCCCTAGGCTGGGGCAGGGGAATGGGGTGCAGGCTCTGGAAGAGAGTTTGGGGTGGGGGTCCGGGGGGGGGGGGTGCAGGTTCTGGGAGGGAGTTTGGGGATGGAAGGGGTGCAGAGGGACGGGGTGCAGGGGTGAGGACTGTGGCTGAAGGTGAGAGGTTTGGAGTGTGGGAGGGGCTCAGGGTGAGGGCTCTGTCTGGGGCTGGGAATGGGAGGTCTGGGGAATGGGAGGGGCTCAGGGCGAGTGTAGGGGGTGAGGGCTCCGTCTGGGGCTGGGAATGGGAGGGGCTCAGGGCTGGGGGAGAGGGGCAGCGTGCAGGGGGATGAGGGCTCTGGTTGGGACTGGAGATGAAGGGTTTGTGGTGGGGGCAGAGGGTGCAGTGGAGGGTGAAAGCTCTGACTGGGGGTGTGGGCTCTGGGGTGGGGCAGGGCTGGGGCTGAGTTTGGGGTGCAGGCAGGCTGCTCCGGGACAGGGGCCAGAGAGGAGGACTTCCCCCAGCCCTTTCCCTGCTGGCAGCAGCAAGCTCTGGGGGAGGAGCCCCCCTTTCCTGCCCCCCCAGCAGCACATTCACCTCCACCACTGTCACTGCATTGGCTCCTAGGGACCCTCTCAGGTCCAGGAATCTCCCTCACTTCCCCTGTGGTGGGTGCCAGGAGGTGCTGCATGCGGCTCTGCCCCTGCTGTTGCCCCTGACTGTAACCTCACTGAGGGCGAGGGATGGGGCTGCCTTCTTGCCCAGCATGGGGCAGGAGCAGTGACTGCGGGCGGAGGGAGAGGGGCTCTGTGCTGC
Organism: Mauremys reevesii; assembly: GCF_016161935.1. Classification (NCBI taxonomy): domain Eukaryota; kingdom Metazoa; phylum Chordata; order Testudines; family Geoemydidae; genus Mauremys; species Mauremys reevesii. The sequence continues at coordinate 42,559,599 of NC_052625.1, forward strand.
TGGAGGATCTCGTTGGAAAATGAAAAAGTCTGAGGTGGAAGGGCAGGCTCAGGGTCAGTAGTTGGGGGGCGCTAGGACCCTGCGGCAGCAATTGCTGCAGGGAGGCAGCATGGAGCTGCTCTGTCCAGAAGGAGGGGGGTGGGAGGAAGTTGGGGCCGGGGACACTCAGGGAGGCGGGGGCAGCAGGTGGGGCCGGGGACACTCATGGGAGGCGTGGGGGCAGCAGGTGGGGCCAGGAGGGGATCACCTGGGTTATAAATATCTCTGGGCCAGCGGCTTTTTTTTTTCTTTCTCCGCCAGTTTCTGCACCTGAGGCAAGTGCCTCACTCCCCTCGCCCTCGGCCGGGCACTGCCCTGAGGTGAAGTAGGGTGAAGAGCTGGCAGAGCTTTCTGAGCAACTTGTATTGTGGGGATGTTCCCCCCCCCCCCTTGAACTAGGCATTAGAGGAAGGAAAGAAAGGCGTAAGGAAAGGAACAGGCGCAGCTTCTCGCCTGTCTAGCCAAGACCAGCAGGCTTTGTAGGCACCATGCCAGGCAGCTGATCTCTAGGCAAGAGTCCCACTGAGGTAAGTAGGAGCCCAGCTGCAGGGTCAGCCCTGGTGGGGGTGGGGGGGCAGATGTGCACAGTTAGAACAGACGCACCGCTCACTATCCGGCACCAGAACATTTCCACGCTGCCTTTCCCCCGCCCCACAGAACGCAGCCCTGGCTCGCTGAGCGATCTACCTTCCCATTGGCCACACTGGGTGACGTGTTGCTGCCGAACCTCCCTAATAAACAGCCCATTGGTCCATGGTGGCAGCAGGTTCGTCAGTGGCTGCGCTAATGGCCAATCAGCGCTATCCTGGGGTGGGGGTGTGTGTAACTGACCGTGCGGCGCCGGTTGTTCGAACCTGAGCGCTGGGGAAGGGAGCGGGGACCCGGCAGCCCCGGGCGCTCCGGCGAGTGTGGGGCGGGGCGAAGAGCCGGGCACCGCCTCCTGTCGGGGCGGGGGAGGGGTGAAGGAGCGGGCGCTGGTCCCCGCGCAGGCTGGGGGGCGCCTCGGCCCGGTGTACCGACACATTTCAAAACCCTCCCGTTTTGCTACTAGTTGCAGTTTCTGCCGCACAACGTAAGCATCTGGGCTCGGTACACCGGCAGAGCGCCCCCGCCGCTTGCCACCCCAGGCACGCGCTTGGCGTGCTGGGGCCTGGAGCCGCCCCTGGGAAGACAGCACAGGAGCTGCTGTATGGAGCAACTACATTGACTATGTGTTAGCTGCAGGAGAATTACTGAGTCTGAGGAAGAGAGTGTAGAACAGATTAAACATCACGCTGCATGCACCGTGGCTTATACTTAGATACCATGGCGATGGGGCCAGGATGTAAACACCATACAGAGACTCCAGCTGATCTCCAGCTTTCCACGTGCTGCAGCCGAACCTTGCCGGAGGCCCGCCCGGGCAGGGGCCTGAGTCAATCAATCCCCACCCACTTTGGTACCGCCCTTCGGGAGCGATTTGCGCGACAGGGAGGGTTTACGGCTGACCGTAAAGCGCCAGGGAGCGGACCCACGTGGGTGCGGGAAGAACAACATCGCCATGGGGAGAAGGAAGCGCCCCAGGCACCAGCTGGTCGGCAGCTTGAGCAAGAAGCAGAAAAAGCATCTCAAGGAGTTCGGGGAGGCGCATCCGTTCTACGACAAGTGAGCGGGCCCGGGGGCGATGTGAGCTCGTGGCCCCGCTGCCCCCGGGCAGCCCGGCCTGCGCTGGGCTCCTGGCCGCGGGACTCCCCAGAGCCGCCTGTGCGGCTGGGAAACGGCCCCTTCTCCCGTCGGCTTTGCACCCGCTCCGGGAAGAGCCGCGGGCGGGACCTTTAGCCTGATTCTCCCCCGGGCCCGGCGCTGGGCAGCCCATCGCTGGCAGCATAGGGTTTGCCCGGAAAGAGCCGAGGCAGGAATGGGCGGAGGCTGGAAGAGCCGAGCGGCTCCCTCCGCCGAGAAGCGGGAAGTAACGAGGTGTCCGCAGCAGCAGCAGCGATCGCCCCGAGCTTACACTGCACCCGCTGCTCCCGGGAGGGCGGGAGGCGGGCGGAGAGTTGGCAGCCGGGCCCTGGGCTCCCCGGGGACACGGCGGTGCCGGAGGCTGCCGGCCGGCAAGTTGTCGGGGGCGGTGGGGTTGGAAGGGGCCGACTTAAAAAGATCGTGAGTCTCTCTCTGAAAAAAGACTGAAAACCACTGGCCCTGGTTTTTATATGCAGATAAACTGTTGTTGTGGCACAGCTGAGTCGTGGAGTTGTTATAGCACGTGGGGGGTGGGAGGTTCAGAAAGAAAAAGGTTGAGAACCCCTGGTTTAGATCTTCACCTGACAAGTGCCTGTCTATCCAGATGCCATATTATTAAAGCTGCCCCCTCCCCCAGGTAGTACTAAACCTAATTTTTGAGTGTCCTGTGCACAGTAAGAGGCTTGGTGGATTTAATTTAATTTTCTCTTGGGGGGGGACCCCATTCACCCTGGCAGCATCTTAACAAGTGGAAAATTCAAAGTGGGACTTAGCTGCTCAGTGTGAATATTATGAAGTGTCACATGGAGATCAGGAGTCTTAGAAACTTGTGGGGACAGCAGGTTGTGTGGCCAGCTATGCACCTGGGGGATGTGCTGAGGGCTGTTGTTCCCCTAGAACCACCCTTATTCAAGTTAGAGACTGTCCCTTCAAATGTGTGAGACCATGCAAGTCTGACTGGGAGCCCATAATAGATACACCTCTACCCCGATATAACGTGACCTGATATAACACGAATTTGGATATAACGTGGTAAAGCAGCGCTCCGGGGGAGTGGGGCTGCACACTCCGGTGGATCAAAGCAAGTTCGATATAACGCGGTTTCACCTATAACGCAATAAGATTTTTTGGCTCCCAAGGACAGCGTTATATCGGGGTAGAGGTGTATGTTCCTATGATGCTCTACATGCTGTTACTGTCCCATGCAGGGACAGGTATAGTTTGAATGTTTAGTCCAGTTTATGTTGTTACATTGCTGATCAATTAGAAAATGTGCTAGTTTAAAGTTGCGCAATGCTCCCTTATAAGTTTGACAGCTGCCAACTTTGTCCACTGCTTGCAGGAAGAGCAGCCCCTTGGAGCTAGCTGGTAGGGGCTTGGAACCAGGGTGGACTGGCAGCCCCCCTCTCAGCTCCCCTAAGTTTCCAGTGCAGCAGTAGCCCACCAGGCTATCAATTGCTGGGGACTTCAGCTGTCCCTCCCCCCACTGCCCTGTGCTGCTCCTGCCCTCTGCCTTGGAACTGCTCCCAGGAGCCTCCTGCTTGCTGTGCAAAGGGGGAGAAAGAGGGGTGCTAATGTCAGGGTGTCCCTCTCCCGCCGCTCCTGCCCCCCGCTCCTATACCCCCTCTCCACAGAGCAGGGGACACAACAACAGGGCTCAGGACAGACGGAGCTTGCTGGCAGCAGCAGCTGCTGTCTCAACTTGCTGATCTACTTTAAAAGGCAGTGTACTTAGAGTGGGGTCAGTGTACTTAAAGGGGCAATGTAAGTGTCTCTCTGGGCTGGTCTACACTAAGGGGGAAAATCGATATAAGATACTTCGACTTCAGCTACGTTATTCACGTAGCTGAAGTTGCGTATCTTATATCGATCACTTACCCGTCCTCACAGCGCGGGATCGATGTCCGGGGCTCTCCATGTCGACTCCGCCACCGCCGTTCGCGGTGGTGGAGTTCCGGGATCGATAGGAGCGCGTTCGGGGATCGATATATCGCGTCTAGATGAGACGCGATATATCGATCCCTGAAAAATCGATCGCTACCCGCCGATACGGCGGGTAGTGAAGACGTAGCCTCTCTCTCTCAACACAGGGTGTGTGTCTCTGTCTCTCTTGGCCATGCTGTCTCCCCTCCCTCCATTCTTGCTGCCTTGTAGAGTATGAGGTTACATTAACAACGTGTTAACCCTTGAAGGCTCAGCCGAGTGCTAGTTCATCATTTAGCAGCAAGGTGTTCTCTGGGAAATATCCCACCGTCTGACTTCACCACCTCAACCAAGCATCATAGAATATCAGGTTTGGAAGGGACCTCAGGAGGTCAGTTAGTCCAACCCCCTGCTGCTGTGTACAGTATTAAATTGTTTGTTTAAAACTTATACTGTGTATATGTGTGTATATATAATATAGTCTTTTTTGTCTGGCGAAAAAAATTTCCCTGGAACCTCACCCACCCTGTTTACATTAATTCTTATGGGGAAATTGGATTAATAGATTTCATAGAATATCAGGGTTGGAAGGGACCTTAGGAGGTCATCTAGTCCAACCCCCTGCTCAAAGCAGGACCAATCCCCAGACAGATTTTTACCCCAGTTCCCTAAAGGGCCCCTTCAAGGACTGAACTCACAACCCTGGGTTTAGCAGGCCAATGCTCAAACTCTCACCCCAGAGGAGGCTGCATTTAAAAGGTGTTGTGTGTAGTTTGTGGTGGACTTTGAGACTGTGTGGTGAAAAGGGCTCATGCAAATGTAGTATAGTATATTACAGTATTAACTTAGGCTTTGCTTCTTCACAGGTTTGTGAATTGAGCTATCTGGCCAAAGAGTTATGCTTGTGAATTGGAGAAATGAAGCTGCTTTTCCCTTCCTTCCCATATTCATATCCTCCTCCTTCCATTCCCTCTATAATAAGCACTCACTTCTTCCAACTGGCTAGTTAGCATTGAGACAAGAAGGGAAACACTTAACCGCCTCTTAACAGGGCAGGCTGAGGTCGGGCTCAAAGGCTACAGTCCAGAGTCAAATGCATAATGTTGGGGCCTTAGGCTCTTTCAAGTTTTCACAGACTCCTGATGTTAGCTGCACTGTTTTCCTGTCAGCCCATTGTGTTTCCCAGACACTGCTCAGCATTCCATCCCGTTCAAATCCACAAAACCACCTCTTTGAAAGGACTTTACAGATTGGATGGGACATGATTCGCTTAACATCCTTTCACTTAAAGTAGCATTTTTCAGGAACATAACTACAACGTTAAGCGAGGAGTTACTGTACTGTTTGGCTCTCACGTAACCCTACTGATTCATCACATGATTAAATATAAAGATATCCTTCACTGGTATGGAATGGAATTGATAGCCGGTATGTTGTACATTTGGCTTTGTGCTGTACATTAGTTTTTTAAAGAGTAAAAGTGGTTCCCTATTACTTCATTGCTCCTATCTTAGTATTGTAAATGCTAGTTTGCCCCAGTTAACTTTGTTGTATAAACTTGTTTAGCCGAATAATCTTGTAGTAAATTGGTGGCATATTGTTAATGTTTGTTAGGGAATCTGCCTGTCAGAAGCAACAGAGCAGAATGCTTGGTTATTATGGCTTTTATGAGAGACTTAATATAACAGGATCTTACCTCATTCACTGTCAGACTCTGCAACTGCCTCAGATCCTCTCTTTCCCCAGTCAAACCACCACAACAGGTGCTTTGAATTACTTTCCCCTTCTGGGGTCTGGTTCATAAACATCAAATAATAGTTTAACTCCAAGCCAAAATCACCCACATGCATTTTCAAGGCTCAGCAGTCCACTTCAACCCTCCTGGGCTCTTAACTCCCTCAAAGATTTTACTTCTCCCCCTTTTAGATAGATCTAGCCAAATCTTTCTGGCTGGCTGGTATGGAAAGCAGGGTACCCTGTAGATCAGGGATCCCCAGCGTGGTGCCTGCAGGTGGCATGGCGCCCGCCGGGGCATCCAAGTGCGCCTGCGTACTGGCCAGCGGACGAGCATCCGCCGAAATGTCGCCGACAAGCTGCGTCATCCAGAGGTGTCGCCGCTGAAATGCTGCTGATTTTCGGTGGGATTTCGGCGGCGACACCTCTGGATGACGCTACTTATCGATGGCATTTCAGCGGTGACGCCTATTGAGGTTGCCGCTTGTCGGCGGATGCTCATCTGCTTCCACGGTCCTCCATGGCTCGTCGTCTGGTGCCCACCAGACAAAAAAGGTTGGGGACCACTGCTGTAGATGCTTCTCTGCTCCCTTAAAGCATAAATGTGTGTCTTTATCTCTTTTACCCTTGTATCAGGGCACCAGTCCTCAGCTCCCCAGAGCTCTGAGACACTCAGGACTACTCTTAGGTCTTACCTAGCTCCTGGTTGCCCTCCTTCTGAGGGCGGCAGGCTCACTCTTATAGGAAGCCCTACCCCTGGGGTTACCATCAGGGCTTTGGAGCGGAGCGCGGAGCAGTGGAGCTGCAGGTTTTTGCCTGGAGCTAGAGCGGAGCCGGAGCACAGCTCCAAAGCCCTGGTTACCATTATGTGATGTTTGGCACCTGACCCAAACTCATCACCTGGGAGATGGAGTACTAGGCACAGGTGAGGCTGAACCCAGCTCCCCTTAAAGGCTCAGCCCATGCTGTAATATTTAGCTCTTCCTTTAAGTTGGCTTTTAATTACATTAGGACTTATTTTTGGTTCATATTTATTGTTTTCTTTCACTCACCCCACCATTTTGTTATGTTTATGTGGAGAAACTGTCAGATAATTAAGAAAAATAAATGTCAACAATATCTTTTCAGGGTTTCTGGAAGAGAAGAAACAACTGAAATTTGTGAGCTGGTAATACATTATTACTATTTTTATAGCCCTCTTTGTATTGCTGCAGATAGTCATGAAACTAATATGAATTATTAAACAGTATAAAGCTAATTTAGATGCTAAATCTAGATTTTAATTTAAGTAAAAACCTGCTTACAGAATACTGTCAATGAAGTTAAAAAAAATCCATTTGAAAATAGTTTTGTTTGGTTTTAAACATTTCTCTGAAGGGAGAGCCAGGAAGTGAAATTGAATAGAAACTGATGAGTCTCTTTTTGTCACCCGAGCTAAGTGTAGAATTTTTGCATTTCACCTAGCAATAATGGTGAAAAGTAAATTAAACTTTTAAAATGGAGTGTTAATAATAAGTATAATATTAAATCTGAGAGTGTCCCTTGTAACTCTTTATCTTATTAATGCCCATTATGGTGTAGGCAATTTGATTTTCATTCTCCAATTAAACGGTATATTTTCACTGAGTGAAGGAATTTCATTAAAGCTTGTTCCACTTCTCCAGATCTGTCATGCTTTAATGTTGTTTTGGTCTGGAAAAGGGAATCCCCTCCATCATCTCTGTTCAGATGGATGAGGAGGCTTCAAAACTTTAGGGTGGAGATTGGGTTCTTTTGCTAGTTGTTTGTTTCTTCAGTGATGGTTCATATTGTTGTTTACAGTATCTCTGCTGCCCCTCACATAAAGGTGCCAGGAGCTGAAAAGGAAAAATTACTCTCAGCACGAAGCTTGCCAGTGTTCTTGCATAGTAATACTGTGTTTGTAGCGCTGGCTGCAGTGTGAAATTTACTTGCTGTCATAGCTAAACATTGTTGCGCAGAATCATGCTGGGCTGGTATAGCAGACAGCAGCTAGGATGCTGATTGTTGCTTAGAGATTCAGGGTTGGCCTGTCCACCAGGTTCTGTACTCATTATAAGGGACTTTTTGCTGACTTAATCTTTTGGAAACCAAGTTTGCCTTGTTGAAAGACGGATGTTTCTTCAGTGGGAGATGGATCTGAGCGGTGACTTTTTACTGATTACCAAGCGAGCTAAATTGATGCAGATCTCCACTAAGTATCTTCCTATATGGGTTGCTCTCTTGAGTGTCCTGCACCACTTTAATGGAACTCATTGCTTGTGGAGACTACAAACATTCTGACCTCCCTCTGACCATGGTTTGACTGACAGGGTCAAAATCTGTGTTAACTCAATGGGCTTGTCCAGAGTATAGAGTAAGTCAGTACAGAATTAGATGAACTAGATTTCATAGTTAAAAGTCCAGAGATCAAAGTTCTATGTCCTATAAAGCTGAAAACAATATTGCACTGATAAGCTATGCTGTAGATGTCTCTTACTCATAGCAATTTTTGTCTTGAAATTTCTGATGCCAAAACTTTTAACTTCACTTTGAAGTTCTTTTAACCTCAACTGATCACAAGAAGCTGTTCTTGGAGACGGAGGTTTTCAAAACTACCCAGCAGATTTAGCCACACAATTTCTACTGAAATTAACGGGAGTTATGTGGCTAACGCCGCTTTCAGAATCTCAACTGGGAGGCCTAATTTAATTGCGGGCCTTAAGGAGAAGCAATGAAATGATATAGGTCTGTTCAAGAGTAGAATCATGGAATGCAAAACTTAAAATGTGAGACCTTGGGCTGGCCACATGCATTAAATAAAATACTGCTGCTTTATGTATGTATACACACTAATAATTGCTATGCTATTAGGATGAATGCTAATTAACATGCTGAAGGAATAATATGTATGTTCTGGAACGCTATTTTCACATTCAGTCTGAGAATTCTGATCACTCAAGTGCAGAAAGTGATGGAGAGAGTGAAGCAGAACAGGTCTCCGTGTATCACAAGCTACTGGCCACATTCAAGACTGTTCCAGATGCCAACAATGAAGAAGATGACGAAAATGAGTCTGAAGAAGGTGATGAAAGTGATGAGGAAGAAACAGGCAGTGAAGAGTCTCAGGAGGGTGAAGATGGAGATCATACAGCCGGTGGAGAAGATGAGAATGATGTGCAGGACCAGGAAGAAGGTAGTTTTTGTTTGTCAAATGTATGGTAAGAATGGCTGAATCGGCAGGTATAAACAAACTACGACACTCATTAAAGCCTCTGTATCCAAGAGTGGCTGCACTGCGCGCTGGGTTTCTGTTGGCAGGGGTTGAGGGGGGGGCTGCTTTTGTTTTTTGCTGCTCTGGCCCTGAGGCAGTAGGAGCTTCCATGGCTCCTGCAGCTCTATGCTGAAGGGGTAATGGCTAATGGATCTATGTAGCAGGGGATACACCAGCCCTAGGAACCCTCACGCAGCAGGACTCTGCCAAGACAGACAGAGGATGCTCCCCACCTGCACAGCAGGCACAGCTCATTCCCCTCCTCTGCACCTAGTTCTGCTTCTGCCACAGAAGAGAGGGCAGGATTTGCCTCTAGAGGAGAAAATATTTGAAATGGAAGGAAACCTTCTTTACAAGGAGAGAGCCTCGTTTGCAAGGTTGGTTAGCGAAGAATTCTAGTAAAGAGATGGCAGCTTTACAAAATTGTAGCTATTTAAAATAGCATTGTTGTTTGGCAGCTAAAACACCCATCTGCAAAGATATGGTTTATCCCTTGGGCATCAGTGACCATTGTGCAGCAATTGGCATATGAGCCTTTGTTACTGTAAAACACAAACCGGTTCTGGTTTTGGATAGAATATTGGGAAAAATAACCAGTAGCTAAAATAATACCTGGAAGCTAACCAGCAAGAGTCAGGTGTCCATATAGAGTGACTATTTTCGGAGAACGTAATCCATTTCTCTCTTCAATAATTCACAGCTAAAGACACAGCAAAGCAGATGCTTGGCCAGGAGCAGCCCGATGGAGCAGATACCTCTAGTGACCCAAAACATGGAGCAAGTGAAGAGTTCACCGATGTGAAACATGAATCTGAATTTAGCCTGGAAACCAATTTCATGGACGAGGAGAGTGGTGATTACAATGCAGATGAGAGGGAGAGTAGCTCTTCTGTCATGGTTTCAGAAGGTAAAATACACTGTTCGTGTAGTGAGCTCTCTCTAGCGTGGCTTCTGTAGTTTGACAGTTTACACTTGTTTACAATAACCACATGCAGCAAGACTGCAAACTCCTAAAGGCATGCTCTCTAGCCTTTGAATTCTTATGTTACGTTCCCGTTATGAGGACTTGTAAGCCAGTTGTGTCTAGGTAAGCTCACCTGGTAATATGGACAGAGAAATTGTCTTCAGATTCGGGAATCTATTTATTCTCCCATTAACAATGATGTGATTGTGACTCCTGGTAGGAGAGAACAGAGTCTTGAATTTACCCACACGCATACTATGAATGAAAAGCCCATCTCCCAAGCTAACCAAAACAAAACTAGACTGAAGTTTAAGAATATAGACGCTGTCTGTACTCAACTTCTACATTTCAAGAAACGGGCTGAGATTCTTACTCCCGCTGTGGCCCCTCTACACCAAGAAAAAGGGCCAGAATGGTGTAAAGTGCCCTAAAAGCCCTGTATCTAGCTGGAGGAGGATTCACTTGGCACTTGGACTGGCTAAGTTATGACAGGAGCTCTGCAGCCCAGGAATGGTAAGGCACAAAGGTGGCTTCACACCAAAGCCTTCACATCTGTGAGTTCTGTGCTGCGCTTATTAGTGATACAGCTGAGAATCTCTCCCTAAACGTTAAATCAAACTGGGATGTGCCACCCAAACTCCAGTGTTTGAATCACACTGCCGTGCGAAATGCAAATAACGGGGTGCAGTGATGTGTATGGCTTTTCCGTGATAAAGTAACATACTGCACATTGGCATTTGCAGAATTTCTGTTCACGTTTCATGCTATGTGGTTTTGATATTAGATGGCATAATTTAAAAGAGAGAAATTATGTTTGCAGCATCCCTGGTGACACTGGCTTGTCGGCTTACAACAGCAGCTGATATTAAATCTGGGATGCAATTTGGTTATTGTTACATTAGGGTCGATGCATCAAAGGGCTATGCAATGGGAAAAACTGTTCATTCTTGTTACCCTGGGGAATATTGCTTATGTTGTGGGCATTGCATTTTAATAGGAACTACCAGCTTTTCAAATTCATACTTGGCACAGTGGCATTGTTCAGCATATAAACGATGTCTCTTTTCTTTGTGACATTGTGGACTGGAAGCTGCTTTTCAGCCTGTGGTAAAAGAGGCGAACTGGGTCCTCTGGAACGACAGATATGGGTACATCAGTCAGGGAGCAAATTTCTGTCCTTATCCAGCAGTGACTTCCTGAAAATGGTGGTAATCCATTCACTTTCTGTGGGCCAACCAATGCTGGAACCACTATAAAGAGTAACAAATCAGGGAGACTGTCTTACTTTAAAGTAATATTCTCTTCAGTTGCATCACTGGGAAGATATGCACAGCACTGCCACAATTTAGAAAACCCTGTGAGTTTTGAGTGCTGGATAACCTCAAGACATTGGCACTAGGATTCTCTCTACTAGGCATTTTTCCTTATGAAATGAGCAGTCCCATGTGATGCAATTATTATCAGGGCCTGATTTTCAAAAAGCTATGCCTATGATTGTACATGCTGTAGTGTATGGACAGCTACCTGATCTGTTTATGCAATTTCTTGCCTAAATTAATTGAATATCAGGCCTTTAAAGATCTCAGAAGCAGTTTGGGAGCGTGGGAGAGATGAGACTAATCAGAGACTTCACCACCTTTTAGAGAAATAAATAAAAAAATTCTATTTAAAAAAGTTTTTCTCCCATAACTAGAACGGTATTGACATAATTAATCAAAAGCACCCTATCCCAGGCAGAGCTTTCTATGAAAAAGAAAATGGGCTCATTATTTTTCTTGCAAGATGTGAGATACAATGTGATGTGCAACAGTATTGCCCCCTTCACATGTGTCTTGCAGTTGAAGCTTCACGGTTTCCAGCGTGGTGCAATTTTTTAATGTTTTGTTCATATACAGGGTATTTGACATTCTATAGAAGTGAAATGTCTCTTCCCTCCAAGTGCTGTAATATCATTTGCTTTAGCAACTGAGTTACCTGGTTCAAAAATCATGTATGACTCAACTTGCAAATCAGTTCAGAAATTTAATTCCGGTTTTAATAAGAATAGCTTTTGTTTTTTAAATAGATCCATTTAAGCAACATATGAACAAAGAACTGGAAGAAAAAGAAATAGAAAACATTTCAGCACGTTCTAAAAGTACAGTTCAGCTGAAGGTAATGATGTGTTTGTTTCCCTATCATGAGCTTATAAAAGTGCCTGCATTAAATGAAATTGGTGTTTATCTTACATTAGTCCTTTTGTATGCTTTACTATTCCAAAATTCCAGTATCTGCACTGAAATAGATTCTGAATACTTATTACTGTTGGAACTCTTGTCAACATTCAGTCAGACTGCATTGTTGTTTAGATTTTTCTTTTTGCCTAGTTCAAAGCTGGAGTCAAAATTTAAGCTCAGATCTTCAACTGGAGTAATTGGGAGCCACTGAGCATCTGGCCTTTATGATCTAATCTGCACTATTGAAATTAGTAGACATTTTGTTGTTGACGGTTGGTAGGATTAGTCCCGCAAGGCCTGATTCTGAGAGGAGGCAAGCACCTCCTGTGATATGCTGGGCACCTGAACACTTCTTGTTACCACAGGGATCATTCATCCAGTCAGACACCTTGATGTTACTTCATAGATTTAATACCAGAAGGGACCATCTAGTCTGATCTCCTGAAAACTTGGACTTGTTCAGGATTTGAATCTGGGATCTCTTGCATCTAAAGCAAGACTCCTACCCTACACCAACAAGCCACACTTAATAGATCTGCTCTTCAATCTACTTGTTCAAATACAGTCATTTGTCACTAAGGTTCTGTTTTCGGGGGAGGGGGGGGGCGGTGAATTAAAGATGCCCAGCACAAGTAACATCTTGGATAAATTATCCAAGAGGTAACCTGCAGCTGTCAACTCTGTCCTCCCAGTAGTTTTAGAAAACCTGGTAATGAATAGGAATCAAAGCTGGATAGATGGAAAATACTTTTAGAAAATGAATATCATTTTTTATTACTTGGATTGCCATAGCATTCAAAATGTGCTAGATACTTTCCAAACATAGATACAGTCCTTGCCTAGAAGGGTATGCAATCTATTTTAGATTCTAATTTGATGGTCCTTCTCATTTGTCATCTTGCTCAACAATTTACATTAGTTTTGTATTCCTAGTAGTGACTAACTACTAGTCCTAAAATGAACCACATGAGATACGTCTTGATATTCATGTCATAGGACTACTGTATCCTATTACTCATTTCCATGACATGCTACTTCTAGTGGCATGTAGATTACATCACCATGAAAACATATATACACAGAGAGAGAGAGAGCACACAGTTATTCAACACGAGGGTAGATTGATTTTTAAATCACTGATTTTAATCAATAAGCAAGAAATCTTGGTTTGAATAATCAATTTTAATCTTGTTTTGCATTGATTCTCATGAATTGGTATAATTTGATACCTTTTTTTGGTAGTAAAAGAATATACCCTATACACATTTATTTAAGCAATTACATAGCTTAACATATCTGAATAGATTCTTAATTTTTACATTTTTATTATGTTAGAAAGTGGTGAATGATGAATTTCATATTCAGTAGATCAATTTTTTTTATTCATGATTTGTGTCAAGCTGCATTTGAATGGAAATTGGAATTTAGTTTAAAAATCTACAAAACAGTATTTTAAAATTGTTTTTTTAGTTAAGTAATTAAAACTACCTGAAAAGTTCTAGATGCATAAATTAAAAAAACTAAGTTTATCAAAATGTTTTGCATTTTAAAACTACCTGATTTAGTAAACAAAAGAAGTATATCTGTAGTTAATGAATTGAACTGACTATTTCTGGTTACCATATCCTTCACAACTTTAGAATTAATAGATAGCCATTCGCACCTCATTTTTTATTCATATTCTGCTTTTTCTAGTTTAATAAACTGAAATAAAGAAAATATTCTCTCTGCACTTGCAAAAATTGGACTGAGCATTTTGTCAAACTGTCGTTCAGGTGCTTAGACAGGATCACCAGATCAGTGTCTTTTAAACTTTGGCAACAAAAAATATTTGAATATTATTTTTTCTTTAATTTAAATTATTGTAATAGATTATAGTAAATTTAGGTTGTAACATAAATTGTCATAATTTCAAATAGGTTTCTTATACAGAAAAATTACTTAATTTGCATTAAAAATCCAATTTCCTTCTTTGTTTCTTTAAATCGTGTATTTTTATCCACCTAATAACACTGGCTTACCCTCATTTAGGCTGGAGTCTGATGTTTAATTAGAATCTTACAGTAGGCCATGATTTTATTTGTTGAAGGGTGGCCGTAGGTAAAGACAGAGGTGAAATGTAAACTGATGCATGATGTACGTTGGTAAATTGGGTGCACATGAGAACAAAGAAGGGTGTAACTTACATGGTGAGAGGCTAGAAGAAGCTGGTTAACTTGCCCCTGCTAATTGCTTCCTTTATTGCACCCATCACTTCTGGCCTTTCAAAATGTAAATCACACTAGCTTATGCTTCCTGGTTAAACTCTCTAAGACACAGCAACTAACATGTAATTTATATCACCTCTGAATTTGGTCCTTGATCTTAAAAAAGTGCTTACATGAATTATCTTATTTTTCTTATGGTAAAGAAAGTAAATGGTATGTTTACACTATTGAGACTATATCAGCATTGCTGTGTTGGCATAGCCCCATAGTACATGCAGACTACACTGACAGAAGGAGTTTTCTTGCAAATATAGGAACACCACTTCCCCAAGCAAAGTTGGCTGTGTTGATGGAAATCCACTTCCATCAGCATAAGCTACATCTACACAGAGGGTTTTGTTGGCATAGCTACATTGGTCAGAGGTGTGGGTTTTTTCACCCCCAACCCAAGTAGCTTTGCTAATAAAACCTTTTAATGAGACTAAGCCTGAGAGATTGTGCGTGTTGAAGGAAGAATGGTTTTTAATTTGTATCAAGTTTGAGAGGCTAGTGTTTCATATATGTTGTTAAAATAACCGCTATATCAATGTATAATTTTAGCTGTATGGTGCTAAGTAATATCATGTTTGATTTTCTTTTTCTTTCTTTTTTCCCAGTGGCCAACGTTGGGCCAGTTAGTTTTTTCTTCTTCGTTACAGCAGCCGAGAACTTTTAAGCCAGATAAAGAAGCTGATTTGAAACAGCTTCATCTTCACAGGACGTTAGAATCCACCTGGCCAAAAGTGAACAGCCAGTTCTTATCCACACTGACTAAACAGAACAAACACCCGTTTACCCTGTTACAAAAGGAACTCTTTTGTATTATGAATCGGTACAAGGACTTGTTCTACCCGGAAAGAACTGCTTTAGGGAATGGGGAAGAAGTTCGTCATGCTTACTGTCTGCATGCAGTGAATCACGTCCTGAAGGCAAATGCCCAGGTTCTCAGCAATAATGCCAAACGAAGAGATCAGAAGCCAACAGTTGATAATGATGATTTCAGGGACCAAGGACTCACTAGACCTAAGGTGGGAGGACTCCATTAGCATAATCTTTTGCTGGGTAATTGACCCTGCCATGCAATTGTCATAGTAGTTTATCCTGGCATCATCCACTAGCTCTTTATATCTTGTGACACGTTCCCAATTTTTGTCTTTTCACACTGGCTGATCGTGTTGGCTTGAAGCTGTCTGTAAGCAGCAAGGGCAAATAGCCCTTCTCCCAGCCTAACTTCAGTTTGCACGTTTTGCAGGCAGACTAATTCCAGGAGACCTGCTCTGTTGGAAGAGTTTTTCTAGTGCTGTAACAGATTGATGTGTGTCTCCTTCCTTGTTCTTAATCTATTCCTGCTACACTAGCAAATAAAGAGCCTCCATATCTCCTTTTAAAACTTACACTGTTGCTGCAGTTGGAGGTCAACATCTACACAGACTGCCCCAGAAAATCACTTGCTGCCCGTAGGACCAGTGGAGATGGTTCTGTGTAGTCACTACTCTTCAGCCAAAGCCTTGTGAGTTCCCACTCCCTTCCCCCACATTTCTCAAGGGCTGCTGTCATTGTGGGTCACGCTTTGCTTCAGAATTCTTTGTATCTGGTGCAGCATAACTTGGGACCAGAATTCCTCTGCTATTATTACATAACTCTGTTGCTTTGTCAACTAAAAATCAGCTGGGATCTATCTCTATTGGCCCTCGGGGATCCAGTCCCTTCACATTCTGATAAGGCCACTTTTCCCTTTCATTGGTGATGAGGCCCAGATTAGAGCTGTCCTGCAATCAAATTATGTTCTTGATAGGGAACATGTCACTAAGCCACCATAAACTGATTGATGGACAGCTGGATTCAGCTTGCACTGATTTGTCACTAGAAGTGTAAGTGGCCTGGTTTAAAAGTTCCAGTGTTGGATGGTCACGGTACATTGTGGACTGATCACCTTTTAAAAACACCTGGTTTGGGTTTTTTTCTTCTATCAGTTTATTTAGATATTAATATTTAGGTATTTTGAGGGTTTTTTTAACTAGAATCAAACTTAGATCCAAATACAGCACCAAGTCCAAGCTTGTGTAGAGGCTACTCCAGCCATTTGTGTGCGGGGCTTTGCTGGCTTGTGTGGGAAGAATAGAAGGATCTTCAGAGTGGCAAGTCATCTGGTGCCAGTGGCCCTTGTCTTTTCCATGCCCTGCATGCTATTGACCAGAGTGCCCTTTGCAGAGCTGAGCTCCAGGCCACGGTTGGGGGTAAGCACCCGGGCATCCAGCCCCATCCGTTGTACAGCAGAACTTCACAGGTTCCACTTCCAACAGTTCCTCTTTGCCCACAGGAAAGGGGGCTACATTTACTCATTGCATTTCCAGTTCCAGCTGAGTCACTTATAGCTGACTCGCAATAAGGTGTTTGGAAGCCGGCAGCTAAGGCCTGTTTTAGTGGAAGTGCATTTTGAAGCACTTCACTGAGCCAGCTTCAGGACCCAATCATATCTGTTCAGTCAGGCTTTCATCACTCAGGCACAACCCTCTAGCTTGGAATTTGTTTGCAAGGGACCTATATTTCCTTTACTCCAGATGGCACAGTAATGGGTACTATGTGTAATAATAAATAAAATTCAGGCCTCTTTGTATTTTTTGTGCTTCATGGGGTGATGTGCATCCCCTTCTTCTCTAGGGAAGACATTGTTACTGAGCGACGTTATCCTTTTGTAATTGTGTTGGTCCATACAGGTGCTGATAGTGGTGCCCTTCCGTGAATCTGCCTTACGGGTGGTGCAGATTTTCATCAGCCTCCTTGAGTCAGGGAGTAAAAAACAAATAGATGTAAGTAACAAAAAGCGCTTCAAAGGGGAGTTTGGTTCTGATCCAGATGAGAAACCTCCCAACCTGAAAAGACCTGAAGATTATGAAGCTGTGTTTGCAGGCAACATCGATGACCATTTCAGGATAGGTAATAAAATCAATATTTTATCAATATTTTAGTTCTAAAAATTAAAGAGCAAGGATACAGTTTTCCTAAATGACTTAGGAGCCTAATTTCTGTTGACTTCCAATGAAACGTAGGCTTCTAAGTGCCTAAATCACTCTTGAAAATGCAGTTTAGGTACTCTTGAAAATTTCATCCCAGGTCGAGATTCTTTTTTGGTAAAGTAACATTATGAAATCTTTTTCTGCTTCTTGGTTAAGATCAAGTTTAATATAATTTTAAAACCCAGTGTATCTTTTATGAGAGCTGGGGAGAATCCGCATTGCAATTGAGAAAAGATGGACTTGGTTTAATGGCTTCCACCTCGAATGACTGTAGTTTCTCCTGATTATGTTTTTAAAGCAGTTTGTTTGCACTGAAGTTATTAATCAGTAATGGCCTGAGGAAAATTAGAAATTCTGTAATGAGCAAAGCAATTTTTGACTATATTGCATATGTTTTCCAGCAGAGTTTTCATGCATGCAAAGGATGGGCAGTGAGTATGAATACTAGTTGAGCAGAAAATGTCAAGACTGTTTAATAAATTGAAATTTCACACTGGCTTGGTATGCAGAGAATTAGCTTGTAGCTTGATGCCATGAGGAGTAGATGGTTGTTCAAACTTATCTAGACAGAGAAGAAGAGGCTCTTAAAATTATTGTCCCTTGGAAGATAAATTGGCCTTCAAAGATATTTTATAATGTTGTGGGAAATGTAAGCATTTTCCCCCCTTCACCAGTGAATAGCTGTGATTTACTGAGTTACACTGCTTTCTGCAGCAAAATCACTCTCTTCAGCATCCCATCCCATGCAAAAACCTGTCTGATTCACCTACTACTGTGAGGAGAGGAAATCGTCATCTGTCATCTTGCAGCAGCATTATGATGGCATCACCACCATGTTTTCCAGGCACTAAAATGCATTTTAAACTCTACTAGTTCATTATTTTTTCTTTTAATTAAAAAAAAATTGTCAATGTTTTTGTTACATTAAAGTGTAACTCTGTCTGGTGTGTTTATGCCCTCTGGTAGTTTATTTCATTGGCTTGATTTCCAGTGAGGAGTTTTTAAAATTATTTTTATTTAACCAAAACATACAAAAGATGAAACCCTGGCCCTGTTGAACAGTGGGAGTTTTGCCGCTAAGTCAGGAATTCTACCCAAAGTTTCTAACTTGGGCACAGAAAGCTGTGGGCCCAAATGCTGTCAATGATGTAGTCATGACCTGGATAACTAACTCATTTTGTACACAAGAAACATTACCTAGTTCAGCCCAGCGTGCCTGATGTATCCTGCTAGTGTAGAACCAGTGTCCATAAAAGTTACTCCAAACTGGCACTGATGGAATTGAGAGCAGAATGGGTCATCCTGCCTTTATGAAGGAGGGGAGTGTTGCGTTTTAGTAACCTATGGATCTCTGAATGGTATTGATATCTTTTTAAAGGTGCTCCATGCAGTCCTCCTTGGACAGAGTAAGATAATGATTGCAACAAGATTTAAAGGAGAAGGATATAAACTGTGGGGGTAGGGGAGAAGGAGAGGGAATTGTGTGGGTTTTTTTTCATTGCGTGAACCTTTGGGGTGGGGGGAAAGGAAGTACAGTGATCAAAAAGTCAAACATACCAAGAAACTACTGCTGTTTGTTTTTTATTGCACAGGGGTTGCTATTCTTCAAAAGAGTATGCGATTATATGCACCATTTTACTCTTCTGATATCATCATTGCCTCTCCCCTTGGCTTGAGGACCATTATTGGGGCAGAGGGGGAGAAGAAGAGAGATTTTGATTTCCTCTCATCGATAGAAATTCTTATAATTGATCAAGCAGATGTTTACCTGATGCAGAATTGGGAGCATATTCTGGTAGGTTTTTTTCACCCCATATTACTTTATTTGTTTGACATGCTATATTATGTCTAACTGGTGGTATAATTCATCCCTAGCAATAAACTCTGTCAAATTTTCATTCTCTCTCTCTCTGTGCCTTCCACTTAATAATGTTTCATCTCACTAATATTTTCCCATTATAAAAGTAATCTTGTCCTGGAATGACAGATGTATGCTGAAGTGTGTTAGGCCTATGACACTCCTTAGATTTCAGTAATACTCAGCACTTTTACTCTGTAGGTCTCAGTATTTGGCATTTCTTTAGCACATTTTATCTAAAGTTCTGTGAAGACTTTCACAACTGTTGATTAAATCTTGGAACAAGCCTATGAGGAAGATAACAGGGATTGCTTCACTCATTTCTGAGAGGGAACATAGCAGCTGTATGACAGCTTACAATAACATTATACAACATTTCAGGTCAGAAAATGAAGTAGAATACTGTATCTGATTGTAACTATGTGTAGAACTTGGGAAGGAAGTTGCTTTCTGCCTGCCTTGGAGTTTGGCTTAGGTTGGTTAGCATCCTGACAGTTGCCGAATTTAGGTAATTTATAAACACTCTTTGAATTACTACTTAAAATCTAAGCTCTGTATCTTTCAGGAAAAAAAATACATTGTTCAGTGTATTAAACCAAAGCAGATTTCCATGAGACTGCTGGATTGAAACACCCTACTAAGGTGCCCAGGTATAAATTCCTGTTAACGGTGCTTTCAAAAGTGAGCTTGGAGAGTGTCTTTTTTTTTTTATGTAACCTGTCCCACGGGGGAAAAAAGCATAAAACTGAATATTAACAAAAATGCATTCATTGATACCAATCCAGAAGTTTCTCTGAGTGAAATTCACTGATGTGGCACAGAAGCCTGGTGCTGTCTTCTCTCCAGAGGGATGAATTCACCATCTGTGTTCATAACTCTCACTGAGTGCTATGCGGGTTCCACTTTGGCTTTATTGATTAGGTCTAGAGTTTCTGGAACTGGCCCCACATGGGGAAGAAATCAGGAGCTGGGGCCATACCAAGATTGAAATCTACCTCACTTTAAGCTTCTAAAGTCTGAGGAGCTAATGAATTTTAATTAGGTCCTGTAGAAAGAAATGTAGTAAATTACTGTTCATCTGATGAGTGAGCAGGATCCAGAAAGCTGTGTTTTGGGAGCCTGCTAGTCTGTTATGTTGCGGGCTGACTTGTTCATTTCCACTCACTTTCACAGTGCAGTTAACTTACTTGTCAAGTGTGTGTTCGTGGTCTAAGGTTACATACATCTGTTTCTCTCTGTTTAAAGCACCTGATGAACCACCTCAACCTCCTTTCTTTGGCGTCCCATGGTGTAGATTTTTCACGAGTGCGCATGCAGAATCTGAATAACTGGTCAAAGTATTATCGTCAAACGCTACTGTTTAGTGCTCTTCAAGATCCCCAGATTAACTCTATCTTCAATAAAAACTGCTTCAATTACAGAGGGCAGGTGAGTTCACGGACAGGCCGATAACTATCTTAGATTTTGGAGGTAACGGGGTAACAGGATCAGTTGCTGCCTACGTGTCCTCTTGTGGCAGGAGTGGCTTTGCTGCACCCTACCTCAGTTTCCCCTCTTGATTCCTCAATAACTCTAATTCCCCCCCCCCCCCACACACACACACACACACCACCAAGCACCTTTAATGAGTCTTGTGGCAGCCCTTCTTTGGGTTTGGTTTTAGTAACATAAAGTTCAAAATAAACACAAGTTCTTCTACCCCATCTTAAGCTGGGCCCAGCCCCTCATCCCTGATGGTTCTCTGTGCCTCTGGAGAAGACACAAGGTTGATCCTGCCTTCTTTGTCTTCTCTCCAAAAGGAAAACTAAACCTACAGCTGGGAGTTTCTGCTGAACCTCAACTCCCTTCCTTATGGACCACTGCAGGAGACTCTCTCATCTTGCAGCTTCACTCTGCAGACCGTCCCCCAAGCCTCTTTGGCTATCCATGGGCCTTTGTTTTTCTGGCCTCCTTAGAGGCCAGGCCCTGGAGGCCTGGTTTAGTCACGTGTCTGTCGGTCAGGTGACAGTTCAGTTTCTTCATTGTGGAGGCCAATAATCTGCCATCACAGTGGACTGTGACCTGTCTCCCTTTAGAAGGGCCAGCCATCCTCTGACAAGATGCCATGTTAATCTTCAACATGAAGAAACAGCAATAGAAATTCTTATTGTTTGTGCATGTGCCAATAGTTCATATAGCACACATCAGTTTTTAATCTACACGACAATGCAGCCTGCGTTAAGAACTATCTCTAATGGCAAACTGTTACCTTAAGCAACCATTCTTATCCCCAGAGATTCCATTGCAATTTTATTTGATCTATTAGATTTTTTTTTTTATTTAATGAGTTTATTATGGCAGTGCCTACGAGCCAGCCAAGAAAGGACCCTATTGTGTGTGTGTAGGTCAGACTAGAAGATCATAGTGGTCCCTTCTCACCTTAAAGTCTATGAATGCTAGGCACTGTGCAAACAGAGTCATTACACAGATTCCTGATGTGACAAAGTTTCAGGTCAAATTTTAGGGATTGGTTTTGTATTGAATCTTATACACCTTGCTATTAGAGTTTTTGGGTTTTTTGGGGGGGTGTGTGTGTTTCAGTGGAATTTTTGTTTACAAGTTACATTCCCTCTAACTTGCTTGCAAGCCGAACACTGCAGCATTATACTAATCCATGAGAATCAGAAAGTGAAAATGACCAGACAGGTTTCATTGTCCAAGATGAGCAAAAGGCATACAGAAAGCAGTGAGTTAGTTTCCACTCCCATATCCTCCTAGGACAGTGGTTTCCAAACTTGCTCCGCCGCTTGTGCAGGGAAAGCCCCTGGCGGTCCGGGCTGGTTTGTTTACCTGCCGCGTCCACAGGTTCGGCCGATTGTGGCACCCAGCGGCTGCGGTTTGCTGCTCCAGGCCAATGGGAGCCGCTGGAAGCAGTGGCCAGTACGTCCCTCAGCCCGCACCACTTCCAGCAGCTCCCATTGGCCTGGAGCAGTGAACTGCAGCCATTGGGCGCTGCCATTGGCCAAACCTGCGGACACAGCAGGTACACAAACTGGCCCGGCGTGCCAGGGGCTTTCCCTGCACAAGTGGCAGAACACATTTGGGAACCACTGTCATAAAAGCATGGCATGTATAGTTACTCAGATACCGTGTGGAAGTAGTGCTGGCAGTAGTTCTCTGGTGACTTGTTCAAAACAGCCTCGTTTGTTGCCTGAAGGAGTATGTCATTAACTGAAAACTGATTAGAATGTGAAGGCTTTTTAAATGCCATTTATGTTTCACTGCTTCTCTAACTGTTTGACTTATCTCCTGCAGGTAGCCGTAAGGAACGTACCCTTGATTGGCTCCATTAGCCGTGTTGTGGTACAACTTCCTCATGTCTTCCGAAGGCTGGCAGCTGAAAGTTCTGTTTCTGTAATAGATGCAAGGTAATCTGTCACCCAAACCATTCTGCTATGCCCCAGTGCCTGCAGCTTCAAATGTTGTGCTTAGTCCAGTATAGTGCACTCTGTGCCCCACAGGACTGCTGTGCCTAAAAATAATGAGATAGTAAATAGTAATATGTGCTCTTATTGCTCATCAGATGTGGGTTAGACACTGCACAGTCAAATAAATGAACTGGTACTTTCCTCTCCCCTAGTCCTCTCTCCCCCTATTATTATTATTATTATTTTTTTTAAAAAAAGATTACAGTCAACATCATAGAATCCTTGCACTGATGTACCTTTGTGTTTAGCCCTTCTCAAGTCTGGAAACCTTGGTCAGTTTAAAGATTTTCTTGACTGTGACACAGAATAATGATGTTTGGAGGTTATGTGGGGTTTATTGGGGGGAGGGGGTTGATGTGGTTCTTTTTTGTTTGTTTTGTAAGGGTTCTCCCCCCCTTCCCATTCTTAAGAAGGCTCATTTACATGTTGGAAAGATGCATATTGACTCAGGATAATATTTGTGTGCATTTTCTTAACCCAGGTTTCAGTTCTTCATTGACAAAGTTTTGCCTGAGTATCGTGATGCAATCATGTCACATACACTCATTTACATTCCATCATATTTCGACTATGTGCGTCTTCGAAATTACTTCAAGAAGGAAGAGCTGAATTTTACACACATCTGTGAATACACCAAAAAATCTGGTATCTCTAGAGCAAGACAATTCTTCCTCAAAGGAGAGAAGCAGTTCTTAATTTTCACTGAACGCTTCCACTTTTACAAAAGGTAAGCCCTGGGCCAGATTTTGCTTTGAGAGGCACATATGGAAATCTGAAGGCAAAGTCTGGCCCCATGGGAGCATGCTAGCCTCATACTAGCAGTAACAGGTGGGTGGTAGGGGTCTGGTTCATGTAACCCGTTGGGGGAATCCTTCTGAGATTGACGTAGGAGCCTCATGAAATATTAACACAAACAAAAATTGCAAGTATCCCCCTAAATATTTAATAATACATTAAATACCATATAGGGCTCTGTCATAGGTTTTCTCCCCCACTTGGAGCTGTTGGGTTCCAAGATGGGGACCTGCATGGACTTCTCTAAACTAAAATCCTAGTTTAGATCTACTACGCTGCCACCAGCTAGGTTTTTAAGTGTCTAGCACACTCCCTGTTCCCCCTGAACTTTCCCTGGGGAGCACAGATCCAACCACCTTGAATCTCAGCACAAAGGGAAGCAGCCCACTTCCCCCCTCCCTCTCTCCTAGCCACTCTGGAGAGATACACACCGATTCAACTCTGTGAATCAACCTCAGGAGGAACTCACTTTTCCCCCCTCCCCTTCCCTTGAATCTCCACACGAGAAGGAATTAACCAAGTCCAAAGAAAAGAAAAGAATTTATTAAAAGAACAAAAAGAAAGTACACTATTTCTGTAATACCAGGATAGAACAATACACAGAGTCTAAATTATAAACCTGGAGAGAACTCCCCCTCCCTCTTTCTTTCTCAGTAAAAGCAAAGTACAGCAATAGAAATAAAGAGATTCCTTTAGCAAAACACACAATTGCCAATACAGAAATAAAAGTAAAAAAAATACTAGTTCGCCTTTCTAATACTCACTAGACTGAATAGATGAAAAATACTGCAGAAACCTGGGAGGACTTGATTAAGATGTCTGGACTCCCTTAACTCCCAAGAGAGACTCAAACAAAGGACACAGGAAAAAAAACTTCCCTCCACAGGGATTTTAAATTATCTTGTCCCTGATTGGTCCTCTGGTCAGGTGTTCACAGGCAGAAAAAAAAAACCTTAACCCTGAACTAACTGTTTATGACAGGCTCAATGCTGGGAGTTGGTAAACGCACCCAACTCCCACTGACGTCTGCAGGGACTCAACACCATCCAGAATTGGCCTAATAGTACCTTTCATCACAGTCTGCATCTGCGTTGGGATAATTCCTTTCACCTCTGGAAAGGAACTTGGAATTTGTTCCGTGACAGCAGCACCACTAAGAGAATTTTTAGGGGGCCATAATAAGTTTTCTACTTGAAACCGTTTGTGGAATTTAATTAGGCAACCTGAAATTACAAAAGTGGGATTCTGCTAGGAGCCCAGAGGCTGATGAAACTGACCTTGCGTAAAAGTTATAGGATCCTTATTGAGCACATGTCAGGGTCAGGGTCTCTGCTAAGTTACATTCAGAAGAGCACCTACAGCTGCTCAGTGCTCCCCAGCACTGCCTCAGGAAGAATGTTCCCACATTAATCTCCAGTATCTGTACAGCAGGATGTGTAGACTAGCTTGAAAATCTCATCTTAAAAAAAAAAAAAAAAATACAAGCTGTGAAAACATAAGGTTTATGCCCGTAAATTGACCTGGAACACTCACATCCTGTGTCCTTTGAATTTTACAGTATTGCAGAGCCATCTCTTCAGCATCCATCAGCTGAGTATAAGGGTCTTGCTATTTTGAGTAATACAGATCATCCAGCAGACTGTGTTGGGTTTTTTGTTGTTGGTTTGAGCATTCTCTCTCTCTCTCCCCTCCCACCAACTTTAGCCTTCTTGCCCCTTTAGAATATAGTGTTTCTGGTTAAACCCATATTCTAAGTAACTCTTGAAATGGTGATACTTGGCATTTTAGGGGCCAAAGTGAACAGAGGTGGAGTTGACTTACGTCAAGGTCAGAATTTGGTCCTGCATCTTTAAAGTGCTTTGCAACTATTCACTCATTCTCCATAAGTTCCCTGTGTGGCAGAGAGAGAACGATTATTTACATGTTGCGCATTTGGGAAACTGAAGCAGGGAGGTTAAAGGACTTGCCCAAGGCCCCCTGAAGGAAATTGTAGCAGAGGTTTAGAACTCTGGAGTTTCCAGTTCTCAAGTCCTCTGTTGGGTGCAATAAACCATATCGTGACTCTTACAGCATGTAGATTGCTTAGGCTGGCAGTGTGACAGCTTCCCAGAGTGACTCTTTCTGGGTTTTAATATATACACTTGGGTATTTCAGTTGGTTTCTTCTCCCTTCCTCTCCACTGTAGTCTAGGAAAAAGCATTAAAACTAAGTTAATGCTGTATTTTAAAGAAGGGGGGGAAAAAGTCCAGATGTGTAAGTGACAAATCAAGGCCATTCAGAAAACATGCTTTGTCCTGACTACAGCTGATCAGGTTTTTTTTGATGGAATAGTTTTCTGTTGACAAATGCTATTTAGTCTAAACCTTCCTGTGCAACATTTGATATCAATTTTGATGAAATTTTCAATGGAAAAAGTAAAAACGTTTTCCATTAATTTCATTTAACTTTCATTGTATTGAAATATGTAATACATTTATTATTACATATATTTTATTACATACATAACTGCATAATTTTGATCAAAATAAAACATTTTGATGATTCTGAATCAGTTTTAATTTTCTTTTTGCATGACATTTCGGTTATTCGTTCTGATTCAGAAAAAATCTTTTTTTGAAATGTTGGAATTTTCTGTGGAACAGAAATCCCAGTTCTTAACCAGGTTTTGCTCTGACTAGCACACACATAAGATTGTTCCAAGATTTCAACAGTCTTTTGGATGTTGTTACATCCTTGGATGTAGTGAAAGCATTTTAAGCGATCAGACACTTAAACTAGTCTACATTATACTCCTCTGGTAATTCCTAATGTATTGCAAAGTGGGATTTGGATTTTCTTTCAGTGATGCGTGTGTGTGTGTGTATGTGAGGGGAGACAGAGCCAAAAAAATCTATTATCTAAATGTAGGCCCGTAGCCAGAACAGGGATCTATATGAGTGGATTTGTACAACCCCATTGAATTCAATTGCACTGGTTTAATTTGGACACCACTGGTGCATACTGCCCACGTGAATCCTGTTGCAGTACCAGGGCCTTAGTTTGACCAAGTTTTACTGTGTTAGGATTAAATCCAAAGAGTTCGAGTTCAGTGGGAGTTGATGGTGCCCAGCACTCTTCAGGAGGTGCCCAGTACCTAGCAGGATTAAACTCTTCATTCTGCTTCTGTTTAAGTCAATGGCAAGACTCCCAGACATCAGTGGATGTAGCGTCGGACTTGCAGAGCTCAATGATGGAAGAGGCTGACTGCACTTAACTCCAATTGAAGTCAGGGAACTGGGAGAGCTCAGGGACTCAAGGGATATGTAACTTTCATCGGTGGGCAGTGTAAATGGAGAGTTCCTGAAGTCAGATTGCAGAATACAATGTTGTGACCATGGTGTTTTTCTCTAATGCAGATACCTAATAAAGGGCATCAGAAACCTCATTTTCTATGAGTTACCGACCTACCCCCATTTCTACAGTGAGGTTTGTAATATGCTGATGGCCACAGCCAGTGGAGAGGAAGCTACTTGGACTTGTACCGTTCTCTATTCAAAGTATGATGCTCAGAAGTTGGCTGCTGTGGTCGGTGTAGATCGTGCTGCTCAAATGCTGCAGTCTGAAAAAAACGTGCACCTTTTTGTTACTGGAGAAAATGAATGAACAAAGTCATGGACCGAGACTCTTGTTGTATGGACTTGGATCTTTTTGTCTAACATGCACGTTGATGCTGTTTTTTAAATAAGTGTTTGGGGGAGGAGAAGATGT
Organism: Mauremys reevesii; assembly: GCF_016161935.1. Classification (NCBI taxonomy): domain Eukaryota; kingdom Metazoa; phylum Chordata; order Testudines; family Geoemydidae; genus Mauremys; species Mauremys reevesii. The sequence continues at coordinate 42,586,598 of NC_052625.1, forward strand.
ATCAAAAATATTTTGTTGGAATTTGTTTTACAGGGTTAATTTGTATATTTAAATACTCCCACTTATGCCAATGAGGGAAGTAAAAGGTGCCATTTAAGCAAAGCACATGTGCTGCTTCTTTTGTGTAAGTGAACAAGCTTAGAAAAAAATTAGACTTTTCTGGCTACCTTACCCCCCTCCCCCCATGCACTATCTGCATCCTGGAAAATATTTAGTAAATAGTTGTGGGGTGAAAAATGCCTTGTCATTAGACGATGGCACTCCCTCTCCCCCGTTCTCTGTCATCAGAAGTTCCCTATGTTCCTTCATCAAATGCAACTTTCTGCTGACTCGTTCAGGGGGAAATTCTTCCAGATGTTGAGAGTGTGTTCATGCAAGGCATTCTGCATTACTTATACCCACGTTGCCCCTCAGTTGAGGGGAGGGCATAGGCAGAGCCATTAAACGGGGGCCCGTGTAACTCCAGCATGTCATTGAGCGAGTAGCTGAAAACACCGTGTCTTGGCCTTTTGAGAACAATTTGGGGTAGGAGTTAATGTTTCTGCACTCATACCTATTAAATGGCCCAAAGTTCACCACATTCCATCCTTACAATGCTAATTTCAGTCCTGATGCTTGTTTAAGTTTTATTAAGCTATACTTTCAAAGCTAAATGCACACCATTGTGCTTTTCTGCACACTTACCTTATGTGTGCAGCTCCCCAGTGTGCACACCTAGTTACAGGATCAACAAAACAGAGGCGTAGACTGCTGAAAACGAATCCAAACTCTTCATAGACAGTTTGCAAAATTACTTTGGGTATGTCTACACTGCAAAGAAATACCTGCAGCTGGCCCATGCCTGCTGACTCAGGCTGCGGGGCTGTTTCATTGCTGAGTGGACTTCGGTCTTGGGCTGGAGCCTGAGCTCTGTGACCCTCCCAGCCTGAGCCTGGAAGTCTACCCAGCAGTGAAATAGCCCTGCAGCCCAAGCCCATGAGCCGGAGTCAGCTGGAATGGGCCAGCTATGGGTTTTTTGTTGCTGTGTAGACATGTCCTTTATGAGTTTCTGAATACCTTGAAGTCCATGATCTCACTCCAAAGCCCTCATTGTCTGTGGAGAGCTAAGTAGTCATACAGTGCAGCCTCTCCTCTTTGTTTCCAGGAATTGTCATTAAAGTAAGCCAAAAATATAAAATATACTTTCCTAATGTTACTTTTCCATATAAGCAATTGTAGTTGCCAGAGGGATATTATCTGATTGTGGATGGAAGGGCTGGTGGTCTGTGAGATCCAAAGTGGGAAGGGAAATGCCCTCAAGCCATCTAAGGTATGGTCCATGCTGTAATAAAGTTTAAAGAATTTCTCTCCTTTCCCTGATCCTTAATTAAACAGAGTTGCTACAGGCTAATATATAATGTTTTCATAGCCTATGAGGGTTGGAAGGGACCTCAGGAGGTCATCTAGTCCAACTCCCTGCTTGAAGGGGGAACCAATCCCCAGACAGATTTTTGACCTAAATCCATAAATGGCCTCCTCAAGAATTGAGCTCACAACCCTGGGTTTAGCAGGCCAATGTGCAAACCACTGAGCTACCTCCTCTCCCCCCCATTTTTGTTATATGCTCTCAAAATAGTGGTCAGTCTATGGGAAAATTTAACTCCCTGTAAACAAGTACATATTGTGGTAACACGGCATAATTTCAGCCTGTTCCCATATCATAATCATTATTACAATATTGTCAGATGTTTATCTGAGGTTATCATCTGTTACTATAGTAAGTATGCTTGATGTCAGTTTAGCCCTGTAGAAACATAAGTCTATACAGCTGTTTGCCTTCTATTTTAGTTAGGCACTAAGGCCCAGTTGCAATGTTGAGCACTGTGGAGCCTGCCTTTTAGGCACCTAGACAATGACAGGAATAATGCTGCAATCCACAAAGTCTGAGCTGGGTGCCTAGGCTCCATTTACAATGAAGGGAAGAGATGGGTGCCTTAGATTGTGATGTGCAAAGGCAGCACACCACTTAAGCTAGCCAATGGGAGCTGCAGACCAGAGGGGTGTGTGATAAGCCCTGCCCCTCTCACAGAGATAGGCACCTAGCTCTGCTGGAGATCAATGATGCTGAGGGAAGAAAGGCTTTCAATTGCCTGAGTCACATATTGGGCCCAATCGGTAGGTGTGCTCAGAGGCTGCATTGGGCCTCTCAGGCGAGTTCACACAAAACATTTGGGGGCAAAGGCAATCCCTTAGAACCTTTAGCCTAAGAGTCGAACGCTACTAAAGGCTGAGTTCTCTTTCCTTTTGAATGGCTGACACGTGACAAATTTTTGCCCTGTGGCATTGCTCCTTTTTTATATGTTTTCTAGACTTGATGGAGGTGTATCCTGGTCAGGAGCAGCTCCAGGCCCCAGCACGCCAAGCGCGTGCTTGGGGCGGCAAGCCGCGGGGGGCGCTCTGCCAGCGCCGCGAGGGTGGCAGGCAGGCTGCCTTCCATGGCTTGCCTGCGGAGGGTCCGCTGGTCCCGCGGCATCGGTGGACCTCTCGCAGGCAAACCGCCGGAGGCAGCCTGCCTGCCATGCTTGGGGCGGCAAAATCCCTAGAGCCGCCCCTGATCCTGGTTGGGTCATAAAAGCAGACAGATAAATGAGGATTAAGTGTTTTTTCTCTCCACCGGATATACTTATCACAGAGAATAGCTGACCTCTGAGGAAGCTAAAGTAGGATAACTACTTAGGGACATAAAGGGATACAGTACAGCTGCTCTGCTAGCTGCAATTTAAAGGACAGAAAGGTTATTTTGCTAGAATCTTAACTACGAAAGGGCCTGCTCTTACTCCCATTAAAGTCAATGGCAAAGGTCCTATTGACCTCAGTAGGAGCAGAGACCGGCCCTAATTTTGTTTATCCAAAAGTCTGTTTTTTGTTTGTTTGTTTGTTTTTTATTCAAAGGAAAACACTCTTTGGAAAGGCTACTCAGGTCTGCCAATTGTTGCAAATAAGAATAATAGAATATCAGGGTTGGAAGGGACCTCAGAAGGTCATCTAGTCCAACCCCCTGCTCAAAGCAGGACCAATTCCCAACTAAATCATCCCAGCCAGGGCTTTGTCAAGCCTGACCTTAAAACCCTCTAAGGAAGAAGATTCCATCACCTCCCTAGGTAACCCATCCCAGTGCTTCACCACCCTCCTAGTGAAAAAGCTTTTCCTAATATCCAACCTAGACCTCCCCCACTGCAACTTGAGACCATTACTCCTTGTTCTGTCATCTGGTACCACTGAGAACAGTCTAGATCCATCCTCTTCAGAACCCCCTTTCAGGTAGTTGAAAGCAGCTCTCAAATCCTCCCTCCTCATTCTTCTCTTCTACAGACTAAACAATCCCAGTTCCCTCAGCCTCTCCTCATAAGTCATGTGCTCCAGCCCCCTAATCATTTTTGTTGCCCTCCGCTGGACTCTTTCCAATTTTTCCTCATCCTTCTTGTAGTGTGGGGACCAAAACTGGACCCAGTACTCCAGATGAGGCCTCACCAATGTTGAATAGAGGGGAATGATCACGTCCCTTGATCTGCTGGCAATGCCCCTACTTATACAGCCCAAAATGTTGTTAGCCTTCTTGGCAACAAGGGCACACTGTTGACTCATATCCATCTTCTCGTCCACTGTAACCCCTAGGTCCTTTTCTGCAGAACTGCTTCCTAGCCATTCGGTCCCTAGTCTGTAGCAGTGTATGGGATTCTTCCATCCTAAGTGCAGGACTCTGCACTTGTCCTTGTTGAACCTCATCAGGTTTCTTTTGGCCCAATCCTCTAATTTGTCTAGCTCCCTCTGTATCCTATCCCTCCCCTCCAGCGTATCTACCACTCCTCCCAGTTTAGTGTCCTCTGCAAACTTGCTGAGGGTGCAGTCCACGCCATCCTCCACATTATTAATGAAGATATTGAACAAAACCAACCCCAGGACTGACCCTTGGGGCACTCTGCTTGAAACCAGCTGCCAACTAGACATGGAGCCACACAAATGCTGCATCTTCAGAGAGAGTTTTGCTGACTATAAATTCTAATCTATTCTTATTTTTTAAAATGTAATGGATAAACAGGCTGACTCACACCTGACAGCTGCTAAAAGCTTGATTTGGGACTAGACTTGCAAAGCACATGGGTGGGATTTTTCTAAAGCATTCACCATTGACCTAACTGCTCCCTCTGAAGTTGATAGTAAAACTATAACTTCAGTGGGAGCAGAAATAGCCCAATGCTAGTGAGCACTCTGTAAATTCCACCTGTAGGCCTGGTCTACACTACGAGGTTAAGTCGAATTTAGCTGGTTTAGGTCGATTTTATAATGAATGCGTCTACACAACCAACCCCATTCCATCGACATAAAGGGCTCTTACAATCGACTGCTGTACTCCTCCCCAACTAGGGGATTAACGCTAAAATTGACCTTTTTGGGTCGAATTTGGGGTACTGTAAACGCAGTGCTGTGCTATTCGAAGGTATTGGCCTCCGTGAGCTATCCCAGAGTGCTCCTGTGTGACCGCTCTGGACAGCACTTTCAACTCTGATGCACTAGCCAGGTACACAGGAAAAGCACCGCGAACTTTTGAATTTCATTTCCTGTTTGGTCAGCGTGGCAAGCTCAGCAGTACAGGTGACCATGCAGTCCCAGAATCGCAAACAAGCTCCAGCATGGAGCGAATGGGAGACACTGGATCTGATTGCAGTATGGGGGAGAAATATCTGTGCAGGCAGAACTCGGATCCAGCAGAAGAAATGCTAATATATATGCCAAAATCGCACCGGGCATGGTGGACAGAGTCTACACCAGGGACATGCAGCAGTGCTGCGTGACAATTAAGGAGCTCAGGCAAGCCTACCAAAAGACAAAGGAGGCAAACAGTCGCTCCGGGTCAGAGCCCCAGACATGCTGCTTCTATGATCAGCTGCATGCCATTTTAGGAGGGGACCCTACCAGTACTCTACCACTGTTTGTGGACACCTGCAAGGTGGCAGCCTCATGCAACATGGTCGAGGATTTTGTGGATGAGAAAGAGGAGGAGGAGAATGCACAGCAGGCAAGTGGAGAATCCGTTCTTCCTGGCAGCCAGGACCTTTTCCTCACCCTGGAGCAAATACCGTCCCAGGGCCTATTGTTCCCGGACCCTGAAGGTGGAGAAGGCACCTCTGGTGAGTGCACATTTGTAACTACAGTACAGGGGTTAAAAGCAATTGTGTTTAATGTTTGATTTGCCCTGAAGACTTGCGATGCTACTGGAAAAGTCTGTTAACGTGTCTGGGGATTGTTGTGGAAAAATTGACCACACCTTTGAATTTTGGATTAGGCAGCCGGAGGCACTTTTATTATAGTTAAGCAAAGCATGCATGAGAGAGGGTTTTCCCTGCCTGCCTGTTAAACAAATTTTTTTACCAAAATTATAAAACCAAAAAATTAATTATTTTTTAAGTTTTTTTTTTTGTTAGTATTAATGCCATTAGCATTTTTTCAAACCTTGGCTTTATATATAACAGTTGTTTAGACTATATCCTTTGGGGGCCTAATACAATAAATGCTGCAAGCATAATAAAACCTAGGGAGGACAGGTGGGGCATTTTTCCTTCATTTTTTTTTTTTTTGATTTTTTTTTTTTTTTGGCATTAATATTTTATTTGGATTTTTAATTTTTTTTTTTTTTTTAATTTTTTTGTTTTTATTTTTTTTTTAGAGTACATTTTATTAAGGCATGTTTAGGTAATTATAAAATGGGGAGTTAGAGAACAGGGTTTTACATTTAATCTTTTATGGGACAAAGGGCTATTTGATGAGTGGGTTCATCAGCATAAATTTTATTAACAATCATAAACTTTTACTTTTTTTTATACATAAAGCTAACAGGGTTTAGACTAGGCAAAGCAATAATAAATGCATTCATACAAAAGCAACACTAACATAACCCCATAAATGGAACCAGTCAGGCACTAGGGTAATTCAGCTAAAGGCATTTTAGGATTTATTTAGTATTTAAAGGATTAGTTACAAATTACTTTTTTTAGCTAATATATTATATATGATGCCTGCCAGCAGTGCAGATTAAATGTATGTTTCACGGGCCTGGCAGGATTCGGTATGTGGAAGCCACTTCTTTCCTAACTGGTTCATGCTTGGAGAAGGAGCAATGCAACACACACTTTTACCAGAAATTTTTATGGGGCTTATAAACACTTTTTAAGAGGCACACTAACTGCCCTTTTTTTTACAATGTTAGTAGCATTCCTTCTTTTTTTTTGTTAGACGAATTTTTTTACGTTGTAACAAATAGTGGATGGACCCCAATTAAATTATAGGATAAATGGCAAATTGAAAATGAGTTAAAGGCAAAATAAAATAGTCTAATATGTGGCATTAAGTATAGTTCATTTAAATCCTCAAGTTATAAGTTTTTTTTTAATTTATTTTACAACTGGGGTGGGGTTGGACACCTGCTGGGGGATGTGCTTCTTGTAGTATGTGTTATTAACTGGATAAAAGTACATGTAATAAATGGAAATGTACAGTTTTGTAATTTTTTTTACTTTTTTTCATTTTATAGAGTGTAAGAGAAAAAAAAAAAAAAAATTTGGAAATAAAATAGAATAATAAATTAATAATAAGACAATAAGACGGCCATAAAAATTGTTTAAAGGTTTTTTTTTTTTTTTTTTGGGGGGGGGATGGAGGTTAGGAATTTTTTTTTTTTGGGGCTGGGGAAGAAAGGGGTAGATTTGGTTTTGATTTTAGAAATATGGTATGGTTTGATGGTATGGTACTAATTATTATTATTATTAAGGTTTATTTTTTTTATACTAGCACAATTACCTTTGCTGCTTTGGGCTTTTATATATTCTTAGGTGGTGGAGGTTTTTTTTTTTATTTTAATTTTTTTGTTCAGTGTCAGCAGCAGAAGGAGGTAAGGACATTTTTTTTTCTTTTTTTTTTTTTTTTGTTGTTTAGAAGAACAACGCCAGAAGGAGGAAGACCGATTTATTAGTCGAGAGGAGCATCATTAGAAACATAGTTTTTGACACTTTACACGGTGTGTGGGCAACACAGGATTTTGATAGGGTTTTTTTTTATGAGAGAGTTTAGTTTTTTTTGGTGGACCTTCATGTAGATGTTTTTTTTTAAAAAAAAAAAGCAAGGCTAAAGCAGCAATAAAAATATAAAAAAATTTTTAATTAATTTTTTTTTAATTAAACGCTGTTGTTACTTACAGGTATGCCAAAGTTTTACAGCAGTTTTTTTTTTTTTTTTTTTAAAAATACTTTTAAATGGAAAACACAATTCATTTGGCTTTCCTGACAGCGCGTAACCGTTGATTGCATAGAGCCACTAGGCTTAGTAGTGTGGGGCTACTTACTTACTTTTATTTGCTATTTATTAAAAAAAAAAAATTTTTTTTACCAAAATTTTTTTATTACAACATTAAAGTACCTATTAAATATATTGCTTAATTTTTTCATAACTACACAGAGTTTTTTTTTTTTTTTTTTTTTTTCTTAAACTAACTTGCCTGTTGCCTGCTGGGCCCGATTCTTTTTTTTTTTTTTTTTTTTTTTTTTTTTGCACAGGCATTTGTTTAATTTACACCAAAGGTAGCAAGGAGAAGCTGGCCCCCATTTATTTATTTATATTTATTATTTTATATACATTACATTAATAACGTTTTTTTGTGTCCGACTTGATAATTTTTTTTTTTGGCGCGACAACGCCTCAGCACCGTACATTTATAAGAAGAATAATAGCAGGGCTACAGACAATGGAAAGGTAGAAAAACAACAGCATTAACAGCATAGTAAAATTTTTTTTTTTTTTTTGAGAGAGAGAGTTTTTACTTTTTTTTGAAAGTGGGATGCTGGGTTTTAGTAAAATTTTAGCCAGTTGGGCAGCCCAATGTGCCCAACCTGGTTGGTGCTGGCAGCTTACAATGCCCACAGAGGAGGAGACTTAACCAGCTGTGTTGTTTGCTGCAGGAGGAAGGAAGAGGTCTGCTGCTGTCCTGTAAGTATCCCTCTGAAAAACCTGCCCAGACCTGAGCGGTGGCGATCAGACACCAGATGAGCCTACGGATCAGTCCTCCTCAGACCCTCCCAGAGATTTCAGGTCTCTTACCCTTCTAGATGGGGGGGGTCTGTAAGGAACCGCCGCCAGTCCCCCTCCTCCAGGGATGCCATCTGGATCCCGGATGGAGCCCCAAATGTGTTGAAAAAAATTGGAAACACCCTTTGAATTTTGGATCAGATCAGGCAGCAGAGTTTATTATAGTTATAGCATGCATGCAGGGCAGGAGAGGTTAAGCTCCCTGTTTACCAAAATTTTAAAGGTTATAAAGGAAAAAAAAAAACCGCAAATTAGCATTTACTTAAAGTTCCTTATTTTGTAGTTGTAATTGTACCATTAAGCTAAGCTACTTTTATTTTCTTCCATATATTATGTTTTCTGGGCAGTTTTTGGGGTGGTCTTCCAGTCTTGGTTCTTTTTCTTTGTTTTTCTTTGGCTAAACATTATAAAAACAAAAAAAAGCAAAGCAAAACAAAAATTTCTTATTTCCTTTTTTCCTTTCTTTTTCTTTTCTTTTCTGTTTTCCCTGAATGTACAGATAAACAATAAAGATAAACAAATAAAAATAGATATATATTATATATTATATATATAATAGATGTTAGGCCTTATAATAAATGCCTAAAACAAATAATAAAAAATGCTGGAAACCAAGTATAAATTTAGGATGGACTGAATCCTCCAGGGACATCTCCATGAAGCTCTCCTGGAGGTCTCTGAAAGCCTTTGCAGAAGGTTTCTGGGGAGGGCTGCCTTATTTCATCCTCCATGGTAGGACACTTTACCAGGCCAAGCCAGTAGCAAGTGGTCTGGAATCATTGCAGCACAAAGCATGGCAGTGAAAGGTCCTGGGTTTTGGTCACATTCATGCAACATTCGGTCTTTATCTTTCTGTGTCAGCCTCAGGAGAGTGACATCATTCATGGTCACCTGATTGAAATAGGGGACGTTTTGCAAGGGAACAGTAATCCCCTCTGTTTGGTGATCCCTTAGACTCCGGGCATGCTTGGCTGTTTGCGCTTGGCTAAAAGGGGTCATCCCGGAGAAAAGCCACGCGGGGGGAGGGGTGTGCTGCACATCCACCCCAAAACCGCAGTCCCTCTTTTTAAACGGCAACCACAGCCCCGCCTTCTAAATGGAAAACCCAATCGGCATTAGTTGCTATGGGAAAGGAGGGCGCTGCAGTTTGAAACCATTTCCACATGTTATGAACATGGAAGAAGCCAACCCCATGTACCCTTTGGCTTACCATGGCTGCCTGGAAATTGGGGTGGGGGGTCTGGGGTGCAGGTCCTGGGCTGGGGATTAGGGTGCAGGCTCTGTGCTGGGGCAGGGGGTGGGTGTGCAGGAGGGGGAGAGGGGTGCAGGCTTTGGGACAGAGTTTGCTTGCAGGCTCTGGGAGGGAGTTTGGGGATAGGAGGGAGTGCAGGGGTGAGGGCTGTGGCTGGGGATGAGGGGTTCATGATGCAGGAGGGGGCTCAGGGCTGGGGCAGAGGATGCGAGGGGATGAGGGCTCTGGCTGGGGCTGAGGGGTTCATGATGCAGGGGAGCTCAGGGCTGGAGTAGAGTATTAGGGTGCAGGGGGATGAGGGCTCTGGCTGGGGCCGAGGGGTTTGGGGTGTTGGAGAGGCTCAGGGCTAGGACGGAAGGGCAGGGTAAGGGCAGCCTGCCCTGCCATTAGGGGATGGGGGGCGCTAGGACCCTGGGGCAGCAGACAGTCGTTCTGCCGGGAGCCGCTCCACATAGGAATGTGCTACACCGGCAGCACAAGCAGGCACGGAAGAGGCACCCACCGCTTTCTTTCAGGAAGGTACGCGGCGGGGTGTGGGGGAGACCCGCAGAGGCCAGGGCCCGATCCAGGCAGGGCCGGGGGAAAGACCCAGCTCCAAATATTGCTGGAGCACTGCCTCCAGCCCTGAATATTCCTGGTGCTCGGGCACCTCGATCCCATATAACCTGCCGCCTATGGGTGGAGCTGCAGGAAAGGCAACTAGAGTACAGTGTGTGGCAGGCTAATAAGTGTGTGGCAGGCTAATACGCTGTAGATTCACACCCTGGCTTGCCACATACTGTCTGTCTACACACGCTCTCAGACTTGAGGGATATGGGTTCTAGTCCTGGCTTTGATGCAGACTCTCTGTGTGACCATTTAATCTTTTTATGAGTCAACAGTGTGCCCTCGTTGCCAAGAAGGCTAACGACATTTTGGACTGTATATGTAGGGGTATTGCCAGCAGATCGAGGGATGTGATCATTCCCCTCTATTCGACATTGGTGAGGCCTCATCGGGAGTACTGTGTTCAGTTTTGGTCCCCACACTACAAGAAGGATGTGGAAAAATTGGAAAGAGTCCAGCGGAGGGCAACAAAAATGATTAGGGGGCTGGAGCATATGACTTATGAAGAGAGGCTGAGGGAAGTGGGATTGTTTAGTCTGCAGAAGAGAAGAATGAGGGGGGATTTGAGAGATGCTTTCAACTACCTGAAAGGGGGTTACAAAGAGGATGGATCTAGACTGTTCTCAGTGGTACCAGATGACAGAACAAGGAGTAATGGTCTCAAGTTGCAGTGGGGGAGGTTTAGGTTGGATATTAGGAAAACTTTTTCACTAGGAGGGTGGTGAAGCAGTGGAATGGGTTACCTAGGAGGTGGTGGAATCTCCTTCCTTAGAGGTTTTTAAGGTCAGGCTTGACAAAGCCCTGGCTGGGATGATTTAGTTGGGAATTGGTCCTGCTTTGAGCAGGGGGTTGGACTAGATGACCTTCTGAGGTCCCTTCCAACCCTGATATTCTATGATACAGACCTCCGCTGCATCCATTGTGTAACCACCTGCCCTCCTCACCAAGTTCCATATCCCCTTCACCCAGATGGCCAAGAATGTGGGGGGGAGGCTATGGGCACCCTGCTACTCAACTCCAGGGGATGGACGAAGCAACAGAAGTCTGTCATTCAAACAGCTTTGATTTGTAATGTGGCTACAATAAGCAATGTGGCCTTGTTCTTCCCTCCTCCCCAACTCCACCCTATTATCAAACCCTTTGTACACCCGGGCTACCTTTTACTAGTCAGTGCTGTCAATTATCTCAAGTTTTTTTTTAAATAAATAAAGAATGAATGGATTCAGAACACCAGGGACTTTATTTCCTGTGCCAGCTGTGGTCGAAGGTGGGGAGGGGGATTGGCTAACAGGGAAGTACATTCACCAAAGGGGGTGGTTTTGCATCAAGGACAAACACACACAACTGTCACACTGTAGCCTGGTCAGTCATGAAACTGTTTTTCATGAGCACGCCTCGGTGTGCTCTTCTAATTGCCCTGGTGTCTGGCTGTTCAAAATTGGCCGCCAGGCGATCTGCCTCAACCTCCCACCTCACCATAAACGTCTCCCCCTTACTCTCACAGATATGGAGTTCACAGCAAGCAGCAATAACAATGGGAATATTGCTTTCGCTGAGGTCTAACCTACTCAGCAAACGGCACCAGCGCCCTTTTAAACGTCCAAAGGCGCATTCTACCACCATTCTGCACTTGCTCAGCCTATAGTTGAACTGCTCCTTACTGCTGCCAAGCTGCCTGTGTAGGGCTTCATCAGCCATAGGAACAAAGGTTAGGCTGGGTCCCCAAGGATAACTATTGGCATTTCAACATTTCTGGTCTGGGAAGAAAGTCCCTTCTTGCAGCTTTCTGAACAGCCCGCAGTTCCGAAAGATGTGAGCATCATGCACCTTTCCCGATGGCCCTTGTGATTCACCAGTGCTTGCAACACCATTGAGAAGTACACCTTGCGGTTTATGTACTCGTTGGCAAAGTGGTCCAGTGCCAAGATAGGGCTATGCGTTCTGTCTATCGCCCCACCGCAGTTAGGGAACCCCATTGCAGCAAAGCCCTCCACTATGACCTGCAAGTTTCCCAGAATCACTACCCTTCTTGGCACAAGGGTATTGATTGCCCTGGCTGCTTGGATCACAGCAGCCCCCATGGTAGATTTGCCCACTCCAAATTGATTCCCAACTGACCGGTAGCAGTCAGGCGTTGCAAGCTTCCACAGGGCTATTGCCACTCGCTTCTCAACTGTCAGGCCAGGTCTCATCTTGGCATTCCTGTGCTTCAGGGCGGGTGAAAGCAACTCACAAAGTTCCATGAAAGTGGCCTGACGCATGCAAGAGGGGAACGTCACAGTGGTGCAGCGAGCAGGGTGTATGTACTGCTTGTTACTCCAAGTGAAGTTCACACTTCAAGCACTGATATTTGTGATTTTAAATGAGTCTTAAGTGCAGTGGCTAAGGACAGTCAGGAGGAGGTCACAGTTTTGTTATTCTCTGTTTGCTTATTTCGGGAAAGGGAATTAAGAACAGAAAAGCAGGAAAATGAGTGAATGCAGTGAAGCAATTGCGAAGTTGGAGCTTTTTAGGCGGCAGATTGCAGAAAAGGAGAAGGAGCACCAGAGATTACTGCAACTGAAAGAACTGGAGATAAAAGAAAAAGAGTCAGCCAGGGAGGAAGCTGCACACAGAAGGGCTAGGGAAGAAAGAGAGAGAGAGAGAGTGAGAGAGAGCGGGAAGAAAAAGAAAGAGCGAAAACACCAACTGGACCTGCTAGAGAAGCAGAACCAGAACCCCCCCGCCAACCCCAATGACTCCCATCACTCCAAAAATCCACAAGTGGGAACCCTTATGTCCTGCATACAGTGAGGACGATGATATTGCTGAATATCTGACTACTTTCAAAAGGCTGCGTGTAATAACAGAACAAGGAGTAATGGTCTCAAGTTGCAGTGGGGGAGGTTTAGGTTGGATATTAAGAAAAACTATTTCACTAGGAGGGTGGTGAAGCAGTGGAATGGGTTACTAGGGAGGTGGTGGAATCTCCTTCCTTAGAGGTTTTTAAGGCCCGGCTTGACAAAGCCCTGGCTGGGATGATTTAGTTGGGAATTGGTCCTGCTTTGAGCAGGGGGTTGGACTAGGTGACCTCCTGAGGTCCCTTCCAACCCTGATATTCTATGCAAAAGTTTCGCAGCCACTGGAAATCATCCCAGACCTGCAACACTATGCAGTCTCACCAGTCTGTGCTTGTTTGCCAGGCACAGAATTGGCGTTCCGCTGTATCATCATGCCCCAATGCCTTCATGATATCCCAATTGTCACATCCCGTGCTTTCAGGAACATCTGTGTCCATGTCCTCGTGCTGGCGGCTCCTAGCTAGGCTCTGCACATACTGCAGGATAATGCACGAGGTGTTTACCATGCTCACAAAAGCAATGTGCAGCTGAGCAGGCTCCATGCTTGCCGTGCTAACTCAGGAAAAAAGGCACGAAATGATTGCCATTGCTTTCAAGGAGGGAGAGGAGACTGACGACATGTACCCAAAGCCACCTCTGACAATGTTTTTGCCCCATCAGACATTGGAAGCTTAACCCAGAATTCCAATGGGCATCGGGGACTGTGGGATAGCAACCCACAGTGTATCACTCTGTGAATCAATGCTAGCCACCGAATTGAGGACCCACTCCGCCGACCTAATGCGCTTAGTGGGGACATGCATGACTGACTGTATAAAATCGCTTACCAAAGATTGACTTCTACAAAATCAACCTAATTTCGTAGCGTAGACATGCCCTTAGTCTAGAGCTAATGCAGAATAGAGCAGCATTGGTACATAAAGGCTTACATCTGCTAGAATGGATGGCACCCCACCCAGTGCAATCCGCATGATGTCTGTTCCCGAGCATTGCTTCAGTACCAATGTATGTGCTTGAATGGAGGGGCACACTCTGCACTCAGCTACTCCTGTGCAATCCCATTGATTTTCAATGTCACATTGGTGGCTTGTGAATGGAGATGTCAGCGATTTTTCAGTGGGTTTACAGCTACGTGAGTGTTCAGTAGTAGCCCCAAATACAGTGAGTTACCATTGTAGGAGTGAAGCTGAGGAGAGAATTTGGCCCAACATGGATGCACGTACATTAATGTCAACACCCAATATGGGAATTGTTCAGACTACAATAAGCAATTTAAAAATCTATAATGTCATGCAACCTGCTGCACAAGACAGGGAGAGGCGACTTCTGAAACCCAAAGGAAATAAGAATCCATGGGCCAATTTCTGATCTCAGCTTACTGTAACTCTGCTATGACTCAGTTCAGAATCTGGCTATATGTGCACAGCTAGGTTTTCTGTCTTGTATATACACATTGGTTAATGAATTGAAATTCACTAGAGTGCTGACATCAAATAGAATATGAATGTATGCCACTGAGCATGATATTTTAGTTTTCAAAATGGTTTAAAGATTTGATTACACATCATCTTAGCATGGAAAAGCATTCTCCAGTCAAGCCATCTGACAAACACACAGCTGTTTTGACCTCTCTTGTCTTGAGGAGACAAAGATCTCCTTGTCTTGAGGAGACAAAGATCTGTGTTCATTGGTTCCAGAGACACAATCACTCAGATTCATGGCTTTGGTACTGTTTTTTAAAATCCTCTTGGCTCCAGGAGCTGCTCTGAGTAGTAAAAATGAATTCTGCAGGTTTTTTTTTTTTATTCTTAATGAAAAAGAATCCTGACACAACATGAGAGAGTTAATTGTCTGGCACCAGGCATTGGGATTTCCTGACGCCAGCTGTTAATGCAATAGTGCTGATGGTTTGCATTAATGGCTAGCTTTGGGGAATTCTAACTCAAGGGTAGAAATAAACACTGATAAGATGTTAACCATTCATTCCTTTTCAGGGTCTCCTGTCACCCCGTAAGTCCTAAAAATTGTGATAACCAGTAAAATTATGTTTAAATATATCTTTCTTTCTTTATATAGGAATATTGTTCCTCCAATCAATGAGCAGTAATGGATCCTATTTCACTAGTGAAACTTAATCAGGACAATAGGTTCATTATGCTTTACTGTTGCTCCTGTTAAGGACAAACAAAAAATAACAACAATGCAGTTTGTGAAGAAGGTATGTGCAGGATGAGAGGCCAGGCTTATGACGGAGACTGAATAGATGTGGGGGCTGATATAGGCAGAGTCCTTGCACAGAGATGGGGAAACTGACTCCTGAGGATGGACGACTAAAATTTTGTAACGCTGATTAGGAGATTTAGAGCAACCCCTGTGAGATCAAACTAAAGCCTCCTTGTTCATAACAGTGCAGTTAACAATTATTTTACACTTAGTGAAATGCATTGTCAGGCTTTCTAAGCCTTACATTCATTATGCTGTCGTGGTCTCAAACCTAGGGTTGTTTTGTTTGGACCTGGTAGCCAAGCAGGTCTGATAGAACGCTTTAATTTGCAGCAGGGTTATTCAGAAAGCGTCAATGCCTTCATTTTGAAAAGCATATCTTAAGGTGAAAGGGTGAGGGCTGAGACAATTAAAAAGGTGTATAAGCATTTGCAAGGCAGCCTTAGAGACAGAGCGTACAGTGCAGTCTGCTGCAGTGAAAGCTCCCCCCCGCTATGGGTGTGATCCTCACCTCCACTCCAGTCCCCTTTATGCGGGGTTAAAGGACTGGAGTGGTGTAAAGGGACACTAAACTCCATATCTGTCTAGACAAGACTTCCGCCAGCACAGGTATTGTGGAGACAGCCACAGGGCTTTGTTTAGAGAACCTACTCACAGGCCATGGTGGAGTGGGAGTAGTGGGGCTGCTATGGAAGGGGGTTTCGGGGTGGGGTCCCAGATTACAGCACTGTGGAGATTCCAGGCAGCACTGTGATCTATGGGGAGGCCCAAAGAAGCTACTGTAACTCAGGCAGGCTCCCAGGACTGTCTACAGAACAGTCCAGGACTGAGAGGGCACAAGGATGGCTTAAAACCAGCCCAAGCCTTTTAGGGTATGTGTACACTGTAATGTAAGTACAGAGTTAGTGGATCTTTAGTCAGCAAACCTTGGGTTTGAGAACCCAGGGCGTGAGCATCTGCACTGTTTGCTAACCCTAGGGTGAGGATTTTTGAACCCGGGCTTCAGCATCCACACTGCCCTACACAGGTTTCAGTACAACCAACTGTATCCCCATACTTACTAGCACACCCCAAAATGGGGCTGTTCTAGCCCTTTGTTTGCGGCGTAGTGTGAGAAAACTTGACTGTCTGTCTCCCCGCCCCACACACACATCATGGCAAGTTTGATCAGCCCTTCAAAGCATGCCGCCACTGCATGCTCCCAGCAACCAGAGACAACAACATGGAGCAGTTGCCGTTTGAAGAACTTCTCTTGGTTGTGCTTTCAATCCTGTTTCAAGAAATGGGCCGAGTGTCCGCGTTCCGGCAGTGGTTTCTGACTCACCAAAGGCACCTGAGAGAGCTAATGACGGAGGAGGAGGACACAGACAGGGCAGACTTGAACTGGCTGATGCTGCTCATGACACTTGATATAGATGCTGATGCCCCATGCGTAGACTGATGCTTCCGGAGCAGGGCTATAGGCGCAGGCTGGTGCAGCCACATTCTCTTGCTGACCTGAGATGACCAGCAGTGGGTCCAGAACTTTCACATGAGGAAAGCTACATTTCTGAAGCTCGGTGAGCAGCTTGCCCCAACCTCCAGTGTAGAGAGACACACATGAGGGTGGCCATGCTGGTCCATAGTGGGCTGCTATAGCTGTTTGGAAGCTGGCTGTGCCAGACTTCTATGGGTTTGTTGCCAACCAGTTTGGCATTGAAAAGTCGACTGTGGGTAACGTGGTGGTGGAGGTTACTGAGGCAATCAGGCGTGTGGTTTATCCCAGGTGTGGGGTATAAAAGATATTCCTGAAGGAATTGCTGGCTCTGAGAGAATGGGGTTTCCAAACTGTGTGGGGGCCATTGATGGAGCTCATGCACCCATAGCTTTTTCCTCCTCACGGAGCACGAGTACATAAACCGCAAAGGGTTCTGCTCCATTGTTATGCAGGCCCTTGTGGGCCACGGAGGCTGATTTATGAATGTCAACGGGGGCAGCACTGGAAAGTTTCATGCTGCCAGGGTTTTCTGCCAATTGGGCATTATTCCCACCAAATAACAGTCAGGACAGTAACTCCATTTATTACATTGTTATTTTGGGGGGCACTGCTTTACCCCCTTTTGCCTGGGATTATAAAACCATGCCCTGATGTCAGAGGACCGGGCAAAAGAAGGTTTAATTACATTCTCAGAGGGTGTAGAATGGTGGTTGAATGTGCGCTTGGCAGATTGAAATCCACTGGTGTTGTCTATAGACCCATTTGGATGACAGTGTTGTCAGTGCTGTGACTTGGTGTGCTGTTCACAATCTTTGTGACGCCAAAGGTGAGCCATTTTCCCCCCTCAGTGGACCCATGACAGTAATGGATTGCTGAACCAGTACTCTCCGCCAGAAAATGCACCTATCACAGCTGCAGCTGGATGCACCTTGGCAACAGAAATTAGGGTGCTCCTACATCATGGATTTACACGGAAGAGAGAGACCAGTACCTTTTATGAATGTGCTTATGCAATGCTTACAGTACGTTAGGCTGGGAGGCGAGGGTTGGATTGCCATGCATTGTACTTATGGGTGACATGACCACTTATGACATAGGGCAGGAGGGGGAGAACAGGATTTAGATTCTGTATTGACAAGTGATGTTTGGATACAACTTCAAAGCTGTCCCTTGTGATGTGTTAATGTGTATTCCAAATAATAAAGATAATGTGATGCAGTGATAATACAATTTCTTCATTTAAAAAAAACAACAGTTTTTGAACATTTATTAGAAAAGCACACTATTAAACCATAGCCAGACAGGCCATCTGCCATTAGCACACTAAAACCTTTAACAAAACCATGCACAAAGTGCATGAACAAGAGCAAACAGTGAAACAATTTGCAAGACAGAAAACCTCCTACTATGGCAGGTCCCTTAGTGCCCTGTTCTTCTTTTCCCCTCCTTACACATTTGCTGCTCACTGGGTGCCAGGGCAGAGGAGTGGAGGTACCCCCAGGGGAGGGGTTCAGCATGCGGCACTGCGTGGGGTACATTTGGTCTGTCCATATGCTGATAGGGCCTGATTGCCTGGCCCACCCCATCATGGAATTGTCAAACCTGTTCCTAGTCTGCAGCACATTGTACCGGGGCGGGGACTCAAGCCATGGGGTGGGCACTGCAGGAGCCTTCAGTCTTGTGGCCATTAGAAAAAGCAGCTGTTCAAACAGTTCTAGTTTCCTCCCTTAATGGCCATTCCTCTTCCGGGAACTGCTAAGCAAGTGTCTGCTTCTGCACTGAAATCCTGCCCTCAAGCTGTGCAGCCAGCTCGAGCCTTTCCACTTGCTGTAATTGCCCCTCTCTTTGGTATTGGACCAGCTTGTTGGCCCTGTCCAGAATGTCAACCCTAAGTTCATCATGGAAACGCTTCCATTTGGACTGGTCCATGATGGCTCGGTGACCCAGGCTTCTACTGCTGTGTCAGTTATCTGTCGCGGTACTGTGGTCTGTAGAGGTCAATGGGCTTGGAAGAGGACAACACGCAGAAGGTTGCTTGTCTCAGTACATGAGCACAGAACTCCTTTTGGAATTTCAAGGACATAAAATGTTACTTTGTACAACTGTATTTCAGTAGATTGTTAAAGGGAAGCTTCGGATCACAGAAGCTCCCTGGACACAGCTGGGTTAATTGCAATGAGGAACATGGACACGGAATGGTAAGTTACAAATCACAACTGCTTTTTTTTTCTAGAAAACACAGACCGATTTGGGCTTTGGGGGAGGGTGGTTGCGATGGTGTTCAGCATAAGCCTCTGTCATTGCAGGCATTCCACATTTTGGAGGGCATAACAGTTCTTGTGGTTCCCGAGTGGCAAAGAGAGGTTTTATTCCAAGCTGCTGATGGGAAGCCAGCTATATATGGCACAGAAATATTCAAACATATGGTGAGTGAAAAGCACATCTGTGAGTGGAGTGGGCAGGTCAGCCAGTGAGGTGGCCCTGAAAAATACGCCCTTCCCCAAAATGTGCCCACCTATCTGGAGTTTCCGCTACAGGAAAAGTTTGCAACTATCAGCACCCGAGATTGGGTCAAACTTCATGATGGAATCGACAGGATGCTGTGTTATCATCTGCATGGGTTGGTGCCTTGCCACTGCTTCTGATACAGCCTGTTATGTCTGCCTGCAAACACACTAATCTCCACTGGCATCCCCCTTACCTGCCCCACACCACCAGTTTCTGGACCTAATTCAAACTCCCAGATGTATTTCAGACACATGATTTTATCCCCCGTGTATCATGTGAACTACATTTAACTGAAATAGTCTACAGCTGTAAAAGGACTACACGTCAGCCTCCCCCTGCTACAGTTTACTGTTTGCAGAGGATTTGTTACACCACTGGATTGGTACAGAGCAGTGTGCTTACAGGGAAGACAATATAGGGTTCTTATTTCTAACAAAGTGACCTGTCCTAGCAAAAATTTGTGCTTTTCTGTAGAGACTTGTTTCACTGCTTGTGCTTCCCCATCTCCATTTTGAATTCCACGTGGTTGGGGAGATGCCAAGGTGCTGGCGTGCAATCCGCCATTCACGGATACACACTGCTATCCGAGGCCTGTAATAACCTTTGCATTCATTCATAAACCGGAAATCCCTCCCATAGTATATTAATAAACACAGAAATGGAGCCAGAAACTTACTGGTTGTGGGGTGATTTCTGCCTCTTCTGTTCCTGCTGCCAGGTCTGCGGTGTGCTGCATCTCTGGGGGGGACATCGAAAAGCTCCTCCTAGAACAACTCAAAGATATGCTGCAGCTAAACTTGCAACAAAGTCTCCTCGGGGACTGGTTTCATCACCAGAGTCATTTTGGTGGCCACATCGGGCCCCTGCTGCTGGCTCCTATCCATTCCCATGCTAGATTCTGGGGACAGCAGGACACTATCCCACCTGACCAGGTCATTGTGCACATTGTTGGCTCCATGCTAGGCACAGTATTCAGACCCCCAGTCAAAGTCATCATAAAACGGGAAGGATGATGGTAAGTTTGCAGAGGTGCTGTTCTGGCTCCTGGCTTTGTGGTAGCAGTCTTGAGCTGCTTAATCTGCTCCCTGCGCTGGTCATCAGTCCGGTAAATTTCCAACGCTGCCAGCTTCTTTGCTATTTGCTGTTAGGTGTTGGCATCCATAGCACCCCTACTAAGATGGAATGTTTTGCTTGCCTCCTGCCATAAAGTCACCAGAATCTGGCTGTGCTCCTGCAAAAAGAAAGCAGCACTCTTGGCAAAGGACTTCTTCTGGTCAGTGACCATTGCCAATGCAAGAGAAGGGTCATTGCGTTTTCTGCTCAGCGGTCAGGATAAAATAGAAGGGTTAAACGCTGAGCTGCACTTTAATTTAATAAAGGGGGTTGCCTCCATTCCCTTGGAGTAGATTGGCAACTTGTGGGTTAGAGATACCGGCCCATGGTTTTGTTGGAGAGCGTTTGTGGACTCCCAGGCCCTGTCTCTGGTGTGGCTGCATCCACGCAGCAGAACGATAGGGTTTGAAACCTGGGTCTCAGCTGGACATGGGTTTGAACTCTCCACCCCCTTGGGGATCTAGGACCCTGGGTCTGAGCCTGAGTCCTAGAGATCTGTAGCAGAAGCTGGTTTAGGATCCAAGTCAGTCCAGGCTTACATTGCAGTGTAGACATACCCTTAGATCTATAATAAATACTGGAGCACCACAGAATTTATTATTTATATTACCACAGTGTGATTCTCACCCTGTGTCACTAATATGCCTCAGCCCTAAATTAGGTGAGAGCATACTTCAGTCCCCTTGCCCTTTAAATCTTTAGTCCACTGTGTTGAGCCAGAAAGAAAAAGACAATTACTACAGTGATGGGTGTTTTAAAGCCTATATAGAAATGGCCATTAGTTTCAACTGAGTTAGGTATCTGTGATGTGGACAGCTGTCCAGGAATTGGACTGAGACCACCAACTCCTTTTGTAGAAGTGGTTAACAACTGATGGATTTGATTACTGCTGAATCTGAACCAGAAAACTAGAGTGGAAATGTTAAAGTGGTTATAGCTCTAAGAGCGACACGGGGAAATAGTGAAGATTTGATTCACGTAAAAGGGATCCAGGAATCTTCAGTAGAGCAAGTGTGAGGGAATGAGCTAAAGAGTGGGGAAAGAACAACACATGGGACAGAAACAGGACATTAATCTGGGAATAATTGAAGGCATAACCAGGACTCTGTAACAGAGAGTAAAGGTTGGTCCCTAGTCTTTTAGATGTAAAAACACACCAAAGTCTTATCTACTGTACATGGATACTAAGCTTTGGGCCAAATTATTGTCAGTTACACTGATATAAATCTGGAATAACTCCATTGTCTGTTAAAAACAAATATTGTAATGCACGAAAGTTTATGCTCAAATAAATTTGTTAGTCTCTAAGGGTATGTCCATACTACCCACCGAGTCGGCGGGTAGCAATCAACTTCTTGGAGTTCGATATATCGCGTCTCATATATCGAACTCCGAACGCGCTCCCGTCGACTCCGGAACTCCACCACCACGAACGGCGGTGGCGGAGTCGACGGGGGAGCTGCGGACTTCGATCCTGCACCGTGAGGACGGGTAAGTAGTTCGAACTAAGGTAGTTCGACTTCAGCTACGCTATTCACGTAGCTGAAGTTGCGTACCTTAGTTTGACCGCCCCCCCCCACTAGTGTAGACCAGGCCTAAGGTGCCACAAGTACTCCTGTTCTTTTTGTGGATACAGACTAACATCGCTGCTACTCTGAAACCTGTCAGAATTCTGTAACTTCAGTAGTTACTCTACATTTACATCCATATGACAGCAGTCCCATGGGCTAAAATTGAAAGCATGTTGCTGTACCATAATATAACAATGTACTAGGCAGTTCTCTCCATGTTATTTACTTGTACTAGGTGTCGGATATAGAAAGACATTATCTTCATTTAATTAATAGGTTAGCAAAAAACCAAGAACATTTGACTTTAGCTGAACGGACTAAAGATATTTTTAATCAAGAAAGGAACTAAGTCACAGTTTTAAATAGATACTATAGCTATTAATTATGTCAGCCAGATGTAGTAACTCATGTTGAACATTCCAGTAAAGTAGTGGATAAATGAGAACTAGTTGACATAATTCATTTAGTGTTGTTGCAGCCCTGTGGGCCCCAGGATATTAGAGAGACAAGGTGGGTGAGGTGATGTCTTTTGGTCCAATAAAAGATACGTTTTTGACCTACACAGAGCTCTTCTATAGGTGAAGTTGGTCCAATACGTGATACTACCTCACCCACCTTGTCTGTATAATTTATTTAGACTTTCAAAAGGCCTTTGAAAAGATCATTTACAAGAGGCTACCAAAGAAACTCTACAGTCATGGGATGAAATGCAAAGTAGTGTGATATACTGAAAACTGGCTAAGAGAGAGGAACCAAAGTTAGGAATAAATGGTAAGTTTTCGTAATAACAAGGTTAACTGTGCGATGCCTCAAGTTTCAATGCAGATCTTATGTTTAATATATTAGTGATCTGGAAAGGGGACGGGGTAGCAATGAGGTAGCAAAATTTGCAGATGACAAAGCTGTTTAGTCCAGAAAGGATGGTGAGGAATTTCAGAGGAATCTAAATAAGCTACGTGCATAGGTAGTATGACAGTAAATTAAAGTGAATGTTCTATAAATGCAAAGCAATGCACATTGGAGGGGAAAATTTAAACTACTCCTACACCTTACTGCATTCTGAATTAACTCTGTCAGCTCAGAAAAGAGACTTGGGCATCACTGTGGATAGCTCAGTGAAGACCTGCTCTCAATTTGTAGCTGTGGTCAAAAAAGCAAATGTGTTAGAATGCACAAAGAACGGGATACAGAACAGTATGGAAAATATTATAATGCCTTTATATAAGTTATTGGTAGGGCTTCATGTAAAACACTGGGTGCAGTTCTGGTCATCACAGTTCAAAAATAATGTGTTCAGAGAAGATTGAAGATAATGATGAAAGCCCTGGAAAAACTCTTGTATGAAAAGAGATTGAAAAGTTTGGGATTGCTTACCTTTGAAAGCTAATACCAGTCCACCCTGTCAAAAATATTCTGGGTGTGTAATATTACGCACCCAAAATATTAGTGCAACAGTGGATTTACTAACAGTTTTACCTGGCTCTATAATCAGTAATAGTCTAAATAAGAATTTGGATTAATCAATACAATTTCCAATTAGCTCTCTCCCCAGATGCCAGTTGGATGTTTTTGTTTTTACTTTAAGTGGCTATGGCATTTGTCAATGACCTTTAATCTGATTACCAGCATGTTAATATCGTCTGCTATAATTTTGAGTCCAAGCTTTCGAACTGTGGCTACTTACTATCAATTTAGTCACACGTGGCGAGATCTTGGTCCCACTGAAGTCAGCGACAACCACAGACAACCAAAACTGATGTACATTAGGATTTCCAACTTTTTACAGTCCTGGAATATGTCATATCCAACCATTCAAATGCCCAGAATGCTCAAATTAAACACAGGATTAGCTGATGATAATTTTACCATAATAAAGCTAAACAGATTTGTAGTTGGCATCTGTGGAAATGAAGGATGCAGTGGAAAGTTTAACATATGTGGCTGTTACTGCGGTAATTCTAACATTCCTTTCTCTCCTACTCTCTCCCTTTAATTGGCAGCTAGAATTTAGAAACTCTTCTGTCTTCTTTTTTTTCCCCTTTGGGAATGGCATAGAAAATATGGCTCTTCAGAAATCATGAGCCATGTCCAGTGGTCATTTAGAAAATACGCTACAGATGATTTAGAGGGCTTTTTAATCACTGGGTTTAGCTATGTTTAGCTTGTTCTGGTTCGGTGGGTATCGCATATGGTGCGGTTGACTGTGCAATTGCAGTGCTTGAATGAAAACCTCCTAAACAGCAATTATTGCACTAATGTGATTTGCATGGTTATCTCAATGTTCTGCTCCATGGTTCTATCATATTCCATGTGGATTTCAAACTGATAACTATACAGAAAACATAATTATGTGTTCCAGAAAGACATATAACAAAAGGCATCTTCTTGTGTCAACATCAAGTAAATATAGGCTTGGAAAGATTAGATTTTTATCAGTAAATGTCGATTTCACCATAGACACAGACTGATGAAAAAGTATTTCCACTGATGAGAATAGAAATTTACAGATAGGCAAAGTAAGAAAAATGCTGCTTGAGACCTTAGAGTTTGTTTTAAGGACATTTACTTTGTACATTTTGACATGTGATATTGACAATTTGTGTCTGAACAGTTATAAAGCTTTAGCTTTCGAATCGCAACATCTACTGTTATTGAATAATTATTGTCTGATCCTCCTGTCTGGCACCCTGCTATAATTTTCCACAGCTGTGAAAATTTAAATTGATAAAAATAAAAAAATTCTTAAAAATAAACATTTCTGTGTCTAAATGAAAGAGAGTGCACTAATCACTAGGCTAAACGTTATAAGGTGGGCACCACCTGTACCACCACCACTTCCTCCTCCGCCAACTGTTTTGTGTGGTGTGAGGCAGGTGACTAACTTATTCCCACAAGAAATGCCTTAGGTGCCTAAGTCACCTGGCTACAGGAGAGGGATTTCTATTTGTGGATCAGTCAGCAGAGTGAGATGCCTCCCTGTAGCCTGGACTTAGGTGCCTATCTCTGTGAGAGGGGCAGGGCGTAGTACACAGCCCTCTGGTCAGCATCTCCTATTTGCTAGCTTACATGGCTCCTTATCTAGCGTGCTAGGTTTTGTGGATCGCATTCTAAGGCTCCCCATTCATTATATAGGGAGCCCAGGCACCTAGATCAGGCTTTGGGAATCACAATGTTGTTCTTGTGATTTTCTAGGCATCTAAAAATTAGGCACCATGATGCTTAACATTGCAACATCTAAGTCCTTACATGACTCATGCCCCTAATGTCAAAACTACAACCTTGGCCAATTATAAAGCCTCCTTCTTAGAATTCTGTTCTTTTGTGGGGTTATCCCTTTCCTCCCTCCCCACAACAGAGATATTATAATACAAACTTTAACAAAACACTTGTGATAAGCAAAAGTTTGACAACTCTTGTTTACCAGAAATTACAACTGACAATTTCAATTCTCTCAGGACTTTAACAGAACACAGAACTTTGTCTAATGAATAATTCAGTGGGGGCTGTTTATATCTGGGGATATACCTCTTTACACGTAACACATAACCACGCTAACACTACAAAAATATAAAAAGGCTGGTGGGACACTGGGATTCAGCTCAGACCAGTAAAGGATTGTGTCACCGCCTGTCTGGTAACCTTCAATACTATGCTGCTGTGGCTCACAGGCCTGACACCAACAATCTGCATGCAGATCAACCCTGGCTTCCACCACCCAGTTACTTTTTGCAGCGTGACCCCCAACACCCAAATTTTCCCCAAACTGTCTCCCTCTGTAGTGTCCTCTCCTGGAACACTCTTGGACATCATTAAGTTTGTTGCTCCTTTAAAGAGTCTATACGCTGCAGCTCATTAACAGGTGTTTGACATACTCATATTTCAATCACAGTACTGAATGAGTTTATAGTAAAACAAGTTTATTATACAAAAAGTCATAGGTTTAAGTGATACCAAGTACAAGGCTGAAAGATAGAAATGGGTATGAACAAACAAAAGTAAAAGTACGCTTCTAAGACTAAAACTGAACTTTGGCAAGTTATAATTATTGCCTAAGCAGGTTTCTCACTTATTTTCAATTCCTAGAGCCTTCAACTCCATAGCCTTTTATTTTATTTAAAGATAATTTTGTAATGTGGTATTACACCGTTGTGGGTTCAGCTCTGGTGGCTACAGTTTCACACCTAACAAAGTAAAAGTTACCTCTGCTACTTGCTTCAGATTTAGAGTCTCTAGAAACACATAAAGACCAAGGGTCTTTACATTAGCAAGTGCAAAGTCTAGTCTATTTTACAAGTTTTATTAAAGTTACAATTAAAGTTATTATTACCCAAGCATATAGAAATTTTAAACAGACCTATGTATAAGTTACAAATATAATTATATTCACATCCTTAACAATAGTGTTAGGGTCTGATGCGTCTCTCGTGGATGGATCATCAGCAGAGGTTCCTGCAGAGTTTCCCATAGGGAGCTTTATTTTCCCACTCTGGGCACTTTCATTTTATAATGTGATTCTGTCTATACCTACATTCTGTGCATGTCCATAAAAGTGTCAGCCATCTTTTTCCTTATTGGTCTGATGTCCCCTAGAAACTTATGGGACCCTGATTTCTATAGGTTGTATAGGTTCTCTTTATTCTCATAAGCATTGATGCACAACCTGTATCCTGTGGTTAAGACACACGTTAGAAACAGAGGCGCCTTTGCAGCATTTTTATGAATTAAAATTAATCTTCTGGTTAATCTTTCACAATATTACCACTTAGTACCTCTTTTCCCATAATCTTAGGGCATTGGGTTATTCTTCGGTCACTTATTTATGTCAGCATTCCTTATCTCAAAGGCCTAGTATGGCTAAGATAAAATCTTACAGGCCTCAGCCTGTAGGTCTTGTGTTTCAACTCTACTTATTTAGATAACTAATACATGATTATTCCCTCTACATACTGATCAGTCTTATACTTCTATAATCCTACAATTTAACTCTATTTAGCATACAGTGATTATATACAGTAATTATAATATCACACAATAAAGAATAAACTAAAATCATTGGCTACAACTCCCTTTGTTGAATGAGCCACTTTTCTCAAATGTACAAGATCCCTGGCCTCTTTTATCTGCCCAATAAAGGATACCTATGGGGTTTTCTCCCCTTTCTTTTTATAGTCCAGTAAACCGTTGAAATGTATTCTTTGAAAAGTAAGCCCAGACAATGTGTATTTTCCCTGCTGGGTATGGACTCCATGCTATTCTTCTCTCCCTCATGTGCCCTCCCCCGAAGGCCGGATCTAGATTTTTTGCCACCCCAAGCAAAAGAGAGCGCAACTGCTGAAGCAAAAAAACCCAAAAAACCTCTGAGAGCGCAACTGCCACCCCTGGAATTGTGCCGCCCCAAGCATGTTCTTGGTTTACTGGTACCTAGAGCTGGCCCTGCCTCCTCCCCCCCCCCCCCATGCATTCCATTGCCTCTGCTCACTAGAGTAGAGTTCACAGAGTAGTGAACCACCAGTGGGCCTCTGTGACACATTCGGACATCTCCCAGCTAATAAAAATAGAGAGAGGAAAAATAAGCCAGTTAAGACACTAGTGGAGTTGCATACTCTTCAGCTCTAGCAGTCTCATGGACTCTCATATCTGGAGGCATGAGATCACTTTTGAGGAAGCTGGCATGGTTTTATCCAGGTGAAAAAGGTCTTGAGATGACATTGTGTCACCAGTTTCTGAAAGTTCAGTGTAAAAATGGCTGATTGATAAAAGGCAATATCCAGTCACTCAACACTGATCCATCAGCAAAATTAAAAGAAGTTCAAACTTATGTTCAATACAATTACCTCCAGTTGTTTCTTGTGGAAATGAGGCAATTACAGTAATATTTCTATTTTTGAATGTTTGAACAGATGAGCTGTTTGGCTATAAGTCAAACAGCCCATCTTGGAATCGTTATTTTGACAGAGGAATGTTACTTGAAAGCCTATCAAGATGAAACCCACTTGGGTCTATATTCCAAAATAAGTTATTCCTCACACATAAGAGACTGCCCCATTGGCCTGGCTGATTTGTCCTTAATTCATTTCTTAGGAGCCCACTGATGAAATTAAAATAAATGCTGTATTTAAAAAAATAATAATTTTCTGTGTAACTTTTGTGCCTTGTGGAATTGCTGAATTTAGCAATAATACATTTTTATTTCTTTAGTGCTTGAACCCAAAGAATCTCTAAGGCTGACCTGGTATAAAAATACCCCCTATAACCCACAAGCCCAAGAACAGAAATTTGCTACAACCAGCACCACACAAATTAAATATAAAACTGAGCATTACGGTATAAAACTCAATTGTACTGCTGCCATCTTCCCACCTTGGCCCCAATTTTCTATTTGATTAAAGATTTTACTGAAATATTTTATATAGTGGCCACAAAGATGTGAGGTGTTTCAATGTTTGGCTAAACTTACAAGTTAAAGGTCAGATTCTGATACCTCTCTTCTTGTCGAATAGTAATTTATTCCACAAATAGCCCCACTGGAGTATATAATTTATTCCACAAATAGCCCCATTGGAGTATATTGAGAGTATCAGAATTTCGTTCTAAGTAATGAATTGGACAATCAAGGGAGAGCAGAACATACCTGGGTAAGTCGGGGTGTGTGGCAAGACATGGGCTATGGAAATCTGATCAGAGTATATACAGGATATTTAGGAAGTCATGGGTCTCAATTTGGTTTTAGGTTAGATGGGTAATGCTCCGTTCTTGTCCCCGCCGCCACCTCAATATTTCAGTAAATGCATTATTGCATGTTTTTAACATTATTAGAAAAACTAGTTCACAAAGTGGAATTTTGCTGCTAAAACCACTTTAAGGCTCAAGTGTTGAAAGAGCAATTGACTCTACAGAATCTCTTGTCACATGCAGAGTACCCATCACAGACATCATCTTTCCCCCTATGTGCTTTACTCTGTCCCCCTCCCCCCATATGGATGAGTTCCTAACTGATCTGTCAAGTTAGAATAATGATAAGACATCTCAGTGATTCACAGCTGTGGACATGTGGAGGGCTTAGTTCTTTGTTCATACTGTGAGGCAATTAATGCAATTTGTGCTGTGCAGTTTGGCTGAGTGAACAATTTGAAATAAACCATTGAGCCATCTGTTCCTCCAGCTGACATCAAACATGTCAAGAGCAGCAGTTAGCTTTCTCTGGGAAAGAAACGGCGCAGTGATACTAAGGAAAGTTCAGGAATGGCTCTTTGCCTCTCTCTCCTCTAATCTTTAGAACACACACCGTTCCGTCCTCTCCTCTGGCTCAGAGCCTGGGCCAAAGATTTCTGCCCTCTGGCAGTGACTGAGGAGAAGTGAAATTGAGGCTAGGGTTGCTACTCCATATTGAGGCCAAACTTGCAGTGTTCTGAGCACCTTTAACCTCCTACTTGCCTAATGAGTGACATCAGTGGGAGTTGGAGTCATTCAACACCTTCCAGGGTCAGGCCCACTGTATCCAACCTTTGGCTTTCCATTGTCCCATCCATCTCTGTGAACTTCTGTCTTGAACGGACAGACTCAAGACATAATCTCCCTTTAGATTGGAGGTTAGAGATGGCAATGCCCAATTCAGAAATGCTCGGTAGCTCCAGATATGGAATGACGGTGCTTTCCCTGTCCTGCCCCCAATTTTATGGCAGATATTAGCTCAATCTTGAAGTATGATATCATAGGAGTTGCTAATTGTCAAAGCAATTGTGATGGATTTAGAGTCGCCTGTAATAATTCTTGAATGTTTTGTGTTGACTGTGATGTTTACAGTGTGCACCTCTTGAGTTAATTCAATAGCAGAACTATCAGGAAATGCACCCAAGGAGGGCAGATGAGCTTTTAAAATTATGTGTACAACATTTCCAATCTCCCAATCCTGTGGAACAGTATATATTTTTAATTAGCAATTATAATTTTTTGTTAGCAGCTCATCTACTTCATACTTCAACTCTTTCAGAATTCTTGGATGTAAACTCTGGTGAGTTACTGCATTTTAAATAATTATTTTCCCAGCCCATCTTCCTCTGCTATCTCAGTCTGTAAGAATGCCTCATTTTTGTTACCAGGAAAGGTCAAGTCTAGGGTAGGAATCTCCTCAACATCCTCAGTGTAAATAAATTATTTAGCTTCTCAGAAACATTCTTATCTTCCTAATTTCTCCCTTTAGCCCATGGTGACCCAGCAGATCCATTGATTCTTTTTCAGGCTTCCTGCTTCTGAGATACTTAAAGAATCTCTTCTTGTTTGTTTTTACACCTCGAGCTATTTGCTTTTCAAACTTCATTTTGGCCCGCTAGGAGTAGTGTGATGTGTAAACCCCATCCTGCCACAGCTGCCTACAGGTTAAAAGACTGAGTACATAGCACCTCAACTGCAGCTAATTGATGGACCATCAACAGCTGGGATAAGAATCTACATATCCGGCAGAAAGGAGGCTTTCAAGGGGCCTTTGCATCAGCTACAAATTGGCAGGGAGTGATACAAAGCAGTGGAAGGAGGAGTTCTGTGAATGAGACCTGGAGGCAGATGAAGGTAGGAAGTGGCCAGGGGAAACATGAATGAATCTAAGGAAGCAGACTTTACCTGCTTAATACAGGGCTCCTGTGCTAGATCCCAGAATAGAGAGACGATCTGGGTTCTCCCATGTCTTCTCTCTAAAAGGGACGTAAAAGCCATTCTGATGTGAGAGTCAAGGATTCCCGAGACTAGGGTTGGACTGAAGACCTAGTACAGGATAATTGGACTCCTTGTTTATGTGATGAGCCATTCCTTGAGTCTCAGTGTTCTGAGCCTGTTCCTGCTCCAGCTATGCCAAACTGTCCTGACAATTTATTGGCCACTTCCCTGCCCAGGAAGTGATGGGCATTATGTTATAGGATGCATCAAGTAACCTCTCCCAGGCTCCATTCCAGGCTCCATCTCAACAGGTACCCATTGCCAATTTCAGTTCAAACTCTGGATCCCTACTGAACTCTTCGGCTTCGGTACCCAATGACTGGAAGTTAGCTAATGTAACGCCAATATTTAAAAAGGGCTCTAGGGGTGATCCCGGCAATTACAGACCGGTAAGTCTAACGTCGGTACCGGGCAAATTAGTTGAAACAATAGTAAAGAATAAAATTGTCAGACACATAGAAAAACATAAACTCTTGAGCAATAGTCAACATGGTTTCTGTAAAGGGAAATCGTGTCTTACTAATCTATTAGAGTTCTTTGAAGGGGTCAACAAACATGTGGACAAGGGGGATCCAGTGGACATAGTGTACTTAGATTTCCAGAAAGCCTTTGACAAGGTCCCTCACCAAAGGCTCTTACGTAAATTAAGCTGTCATGGGATAAAAGGAAAGGTCCTTTCATGGATTGAGAACTGGTTAAAGGACAGGGAACAAAGGGTAGGAATTAATGGTAAATTCTCAGAATGGAGAGGGGTAACTATTGGTGTTGTCAGTCCTAGGACCAATCCTATTCAATTTATTCATAAATGATCTGGAGAAAGGGGTAAACAGTGAGGTGGCAAAGTTTGCAGATGATACTAAACTACTCAAGATAGTTAAGACCAAAGCAGACTGTGAAGAACTTCAACAAGATCTCACAAAACTAAGTGATTGGGCAACAAAATGGCAAATGAAATTTAATGTGGATAAATGTAAAGTAATGCACATTGGAAAAATAACCCCAACTATACATACAACATGATGGGGGCTAATTTAGCTACAACGAGTCAGGAAAAGATCTTGGAGTTATCGTGGATAGTTCTCTGAAGATGTCCATGCAGTGTGCAGAGGCGGTCAAAAGCAAACAGGATGTTAGGAATCATTAAAAGGGGATAGAGAATAAGACTGAGAATATATTATTGCCCTTATATAAATCCATGGTACGCCCGCATCTCGAATACTGTGTACAGATGTGGTCTCCTCACCTCAAAAAAGATATTCTAGCACTAGAAAAGGTTCAGAAAAGAGCAACTAAAATGATTAGGGGTTTAGAGAAGGTCCCATATGAGGAAAGATTAAAGAGGCTAGGACTCTTCAGTTTGGAAAAGAGAAGACTAAGGGGGGACATGATAGAGGTATATAAAATCATGAGTGATGTTGAGAAAGTGGATAAGGAAAAGTTATTTACTTATTCACATAATACAAGAACTAGGGGTCACCAAATGAAATTAATAGGCAGCAGGTTTAAAACAAATAAAAGGAAGTTCTTCTTCACAGTCAACTTGTGGAACTCCTTACCTGAGGAGGTTGTGAAGGCTAGGACTATAACAATGTTTAAAAGGGGACTGGATAAATTCATGGTGGCTAAGTCCATAAATGGCTATTAGCCAGGATGGGTAAGAATGGTGTCCCTAGCCTCTGTTCGTCAGAGGATGGAGATGGATGGCAGGAGAGAGATCATTTGATCATTGCCTGTTAGGTTCACTCCCTCAGGGGCACCTGGCATTGGCCACTGTCGGTAGACAGATACTGGGCTAGATGGACCTTTGGTCTGACCCGGTACGGCCTTTCTTATGTTCTTATGTTCTTCCTCCACAGCATTCAAGCCCCTTACAAAGACTTGCCTCATCCCTGGTCTCATGCAGTAAAAAGCTAGGTGCCTCTTACATAGTCCTGGGCCCTGGCCTTTGGCCCCAACAGGCCATGCTTACAGCCTGTGGTCACATGATCCCCTATTGAATTACAATTCCCAGAATGCCTGATCTGTTGCAACAACATACTCCTGCATGGACAGTGCCTGTTCCTGCTCCCACTGAAGTCAATGGCAAAAACCTTTAATTGCTTTCCATCAAAAGGAGCAGGGTTGGGCACAAAACTAATCACAAAAAAAATCTCTCTATCAAATGTAATTATTTGGTTGATCATAACCTATTTTCTTCAGATAGAACCACTGTATGAGGAAACTGAGCTGTAAGTTTCAAGGGTCAATAGCAAGCCATTTTTCAGCTAGACAGGGCAAGAAAACATTAGATGAGTCAAAATTTCGAATCAGAGTAATATTTTAATGAGTTTAAGCTAGAACTATTTTATGAGTTTTCTTCAAACTTTACAAAACAGGTTTCCTTTGCCTTCAGAGTAAATGGGATGATTTTAAAATTCAAAGCTATAGGGGAGCTAAAATAGAGGCACATAATGCAAACTGGCTGTGCCCTTGAACTATCATACAGTCTATCCATAATGACTTATATAAAAATGAAATGTATTTTCATGTACCAAATCTGCTGTATAAACTGGGCTTCTGTTTATTAAGGTTTATTAATTCCATTTTTCAGGGTTTGTTTTTTTTTTACTAATTTGAGTTTTTTATAAAGTTTAAAAAATCAGGGTTTTCAGGGCTCTCTGTATAAACTGTAATGATTAATCTATATTATATACTTTACTCATTACAGTTGTGATAAATGAAGGGGAAGGAGAGCTCCCTTTTATGGACCCAGCCAGTCAGTTAGCTATAAAATCCCTCTTAATAGCTGTTCTCTACTTTCTTTACCTGTAAAGGTTTCAAAGTAAAAGGAAGTGAGTGGGCACCTGGCCAAAAAAGCCAATGGGAAGGCTAGAACTTTATAAAATTGAAACAAGACTCTCCTTTTGTCTGTCTGTTGTTGTTCTCAGAGAGAAGCAAAAACAGGGCTGGAACTTTGCTGTAAGAAGCTTGGGCCAGGTATGAAAAATCATCTAACTCATACCTAAAAACTACTCACTTAAAACCCCCAGATATGTAAGTAGATCAGAAAATGTCTAGGAAGACATGATTAGGTTTATTTCATTTTATTTCTTTATGGCTTGTTGACTCCTCTGTGCTAACCCCAAATGCTTTTGTTTTCCTTGTAACCTTTAAGCTGGACCTCAGAAAGGTTATTCTTGATGCTTAATTCTTGTAAATGGGTTTTTTAAATCTAGCAATAGCCTGAGTTTTCAAATGTATTTTCTTTCTTTTTGTCTTAAAAAAGGTAAATTTTATTAAAAAACAGAATTGGATTTTGTGTCCTAAAAAGGTTTGTGCACATGTTGTTTGTTTAGTTGATGGCAACAGCCCATTTCCTTTGTTTTCATTTCTCATCTCTTCCCGGTGGGTGCGTGTGTGTGTGTGTGAGAGAGAGAAAGGACTTGAGGGTACCCCACAGGAAGGAATTCCCAAGTGTGCCTTCCTAGGTTCTCAAAGGGGGTTTTGTCCTTGGGTGGTGGCAGCATCTTAAAAAAAAAATGGAGATATACCTATCTAATAGAACTGAAAGGGACCCTGAAAGGTCATTGAGTCCAGCCCCCTGCCTTCACTAGCAGGACCAAGTACTGATTTTGCCCCAGATCCCTAAGTGGCCCCCTTAAGGATTAAATTTACACCCCTGGGTTTAGTAGGCCTATGTTCAAACCACTGAGCTATCCCTCCCCCAGCTAAGGTCAGAAAAAAGCTGTAACCTTGGAAGTTTAATAGAAGCCTGGTGTGACCGGTACAGTATTAATTTTTAGAATCCTTGTGGGCCCCCACCTTCTGCACTCGAAGTGCCAGAGTGTGGAATCAGGCTTGACAACAGTATAATATGCTGTCATGAATAATCTCTTTCTAATGTCCCCTAGTGTTCTTTAACATAGTACTTTTCAAACAGCACTACATTAAAGCACACTAGAGAACCTTTAGTGTGCACCAGCAGGGTCTACATAGAATACTTAATGCCAACACATTAGTGCGCTTTAGAAATCACACCCCAGTAGTCTACATTGCTGTTCTGTGCAAGGAAGCCTTTAGACACAAGTAACCATTTCCAATGTTTGTTGGATAAATGCCAATTTCATTTTATTTTTGGTATTGGTTTGTTTTAATCTGTGCGTTATCAGTTAAAAATAAAATAAAAAAACAGCAGCTCTATTTATAAGCTCCTGAAATAGGGACAATATAGTTAACATTACACTGAAATAAATTAATCTGGCAAAGTAATTTAGCTGATTGGTCAGTGTTGCCTTATTAGCATGAGATGGTCAAGTTTGAGCCTGACACCTCTGTTAACTATTGATTTGAATGGAGTTACTCCAGAATTACACAAGTGTAAATGAGAGGAGAATAGGCTTGAACAATTTAACAGAGGAAGTTAGAAAAAGTAGTTTGATGTGAACAGATGTCAGTGTTTATTTAGCTGAGACACACCAGTTTTGTTTTAGTCTGTAGGTTTTGACTGCATTTGTCACCTCAGCTTACCAGAAAAACTATGTGAAGTTGCTTCTGCTACCATGTTTTTTAAGACAATACAGCTTAAGTTTTGTTCTTAGTAAAAACCGTTCACAGTTCTATACAAAAAATATCATGGGTAGTTAAAGCTCCAGAAAAAAACATACCAATAGGGGGTGTTGATATACAACTAAAGATTGTTCTACATTAGTGGTTATCAATCTTTCCAGACTACTGTACTCCTTTCAGGAGTCTGATTTGTCTTGTGTACCCCAAGTTTCACCTCACTTCAACTCAGGCTTCATCTTTAGCTCTGCACAACAGGGCTCAGGTTTCGGCTTTCTGCCCTGGGCCCCAGCGAGTCTAACACTGGCCCTGGCGACCTCTAAAATGAACTCACCCACAGTTTAAGGACCACTGATGTTGTATATAGAATAGTATAAATAAGTCACTGTCTGAGTTGAGAACCACTGCTATAAGCAATCTGGCCAAAGGGCTGAGCCATGAGAAGAGGCAAATCACCACAATTTTGGTGGGGCAGTTGACAGGGGGTACTGGAGCCTCAGAGGCTGCTGTACCATTCCAGGCCATAAGGGGGTACACTGGCTGGCATGTGACCCCTCCACAGTTAGGTTTCCAAATTTTGAATTAAAAAAATTGTACAGTGGAGTCACATCTTACGCGGTGGTTAGGTTCTAAAGTCAGTGTGTAAGAGGAAAGTCACGTATAGTCAAAATGACCCTTGAAAATCCCTTAAATTGCCCATAAAGTACAGTATAATGTACATGGTTTTGTGTATATGACCCTGTACAGTAATATGTATAAATGTATAATGTATACAGTAATGTACAGTATATAATAAAGAGTACATATGCAAAATATAATTTTACAGTACTGTATTTTTAATTACAGGGGGTAATTAAAGGTAGTCGTCAGGGCTTGATGTCGATCCAGGAAACGGAGGTGACGGTGAGCTTGGGTGACGGAGAGCGAGTTGTTGTAGATGAAGTGGTTGGCTCTGGTTCAGCTCGAGAAGTTGATTGCGAAGTTTGATCTGCTGCTGGCTGTTTTTCCTTGAAAAACATGGTGATCGGCAACTGTTGCTGTTGTCTCTTGAGCTGCTCAAACGTTTCTTGATATGGTCTCAAATTGTTCGTAATACTACGTGTGATTTTGAGGCTTCGTTCCACAGAGGCATCATATTCAGAAATTAAATTATTCAAGTGTTTCGCTGCTTGGAACACTTCAGCAAATTTATGAAGATTCCAACTTGCTGGCTCTTCTTGTTCGTCATCATCATCTTTGTCTTCTGTAGACGATTTTATCAGTTCCTCTAACTCTTCATTAGTCAATGTTTCTCTATGGCTCTCAATTAATTCTTCAATTTCTTCCTCAAGGATGTCGACGAAGCCATCACCACCCAGTTGCCTGGCCACCTGAACAATGCATTTCACTTCTTTGTCAATAGTCGGGAAACCCTTAAAATCATTCACACATTCTTTCCATAGGTTTCACCGACATGCATTGACTGTTTCAGGCTTGATTGCATCCATTGCCTGTTTAATATAAGTGATGCAATCGGCAATGTTGAAGGACTTCCAACACTTCATCACATTAAGATTGGGATCAGCATCCATAGTGCTACGTATCTGTGAGAATCCGTGTATGTGGCCTTGAAACAGCGAATCATGCCTTGGTCGAGAGGTTGGAGGATGGAGGTGGTATTGGGGGGAGAAAGACGACTTCAACATTCTTATGTGCAAACCAAAGTGCCGCAGGGTGGCCAGGAGCATTGTCTACAATCAGCAACACTTTAATGTCAAGTCCTTTCTCTTCGAGGTAGCGCTTGACCTCCAGAATGAAACACTTGTCGAACCAATCCAGAAATAATGCTGCCGTCACCCAAGCCTTTTTATTTGATTGCCAGAACACAGGCAGATTTTTGTTCTTGACTTTTAGGGCACGGGGATTTGCAGCCCTGTAGAGCAAGCCCCATTGCCACAAAACAACACAGTCGCATGGTCTTTAGCTGCTTTGAAGCCAGGGGCTTGTCTTTCTGATTTCGAAATGTAAGGGCGGTTGGGCATTTTTTTCCAGAAGAGCCCAGTCTCGTCAGCATTAAAAACTTGTTCCAGAAGATAGCCCTTTTCTTCTATGATTTTCTGTAATTGTTTGGGGTAGGCTTTTGCTGCCTCTTCATTGGCAGATGCAGCTTCACCAGTAGTCTGCACGTTTTTGAGGTTGAAGCGGTTCCTAAAACTGTTAAGCCAACCTTGGCTGGCTTTGAATTCCTTCTCATCAGAAGGCTGTCCCTCTTCGGCAGGAGGTTTGAACAGTGCGTACAGGCTAAGAGCCTTTTCTCGCAACGTGTTGCCATCAATAGGCACACGTTTACGATTCATGTCTTCCAGCCATAAGTTTAATGCCTTTTCAGTCTCCACTAAAGTCTTATCACGCACCTGGGTCGTCACCTTAGCAGTTATTGGAGCACTTGATGCCATGGCTTGATGAATTTCTCTCTCTCGAATCTTGATGGCACGGATGCTAGATTCGTTGCGGCCATATTTACGCGCCACGTTGGAGACCGACATATCATCTCTCAGTAAGTCCAACACAGCCAGTTTTTCCTCCAGCATTGGAACAGATCGCTGTTTCTTCTGTTGAGCACCAGATGAAGTAGTTGGCTTGCGTTTAGGGGCCATGTTGTATGAAAAATACGTATCTTTAAACACTAGAATCACACTCAGTGAGATGCTCACACTATGAGAGTCACGCAGGAACTGAGACCGACTGAGGGAACAGCAGATTCACGTCTCCCATCTCATGCTCACTCCGGGGCATATGCTCATGGGGTGGAATCGCCCACACTATTTACAGGTATCTTGTTGTTTTTCTTTTTTTTGCAGAGAACATATAGTTGAATTCACGTAAGTTAAATGCGCGCATGATGCGACTCGCCTGTACTGGCTGTGAGCCTTTTAAAATGCCACCACTAAGCCCAATAGGAGGCAGGAATCTAATCTGTCTGGTCCTTTGTATTGCACTCAGTGTGGCATCAAGTCCCTTACAAGGAACTAAAAGGGATTTGTTTCACTCTCTTTTTTTTATTCCATCCCAAGGGTGTGTGGTGGGGTATATATCCCATCCCATCTTTAAAAGGGTTAATGTGGGGCCTCAGGTGCCAGTTAACACCCTTGCTACACCTGAAGTGTGGGCCAAGCCCCATTAAAGATCAGTCCCAGCTGGGAGAGGAGCTTGATGGTAACTATAAAGGCAGGAAGTCTGGAGCAGCAGGGTTTGCGGGAAGAAATTTGCAGTCACTCTCTGGGACTAGAGTGGAGAGGCTGGGAGGATCAAGGGGTAAGCCTCGGGGAAAGTAGGCCCTGCAGTCCTCTTCTGAGGAGCTAAATCTGGCAAGAGGTCAAGAGGCACACAGAGCAGTCACTGGGGTGGAGCAAGCTCCAGTGGTGAGCCCTAATAATAGGGCCGGACCTGGACTTCCAGGGAGAGATCTTTGGGAGGCATTCACCTGAGCAACAGAAAGGGATGAAAGGTCAAACTGGAGGAGGGCAGAAGCACATTTGAGATTTTGTTAGGGGATTCCAGGGGAGAAACCTGGGGGTCCTGGCCCTGAGAAAAGGGTGAACTTGGAAAGGTTGTGGGAAGGGCCTGCTGACAGGCTTAGTAGGAAAGAATCCAGGGAGGTGGCTGCGAAGAGTCTGGCAGAGTGAATCTCGAATGCCTGTCCTAGGATCTCTGGATGTGTAGATGGTGGGCCTGGGTTCCCCTACCAGTCCCATGAAGCCCCGGAGAAGGGGCTAAGGATGACTGAGAGCCTGAGGAGAAGGGTGTATGAGCCACTGGGCCCGGAACTGTGGGCAGAGGGATGGACATATTGGACATTTGTTTTTGCTGGACTTTCTATTAGGGGTGGGGACTAGAACGCGACCTGGCTAGAGGGCTGAGTCACAAAAAGAGGTGGACACTGCAGGAGTGGAGTGACTGTCTGGAGAGGATGCTAGACAGGAGAAGGCCACCATGCCTAGATACGAAGAGGTGCTCTAGCAGTGAGTCCACCCTTCTACAGGATGTTTGCCAAGAATTTAGTTTGAAGTTGCAGAGGGAAGGCTAAAGCAAAGATAGATGTTAATTCATGCCTGTGCTAGTGTTCACTTCCTCTCCGGATTCTGCTAACCCATCTCTACCAGAGATGATTTGTCCCTGTGGTTTGTAAAAATGCTTGTGAAGAGCTAACTTTTTTATTTGGACTAAGCCAGATGGCAGGCATTATAAAAGCCAGTGGGAAGGACATACCTAAGCTCCCCAGCAAGGTGTCCACCCTACCTGCTGCCTTTCAAATTCAAGAATGCATTTTCTGTCAACGCTGCGCTATATGACCAGGGAGCTCACTCCGTTTTTCAGGGAAAGTGTAAACCTTTCCAGAAAAGTGCAGTTCCTATTAGTTTCTTTGCTATGTGTCTTCTTCCTTGTGAAAATCATTTTATTTATTTATTTTTTGCTAAATGGGCAATACATTAATAGATGTTCCGGTCCAGGTCCCATGCTCTCTGCAAGCACCATCACTGACCCTTCCTCCTACCACCTGGGATATGGAAGAGCTGTACTTGGTTCCCTGGGAGTTTGCAAGGGAGCCCTTGTTAATATATGGCAGCAAATCCCTAACTGTAAAGGAACAGAACCTTTCCAAATGGGCTAACAGCTGTGAAAACAAAGGTCGCACTCACACATACAAACATGGAAATGAAACACAGCCCTTGTATTCACAGGCATTTACCAGCTGGTAGCATAACTTGCGATCTCAGAGCAACGTCCTACATTTCACTGAAAGAACTTGTAATGAAAACATTGACAGATCCACCTACCAGAGCAAAACCACACTAGGCCAAATTCATTCCTGGTGTCATTCCACTGACTTCTATAAAGTGACAGGGATGAATTTGGCCCAGTGTGACACAGTCTCAGGTGGTATCATTAAATTTCCCCATAAGGTTATCTGTTGGTTAAACAGTCCAGAGTATATTTTGGTCTCAGCCAGCTACTCACTTGCTGAATATTGGGAAAGGAAAGCTCTCCCAGATGGTATTGCTTGGTTTCAAAGGATATGGGACATATTAATTATGTACAAATTAGAGATGAGAAAACAGATATGAGCCATTTTTTATGAGTTGGCTGCAATCCTTAGTTTATGAACAAAATGACACTTACAAAAACAACCAGGGGATCCGATGAATATAAATATTTTATTGTATTATAATATCTGTTTACTTTGGATGAGAATTCTCTTGCTTCTGCCACACTTGCTGTCCTATTACTTTGCTCTAACACCAAACTGTGTTTACTTAAATCATGGTCTGTGACTTCTCTGTCTTGATTATAATTGTTTTTAAAAAGTTAACCCTGCTGTCCTACCCTACCATCAATCTGTGGAAGGGTCATAAGATACTTGACAAAAGAAGTTGAAGTAAAAAGCTGCAACAGGCAGGATAGGAACTAATCCATCAAACTGAAGCATTTCTGTATTTTCCCTCAACCCCTGATAGCTCTCCTCAGCTTCCCAGTTTAATTCTGCCTCACTAGAGAACCAGGGAGACAACACCTGCTGCTTGCTTGGTGACACAATCTTGGCTTGCCAACTCATTGTGAAATCTTCTAAGTCAGCAGAAAAGGCTAAAATTAAGAATAAATATAGAAAA
The DNA here is from genome assembly GCF_016161935.1 of Mauremys reevesii. Lineage (NCBI taxonomy): Eukaryota > Metazoa > Chordata > Testudines > Geoemydidae > Mauremys > Mauremys reevesii. The sequence goes on from NC_052625.1 coordinate 42,627,202, forward strand.
AAATGTTTGTCCTGGTGGAGTTCTGTGGTTATAGCTGCCACAGGTAACGTTTGCTCTCCTCTGCCCTATGGGACTAAAGCTCTGAGATCTCCCACCCCACAGCTGAATCCTGGAGCCCTGAATGGGCCAGGGAGAGGTGGAGGGCTCCAGGAAATTATCTCTGAGAATTTAAGACTTGAGTAGTCCTGTTGAGTAAGGGTAGCAGAATGTGACCTATGGAAACCAATCAACACTCCCACCCCTGGCCCTCAACTTCCTCTGAGGCGGAGTCGGTGGTCCTTCTGCAGAGCACCCTTCCAGCCTGTGAAGAACAGGAAGCTCACCAATAAGAGCAGAGAACTCTCCTGAAACTATGGATCCTATGGGCGACAAAGCCATGGAAGGTCAACCTCCCGTGAAGTTAAATTCACGGGTTTCCAACTCCCTGAACTATCCCTTGCAGATCTTGCCTGGCTAAATCAATCATTTTTGCCATTCCAATCCAGGCAAGAGTCTGTTATCCAAAAAAGAAGACTAAAAAAAAACCCTATTCAATGAAATCCTAAGTATTTCATCTTGCAAGGAATTTGCTCACTACTTCTCCTAAAGCAGACTTCCCTACAAATCAGCAGCCAAGGGTCTGGCTCCACCCTCCTCTGTTTTATCTTTCTTCCTCTGAAAAAGAGGGAACTGGTGAGACTCTTCTGAGTCTAAACCTGTGATTCAGTGCCCCATCTTGCCAGGAAGGTGGTTTGGAGAATTGAACTTTCTTACTCATGAATGTTTTCTTTGTAATGCAGTTGAAGAGCCTACTATAAAGCATGATTTCTAAAGGTCTCCTGCTACTCTTGGGTGGAAAAATCAAGAGATCCCTTCCTGTCAGTCCTTCTGTTTTTGATATCGTGGAGTTAACATGTAGTTCCCTAGATTCAAATCCATTACTTTTTAAAATCTGCTCAGAAACTATACAAGCTCCCTATGGATCTTTCTGACAAATCACCATATCCTCTATGGCAGATTCAGCTGTTATTTCCCGTTCCAAGGAAAATGACCTCTTAAACTTTCTCTGAGGGCCTGTAGCAGGGTAAACACCTGCTCCAGCCCGGAAGGAGTTGGAAAAGACCTGCAAAGGGCTGGGCAAGGGAGTAAAACCCTGGCTGATTGGGGGAAGTGGCTGCAGCTGGGGCCACGCCCCTCTCTAAGCAACTGGGCCTTATAAGAAGGCCAGGGAAGCCAGAGGGAGCAGTCTCTCTCTGGCTTGAGAGGGAGACAGGCCTGGCTGCTGGGGAACTCACCTAGGGGACCTAGAGGGAGGCAGGGCTGGGGAAAGGCTGTAGGAGCTGGGAAGCCCTAGGCCAGCAACTCCCCAGGCTGCAGGGCCTAGTTCTAGGTCCACTTAGGGATTGGGCTTGCAGAGGGGCAGCTAGTCCAAACCCCTTGTTGCCTGTGATGATTGGCTGATAGACTGCAGTCTGCCCCAGGGCATGGGGGCTAAACAGAGACTGGCAGTAGCCATGCCTGAGGTGATGTGGGGGTTCCCCTGGGATGGAGAAACCCAGTAAGACTGTGGGGTACTGCAGGAGGCAGAACCCTGAGATAAGGGCACTGGGGTCCTGGGAGGGACACAGGGGGCCAACGGCAAGCGGATCACCAGCCTGCAGAGGGCGCTCCTGGGTTGAAGAGCTAATTCCCCAGGACGACCAGCAGGAGGCACCATGGGGTGAGTCTGCGCCATGCTACAGGGACACATTAATCAGGAGAGTATCTGCAGATTTTCAGTTTAGGAGCTACAGTTTTTTCCTCTACAGCCTCCTCTTCCTTTGTATCCAAAACTACTACCTGCTCATTTGTGTGAGAGTCAAGAAGACCAACTTTTATCAGCCCCTGGGAGTGCTCACTTAGTAGACCTTTCACTGTTTTAGGAATATGTGTAGGGTTAGTGAGCTACACATACAAATTACACAGATTTTATTTGGAAATTATGCAACAATTGTACAGAGTATATTGGTATCTATACACCAAGAGGAGGTATAGATGCATGTTTATTAGGTTGATTTTAATGTCTAGTCTGTTCTTGCAGTGATCCTTAAAAGGATTCCTCAAGGGAACCCCAGCCACAAAGAAGCATGATCCAATTAATACATTTTTATACAAATAGGAATACATGTATAAAATCACAGGACAATCAGATGAGTCACACAACACATACTTTATTTTTTTTAATTTTTTGTGGTGTCCAAAATCTAACCTCTGTTGTTGGATTACATGTTGCAATCAAAGACCAGCCTGGTCAACCATGTTATTCCAAAGTTTCTATTTTCAAAATACACATAAATATACTTTTTCTGTCACTACGGCTGACATTTCTAATGGCATGCATAGTATTTATACCTATTCACTTGTTGTTGTTCAGCTTAGTTTCTTAGTGCTGATGCAAGTCTGTGAAATAACTGTTTTGAAATTCTCACTTCATCTGCTTATCATATTCAGCTGTATTTGTCCATCTGGTGCATTTGGTAATTCAGTACTTCATTTAAAACACAGCAGTTGCCTCACTGGATCCAATCATCAGTCTATCTAGACTGGAGTTTGCCTAAAGCAATGGCTCGTGCCCAGGGGCGGCTCTAGGCACCAGCGGGCCAAGCGCCCGCTTGGGGCGGCATCCTGGGGAGGGCGTCATTTGGCTCCGGTGGAGCTCCCGCCGGCATGCCTGCGGCAGGTCCACCGGAGCCCGGGACGAGGGGACCCGCCGCAGTCATGCCTGCGGCAGGTCCGTCTTCCCGGCTCGGTTGAGCTCCCGCAGGCATGACTGCGGCAGGTCCGCTCGTCCCGGGCTCCGGTGGACCTGCCGCAGGCATGCCGGCGGGAGCTCCACCGGAGCCAAATGACGCCCTCCCCAGGATGCCGGAGCCGCGGGAAGAGGGGAAGGGCGGCGCAGCGCTCCGCGCTGCTTGGGGCAGCGTGATTTGTAGAGCCGCCCCTGCTCGTGCCTCACTGAGCATCCCATAGACAGACATTATGCTGCACATCATAGTTATAGTGTAGCCACAGATGATGATGTCTTATCTTTCAGTAGTTTACATTCTTGTTTAGAACTGATCTGTACACAGACTTGCACAAAATATCAAAAGCTGTGAACCAAAACAAATTTATTTCAGAGCCAGGCTGTGTGGACACCTTAATTTCAGAATAAAAGTGGCTAAAATCAAATTAGCTTAATTCAGTTTTGTTACTGACCTTAGCTAAATTGATTGATTGTAGCCACATGTATTCTGAAATAAGTGTCCTTCCAGACCTGCACCAAAATAACTGAACTGATGTTAATTCACATTGCACATTGATATGTAGACCAGCCTTTCTGTTAATCTCTGTGGCTTTCTTTCTTTCTTTCTTTCTTTAATAGCCCACTGTGATCAGAGGGCTGGTTCAAATGCACTGTCACAGACTCAAATGAGTTTAAATAATACCACCGACTTCTGGCACATCTTAGCCTGTATTTCTCTTCTTAACTATTCAGGACAGAACTCACCCCTACAATCCAAACTCATCAGACAACTTTCCCCAAGATCCTTTCTATAGAGACCTCTACCACGGTATAACTCACACAGCAAACTATTCTCCCTTTTGGAATGGAAGTTTACCCATAACATTATAAAATAGATGCAAAAAATAGTGCTTTCCTCTTGGGTAACAGATCTCCATTATGTAACAGAGCCTTCCCTCTGGCTAGCATCTGTATCACACTGAAATAAGTATCCTTGTAAATATTTTGTAGTGTGTGAAACACTAGGTGGCACTCTAAACAAAGGTGGGCTAGAGTGGCAAGCCAACTGTAGACTTGCTAGTTGTGAGATGCTTGTAGCAAAATTTCTCTTTCCTCACTTGAAAGACACACACAATGGCCTGAACTGCAAGTTCCTGTCCTTCCTTTTGCTATGGCCCTACACCTTGCAGTGTTACAGCAGCTGCTCGTTAAAGGGGAATGACACTTTCCGAAGAATGCATCTGTACTGATATTTGTGCTGTAGGATCTTAATAAAATGGACTTATTCTCTAGGGGAAGGGGTGAAGAGTCAGAGAGCTCCTGAGCTACTTTTAGTGCCCAAAGATCCTCAGTCTCTCCCTCCATTTGCCTTCTGTAATATGGGGAAAATACTTACTTACCTGCTTCCCAGGGGTTTTCTAAGGATAACTTAGAAATGATTGTCCTTTACATTGTAAGGTCCTTAAAAAAGGGACCATGTCTTCCTCTTTATTTGTAAATGTGTTCAATGGATAATGATGATGATGCATGAACAGTGATTATTGTTTTCCAGGAAAAAAGCAGAGGATCTTTATACTTGAATAGTTAGATTCCCTGGGACATTCCTCTGCTTAATTATAATTTAAAGTTGTCACATTTTGGCATGTCTTTCCTTAATTCTACCCTCTTCTCCTCAACCCCTGCTTTCATTCCAGAATCCTTTTTGTTTTAGCTCTGAGGGAAAGTTTAAACACAGCAAATGGCAAAATGGAAGAATTTATTACTCAGCTGTACCTGGTATGAAATAATAATACACGGAAATTAATTTTTGCTAAATTAACTGAAGTTGCTAGGCAACCAATCACACACAATGTGCTACCTACTCAACTGTACTGGTTACAAACAAAAACTTAATATGCAGCACAAATTACTGCTATGATTTTTTGTTACAATTAAATGGATGGTCTCAAGGAGTCAATGCAATAAGGACTGGAGGCTAGTTTACAGTCACTGTACAGTATATAAGTCCTTGCACTCTGATTGGCTGTTGCTCCGACAATTCAACATTCATATGTCCACAATAAACCTGGCGATCTGACCTTATCAACTTTAGCTCAATGATGTGTCAGACATTTCACTGTATAAAAATGGCAGATGAAATTCAATGTTGATAAATGCAAAGTAATTCACATTGGAAAACATAATCCCAACTATACATATAAAATGATGGGGTCTAAATTAGCTGTTACCACTCAAGAAAGAGATCTTGGAGTCATTGTGGATAGTTCTCTGAAAACATCCACTCAATATGCAGTGGCTGTCAAAAAAGCCAACAGAATACTGGGAATCATTAAGAAAGGGATGATAATAATAAGACAGAAAATATTCTATTGCCTCTATATAAATCCATGGTACATCCACATCTTCGATACTGCGTGCAGACGTGGTTAACATCAAGTTTGTTATAACTTTTTCATATTTCTGTTGTCCAGAAGTTGATGATTTGGCCCACTAATTTCCTCTGTGACTTCACTTTGGTATATTAGACTATTGACAATATTTTAAAAAATAATTTAAGGAACCCATAGCAGTTAATTTCTATTGAATGGAATGGTTTTTTTAATAGCAAGCTGTTACTACACGAATCCTGAATCAGTTCAGAACAAGGGTAGGCGACCTATGGCACGCGAGCTGATTTTCAGTGGTACTCACACTGGTCCGAGGGGCTCTGCATTTTAATTTAATTTTAAATGAAGCTTTTTAAACATTTTTAAAACCTTATTTACTTTACATACAACAATAGTTTAGTTATATATTATAGACTTATAGAAAGAGACCTTCTAAAAACATTAAAATATATTACTGGCACGCGAAACCTTAAATTAGAGTGAATAAATAAAGACTCGGCACACCACTTCTGAAAGGTTGCTGACCCCTGGTTCAGAACATAATTTATTATATACAAATCTATTCTTTTATTTGTGTTTATCATGTCTGAGTCAACTATAAGCAGGTATTAGTTTTAATTTGCCAGCAACATGATTTAAAAGTTCCTGATAATGATAATATGAATAATAAACACATTTTGTGCTATTAAAATACCCTGTATCCAAGGATCACAAAGCAATGTACAACCACTGGGCCTGAATCTACAGGCAAAATCCCCACTGAGTTCTAGAGTCAGTTAGGAAGCTGGGTTGATTGGTTAGGTTGCTAGCCTTGGACTTAAGAAAATAGGGTTCAATTTCCTGCTGTGCTACAGATTTCCTGTTTGACTTTGGGTAAGTTGCTTAGTCTCTCTGTGCCTAAGTTCCCTGTCCATAAAATGGGGATAACAGCACTACCCTACCTCACAAGGGTGTTGTGAAAATAAACACAAGAGATTGTGAGGTGCTAAGGTAAGTACAATAGATAGGTTGATGGCTTCTAGGATTAGGCAAATCAGTGAATTAATTAACTCTTGTAAAAGGGAGAATCTGGGTCCCATTAAAATCACTGGATGAAATGCTGGCAAAAGACCATTATCTTTTATATAAGATAGTTTGTTCTCTCCCATGTTAATGGATTTGTGTCCACTTATGCCAGTGATGAATTTAGCTTTACAGGTCATTTTGTGATCAACACAAAGGGCACAATAAAGATCCTGATGGTTTAGATTTCACTGATGAGATTCTGAATCCATGTTTATTTTCACTGATGTTGCAACTGCATATGTCAGCTCTGAATGTGCCTCATTCTGTACACTGTATAATTGCCTTCTTCAGCATAGCAGCACAGAGAAAATGTAGGACAGAACTTGATAAATTCCTGTCTGCTTCGGGGCTATTCTGTCACTGTCTCCTGCTGGCTTATGAAACAACCAAAATGTGTGCAGCACAGCTGCTGCTACTAGCTCTATTTCTCTATAAGTGCCCCTTAACTTAGCTGCTAGGGCCAGATTGTGGTGCGGGGGCCAGCTGCTTAGAGGTGCACACCCGAAGCAACCACAAAGTTCCCCTAGTTTGGTCTGGCAGCAAAATGACATAGACTGTCAGCACTTTATTTAGATACGTGCCAGTGATGTAAGTGGGTATTTTGAAAGGAAACAGAAGAGGGATATAGCTATATCTGTCTATCCTTTATCTGGCCTGGAAGTTAAGAACTTCTCTCTCATAAATTCATAGTAGATGAAATAATCCTCTAGGATAAATCTAGGAAATGACACTCCTAGAAATGAAGCCACACATCCCAAAAACCCCAGATGGTACAAAAGGCAGCAGCCCAGGCCATTGTGAGCACATTGCCCTCGGGCTCTGCTCTCTCTGCACTAGCTTCCAAATGACTACAGAGTACAATAACGGTCTGACTGTATCCTGATATTCAAGCCCTTCGTGTGACTGGCCCTACCCATCTGAGAGACTGGTCCTTTTTCTGTGGTCATTGGCTCCTGAGACAGCTATATTTCAATAGAACAACAATACTGTCAACCAGCAGTCTGAGGTTTGTGAGCACAGGAGAAAGAAAGATCACAGAAGCTAGACTTACGCTACAGAACTTGCTCTCTCAAGAAGAAAGAATGACCATAGACTTTACCTCTTTCAGAACTAAATGCAAAACCCCTGATCTTTGACCTGGCTTTCCTTCAATAAAATCTCTACATCCCCCCCAAGCTATTTCTTATACAAGCTGGGAAGGAAGGAAGTGATCTATAATCATTCTTATTTTGGAATGCTTGGGAAGTGCTCAGATAGCTCAGTGGTGGGGGCCATAGAAGTATGTAGATAGACAGACCTAGGTTAATTGACTGAGGACTGTCCTGACAGGAAGTGACCTAGGAAGGAGGCGGGACCTGGGGCCTTCAATTAGGACATCCTTTCTTTCTTAGTGTCAGAGGTAGGTGTGGCATGTGAAAAAAAATTCTCTAGGTAGACAGCTGGTCTGCAGACATGTTTACTTAGGGCAGGATTTTTGTTTTAATCAGGAAGATTAACTGGTTCAGGTGTAGTTAGTCAGTTTTTCTTTTGTTATATTAGCTTTGTATTCACTTAAAAATGAATGAACAGGAAAGCTAGAGTAGATTTCTGTGGATATTCTGGGTCTCCCTGGTACTGCAGCTGCAGTATCTCTGTGCCCAAGAAGAAGATTCCCAATGTTGCTGACAAATCTCATTTTCTTATTTAAAAATTATTTGTTTTCCTTAGCTGACATCAGTGGCTGCAAGTGCTTCAGAAATGGCCTTCTGATCATTACATTGTGGACTAGTCCTGATGAGCTTGTCCAGAGGCTTCTTGGAATTTCAGACCTATTGTAAGGTGGGTTATTATTATAAAGGAGTAGAGCAACAATACTCCCCAGAGGAGGAAGGATAACTATGTGGTTTGTATGTTTGAGGAGGAAATGTTGAACTTTTCCGCTTCAAACAGAAAGTATTGAAAAAAATCCATAACACTGACAGGTAGCAGAGGATAATTTCATTCAAAGATGTTTAAGTTAATGTATTTTTCCCCCCAGAGGTTGCATATGAAAATCAAATGTATAGGATTCTGTGATGCATGTGACATTTTTGGGGAAAATGATTGAAAACCTGTGTTCAAATGATCCATCTGGGATATCTAAAACTCTCCATAAAGATGTTTTCATCTAAAATATGTTATTCGAAGAAATATATTGTTTCTGTGGATGAGCATAGTGTTGATACCTTGCAGAAAAGGTATTGTAGCTGTAACTCACAAACTTACAAATGCATATGGGGCAGGAGGAAACCACCCTTTTTAATATAAAAGCTCCTGCAGAATGTTCTGCTAGGAAATCTGTGGCCCAATCCCAGACTTTTTGTACTCCCTCTGAAGTCGATGGGGACTCTTGAGTGCTCAAAAATGCCTGGTGTCGAGGCTAACTTCCATTTTTGTAGTTATATCCTACCTACAGAAATTCAACATGTAACTTTAGTTGAAAATGATGTTCTTTATTTCCTATCCTAAACTGTTGTGTAGTATTGCTGTGTGGTGTTAAACAGTTGCTGTGCTCTGCCCCAGAAGTGGTTGCATTTCATTGTTGGGAGAAGTGATTACAATATAGCTGTGGAATGTCTTAACAAATAATGTACAACTTAATCAGCTAATGACTGTAAAGCCATTAAAGATCCACCAATGAAGGTGACTACAAGAGTGCAATTACTTTCTTTATTAAATTATCACTGTTCTTAACTTTTGGCTGGGAGAATAGAATTGGCACCAGTTTTGCTCATCTTGTGACTGGTCTTGAAGGAGTAATGAGGTGAAGTCAATTTTCTCCTCTCTGAAGTCCAAGCTTACAACTTTCATTTCAAAGTTTGCACTAGCTTAACTCATGGGACACATCACATATGTATGTGTTTGTTTGTTTTATTTATAAAATGCACCTATTCTAAAAACATATACATTTAATCCAAGTGGATCTACAATGTCAAATAAAGAACCCTGTGGAGTGTAGTTGGACTGGAAGAAAACATACAATTCAAAACTAGCATCCCTTTGGGTCAGTCATAAACTGCAAATGAACAGAACTTCATTACATGGACCCATTGGATGAATGATGGCATAATGATGCATGCAGGAGACTTACAATGCTGTGAAATTTCCTTCTTTAGTGTAAAAAACCTCTTTCCATAACTTCAATTTCATAAGTCTGTGTTCTGGTGTAAATAATTTTCAGCAACAATAGTGAGAGGATATATTTTGTAGGCTGCAGGTGATTATTAGGACTAAAATGAATGACATCTCTTGAAAGAGGAGGCTTGAGAGTTATGATAACATAGTTAAAACTCATGATAGGTGAAACTGTATGCACAAGGGTAATACGGTAGGAAGTAAGTCTTAGGAACCCAGATGTTTGCAGATTGTGTTTATCTTTGAAAGGGCCATTATTACTTCCTGGGTTGAAAACTTTATCCAGAGTTCTACATTTCTCCTTCTTTTGCCTACTTAAAAAGTTGCAAGGTGACTGTTTTACCCAATGTTTGTTTGAATGTATAGTGCTGTTGCCTAAGTTAACCTTGAACAGTTGGGACAGTATCTATTAGGGATCACATTTAGCTTGGGAGAATGTTCCATGTTTTTAAGTACAAAATGAATATGGTAGAAAAAGAAGGAAAAAGTCACATGCTGCATGAAATTTCTCACGCTTTGGTAAATGCCCTGCAGTAAATTGAAAAGAATATTCAAAGCCATTTCCTATGGATGTCGGTTAAAACAGATATCCATTGTTTAGACAGGCCGTCCTCAGTTCGCTTCAGACAGGTCAACACTTCTCGAGACTGTGTTCTAAATCCAGGTGCTTTACTGTAGGCCTTTTCTTGCTATCATTTCTCAGAAAAAAACTTCAACTGGCCTCAGCAGCAATGGCTTCAATGAGAGCTTTGCTTCAAAAAAGTCTGTGGGATTAGACCTCATATGGTACTTCTGTCTCCCATAGGATGTACTAGTTAGTGTTAAAGCAGTTTTACTTTTTCATTTTAACTGTACCTACATCTATTTTATTTTTAGCTAGTGGTTTATAGTGTCCTTAATTAGCTCTTTCTTTCTTATGAATAAGCTGTCTGAATTGTAATTTGCAATCTCCTGTTGAGAAATATGACAGAGTATTAATATAAAAAAGGGGAAGAAATAAAGGACTTTTTATTTAAAAATATTTGCATTCTGGCTCTTAGCATCTGTCTTCTGACTTACTCAGAGGGTAAAAGATATACATTCGGTATATAGATGATATTCTGAGAGACACTGTGGCCAGAAGTGCTGAACAACAAGATGGTGATTCAAAGATAAATTATATATACAGTTATATTTGTTTGGGATTGTTCCAAGTAACGGTGGAACTAACTTTAACTGCTGCTGCGTCATTCTGGACCAAAGAATATAAATATTCAAAAGTTTCTTGAACTGAGTTGCCTTTCCTTGGCATTAGCCAATATAAATCATTCTAAAATGCTCAAATCAAAACATGCCTTCTCAATGCTATCCTTTTAAAAGATAGAGAAATGTTTGTTAGTATTCTTATGTGGCAGAGAACCCTGCTCCCTTCAGAAATTTGCTGTTGACTTCAGTGGAAGTAGGATCAGATCTGATGGTCTAAATCAGCAGCTACAGCCAAAGAGCTCACAGCACTGCCCAGGAAGGCTTGCAAAAGTGGCCTTTACTCTCCCCAGTGTTGGGGTGGCTAAATCCCCTGGAATAATTTAGAGATGCTCTAAATTGCAGGGCCGCCCAGAGGGGGGGGCAAAGGGGGCAATTTGCCCCGGGCCCCGGGCTCTGCAGGGGCCCCCAAGAGAACAGCTGAGGCTCCCGCCTCCGTCCCGCTCCTGGAGCCCTAGCGCATCAAGCGGCGTGTCTCCAGCGGGGCCCCTGAGCCCCGCCCCGCTCCGAGCCGCGTGGTGAGGGGGCGGGGCTGGGAGCTCCGGGCTGAGCTCAGCTGCCTCCGCTCGGCGTGGAGCTCCCAGCCCCGCCCCCTCACCCCGCGGCTCGGAGCGGGGTGGGGCTCAGGCCCTGCCGGAGACACGCTGCAGCTGTCAGGCGAGGCGCTGAGACTCCGGGTGAGGAGGGAGCCGGGGGTAAGAGGCTGGGGCCGGGGCCGGGGGGGTTGGCTAAGGGGCAGGGAGTCCTGGGGACAGTCAGGGCACAGGGAGGGGGCAGAGGTTGGGGGAGCGGTCAGGGGGCAGGGAATGGGGGGGTTGGATTGTGGGTGTTCTGGGGGGGGTGGATAGGGTCAGGGCAGCCCAGAGGGGGCGGGGCAAGAGGGCGCAGGAGCGTCTTCGTTCCCGGTCTTCGCCGGCGGGGGATCCTTCCGCTCCGGAGTGGAAGGACCCCCCAGTGGCGACTAGCGCGGCGGGACCCGCCGCCGAGGTGCAGCCCGGTCTTCGGCGGCGGGGGGCCCTTCCGTTCCGGGACCCACCACCGAAATGCCCCGAAGACCCGCGGCGGCCCCCCACCCGCCGCCGAATTACCGCCGAAGTGCAGCCCGGTCTTCGGCGGCGGGTCCCGCTTCGGCGGTAATTTGGCGGCGGGGGGTTCCCACCGCGGGTCTTCGGGGCACTTCGGCGGCGGGTCCCGGAACGGAAGGGCCCCCCGCCGCCGAAGACCCCGGGCCCCCGGAATCCTCTGGGCGGCCCTGCTAAATTGTTCTCAGTGCCACTGGCCCCAAAGGGCCCAACTGGCAGCTAGGCATGAATGCGTTGTAGGGAAGCCCTGGCCAAGTCCCCTCTCTCCAGTCACTCCCCTTCTGCTGGCAGAGTGGTGGATTAGCACAGGAGCCATTATGCCAGCAGCTCTCTTTCACTGGAGGCCCCTACTAACTGGTGTAATCTTCCTTTGGCCATGGCTATGCTGGGTTTGGGGGCAAAAGTCTCTACCAGTGGTGCACAGGCAAATGCAGGTCCGTTTTAATGCATCAGAATAAAGCTATTGGCGCAAAAAGAAAGTATACACTTTGGGGCAACTGTATTTATTTTAATAGCCACAATTCCTGAAGAGGGAGTTTTGCTTGAATGAAGACGGTAGTTTAGGGCCCCACTTCATATGTGTAACTTGTTTGTGTTAGTGTTACTTTAAGAGCCTAAACGCTTCAGTTTTCTGACTTCTGTGTATTTAAATGCTCATCCTTTAATGTTATATTAACACAATTTTTACACTTAAATTGAATTAAAAAACAGCTGACTCCTAGATAATAGGGCATTTGTGGTTATGCTGCATGAAAAGAGAGATATTTAATTGTGATAAGTAATATCAAAATTGATTGAATACAATTACTTTTCTAAGGTGTACTTATTGCTAACATCTTAAATGCATCTTGATCAATAATGTATACTTGGCTGCAAGCATAAAACAATTTTCTTATAGGACTTTAGAGGTTATATTTTAAATGGTGAATGCCAAGTTGATGCTTTTTTTGAAGGCTCCTGTGGTGGTGTTGAAGTCCAAATATATATCCAAATCTATTCTGATGGTTGGACGACAAGAGTATGATCAAGAGAGAGAGCCCAAAGTTTGAAGGGATAGCATTAGCTAACATGGAATTTTAATTTAGTCATACATTGGATTTATAATATTTTCATGGCAGTCACATCAAACTTAAATTTGTAGCAATAAAAACGTCATTAAATTCACTGCGTCAGTCAAAACATTAACCTCATAATTCCTTTTAAATAATTACCACTGACCTAATTGGCTAACTTCAAAAAGTCAAGAGTGCCAAAAAAGCATGTTCAATTGCATGCCTAACTTTCATGCACCATGACAGCATGCAGGGAGCAGGTATTCACATTAAATTACCATAACTATATGCACAAATTAACTGTACAATTCATGTGTGTTTTTGAGCATCACATTGCAGGCAGGGGCAGCTCTAGGATTTGCGCTGCCCAAGCATGGCGGCACGCCGCGGGGGGCGCTCTGGCGGTCGCCGGTCCCGTGGCTCCGGTGGACCTCCCGCAGGCATGCCTGCGGATGCTCCACCAGTGCCGCGGGACCAGCGGACCCTCCACAGGCACGCCTGCGGGAGGTCCACCGGAGCCGCCTGCCGCCCTCCCGCAGGACGCTGCCCCAAGCGTGCGCTTGGCGCGCTGGGGTCTGGAGCCGGCCCTGATTGCAGGTCTGACTTTTTGAAATACAAGCTTTTAGTATCAGAGGGGTAGCCGTGTTAGTCTGGATCTGTAAAAGCAACAAAGAATCCTGTGGCACCTTATAGACTAACAGACGTTCTGCAGCATGAGCTTTCGTGGGTGAATACCCACTTCTTCAGATGCTCAGAAGCTTTTAGTGTCGATGTAAATCAGCTTGCAAAGTATTGATTTCAACATTTAGTTCCTAAAAGTCAGTCAATAAATTCCATTCACATGGTGATTCATGCTATGGAAGGCCGTGCAAACTGAAGTATATTTATGGAGCCTGTGGGACCTAGAAAATGGATAGAGTTTTAAGAAATCTGTCCCCAAGATTGTGCAACTTAAAGATCCTTGTAAAACTTGTTTGTTGCCTTTCCAAAAGCATTTACTATAGATCATATTCAGTTCAGGCCAGCACTGTAATTAACACTATCAGCACTGGTATACTGTCATGATGAATTTAGAGCAGTGGAATGAATGACTGAACAGCAAACAGCCCATTGCATATGGGAGAACATAGCTATCCATTACTGAATATACATAATTAAACTCCCCATCACTATTACTAGGAAATGTTCAGCAGAACTCACTACAGAAGATAGAGAAATTCAACTGTAGACAGCTAAATGATAAAATGATGCATATGCAAAGAAGTAATAAACCAAGAATCTGGGTTTAATTGCAGGGGATCAGGTGTACAGGGATAATAGAACATAACAGGGTTTCTCAAATTTTTTCATAGTGCAAATCTGCATCTTACTGGGAAGTGTATCTCCTTCTCCTGCATACCTCCTCTCCCATTAGCTGTTGCACAACTACCTCCCACTCACTGTTGAATGGAGCAGTTCTCCTCTTGTTCGTAATCATGTATAATCCCTTGGCAACTGTAGCAATTGCTTGCATGGAAAAGAGCTATTAGGAAAGTATATAATGACAGAGGGAAACTGGCCTAGGGAGAATTGTTTCTCTGAACCATCATAGATATGACACAGTGCAATTCTGGGTAAATGTTTTCTACCCCCCTCTTTTTTTCCTGTTGTACATTTTAGACTTGTATTTTATCCATAGACAATCCATCATTTATATGATCTAATAGTGACTGGGTACGTTTCTGGCACTCTGTGAGTACAGTCTGTTAAGTGTTAACTGAGAGACATTGTCTAACTGCGAGCTGGGAGGTAACAAGAACATTAGTTTCTGCATTACTCATCCAGAAGCTTCATAAAAGCTGGGAATTGTATTTGCAAGTACAATTTTTGAGTGTCTGGGGAAGTCTCATTCTGTTAGAACTGCAAGTGAAGGTGAGAGCATTGAGAGGAGACGTGGAGAAGAACGTGTGTAACAATACCAATATGTCAAGTGAAAGAGTGGTTCCTGACACAATATGCAAAGATTTAATCTTAAATAAATATTTTAATCGCAGCTTCAGAATACACTATGAGAGACGTGAGTAATAAGCACATTGAGCTCAAGTTTGCTCTATTACAATTACTTCAATTTGGGTAGGAGTTGCATGGAGAAGCAGAAGCGGTTGCTCTTCTCTAGAGAGTGGGGGGGGGGGAAACAATCATGAAGGGATTGCCTGGAGGTGAATGGTAGGAAGAGAGACATGCTGGGGAAAGTCTACTGTGTCTGGGGCTCTGAACCCCTAAGGAGTTGGATCAAAAATTATGTAGCTTACATGCCACAGGTGCATGATGATAGGAACAGACTTTTCATCTCATAGTCACATATATATATTATTATTAGTTTATTTATTATTTCCATTGTGGAGGTGTTTTTCTACCGCAGTCTTGTTTAGAGCCTCCACTTAGGGACTGGGAACCCATTGTGCATTGTACAAACATAATAGAAAGATGGTGCCTGTCCTGAAGAGCTTGTAAAATCAAAGAGGTGCTTCAGAGCCCCTTGATTCTTAAACAAATACCCCAAATAAAGCAGATCTTCTTAAACCTTTCATCAAAATATCAGTATTTCTCATACAAGATGCAGTGGCTGGGCAGGGGGGAGAATATAAGAGACAGAAAAGGGACAGAGTTGAAATTGGTTGGATAACCTTAATATTTAACTTCCAAAGTTTGTAACTTACAGTTACACTCAAATATATGTTTTAACTTTGACTTTCCAGGTTCTTGTAAATTTGTATTTTTTGAGATCTTGAGCATTCTCTTTAAGGTTTTTCCATTAAGAAAATTGTGTTTACAGTCTTAACTCCAATTTAATTAAGTGTTTTGCCTGGTAATTATCTTGGTCACTAAGTAGGTTAAATCTGATAATTAGAACACAAACATTATTAATGGACCAAAGTCTTAAAATTAATCACACATTTAAAATTCAATTAATTTTGTCAAGACTGAGAATGAACAATCCCAACGACACTTCTTATTACACTGTGTCAGGGTTTCCCAAGTAGAACTTCCATGTAAGTAATTCAGATGGATCATGCAGGTGTTTCAATTAGTTATGGATAGTTACAAGGTGGGGGAAAAAGAGGATGTTTAAGAAGATCCAGAATGGGCATGTTTAAAGATGTTTTGCCCATGTATGGTTTGTAGGAAGTAGAGGGAGCTTGGTTTTGCTCAGATGCATCAGGGTGCCTTTGCTTTTACTACTTTGCCTAATATGAATAGTTAGTGAAACTGCAGAATGAAGCTCTCTCTTCCAAAACCTGACCCAGCTCATCCGCTGGAGATCTGCTCACTGAGGGGGGCTTCTGTGTCTAGGGGCTTCTCCCTTTTCATGCAGAAGTGAGAAGGTGAAACCTCTGCAAAACAACTTCCACCTTGGCTCTGCATGGATATCCCTCCTTGGAAGCTTCACATAGAAGGAGCCCTGTGGGAACACAAAAGAGTGAAATAGGGGAGATGCTGCTCCCTTCAGCTTCATCATTTGTCCTGCATCCAGGTCTTAGTGCCAAAATGTAGGCTGGGGTAATTCACCTTCCATTGGGTCTTTCTGTTACTGAGCAGCCTCAGTGGGATGAAGCCAATGGCATTGCAACTCCTAGCAGCGCTATCAGAAAGTGGGAAGACTAGCAAAGCCAAGCATTGTTGCTATATGATGTTTCCTTTCTCCATGTGGAAAGTAAATCATTTCCTCTCTGGCCCTTGGGATTCATGGGGCTGGGAGTGAGCAAGGCCTTTGTGGCAGTCTGTACGATTACCAGAGGAAAATTCTCCAGTCTCTACTTTGTATTTCTGATCTCCATTCTGAATAAGCAAAAATCACTCCACCCTGAGATGGGCACTGCAGACCCTGAGCATGTTCAGTAAGAACTTTGGATTTCTTTAAAAAAAAAAAAAAAGTGCCCTGGCAAAGAGCCAAATGTTTGTGGGTGAGGCTTGGCAGAATCACAGTTCTGAGGTCAAAGACAACAGTGAGCATGTGCAAGATTGGCAACTATTAACATGTGCAGTAAGGGGTGACAGAGGTCAGTTAAGCAGCTAGCTGGTCAAAACCCACTCATACTGGTCATAACTTGCTTTAAAGGACTGAGCATGTGCGAATGAGGTAACTGTTGCTAAGAAAAGGAAGGTCTATAAAAAAAAGAGCTACAATTTAGCATACAAGGCCAGCTGCCAGCAGCACTTTCAGAGTTTGGAGGCTGCGTCCGAGAAGGAGAGAGGCGTGCAGGAAGAGCCGGAAAGCCAGCAAGAGAAGCCAAAGAAGGACTGCTGCAGAGAGAGAAAAGAGAGCTGGAGCAGAGCAGAGTTGGCTGATTAAGAGCTGAACAGTAACACAGTGATCTGATTTTTAAAAGAAAGCCATGGATTTATAGAGTAAGCTTAATATTCTTTTAATTATAATTTACTATAAGCATAGTTTAGGATAGTATATAACATTTAACGTGTGTGTTGAAATGTGTGTGTTTAATTGTATTTTATTTATGTAAACTAAAGGAATTTACAATCTGCTGTCAATTTGTTGCAAACTGGGCACTTGCAACAAATTGCTTTGCTTAGTATCATTTGAACTATATGCTATTGTAGTTTGAATGCTCTTTAACTTGCAATAAGGGATTTTGTGCCTTATTTAGGATTTTTAGATCAGATTGTAGTAGGGATTATTAGACACTTTAATAAAAAGATACTTTGTTTTGGAAAGAATACTGCTTGTCTCAATTACCTTATTGGAAGGTTATATCTGTGTTCTTTGGTGTTTTCCTTAGCAGCCTCAGGAACTTTTTCCTTGGGAAGGACACACTAAGGGGGCAATAGGAAGGTTATTATAGCAACATCCCAAAATACATTTTTTGGGGTAACAATACTATTATGATCACCACCTTTTACGAGACTATGATAAATTTTGTATCATTTGAAATGCCATAATCTGCTGAACATTATTGTCCTGGTAAAATATGTGTAGCTACATAATATGTGCAGTTATAAGAGTCTACTGTATGATTGTTAGTGAACTATGTTGTAATTCTGTAAAACCACAAACCAGTTTTTTGGAGACAAAGACACACTGGCCCCAGTCAGGTGTTAGAGCTAACACAAGCTCAAGCAGCCATTCTTCAGCAACAGGAAGGTGTAAACAAGAAATTTACATTTCTTCACAGAGACAGTCCAACTCTCACATCCACACCCCAGTTGGGGTAATCCTCAGAGAGAGGAGGGTGATATAAGAGAGACAGTGGCTTCCATTTCACCTCTCCTCCCATTTCTCAGCTCATGACATCAACAACTCTCAAAGAAGTGAACTAAGGGGGAGTGGCCCCAGACTGAAAGAGAGACCCAGCCTATGAAATTTACAACAGGGGTGAGATAAAACCTTTGCTTTAAGTTCACTTAGCTTGTTAAGTTAGGTATTAGCTTCCATATCACTCATATTTTCCTTTGTAACCAATTCTGACATTTATGCATCATCACTTGTAATGTATCTTTCTGTAGTTAAAACAATAAGAAGTTTATTATCTTAATCAGTATGTTTGGATTAGAGTGTGTAGGGAAACTCCATTTGGGATAACAAAGCTGGTGCATATATAATTTTCCTTTGATGAAATTATGGACTTTCTATGAGCTTGCATTGGTAAGCAGTGTGCTGGACAGTATAAGATGCACATTTCTGGGGGAACAAGGTTGGGACTAAGAATTTGTGGGAGTTGCCCTGTATGTAATTCATGAGAGACTGGTCAGAGTGCTCATGTATTTAGCTGGGAGTGAATTTGCATGCTGAAGGCTGTGTGAGCAGGCTATGCATGGCTGTTCTTACAGCAAAACAATGTAAAAGGCACCCTAGGCTGGAGAGGTAAGGGGATACAGCTGTTACAGTCCAGATTGTACCCTGGGTAATGTCACAGCCTCAATCTCCAACAGCCTAAACCTTTCCATCAGAATAGTTGGCACCAGAAGGAAAGTTCCTTGCAGTTTTTCTACTGTTGCCCAATCTTTAGATTATGTATTAATTATATTGATTACTTAAGAATCCCCAGTTATCACTTTGAGGGTTGACAGGTTCTTGCCCCAAGATCAGGCCCAGTATTATTTAAATTATTATATAGTTGGGAACCCTGTTGTGCACACTTGCAACACTCACACTATAGGAACTTTTTTATATTTACAAATATAGTTTATTGATACATTTAGCACACCCCAACTCAGTAAGGTAGGTAGATATACTACAGAATGTACATCTGCACATCCACATACTCTCACCATCCATTGTAGAAAAACCTGAAACATTAGCCATCATCTTCCTCATCGCCATCACCTTCCCCCTCATCACTAGTGGCCATCATTCTGGCACCTCCCAAGGACTACTTCTCCTTCTCTTACCTTCACTCTTCACCATACTAATATAGGTTTTTTTTTTATATAGGTTAGTACAGTATATCAATTATCTCAACTTTTTATTATATATGTCAATTCATTACCGTAGCCCTTTTGTGATTAGGTATCACATTTGTTATTTCTGTCCTAACCGGTCCTTTCGGTTCTTTCCAAATTGTAGTGTCTTGTTAAGTTTAAAAGGGTATGAACTTAGGAAGCCCCCTATACCAACCTACTTCAACTCATCCTCTATATTAAAGTGGTAGCCATATATGGACCTTATACTTTAGCTCCCAAACATATGTATGCTAACCTTGCCCTAGCTCAACATTACAGGATATGATCTGTAGGTCCCTTGTGTTAGAGCCAAAATATACTTTAATATAAAACTGTAAACCTATTATAATAAAACAAATAATCAAACCCATAAGAAAATAAGCAACTTGTAAGAAAAGATATACAGAGGCAAGTAAGCAGGCTAGTATTAGATGTATCTCATGTACCTGTTATGTATGTCAGTTCTTTGCCAGGACACTTCTGTGGTCATGTTGTGACAGGTTGGATCACAGAAACCCCCTTGGGAGCTGCCACCCAAGGTAGCATGTAAACAATGGATGCTCCCTGTAAAAACTGTGAGTCATGCATGGACATGTGACTTGCCCAGGTGACTCCTAAACTCCATCTTGGAGCTGGACTTTGCATAGTAGTGAGGAGGGGGTCTCCACTCACAAGAGAGTCTATTTAAACCCCTGGGAGACCCCTCCATTTTGTCTTCAGCTGGCTAAAGAGAGAGCATCTCCACCCCCAGGATACTTGGAAAAAACTGGAACAAAGGCCAGTGACTGCAAGGGGTGTGAGTGATTGCTGGATCCAGGCTAAAAGGAGATTAGTCTGTAAACGGAAGCAAAATAAAGTCTGAACACTGGACTGAGTGCATCCCAGTTTCAGTGAACTGTAGAGGGGGTGTGGGCCAGCAGAAGAAAGCAGGAAAATGACTACCAGTGAAGCAGCTAACAAACTAGAGTTGGCTAGACTGGAAGCAAAAGAGAAATAAAGACTCATGGAGAGGGAGGAGGCTGCCCACCAGAGACCCATGGAGGCAGAGACAGCAAGTGTGGAGGCAGAGGCAGCTGCCCATGAGAGAGCTATGGAGGCCCAGCGGGAGGCCCAGAAGCATGAACTGGCTATAATGGAGTCAAAGAGACAAAAACCTCCACCTGCTGGCTCCACTTCCCCCAAAAACCATAAATGGGAGTGACTATGTCCACAGTATGAGGAATCCAGTGATATTGCCAAATATTTCATCGCCTTCGAGAGACTGTGCACCCTCCATGCCATCCCTGAAGATCAAAAGATGACCACATTGATAGCAAAATTGACTGGACATATTCAATAAGATGCCTATTGATGATTCTTCAAACTATGGTAAATTTAAGGATCTAGTTTTGAAATGGTTTCAGGTTATACCTGAAACCTACAGGGTTAAATCCAGGAGTCTTAAGGGGATCTGGATTGAGTAATGTGGCTTATGCCAATGAAATGAGAGATTTGGTAAATAAGTGGGTGTGGGGGAAAGGCATTACAAACCTGGTTACTCAGGAACAATTCCTGAATATGTGCAGTGATTTTATTAAATACAGAAAGTAGGATTTAAGTGGTTCCAAGTAGTGACAGAGAGAACAAAGTAAGTCACCAAGCAAAATAGATTTGCACATTTTATTTTATGTCTAATCAAACTGAATACAGATAGTCTCACCCTCAGAGATGCTTCAGTAATTTTTTTCCTCAGGCTGGACACCTTCCAGGCCTGGGCACGATTCTTTCCCCTGGTACAGCTCTTGTTCCAGCTCAGGTGGTAGCAAGGGGATTCTTCATGATGGCTCTCTCCCTCTTTGTTCTCTTCCACCCCTTTATATATCTTTTGCATAAGGCGGGAATTCTTTGTCCCTCTGGGTTTCCACCCCTCCTCACTGGAAAAGCACCAGGTTAAAGATGGATTCCAGTTCATGTGACATGATGACAGGCCGCAGCAGCGCTTTGAAGTGCAAGTGTAGCCATAGCCTTGGTAGATTATAAGCTTTGTAATGATACCTTACAAGAGACCTTTTGCATGAAGCATATTCCAGTTGCATTGTATTTACTCATTATCACATGTTTATAAAATCATATAGACTGCAACGTCACACATGTACCTGTGGTCAGAACTTTCCCTTAAACTCTATTTTTAGCTTCCCAAATACTTGGGGTTTTCTGTTGAGCCGTTTATCTGGGCAAAGTTTCTGTTGAAATGTTCAAACTTAATAGGCCTCAAGCCTTATGCTGATTTGCTGAAGCTAATGTCTTACAGGATACAGGCCTATAAGTTTCTTGCATTACTGCTGAATGTAATGCAAAGCAAAATATAATGCAAAGCAGTGAATATAATAAAGGCAAACTAGCCCACTGGTTTACACTACCTAAACCCCATTCTATGGGTTTTCCTCAGGTGGTGGTGATCTGGTACAGTGGATTTAAGAGAAAATGTACAAAGGGTTTATCTATATTTAAGTAGTTATTCTACAGTGGACTGTAGAACTTTTCCCTATGGGTCAAATGCAAGCAATTACTGCACACAGAAGAGCTGTGTCTATTCACTAGAATACAGGCTGGAAGCTGACCATTACTATGGCTTCCCCCTCAAAACATAATTGAGAGTTTATTCTACAAGCCTCCATGACAGGAGCTATAGAGGTGTGGTCTGTCCATGTGCTTATATGGGTAAACCTCTGCCTTGGTGATGGCCCCGATGCTCATATCTGGGCAGCTGCTGACAGGGCTCCATCTCTTAAATTTTTATACACTCTGAGTCCCATCCTGCTTTTGTTGTGCAGTCAAAACTTAGTGGGAATTTTGAGTGTGCAAAAACTGTAGGATTGGGCTCCAAATATGAAATAAAATTTTAAAAAAATATCAAAGGTAGTTTTGCATAAATGTTTTGTAAGTGTTCTTCCCTGTATCAGAACTTGGACAATTACACACCTTTTAACTTGTGAACACGACTGTGCCCGAGTCTTCTAAAACTAACAAGAGAGTTGCAAAAAGAGTATTTTCTTCAAGCTTGAATGCATGGTAGGCCTTGAATATTACTCCATAAATCGTCATCATGAAAAATCCAAGGGAATGGGGTGTGAGAAACGTGATATCATTGTGTGCATGCATGCATTCTTCTTAGCATATGCGCAACGTGCTTCAGGTGGCATGTGATCAGAATTTATCACCGAATTAAGTCCACTGGTTGGATCATTAGCTTCCCCAGCATGGGCCAGGTACTGATGGGGAGTGCAACATGAACACTGATCCATGCCCCTCTGTGCATGCGTTAATTACCTTCAATAAGAATTGAGTGTCAGATAGGTTTAACCCATATTTCTCTTTCTTTGTAAAGAATTAGGCCTTACGTCAACCTAACTCTGTAAGTGTCTACACTTAAATGTTGCTCCCACAGATGTAACTCACACAACACACCAACTTAATAACTCAACCTCTGTGAGAGGCGTAATGCATAGGTTGATGTCGTTAGGTTGACACAGAGTGAGAGTAAACACTGTTGCTGCCTTTCAGAAGCCATCCCTCAATGCCCACACTGACAGTTAAATCAGTGTAAGTGCTCCTGGTGAGGACATGCACCACTGACACAAAGAGCATAGTTTGGTCATGCAAAAGTGATTTAATTACTGTGGTGGCTGTATGTCAACGTAAATTGGGTTGGCTTCATTTTGTAGTATAGACTTGTCCTTAGATACATAGATTTTTGGAATTCTGGAAACTAGAGATCCTGGAGTAAAATTTATATGATAGTTCTCAACTATGAACAATATAACAGTAAGAAATAATTGATTTTGAGAATACCTATTATTTGTATTATAGTAGTGCCTATGGGTCCCAGTCACAGTTCAGAGTCCTGTTGGCCAAGTTGCTGCACAGACAGAGTAGTACATGATTCCTGCCCCGAAGAGCTTACAATCTAAATAGACAAGACAGACTCAGATGAGGGTGGGGGAAGGGGTAGAACACAAAAACAGAGTGAACAAGGGGCTGGCAGCAAATGGTATGGTAATTCAACAATTTATTTATTTATTTGGGTGGATTCAGTAGGAAGCAGATCAGCTAAATGGAAAGAAAAGGGAAGGGAGGGGCATGAGAGAGACAAGCAGGAGAGAGAGGGTAAATGGGGAGGTCTGGAGTAAATCTGAAATGCAGAGACTTTGAGGGGAAGGAGACAGTTGGAGCAATCAGCACAGGGCAGGGAATATCAGAACTTTTCAGTTTTGACTGGAATGTCCAGAGGCCCCTGTTTTGGCTGTTTCTGTTTTTTTTAGTGGGTGCAATGTGATTGGCTGCAATTTTACCCTAATGATGCATGGCAGGGGTGTGGAGGGTTGGCGGGTGGGGGCAGAGGGACTGTCTGGGTCCTAGTGACCCCAAAGTCTGTGGGCAGGTGGGTGGGGTCTGTTCTGGGTCTAGGGTGCTGGGAGAAGGGATGGCCCTGACTGGGCCCCATTTTACTTTCTCCCCCAGCAGAGCAGTCCCTGCTTTGTCTGCCTTGGGTTCTTCTGTCATCTAGGTGTGGGAAAGAGCCAAAGGGTCTGAGCTGATTTTTTTAAATATAATTCTTTAGCTATAGATTAACTTCCTTTGCTCAGTATTTATTATTGTTTCCCCAGCCTTAAAATCAAATTTGCAAAGCATTGCCATAAATGGATTGAAAGGTAATCTTGTTTCACTGTAGCTTCTGTAATTGCCTTTGTCTGCTTTCCTGAATTGCTATTCTGTAACTTCTCAAAGATATCCTCTTCAGGGAACAGAAACAGGTCTCTCTATACCCACTATGGCAACAGTACATTAAAAGCCAACAGAAAAATACTGCTGTCTCTAAGCTCTGGCAAATCAGGGCACTGGCTCTTTCTCCATTCATGCCAATAGATCCTGTACTTAAGGTCAAATCCCTCCCACTGTGGTGAGCTGAAGTGAAATACAGGGTTCTTCATGGAGGCAAAATCCTCCCCTCCAGGCTGTGAAAGACTAGCAGAGGTACTTTACGGCCACTACAGCAACCTCAGCCTTGCAATAGCTTCTGCAAACAGGGCTGGCTCCAGGCCCCAGCACACCAAGCGCGTGCTTGGGGCGGCATGCCGCGGGGGGCGCTCTGCCGGTCGCCTGGAGGGCGGCAGGCGGCTCCGGTGGACCTCCCGCAGGCATGCCTGTGGATGCTCCACCGGAGCCATGGGACCAGCGGACCCTCCGCAGGCACGTCTGCAAGAGGTCCACTGGAGCTGCGGGACCGGCGACCGGCAGAGCGCCCCGTGCCACCGTGCTTGGGGCGGCGAAATTGCTAGAGCCGCCCCTGTCTGCAAAGCTTCACCCCTTGTGTGGGAGGATATAGCCAAATGACACATGCATGGATTCATAACCACACACCTATCTTGCCTACTACATACCCTCTCTGCTCTCTTGGATAAACTTATGAAACTCAGCTTCACAGTGCACAGACTGCTTGCAGGTCCCTATGAGCAGACTTCCCAAATCTTGCTTCCATGCAGCAGAAGCACACCTGTTTCCTTGGGCAGAATTTTCTTCTCAAAGGGTGTAGGACAGGGATCTCAAACTCAAATCACCACGAGGGCCACATGAGGACTAGTACATTGGCCCGAGGGCCTCATCACTGAAACGTTTTCATAGAACAATACAAAAGTATAGTAAAAAATGAAAAGTAATATATAGTATTCTATTAAAAGTCAATGTATTAGCTTTTTAAAAACTGTAATGCGAAGAGGGGTTTTAATAAAATATAAACACTCAGTAATGCACCTCACTCAAACAACAAAACACACATTTACTTTTAGAATTACTTTGGTTAAAGCCCCCTCCCTGTCCCAGCCCTGCCCCCACTTCACCCCTTCCATGAGGCCCCACCCCTGCCCTACATCTTCCCTGCCCCCATTGCAACCCCTTCCCCAAAGTCCCTGCCCCAACTCCGCCCTTCCCTGCCCCTATTCCAATCCCTTCCCCAAATCCCTACCCCAGCCCTGCCTCTTCTCTGCCTCCTCCCCTGAGTGCGCCGCATCCCCACTCCTCCCTCTCCCTCCTGGAAAGTCCTAAGCACAGCAGCTGTTTGGCAGCAGGAAGCACTGGAAGGTAGGCAGAGGAGCGGGGATGCAGCGCACTTGGGGGGAAGGAAGGAGGGAGGGCGGGGGGTGAGGGGAGTTTGGCTGCCGGTGGAGTCAGCGCCTATGGCGGGCCGCAGGAAATAACTCTGTGGGCCACATGTAGCCCACGGTTTGTGTTTGAGACCCCTGGTGTAGGATAAAAGTGAATTCGGAGCCTAGGTCCCATTGAGGTTCATGGGACATGAGCTCCACAGTCACTTAGGTACCTCTGAACATTTTACCCTATGACCTTAATTTGTGTTTCTAAAGAAGCAAAGCTTTGAGGCTTATTTTTCTCCTTTCAAAAATAGCTGAAAAACCTATCTACATTTCCTGTCATTTTCATAAATGGAAAAAAAATCATTTTCAGAAATGAGAAAGCTTTTGAAAAAATATTTTATTAAAAATGTAAATAACAAATGACAACTTGGTCTATTTCCAACACTGAAAAATAGAAATGTATTGTGGAAATCAGCTTCTTTTTTTCCCAGCCAGCTCTACAATTACACTACCCACCCACCCACCCCAAAAAAGGAGGAGGAATCATTCTTCTATGCCCCATGTGTTCTGGCTTCTGTGGCTGCTTCTGAGACACAGGAACATTCACAGTAAAATGTTCAGAGTTCATGAACAAAGGTTTAACCTTGTTAAAACAACCTCTCCCTGCTTCATTCCCAGAAACAACTAAACCATTTTTGTTGAAACTTTTCAAAATATGCCTGTAGCAGGGTGCTGCTGCAAGGGCACCTAATTAGCCCCTGCTCAGCCAGCCCCAATCAGGGGGAATAGATTGGGGCTGGGGAGAAGTCTGGTGCCTGGCCTCTGGAACTGGCTGCACCTGTGGGCCTGCCGATTGACGAGCCATAAAGGCTGGCTGGCAGCCAGAGCAAGGGGGGAATGGCCAGTCTCCAAGCTGGGGGAGACTCCCTGTAAAAGAGGAGACAGTAAGACCTGTAAGGCTCTGTAAATAGTATCACCGGTGGTGGGAACTTTGTGTGAATAAAAGCCACAGGTGCTGCATCAAGAAAAGGCTTGCAGTGCTTTATTAGAACAGCAAAGAGCTTAGCGAGGGGGTGAGG
Source organism: Mauremys reevesii (assembly GCF_016161935.1). Classification (NCBI taxonomy): domain Eukaryota; kingdom Metazoa; phylum Chordata; order Testudines; family Geoemydidae; genus Mauremys; species Mauremys reevesii. The sequence goes on from NC_052625.1 coordinate 42,653,571, forward strand.
AAAGAACCCGGTTACAATTCCACTTAAGGCAGAGACTAAACAAAGAATGATTTGGCCAAATGCTTATCAGTAATTGAAAACAGAAGGTTATAATGGGAAAGGTTAGGCAAAATTAATAGAGTAAATATTTATTTAAAAAATCATTACATTAGAATTATCACCAAAAAGGCAGATACTAAACTTCAAAAGCTTATGGAAAATGTTAAGTAAAGGTAATAATTGGAGATATACCAATCTCCTAGGACTGGAAGGGACCTCAAAAGGTCATTGAGTCAAGTCCAGCCCCCTGCCTTCACTAGCAGGACCAATTTTTGCCCCAGATCCCTAAGTGGCCCCCTCAAGGATTGAACTCACAACCCTGGGTTTAGCAGGCCAATGCTCAAACCACTGAGCTATCCCTCCCCCTTTTTTCTTGTTGCCATGTAGAAGCAAAGTTTTTAAATGTTTGGCTTTAATTTTGATTGTATAGTTCAATGTATTATACATTTATTCCAAATATGCATTTGGAATTGTGCAATTTGACACATACAGTACTAGTCTATGCCTGCTGGACATTGGTGTATATATACACACCCTTTCTGTTCAATTACATATTGCTGGCTCACTTCTCAACATAGTCTAGAATATTATCAGTCAAAATAAAGATCAAGTCATTAGCTTTGAAGATGAATGAGATTCATTTGGCTGATTGTACTGGCATGGCTGTTATATGCTGGCATGAAGCAAATGAAGCTTTTAGCAGAACACTATATTTTCTTGCAGAATCTTTTGAGTGAGAATTGCACAGTATGGATGTGATCATACAAAGTGCTGGGCTCCCTCCAATCCCATTGTCTTTAGCCATATCACATGCTATATCGTTTGCTAAAATTTCCAAAGTGAACAATATCTCCAAGCTGGTTGTACTCTATATGCATAGTAAATACTAATCCAGTTCAAGCATCTCAATCTGTGACTGCATTTTAAATGTATTTTATCTAATGAACAATTGTAAGCTGCTGTTCAGATTCAACAATTTCTTTAAAGTAATGGCTCTTTTGTTTCTTCAGAATATTCCTACTAGTATGGAATAATGTGTGAAAAACAGGCTCATGAAGAGATTACCTAGCTCATTCTTGATACACTGAATGGATTTTGTGATGAGAGATGATCCAAGATATTCACAATGAAATATGCTAAAACAAAGCACTGAAAAAGGAGTGCCACAAACTACAACGCTCTCCCAAGTAGAAATAATAATAAATTATATTTTTCACATACACAGCACACTTTAACCATAGATCTCAAAGCTCTCTCTAAAGTTCGCTAATTATCCATGTCTCCATTTTATAGTTAGAGAAACTGAGGCACAGAGCAATCTAATAAGTTGCTCATGGTGCAACATGTCACTAGGAGTACTTAAATAGATCAACTGTGATCATCATGTGGCTACATTTTTTTTCCAAACATTCCTGGTCTCCTTTTGTGAATGAGGCAGTGACCCTCCCTCATGCACCATTATTATTTTTTTGCAGCTCATGGGGCAGCAGATTCCTCTTGTCCAAAAGAAATCTTGGTTGTGCAGGACAGGAAGGTGTATTGGGGCATCCCAATACACTGCCTCTTGATGCTGCTTCTGTGACCATCTTGTCCATCTGTTACATGGCTGCAGAGGCAAATGCTGGGTTACTGACTGTCTTCATGCTCATTTCTCGGATTTCTGCCTTCTTTGGTGTTATACTTGCCTAACTTTCCACACCCTTGATCCAATTTCAGCCATGTTATAAGCAGACACAATTTTTGTTCAATGGGAATTGTATCCATTTGTGAGGACTGTATTTAATGTCCCAGATTAAGATTACCTCATGTATACACACACATCTCCTCTCCACCTCCCTGTGCATTGCTGTTTGTCTGAAAGCCACTGATTTCTTGACACCAGTTTCTCCTCCCTTGGTTTTCACACCTCAGCTGCTGGAACAGGGCCCCATCCTCCCTGATTGATCTAACCTCGTTATCTCTAGCTTGCTTCTTGCTTGCTTATATATACACACCTGCCCCTGGAAATTTCCACTGCTTGCATCCGAAAAAGTGGGTATTCACCCACGAAAGCTCATGCTGCAAAACATCTGTTAGTCTATAAGGTGCCACAGGATTCTTTGCTGCTTGTATCCTGATGTATCTGCATCACAACAGGCAGGATTTAGCCCAGCATAATTCCTGTGAGGGGCAACTCCACTGACTTCTGCTTTTTGTCATTTCAGTTTGCTGTTAGCACTAGGTAGTGTACCTTTTATAAGCCTAGTCACCAATGTGGAGGAGTAAGCCAAGAAATAACAGGTAGTAACATAACTTCTCATTCCTAGAAATGGTCCAGTTGTAGGAAGGATGAGAGGAGGAAAACAGTGCAGTGTTTGTCCTTCTATAGCATATGTGGGCTATGAATAAACAGCACATTTCAGCTTCCATTATGCCTAGTCACTGTCTAAAAACAGCCCACACAGTCGTCTTCTTATGATTTTAACCATGTCACTAAATTAGATGCCATTTATCAGTATGAGGACTCCAGACGGGCCCCATTGTGCTAAGCAGTATACAAAAAAATAAACACAAAAACCCCAAAACAAAACAGAAAGAAGTGGTTCTTGTCCTGACCAGAAGTGAAATAACTGCTATTGAGGTAAAGTGGAAATCTCCAGTTTAAGGCAGAGTATTAAGGCAGAGGCATCAAATAGATTAGTAATTAATGCAGGAATTTTTTACATAGCTTAATGACTAACCATTGATTGGTTATATGACTAGCCTGTGAATCATCTGAAGTATGTTTTTATCATGCACCCATAGCTAGGAACTAACTTTTTTGTATCAAATAACAGTATTTTGTAGTCTATCGTCCATCATCTTGTCAGGACACAAGCTGTGATCTATATCACTAAATAGAACTGCAGTGAAAAGTTCCACTTTAATGTTGGCTGTCTAGACTTACCAGATTAGCCCCACCTAAGGGAATGGCACTCTGTCTGTGTCAAGGAAAATATCTAGTACTATTACTCATCTGGATGGACATAATGAATCCTACTGGTTTGCTCCGGCAGTAAAAAATGTTTTGCCATCATTGTTGAAATACAGCTGAGTAATAGAATGTGTACATACAATAATTATTTCAATATATTAACTCCTGCTGGAATCTATCATTAACAGAACCACATATTTCATATAGTTGTGAATCCCACCGCTTACTTTTTAAATACCTATATGTTTATTGTGTATATCTATTTCTGTTAAAACTAAGAACCTCAAGCTAGGAATTTGTATTCCAAAAAGCAAACTATGTTCCCTGAATAAATAATTTTGTGAAATGTAAAGTAGCTAAAATTCAGCTAATAAAAAAATATTGCTTAAAATCAGATATGTTTGGAAATAAAAATCCTAATGGTATGAAATGAAATGTCACATTTCTACAGAGAGAATGAAGAAAGGCAAATTGTTAAGACACTGTCCTTTTCTAGAGTATGAATTGCCTTATATTAGGGTGTCATTGTAGCAGCAACATTCCTGAGATTTGAACTTTCATGCCCAAGCTTACATTCTAGAGATGATCTGTCTATGTATGCTGTGCTTAACTAGTGCAGCTGAAGCTGACTGTTGGATTTTCATTATGATGGCAAACTGATGAACCTAGCACACTTAGACCAGTCAATAGATTTATTTAGGGATTCAAATCTCTGTTTGGGGGAAGAGAGATCCTCAGTCTCCAAAAACTTGTGAACCACTGGTGTAGTTAGTTAAATATACATTTATTTTACATAGTAGTTATCATTCAGACAGGAAATCACATTTTGACTAGTGGCTCTTTTCAGGATGTTTTCCATGAGTGACATTAGATCAGATCTGCTCAGTTCCACCAATGCAAATCTGCAGTATCTCAACCGACTTGAGAGGAGTTACTTCAGCTAGTGTAAGCAGGATAGAGCATGGAATTTGGCTGTGTGTGTGTAAAACCAAGCAATGTTCCCTGAACCAATGTTCATGCCCAGAGCACAGAAGGAGGTGGTGAATCAGGAAAAACAAATAATGGGCATATGTAAAGATAAGGTAGGTGAGAAAGGATTGTCTAGTGTTGCAGGTGGTAGTCAGGGACCTGGGCTCAGTTCCCTGCTTGCAGCAGATTTCTTGTGTGATCTTGGGCAAGTTGTGCAGTCTCTCTCTCCTCAGTTTTCCCACCAGTTAAATGGGGAAAATTATACTTCCTTATCTCAGAGGGGTGTTGAAAAGATAAATTCATTAAAGATTGAGGCCCTTGAATACTATGGTAAGGGAGGCTATATAAGTACCTAAGACAGAGAGGTACACTAGAATCTCAAAGTTATGAACACCAGAGTTATGAACTGACCGGTCAACCACATACCTCATTTGGAACCTAAGTATCCAATCAGGCAGCAGCAGAGACCATAAATAAATAAATAAAGTGAAGTATTGTGTTAAACATAAACTACTAAAAAAATAAAGGGAAAGCAGCATTTTTCTTCTGCATAGTAAAGTTTCAAAGCTGTATTAAGTCAATGTTCAGTTGTAAACTTTTGAAAGAACAACCATAATGTTTTGTTCAGAGTTACGAACAACTGTCAGTCCCAACGTGTTCGTAACTGTGAGGATCTATGGTAGGTGCATATCATGATGTTTGGGGGGAACACGCTTTAGCTTACCCCATATGTTAATTGCTTTAACTGTTACAACTTCCCCCTACCCCCAATATAAGTTTCACTCACTGCGCACCCCCACTGAATGCCGAACTGTTACAAGTTGTGCTACTTTGCTCCTTGAAGCTGACATCTATTTTCTGACCAATCTACACCCATGTGTGACTTACAGCACCATTTACATCACTTCCCTATGTGATTTCCTCTTACTAACATATTCTGAGTCTTGACAACTTGATTTGATTTGTTTTTTTTTCCCCACACAGACTCAGTCTTTTTTTCCAACTGCGTTTTTTTAACTAGAATTAAATCTTCCCAAACAGAAAATACTGGAGAATCAATGTTCTTTCTTTTTTGTTAAAAGAGCCATTCTTTATAGCTTTCTTTTACAGCCCTTTACAGATTTTTTTTTAAATGATGAAAATGCAGCGTCCTCACACACACATATATACATTTAAGATGTATATAAAGGAGTTTCTAGAGACTGGATAGTCAGTTTATTTCAATGACAACAAAAACTACCTTTGAGGTTAAAAAAAAGTACAGAACTCCACAGAAATTAGTAAAACACAACAGTAATCAAGTAGTTCCTTTATATATCAACAATTTAATGCAGGGTGAAGTAACTCATTATGAGATTTTAAGCAAAGGAGCTCAACTTTTTTTCTTTAGGAATAAAAGATGTTATTTTGATACAAATGATTAATCAGATAAATTTCTCACTACACAATTTAAAGAGGAAAGGCCAAACCTACCCAAAGTAACATGAATGTAAGTCCAAAGTAATTCCACTGAAGTACATTTCTTTTTGGAGAGTGTGATGGGAAGCACTTATCTTGCACTGGACAGGGAAGAGTTAACCCCACATTGGGGGCTGAGGAAGCCATGCCCCCTTGTCCCTGCTGTGAATGTGCCAATTGGAGAAGTAGTATAAAGGGAGCAGCTCAGCTCAGTCTGGGCTGACTGCTGAGAAGGGAGGATGCTCGCTGCAGGCCCCAGCCTGGGAGTTGCAGAAGCCCCAGACTTTGGAAGCCACAGATGCTGAGACTCAGGCAGATACCCAGATGCCTGCAGACACCCGAGGCTGCTCAGAGTCCCCTGGAGCTACCTATGCTGAGGAACCTGGAGACCCCAGAGATGCCTGGGTCACTGCTTCAAGGGATATGGTAGGAAGTAGCCTGGAGGGGGATGGGCTAGCCACTGTGCTGAGGGATGTCAGTGTGTTTCAGTAGGATCCCTGCTGACTCAGTGATGAATACTCCCACCACTGACAGGGCCCTGGGCTGGGACCTGGTGGAGTACGGACAGCCCGGGTCCCCCTACCCCAGCTGCCACCCCTCCCTAGATGGCAGCTCACTATTCCCCACTGGCCATTAGGCAACACAGCCCTGAGAAAGTGGGCAATAATATGGACTCTGGCCATTAGGCAACACCATCCTGAGGATGAGAGCAGTTATGTGGATTCTGGCCATTAGGCCAGACTGTCCTGAGGTCAAGGGCAATCAAGAGAACTTAGCCACAGGCCTGTTACACCCCTCCCTCCAGCCAACAAAGGGGATGGGGTACACTTACCCCATGACAGAGAGCCAGCCAGATCAAAGTCCAGAGTTCAGAGCTGAAGAGGAACGGAGACTCAGAGAATGACCTCCCAAGAGCAGCAAGTGGAGAAGAGAACTCAGATGTTGGCTAGGACCAGGGTGTGACTGGTTCCCCCTGGGATGCCACCTACAACTGGGGTACCACTGAGCTCCCTGACCCACCAGCCTGGGCTCCCTCTACCACTGTACTGCTGTGACAAGCTGCAAAGCCTTCTAGCCTGCATTTTAACCAGCATTCATACAGGTAGGGTGTCATAGGTTTATTCCCCACTTTGAACTTTAGCCTTCACAAGATGGGGACCTGCATGGACTCCTCTAAACTAAAATCCTAGTTTAGATCTGGTTCTCGCTGCCACCAGTCAAGTTTTAAGTGTCTGACACACTCCCTGTTCCCCCAAAAACTTTTCCTGGGGAACACAGATCCAAACTCCTTGAATCTCAACACAAAGGGAAACAATCCATTTCCCTCACCTTCTTCCCCCTCCCCTTGTCCTTGGGAGATACCTTGATTCAAACAAAGAGGGACTCATTTTTCCCCCTTCCCTTCCCCTGAAAATCCAAACAAGGGAAGAAATCAATCAAGTTCTAAAAAAGAAAAGATTTTATTAAAGAAAGAAAGTACACTATCTCTGTATTACCAGGATGGAAAATATCACAGGGTCTGACTTATAAACCTGGAGAGACTTCCCCCTCCCTCCTCCTCAGAATAATCAAAGTAACAGCAAACAGGAATAAAGAATTTATCCAGCAAACACACAATTGCAAATACAGAAAGTAACTCAAAAGACTAATCTGCCTTTTTAACTAATACTCACTATATTGAATAGAAGAGGCTATTTCAGGAAACTTGGAGAACTTGAAGGATATGACTGGCCTCTCTTAAATCCAAAAAGAGACTCCATCCAAAACAAAGGACACAGACAAAGCCTTCCCTCTACAGAGATTTGAAATTATACTGTCCCTTGATTGGTCCTCTGGTCAGGTGTTCATCAGGTTACTGAGCTTGTTAACCCTTTACAGGTAAAAGAGACTTTAACCCTTAACTATCTGTTTATGACATAGGGACACACCCCGCTGCAGTTACATGCAGGCTCTCTAAGCACCAGCTTTCCAGCCTGGGACCACAAAGCAGTACCATCCTGCCCTGGCCAAATCTGGCCAGAATATGGGTTTAATACCCGGTCAGTCTCTCCCTCAGTGTGAAGAGAACAATGCACACTTGTGGTAACCAAGCAGAGATTTCCCCCAAGCACTCCAGTCAAAGCTAACTGGTTTAGATTAAAACATAAACAAGTTTATTAATTAAAAAAGATTAAGTGATTATAAGTCTTAGCAAACAGATCAAAACAGATTACCTAGTAAATAAATAAAAAATGGAAACTAAACTTAATATACTAAATAGATTTGATATGAATTAGCAGATTCTCACCCTGAAAAATGATACAAGCAGGCTGCAGATCCTTAAGGGTCAAGCTGCACTTGCTTTACAGCTTGGAATCCCCAGGTGTGTCAAACACAGGCTAGAAATCTCTTTAGCCTGGGTCCAGCACTTCCCCCAGTTCAGTTTTTGTTCCTCAGGTGTTTCCAGAAGCCTTCTTGTATAGGGAATGAAGAACCCCAGATAATGTCTCTCTCTGCCTTATATAGCTTTTGCATATGGTGGGAATACTTTGTTCCAAAGCTTGGTTTCCAGACCAGTCTATGGAAAAATACTGACATCCCAAGATGGAGTCCAGCATCATGTGGCCTAGTAACATGTCCTTGTAGAGTCATAGCAGTCATCACTCTCAGGCTGTCTGTAGCATTCTCAGAAAGGCTCTCCAGGTGGGAGATAAGCTTCTCCTAAGGCCTATTGTTTTCCCTAATGGCTCATTGCCCTGAATAGACCCTTCCCAACCAGCTCTCTAGACTGAATGCATCTTGTCTAATGGGTGTTACTCAGGGATAACTACATTTGAAGTACAGATACATAGTCAATATTTATAATCTGTATGATACATGCATACAAATAGGATAATCATATTCAGAAAATCATAATTTTTCTAACAACATCTCACATGACTCATCTTGCATAAAATGCATCATAATTATGCTATAACCATAGCATAATAATATTACTAAGAAGAAAATGGGGTGCAGTGTCACACAGGGAACCAACAACTTGAGGAGAATTGTACCAGAGGACAGTAATGGAGAACACAGCTTTCATCTCGACCACCTTTTGGACTCGCAAACAGCTATAGGAGCCAACAGTGATTGCCAAGGCAAAGCAGTTAAACAGATTGTTACCAGGAGTAGAGAGATTCCAGTTGGGGACAATATGCAGCTGAAAAGAAACAAACAAGCTTGAGTATGAGGGAGGGCAGAGTGCTAGAATCACTGATGACAATTGTTGAAAAAGGTCTAATTTGCATCTTATAGTACAACAAAATCTAAACCTAGTAACTGGTTCTTTGGATAATTTTCAACTTCTTTAATGAGTCAGAGTATGTTTTTCCCATTTTACAGGGTTTGCCTGTTTTTTTTTTAAAAGGGGTTTTTCTTGCCTTTCAGAGAAATGGGAAGAAATTATTTGTATCAGGTGGAAATAACAAAAATTGAAACTTTGAAATGAAGCCAAATAATAATGTTTGTTTAAAAAAATCAAAACGGGGAAATTCAGATATAAAAGCTATTTTGTGAAAACTAGTTAAGGTTCCTAAGGGACAATTATGCCATACTCAAAACCACAAAAACACAGAAAATACAAATTAAAGCTATATGCATTACGTTCTCCCTCATACTCCCAGCCAGATGCTAACAAACACACACCATCCATTCCCGTCCCAAATCAACCCTACTCAACCATTGTTGCCAAGGTCTTGTCCAGACAATTTTAACTATGCGCTCTCATGGGATTAATCTTTATTTCCTGCTGTTTGTGATTTTTGAGTCTGGCATTGTCATAAACATAAAGGGAAGGGTAACAACCTTTATGTATGCAGTAACATAAATTCCTCCTGGCCAGAGGTACAGAATTACTTACCTGTAAGGGGTTAATAAGCTTAGGGGGTCTTTCATGCAGGTCCCCATCTCTGTACCTCAGAGTTCAGAGTGGGGAGGGAACCCTGACAGGCATTATTTCCCCTTAGGAACCTTCATCCATCACAACAAATTTAAATTGTAATATTAGAATTGTGAACTATAATGTGTTATTAGTAAATGTTTCTATCCCTGAGGATCCTTAAGCAATGTAGTGTTAGCATTGTGAATGTGTCCATCTCCAGTATGTTTACCGCTTTGCTTCTTATGCATACTTGTGGGGTTTTTTATGGCATTTTGCACATATTAAATATAAGTATAGCAGATACCAAAATCCATATTTAGACCTTGTTAATGTAAATGAAATTTCATTTTGGTTTGTATTTGGCCTTAAATACTTAAAAATACTTGACCTGTACATGGAGCTTTATTGCAAAGTGGCTTCAGTCTAAACTGCTGATCAATTTAACTAATTTCATTACAAAATACAGCTGGCATTTTTGTCTTGGTTCAGTTCCCAATTGTCAGGTGTTCTCATCACAAAAACCACCACCACAGTTGGTACCAAATTGCACCTGTATTAGCAACCTCAGCCGGAGGTGCCTAGGAATGAATTGACATAGAAACTGAATAGCCCTCTCATTCCTAGAAGTGATCTTCCCTAGATGCCTGAGAGAGGATGGATTATACAGTGGCTAGAGAACTAGCCTAGGACTTGGGAGGCTTGAGTTCAATTTCCTTCTCTTTCACAGAATTCCTGTGTAACCTTGGGTAAGTTGCTTAGAGCTAGATTTATAAAGGTTTTTAGGTTCCTGGTGGGATTTTCAGAAGAGCCTTGATGTCCAGTTCCAAATGAATTATGCTTTTCTGGTCCATTCTTTGCCAGATAAAAAGTCATTTTTTAAAAACTGCCTTTTTTGGTGCAGCTGACTTCTTACATGGTAGATGATTAATTGTTTTAACTGTATAGAGCCCTATATTCTTTACACAAAGAGTAATTATAGCGAGTGCCTCTGCCTGCTATAGCTAGTAAGCTCCACAATAATCTACAATTTTTAGATCCTCATAACTTTCCGGAACATTAACATTTTGAACTGAAATTTTCCATAACTGATCTTAGTCAGTGGCCAGGTTTTTTTTGTTTGTTTTTTTTGGTGGAAATTTTGAGCAGAATCCCATCAGCTATTTTTGAATTATGGGAGAGCTGAAACAAATCAGATGATTCTCACTGTAAAAAAAACATTTTGTGAACTGTATTGCAGAAAAAGAAACAGGGCCATAGCAAAAGTTGCTGAAGTTTGTCTCAGACAAGTTTTATAGTGTTCTTTGAGGACTAATGCATTTGTTTAATTAAAAATGATTTTTATTTACCCTAGTTAAGAGCATTAGTGGTGTAAATATGTTGGAAATATGTCTCTCCTACTTTAAGATAATTACATATTAGCTAGAACTGGTGAAAGAAACAGCAACATTTTTCAATTTTTTGTTTGGTGGCAATGTGACCAAGTGGATATAGCACCAAGCTGGGATTCAGGACACTTGGTTCTATTCCCAACTCTTCTACCATCGTGCTGGGTCACCTTGGGTAAGTCATGTCACCTCTCTTTACCTTTATTTCCCCATCCTAAAAATGGGGGGAAATGGTACCTTCTTTGTAAAGTACTTTGAAATCTACTGAAGAAAAGTGCTATAGAAGAGCTAGTATTATCAATATTTTGAAAAATTAATTTGGTAATCACACCTTTTCATAAGCATTAGGAACCTTGCATTAGAAATACCTACCAAACAGGTGTAAATGCATATTAATTTAATAGGTTTGGTTGTGATTTTTTTTTAAATATTCCACATCAGCATAACGCGTGTCTCTAAGATGTCTCACTATAAACAAAAACTGATAATTGAGCATTTTAATAACAAGACACAGAATTACACATATGTTAACTCAGAAATCAGCAGGGCAGCTTTATATACATTAATCTGAAATAGTTAACAATCTAAAACTGTAACTGCATGTCTTTCCTACGTTACAACTCTATCAAACTATATGTTTTACTACATCAAGTACATTAAGGTTTTACTTCAGTTCTGCACAGTAATTTCATAACATGTCTCCAGTGTAGAATTTATGCTATATAACCTCTGTAATGAAAAGGGCATTTTGACAGTACAAACATATACAAACCTCAGAATGATTCTGTTACATGAAAAGTGCATCCTGTAAAGAAAGGACCAAATTTCCTTAGACTTTCAATTCCACAGTGCTGCTTCTTCTGTCAGTCCTGCTGCTCTTTCTGTCTGACTGCCTCTCAGTTACACCAGCAAACATTCTGTCTCAAAGCTCCATTCCATCCCAAGGATTAGTTTCTGTCCATGTGAGAGTTGCCAGGATACAGATAATTGTATTTATTTGTATTGTGGTAGTGCCTAGGAGACCCAGTCATGGACCAAGACCCTTTTGTGGTAGGCACTATACAAACATGGAACAAAAAGACCATCCCTGCCCCAAAGTTTACAATTTGAGTATAAGATAGGGGAGTACAAGGAAACAATGAGACAATACTGGTCAGCATGATAGGCAATGTTTTCCTTTTAAACCCTTTGCAGATGCCAAACTAGCATTGTTGGGACTGCAGCATCAAAAGTAACTCAATCACACAACACAGTTGACATTTCATTTGCATATACACCTCCTATTGCATAAAATGCTTTAAGCATACAAATACTCTAAGGTCTGGCAGCTGCAACTGCACCCAGATGGCTGCTAAGGGGACTCAGTGGGTAAATACTCTCTGTCTAATACAGACTAGCAGCGTAATTGGTCTCTGTGGACAAATCTTTGTGAGGTTCCTTTATGTGCAGAGCAGTTACACAAAGCTCACCCATGTTGTCCAGAGCTTTTGGCTTTGGGCTAATGAGTTATCAGGATGGGAAGAGAGGGAAGCAGAATATATGAGACAGTGCACTAAAAGCATTTGGACAGACACCAAGAGTGAGAATGAAGGGAGCTGTTTCTTGGCTGATCTAGTGGTGTCTTAACTGGGGTTTGGACAAGTGGAAAAGCCTGTGTCTATATTTGCCCAATGCTGCTCAAGGTAAACAGGATTTGCACATGATTTCTAGATTTGTAACACTAGAAAATACCTTGAGACTCTTATCAATTTCACTTCCAAATTAACCCACAGCAACCCCACCACTGCCTTTAAAAATATCCCCTTTACAAGCCTTAGGCTTTAGGGGTTGGTGGACATGGGCATCAGCACCACTCTCCCCCATGTGTTGCATTGCAGTGCCTCTCAGGCGGGTATGGACAGAGCCCAACAATCAATGTGATTGGTAGCAAAGTCATTTATTTCTCTCCAGCATGCTCTTATATACAATTATGGCAGGCAATCAAGCAATTGCTAATTGGTTAATAAGAATACACACAGGCACAGCTATAACTTCATAGGGTAATTGTCATCCTGTACAACCTTCTGATTTATTATCCTGTTTACTGCCTACTGGCAGATGAGAACCAGCCCAAGGCCAGCATCTCACTACACAGTTCACAGCCTAATTAGCCCGTCCTTGAAGCCTATACATGGACAGCTTCCCACAGTCCCATCTGCCAAGTTAGCAATAGATTCCCACATCTCCCCCCTTTACTCAAAATCAAAGCAAGGAAGGGCAATAGCAAAACATTTCCAACTCATAACATCATAACACTACAATCTATCACAAACCAAAGCTAAAAGGCAAATAAAAACACCAACTGCCTAATTAAACCGTAACAATATCTTCCGCAGTGCCCTACTTTTACCTATTACATCCCTCCTCCAGGTAACGCAAGTGGCCCAAGGGGCCAGGAGGGTCCTGCCAATGTGCGTGCCACACAACAGCAACGGCGGCCACACAAATAGCAAAAATACAAAAGGCAAACAGCAAAAATACACAGCATGCTTAGCATTAAAACAAAACCAAAACCAAATAATATTTCCTTATTCTATAAGGCTCACCTATAACCATGCAATTCTTAACACATAACACCTACAAACACCAAACAAAACAAAACATAAAACACCAAAAATAAAACAAATAAATGGTGTAAATTCTGCAGGGTTCCCCCTTCTCTATTGCACACCAAATTGTGACAAATTTCTGTTACCAATTCATCCCTCATATGTCAGGTGATCAAACTGACACTGGGGGGGGGGGGTCCTAGAGAAAACACAGCATAAACCACATAAAAATCTTAACAACACAACAACAATTCTGGCCAGAAAACAAACACCACAAGACAAAACATAAAACACAAAACACAAATTTTAACTCTGTAAGTAAATGCATGGTACACAAACGCTATTCAGCTGGCATCAATCTTCATTACTTAAAATATACAAATACTCTTATTAATTTCAGGCAAAACAGGGGAATTACTTCATCAATTAAATCATTTACAGTAATACAATTGCATCCTGGCTTACTTCTAGATTCAAAGCTATTAACAGCTTAAAGTTTTTTACTTAACTTCTACTTTTAAACACAAACAAACAAAAAAACAAAAAAAAGAAAAACATCATCACTTACAGTGCCCTAAAAGCCTAATACAATTTTAATTACATAGCACTGTATACATTTTTCAATTAATTTAACAAAATTATTCACGGACAAACAATTGCAAACTAATTTCTTTGCCTAAATTTATTTACAAACATTTCAAAAACACCAAAAACTTTACTCTTTAGCATTTTTACAAAATTCAACTGCTGTTCCCTCTAGCAACCACAGAATTAACTTTTTACTCTCCTTAAAATTAGTAGCTTGTCTTTCAACAGCCACTTACTAATCCAAATCACCATACCAAATATTCTCCTGAATATTTGAAAGCCCCATACCTGTGCTTAATTACCTTTTTTATCCACTACACCCTCAAAGGTTTTCAACCAGTTTTCCAAGCTTGTTGTCTGTTGCCTGCCCGCCTGGGCCCGATCCTTTTTTCCTCTTGCTAAACCGTTCCTTTCATGGACACTAACTTATCCCACTATCAATTTAGCTAGGAGGGTGTACTTCTTAACTAGCCCCTACCCTTCTGGTATTCTGTGAAGTCATCTGTACTTTCCCACCGTGGGGGCTACATTCTCATACATATAACTTTAATCACAGCATCTATTTTCCGCCTATCTTATTTAATATTGGCTACATCTAGTATCAAACAGCCTTGCAACTGCCAATAATCAGCACATAACACAAGAAATTACAAAAATCAGGTAAGGCTAACAAAAGCACTTTACATAAAGGTACTAGGGTCACATAAATTCAAAGCCATTCTTCCAAATTACCTAAATTTATGCCTAATAACACCAACTCCTCCCCCCTTTGAGAATACTCAACAAACTTTTGGCTGAGTTTTCTCAAACTTTAAAAACAAAAAGCAATTAAACTCTAGAAGGCTGGGGTAATTAATTTCACATTCATCCTCCCAATAAACCCGGCAAAATTAGCAAAGCTCCAACAATAAAAAACTAAATAAGGGCAATATCATTTACAATCCAGTTAGGGAGGGCAATACATGCTAAAAAAAAAAAAATTTCTCCAGAACACAGGGCGCAGCCTGTAAAATAAACCCCAAAATCCAATTAATATCACATTTCTCAGCAGGAGTCCCAAATTTCTTCCTGCCAGTGTACAATTCTTTATTTCTTCACCAGGGTCAGTTCTCAATGTCCTTGTAGTCAGGAATTTCTGGACTTTGGCAATGTCAGTGATGTGAGTATTTTTTCTTCTTTTCCACCATCGTCGTGGTTCAGCTTCTACAGGGGAAAGGTCACCAGCACATCAGCCTGTAGTGGTTTTGCTTCTTTCAAAAAAAAAAATCCAATAACACAATGGGGGCTGCAGCGGACAAGGGAGAGGTTAGCCAGCATGTCACCTTGTCCTTTTTTCCTGTTGTTTAGAAGCACAATGGAGCTAAAAAAAAATAGGCCAATCATCAGTAAAAAAAAATTCTCCTGATGTGAAGAGGTCTTTTTGCAGTAAAAATCATGGGTCCAAGCAGTCCTGGTAGGGTTTTTCAGCTCTCACAGCTTTTTGGGCCCAGTCAAGCCCCCCTTAGTCTTGGCTGTCCACCAAGTCTTAGCTGAGCGGCGTGTCCTTGACCGGGGCCAGAAAGATTTCTTCGGTTAACTCATTCTGTTCTTTTTCCTTCCCTGCTTGGCTTCTTTTAATCTGTGGATCCTGTGTCAGAACACCCAGCTGTTGCTGCTCATACCGGAGAAGCATAACGGTTTTCCCGGCACTGTCCCAGGCTCAGACCAGCCAGCGTAGGACGCCTTCTCCAGGCTCCTGCCAAAACAACTTACTTGCTTGTAGGTCCAAATGACCTCCGGGGCCACGGCACGAGCCTCTGCCTGCGCCGTGCACTCCAACGTCTTCCCGTCCAGGGCTCGCTTCCAGTGGAGCACCTCCTCGTCCTGTGCCCAAAGGGCGGTTAGGAGGAGCCTCTCCAGCTCCCCCTCTTTCCTTAATAAGTGAGGTAGTGCAGCAGGGGAGATTCTTTCCCCCTGTCGGTTCATAATGTGCAATAAAGGCTTCTGTGTTATCTTTTCTTCAGCTGATACAGCGGTACTCATAACTTAGCCGCCCTGCCCTTCTTCTCCGCGGCTTATAGCCGCCCTTCTTCTCCGCGGCTTATAGCCGCCGCTTTTCTCCGCGGCTTATAGCCGCTCTCCTCAGGCCTCAGGTGCGCCTCTCTTTTCGGACGCCCGGGGGCTTCTCCAGCACTCCCCGCCGCAGCTCCTCCGCCTGGAACAGGCCACCGACACTAGGCCACCGACACTATCATCATTCGATTCGAATCACGTCGGGGTCACCATTTGTTGCGTTGCAGTGCCTCTCAGGCGGGCATGGACAGAGCCCAACAATCAATGTGATTGGTAGCAAAGTCATTTATTTCTCTCTAGCATGCTCTTATATACAATTATGGCAGGCAATCAAGCAATTGCTAATTGGTTAATAAGAATACACACAGGCACAGCTATAACTTCATAGGGTAATTGTCATCCTGTACAACCTTCTGATTTATTATCCTGTTTACTGCCTACTGGCAGATGAGAACCAGCCCAAGGCCAGCATCTCACTACACAGTTCACAGCCTAATTAGCCCGTCCTTGAAGCCTAGACATGGACAGCTTCCCACAGTCCCATCTGCCAAGTTAGCAATAGATTCCCACACCCATGGACCAACCTCAGTACTCCACTTCCCATACCTTCCCCATTACTCTCCATATACGCTGGAAAATTATATAATATGAGGTATAAAATGAGAAATGGTGAGAACCATAAAAACCTCATTGATTAAATATATTATACAGATGCATTGAAAAGTCTTAAAGGAATATTTTGACTCTCCTTCCACCTTATAATTTTTCATAACAAAGAACTATTAATAACATGGTTTCATTATTTTAAGGGAGGAGAAAAAAATAGACTTTCAAAAGTGTAGGAGAAAAATTTTAAGTGGAAAGCCCTCAAACGTGAGCACTTTTTGAAAGGTAAAAAAATATTCTCATGTTTTTTTGGCCAACTACAACTTTAAAACCGTTCTGACAAAAACCTTAACAAAAAACCAAAAACGCTAGATTCATGCATAAACAAACTATTCAACAGAAAAATTCTTAGTCACCAGCACCCAAACAATCATAGCTGTTTTCATATCTATCGATCTGATTCAGCTTCTGTTGAAGACAATGGTAGTCTTTCCTTTGATTTTAATACTGATCAATTAATGTGAGTTGGACAATGCCCTTGCATACCTTCTTAACATTTTCTATATGACTAATTGAATATGCACATATTTGTTCTATGGTATCAAGTGTGATGGCTTTTTATGACAAGGGCAATTTGTTTTTTTAAATAGTGGACATGGTTTTATGAACTGATATATGTTTATATAGTACATCAGTCATACAATTGCTAATCTCTGATATCTGTTTAATTAGAAGTACATGGAATTATTCTTCTCAGCAAAAAAACTATTATAATTTGGATGTGCTTACATACTATGATAAGGGATGTGATTGTGACTAATTGTTGTGGACAGGCCAGACCTATTACCTTATTCTTACTCGTAAAGATTGTTTTAAATTTATGTATAATTTTGAAAATGGAGATGAATGGTTCATTTAGACTATAAGTATTGTGAATATTTTGTTACAGGATGGAGCAATGGCTGTTTGCATGCTGGCTACTGAGATATGTTTTGTTCAATGGTATGTGTGTGCATGAATTTTGTGTTAATTTTGTTCCAGAATTGTTTACATGATCTGTGTGTGTGTACATGCATGTGCCCACGTGTGTAAAAAGTATGTATTTACTGATATTTTCTCTTGAATTGCACTTTAAAACCTCACCTGTAACTTAATTATTTGTTTTGGAACACTATAAAGTACAGTATACGCTGTGGAGTAAGATTTACTTTGGTAACTTGAGCAGGTCTGGTTTTTTAGGAGTATACCAGTAAGTTTAATTATCCATTCTATCTGGGACAAAAGATTGCTTTGTTACGGGACTTGAATAATGGAGCACTAAATAAAATAACAAAATGCATAAAAATGTTTATATTTTAAGTTTATATATGTGTGGAAAATTAAATGATACTGAAATATTTCGCAATAGGAACCCTGATCATAACTGTTTGTTCATTGCCATAGCTTAATGCGATTGTTGACCAGTACCAGATCCTCCCTGAAAACCTGACCATATGGAGTCTAGGATGATGGTAGAAGTTAAGTGTTGTTGGAAATGCTCTCTTTATTTTCTCAATAGATTATTCATTAATGCTAAGTTAGACACTGGGCAATAGTTGACCAGATCATTTGCTTCAAGAGTCATCTTTTTGAGCACTGATCAAATTATTTCATACTTTATGGTGGCTGGTAGATTGTTCTCACCAAAGCAGGCTAAACAATTTCTGTCAGTAGAGGGAAGCTTTCAGAAGTCATAAGGGACAAAGAATAAGAGCCACAGATATTCACTCAAACTTTCTTTGGTACCAACAAAATGATTATGCAAACCCTCAAATTAGAAGGTATATTGTTAATGCCCTAATAGGGAACACTTTTCATGGGACACTAATCTGAATGGATATCAATTTCAGCTCCAGTTGGCAGTGTTCACAACATTGCTGCCAAAAATTCTTAGCGAAAGATGTAAACTGAGCTCCCAAATCAATTGGGGCATAGCACTGTATCATAATTGTTTCAACCATCTCTTCATTTGCTAGTGCAATAATGTCCTGGGAGAGAATTTTTCTGAAGATATGGGAGAAGACAGGTTTTGTCTTGAGCAGGTCTGGTGTTTTCTTTCTGCTTCTTGCTGGGACTCTGGAAGACTAGAGCTGTGCGGGAACCAGAATTTCAAATCTGCAGAATTTCCTGTGAAATGGAAACTTGCTTTTTTTTTTTTTTTTTTTATTAGAACAAAAAAAAATTGGAAATTTCCCACAAGATGACATTTCTGAAAATTTTTTGGTTTGGGTCAAATGAAATGTTTAATTTTGATAAAAATAAAAACATCTCATTTCAGTGTGTGTGTGTAGATAGATCTATCTATCTATAGATATAGATCATTTTAAAAACAGTCACTGAAATTAAATAGTCAATGGTACATTTTGACATTTTAGAATGGAATGTTTTGACTTCATCAATTTTTGGGGGGGGGGGGGGTTCAAAACAAAAATTAGTTGAAAGTGACACAATCTGTCAGTGCCTGGGAGATGGGTGGTTGTACCTAGTGGTGAGAGCAGGCATTGAGTCCAGTGGTTAGAGATGGTTTAAGAAGCCAGGAATCAGAGGCCTGATGCAAGAGCAAAGGGTCAGAGCCAAAGTGAGAAATCCGAGCTGAGGGTCAGAACTGCGTTACGTGGAATGGAATGGAATGGAGTAGAGTAGGGCAGGAACTAGCACAGCCATGGGCAAATGCTTTGACCACCTATTGAACTGCTGCAGCTTGGCTTAAAAGCCAGTCTGCTGAGCTGGTACCTCTAATAGGCACCGACTCTGTGGGTGCTCCAGGGCTGGAACACCCACAGAAAAACATTAGCAGGTGCTTAGTACTCACTGGCAGCCAAGCTCCGCTCTCTCCCCACTGCCAGCAGTCCACACCGATTAACTCTTCCCCGTCCCTCCCAACGCTTCCCACCCGTCTCAGATCAGCTGTTCTACAGTGTGCAGGAGGTGCTGGGAAGGAGGGGGAGGAGCAGGGATGGGGTGTGCTCAGGGGAAGGGGGCAGAAAGAGGCAAGGAAGGGGTGGTGTGGGGGCAAGGCCTGAGCAGGGGTTGAGCACCCCTGGGGAAAATTAGAAGCCAGTGTCAGTGGTACCATTCAGGTGGTGTAGTCAATTAAATAGCCTACTACAAGCCAGCTGTGCTCATTAGGTTGCCTGAAGTCTAACTGTGCTGCAGGCCATGATTCCTGACACACTCCATCAGGAAGTTTTAGGTTTAATCAAAATGATATCTTCCAATGGAAAAACATTATGTCAAACATTTTTTACTAGTTCTATGGAAGTGTAATTAAACATTGTGCAGTGTACCTATTCTGTCCACATATATGACAATTATATATGTCATGTCTGTCTGACATCATGCAATTTTTGTCCCTTATTCTGAACTAGCACATTATTGATCTTCTCTTTAGCCTCTTTGGTTGCTGATACCCTACATTATCAATTGTACCATGACAGCTAATCTTTTCATCTATACTTTCTAAGCTTAGATTCTCTTGCCCTTTAGTCAGTCACTTCTGCTGTAGGTTATGATCATTCACACCAGGGAATAAAAGAAAGTTAGAACAGATTCTGTATGGAGCATGCATCAGGTGTGCACAGAATCAGTTTACAACAAGGGCAAAAATCAGATAATTCAGTAGAGTCTCTGGGATAATTTATTTGCCCTTTTTGATGAAAATTAGTGTGGTGTGCTGCACAGAAGAGAGCAATTTCCCCCCCCTTAAAAAAAAAAAAGCCCTGGAATCTTCTGATATTCCGAGATGGTGGCAAGATCATATTTACATGTCAAATGATAACATATGCAGTTGCACTAAGGCATTATTTTAAAGCTGTGCTTCAGTCTCCTAGGTAGTTTTGCATATTTGATAATTTTTCACAATTATTTGCTCATGCTCTTTAGTGTATGTTGTATTCCCATGTTACATTAAATATTATCAAAACAGTATGTTAATATATTTATTATGGGGGAATTGGATTTATTAAGGGGATATGTAACGAAATACTGAACCATTCACTTACTGTTCCTCTGTACAATCTTGCTCAGATTGTATTATGATACTTCATGACCCAATAGCTCACAACGTTCCAGAGACAGAAGTATCTCCTCTGCTGAAAAGCTGGCAATCTCCCCTTTCCAATGGTACAAAGCTTCCATTGCTAGTTTTGGCAGGTAAAGAGGTATAGTTTTACATTCTGTTGTATAGTATAATATAATTTTATTAGTATGACAAAATGACATAACACAACAAATAGGACTTACAGTTTTTGTTGGCATTATTTAGCTGGAAAAGTGTATTTTGGGGGTTGGTATTAGTTAGAAAGTACATTTTTAGCTGCAAAGCCCACATTTATGTAATATGCCATTTGTGCCATTCACAATCTTTGCACTTCTAGATGTCTGCCTCATATCTCACTGAAATATGAAAATGATTAGGATGGAATTTCACAAAGCTGTCTGGCTACAATCCTTGCAGTTCTAATGTTTACTTTGCCTGCCCCCCTCCCTCAGCCCACAAAATACAAGAACTCCCATGGATTTCAATGGAAGTTCTTGTAGCCTCTGTGTATATTTATGAGAATAGAAAAAATATAGCGCTACATGAATTGATACATTATCAGCCAAATACTAATCCTATTGAAGCCCATGGAAGTTGTTCACTTACTTTTTCAGTGGAAGCAGGATTTAATCCTATATGCTTTAATAAGAAACTTATGAAAATAATAAGAGCAGAAAGACAATACTCTTCTTTAATAATCCTCTATCTTCTCCCTGATGTGCTCAATCAGTAATCCAAACGTCACATTACTGGGTATTTTTAGTGTTTTCTGTTCTGACAATCTGCATGGCATTCAAACTTCCTTTATGTACAGCCATATCCACTTTGTAGCCTTGATAAAATTCAAGTTTGCAAGGAAGAGGACCTTTGTCAGATTGCTTCCTTTGGGTCTCATGTCACTCTTATTGTAATCCCATTGTAAAACTCCCATTGAATATGATGTGAACAGGATCTGCCCTTTCATGATTATTTTTTTACTACATTTTCTTATAAAGTCATTTGGGTTGTATGTTGCTATGAAACTGATGAATTTGCCAAAAAAGCACAAAATGATGCACACTTGCACTAGTTCTGCCCACTAGAAAGCAATGGTACATTACAATGGTACACCTCAAGTCTGCATGCTGGTGGTTAAAACACTATAGAAAAAGAACTGATCCCAAGAAGTAATCATCAATTTCTATCTATGGTACTTATATGGCCCAATCACTATAGCTCTCAAAAGGAAACTGTTATTGCCATTTTACAGATGGGGAACCGAAGCATGGACAGGCTAAGTGACTTGCTCAAGGTCTTACAGGAAGTCTGTGGTGGAGCAAGGATTTAAACTCAATCTCCTAAATCCTAGGCTAGTGTCCTAACCGCTGGACAATCCTTCCTTTCCTGTTTTACCTTTTACTTATCTCTCATCTATACCTCCTTGTGCTATGATCTCAATAGAGCTGACAAACTAAGCAGATTTCTGGGGTTTTATTCCTTGGATAGGTAACCTGTAAGGAAAATCTGTTTGGTGCAGGAAATGTTGCAAGTGATACTGTAAGTGGCACTTTTCCTATTTAACCAATGACCCAGTATGATAAGGGGCTCTGTGTTGTTGAGATGTCATCTTTCATATGCAATGTGAATTTAGGTCCTGCCCATTTAATATTCATTTTAAAAATCTTCTGGAACATTTTTCAAGTACTGGGATGACACCAGGCCTCAACTCCAATTAGGTAATGACATTCTGATTATCAAAAATTCCCTTGTAGTAGAGATCTTTCAGTTTCCATTCCAGGTGATCATGTAGTTCTGTTGTGCACTTTCCAAAGGCTTTTTTCATCCCAGAATTGGCTGCGTTTCAATAATGGGTGAAGCGATCCCTATATAGATAGCTTGTTAAATGCATTGGGACTTATGGGATAAAAAGTGCTCTATAATTTGCCAGTTATTTGAATCATTGTGGCAAGTTAGCGTGAGTAAAGGATTTGTCACACACATGGTATTCTCTTTAAGTATTAAACCTATTGCTAACCTATGAATCAGCTTTCAGTTAGTGCATTTGTTGGTCACTGTGCTGTTTTCTCACGTAGTTGCTGAAAATCTTATAATAAATTGGCTGTATAATTGCATATTAATGCCCTCCTGTACAAATGGCAGACTAACATCATCATATATAATTAAGGCTAAGATTTTGTCACAGTAATTTTTAGTAGAAGTCACGGACAGGTCATGGGCAATAAACAAACATTCACGGAAGCGCGTCTGTCTGTGACTTTTATTAAAAATAACCCTGACAAAATGGGATGTATGGAGGTAAAGCACTCACCACTGCTGCCACTCATAGCAGCTGGGAGCTGCCAGCCCTGACTGCCTGTGGAGGCTCGGAGCTCCAGGACTGGCATCTGGGAGTTGCTGGAGCCCCTATTGCAGCTCGAAGCTCCAGGGCCCCCACACTGTGGCACAGAACTTTGGCAGCTTGGAGCTTTGGGCAGGTGCCTGGGAGCTGCAGACTCTCTACCGCCTGTGGGCCTAGGAGCTGTGGGGGGCCCCCGCTTCATAGCTTGGAGCTCAAGGGCTGGCAGCTGGTGGGTCCCTGCAGCTGAGAGCTCTGGCGCCCCCACTGGCTGACAGCTCCAACCCTGCGGCCCTGGGGCTGAAGCAGGAAATGTCATGGCGGTCTCTGGAAGTCACGGATTCCATGACATCTGTGACCTCTGACATAATTGTAGCCTTAGTAATAATACTCTCAACAAAATGATTGGCTCCTTGGACTTGGCAGAGAGAATTTTACACATCAGCAGATCCTTTATATTACTTTTATAAAGGGCAATATGTATTCAGACAAAGTTCAGTTTGTCACAAGCATCCACATTATTTTTAAAAGAAAACTGATTTATATGGCTGAAACAAAGAACTAATTTTGCAATTTGATTTAAAGCTTCGTCCCTCTTTTAATAACATTGCAGTTGGAAAAAACAGGACATTGCTGACTACTACATTATTCTATGATCTAGTGATTTAGTATAAAGATTAAAAAATGTAAACATAGTACATGTGAATGTAAGGTATTAATTTCAACTTGAGCTAGGGATAGTCCTGGCAAGCAGTGTTTATGCTTCCTCACACATCTCTGCCAATATACCTCTTTGCTGACCTGGAGTGACACCTATTATTTTAGTCCTGGAACTCTTTCCTGAGCAAACAGCTAATTGGGACTAAGTGTGTGGAGATTTTCGGATGTGAAAAAACGGGGACTGGGATGAGACTTCCAGTCACTATTTTACTTGTGACCCAAGCACCAATTAACTCTCAGCCTCCAGAGGAAGGATTACCACTTATCTAAGTTTGTCCAACGAGACAAACTTGTGTGTCACAACATAATGGTGTGCAAGCATGTGACAATGGGATGACTTTTTGCAGGCCACCCACAAATTTGGGATGATTCATTAATGTCTTTCAAATTGGAGCCCAGACCTGTGGGAGTAGATTCCTATACCCAGCAGGAGCCCCACTGAAGTCAGTGGGTTATGTGACATGACATTACCCCAACAAAATAGAGATACTGCTAGAAAAAATATGAATAACAGTCTTAACAGAGGTGAAAAGTACTTGGATCCAATAGAGTCCTTAACCCAGTACTCAGAACCAGCCGTACAATATAGTCAAACAAGATGGTTGTTAAGAACAAGTCAAATTGCATGGAAGTTTTTAGGGATAGTATATACTATATTCTTCCTACAGCACCAAACCAAACCCTTCACAGCCTCTTTTTAAGGATTTTCTGAAAGTTCAAAACAAATTATTATCAGATATAAACTCAGTCTCTCCTAGGATCAAACTCAGATAAAAATAGTAACCAGGCTAACAGTTCAAATGAAAGAAGAAATGGAGACAGTGTGGTGTGATTAAAACAGGAAATATTCAGGAAGAAAGTGTATGTAGCACTGTTTGGTGATAACCATTAGTCAAAATTATCTTTTTTTTGTGTGTGTGTGTTTGTTTTTTCCAGGTTTTAAAAAGGCACAAAAATAAATGTAGAGAGGAAATAAGTTAACGTTGATAGATATATGGAAAGCTACCTGAGGGTCGATATAGGATGGTGAATGGATGAGGAGTTAAGAATTTTTCCTTACATCTCCTGTTGTGTCTGTGATTAGGAGAATTGAGGTAAATATTATAGACAGTTCAGGTGGTGACACCTATAATTAAGGTTCCCTGACACTTCCCATTATAAGACACTGTTTACAGTTGCTGATAACTTGGCTAAATGTAAATCATTTGAGTTGAAATTTTACGTGTTGGGTGTCTGCCTCAGGCTTTTATTTATTTTATTTATTTATTTAAATTTAAGCTAACATGGTTCAGCTGTTTCAGAGAGTGATGTTAGGGGAAATTATGTTGTTTTACCTTCGTTTAAAAAAATTCGTACAATGGTTTAGCTGCAAAGATCTAATGCCTCTCTAATTTAGAGCAGGGACTTGAAATTTGACTGGGATGTACTTTAGTGCCCCTGTGAAAATTTGTCCAAGTTATAAACCACTAAAAATCTCAGTTCTCTGAGCATGTGAGACTCAGATTTTGGCAGGTACAGTATCTGAACATCTGCAATGAGCATGGTCCATCCCTTCATACATATCAACCAGACTATGCACGTGTCATCCAGGGGCGGCTCCAGGCACCAGCGCTCCAAGCGCGTGCCTGGGGTGGCAAGCCGCGGGGGGCGCTCTGCCGGTGCCGCAGGGGTGGCAGGCAGGGTGCCTTTGGGGGCTTGCCTGCGGAGGGTCCGCTGGTCCCGCGGTTTCGGCCCAGCGGACCCTCTGTGCTTGGGGCAGCAAAATGTCTAGAGCCGCCCCTGGCGTCATCCTTACGTAGCAACTGAATATACTCTGGCCTTGGGCTGTAGGAGCTAAGCAGGACTCTTCCTGCAGTTACTCCTTCTGGCTGCTACCAGCTGTAGTGCTGGGCACAGGAATGGAGAGCAGGGAGACTGTATCTCTTTTTGCTCTCAGTACTCCCTCTGCTGAAAAGGGAGTAAACAGTGAAGTGGCAAAGTTTGCAGATGATACAAAATTACTCAAGATAGTGAGGAGTGCAGTTACAAAGGGATTTCACAAAACTGCGTGACTGGGAAACAAAATGGCTGATGAAATTCAATACAGGTAAATGCAAAGTAATGTACATTGGAAAACATAATCCCCAACTATACATACAAAATTAGGAGGTCTAAATTAGCTGTTACCACTCAAGAAAGAGATCTTGGAGTCACTGTGGATAGTTCTCTAAAAACATCTGCTCAATGTGCAGTGGCAGTCAAAAAAGCTAAAAGAATGTTAAGAACCATTAGGAAAGGGGATAGATAATAAGACAGTATATATCATAATGCCAGTATGTAAATCTATAGTACACCCACCCCTTGAATACTGCATGCAGCTTTGGTTACCCCATCTCAAAAAAGATATACTAGACATGGACAAGGTACAGAGACAGCAACAAAAATGATTAGGGGTATAGAACAGCTTCCATATGAGTAGAGATTAAAAAGACTGGGACTAATCATCTTGGAAAAGAAATGACTAAGGGGGGATATGATAGAAGTCTATAAAATCAAGAATTTTGTGGAGAAAGTGAAAAAAGTGTTATTTACCCCTTCATATAACACAGGAAGCAGGGGTCACCCAATGAAATTAATAGACAGCATGTTTAAAACAAACATAAGGAAATAGTTCCTCACACAAAACACAGTCAACCTGTGGCACTCATTGTCGGGGGATATTGTGAAGGCCAAAAGTATAACTGGGTTCACAAAAGAAATAGACCTATCCCTCCATCAATGGCTATTAGCCAAGATGATCAGGGATGCAACTCCATGCTCTGGGTGTCCCTAAGCCTCTGATTGCCAGATGCTGGGACTGGACAACAGGAGATGAATCATTACCCTATTATGTTCATTCCCTCTGAAGCACCTGGCATTGTCCACTGTCAGAAGGCAGGATACTAGACTAGATAGACCATTGGTCTGACCCAGTATGGCTGTTCTTATGATGCCCATGGAGGAGGAGAAAGAGGAACCTGCCTCAATCAAATGTGGAGAGACGGGGAACTGAGGGTGGGCGGGCAGGAGCAGGAGCTCAGGGATGGAGGAACAGGGCAGGAGCTGAGTAGGTTAGAAGACAGGGCAGGAACAATGGGGGAGAGGATTTGGATTCATTGATGGTGTGATGCATAGGAGCAGATGGAGGAGAGGGGCCAGCTGCAAAGAAGGTATGGCCATGGGGGTGGGGAGAGAGGAGCAGAAGTGGATAAAAGAAGGGTCTGTAACCACTAATGCACACTCTCTTACAGAACATGGAATTGAACCCATTATTTCTGTGGCTCAATATTCCTTTTCTGTGTAGCAAATACCTATGAAAACCACTGTGTTTCCATCTAGCGGAAGATCCACATAGGAAATAAGTCTTTTACTGGTTATACTTACCTCAACTGATAGAGGACAGTGCAGTGAATCTAAAGATCTCAAACCTGCTGATGGTCCATATAGGGGAGAAGAGTCAGTATGGTTCTATATAATCAATTTTTTAATTTTTATTTTTACATTTTTTTAAAATTAAGGCAATTGCATAAACAGTACAGTAGAAGAATGTTAATGTCTAGGAAATGCCAGAATTAAGACTACCTCATTTGCTATATATGCCCTGATCCCATAGACACACATTTACCTAGTGCATAAAGCTCATGTGCTCGTGCTTAAAGTTACCGTGGTATATGTACAATTGGGAATTTAAATAAATTCCAAATCTTTTTGTTTTCTATATGCATATTTTTTTAAACAAACAAAAGTTCAAAAACCTGGACAATTGTATGGGTTTCCATTTGAAAATATACCATTTTTAACAATAGCTGTAATGTTTTTAAAATTTCAAGGAGTGGGGATTGGTCCTGCTTTGAGCAGGGGATTGGACTATATGACCACCTGAGGTCCCTTCCAACCCTGATATTCTATGATCAGCTATTGATACCAGATGAGCAAATTTTCAAAATTCTGCCTATTTTGGATGGGAAAAATTCTGCCTTTGCTTGAAAAAAACCCCACCAAGTAACTGTCTTTGGTAGTTGGGGAAGAATATATATATGCACTTTATGCCAAATTTTAAATGGACCAAATCATGATCCTACTGAATGCTAAGGTAAAATTCCCATCACATTGTAGTGTGGTCAGGATTTGGGCCCCAATTCCTTGGCTGCACAGCAGAAAAGACCATTGTACCCCCTAACAGGGCCAAATCTTGCTTCCTTTGGAGTCACAGGCACAAACCCTGTTAGGGTGACCAGACAGCAAGTGTGAAAAATCAGGACGGGGTAATAGGAGCCAGGGCCGGCTCTGGCTTTTTTGCTGCCCCAAGCAACAAAAAAAAAGGGGGGGCCGCCGGAGCGGCAAAGCAGGGAAGGAAAAAAAAAACACAGCGCGGCCAGAGCGGGGGACAAAAAACAGCGCAGCTGGAGTGGCAAAGCAGGTGAAAAAAACAAAACAAACCTGCAGCACAGCCAGAGCGGCAAAGCAGAGTAGGGGGAACAAAACCAGCGCGGCTGGAACGGCAAAGCAGGGGGGAAAAAAAACCTGCAGCACAGCCAGAGCGGTAAAGCAGGGGGAGAAAAAACAAACAAAAAAACCCCACGCTGGAGTGGCAAAGGGGACGAGGCGGGGGACGACAGTGCGGCTGGCAAAGCAGGGGAAAAAACAAAAGCAAAAACCCTACAGGGCGGCCAGACCCAGGGTGCAGGGGGACTCCCTGTGCTACAGTGTGCGTGCCTGGTCTAGTGGGGGGGGAAGGAAGGGGGGAGGGAGAGAGAAGGGGGGCGGACAGCGCTTCAGCAGGGAGCTCACCCCGCGGCCCCGACGTCTGCCAGGAGAGCTCCGCGCTGCTCTGGTCAGCAGGAGGGAAGGACTCGGGCTGCTCTGCTGGTTTGCTGCAGGGCGCTCCCCTCCTCCGCGCCCTACAGGGCGGCCAGAGCAGCAAACAAAACCAAAAAAAACCCATCAGTGCCGCCCTAGGATTGGGCAGAATGCCGCCCCCTAGAATCTGCCGCCCCAAGCACCAGCTTGCTCAGCTGATGCCTAGAGCCGGCCCTGATAGGCGCCTATACAAGAAAAAGACCCCAAAATTGGGACTGTGCCTATAAAATCGGGACATCTGGTCACCCTAAACCCGGTTGACTTCCCTGGGCTCAGGCAGGGCATAGCAGGGGCTGGAGGAGCGCAGGGCTTAGCGCAGCAGCAGGATGGAACGCAGACCCGGGTCACTGACGGCCTCTGACAGCGGCAGTCGCGACCCAGGGCGGCGTCAGCCGTTGGGCTCGGTACGGTGTCGACCACCGCCACCCAACTGCCGCTCCTTCGAAGCTGGGCGCGCCTGTGGCCGAGGGAAAGGGGCGGAGTCACGCGCAGCTCCGCGGCCCTGGCACGCGCCATTCTCCCTCCCCTTTTAGCCCCCCCCTTCCCCCGTTGTTTCTTTCTTCCAGCCTCTGCCTGTCGGTGTGTCTCCTGCGTGCGCTGCACTTGGTACGGCCCACCTGGAAGATCATGGCGATTGATGGTAAGTAGGCCAATAACGGGCTCCCCTCCTCCTGAACATCCCCCTCCCACCGGCCAGCGGGCGTGGGGAGCAGGGGGCTCCCCTGGGCTGGGGAGCAGCGGGGGGGCTCACTCCCCCCTCAGGTAAATAATCCCTGGCAAAGCGGGACTGTGGGGCTAAGCGGTCGCGGTGGTACCTGGGTGGCCGGTGGGGCTGGCTGCAGCCTGGGGTGCCAGGTGTCTGTGGCTGCAGCAGAGCAGCTACCCCAGAGGTGGGTGGGGACGCGGGGGGAGGGGGGCTATTCCCCGCCGGGCCGCTGCCCACCCTGTTGTGTCTGCGCCGAGGAGTCGCTGAGTAGGTAAATACATAATCCCCGGGGGTGCCAGGCAGCTGCCCCGGGCGGGTGTTGCCGAGGACTCCGCCTGGGGCGGGGTGAAGCTTCCTCTCGCTGCTCGCTGGCCGGAGACCAGCCCAGGTTCTGAGCGCCCCCCGCCGTGGTGCGAGGCTGCGGCGGGGCAGGGGCCCGGGGCGGGGCGGCAGTGGGGGTTTGGCTGGTGTCCGCGCAGAGCGGGAGATGTTGGGACGCAGCCTGTTGGGGGGCTGCCGCTGTTTTCAAGCCCATTGGAATGAGCGGCTCAGGTTTCTGTCACAGAGATTGTGGATCGCATCGAAACCCACGCAGCATAACTCCCCCATCTTCCTCCCTGGAGAGACTTCATCAGTCGCTTTAAAACTCATTCCTCCAAAGGATGGAGTCTCCCGCTTTCTCCCTGCTACCCAGGGAGTGAGACTTGCAGGGCTGTCTGTGCCTGCTTCAGCTTCTTTACACTCATCACTATTTTTTTTTTTTTTTTTTTTAAGGAGTGAGGCTCAAGTGGGCACTTGGGAGGACAAGGGATGATAGACACTTGTTGGTACTGTTGGAAGATGACCCTCTGTTTCGAAAGGGGTGCCATTTCTGAATCGGCACAGTTTGTTTTGAAACCTCATTCAATCTTGACAAAAATTATAAATGTAATTAAAAACTCATAACCCCAAAAACTCTAATTTCCAGTGAAAGAGACTGTAAAGGTACACTGTCAATTTCAAAACGTTTGTCAGAATTTTTTCTCCTTACTGTAGCTGAAAGAAGCTATAATTTAAAAAATAAATTCCAAAACTATTTATTAGTTTGGTTATTTTGTATATTTGCCAGCACGTTAGTCAGTTTCATTGTCACATGGTAGGGGCTTGGCTTCCTATAACTGTGGAAGTTGCTTTATGCAAGGAGATTCCAGTGCCCACACAGAATCAAGGGAATGCTGTGTGCATGCAGGGGTTTACCCACATGGAGTAGCATGCAAGATAGGAACCTGAATTGATCAGCTTCTCCCATTCTGAAAAGCCCCCTTTAAATAGCAGTGGAGCAAAAATCCCTTCTCAGATAGCTTTTATTTATTTATTTATTTGGGGTGGAGGTGGGGAGAAAGAAACCATGACTTACTATATAGTATAAAGGATGTGCTATTATTAATTGGAATCTTTTAAATTGGTCACTAAAAACAAATCAAGTTGACAGTGTCCTTTAAAACAGTGCCTTAACTTTTATCCCTAAAATGGAGAATCTCCTCCAAATGCATGAGAGCTTATTGGGTCTGAAGATATTTTTTTATCATCCTTTGAATTCTATATTTGAAATCTATTTTTGAAAGATGAGTGATAGGAAGAAGACTACTACTAAAAATGTTAAAAAAACAAAAAAGATTCAGATTTTCAAAAGTGTTCACCACCTGCAGTGGGGGCCAGTGTTTCAAAAGAACTCAGTTTCCACTTGGACACTTAAATATAGTGACCTAAATGGGAGCTGAGCTCTTCTGAAAATCTGATGCAAATCCCATTATGAAATTGAGCGGCTAAGTATTGATTTAATTCTCTTGGTCAAGGCAGCAGTTGAAGTGAATTTCATTACTATAGGCTATAGCAACAGTGTAGCATCCATTCTATTAATACATTATAACTGTTTTTTTTTCAGTTTTACTGATAGGTATATATAATCCCTTCTTCTCCCAAGTTTGGTTTTTTTTCTTTGGTCTGCTTGTTAGCACCTTGCCTTTGGCTTTAGTGTTTGACAAACCCCTTTACCAGTCAACTAATCAAATTGATGTTTTTATATTAGTTAGTCTTGGTACATGCTACTTCTTTTGTCTTCCCTACCGCAAGTCCGGCTAGCAGCAGGTCTTCCGTCTTACAGCACTAAGATACAGAAATAACTATGTCCAAGACATTTTCACACACATCATTAGACATAAAATATGTTCATAGAAAGTATTATTTATTATAGTGTTTTTAAAAAACACTATGTACTAGGTCAATATTATTACTGTTTGTAACTACAGGGAATCTGCAAGGTAAAAAAATTCAGCATTTAGAATAAATATCAAAGGTTTTTTTTAAACATTTGAAACAAAGTAATTGTAGTTACATTTGAAATCTACACAATTAAAATATCAGCTTCAAAATAGTATTTATTAGCTCTAGTAAAGAAGTACTTTTGGTATATTTAAAATAATTTTAGGTATCATTTTCACTATGTCAGTCATGTTAACGTACACCAGTTTACATCAGTGCTAACTGAAAAACCTAAGTTGTTTTTCTCATGTAAAGCTCTTTATATTAATAGTTGTAGGGAAGAAAGCAAGTGCAATTTATTTTGATCAGTAAAATTATTTATAGCTACATTTGTGCAGTGTGGTAATACCTTGGTTACTGACAAAGCTTTAAAAACAAAATATTACTTCATGAGGTGAAGTTCGGGTAGCCACATTTTCTGCTAGTAGCTACCATTATAAAACTTGCTGAGATGATTTCTCAAAATAAACATTGTTATAAAATAATAAATCATTTAAAGTCATTATGAAGCTGAAATTCCAGTCATTGTGGGGATAGTAATTTTAAAAAAATACATTAACATTTTTTAAAATATCAGGTAGATAGTTTGGGTTTGGCTTGAGCAACTCCAGAAGTACCAGGAAACAGTAGAGGACAACTAGGAAAGGTGCAGGCTGAAATGGGACTAAAGAATTACTTTGACAGCCTTACCTGTGATATGTTTCTCCCTCAGACAAAACAAGTAACGCATAGTGTCAAGTGTAAGATACATTGGAGGAGTAGATACAGGAAGCACATTGTTTAATATTTCCACTAATAATAGAAGAAGGGAAAGTTTCAACTAATAAAAATTTCAGAGAACACAAAAATTGGAGGAGTGGCAAACACAATCAATGATAGTATCAAATGGAAAAGTGACTGAGAGATTGGAAGAGTGGGCTCCCTAAGAGGGAAAACTGAAAGTGAAATGGAGCAGTAAGTCACCAAAAGTAGCCGTTGAAAGGAATGTGTCATATTAACTCCACTCTCTGACTCTATTGGGGCTGCTTTCTCACAGCTCCCTGGGATTTGGGGCTCTGTGGGATTTCAGACAGTGTGCTGGGATGGGAGGAGAGAGCGAGCGCCACTGAGGAGCTGTTCTTTGTAGCAATGCTTCTTTCATATTCACACATTATATGTTAATGTTGCTTATACTGTAGCAGCATTAATTTCACTTTCACACCTGCACTCCCTTCCCTCTTGGAGAAAGGGCTAAGCTCAGACATTTGCTAAAGAGCTTTGGTGAAACAGGACCCAGTTGAGAAGCCGATGATAGCATCTTTTTAGCTATGATACATGAAGGATGGAGGGAAAAGTACAGGGGCCGAATGAATGCTTTATGATCTGAGATGATGCATTTGGATAGCTCTGTAAACCCTCTACTTCTGCTACATTTCTGGGCTTCCCTTCTTGTTCACTCTCTGAAGTTGTACACCTAATTTCTTCAAGGTGAGAATGCAGTTAGAAATTCACCAGTTCAAACTCATTGAGTTCTTGAATTTATACTCACTCTTGCAGGTTTTGTTGGGAGGAGTGGAGATTGTTTAAT
Source organism: Mauremys reevesii (assembly GCF_016161935.1). Taxonomy (NCBI): domain Eukaryota; kingdom Metazoa; phylum Chordata; order Testudines; family Geoemydidae; genus Mauremys; species Mauremys reevesii. Next base: position 42,686,698 of record NC_052625.1, read on the forward strand.
GTTAATAATTATGAAGGTATATTATGCAACATGAAAAGGAAGTAAATAGCACAGATTCAAATTGGGGGATGATTGGTTGGAAACCAGTAAGTTTGAAAAACACCTTTTGTAGGACAGTAGATAGTGAATCTAGTAGAGAAATAACAAACTCAATCTGAGCTTGCAGTGCAGTGCTGTTTAAAAAACACTAACCAAATAATAGTATTTTTCTTTGATGACATAAGGAGCCAGAGGGATAATAGTGCTTCTTTGCATAGCTTTGATGAGACTATACTTGGATTATTGTGTCCAGTTGTGCTCCCCATAAGCTAGGATGGATACATGTAAAACTAGAGTAAGAACAACAAATTTGGCTCAAGGGCATATGAGGAAGTCCTTAGAGGTAAATATGCTTACTCTAAAAGAAGGCTCGGACAGGGTACAATTTACAGTTTCATGTATGGCTTGAGTGTAACAGTATAAATTAAGGAAGGAATAAATCAAGTACTGATGATGGCAGGATGAGGACAAATGTCCTGAAGGTAAGGAAGGAAAAGTTTAGGTTGGGCATTAAGAAAATGTTGCTAACAGTAAGGAGCAGTCTGCCAGGGATCTAGCTTACCATAGGAGATGGTTGAATTTCCATATTTGTCAATACTTAAGAACAGGTTAGACTACATATACTGGCCCTTTCCTACACTACCGTTTTTCTTCAAATCACCCATCATTGCTGTGGAATTGGTTTTAGCTCCACTGGTGCTAACAATAGTTGGAGTACTAACATAGATCAGGTGCCCACATTACCACCCTTCAGGGTTGGATGACAAGGTGCTAAAAAATTAGGAGCCATTCTGTATTAGTGATATCAGTTACAGAGCTGCATGAATACAACAACATAAGTGCCACAAAAAGAGATTTTCAGAAAAATCTCAGTGTAGCTGAAACCTAATGGGAATGATATAGAGAATAGTTCTGCAATATTCAAGAGATTAATTGGGTTATTCAAGTAGTCTCTTCTGACCCTAATGTTTAGGATTTTATGGGAAGCAGAGGTTTTCATACATTAGAAAGCAATTGACACAATAAGCTACTGTTGCATTCAAGAGTTGGTAATCTACTACACAATTCTGTTCTTCTCTTCCAAGTTTATAAAAATATCAAACAAATACCAGCAAATGCTGAACAGTATAGTGATAGCCAAAAAACCTACACCTCTACCCCGATATAACATGACCCGATATAACACGAATTCGAATATAACGTGGTAAAGCAGTGCTCGGGGGGGGGCTGTGCACTCCGGTGGATCAAAGCAAGTTCGATATAATGCGGTTTCACCTATAACGCAGTAAGGTTTTTTTTGGCTCCCGAGGACAGCGTTATATCGGGGTAGAGGTGTACATTTAAAATAAAATTTCAGTTTCACGTCAATGATTGATAAGATGAAATGAAGACAGAAGAAGAAAATGTGGATCCTTAAATTAATAAGCAGTAATAATTTTTAAATATATACTGTTAGCATTAGAGGCAAAGACTTCTGTTGCTAAGGATAACTAATGAGTTCAATACCAAGCCCCTTGTCAGTTGCTTTTTTTACTTTCTGAATCTTTCACCTTCATAGGCTGAAATTTTCCAGGCTTATTTTCAGCCCCAAAGGGGTTTTGTTTTTTATTTGAGCAAAAACAGTTCACCTGATTTTACTAAAAGAGTAAATCAATTATGCTTTCCCATAATAAAAGGAAATCTTGTCATGTTTTTCACAGCTTTGTAGCCAAAATGGTTGGAAAACACTGAAATTGGCATTTGAGTAATTCTCTGTAAAGATAAATGCCTTTTGTGAGTTCTTGTAAACTTTTTTTTTATTTGATGGATTTATTACCCCTTGAAAATGTCATGCTTTGCGTGCACATTTTGCACTGTTTTTCCCTTAAATCCATAAAAGGGATACCAGAGGAATGCTTAGCTTCTTTACACCTTCAATATTCTTTTCATATAAATGTTTGGGAGGACTTTTATGTTGTATATGAAGTTTGCAGGAGGGCACATTGCTCTGAGATATCTTACAAATGCAAACTCTAGATTTACTTGCTTCTGTATTGGATATTTTGCATCTGTACATTTTTTTTTTTTAAATCCAGCATCAAAGTCTTCCTTGTGCAGTTAAGGGGATGAAGTGGTTTGCTCTGAAGTAATCTTTGGAGGCCTATAGAAACCTGAAGATTTTCACTATTGTTGTTTATTTTAGATTTAATATGTAGTATATGTTGTGTAAGTATGGCTTACTGTAGTTTTTGTATAATGATATTTCCTTGACTGTCTGCCATTCCCAGTCCATGCATTCGTATGGTCCACAAGTGAAGTGAAGTTATATAGAACCTGAATTATTAAAATACATCCCTCAGAGAGAAGAAAATTTATCATATAAAAAGTCTGTCAGGAAAGATATATTAGTTCATTATGACCTGTATAACCAAGGATGTAGAAGAAATTGTATGATATACTGTACTTTGAGCAATAGCTTTTGGCCTTATAACTAAAGGCTATTGTAATGCATACACACAGAACTAAGGTTGTGCATACAACATGAAGAGTGACATTTCCTGACTTTCTTTTTTCAACATCGTCTATTATAAAGTTTCAACTAAATCTATCTGAATGAGCTAAAACTTGATCGTATGATGCAAAGTTTACAGGATAGGAATGCAGAGATTTTAAAAATTGATAAAATTAAACTGTCCTATCTCCTGTGACTTTATTTGGGCAATTTTCTTCTTTATGATGTAGTCAGAACTGTGAATACAAACACAGATTTGTGGCAGAAATCTAAATCTTCAATTTAAAATGACAAGAGAGATGATTATATTCCATCAGCCATGTTTCAGCTGCCTCTTCTTATTCTGGATTCAACATGTGATCTTTATATTTGGGATCAGTCATGTTGGCTAAATAATGGAAAGGTTCCAGAGGTTCTCTGAATCATGTTTTGATTTTGTTCTTGTGTGGTTCCAGTTCTTTTATTAGTTAGATCAAGCCAAATTTCTAACAGCATTTCAGCAATAGTGTCACCAGCCTGTAATCTGGGTGGGGTAGAAAGGGATAATTTTAAATTGTTGAAAACAGAGTAATTTTATTTTAAAAATTACTGAAAAATTTAATCTAGAGAAACAAGAAGTGGTAGACCAGCTCGTTTCTCTTACTGACAAATCCGGTAAACCCAAAATCAAAAGATTGACACAGGTTATTCATCAGCCTATCATTCTGACTCTGGAATCTGACTCATTTTACTCAAAGGGTTTTTTTACATACTTTAGGGGACACCAGGATTAAAACCAAGCAAAGTCAGAATTATTAACCATGGATGTTTTTTATTGAAGAAAGTAAAAGAAAATTTTAATACAACACAAATGATAAAATGCAAGTGATAAATTGGCTACTTTCATTGCAATCTCTTCTGTCCATCTGGCTATAGAGAGCTTTTACAGATATAATACCTTTGAGAGTGGACCACTGCTGGGGATGCTCTTCATTTAATAAGTTAAAACCAAAGTATATTATTTTCCAAAATTATTATGAACCCAGTCTTAGTATCTTACTAGATACTTAGAAGCTGTTTCTGTATGGACATAATAATTATTTTAAGGGTAAATAGAAGTTGTCTAGTTATTAATAATCAGCTAGTTTATAGGCGGGCAAAGTAAGCAAACTTAACTCAATCCTATGAAACTGAAGGAGGTGTTCAAATCAGTGATTTTAGAGCAGAAGCCATTTAAAGAGCTGTCTTGAGACAGGGCAATTGACCAACATTAAGAATCTTAGATCCAATTAAATCCCTCTTCCTTTATTTCCAATGTTAAGCCCTTGACTCTTCTCCAGGTGTATGTGGTCTAACCATTTGATGATTAACAGGAGCAACTATTAATGTTTTAATTTATAACAGCATTTTCATATCCCAATAAAATCATTACAAGAGTTTTAAATCTAATCTCTTGGCAGTGTCTTAGTTAACTTTCTTTCACCAATCCATGTTGAAATCTTGGGGAAGCTATACTTGTGTTTTTTTTTTTTTCCTTGAGTCTTCTCTGGTTTTCCTTAGCTTTTGTGGCAGCTTGCTTATAGAGATGGAAAGGATAAGTTGATGAATGTTTGCTGTTTAAGTAGAGTAGCACAGGATTTGTGTATGTGGGTGCTTACTTCTGAGGTTCTTTAACATATTTTTCCTTTTTGTTTCCATGAAGTTAGGAAGACACATCTTTTTCAGGCTTGTTTAGATTCAGAGTTGGTTGCTGTCATCTTTTCATTGGCTTCCTGCCATTGGGGTTGGCTTAGGTGCTACCTTCAGCTTCTGAATATGCAGCCAGGTGTTTGTCTCTTTATCCAAGGTCCTTAGAGTTACAGTCTATCTGGTATAGCAATTAAATGTCTCAGATATTTTGTACAAAGCATAAATTTCAATAACCAATATATTCTTTAAACATAGAACAAAAATAGTACAAAAGTTAAAGCAAGGTAATGTTTAAAATGCAGCTTTTCTTAGTTTGTATAACACTCATGGTTTTATGGCTAAGGTATGATGATCTTCTGAGACGATTTGCTTGTTCTTGAGAGACAGAAAGCAGAAACCTACCACAATTTCTTTAGCCAGCCTGAAATTTTTATAACATAATTAACTTACAAAAATACCTGTGGTATGTTTATTTTCAAGCATTCTGGCTATAATACATTTGTAGTTGTATCTTAATATTCGGTAAAGATGCAGACAAACTTATAATAAACTAAGCAAAAATAGTTTTATTAATATAATTTTGCATCAACATTGAGGTTTCTCCCTCACATCTACGAAGTCCCTGTAAATTCTTCATTTTTTAAAAAATAGATTTAGTGGCTTTCTAGAGTTTCTTGTATAAAATATGTTTTGTCCTCCTTGTGCTAAGGGCAAATTTCGGCATATTTATGGTAGTTGGCTGTATAGACAGTTTTCCTCAGTTCTACTCAATTTAATTGAGAAGTTGGGACATCAGTCCTCCAGTTTCATCCAATCAGCCAGGAGCGTGATGGTGGTTTTTACACTAATGCTTTTGAACTGTATTTGATACTTTATTCTCAACAAGCATCAAGTAGTGTGTTGAATATCAGTATGTTGCTTCAGCATGATTTCAGCTGTCGTCTTTTTTCAATTTATTTTCATTTTCTGAAAATTGGTGAAGTCCTCTTTGTTTAACTTTTTTCTGGATTTCTGGATGGGATTTTCAGCAATTTGGACACAGTATTCTGTTTTTTATTTTCATGTGTAGAATCAGTAGCATTAAACAAGAATACATTTCCTTGACTAGATGTTTGTAGTAATTATTGAGTGACTTCTCATTTTCAACCAACCATCTAATGTCAGTGTTGATTCTTTTAGCTCTTTCCATAATTTTCTTTCTTTACTAGTGAGTTGAAATCTATCTGGAGGAGTGTATCTAGGGAGAAGTATTTCCGCCTCTTTTAAAATGTCTTATTTGTACTCCATTGAAGGCGGTTATGTTGACATAAGTGGTTATGACTATCTTAACGAGTTCAGGTTTGAGCCTTTATGCAATAAAAACAGCCAAATCTCTCATTATTCTTCGTCAGTTTTTTGTGTGTCAAGGACAAAAATACTGTTCCTAAACGAAGCTGATGTTGAAAAGCTGCTGGAAAACCTTGAACAGGGACTTAATGATCAGTCTAGCTACATTTTGATAAGTGTTGACCGTGAAAAAAATCTTTCTTGCAGGATCATCAGACTCATCAATATTCTATCTTTCCCATTCAGTAGATGAAGTTTCAGTCAATGACACATTTGGGCTTGATGAATCAGAAGAAACAGATTTTCTGCTCTTTAAGATGAGCATGGCCCTTTCTAACTTGCTACTTAACAATTCTTGACAGTTTTTGCATTTTAGTGTGAAAGAGTTACCTGGTTTTATTGCTTTGATTTATTTGATCCCACCATTTCTTTCATCTTTATTCATGTCGAGTCAGATAAATTTATATGCCAATGAAGGAATCATTAACAATTGTTTTAGCATATTGATTAGAAGCTTTCACATATACTACACTTAAAATGAGAAATGACCACATAATAAATTACCCTGTTGAGACTGAAGATTGATGAACTAGATACCTTTTTACAGAGGAGCGGTATCACCTCTAAATTAAGATTGGGTTCCATTTTTTTTTAATTTGGGAAGATTAATTCTTTGATTTGCATGAAAAATACATTGTATCTTCCCCAAACTTCAAGCTCAGAGTCTGAGTAAAGACTAAATTTTCAGAAGTATTTCAAACTAAATCTTTTACTTTGAGTTAAAATTAAATGGGACTTTAAAACATTTTTTAGTGTTTGACTTTTCTTCATATCTGTTTTGCTAACAAATGGTTGTTTTATCATCATTCACACTTTCTATACAGTTAAGTTATTGCCAGCATTCCTTGAATGCATTTAATAAAAATAGATTGTAAATAAGCAAAGTTCTAACAATTGTATTTTCTTGTCTTTCCCATCATATTCACAATTTTCCACTGCTAAAAATGGCCATCATTTTCCATAATTTACAGTGGGACTGAAGCTACCTATTGGGTATGAAATTAATCATAGCCTCAATAAAGATGGCCACTACTTTATTTGTTAAAGAGATGTCCCCAAAAGGAGAAGTGGCACTTAACCAGTGGGTTGGTTATTTGCTAGACAGCAATATAATGCTAGGAATCGGGATTCTTGGATTCTATTCCCACCTGGGAGGGGATAATGGTCTTCTGGTTAGAGTAGCGGGGGGACTGGGAGTAAGGAATGCTGGGTTCTGTTTCTAATTCTGAGAGGTGCATAGGCTTGTGGTTAGAACCATGGTTACTGATAGCGTAGCAAAGCACATAGATTTGGCAAATGCTTTTTGAGGGGCAGAATCAATGAGGCTGTGTATATTAAAGATAGAAAGTGAGAGGTGCAGCACAGAATCAACAGGCCAGGAGGAAGAGGCACTAAGGTGGCTTTAAAGCCAGGAGAGGGTCGCATGTAAGTTATAATAGCCTGTCTTTGGCTGCCCATGGGCAGTAGTGCTGCCCTGAATCTCTGCAGTGCTACATGTTTCAGCCCCACTTTTGATGTACTCCTCCCACACACAGCCATATTATCCATGGCATACCCCTATGCAAGGACTTTGAAGGGGGTCTTTGGAAGATGGCCTGCAGATGTCTTCAGTTCCTGCATCAAGATGAATATTTCCTGGATGGAATTGGATCTTTTTGGAGGCTCTTTAGGCTGCTTCCCTACCCTCTTGCCCAGCATAAAGTGGCAAGAGCTGGGGAAAGACTCTCACCCTGGTGTCTATCCCAGCTCTGCTTGAGATGATCTTGTGCGACCTCTCAGTTATTTCATATGTGAAAGTCATGGATGATATTTTGCCCCCTCATAATATAGGGATATGAGATGTTGCTCAATAATCAAGTCTTTGGAGTGAATGCAATAGATGAGATTTGAACTCATGGTCTTCTGGCTCCCAGCTCAGTGCACCTTTCACAAGGCTGAATAATAATTTGATGGAAAGCTTTTTCTGACCCTTCCATCCCCCAGAAAACTGGGAATCTACTTCACCTGTAGGCCAGTATACTTAAGTGCTCGCTTGCCATGTGAAAGTGAGGCTGCCCCTAGTCAAAATTGCCACCTCTTGGGTCTTTTGTTTCTGGTGGGACTGAAGCCACAAACTATCCACAGGAAAAGGGTCCTTCCCTGTGGTCTACAGCTGGGAAACTGTGAGGAGAAGGTGCATACCATAACTTTGGCTCAATTGGGGAGCAGTGATTAGCATTCCCAGGGGAGAGAAATTTGGAGCTCCAGTTCTGAGATCTCTCCAGCCTTGTTAAAGCTTTGTACCTCTGACTATGAGTATGTCTGCATAGCCTACAGAAGTGAGCTTCCCAGCCCTGGTTGATAGACTTGGGCTACCCCAAGTCATTACTTCAAAGCACTGTATACGCAGCTATTTTTAGAGCTCTAGCGTGAGCCCTGCTAGTCCAGGTCTGTTGGTCCAGGCTGTGTAGACATACATGAGGAACACATGCCCAGTTGAGCAAATCCAGCACTTGACAAGATCTCCTAACCCGCTTTCCAGAATGCGAGAGCTATTGTACTGGAGTTAGACGCATAGAGAAGGGCCTTCTTTGTCCCCTCTCTCCCCCGCACCTTTCTTCACACAGTTAGTCCTCTCCTCACTACGCCTGCTGTCTCCCCCTTCCCCCACCGCAAACATTCCCACTCCCTCCATAGCCCCATGCCATTGGGGAAGTCCAGGCATTCTTATCACCCTTTGGCCTTGCCCCCCCTTAAAAATATAAACAAAACATCTCTCCTACATTTGCTGTATTAAAAATATGGGAAATTCCTTAAACAGAAACTTTGTTTAAAAGGGCTTGAAGTTAGTGGTCTGTTCAACTCAAGCTCTAAAATTCAAGAAAATACCTAGTCATGGGTTACATCTTTACCATACCTTAATGTCTACACAGCATCTGTCCACTGACAGGAACAAACTCCATATTTTCATAAGGAATATTTTGTCTCCAACACATAAGAAACCATACTATGTACAACACATTAATTTCCCTTATAAGGTAACATTAATTACTCTTCCCCCATAAACACTTAACACACCACACACTTAACCTGTGCACTTTCTGTCAACTCTAAATATTTGCTGAGGGCCTAATTTAAGGTTTTGCATTATGCTGTGAGGGAGATTAATGTATTGTATGTACATTTCCTTATCTTTTGGAAGCAGAAAGAAGTTCATTGTGAATATCCAGTCTGTTCTTAATGGGCATTAAGATATGGTTAAGAAGTGTCCTGTAACTTCGTATTACCCTGAGTTTAAGTGTTTGAGTTTGGATGATGTCAAACTTAAATAAAAACATTGTTTAAAATGGTTGACACACACACACACACACACACACACACCTTTTTTAACACTTAATGACCGTTTAGTTCACCCAATAACCAAGCCTTTCTCTCTAATCAACAATGACTAATCCCATTCTTTTTCTTTAGGCTTCTAGACACTTCGTAACTTTCCCTAGTAGGCATGACAAGTTTCGATATTCTCATTGCTTCCCTTTGAACATTTTAGAATAGTTAAAGTTTTCATTCACAGTCTGAAATTGCAGCCTAATTTTTCTAGTAACAAAAAGCTTTTAAATATTTATTATGCTCATGTAAGTACTTCAAAGTAACAAGTTTAAAAAAACACCCTCACCAAATGGAAAAACCTGATAAAACCTGGGGTGATGGGAATGACACAAATAACCTCTTGGTTTTCCCCTGAGGAGATAAAACCTGTTTTGTACAACTTATCAACTAGACATTGCAACAGAATGTCAACATGATGTTCTAAAACTTTGGCTTTCTGAAACTTCATTTGCAGATCAACTGGCTCACTAACTTTTCAGAACCAACTTCTCAGAACTAGAGGACTTGGTTTATAGTTAGGAAAAAGTTTGGGGTGACTTCAGCTCACAGATTTCAATGTGTAAATTCCACATGAAAAGTTTAGGGATAATTTAATATTCAGTCTAATACATTGAATCCAATGCATGAATAATTGCATGTTTAGTAGAATGGTAATACCAAAGAACTGTTTGAGTTTTCATATTTCCTATTTACATATAATATCCTCTGAAAAAAGGAACTTGTTTTATTTGTTTGTAATGTCCTCATTAAGTGACACTCAGTTTTCCCCCTTTATCTTTTTTGCAGTTTGTAAACCTCATTAAATATTAGAATACATTTCATAATATCTATTTACTATTTTCTAATGTTATTTTTCCCAAATAGGTGGAGAACGAACCTGTGGCGTACATGAGTTAATCTGCATTAGAAAAGGTACACAATTTTTTAAAATGGGTGTTTAGTTTAATTTTAAGGCTAATTTTTGGGAACATAGAAATATTTTAAACTGGATATTTATGCTATACTTTCAAATTGCTGTAAAATTACTTCCATTTAGTTTGTATGCAGTGTTGTTGTAACTATGTCAGTCCCAGGATATTAGAGAGACAAGGTGGGTGAGGTAGTATCTTTTATTGGGCCAGCTTCTGATGGTGAGAGAGACAAGTTTTGGAGCTTACACAGAGCTCTTCTTCAGGTCTGGGAAGCTTAGGCTATGTCTATGCTACAGACCTTAGAGTGTCACAGCTGTACTGCTGCAGCTGCGCCACTGTAAGGTGTCCCGTGTAGCTGCTCTATGCTGACGGGAGAGAGCGCTCCCAGTTGCATAATTAATCCACCCCCAACGAGCGGCGGTAGCTATGTTGGTGGGAGAAGCTTTCCTATTGACATAGTACTGTCTGAACCGGCGCTTCTGTCGGAGAAATTTATGTCACTCGGGGGTGTGTGTGTGTGGTTTCCCCCCACCCATGCCCCGACCAACAAAAGTTTTATTGACAAAAGTGCTAGTGTCGACATAGCCTTAGGCTATGGCTATACTAGAGAGCATTCAACTGTGCTGCTGCTCTGATGTAGCTGCGCTGCTGGGAGCTATCTAGTGTAGCTGCTCTAAGACGATGGGAGAGCTCTCCCATCGACTTAATCCACCCTCAACGAACAGCAGCATCTATGTCAGTGGGAGATGTTCTCCCACTGACGTAATGCTGACCACACTGGTGCTTCTGTTGGTGAAGCTTATGTTGCTCAGGGGGGTGGTTTATTCACATCCCTGAGCAATGTAACAGGGCCCCCTGGCTCCTGCCTCTGCTCTGGTCCACAAAGCGCTCAGAGACCTTTGTGCTGGTCAAACATCTTGAGTAGTCTGTTTACAATGTGGGTTTCCACCCCTTCATACCATATACAGCTCTGCTCCAACCATCCTAGGGAGCCCCCAGCTCCTGCAACAAGCAGGGAAGAGCAAATTCTCTCCTCCTCCTGCTATCTGCTTTTCCCCCCTTATACTTCCTTCCTGTACCTATTTATAGCCTCTGCTTAATGGCTTAATTAGCCTTCCAGCTCTGCTTCCCCAACCAATTAGGCACAGCTCTGTTTAACCAGCTCTATTCTGCATTGTTTGAGTGGAGCTGCCATGACCAGAGTGCGGGCCCAGCAGTTCTTGCCTAGCACTCTGTTACAAGCGACATAAGTTATACCAACATTAGTGGTAGTGTAGACATAGCCTTCCTCAGAGTGTCACAGCTAAATATGGAACAGATTGTTTAGCATAAGTAGTTGACACACATGGACCATTCAAGGTGAAGTGGCCTTTTAACACCCCTCCAGTCATAGGAAGAAAGGAAAGGGTCGGAGGAAATAGCTGGGGCTAGTTTTAATGGGTTGTTGTAATAAGCCACAAATCCAGTGTCTCTATTCAGCCCATGATTTTTGGTATGTAGCAAAGTTATAAATTTAAATTCCCAGGCTCATCTTTTGAAAGTGTTATACAGGTTTCCTTTGAGGATGAGGACTGATAGGTCAGTGTAGTAAGTCTTTAGCTGCGTGTGTGTGCTCTCTGCATGCTGCACTGGCTCTGGCCAGATAGCCCATACAGAAGAGACTGATCGAACTTCTCAATTAGACCACAAGACTTGGTTTAGTAGTGAAGGCACCTGGCCAGGTTTATTATCAACGAAGCATGGTCCTAGTTCCCCAGATTAGTGTTTACAGTTATACTAGCACATGCATGCCTGTTGCACTGGATGCAATTCAGTGAATGGTGGGACTTTCCATTCCCTTCTTGACTGGCCAAAGACAGATCCTCTGTGAGCTTTCTTTTATACACCAATACAAACAAGTTATATATTGCCCCTTGATGTATTGAGGTGGTTAGTTACCACCCTTTACCTTGTACATGTTGGTTCCACCGTCACCCTGTCATTGTAACCTTATTTTTAAGAGGGGGTTAGTGTATCCTTGTATCATCTTCAGGGAGTGTTTTTACACTATAACCTTGTATCGGGGTGTTCTGGTACTGTCACAAAAGGCCAGCACAAAAAACGCCCCCAAAAACCCAACAAAGTCTAGTCAGTGTGTTTTTAAAAAGTTAAAAAAACTCCACAAAAAGCCGTTTTTAACTGGTACAAAAAACACCAACAACAAAGGTCGCAAAACAAAACACCCCAAAAAACCCCTAAACTTAAAAACCCTCCTAAAAGCTAAAGCAATTCAAAAATCAACAGCAAACCTCAAACAGCCTGGGCCCAAAACAAAACTCCCATCTACCCTTCCCCCTCTTCTTACCTTACACCCAGGCTTGGCCGGCTTCGGGTAAAGCGTGTGTAAGTATAAAAGTGGGTTAGGGCTTGGGGCACTAACACTTTCTTCCTTCCTCTAAGGGTATGTCTACACTACCAGAGTAGTTCGATTTTACTTAACTCGAATTTGTGGAACCGACCTTACAAAGTGGAACGTGTGTATCCACACTAAGGACAGTAATTCGACTTTGTGAGTCCACACTAACGGGGCAAGCGTCGACATTGGAAGTGGTGCACTGTGGGTAGCTATCCCACAGTTCCCGCAGTCCCTGCTGCCCATTGGAACTCTGGGTCGAGCCCCCAATGCCTGCTGGGGGAAAATGTGTCGACTGTCATCATTCAACCGTCACTCCCGCCCTCCCTCCATGAAAGCGCCGGCGGGAAATCTGTTCGCGCACTTTTCTGGTCAGTGACAGCGCGGATGCCACAGCACTGTGAGCATGGAGCCCGCTGCGATCATCGCTGCACTTATGGCCGTTGTCAACTCCTTGCACCTTATCGTCCACCTTTTTCACAGGCAGATGCTGAGATATCGGGCGAGGAGGCTCTGGCAGCACGGTGAGGACATGAAGTGTGAGAGTGGCACAGACCTCTCACAAAGCACGGGACCCCGCGCCGTGGACATCATGGTGGCAATGGGTCATGTTCATGCTGTGGAACGGCGATTCTGGGCCCGGGAAACAAGCACGGACTGGTGGGACTGCATAGTGCTGCAGGTCTGGGATGAATCACAGTGGCTGCGAAACTTTTGCATGCGTAAGGGCACTTTCCTTGAACTGTGTGACTTGCTGTCCCCTCCCCTGAAGCGCAAGGACACCCGGATGCGAGCAGCCCTGAGTGTGCAGAAGCGAGTGGCCATAGCCCTCTGGAAATTTGCAACGCCAGATAGCTACCGGTCAGTAGTGAACCACTTTGGCGTGGGCAAATCTACCGTAGGGGTTGCTGTGATGCAAGTTGCCAACGTAATCGTCGAGCTACTGCTCTCAAAGGTAGTGACCCTGGGAAACGTCCAGGTCGTCATAGCTGGCTTTGCCGCGATGGGATTCCCAAACTGCGGTGGGGCTATAGATGGAACTCACATCCCTATCCTGGGACCGGCCCACCAGGCCAGCCAGTATATTAACCAAAAGGGCTACTTTTCAATGGTGCTGCAAGCACTGGTGGACCATAGGGGACGTTTTACCAACAACAACGTCGGATGGCCGGGCAAGGTTCATGACGCGTGTGTTTTCAGGAACTCTGGTCTGTTTAGACGCCTGCAGGAAGGTACTTTCTTCCTGGACCACAAAATAACTGTTGGGGATGTGGAGATGGCTACAGTGATCCTCGGGGACCCAGCCTACCTGCTAATGCCCTGGCTCATGAAGCCCTATACAGGCGCCCTGGACAGTGACAAAGAACTCTTCAACTACCGGCTGAGCAAGTGCAGAATGGTGGTGGAGTGTGCTTTCGGACGTCTCAAGGGGAGATGGCGAAGCTTACTGACTCGCTCAGATCTCAGTGAAACCAATATCCCCATTGTTATTGCAGCTTGCTGTGTGCTCCACAATCTCTGTGAGAGCAAGGGGGAGACCTTTATGGCGGGATGGGAGGTTGAGGCAAATAGCCTGGCTGCTGATTACGCCCAGCCAGACAGCCATGCGATTAGAAGAGCCCAGCGGGAAGCGCTGTGCATCCGGGAGGCTTTGAAAGCTAGGTTCCTCAGTGAGCAGGGTAACCTGTGACTATTAAGTTTGTTTACAGAGAAGCTGAACCTGCCCCCGTTTCTTTACCCAGTTAATGTTGACTATCCTCTGCAGTTACATACCCCGTTCCCCCCCTTCCAACACATGTTTAAAAATAAAATACATGGAACTTGGTTAATAAACACCGTTTTCTTTAGTACTGATTTCACGGTAAAGGGTTAAAACTGGGACGCAGACTGTGATGGGTAGGGTGTATAGTGCTGCAAAGACCGCTTCTAAACTCGAGGAATGACAGGCTCCTGCTCCTAGAGTGGTGCGCGGTGGCAGACTGGTTGTTTCAACGGAGCCTGCCACCCCTCCTTCTCGGGACTCTGTGTGTGGGGGCTATGTGACTTTGTGGGGGGGTGGGGTGGAGGACGGTTACAGATCAGCTGCTGCGTGGCTCTGTGATCCAGGATAAGGACTGCTGCATAAGATCTCTAACCACCCTCCCCCGCCACAAAGTCACATAGCACCCCCAAAACAGAACATGAAAACAACCTCCCAGACTGACCAGGGTGCCTAGAGACTGCACTGTGTGTGTGACCTGCTGCTGAACCTGCCCCCGTGTCTGTACCCTGGTAAAGGTGACTGACCTGTCCAATTACCAACCCCCTTGAAACCCCTTGAAACACAGTCTCCTCTAAAAGAACATGACAGAAACAGTAATTAATAGAAAAGTCTTTTTTATTATCACCTAGACAGTTAGGAGATGAAACTGGGATGGGGGCGTGGGTGAGGCAGGAAGGAAAGGACTTCTCAAAATTTAGGGAATGAGAGCCTTCCTGTAATTGAGCACTGTGCAGGGGTGGAGTGACAGTTTTCACGGCCCCTGGCGCCCTCCTTCTTGTTACTTTGGGTGAGGGGGGTATGGGACTTTGTGGCGGGGGAGGGCGGTTACAGATACACTGCAGTGGGGCTCTGTCCTCCTGCCTGCGGTCCTGCAGAACATCCACAAGGCGCCGGAGCGTGTCCGTTTGCTCCCTCATTAGTCCGAGCAGTGTTTGAGTCGCCTGCTTGTCCTCCTGCCGCCACCTGTCCTCCCGTTCACTGTGTGAGCACTGGTACTGAGACATGTTCTCCCTCCACTGGGTCTGCTGTGCCGCCTCGGCTCGGGAGCAGCCCATACGTTCAGAGAACATCTCGTCCCATGTCCTTTTCTTTCGCCGCCTAATCTGCGCCAGCCTCTGTGAGGGGGATGCCAGGGCAGGTCGGTAAACAGTCGCAGCTGTGTGATAGGGAAAAAGGGAGTGAATTCCTTACAAAGATACATTTTTGCAAACAATGAACATAGTCTAGTCTGTCTTTGTGAACAAGACCATGCACAGCACCTATCTCATGCGCACTCAGGACAACTTCGAATTTTCGGCCTTCGCATTCATTGCCTGGGGTCTTGCACTGGAGATCAGACAAGCGGGGCAGGACAGCAGAATTCGTGGAGCAGGCACACATGGTAAGCCGTAGACTTTTGGCTGCTTAAACCTTAATGTACAGCAGTGCCCTCCTTTCACGTTCAAAGCAATGGTCATAGCGTTTGCAAGTTCCTGCTGCCGGCAATCCGGAAAGCATGAACTCTGCCCCTGTTCCACCCCCTCGCGGCTGTCCCTGGGAAAGATCCCTGTATGCTGCCCCTCTACTGCCTCCACCACGTGGCTGTAAACCGACGCTTATTGTAATGTAAAGGAACAGTCAAGCATTCCCAATACTAACATTCCCCTAATTCAAAGCAGGACGCCCTGAGCGAGATCACCCTGAGGAGGATCACTGACAGATAGAGACCGCATGCTGCGTGAAAGCCAGCACAAACCAGGGGCCTATGCCGCCATGCTCATCGAGGCAATGCTCCCAGAGTACCTGTTGATAGCCTGGCGCAGAAAAGTGTCCTACCACGGAGGACCCAATAAGGCCGCTCTCCCCAGGAACCTCCTGCGGAGGCTTTTCGATTACCTCCAGGAGAGCTTTGTGGAGATCTCCGAAGAGGATTTCTGTTCTATCCCCATATATATTGACCTTCTTTTCACATAGTTAATATTCCTGCTCTGTTAAAAATAAATGTTTACATGTTTAAAGCACGTACCGACTGATCCTTCCCCTGATTCAGGGTCCGGGTTAACAGCTGGGGAGGGTTGGTAGGGGATCTCAGTGAGGGTGATGAAGAGATCCTGGCTGTTGGGGAAATCAGCATTGTAAGCACTGTCGACTGCCTCGTCGTCCTCATCTGCTTCCTCATCTTCCCCGTCCACGAACATCTCCGAGGAACCGTCCGTCGACACTATCCCATCGTCAGAGTCCACGGTCAGTGGTGGGGTAGTGGTGGCGGCCGCACCTAGAATGGAATGCAGTGCCTCGTAGAAGCGGCATGACTGGGGCTGGGATCCGGAGCGTCCGTTTGCCGCTTTGATCTTCTGGTAGCCTTGTCTCAGCTCCTTGATTTTCACGTGGCACTGCTTTGTATCCCAACTGTATCCTCTGTCTGTCATGGCTTTGGAGACCTTCTCGTAGGTCTTTGCATTCCGTTTTTTGGAGTGCAGCTCCGAAAGCACAGACTCATCGCCCCACACAGCGATCAGATCCAAGACTTCCCGGTCAGTCCATGCTGGGGCCCTCTTTCTATTCTGAGATTGCATGGACTCCGCTGCTGGAGAGCTCTGCATCGCTGCCAGTGCTGCTGAGCTCGCCACGATGTCCACACAGGAAATGAGATTCAAACTGGCCAGACAGGAAAAGGAATTCAAATTTTCCCGGGGCATTTCCTGTGTGGCTGGTCAGAGCATCCGAGCTCGGACTGCTGTCCAGAGCGTCAACAGAGTGGTGCACTGTGGGATAGCTCCCGGAGCTATTAACGTCGAATTCCATCCACACCTAGCCTAATTCGACATGGCCATGTCGAATTTAGCGCTACTCCCCTCGTCGGGGAGGAGTACAGAAATCAAACTAAAGAGACCTGTATGTCGAACTAAATAGCTTCGTTGTGTGGTTAATTCGATTTAACGCTGCTAAATTCGACATAACCTCCTAGTGTAGACCAGGCCTAAGTAACATAAAAAGCACTCATCAATCTCTGCTGTTATTTTATTATTTTATTAATAATGCTTTAAAACTTAAACACTTAATGTGTTTCATCATCTCCTCCCTAAAAATCCTGTGGCGTCAGCCTAATCACTTGACGCCTCAGGCAGATTGGTAACAAAAATCTGTCACAGTACCACCCTTCTGAAATGTGTTTGTGTGAGTGTCCTGTGCCTAGCACTTCTTAGGAACGTGTGTATTTTTGCAATGCCAGCCCAGTTCTTGCCAAGTTCTGTGAACTTGAAAGCAGGCATCTTTTGTAACAGGGCCTGACTTCTACTCACAACCTGAGTCTTGTTAACTTTGCTTTATATCTACAAGGCTTGACGCTATTTTAGTTTGGGCCTCAGGCCTTGTACCAGGCCTCTTATACCAGGCCTCATGTTTCAGGCTCTCTGTTTCTACTACTGTCCAATATAGAACGATTGCTTTATGAAAAGTGTTCACCAACAGGTAATGTGGTGTTTTTGTCTTTTATCATTTTCACGTGTGAGTTCATTTGAGAGCATAGTGATTGTCTGTCTGGTTTCACCAACGCAGTTGCTGTTGGAGCATTTAATGCACTGGATGAGGTATACCATATGTTGTGATAGGCATGTGTAGGACCCATAGATTTTGAAAGATGTATTGTGGGGAGTGTTGATCATTGTAGCAGTGGAGATTAAGGATGTAAATATCATTTAAACAGTTAACTGTTTAAATGATTAAAATAATATCGTTTAACTGGTTGACTGATTAAAGGGAGAGGGGCTTGGGCTGTGGCTGGGGTCAGGGTCTGGGTCTGCTCTGGACGGTGGGCTGACCCGGCCTGTGGGGCTGGGGCCGGGGTCAGCTGGCCCAGGGCTGCTGCAGCCCAGGTGGCTGGCCCGGGTCTGGGGCTGCTCCAGCCGGCCCGGGGCTGGGTGTTAATGGTTAGGGTGGGTAAATGGTAAGACTAATGCTTACCAGTTAACCATTTAATATTTTACATCCCTAGTGGAGATACGTCTGCAGGTTTTGTATTTGTTCTGGCAGGGTCTGGTGCCACTTTGAGTTGGTTTGTCCTGGTCTATGGGCAGCTTCTTTCTGATGCTGAACTTGGAGTGGTTGGGCAGGTCTTCAAAGGACAGAAGAGGTGTTCAGGAAAGGATATTTCAGGATGGAGTCACCATTGAGGAGGAGTTGTATTTGTTTGATGCTACCCTGTATGGGTTCCAGTGTTGGGTGTTAGGGATGGTCTAGACAGTATTTGGTCCTGCCATGAAGGCAGGGGACTGGACATGATGACCTCTCAAGGTCCCTTCCAGTCCTAGAATCTATGATAACTAGGGGTATGCAGTCAGAGGGGGTTTTATTTCTGTATTGAAATAGGTTGCCTCTTCCATTTAGTTTAATAGTCACTGGAGGTTGTGGTTGTATTTTTGGCTCTTGGGTGCACTGTGCTGGCGATCATAGTCTAGTTCTTAATCTGGTGTCTTTATGACAATATTTATTGGTACTATTTTTTTATAGTCTCATGCTTGCAACTTATTTTATTTATATAGTGCACACATCTGAAATTCTCTAAGTGCGTGAACATTTTTTCTGTTTGAAGCAAAGCCCTAAAAACAACAAAGCTGGGAAAACTGAAAGTCCTGGCACAGTCAAGGAATTATGATGTGATTGGAATAACAGAGACTTGGTGGGATAACTCACATGACTGGAGTACTGTCATGAATGAGTACAAACTATTCAGGAAAGACAGGCAGGGCAGAAAAGGTGGGGGAGTTGCATTGCATATAAGAGAGCAGTATGACTGCTCAGAGGTCCAGTATGAAACCGCAGAAAAACCTGAGAGTCTCTGGATTAAATTTAGAAGTGTGAGCAACAAGGGTAATGTCGTGGTGGGAATCTGCTATAGACCACCCGACCAGGGGGATAAGGTGGACGAGGCTTTCTTCCAATAACTAACAGAAGTTACTAGATCACAGGCCCTGGTTCTCATGGGAGACTTCAGTCACCCTGATATCTACCGGGAGAGCAACACAGCAGTGCACAGACAATCCAGGAAGTTTTTGGAAAGTGTAGGGGACAATTTCCTGGTGCAAGTGCTGGAGGAACCAACTAGGGGCAGAGCTCTTCTTGACCTGCTGCTCACAAACAGGGAAGAATTAGTAGGGGAAGCAAAAGTGGATGGGAACCTGGGAGGCAGTGACCATGTGATGGTCGAGTTCAGGATCCTGACAGAAGGAAGAAAAGAGAGCAGCAAAATATGAACCCTGGACTTCAGAAAAGCAGACTTTGACTCCTTCAGGGAACTGATGGACAGGATCACCTGGGAGAATAACATGAGGGGGGAAAGGAGTCTAGGAAAGCTGGCTGTATTTTAAAGAATCCTTATTGAGGTTACAGGAACAAACCATTCCGATGTGTAGAAAGATTAGTAAATATGGCTGGTGACCAGCCTGGCTTAACAGTAAAATCCTTGCTGATCTTAAACACAAAAAAGAAGTGTACAAGAAATGGAAGATTGGACAAATGACCAGGGAGGAGTCTAAAAATATTGCTCAGGCATGCAGGAGTGAAATCAAGAAGGCCAAATCACACCTGGAGTTGCAGCTAGCAAGGGATGTTAAGAGTAACAAGAAGGGTTTCTACAGGTATGCTAGCAACAAGAAGAAGTTCAGGGAAAGTGTGGTCCCCTTACTGAATGGGGAAGGCAACCTAGTGACAGAGGATGTGGAAAAAGCTAATTTACTCAATGCTTTTTTTTGCCTCTGTCTTCACGAACAAGGTCATCTCCCAGACTACTGCACTGGGCAGCACAGTATGGGGAGGAGGTGACCAGCCCTCTGTAGAGAAAGAAGTGGTTCAGGTCTATTTAGAAAAGCTGGACGAGCACAAGTCTATGGGGATGGATGCACTGCATCTGAGGGTGCTAAAGGAGTTGGTGGATGTGATTGCAGAGCCATTGGCCATTAGCTTTGAAAACTCATGACGATCGGGGGAGCTCCCGGATGACTGGTAAAAGGCTAATATAGTGCCCATCTTTAAAAAAGGGAAGGAGGAGGATCTGCAGAACTACAGGCCAGTCAACCTCACCTCAGTCCCTGGAAAAATCATGGAGCAGGTCCTCAAGGAATCAATTTTGAAGCACCTTGAGAAGAGGAAAGTGATCAGGAACAGTCAGCATGGATTCACCAAGGGCAAGTCATGCCCGACTAACCTAATTGCCTTCTATGATGAGATAACTGGTTCTGTGGATGAGGGGAAAGCAGTGGACATGTTATTCCTTGACTTTAGCAAAGCTTTTGATACAGTCTCCCACAGCCAGCAAGTTTAAAGAAGTATGGGCTGAATGAATGGACTATAAGGTGGATAGAAAGCTGGCTAGATCATCAGGCTCAACAGGTGGTGATCAATGGCTCCATGTCTAGTTGGCAGCCGGTATCAAGCAGAGTGCCCCAAGGGTCAGTCCTGAGGCCGGTTTTGTTCAATATCTTCATTAATGATCTGGAGGATGACGTTTGCACCCTCAGTAAGTTTGCAGATGACACTAAACTGGGAGGAGTGGTAGATATGCTGGAGGGTAGGGATAGGACACAGAGGGAGCTAGACAAATTAGAGGATTGGGCCAAAAGAAATCTGATGAGATTCAACAAGGACAAGTGCAGAGTCCTGCACTTAGGACAGAAGAATCCTATACACTGCTACAGACTAGGGACCGAGTGGCTAGGCAGAAGTTCTACAGAAAAGGACTTAGAGGTTACAGTGGACAAGAAGCTAGATATGAGTCAACAGTGTGCCCTTGTTGCCAAGAAGGCTAATGGCATTTTGGGCTGTATAAGTAGGAGCATTGCCCACAGATCGAGGGACGTGATCATTCCCCTCTATTCGACATTGGTGAGGCCTCATCTGGAGTAGTGTCCAGTTTTGGGCCCCACACTACAAGAAGGATGTGGAAAAATTGGAGAGAGTCCAGCAGAGGGCAACAAAAATGATTAGGGGGCTGAAGCACATGATTTATGAGGAAAGGCTGAGGGAACTGGGATTATTTAGTCTGCAGAAGAGAAGAATGAGGGGGGATTTGATAGCTGCTTTCAACTACCTCAAGGGGGGTTCCAAAGAGGATGGATCTAAACTGTTCTCAGTGGTACCAGATAACAGAATAAAGAGCAATAGTCTCAAGTTGCAGTGGGGGAAGTTTAGGTTGGCTGTTCGGAAAAACTTTTTCACTAGTAGGGTGGTGAAGCCCTTGAATGGGTTACCTAGGGAGGAGGTGGAATCTCCTTCCTTAGAGGTTTTTACGGTCAGGCTTGACAAAGCACTGGCTGGGATGATTTAGTTGGGGGCTAGGTCCTGCTTTGAACAGGGGTTGGACTAGATGACCTCTTGAAGTCCCTTCCAACTTTCAGATTCTATGATGAGCTCTGTGCAAGACATTATGCTGCCTTCATTACCTTGACATAACCATTCAAACCACAGAGCAACATAATTTAGTAAATTTTCAAAATCTCCAAAGTTTATTAAAAATAGCATTTCATAACGAAAGCTCTCAATTTGAATGAAGATTTAATACCTCATGACCTACTAGAGCTTGAAAAAATGCGGCATACCACTGGAAAGTGAGAACTCTTATTCTGGTGGTACAAAAATATCTGGTTTTACCTCTTGTAGTTTGTGAGCTATTGAATCTTGCAAGTCATTGGTCCAAAGTTGAATGTTGCCCATCATGTGTCTCAGACAAGTGTGGTTTTGGCAGGAAATTTTGTCTTTGGGGAGGAACATGTGATTTTCCCCCCCCCCCCCCGCCCAGTGTGTAAAGTTGTACTTGTTTTAAAAAGAAAGATCTTTGTATCCAGTTACAGACTAACACAGCTGCTACTCTGAATCTGCAAAAAGAACAGGAGTAATAAATTTGTAAATCTCTAGGGTGCTACAAGTACTCCTGATCTTTGTATCAAAACTGTTTGAAAGCTGCTTAGAGGTTTGGAATGTTAATTCCTGGTGGTGATGGATTAGGGTTCAGAGGGCAGGTTAAGCACTCATATGTACATGACTGCTGTTTATCACATGGTGATGCAAATTTATGTGGCTATCAAAGATATCTACACCAAATTCAGGAGGCAAATATATATACAGCGTGTACACACATTTATCATGGTACACTATTAAAAATATGCAAACATTAGGATAGCATGTTTTGTAATGATATTGCAGGTTAGATATTCTCCGGTTAAACATGGTTAACAGTCTTTTGGCACAGTGGGCACACAGATTTTCTATTAACTTCAGAGACCAGGTTTTAAAATCTAGTTTTGATTTGGTACTGTTTTTCTCTGAATTTACATTTTGAGTTGCAGTTTTATTTATCCATAAACGTTCACTCATTTTTATAGCTAGAGGGGACATTCAGGGGTGCTGTTTGCCACTACTTACTACTATTTCCCCTTAACCTGAACTGGCCAAGTCTTTTATTGTCCATTGGTATACGTGCACTAGTTTCTGCACAGTCTTAGCCCTGGTCTACACTAAGCTCGGGGGTCGAACTAGGGTACGCGAATTCAGCTACGTGAATAACGTAGCTGAATTCGAACTACCCTAGTTCGACTTACTTACCGTCCAGACGCCGCGGAAGCGAACTCCGCGGCTCCAAGGTCGACTCCGGCAACTCCTCCTGCCGCGGTGGAGTACCGGAGTTCGAACTATCGCTTCCGGGGTTCGAACTATCGCGTCTAGATCAGACGCGATAGTTCGAACTCCGAGCAGTCGAATTCGCCGCGTCGACCGTCCCGGTAAGTGTAAACGTACCCTTAGATAGATAAGAACATAAGAACAGCCATACTGGTTCAGACCACTGGTCCATCTAGCCCAGTGTCCTGTCTCTGACAGTATACAGTGCCAGATGCTTCAGGGGGAAAGAACAGAACAAGGCAGTTTCAAGTGATCCATCCTGTTGTCCAGTTCCAGCTTCCTGCAGTTGGAGGTTTAGGGACACCTGAAACATGGGGTTGCATCTTTGACCATCTTGAGTCAGAGCCATTGATGCACCTATCCTCCATGAACTTAATTATTTTTTAATCCAGTTATACTTTTGGACTTCACAACATCCCCAGCAATGAGTTTCACATGTTGACTGAGGGCTGGTCTAAACTGGGGTGGGGGATCGATGAAAGATATGCAACGCTATTTGCGTAGCTGAAGTTGAAGTATCTTAGTTCGACTTACCTGGCTGTCCTCCCGGCGGCAAGTCGCCTGCTGCGGCTCCCCTGTCGACTCTGCTTACTCCTCCTGCCAAGATAGAGTACAGGCGTCGATTTGGGCATTGATTTATCGCGTCTAGACAAGACACGATAAATCGATCCCTGATAGATTGATTAGTACCTGCGGATCTGGCGAGTAGTGTAGACATGGCCTGAGTGTTGTGTGAAAAAATACTTCCTCTTATTTGTTTTAAACATGCTGTCTTTTAGTTTCATTGGATGACAGATGTACAACTTGGAGAGCTTTCTGACTAGCCTAGAGAATCACCACAAAGAATAGCTGTTCTCCATCATCCTACAGAACTCTGTTGCATGGCATCTTTCTCTGTGCCACTATAGAGGGGATTTTATTGGCAGAGACAGGATGGTGGAGAAGCAGGACAAGTATGCCCAGTTGACCCACCACTATGTGAATTCACTAAATAAAACTTGAGAAAAGGGTTGTGGGCTGGAAGTTCTTGTATGACATAGTGATAAGTACCTTAGATGGACAGACAGAATGCCATTTCAGTCCTCTGATTACATTAGTAGTTACTGAGCAGCCATGCTGGTGTTCTGCAATCTATGAATGTGTGTCAGAAACTTGTCTCCCCAGTACCCAGTAGAAAGCCTTAGTGCAGAGGTCAGGTTTTACCCCTTTATCATTATACTTCTTAGAATGGAAATACTTGCAGATGCTTATAATTTAATTTGTGTGTGTGTGTATATATATTCTTCCTGTGAATGCAGTTGATATTTCTGAGGGTATGCGGGGAACTGATATTAAAGGGAACCTGTTATGTTGCTTTGCTTTACATCCAGCACATAAGAAATAAAGCAGATATGCTAGAAAGAAATGGAGATGTATAGTAAAATACCATCTGTGTTTCTTTAAGAACTTGATCCAATACCATTGAATTTGATAGTAGACTTTCCTTTGACTTTAATAGAAATTGGATCAGGGCCTTAAAAATCTATATGCGTGTGTGTGAAAATATTTTATCCACTGCTCTGATAAATTATATCTATGATTATTATAACTGAGAGATGAAAGAAAAAAATTCTGTTTTAGGTTGTTTGCTTTGTGTGTTTCTCAACATTTTGAGAATAGTCAATTTCATAATCTTTCATGGGTTATCAGTCAGTTTCCCCTTTTGTTTGGATGAGTCTTTCATGCAGCAACAGGTGAGAAACAAACGTTTTTGAACATAATGAAACCTGATTGTGAAACTTGACTAAGGGCAAGTTGGTATATGGACTAAGGGCAAGTACGTTAAGGTCTTTTTTAACTTCTTATTGTTTAAAAATCATCTTGATTTCAAGTTGATGTATAATTTAATAGATGATAAATTTGTGTGGATGAAATCAAACTTATTCTGAGAATTTTAACTGATTTTGCTTAATAGAAAATGTGAATAATTAGAATACAATAAAATGCCATTTATCCAGGCCTTCATTATCTGTCTTTCTGGATGACAGGGCTTGGGCTGTCAGCCCCGCTGCCCCCGGAGGGCTAACAGCCAGAGTCCCGCCCATTCTCCTGATTATCTGAATTTTTGATGATCTGATGTGGTCCTGTGCCCAGTTAGATCAGATAATCAGAGTTCTGCTGTACTTTTCCCTGTTTCAGGGTAACTTACACTAAAAATTGAAATAAAAGTGGTTTATTGCTATAAAATGACTATAAAATAGGGTTTTCTTTAAAAATATATAAATTATTTTTAAAGGTGTGTGGAAATGCCAAAGGTAATATCAGTTATTTTTATTGAGGAAGTATGTGTGCCGTTAGTTACTAGGCGTCACAATTTAGAGGTGATTTTAGGCCCCCAACTGTTTGACAATCGTAAAACAGAAGTAACCCAGTTAGCTTTCTACCATATTTATCTGGCAAGGAGATTGCGAATTCTCCTTTTGGATGCAGACCTTGCTATTGATACCCATACTTTTACCTCCCTATTATGCAATTGCAGTGCACTTTTCAATGGGGTATACCTCAAAACCATCTGGAGACTGAAGCTAGTGGAGAATGCTGTGGCTTGCTTATTGAATGGGACATCTAGCAGGGAGCATATGATGTCAGTGTTCTGGGATCTATATTGGCTGTCTTTTGATCTCTGGGTGGAGTTTGAGGTGTTATATGACCTGTAAAGCCACATATATGTCTTGGGACTGGCCTATTTGGTGGATGGTTTCTTTCCCTGAGTCATACTACCAAACTGCAGACAGCAGGAGTTCCTGAACTGGGCTTCTCTCATTATAAAAGAAAGAGGGCAGCTGACAGTGCATTCTCGGTGAGGGCTCCAGACTCTGGAACTTGGTCCAAAATAGCCTAGATACTGTAAAGGACATCTGTTTGATAGAATGTTTGGAAACAGCTAAGGGTATGCTTCCCATAACAATAAAGGGTGGGAAGGGGTTTTTGTACGTGTCTGGCTGGCTGAGTTCTAGTTGGAATGATTATTCCAGTGCTACTGGGATTCAACTATATTGTGTATATAATGAAGGTGTTAGGGCACCTAGTACCTTGGATAGGTGTCTTTTTGTCTTTTAAAATCTAGATATATAAATATAAGTGTGTACACATGTTTAAAAATAAAATTAAAACAAAAAATCTTTTGCTGACCAGCCATTGGAGCAGTTGGCCAGACCAAGCAAGACTCAGTGACAGTCTTGCAGAAATACTTCATCAAGTTGTTAGAAAAGCCCCATTTTCATTTTGCTTTAGATATCAGATTTGCTTGAATGGTTTTGTGAGGTGAATCTGCTTGACTAACAGCTGCCTTTTCCAAAGCAATAATTACACTTGTCTTGTTTATGGAGTGTCCTGCGAGCCATATGTGTCAGTTTGCAAACAGATTTATGATCCTTAGCTCTGAACTAGTATGAATTGAGTTAATTGAATTGCTTTGAGGGCAATTAACTAACTGAAGGAAAAGGAACAATTAAAGGAAAAAGTGGAAATAAAGAAATAAAAAAACAAATACAAGTTCTTCATATTTTTTTTCCTGTTTTTTGATGGCCAAAGATTCAGATTTCTTACTTAGACACAATTCAGTCAGTATTTTGGGGCTATTTATTATCCACAATTTTGGCCCAATCCTGGAAAATGTGGAGCATCCTTAACTTCCCTGCTCAGTATCATACATCACCTCAACCCATAATGACTGCTATAAGTACCATAACACTTGTTTCCTAAGTAGAAAGCTCTCCAAATTAGGCATTTGTTTACTTAAACAGTTGGTCAATTTCCTTATTTCATCTCATGACATGCCTGTTTTTCACTGACCATTAAAGAAGCAATCCAAAGGTTGTTTACAAACCTAAAAATCCCATATGGCAGTGCAGTGTGATGCTGCTATGTTACCAGGCCATCTACAGTATTTTTCTTTTTTCTTTTCAAAGAAATACCCATTGCCACTTTTTTGCAAATGGTATGTTTCTGTCCCATATTTTCTGCATTTTTCTACCCTGAATGTTCTGTATTTTGTGACAAAAACAAGATACTTGATTCTTAATTTGCTCTGGCTACTTCTTCCCTACCTAAAATCATAATCCATTATTTTTGTCAGTTTATTTGTTACAGGGATGATTGTGATGTCATAAACAAATACAGAAATATTATTGCAAGTGAGAAGTAAGCATTTGGAGGAGATCAATGCATAAAACAAAGTTCCAGTTTCCATGCGAATGTTTTTGTTTGTTTTTAAAAGAGGGCAGATCCCCTCCCCCTTCTGCCTTTTTAAAAACGTGATATGGAGAAACTTTCTTAACAAATTGAAGCCCAGAACTCGGTGTGGTTTGTCTGTACTGCATTTGAGATGTGAGATTCCCAGCACAGGTAGACAAACTCGCACTAACTCAGCTCGAGATAAGACACTGAAATTAGCAGTGTGGACATTGCAGCACTGGCCGCTCAAGCTCAGACCCAGGAGGTTGGGCGGGCTTGGATGCAGGCGAGTCTGTCTACTTGTGCTGGGAATCGTGCCTCCCAGCATGCCTGGGGCATTCAATTCCCTGCAAAATCAGGCCCCAAACCAGTTTGAAAAGGTTGGTGGATATTATTACTATCCAGGCATAGGATCAGCAATCAGAGGCCAGGATTGCATTAGGCTGAAAGACCAGATATATTAATATGTCTACCTGAATTGGCATTTTCAGAAATTAAGGATTAACACTCCTCTACAAAATTGTGACAGGAAGTTCCAAAACCTTTCAGCAAAGCACTTCCTTTTATAGTTATACACACATTTACAGAAGTTACTTGAACCAATAACTAACAATATTTAAATTATTTAATGCTTGTTAAAAAAATCTTCAAACTATCTAGAGATACCACTTAGTTGTCTTCAGTTTGTCACAGAATGTAAGATATCACAAAAAAAATAAACAATTGGATACTGTCTGGCTATGCTAGAAGGACAGCAGACACTGGATGTGGTTTAATTACTTCCTTTAAATCAGGGGTGGGCAAACGTTTTGGCCTGAGGGCCACATCTGGGTGGGGAAATTGTATGTGGGGTTGGGGAGTGGGAGGGAGTGCGGGGTGTGGTAGAGGTGTGGTGTGCAGTAAGGGGTGCAGGTTACATGAGGGGGCTCGGGTGCAGGAGGGGTGCGGGGTGCAGGAGTGGGCTCAGGGCAGGGGGTTGGGGTGCAGGAGGGGTGTGGCGGGGGCACAAGGCAGGGGGTCGGGGGCTTAGGGCAGGGGGTTGGGCTGTGGGGTACAGGAGGGGGCTCAGGGCAGGAGGCTGGGGTGCAGGAGGGGTGTGGCAGGGGCTCAAGGCAAGGGGTTAGGGGGTTTAGGGCAGGGGGTTGGGGTGCAGGAGGGGTGCAGGGTGCGAGTGGATCTGGGGTGGCAGTGGTGCACAGCAGGGCTAAGGCAGGCTCCCTGCCTGGCCTGGCCTGGCCTGGCCCCACGCTGCTCCCAGAAGTGGCCAGCATGTCTGGCAGTGGCTCCTGGAGGTGGGGCAGGGCAGGGCAGGCAGCTCTGCTGCGTGCTGCCCTTGCCTGCAGATACTACCCCTGACGCTACCATTGGCTGCGGTTCCCTGTTCCCGGCCAGTGGGAGCTGCAGGGGGTGGTGCCTGCAGGTGAGGGCAGCGCATGGAGCCCTCTGCCCCTCTCTCCCCCTGGGGCCTCAGGGATGTGGGGCTGGCTGCTTTTGGGAGTGGTGTGGACCAGGGCAGGCAGGGAGCCTGTCTTAGCCCCGCTGCGCCATGGGGCTGGCAATCCTGCGGGCTGGATTGAAGGCCCTGATGATTTGGATCTGGCCCGTGGGCCATAGTTTGCCCTCCCCTGCTTTAAATCCTTTATCAATCAATTTTATTTGGTCCCTGTATCCCTTTCTTATGGAGTACCTGCACTGGACAGCCATTACAAAGAGGTGCCAGCAGTTAGCTTGGCTGCCTTACCGCACTCATACCTAGCTGTGTTCCCAGACATCTCCTAATGCCCCTTTAATATTTGCCAAAAAGTGTCAGCTCTCAAGTCAGACAGGTGGATCCCATCCTTTTTGAGTAATTCTGGTGCCTTGTTGACCTGTGTGGGCTTCACAGCTGCCCACCACACCCTGTGTTGCAACAGGTCCGACCACACCATATTTACAACTGGAAAAGTTCCAGGATCTGCCCCAAGTCCCTCTTAGCTTTGATTGTTAGGTCTACCCTTTTACACATTCCAAAATCATTTTCCTGAAGCTGAGTTATAGTTCTATCAGGTGCCTGCTCGTATGCTTCCACAGTGTACAGAAGGGGCATCAGCTGATCCCATAACATAGCCCTCCTCCCATGCCAGCTTAGGACTGCTTCACCACTTAAACCCAGCTATCAACCCATGGCATGTGCTTGGAAGAGAAACAGATGTTTAAAGTTTAAACATTGTAGAAATGCCCTCACTAACCTTCTGTGATCTGAACGTCTGGTGATTCTTCTCTCCATAATGGCACTCCATTAAAATGACTCAAACAGTTCCCATACTCCCAAATTCTTCATTTCTCCAGTAATTCATATAAAATGGTGAGATCTTACTATGCAGGGCCATCCTTACCCATACGCAAAGTATGCAGCTGCGTAGGCTGCCTGCTGCTCCAGCCCCTGCCCTGCCTCTTCCCCATGGCCCCTGCCCCTGCTCTGTCCCAGCCCTGTCCCCACTCCACCCCTGCCTTGCTCCGCCCCTGCCCTTTCCTGCCCCTGCTCCGCCCCAGCCCCGCCTCTTCCTGCCCCTGAGGACTGCAGCAGGGCTGGGCCTGCACTCACCGGCAGTGGGAAGTGCAGTGACTCAGTCCCAGCTGCGCCACCGGTGGGTGCTGAGGGGTGGTTCCCCCCTGCCTCTCAAGCCAGCTCCGCCCCCCCCACAGAGGTCTGGGGCCCCACACCGCCTGTGGGGGGGCTGCATAGGGCCCCAGAATAGCTAGGGACGGCCCCATTACTATGCCTGTGGTGGCCGCTGCAACCCAGGCACAGAATGCCTGCCCTGGGACTACCACCCCTCAGGCAAAGTTAGCATGCCCAATAATAGATTGCGGCTCAGAGTATTACTTTTTTGGACCTGTGATGGGGTGTACCACCCCCGCACTGGGCCACCAGTAGCAGATCAATCATTGTGGGGCCAGGAGGCCACCCCCCTCTTCCCTGCTGCACATGCTCTAAGTGGAGAACTCAGATAGAAGGAGGCAGCCCAAGCCAGTAAAGGGTGGGGGGGCGGGGGAGGAAGGGTGCACACTGCTGGCTCCTGCAGGAGTACCTGTAGCGCCCCTGGTGGTAAAGCCCGGGGACCTGGACTACCTGTCAGAGGACCTGCTGGCTGTGGAGACCACCATGGAAGCCGAGCCGCCGCTCACTAAGGAAGCTGCCTAAACTTAGCCCCAGCCCTGAGAGACATGAGGTAAATAGACTGATTGATTGTTTGCTTACCTTGCCCTGCCCAGGGGCTGCAGCCTGCTTGCTGCTTCACCCTGACCAGGGCGCTAATCCAACAGACTGATTGATTGTTTTGCCACCCAGAATCCATGGACCACCCATTTAGGTGACCCTGTCCGGGGGCTAGACCAGACTTGGCAGAGATCACCTGCTTAACGGGAAAGCCTACTACCGAGTGGCAGAGTGGGTCACCCCCATACTGAACTGACCATACTGAACTTGACTTGACCAAGCTCGACCAGCAAGGCCCTGCCCATCACAAGTGGTGGAGAATGTGGGCAACGGTCAGGTCCTGCTAAGAGGACTAATTCAAGGAGAGCTACATGTGAGAACACCATGGACACAGACCAGATATTAAAATGGATGCTAGAAATCCAGCAGCAGCAGGCTACCCAGCAACAACAACAACAAGCCCAGCTACTACAGCAAATGGCTGCCTGACAACAGCAACACATGTCCTAGCACCAAGAGGAGCAGCAGCAGCAGCTGATTATGGAGCTAGCAAGAATGGCTAGTTCAGCAGATGGCGGTGCTCCTGCAGCCGTGGGGACCATCTGGACATGTTGCAGGGAGCCAGGGCTTGGAGAACACTCTCACTGGGTTACTGGTGAGGCTGGCCAAAAGGGGACCCGGGGATGACCCAGAGGCCTCCTTGGTCACATTCGAATGGGTTGCCACAGCGGCCTGCTGGCCCCCAGAACACTGGGCTACCCTAGTGACCCCATACCTAACCGCCTACCGGAACGTAGACCTTACAGAAACTCTTGACTATGCCAAA
This sequence comes from Mauremys reevesii, assembly GCF_016161935.1. Lineage (NCBI taxonomy): Eukaryota > Metazoa > Chordata > Testudines > Geoemydidae > Mauremys > Mauremys reevesii. The sequence goes on from NC_052625.1 coordinate 42,717,605, forward strand.
GTGAAGGCCACCATCTTAGTCCAAACTGGGGTGAGCCCCGAAACATTTCACCAGCGGTTTTGAAGGCAGAGGTATTTCCCAGGGGCACGGCCTTGAGTGGTGGCTCAGCAACTCTGGGATTACTGCTGGAAGTGGTTGGAACCCAAGAAGTTGATTGGGCCTCAAGTGGCGGAGGCTATCATACTGGAGCAGTTTACAGAGATCCTTCCCCTGGGGGGAAGGAATGGGTTCGCAGACATCGGCCAAGGGCTCTCACTGAGGCGGTGTCCATGATGGAAGATTACTTGGTTGGAAAAGGGCCCCGACTTCTAACTCCTAAACCAGTGAGCCCCAGGGACCGCAGGAGGGACCCAAGAGAAAAACCGCACAAACCAGAAAAAGAAGGACCTCAGAGTAGGCTGGGGTCATGAGGGCTGACTTCCCATCCCGGAGTTACGTGGAGACCTAGTGGGCAACCCTGTGGGAAAGAGGTCCCTGCCAGTGGGCCTGTGCTGGCACTGCTCAACTCGGAGGCAGATGCATTGAAAGGTTGATGTTATGAGTGCGGCTAGGTGGGGCACTTCTGACGTGACTGCTCTTTCGTGGACTGTAATTATGGCCAGGTCTGGGTAGCAGGTTCTCGGGCACAGCAAAGGGGCTCCCTGAAACTGCTCATCTCTATACAGGTCAATGGCACCCTAGTAGCCGGTCTTATTGACTCGGGTTGCAGCCAAACCCTTGTACGGGCTGATCTGGTGAAGTCACTAGACTGGACAGAGGCTCCTATATACCTCCAGTGTATCCATGGGGAGGTACAACCCTACCCTGCCACCAAGATGAAACTGAAGGTGGGCGGATGCCAGGAGATGTGCTGGGTCAGCCTGGACAAAAAAATAGCATACCTCGCAGTTCTAGGTCATGACTGGCGCTGGTTTGGGGAGGTCATGCAAGAATAGGGGAACTGGCCACCGGCGGAAACAAATGAAAGATCACGAGCAAGGGGACTCCTGGGCAAGCAGGAAGAAGAGGGACAGGATGAGTTCCCCTCCTCCCTGGCCCCTCTGAGGACTCTGGACCATGTCCTGTGTGAATGGCTGGTAACTTACGGGGACTTCCTGAGTGAGCAAAGGGAGGACCTCTCACTGAGTCGTGCATGGGAGCAATTGACCCCAACTGAGGAGGAAGGGACGCCAACCCACAGCCACCCCAAGGGCCCTGCTTTGAGGACCACAATGAGCGTCTATATCAGATGACCAAGGACCCACAAACCCAAGAAATGATCCAACAACTGCTGGTGCCATGTAAGTTCTGGCAGGACTTGCTGTGGCTGGCACACTTGGTGCCCTGGGATGGACACCTTGAGTGAGAGAAGACCCTATGCCAGGTGGCCCTTAGGTTTTTCTGGCATCCATAAAGAAGTAAGTGACTCTTGTGCTTTCTGCCCCGAGTGTCAGTGCACCAGTCCCAAAGGGATACCCAAGGCACCCCTTATTCCCCTCCCAGTGGTAGGAGTGCCATTTGAGAGGATAGGCATGGACCTAATTGGGCCCTTAGAGAAGAGTAGTTCAGGGTTCTGCTACACATTGGTGGTGGTAGACTATGCAACACGATATCCCAAGATGGTCTCCTTGCGTTCAATGATGGCAGCCGCCATAGCAAAGGAACTCTTAGAAATGTTTGTCTGAGTCGGGATACCAAAAGCGATTCTAACAGGCTGGGGTGCCAACTTTTCATCCTGACTAGTAGCAGAGCTATGCAAGCTAAACAGCCGGGCCCCGAAGACTTCCGTCTACCATCCCCAGACTGACGGCTTAGTTGAGAGATTTAGTGGGACCTTGAAATTGATGCCCTGTAAATTTGTGGAGGATGATCCACAACATTGGGATAAACTGTTACCTGCCTTGCCGTTTGCAATATGGGAGGTATCCCAAGCGTCCACGGGGTTCTCCCCATTTTAACTATTGTACGGAAGGCAACCTGGGTTACTGGGTCTGTTCCCTATATATTACAACTGTGAGAGTGCCTTAAGAGGCTCGGAGTGTTTGCCCATGCGAACCTAATGAAAGCACAACAGACTCAGGAGCAGAGGTACAATCAGGGTGCCCATCTGCGGACCTTCAAACCTGATGATCGTGTCTTGTTGCTACTCCCATCATCTGAGTCCAAACTGTTAGCCAAATGGCAGGGACCGTTTGAAGTAGTCTGAAGGGTGGGACTAGTAGATTACGAGGTCCAGTTGCCCAGATAGTGGCACGAGACGTGGGTGTACCACGTCAACCTCCTAAAGGCCTTGAAAGCCCAGGAGGGCATGCTAATTGCCCCTTACCCAACTGACCCGGAATTAGGGCCAGACGCTTTTGAGTCTCCCTGACGCAATGACGATTGACATGGGGCAGGAGCCCAATGAAGAAAGACGGCAACAACTACAACAACTGATCCTGTCTTTCTCAACCGTTCTGTCACCCTGCAGACTAAGATAGCGTACCATCACATAGCCACCAGCCCAGGACAGAAAGTGGGGGATCATCACTGACGGTTGCCCTGGAAGATGTGGGGGATCGTAAAGGAAGAACTTGAGCTGATGCTAGCCTTGGGGGTTGTGGAGAAATCCCATAGTGAGTGGAGGAGTCCTATTGTCCTTGTACCCAAGCGAGACAGATCCATGAGGTTCTGCATAGATTTTCAGAAAGTAAATGTGATCTCCAGGTTTCATGCATACCCTATGCCATGGGTAGATGAGTTACTGGAATGGTTGGAGAATGCCAAGTTCATATCTACTCTCGATCTCACAAAAGGATACTGGAAAATCCCCCAGCATCCCGGGGGAACTCAGCCTTTGACACACCATTCGGCCTCTTCCAATTGACGACCATGCCATTAGGGCTACATGGGGCTGCTGCGGCCTTTCAGAGGCTTATGGACCAGTTACTGCGGCCACATGAGCAATATGCGACCACCTATACTGACGATATAGTGATATACAGTACCAACTGGGAGGACCATCTTGGACACCTCACTGATGTGCTGCAAGCCCTTGGAGAAGCTGGGTTGACGGCCAAGCCCTCCAAGTGTCACCTAGGGCAAAAGGAGCTAACGTATCTGGGGTACACGATGGGGTGGGGACAGCTGCGCCCACTCATGGATAAGGTCCAAGCCCTGAAAGACTGTCCAAACCCCACGACCAAGAGGCAGATGAGACAGTTTCTAGGCCTGGCCGGCTACTACAGGTGCTTTGTCCTGGAGTTTGCCACATTAGCAGCACCCCTAACAGACCTGATAAAAAATTCCCAACCTAAGAGGCTACAGTGGTCCCGGGACTGCAAGTATGCTTCCAACGCCTTGCAGGCACGGTTAAGTCAGGAGCCGGTTCTTTTTCACCCAGATTTTGCAAAAAGGTTTATACTCCAGACTGACGCTTCAGAGGTAGGCCTGAGAGCCATCCTATCGCAAGAGCATCATGGAGAGTAACACCTGGTGCTTTATCTGAGTAGGAAGTTATTCCCTCGCGAGACCAGGTACTCAACGATTGAGAAAGAGGCACTGGCTGTGAAATGGGCCATTGAAGCACTACAATACTACCTCCTTGGGAACCACTTCCAGCTCATCACAGATCATGCATCCCTCCGATGGCGCCTTTCTATGAAAGACACTAATTCCAGGATTATGAGGTGATACTTTGCCCTCCAACCCTACAATTTTGAGGTACTTCACTGCCCGGGCTGAGTCCATGCAAATGCAGACTTCTTTTCCCAGGTAGGAGGGGAAGGGGGTAACCGGGGACTGCCATCTGGTCCAGACTTGAGGGCAAGGGTGTGTGACGGGGTGTACCAGCCCCGCAGTGGGCTGCCAGGGGCAAACCACTCATTGTGGGCCCAGGAGGCCACACCCCCTCTTCCCTGCTGCACATGCTCCAAGTGGAGAACTCACATAAAAGGAGGCAGCCCAGGCCAATCAAGGGAGGGGAGGGGGAGAAAGGGAGCACTTCCCTGGCTCCTGCAGGGGTACCTGTATTGCCCCTGGCGGTAAAGCCTGGGGACCTGGACTACCTGCCAGATGACCCGCTGGCCACGGAGACCGCCGTGGAAGCCAAGCCCCTGCCCACTGAGGAAGCTGCCTAAACTTTTCTCCAGCCCTGAGAGACGTGAGGTCTATAGACTGATTGTTTGCTTACCTTGCCCTGCCCTGCCCTGGGGTTGCAGCCTGCTTGCTGCTTCGCCCTGGCCAGAGGGCTAATCCCACAGACTGTTTTGCCGCTCAGAATCCATGGACCACCCGTTTGGCCTGGCCCCTGGACGGGGTCACCCACACTTGGCAGAGATCACCCGCTTAAAGGGAAAGTCTGTGACTGAGCGGCGGAGCGGGCCACCCACATACTGGACTGACGGGGGCACCCCAGCTCGACCAGCAAGGCCCTGCCTCTCATAGGCCCCTCTACCTCTCCTAATTAAGCCCAGTAGCTCCTGAATCTTATCCTTAGGGAGTCGCAATATACCTGCCAGTGTGTCTATCTAAATCCCCAGGAAGATTAGTATAGTGGAAGGTCCCTCTGTTTTTTTCCTTCACTAGGGCTACCCCCAGTTCTTAAGCAAGGGCTTGAAAGGTGTCCATCAGGTTAACACACCCATCCAAATTCGCCCTGCTCGCAAACAAAAAGTTCTCTGAGTAATGCACTACTTGTTGTAAACTACTTCCTGCATCTCTGCACGTTGAAGCATTGTACTAAATTTCTCAAATGCTGAACAGAATATTGCACATTCCATAGGCATAGCTTTATCAAAATAAAATTGTCCCTTGAATGAGAGATCCAAAAGTATGAAGTAGAAGGATGCTACTGATCAAAGCTAAGAGGGACTTGGGGGTAGATCCTCGAACTTTTCCCAGGAGTAAAAATTGTATGGGAGGACATGCTACAACGCAGGGTGTGGTGGGAAGCTTTGAAGCCCCCAAAGGTGAACAAGACTAGGGGGCACAGTATCTGAATAGGTCAATTATTTCATTCCAGGCAAGAGCTTCTCCTATCCCAGTTGGTTGATATGTTTAATTATAATAGCAGTGGAATTTGTTTTGGATAGGTAAAAGGTGTAATAAAATTGTTTAATCTCTAGGAAGTGAGAGAACAGAAAAGGAAAAGTAGTCAAAGGTCAAGCTTCTGACGTGTGCAAGTAATAGAGAGAAGTGGGGTCCAATAACCCATAGGTCAGGCCCTCAAAGTATCATTCTCTGTGCTTCCAGCATCAGGAAGATCAGGTTCCTGGGAGAGGCTGAAGAAGAAAAAACATAGAATTGTAGAGACAGACATGTGAAGCTGAGGGCCAAGCAGCAGTCCAGAACTGTCAAAGCTGAGAAGCGGAATAGCAGGCTAAGGATAGTGGTGATGAGAGAGCCCGAGGGAGTCTGGTAAAATAGAGAACAGTATGTATTATTGTAGCTATACAGTTGTGTCTGGAACTTAACAAAACAGTGTAATAGACAGTTTTTTTACTTTAAATAAATGGTAAATACATAGCTTTAGTTTATATTCACTTTCAAGACATATTTCTATTAAATTAATTATTTTTGAGCAGTAGTGTTTGTTGCCAGGGTAATACAACTTATAATACAGAGGGATGCCATGGTATTATAGCTTCTTTACAAAATTAATTGGGGTTCTTGAGCTAATAGAAAGAGGTGATATGACAGGGTTTTGGTTTTTTTTTTTTTTGGAAATGTTTTCTGCCTTTTAATCCATCCAATCCTCCTTTTAGTTTTAGGTTGTTTATGTTCCCAACACCCTCTAGAGGCGAGCAATACAGCTTCTGGGATGTTCAGAGGTGGTTGCTTGAGAATTATGCAAGATCTGCCTTCTTCTAGGTCCCTAGCATGTTACCTGTTCAGGGAACTCAAGATAAAGGTTGAGAAGAACTTGGATATTTACTTGGCTGTATGCTGCACTGCAGCAAGGCTGCTTGGCCAATTTTTAGTTAGCTATTATTAGACTGTGACGGGATCCCTGGGTGCAGCCTGGGACTGTGGGACCACTGAGCCCGCTTACCTCTCAGCCTGGGCTGTCTCTCACAATGCTTTGCTAATGACAAGCAGTAAACTCCTCCAGGCGTTGCGATCACTCACCACAACAGCGTGTGGAGCCCCACACCTAGCTAGATTGCATGAATGCTCCCAGAGCCACTCATGGATTACTCAGAGAAAGGCGCCAGCCAAATCTCTCCCAGCCTTGCACCTCAGGAATATACCATCTTGCACTGCTCAAGATGAGCAGTGCAAATTTATTAATTGGTTCACCACTTCATCAATGGAAAGTGGATATACACCAGCCTTTGCAAACCGGAGCAGATTTGCCACACACTTCAGGCAAACTCACTGATAAAGATAAACAATAAAAAGTTTATTGACCACACAAGGTAGATTTTAAGTGATTATAACGTAAAAAGTCAGTTAGTTATCACAAGAAAAGAAAATATAAGCACGCAGTCTAAACTATCAATCCTATTAGGCTGGGCATCTAGATTCAGCAGTTTTTCTCATCCCATTGGATATTGCAGTCGTTAATATACAGGTTTGTCCCTTAAACCTAGGCCAGTCTCCTCTGTTGGAGTCTTCAGTCTTTTGAGTGTCTTTTTTGCTTGCAGCATAGGAGGGGGAAGGAGAAAGGTGAAGCATGGGGCCTCTGTGTTCTGTTTTATACTCTTAGTCCTTGTGTGCTTGGAGGACACAAGTCCAGGCATATCTAGTGGGCATTGCTGAATCCCCAGGCAAGGTTCAGCAATTTGCCTGGTGTGGCCTTATGTAGGTGAGTCGTTGAATTGTAGCTCCCTTGTTAGACAATTGCTGTTGAAGGGTTTGACACCCACCTGGGTGTTGGTTACTTTCTTTGGTATTGTCCCCGGAGAGCTAGTATCTGGGCGCCTCCCAGACCCACAGCATATTTTAGTGACTACCATACAACACAAGTCTCATAACTTCATATACACTAATGATATACATATTTCAATAGAACAGTGACTTTCAGCAGATCATAACCTTTCCCCTGATACCTCACATGGCCTGTTTTATATGCAATATCACGATTATATATAAATGAGAAATATGGGGGTTAGAGGATGCTCCCCCAAGGTATAGAATGTCACAGACATACTGGTATTTTAATTAAGCTTTGAACTCTTTCATGCATTTTTTTTCAGTGTGTGTGAAATTCAAGCTGTTTGTAAAATATATTTATCATTTTTTTTAATTTACAATCCAGTAAAACAAACTATTACTTTACCCCATGAAAGTTATTCTAAAAACAAACTTGACTTTTTCTCCAAGATTTTAAGGGACACTATAAATTCTGAAATATAGTCCATTTTTAATGAATGAGGTAAAAGTAGTTTTGGGTATGTCACCAGGTCCTGAGTAGCTTGGTGAATTTTTGTGGTTTTGCTATACTTTTGTGTTAATAAATTACCCTTTTTTTTTCTTCCCTTTTTTGTTGCTGTGAGAGACCTACATAAGCAGGAGAAACTTCAGCAAACTGTTTATAGAGCAGAAAGAGAGAGAGAGTGAAACTGACTATACACGCAGTGCTGTCAAATGCGCAGCATAAAGATGCTGTGAAAATACTGAAATCATTTATTTAACTCAAGTAAAGTAATGCTAAATGTCACTTAACAATATCTGTTTAAAATAAAATCCAACTGAAGCACGATTTTCTGTTTTTAAGTAGTCATTGTCCCTTTAAATATTCAAGGCAATATTATTTCCTGATTTTTATCTTTTTTGGTTGTGAAGTTACCAAGATGTATCTGTGTTTCATCTCATTCATATATAATATGTACAAAAAAATCCATTCACACTTCTTTGTGAATCTCATTTTTTACTAGAGACATTTATTGAGTGGTAGAATCAAACTATTTATGAAACTCAAAGAACATTTTATTTTTTATGACACAGTCTACATTAAAAAATAGACTTTTTAAAAAGTAATTCTTCCTTTTGTTTTCCCTTCCTCTCATTCAGTTGGTGCTTATAGTTAGAGCTCAAGAGAAAGAGGAGACTGCAGAGCATGACAAGCTTCTTTAACTTAGGTAACATGACTAAAAAGTGAAACAAAATGTAATTATCTCATGTTACTGTTCAGTGTGTAGTTCATAAATATTGAAGATACAAAGGTTACCAGCTTTCCTTTGTTGCTTTAAGTATGGATAAAAACCCTTGAACTAAAAACAAAATACAATTTTTGAAATAATAATCTTATAGCACTTTCAGAAGACAGCAATAATCGGTTCATTAGATGATTGCAAAGCAGAAATCTATCTTATATTTGTTTTTGTAATAAATGTCTGTATGAAAATCTATAATTAATTATCCCACGAGTACCAAACCTATAACTGAGGTTTTGATGTTCAGAGAATATCTCTAAGCCTTTAGAAAACTGAAGGTTAAAGTTTTTATATTTAAAAATATTAAGATATTAAATTGTTTTTCTGTTGACTATTTTACTATGAATCTATGGAACAACTAATCTATACCCAGATATTTTTGGAGCAGTGAAATATTGACTTGAAACACAAATACTGTTCTTTGAGGTGCATTCTTGTATATCCCACATATGAGGTGCATTCTTGCTGAGGCTGCAGAGCTTTTGAATCTTCCGGTAAGTAGTGCCTGTTGTGGTCATGCAGCCACAATCACTTCAGTTCCTTCTTTTCTACAGCAAGCTGCAGGTATAGGAATGTTGCTGTATCGTCTAACCTCCTGCCTTCCCCCCCTCTTCCAGAATATATTTGTGTAAATAGTTATTAGATTTAGTTTTAGATCAATTTTTGGTAGCATTTGAGCCATTGCAAAGATTAGTTCCTAGAGTTTTTCAGGTTCAGTTCTGGATGTCATGGCTGACCCAGCTTCCAAGAAGGCCAGTTTTAAATGATTTTCATTGTACCCCTCCATTTTCCCACAATCCAATATACACACTTGTCTAATTTGCTTCAGGGAAGGCCATTCTCCAGGTCAGTGCTTGATGTGGTGGGCCCTTATGCCACAAGCCCATAGAGCAGGGGTAGGCAATCTATGGCATGTGTGCCGAAGGCGGCACACGAGCTGACTTTCAGTGGCACTCACATTGTCCGGGTCCTGGCCACCGGTCCAGGGGGCTCTACACTTTAATTTAATTTTAAATGAAGCTTCTTAAACATTTAAAAAACCTTATTTACTTTACATAGAACAATAGTTTAGTTATATATTATAGACTAATAAAAAGAGACCTTCTAAAAACATTAAAATGTATGACTGGCATGCAAAACCTTAAATTAGAGTGAATAAATGAAGACTTGGCACACCCTTCTGAAAGGTTGCAGACCTCTGCCATAGAGATAGAGACAGGTTCTTCAGTGCCTTGATGGCATCGGATTTGGCAGGTTTAATGAGAGACCAGTTGGAGTCTTCATTCCAGTTACCACCTATTCTTCCCCTCCCATTAGGGGACTGTTGGTTGTTGGACTTTGGAAATAATCCAATTTGATTGCACATTGGAGGTTCCACCCCAAACCACATACAGCCCACCTTCCCTGTTACTTTTCATATTCCTGTGAAATACTGAGAGAGACTGCTCAGAGAAGAGATGGGTTCCTTTATTAAGGCTGGAAGCTGACGAAGACATGCTAAAGCAGCATAGAGGAAGACTGCCACTCAAGGTACTTATTCATCCCACAACAGAAAGAGAGCCTTCACCCCATCATATGCTGAAGAAACTGAAGAGTTACATCAGAAAGTTAAAATTCCATATGCAGACTTCGGCTGTGGAACTGGTGCATTTGACATCACGTATCTTTCACTGAGATTCACCTTTTAGGTCTCCAGAATGCTCTAGCAGACAGTCTGAGCAGACATTTTCCAGCAGACCACAAGTGACCAATGAAAGATTTTGCGATTCACCCATTTTTTTCAGGATTTAGGTAATCCTTTAATAGACCTGTTTGTGACAGATGAAAACAACATGTGTCTTAGTTTTTGCTCCAGATGGAGTCAGAGCCCAGGATTTCACATGCATGCTCATTCACTAAGCCTTGGTACTGAATGTATGCATACCAATTTCTCTGCTCCCTAAGGTACTCAGAAAGATGAGACCAATTGCTGTCTGGTTCATCATGAGACCTCCTGCCTGGCTAAGGCAGCTTTGGTACTTGGAGTTGATGCTCTTAGTGATTCATCCTCCAAGACCCTTACCCCTACTACCAGACTTAACATCCCAGGACAAACTGAGTTATCTGATTTATGAACCTAGTCGCTCTCCATCTTGCTGCCTGGCTACTGTATGGATGTCAGACATAGAGACGTCATGCTCCTCAGATGTCCAGAACATTTTGACTAATAGTAGGAAGGATTCCACCAGACAAATGTATGCTGTTAAGTGGAGAAGGTTTATATCTTGATGTGAACAACATCAGTTATATCTTATTGACTCACAGATTCTTATTATCTTGGACTATTTCCTCTCTTTAAAGAAACCTGGGCTCTTGATTAGCTCTGTTTAAAGTACATTTCTGCATATCACCCTACCACCAAAGCTACACAGTCTTTTCCAGGATTTTTCCACTGTGACTAAATTCCTGAGGGTCTTACTCAGGTTTTCCCACCAGTGAGAGAACCTGCTGCTTCTAGTACCCAGAACTTTAATATGGTTCTGGCAGATTTGATGGGCCCCACATTTCAACTTGTTTTGTACTACGCTGATCTCTTTTGGTAGCAATTATGTCAGCTAGAAGAATTGGGAACATATAGGCTCTCGTGGCAGGACCTCCCTATACTGTATTCCATGCAGATAAGGGGTCTCTCAGCCCCCCCACCCCAAAGTGCAACCCAGGAGAGTCACAGACTTCTTTTAAATGAAATGACCTGTCTGCCTATATTCTTTCCCAAATCCATTCTAATCAAGGAGAGTCTAGGTTGCGCACCCTAGATGGTCATAGGGCCCTAGCTTTTTATGGTAGATAGGTTGGTGTATCAGTGTTATTAGCCAGATGGTCAGGGATGCAACCCTATGGTCTGGGTGTCCCTAACTTCTGATTTCCAGAAGCTAAGACAGGGGACGGATCGCTCAATGATAGCCTGTTCTGTTCATTCCCTCTGAAGCACCTGGCATCGGCCACTGTTGGAAGACAGAATACTGGGCCAGATGGACCATTGGGCTGATCCAGTATGACCGTTCTTATGAGCAAAGAACCAAACCCGTCAGGGCTTCCTCATAACTGTTGTAGAGTATTTGCTGAAAGAATGAAGGGTCAACCTGTTCCACCCCAGAGCTTATCAGGGTGTATTAGTGTCTTATGAGATAGGTTGAGAACCACTGTTTTAGACTTTTTTTTTTTCATTTGTGGACCCCTAAAAAATTTCAAATAGAGGTGTGGTCCCCTTTGGAAATTTTGGATGGAGATGCAGACCCCTTTGGAAATCTATTGTCTGTATATATAGTTGAATTCTGTTCAGTCAGTTTTCAGTATGTCTTTTGCAGACTCCTTGGACATACACTGCCACCCTGATATAACGCGGTCGTGGGGAGCCAAAAATCCCTACTGCGTTATAAGTGAAACGCTGTTATATTGGGGTAGTGGTGGCAGGGCTGCAGTGGTGACTTAAAGGGCCTAGGGCTCCCCACAGCAGCTGGAGCCCTGGACCCTTTAAAGCGCCACTGGAGCCCTGCTGCTACCGCGCTATATGCGAACCCATGTTATATCGGGTCATGTTATAGCAGGGTAGTGGTGTAGTTTGTGGACCCCCCAGGGGTCTGTGGACCACAGGTTGAGAACCACTGGTTTAGAACACCCAGCTAACATTAGGGCTCAGTCTACTAGGACTCATGGCAGCCTCTAAAGCTTTCTTCCGAAGCATACCAATTTCAGATCTCTGTAAGGCAGCCATTTAGTAAGAGTATGGACTAATCTCAAACATTATTCCATATGGAAGCATTGAAGTCTGATGCCTCTTTTGGCAGAACTCTACTGCAAACATTGTTTAAGTAAAAAGAACAGGAGTACTTGTGGCACCTTAGAGACTAACACATTTATTTGAGCATAAGCTTTCGTGGGCTACAGCCCACTTTATCAGATGCATAGAATGGAACATACAATAAGATATTTATACATCCAGAGACCATGAAAAGGTGGAAGTGCCCATACCAACTGTAAGAGGCTAATTAATTAAGAGAAGCTATTATCTGCAGGGGAGAAAAACTTTTGAATTGATAATCAAGATGGCCCATTTCGGACAGTTGACACAAAGGTGTGAGGATACTTTAAAATGGGGAAATAGATTCAATTAGTGTAATGACCGAGCCATTCCCAGTCTCTGTTCAAACCTAAGTTAATGGTATCTAGTTTGCATATTAATTCAAGTTCAGCAGCTTCTCATTGGAGTCTGTTTTTGAAGCTTCTGTTGCAAAATTATCACCTTAACGTCTGTCACTGAGTGATTAGGGAGGTTAAAGTGTTCTCCTGCTGGTTTTTTAATGTTATGATTCCTGATGTCAGATTTGAGTCCGTTTATTCTTTTGCATAGAGACTGTTCAGTTTGGCCAGTGTACATGGCAGAGGTGCATTGCTGGCACATGATGGCATATATCACATTGGTAGATGTGCAGGTGAACGAGCCCCTGATGGCATGGCTGATGTGATCAGGTCCTGTGATGGTGTCACTTGAATAGATCTGTGGACAGAGTTGGCATCGGGCTTTGTTGCAAGGATAGGTTCCTGGGTTAGTGGGTTGGTGGGCTGTCTGTAAGCGAGGACAGGTCTGTCTCCCAAGTTCTGTGAGAGTGAGGGATCATCTTTCAGGATAGATTGTAAATCTTTGATGATGCTCTGGAGAGGTTTTAGTTGGGGGCTGAAGGTGATGGCTAGTGGTGTTCTGTTGTTTTCTTTGTTGAGCCTGTCCTGTAGTAGGTGGCTTCTGGGTACTCTTCTGGCTCTATCAATCTGTTTTTTCACTTCAGCAGGTGGTTATTGTAGTTTTAAGAACACTTGATAGAGATCTTGTAGGTGTTTGTCTGTGTCTGAGTGATTGCATTCGATGAAGTGGGCTGTAGCCCACAAAAGCTTATGCTCAAATAAATTTGTTAGTCTCTAAGGTGCCACAAGTACTCCTGTTCTTTTTGCTGATACAGACTAACACGGCTGCTACTCAGAAACCTGTCATTATTTAAGTATACTCCAAGCACCTGCCTCCTCATAGCTGGTCAATGGGCATCCCCAAGAATGGAATACACGTGGATGAGTGCTTGAAAAGGTAAAAAAATTACTTAACTTTAAAATAATTGGGGTTCTTCAACATGTATTGTCCTTATATTCCATGATTTCCACACTACTATGGAGGCCTATTATGCTTGGATTCTGTGGCGGCAAAGTAACTGAGTAGTGATTGGGCCTGCTCTTTCCTTTAAGTCCTCTGTACAGGAGGACAGTCAGTGCATGCACAGCCCCAATGGGTATTGCTGACCAAAAGACTCTGATCTCCAGCTCATAGGATATGTGTGCACCAAGAGTGGAATATATATGAACATACCTTGAAGAACTTCAGTTGCTATAAAGGTAAGTAATTTTTCTTTCTTATATAGAAAGTATGCGCTCTTACTTCAGTTTAATATTGAGATATGTATTAACATTAACAATAGTCACATGCAGCCTATAAAATGTATTGCAAAATATCACAAAGGAGCACAAAATAAAAATGAGTAGTGGATTTAAAAACAAAATATTTTAAAACAGAGGGAATTTCCCTTCCAATTATAATAATTTTAAAATGGGTCAGATATCAGCCCCAATTTTAATTGACAGTGTTCTCTTAAAGCAGATATAAAAAATCAAAATCACAGGTGATTTATTTCCTTGTTGATTTTTTTTTTAAATATGTTCAAAACTAATCTGTCAAACATCATGATGACTTAAACTTGCAAGCACACGGTAGATTAATGTCGTAACACTTTAAAAAAAATGTTTCTCTCCTTGCTGATGTTTCCCTAGAAAGCTTATTTATTTGAATTTCTGTGATAGAATAACATACTTTTGTATACTAAACACTTGGTACTAAGGGTGTAAGCTGATGTACATTGAGTTATGAACCTCAGTTCCTAGAAATACTTTTACTTTGTAATAATTTGTATAAATTCTATACAATATATAAAACCAAAAACTTTTAGTGAATAGTTCATAAAATTAACTTAAGAACTAGTTTAGCTTTTTTTGTCATAGATTTGTACTTATGACTGAACCATATGATAAACTATAATAAATGCTTTGACAGAAAATGCAATGGAGACTAACGGAGTACAAATTCTGTTTTTGAACTGTTTGCAATCTTAATGAAAATTAATTCATATAAAGATTATACCCAGTCCTCACCCCTTTCTCAGTGGGTGAAGAGGGTCCTGGATGTTGTGAATTGTTACGTTAGGGAGGAGTGAGTCCTTAGAGTTCATAAGAGAGTCCACACCAGTTTGCAACTGAACAACTCAGTTGGGATTTGCTGTCCCTCAGAGTACATGAGTTTTGATGGAGGAGGCCAATGGGTTCATCACTATGTGGCTTTTCTGGCTTTTTTCCCCTCATTCCCATATCCTGTGTACATTATGAGGTGTGTACCGCTACAGTAGCAGTCATGGAATTGTTCTGTTGCTTTTTAGAAGGAGAATTCCAGTAGACAATTGTGATGGTTCTCAGGGCATCCAGGACTGGGGTCACCCTGTTACCTTCTGCCTCCAGTGTGAGGCAATCTTGCCCAGGGTGGCTGGGTGTTAACTCCCTAATGCCACCAACCTATCAGCCACTTGAGCGCTCTCCTCCAGCCCTGACTTTACCATGCGGGTTAACGATAGGTGCACCCCACTAACTGAGTCCCTTTGAAGTGTTCCCCTGTGATATCCAAACTCTAACATTGGCTATTCACAGAAATCCCAAATCCTCTGCAGCCAAAGGAGAGTGTACTCCACTTTTACCTTAACCCCCTGCTCCTGACAGTGAGAACTTGTAATAAAACAAAAGAGAGTTTATTTAAAAAAGGACAGACATTATATTAGAAGTAAGAAGGAGTGATTGAAAAAACTGGTTACAATACAAACAAAATAATAAAACACAAACTTGGATCTACACTTGTCTTTTCAGTCTAGTAAAGTAGGTTTTTCCCCTCTCCCCACCAAAGTCCAGTCTGTTGCAGAGCTGGCTGGCTTCACAGGAACCAGGATTAAATTTTTCATGAAAACACCACAAGATGTCTCCTCAGTAAAAGGATACAGAGTATCTTTCCCCACCTTGTGTGACACTGAAAAAGTCATTTATCTTTATTCATAGTCATGGCGATTCTCTGTTGTAATGTTCCTTTTCAATTGTTTGCAGTTGTCTCTGATGGTTTCCAGTGAAAGTCTTGGGGTGGAGCAAGGCTAGATTGTTGAAAATCACTATATTAATGCAAAATATTATTTGTGTTTATTAAGTGCAAAGTGGATGCAATGAGAATCCAGGCAAAGTTAAATCATGGTTAATCCTCCTCACTTTTTGCCCTTTTAGATATTGATGATGATGTGTAAGAAGAGCAGCTAAGTGTCTGCCATCTTAATACTCCCTCAGCTGTAGTTGCAAGATTTTTCATTTTATAAATCCTATATCTGATTTACCTTCACAGTAGTGACAGAGAGTCATTGAGCCAACATGAAGTGACAAGATAAACTGAAAAAAGGCTGCTGTTATTCCAAATAAGAGCACATCGTGCAGTTATACCAGTATAGTAATGCCGATAAATTTCCCTGTGTGGACAAGCCTTTAGATTTTGGTTTTATTTAGTGACAGGTTAGACAGATTGTACATGTTTTATAAGTTAGCCATTAGATGGCACCGCCTATTAGCTAAGATAACTTAATATCAAATTCTGTATTTACGTGTTACATTTTTATACTTTGGAAACAACATAAACTAACCAGCAGGTCTCAAACTTCACTGCACCTCGGCCCCCTTCTGACAACAAAAATTACAACATGATCCCAGGAGTGGGGACTGAAGCCTGAGCTTGCTGCCCCAAGTTGGGGAGCTCAAAGCCCAAGCCCCACCACCCGAGGCGAGGGTGCCAAAGCCCAAGCCAAAGGGCTTCAGCCCCGGGCAGGGGGCATGTAACCTGAGCCCTGCTTCCCTGGGCTTGAAGCCCTTGGGCTTTGATTTTGTCCCCAGGCAGTGGGGCTCGGGCTTCAGCTTCAGTCCTGGGCCCCGGCAAGTCCAACATCATCCCTGGCAACCCCATTAAAATGAGGTCACGACCCACTTTGGGATCACGACCCACAGTTTGAGAACCCCTGAACTAAACTTAAAAAAAGGCCACTGTTATTCTGAATAAGAATCCACAGTGGGGAGTTGATCAGTATAACTATAGTGGAATAATGATACCTGTATAGTAATGCCAGTAAATTCCCCTGTGTAGACAAGCTCTAAGTGAATGAAGTAAGACCATATTTCCTTAGTGATATTTGTCAGTAATATTGCAATATATAGTAATATTTGAATATTTTCAATGTTCATAAAGCATTATTAAAATATTATATTTTTCTTCAGTGTATTATAGTATAGACTCTGTCCCTCATTCATGTTGTCTTCACTTTGTTTATTTAACACCAGTTGCTAAAAACCTGATTAACTGTTAGTGCTGTTAATTGTAGGGGAATTGATAGTTAAGGTTGAATAAGCTCTGTTCTGATCCCATGTTTTCAGTCTATCATAACTTTCCAAAATTTGAACTTTTGGGGCTGAAATTTTCTAGCCTGAGTCTCTGTCTAAAGGTTTTATTTTTTTACTCCTTTTTAAGTTTGAGCAATTAAAAAAACCATAACTTTGAAAGTAGTATGTACATGGGGAAATCCATTTTCTCATTTATTAAAAAGAAAAAAAAATGAAGGAGCAAAAATTATGACTTTAATAGCTGTAAGTGCTAAAATAGTTGAGAATATAAAGCTGAAATTTGGCAAGGTAGTAGTCCTATTTATGGTGAAATTTGTTTTTACTTGACAGCTGTGTCCATTTGAAAATTATACTTCACTCATGAGCAATACAGTTGATAAATAATATTATAAATGCATGTTGGCTCTGCTGCATATGCTTGGTTACTTTAGTTAGTCCCCTGAAATATTCCAAAGCGCCCAAATCAAATTTCTAAATGTTTGAGAAATGCTAAACTTTTTTTTTTAAAGTTGCTGCTGCTTCTTTCCCCCACCAAAATTCCCTTTTAACCTAGAGCACTGTATACAATTCGAGAATGGGACTTACTATTATTATTATTTTATATTTATTATTTGTACTACAATAGCACATAGCCCCAGTCAAAGAACATTATGCTAGGCACTAGTTAAGCAAATAACAAGAACATAGTTCCTGTGCTGGAGAACTTTACATTTTTACATGAAACGAGAATATTTTGCGTAGTAGGCTGTAGTCACAGGTCACCTTGTACTGAGACATTATTATCCCGCAGTATTCAGAAAGCTTTATGGCAGAGTTAAATTTTAAGAAAGCTAAAATAGTGGCTTTATAGATTTTTGACAGAGTTTTTCCCACATATAAAGGGAGGCATGAAAAAGGCTATGTGAAAAAAATTGTGGAGGCATTTGTGAGAGAAGCGAATGAATAGCTGATAGAGGTTGGCATTGGTAAAATGAAGGCAGGAGATCAGTTGTCTTGATAGACAGTAGAGCTGATAAGTATGTCTGGTCTAAATCTTGAAGCCCTTACAAGGTATTGACAAGAAGCTTATGTTTCATGCAATGGAGAAAGGGATAGTCAGTGGAAATTTTTAAAGAAAGTGACTTGGGCAGAATGATGAGGCAGGAAGATGATCCTACCAACAGTATTTTGAATAATTTTGAGAGGAGGGGGGAGGCTTCAGATATAAAGGCCAGAGAGGAGATTACAGTAAGCATGAGCAAGTGTTGGCTATATGAACAGACAGAAGAAGCTAGATCTTTCAAATGCTATGTAGGAAGAAGATGCATGACTAGATGCACCCTGGATATATGGGTCTAGACAGAGAGAGGGCTGACTTGAAGTAGCAACAAGATCACAGGAATGATTGGGAGGGGGATTGTCATGTCTAAAGGGGTAAAGAAGGGGATGTAGAGAGCTGAGAGGGAGGGAGATCAAAGGTTTAGTTTGGACCATATTGAGTTTAAATTGATGGCTGGACATCCATGAGGAGATATCACAGATGGAGATTTGGATGGATGAAGATTACATCTCTGTAGAAGTTAGCCCCATCATCTGTATTGGTTCAAAGGGCTATGAATATTCTACGGCTCATACAGTCTGACCAATCTCAATATATTTTTTGTTTAGTTTTTTTGTAGTTTAAATATAAAATACAATATGCTCCCCAAAGATACTACACTTGGTTGCAATATATGTCACATATGGTCTGAGCCAGAATTTGTCCCTTACCCTGATTTCAATGCCTAATAGCTCAGTATAAATGTCCAACACTAGGGAAAATGTTACAAGTTGCTAAATATATATGTTTTGTAGAAAAAGAGTGAGTAATATTATGTGATTATATAATTAGCCTGATGTCATTCATGTGGATGAGGCACAAGGTGCTAAGGTTGCATGTACAACCATCAATTTGGGAGCTCCTGAGTTTTGAGTGCTTGTTCTTACAGCTGAAGTTTTTATGTGTTAGTAAAACAGCATGGATTAAAACTTGTTTGTTCTGTTGCTTAATATCACAATTTCCAATGAAATGTGAGGAAGAGGAAGGAACTGTGAAGTAGGGAGACAAAATATAAGAAAATGTTTGCAAATTTTTATCTTTATTTTTTTTTAAAGGTTTGCAAAACTTTTAAAAAGAGCTCTCCCTGAAGTTATTCACAGATCTCCCACTGACTTAAGTGGGAGCACAAACAGCTCAATATCTGTTTAAGACATTTTTTGTTTTTGTATGGGTGAGTAGATGACACCTGAATATTATTAAGATACAGAGTATGTTCAATCAAGTAATAATGGATCTATTTTTTCACTTTTGAAACATTAGAGCAGAAGGCTGAATAAAATATTATCATTTTAATTATAGTATTTTATTTATGATAAATTAAAGATGTAGAGTAGCTTGCTACAAGTACAATATTATCCAGGTGAATAATAATTCCACATTTTGAAGCCCAGTGTATTTAACTTGCTTTTCTCAACCAACAGTCTCTCTTTTAAAGAGAATAAAATACTAAAGTAGCCTTCAGGTTCAGTTGCCTGTTGTTAGAGAAGTCATCAATATCCTGGGTGTTGTAATTACAGTTAATAAAAGTCTCTTCTTTTACAGTTAAATTACTTTACTGATACAAACATAGAAAATTATAGCTTTATTGCTATTTAGTCAATCTTGATACGTCACTTAAAAACTAACTCTGATGGAGTTTCATTGTGACATGGGTTGTTAGCTGGAAAAACACACACACACACACACACACACACACACACACAGTATGCAGAGGAGAATAAAGGATGGATAGGAGGAATCTTGGACTGAATCACTTTTTGTCATTCATTGTATGCATTTTGTATAGCAAGAGGGAAAGTTCACCTGTAACTTCAGAAAGATAGTTGATTAAAATGACAAACTACAATGAGTAATCTTTGTACTAGAATAATATTATGAGCTAGATAATTACATTTTTAAAATTTCAAAATATACAAATGTAAAAATTAATATGATGAATAATTTTTCTTAGAACTGATTCAGAACAGATATTTTAGCACTTAAATATCAAGTAATGAAGAAAACAAAGAGAACCTGTTAGATAAAAATTGCTGTAAAAAATCCAGTATCTAAACTAGAAAGCAGGTAAACTTTTTTCTGTTCAAGCTGCTTCTCACATACAGACTGAGTCAAAGCCTATTGAAATCCATGGGAGTTCAATGGGCTTTGGATCAAGTCCACAGTTACTTAAGTTGTGAAAAGGGCAGGTAAGATTTCATCTATGAAATAAATAATTAAAGCTTCATTGACATAGAGTTAGGTTACCATATGGTTTCGTACATTACCGGACAGGTGAGACCTACACTACATTGCATGAGCTCCAAAAATAATTTGCCTTAAATTACACATTCTAAATTAAACTATTTTTTAAAAAAATATTTTTGTTTTGTAGATTATATATCTGAAGATCTACATTTTTATTTGGTTTCAAGATATTTTTAAAGATTATGTATTTTGATAAGGAGAATTATACAGTACATTTGAAACTGCTTTTTGTAACATTTTAATAACAAAAATTAGATTTGAGAGAGAGGCACTAATTTTCATGTTTTAAGACAGCTCAGCTAAAATAAGGTAAGTTTGTACTCTAATGTAGTCCTAATTAGTAGTCAAAATGTATTAATTTAATATTTCCATATGACTATTGTAAACTAAGTATACTTTCTATAACATTAATTTTCATAGCCAGTGAATACATTAGTCATAATACCAACTTTGTGGTAAGACATTTGAGTTTTTTTAATATGTTGAAAGAGCGTTATTACGTTAATTACCATACCATCCTTTCGGCCATTATTTTATATTGTTTAGAATATAAGCTGAGGATAACTATCAAGTTAGTGAAATAAAATATATGAATTTGACCAGTTTACAGAAAGTATTTTGAGTAAAAAAAACAAAACACCTTTCTGCTCTAGTTTTATAGTCACTGGAAACTCAGTTTTTTTTCTTATACACTTTTAATGGTTTAATGAATGTCTGTTTAGATTGTTAATTAGAATTTACATGAATACATATTTTGAATGAAATCCTTTTCATGCATGAATATAGTAAAGACCATATCTTACACATGGTAAGATGCTTCTTATTGTTTTCTGTCTAAGGAGCGCAACTGATTAACACTTGAACTATGAGAAACTAATTTAGGGACTTATCCAATCATCATTATTCATAATATACTACACTGTTAGTGATGATACCTTCACAAAAGTATGGAAAATCAAAATACAGTTTTAACACAATGCAGTTTTACTTATTATGGTTTTTATAATAGCATTAAAAGTAAAAAAAAAAATTAACTTGATAATATATTCAGTCCATGTACAAGCATTAAGATTCTACATGTATGCAAATTGGAAATTATCTTTTTCGTATCAAAGTCCAATGGCGGTATTAAATTACATTAATAATTAGGCTTTCCGAAGCTAAAGTTTCAGTCTTTTCAGTAAGGTTAGATACTGTGCTGTCTTCACTTCAGAATGATGTCATCAGATACTGTGTATCCATAGAGAGCTGCATAGCTTAGTTACAGGGTTTTTTATTTCCTTTCTTGAGTACTACTTGAATACTAATTAATTTAATACTAGGCCTACTGTATTGTGGAACAAACTGCTTTATTATAGGTTCATTTCTGTTTCAGGGCTCATGTTGAATAGATCAGAATCACCTTTGAGGTTGACAGGAATAGTCTGTGCATTATAAATGTTAATGATATAAGCACTTTCAGTTGTTTTTAATTTTAATTTTAAATATCAGGGTGCATAATACTTGAAAATATGCTTTGATTTTAGGATGAAGTAATTGTAGTTAACTTGGATGGTTAGTTTTTTGTTTTTATTTTTAAATTAGAACTCATTTCATACCCTCCCTCTGTCCCATGTGTGGCCACTGATCAGAAACCCACTAACCAGCAGAAAAACAATTGCAGACTTAGCAAATAAGAGTCCATTTCCCTTCTGCCGGTGACATCCATGTGCTGTCTGCATAGTTAAACATTGAAAGACACAAGACACTTGTCCATGTACTTTTCATGCAGGATGCTTTTAAAAAAAATGTAGCTGGCCACTTACCCAGGGCCTGTGTAATTTTGGGCCATTTGCCCTTTTCTCCCTGCTTGCCCAGTCCTCTTTCCTTTTTGTAGCTTTCTGATGAGAAGTTTAAAAAAAAATCAAACTAAACAAATACCTTACATCAATCAATTGCCTGGTATGCTAACAACAATGTATAACTTGGTTAAACATGAGCAGGGGCGGCTCTAGGCACCAGCAAACCAAGCTGTTGCCTAGGGCCGGCTAGGGGCGCTGCGCGGGCAGGTGGACCTAACATGAGGCTCATGACTTTGTATGTATAATAGATCAGAGACCTGATTGAACAATGCTGCTGAACCAGTTTTAGTACAGTTGGTTCTGGCTGGGTACTTGGTGCGGCATGAGCCAAAGAAGTATCAGCATAGAGGGTGAATTCTGTGCTATATGCATCCAGCCTGAAATGTAAGAGGTCTTCTGACCCTACTCTGGATCTTGATCTTTGTCAATCTGGTTAATGACCCGGGTACAATAGAGGTGGCTATGGTTGTGCTGATTGATGATCTCCTAGTGGTGGATGAAGGTCAGGTATCCTTGCTGATGTTGTTACATCTGTTAGTTTTCTTCAGTACAGTTAACCATGAGGTTTTGTTGGCTTATTTGTGAACCACTGTGGGGCGGCAAAGGCTGCTTTTGAGTGGCTTAGTGGGTACTCTCACAGGATGGTGGTAGGCTACTTCTCCAATATGAAGGTGCTCTCATGTGTGGATCTTCAGGGGATCCATCTTGTCATCACATGCTTAGAAAAGTGGACTAGGTCATTAGAAGGGTTAGTGTGGAGACATGGATTGTATTGTATTCAGTATTCTGATGATGTACAACTTTGTCTCCCATCTCAGCTGAGCCTTCCATAATGGTCAGATGCATTACTAACTGTCTGTGGGAGACTGAAATATGGAAGAGGGAAAGGTGGCTGAGACTCAATCCAGTCAAAATGGAAATGATTTTGGTTGGTTGAAGGAAGCAACCAGAAGATTTGTCAGGAAATAATATCAGCCTCCTTTGTTTGAAGTATGTGTGTACTATTTTGTGGATTGAGTTTGCAAGCTGAGAGTCAGGCTTAAACTCCCAACCTCTGCTAGAAGAGCAGGAGCAGCTACAGTTAGGCTGGCTTTTTTAATCTCTGATGGCCAGAAGTGTACACTTGTTTCTTATGTATGTATTCCATGCATTTGTCACCTTGAGATTAGACTAGTGCAATGTATTCTGCATGGGGCTGCGTATTAAATCCATCTAGAAACTGCAACTAATGCAAAATTCAGTAGTCATCTTAAGTGTGTCATTTCATGAACATATTAAGCTGCTACTCTATGGGTTTATCTATATAGGTGGGGGGTTGCTACACACTAACTTGAATTTGTGCACATTGAAATGGCCTTTGTGTACACAACAAAAACCCTTGAAAAGCATAGTAACTCCCTAACTGTGCAATCAGTAATACAGTTTGTTGCAAATTGAGTTGGGCAAATTAAGTGTTTGAGTGCACTGAATGCTCCTTCACACTACTTTATCAGTCCTCCAACTGCTATACCACACTGTTTTGCATGCTGCTGTGACCCACCTGTCTGTTTACCTGTGTGCCCTCCACTGCTCTGAGGTCAAATTGACCAGATCTCCCCTCCCCGGTTTAAAATCTCGCACAGGGCCAGGATTTGTACATTTGTACCTGGATTTGAATACATCAATATTACAGTGGTATTATTACAGCAGTGCTACACAATACCTTGTGCATCCACTCAGAGCCATGCAGAGATCCTGCCATCTGGGGAGAAGCAATAGTGCAGCCATTTCTTGCCATCAACCACCACAATAAAGACATGTTCATAGATTTTGTGAAGTAGCTGTCTGCAAAGGGTCACAGCTGGGACACTAATCAGTGTCACCTGAAGAGCAAAGAGCTTAGGATCGTTTACAAGAAAACCAGGGATGCAAATCAAATCTCCAGTAATGCCCCTGTATACTGTTCATTTTATGAGGAGGTGGACAGGATTTTTTTTTAGGCACCCCACTATCAAACCCAGCTCATGTGTGGACAGTGCTGACACTGTCACTGCCACCAGCAAGGAGACTGTTAATTCCAAGAAAGACCAAGATTCAGAGGAGGATGAGGAGATCTTCCCGAACAGCCAAGGGGCTCTCCTTCAATAAAACCCTAAGAGTACCCATATAGATAGCCCAGCCAGATACTCTATCCAAGACACAGGATGATGATCCTTTTGAGGGGACCTCAGCATGTAAATATCTATCACTATAATTTGTTGTTGTTTATTTATTATGCTTTACAGCAGTGGTAACTGAATGTGCCTGTTGGCAGCTGCCATTTGTAGTGGATGTGAGCTAGGAGCCTTTCTGAGCTCCTAGCCCCTGCTTCCCTCTCTCCTTCGCCCAGGGGTGTCTCCCGTTCTTCCCCCTTTCCACCAAACACATTTTCAAAATGGCAACTGGGCCAGGTATTCAGCCGTTAACTCATACTGACATCCCAAATGTTGATTGTTTACATATCCATCTATTTATTTTCTTTTCCCTGCCTGCCTCTCTCCACTGGCTGGTGAATGCCGATCCCCCCCAGCAGCCCTATTTGTATGCCCAAACTGGCATCCACATACGGTGGCCCTAATCCCTCTCCCCTTGGGAAGTAGATTCAAATAATGAAACCTTGTATTTGTACAAAGTTTTAAAAGTTTACTGAAACAATCAGTGCAGGAAAAAAGGATAGGTTAGATTTCACAATTTACATGAGGGGTGTGTGTAGACATAGGGATCACACACCTATACAGCTATTTAGGCTATTGCTCCCAGCTGAGGCACATCAAGTACCCTTTTCAACATTGCAACCAGAGTTTTATACAGGAAAGAAGTTTAGGTTAGTTTTGTTTTCAGCTTAGCTTAGTTAGTGTACAAGAAGAATATGTAAGTAAAAGGATTGCATAGATTTAGAGCTTTTGAGGCCACCAGCTCAGGTATATCCAGTACCTTTTCCTTATTGCAATCAATTAGGCAAATGTTACATAATGACATTTCATAGCATAGTGTATAGAAAAAGACTGGGAGCCATTAAGGTTTCAAACAATCAGTGCAAAACCCACTCTATTTCTTTCTGCACTTTCTTCATGTCTCCAGAGGAGTTAAAGCAAAATTAAAGGCAAAGAAGTGCTCTCTATTGGCATGGATGTTCCATGGTTGCCCTTCCATTCCTGCAGCACTTCCAGGGGGGCCATCTTGGTGAATAACATCACAGCATATTGCTGGTCTTCCCTTTGCCTTTTTGAATAAGTCCCTTCTCTGCCTTCTAATCACCTACATTAATATAACGTCGCCAAGAGTCAAGATTGTCTTAAGAGGTACAGAAGGGATTACTGTCCAGCCCCTTCCCACACCCTAGCCATCCTCATCCCCGTTGTCTACACCCACCATCCAGATATTTAACATAAAGTTACAGCATACGCTGTAAGACCCAACCTAGGATACACACATACATACCCAACTCATCCACATCATCCATCTGTATGCATATTGCAAAACTGCAACATGAGCTATAAGACTTAACCCTGGAAACACATACACCCACTCACCTCCCCAAATATCCTTAAAACTATGACATGTAGGCCTGGTCTACACTACGTGTTTAAACCGGTTTTAGGAGCATTAAACGGATTTAACGCCACACCCGTCCACACTAAGAGGCCCTTTATATCGGTATAAAGGGCTCTTTAAACCGGTTTCTGTACTCCTCCCTAACGAGAGGAGTAGCGCTAATATCGGTATTACCATATCGGATTAGGGTTAGTGTGGCCACAGGTCGACGGTATTGGCTTCCGGGCGGTATCCCACAGTGCACCACTGACCGCTCTGGACAGCAATCTGAACTCGGATGCAGTGGCCAGGTAGACAGGAAAAGCCCCGCAAACTTTTGAATATTTCCTGTTTGCCCAGTGTGGAGCTCCGATCAGCACGTGTGGTGATGCAGTTAAAAATCAAAATAAAGAAAGAGCTCCCGCATGGACCATGCGGACATGATCACTGTAAGGGCAGGCAAATCTGTTCTATCAGCGCTCCGTTACAGAAGACGAATTCAAAAACATTTTTAAAAAATCTCCAGGCAGACACCATAGCAGGGACTCAGCGCACTGCTGCGTGACAAGCGTAACGGAAAGCCAAGGAATCAAATGGACGCTCATGGACTGGAGGACTCAAGCTATCCCACAGTTCCTGCAGTCTCTCTGAAAAGCATTTGCATTCTTGGCTGAGCTCCAAATGCTTCTAGGGTCAAACACAGTGTCCGCGGTGGGTCAGGGCATAGCTCAGCAATTTACGCACCCCCCCACCCACCCCAAGAAGTGAAAGGGAAAACAATCCTCTCTTGACTCTTTTACATGTCACCCTATCTTTACTGAATACTGCAGATAGACACGATGCTGCAGCACTCAACACCAACATCCTTGCTCCCCCCTGCCATGGGTGGCTGATGGTGCAAAACGACTGGTACCCGTCCTCATCATCAGCCTATTGGCACATGGGGCAGTGCAAAAGGGCTGGTAACCATGCTGACTAGTATCCGTCAGGTCGATCAAGCCAAGAGCTCAGCCAAGAGCCTGGCCCTAATTTTTCCTGGTAGATGGTGCAGTATGGCTGATAACCATCGTCATCATAGAAACAGGGGGCTGAGCTCCGTCAGCCTCCACCCTTCTTGTGTAAAAAAAAAGATTCAATTGCCCCTGGACTAGCAGAGGGATGCTGGGCTCCTCTCCTCCACACTCCTTACTGTCCTGTCTGGACTATCATAGCAGCTGGAGGCTGCCTTCCACTCATTTCTCACTAACAAGTCAGTGTGTCTTATTCCTGCATTCTTTATTACTTCATCACACAAGTGGGGGGACAATGCTACGGTAGTCCAGGAAGGCTGGGGGAAGAACGGAATCAACAGGTGGGGTTGTTGCAGGAGCATCTCCTGTGAATAGCATACAGCTCATAATTTCTGCAGGATCTGACACAAAGCAGCTGTGCTCTCTGATACAGTGGTTCTCTAGTACACTTGCCCATATTCTAGGCAGGACTGATTCTATTTTTAGATACCAAAAAGGAGGGATTGACTCAGGGAGTCATTTTGCGCCCCTGGCTGATCTTAGCCAGGGGCACTTATGACAGCAGCAAATGGTGCAAAAGGACTGGTAACCATGATCATCTTATTACCAATTTATGGTATTGTAGATGGTACAGTATGGCTGGTAACCATCTCTGCTGTCATGCAAAAGCATGCTTCTGTGTAGCGCTGCTGAATCGCGTCTGTGAGAGGCATCTAGTACACATACGGTGACAGTCACAAAAGGCAAAACAGGCTCCATGATTGCCATGCTATGGCATCTGCC
The DNA here is from genome assembly GCF_016161935.1 of Mauremys reevesii. NCBI lineage: Eukaryota > Metazoa > Chordata > Testudines > Geoemydidae > Mauremys > Mauremys reevesii. The sequence continues at coordinate 42,744,774 of NC_052625.1, forward strand.
AGGGCAATCCAGGGAAAAAAGGCGCGAAATGCTTGTCTGCCGTTGCTTTCCCAGAGGAAGGAGTGACTGACGACATTTACCCAGAACCACCTGCGACAATGATTTTTGCCCCATCAGGCACTGGGATCTCAACCCGGAAATTCCAAGGGGCGGGGTAGGCTGCGGGAACTATGGGATAGCTACGGAATAGCTACCCACAGTGCAACACTCCAGAAATCGACGCTAGCCTCGGACCGTGGACGCACACCACTGATTTAATGTGTTTAGTGTGGCCGCGCGCACTCGATTTTATACAATCTGTTTTGCTAAACCGGTTTATGTAAATTCGGAATAATCCTGTAGTGTAGACATACCCGTAGAGTAGGACACACATGCATAAGAGGAGCAAGGATGAGCACGACTTACCCTGTCTGAAGTCTTCCAAGACTGGGATGAATCTCCAGATGAAATTCAGAAATAGAGGGAATACTTTCCTTCTACTGAAATAGTACTAATCTGAACAATAACTACTTGGTGGTTTTTTTTTTTTTTTTAAACCCTTCCCCCAGCTATTGCACCTGATTTGGTGAGACCCTCAAGGATAGGTCCTTTATCAACAGCTGGCAAATTTGAGAGGGAAGAAATGGATGTCAAAAGAGGAGATGTTTGGAGTTCTCCTGATGGACTCGTAGGGTATGTCTACACTTGAAATGCTGCAGTGGCAGTGCTTCAGCGTGAACACTCACTACAGCAACAGGAGGGGTTTTCCTTACTGTAGTTAATCCATCTTCCTGAGAGGCAGTATCTAGGTCAACAGAAGAATTCTTCTGTCAACTTAGTACTGTCTGCATCGGGGTTAGTTTGGAATAGCTACGTCTCTGAGGGCTGTGGATTTTTCACACCCCTCAGAGGCGTAGCTATATCGATATAAGTTTTCAGTGTAGAACAAATGCAAAGCCACCAAGCACCAGAAGGGTGTTTTGCTGTTTTTAGTGGGAGAAGGATAGGCAGCTGGCCAGAGACAGCATGGACCTGACCTGGATTAGCATTGCCCTGACCAAGGATGCTGTAGAGAAGAATTGGGACATGCAGAGGAAGCTCCTGGAGGCAATTAACAGGCAAAATACTTTGCTGGAACATATATTACTGCTAGGCCAATAGGCAATGCAGAATCCTCAAGCAGGACACTGTCATGTTCTCCAACCCTTAGATAACACTGATTACTGGGATCAGCAACAGATGTACCCTGTGGTTGCCCCACAACCTTGTAGTCAGTGGCCATTCCCTCTCAAGTCCCAGCACATGGTGGCAAGAACAGCAGTGCATGAGAGCCAAGCTTATTTGAACCCTCCACTGCAACAGAGGCTGTTCTCCCACACTGCTTTAGCCCCTAAGGCAGGGCGATCAGAAGGAGAATTAAGACCTTCATATGCCTGTGACCAGGAGTGTGTGCTGCCTCTTCCCCATTGCATTGTTTGTAAATGTTCCTTAGTCGCACATTGTATCTTTCAGGTTGTGTATAATGTTTGTCTGTCAATTTGAAATGTTATCCAAGTTTTATTTTTCTATGTTTTGTACTGGCACAATTTATACAATAAAGACCATTAAATGTACCTTAAAGAAACTACAGTGCATGGAATACACCAAGACTCCCAGTTTCCACATAAGAGCACTGTATTTGGTTTTAAAAAATCATAAGAGCCTCCTCAAAATGTGAAATATATGATAAAACCTAAATGTGCCACACCAGCACTGTATGATTTTATAAAAATTCATGAAATCATCTCCAGTACTCAACAAACATATAACACTTCCCCTCCCCTAAATTACTACTGACAGCACAGCAGAATGTTTTCAAACCCTAGCCTTAAAGAAAGAGCAAAGGACATGCCTGATATTGTGCTGTGGCAATTTGCACTTTGCAATAGATGCCTTACGGGCTGCTCAGACTGCCTAGCAAACCTCTGCACCATTGCCTCTCACCTATTCTTGAGGCTCTGCCACTTGCTCTCTCTATTGTGCAAAATACAGCATGCATTTGTAATCTGAGGCAGATATTGCTCTGCCTCTAACCTTGTCATGAGAGAGCACCTTCCTTTCAATCTGCCAGATGCACGTTGTCATCCTGCAACTGCTCAAGGTATGGTTGAACAGTTCCTTTCTTCTATATGGCTTCATCAGCAAGGGAAGCAGAAGATAAGTGGCGTTTTCCAGAATGACAGGCTTAATCTCAACATCATTAATGTTGATAGTGATCCTGGGGACAAATCCTCCATTATTCATTAAGGCAAACAGTTGGGAGTTCTGGAAAAGATCCTAACACTTCATTAATGTCTGTGAACCAGCCACAACCAAGCCTTGTAACACTGTGGAGAAATATCCCTTTCTGTTTATAGACTTGAGGCCTGGTGGGGAGCAAATGGCAGGCACATAGATCCCATTAGTTGCCCCTGTACAATTTAGGAACCCTGGGCATGCAAAGCTATCAATAACCTGAGAATTGGCAATTTTTTTGACTCAGTGCATCTGTACCTTTTGCATTGCAGTGATGACCAATATAAGCTAGCTAGCATATATATAAAAATAAATAGCATATATACGTTAGTTTGCATTAAGCACAAATAGCATAGCAGTTATAAAGCAAAGCCTACAATTGGCCTATACGTTTGCTACAATCCAGTTCTCTTATGTTAAATATCCCATAATACCTTGCATTATTTGAAGTAAGTTTTGGCACAAGTAGATATATTCATTCAGTGTCTTAATACAACCTAGGGAAATACCTTCACGAACCAGTACCTGGAATGCTAGTATCCAAAACAAAAATAAGGAAGGAACAAAACAAGAAGTTAGGGAACTGGGATAAACTGATGGGTTGGATTTTAGTGATGTGTAAAGAGGTGTGTAACTTGCAAAATCATCATAAATAATACCAGCTGAACTGTGTAATTTTGGGAGCACAGCTTCTGCATAAGGTAAGAGTAACATAGCTGAAGACTGGTAATGTATAGAGAACCCTTTTCCTGTATTATATTATTATTGGCTTATAAACCTGACTGACACTGGTTATTTTGTCTCTTGAGTATATTTCATACTGAACCAAAGTGTGTTCAAACAATTGATTATAAAGTTTATCGACAAAGTGGTGAGCCTAGCCAGAAGCCATCTAACCAAAATGTCAATCGAACCAAGCAGTGTAGGGTCATGACCTAACTGCTTGGAAGGGGTTAACGTTCAGTGAGGCGTGGGACTCTAGTGTTCATTAATCTCACGTACACTAATGAAGCTGGCCGTGGCTGGACTGATGAGTGCTATAAGCGCTCCCACAATTCCAGTACGCACAGGAGGTGCTGCTGTGATTTTAAAAAAAGATATAATAAGCATTACTCCTGTGGAACTCCTATTTAAAAGTAACTGGTTTTATAGAAAGTGCATGATAAAGCAGTCTAGGCAAAATGCCAATGCTTTAGGAATTCCTGGGCGAAAAGCCATTCTTTAACTATATAGAAAGATTAATTACAAGTGAAACTTTCTGGGCAAAAATGGTGAAGTGCCAAAGTCCAAGAAGTAGCAATTATGATAGCTGTAAATAATGAGCTACTTTTTTTTTTTTTTTAAACAAAAATTTCAGTAACTAAATATAGGGGCAGTTCATTTTTGCAGGACATGAAGCACATAAATGACCCCCAGGTTTCATTAGATGGAGTAAAAGTTAAATAAGAAAACAAAGAACTAAGAGAAGGGTTAAAACTAGAAAAAGATCAAAATAGTAAATTAAAACAGCAAGTGGAAGGTATAAGCATCTGTAATATCCCTCTTGCTCACAGTTTACAAGAAATGCAGGGAAGACTAGGAAATTGTCGGACAAGATGCAGCCAACGAAAGGGAGAAAAATTAGGCTGTTGAAGACAGACTAAAAATCTTAAATCTGTTTGCGGTTGCCCAAACCTAGTTAATTACAGCAAGAAGAAGAGCACTTCTATAATCCATTAAAAGACAAAAGTAAGGCATTTGGGAACAATTTCAGATTTTGTGGGAACAGATAGCAAGCCCCACCCTTCACCAGAGGGGGTTAAAAATGAGAGTTCCTCCTTTCCACCCCCCCTACTCTAAGCCACAGAACCCCACTCCCTTCTTAGAGCTAGTAATATAACTTTTATCTCCAATATTTTTCTGTACAGGTCCAGTTTTTCTTTTGTCCTTCCTCAGTTTGCTAAACTTGGTGCCGCTGCCTGTACTTTGAAATGCCCTCAATTAATCTCTCTTGGCTGATGTCACTCTCCCTTCCCACATTGCTTTCTCCTCATTTCTGCCCTCCCTTTCTTTTAAAAGTTAAAAGTTTATAGTTGTTACAGAAATCTCTGTTGCAGAAAGAGCAATGGAGAAGCTGGAAAAAAAACCCAAAGAAACCATCAAAATGGTTAAGATAAAAAGTTTATAAGTCCAGTAAATTGATTTTAGCTCTTCAGGGATGTAGCATCTGAAGATACTCAACCTTCTTGAAGATATAGTTACCAAGCAACAGAAATGCTAACTTTGCTTCAAATCCTAGCCACTAATATAAGAAACGTGTTTTCCATATTTCTGTATAGCAGTATTCTTAAGATAAAAGTAACAAGTAATGGAAATTGCCTTAAGTTAACTTAATTAATACTGTACAACAAAGTGGGCAAATAGCTTAATAGAGATTTTTATCAATGCTTATTACAAGTTTAAATAAAAACTTGCTGATTAAGTGTTTAATTCTTTTGTTTACTGTTTTTGCTTTCCAAAATGTGTTGCCTTAATAACTTTAAGGTCTTAATGCCTTATCTTGTATTGCTATAAATACAATTTTGGCACCATTGTAATTGTAAGTTTGCCCTTTGTCATGTATATTGTCTTATGTTGTGTGTCACTTGACTAATTTTTGTTGCAAAAAAGCCAAATTTATACTCATAATTAAAAAAATTAATATAAGTGGTATCATACTATTTAATATTAAGGCTGGATCATAACCATCATTAAATTAAAAATTTTCTGAAAAGCTCAAAAAGGCTGCAGTGATAAATATATGTACATATATTTCAGTCTTAATAAATAATGCAATTTCAAACAAAAAGGTTTTTTTAATTTAAAAGCTTTTTGATCAAAGGAGAAAAAAACAGTAGGGCAGCAGTTCTCAAACTTTAGTAACCCAAGGGCCCCCATTCTGATTTAAAAATTTTTTGGGGACCCCTAAGTCCCCCTGCTGATCTCAAGACCCTGTCCCCACCCCACCTCTTCCCACCCCTGCTCTTTCCATCCCGCCTCCCTCTGTCACTTGCTCTCCCTGATCCTCACTCACTTTCACCAGGCTGTGGTAGGGGGTTGGGTTGCAGGAGGTGGGTGCGGACTCTGGGAGAGAGTTTGGGTTCGGGAGGAGGTGCAGGGTGCAGCTTTAGGAGGAAGTTTGGGTGAGGGCTCTGGGTTGGGGCAGGAGGTTGGGATGTGGGAGGGGGTGAGAAGTTCAGCGTGGGTTGGGCAGTGCTTGCCCCGGGCGGCTCCCGAAAGCGACTGTCACATCTCCTTGGCAGCAGCTCCTAGGCAGGGGTTCTCCATGCACCGTCTCTGCCTGCAGGCACTGCCCCCACAGTTCCTAGCCAATGGGGGCTGCAGAGTTGGTGCTCTGGATGGGGGGACAGTGCCCAAGGGCCACATGGCCACAGGGACGTGGTGACCGCTTCCGGGAGTGGCGCAGAGTGGAGCCAGGGCAGGTAGGGAGCCTGCCTTAGCCCCACTGCGCTGCTGGACTTTTAGCGCCTAAAATCTCCTGGTTTGGCTTCAGGAGCTTCCTGGAGATGCGGGGTGGGGGGAGGAGTTGACCCTCTGGAGTACCCTTGGGCCACCCCCAGGGGTCCACGGACCCCAGTTTGAAAAATGCTCCTGTAGGGGCAAAACCTCTAATATTACCTTATTACTTCAACATTAATGTAAAGGTATTAATAAAATCATATTTTAATAAAGCGTCTATAAACTTATTTAGCCCCTTTATTAAATATTAAAATATAGATATAAATAGGATAATATATATTGTTCAACATTGTTGCTATATCTGATTATGTTGCAAAATGTTAGAGCTGACCAAACAATTTCAGCAGGTCTCTAACTTTGTCTTCTAAGCACAAGCAAATGTCATGAAAGTTTAATGCCCTCAAGTGCTTGCATAAATCTGCATGTAAACTTCATTTTGGTTTAATTTTTATACTATTTTGTGTTATGCTAAGAAAAAGTATTGGTTATAAGGTTTATACTTTCTAATATTTAACAAAAATTTAATTGCTACCACAAGCAGATTAATTCTAAAAAGCTTGGGTAAAAATTCTGTGACTAACTCCCTAGCTAAAATAGTGCTCAACAAGGGAGAGCAATGCATGTTCTCACAGAAGATTGCGAGCATCTATTTTAGCAGTCAAGCACTATATCTGTTTTAAAAAACTAGTAGTGCACATATTGAAGGAGTTATAATGAATGTTTTTATGCAAAAACTGCAAAAGCATCTAAATCATGTTTAATTTGTGCTAAAGAATTGGAAAAATCAGAATAAAAATCAAAACCATTTTAATAATTGGGGAAAAAAATTAGATTAACATAACCAGGTCATTGTTGTCATATGCTGTACCAAAGTGTAGTTTGTGTTATAAGTGACTTGATCCCTATTATATTGTAAATGAACTAAGTTAATCTGTATATAAATTTGGTTTACTGAAAACAAGGGAAATATAAGTTTAAAAAAAAAAAAGTTAACCAACATCCCACTGCCAGAAGACATATTAGTGAAGATGCCCTAGGCATTGGAAGAAGAAAAGATAGTGTGTTTATAAATAAGACTGGACAACTACACTTCAACATACTATATATGGACAACTGAGTATGCAATCGACTATAGAGACATTACAAAGACCACTAGCCCAGCCAGGCCTAATTGTTGTTTAAACTGTATATTGTTAAGCAAAATTAGTTTATGCATATACCTGTACTTTTAAATCATTCTCAGTGGAATATGGCTGAATTTGGTTATTGTGGAAAAGCAAATGGATTATGACTGTATACTTCTTTGATAATTGTATAATAACATCTTATCAGGAAGGTGCACAAGACTCAATGGTCGGGCAAAAGACTGTTCAGCAGTCTAGTATATTTCAAAACAGGAGACTCCACAATCTAGATGGAATTATTGGTTACATTTCAGGATTATTTGAATCTGGAATATCTATTGGGAACAGGGATAATATGAAAAATATGTATGTATAAACCTCACCCACATTAGTGGTTTTGAGCATCAAGAACTGGAAACTCTCTCTCTAAATCCATAATTCATGGCATTGAGGTGTAGCTACTAAAAACAAAAAAAGTATGTGGTGTATAATATGCACAACATTGCTAACCTGTTTAACCTAACACAAGCAAAATTTAATAAATTAATTCCAACAAATAAAAATGTAAAGGAAAATCAGGAAGGTAAATAAATATTTGTACTGCTTATGGGAATTACATGTTAACTACCATAACCAATTCATTAGGGAATATTGAGAAAGGAAAACTGCATGACCTTATTAGTGATGAACAGTTAGCTAACTGCTATTTCCCTCAGTGTCTAACAAAAACTATGGTAAACCGGTAGTGCGTTGAATCATGTAGGCAAATTCCCTTTCTTAGTGGAATGTGACTGAATTTCGCTATTGTGTAAAAGCAAATGTATCATTACTGTATTCTTTGTTAATATAATAGCATCTTATCAGGAACATGCACAAGACTCAATGGCTGGGTAGAAGACTTTTTGTAATTTGATGTCAATGATATCACATCCTAATCAAGCCATATGTTGTTCAAAACAGTCTTGCTCAATGTCTGATTCCATGTATGATTTTTTTTACATTATTATTACAATATTTGATAACTTGGTTACTGTCCATTTAGTAGGTTACCTAAAAGATGGCATCTACGAGGGGTGATTGGATTTAGCTTCACTATTGGTATCGCACAGCAACACACACCTGGAGAGCACTGCACATACCTTGCGTGTTCCACTAAGAGAGATCAATACATGTGCCAATGCAATGTTTTTGAGATTGCGACTCCAGTATGGCCATAATGGTTCAGGCCAGTACAATGGAACAGAGAAGCTGAGCTGCTCCTGTCTCCTGCCCAGTGAAGCTTACCAAATGGCGACAACCCGCAGTAAGGGTAACCTTTAAGATGGATGGACAGTATGGAAGCCTGACTTGTAATGTTACTACTCCAAATTTCTGTTTTACTCTTCATGTATGTAGCACTGTGGGGGACACTGTAATAATGCCTATTCCAATTTCAAAATAAAGCTGTTATCAAAAGTGAGTCTTTAACATGCATATTAATTCACTCATTTAAATTTAAAAACATTACTAGACACAAAAGACATACACGTTATTTAGATTAGCAATGACATGCACAAGGCAGACCTTATCCATGATGGGGATCTTAAAATATTAATTTCTCATTTGGACACAAGTTCCATTTAAAGCTTTACTTGTGGTTAAAGGTGTATTAATTTTAACTGTGTTCATTATGTATTGCCACTTATGCAGGGGTAAAACATTTTAAATTATGTTTAAAGGCCCTCCCCACAGTTTCACACATTAATTTGGCAAAGGTATCACCTTTTGCTATAACAATTAGCAAGGTTACAAGTGGAGGCCTGGTGACCAATATATGCCAACTAGCATATATATAATATAAATTAATATATATAATATAAATTAAAAATAGATATTATCTGCTCCATATATACATTAGTATGCATTAAGTATAAACTAGCATTAAGTACAACTAGTATAGCAGTTACATAGACTAAATTGGCCCATATCTTTAATCCTTTTGTCTCAGCCTGACTATTGATACAGTTAACAGCACTGTCCGATCTTTTACATCAAGGCAGCAAAAGAACTCTTCATACACAAGTTTCATAAGGGTATATTTGGCAGCCATTAATGTCTTTCACCATCCATTGGAAAGCTTTGCCGTATTTTTTTGAGTACAAAATCTAGTTTTCTTAAGAGGTGATTATATATTTTTTCTACCTATTAGGGAGACATCTCTGGTTTGGGAGCTTAATATGGTCCTTTTGGCACTCGTGAAACCATTCTTTGCATGCTGGGAAATTGACCTCTTGCTCTGTCATCCCTGTGCCATTTGTTTCTGTGAGTGCCTCACCATGCATTGCCAAAGCTTCCCAAAGGACTATGCACATGATGGTGGTGGGTTGCACACAGCAATACTTACCCATGGTGCATTGGCACAAGCACTTCTGGTGAGAATGTGCAGCACTGATGCAAGGAGCCAACTATGCATGCACACAAGCGATCTACTGACCGTGGTGGCTTTATGCTGACATAACTTGAGTCAGCAAAAGTTGATAGTGTAGACTTGCTTTCAGTTACTAGTATTCTCCCAAACCTCATGTCAATCATGAGGAAGGTAGGTTACGTCTATTAGACATTCTGTGTTGGCTTTTTATCTTCAGAGAACAGACCCTTCAGAAACTCCCTGAGGCTTTTTAATTTTCTTTGTGGAAAGGATTAGGGATATCCCTATCTCCACACAGAGACTAAGTAATTTTCAGGGTGTATAAGACATGTTAAGAAATCATGACTGTAGATTCCCCTCCTAACCTTGGAGCCCATTCAGCAAGCTCAGTCCATTTCAACAGCCTTGTTGAGGAAAAACTCCTGTTGTTGACATCTGTAAGGCAACTACACATACAGGTTGCTAGAGCAGATGCTTCATTTGAGGTGGCTGTATTTTAGTCTGTCTTCGATAGAACTCTGAAACACCTACCTTCATAGTTGAATCCCTGTATGGGTGGCACCTAGAATAGAGCAGCCACAGGGACAAGCAAAGGAGTGGTTACTTATCTGCATCGTGCTTCACAACCCACCTTCCCTCCCATCTGCTTCAAAGTCCCTAGTTTAGGCTGGGTTCCATGGTAGAAAAGGAACTGGATTGGCAGTTGGTCCCACATTAGCCTACGTATCCTCGATAAAGTGCATGAGGATATTTAAGGCATATGCATGGATTAAGCAGACAGTTCTGGCAACAACAACAAAAAATCTCTGATTGAAGGTGCATTGGGTACATGCGCACCTTGATGAACTCCATTTACTGCACAGGTAAGTAACCTCTCCTCTCAGAAATGAGTTCATATGTTTGTAATGTTTTCATTAGGTTAATCAATCAAACATTCTGATTCAACATACCTTGGCTGTTGGTAGGTATGAGCTGGGTTTCTTGAAGTTGAGTATTTCCTCCATGCCTATTCAATATAATCATTACAGAATTCAGGGCTCTTCTGTACGTGTACATTGTTCTGGAATTTTCACAGTATGGATGTACCTTTTTAGTAACAATCTATATTTCCAATAAAAAAAATAATGTTTGTGCACATACTGATCAATGTGAAAGGAGTTGATTCTGTTTTCAATTTCTGGTAGACTAGCTGAAGTTCATCAAGATGTGATGAAAAACTGTATAACATGACATGGTAAGACAAATATTCAAAATGATGCCAGAGATGTTAAATACCTTTATTTTTGGCAAATCTGTGTGACGTCTCTTACATGAGAACTAATTTAGGACATGTTGGATGACTATAAGAAAATACATCTGTACCTCGATAGAACACTGTCCTCGGGAGCCAAAAAATCTTACCGCATTATAGGTGAAACCGCGTTATGTTGAACTTGCTTTGATCCACCACAGTGAGCAGCCTCCCCCCCCCGAGCACTGCTTTATGGTGTTGTATCCAAATTGGTGTTATATTGGGTCACGTTATATCAAAGTAGAGGTGTAGTAGGTTAATCAGCTGATCACTTTTTTTTAACACCATATCTAAAATACATCAAAACTGAAGTAGTATAATTTTATTTTAGTAACCTTGCATATACATTAGAGACGCTGTAGGTATCAGTTATTGAACCATCATATTCTGAAATCTATTGTAGATTTTTTTTTCTTTTTATTTCTTTTAGTATCTCCTGAGGCAGTTGGATTTCTGTCAGCTGTTGGAGTGTTCATTATCCTCATGTTGCTTCTTTTTCTATATATTAATAAGAAGATGTGTTTTGAAAATGTTGGTGGCTTCCCAGACCTTGATTCAGGATACAATGTAAGGAAGAATTCACAAGACAAACTTTGTAAGTATCTGAAATATATTCTACTCAGTTTAATTCTGTAAAAGTTAATAGACACTTTCACAGAGTAATACAAAATGGACCAAATGAAAGAGACCTGTTATATGTATAAAAGTTTATGATGACTGTTTGCTATTTGGAGGAAAGGCAGCCTCTGTGACTGCTTGCCCCCAGAAACTTTACAGTTCTCCATGGCTATATAGCCAAAGAGATTATCTTTGCTTATGACAGTGGTTCTCAAACATTTGTACTGGTGACCCCTTTCACATAGGAAGCCTCTTAGTGTGACCCCCATCCTTATAAATTAAAAATACTTTTTAAATATATTTAACACCATTATAAATGCTAGAGGCAAAGTGGGGTCTGACAGCTTGTGACCCCCCATGTAATAACCTTGTGATCCCCTGAGGGGTCCCGACCTCCAGTTTGAGAACCCCTGGCTTATGAGAAGATACTTTTCCCTCCCTATGCTCCTTGATATTGGATGCATAATGCCAATTGAAATATTGCATGGTTGTCTATAATTGCCCATCTCAAATAGATGTAGGTGAACTACATTGTTGGAGATTGTACTCTGCATGCTGAGTAAGTCCTTCAGTGTCCTTGCACAGGAGGTGGCTCATTCAGTTAGTCAGGGAAGAATTTTCAAGGAAATCACTCACCAGAAAACACAAGGGTTTCTCTTGGTGGCTAATAACTCATATCTAGAGCTTGTCTATATGGAAGATTGGATACTATCTTTGGCTTACTGGATCCTGACTGTCCAAAAAAATTTAATAATAGAGAAACTACTCTATCAGGGTTATGAATTTTGTATTTCTCTGGGATTGGAGATTGGTAAAATGGCCTTTGGGCTGGAAGAATTCCAGCTGGCTTTGTTGGCTCTCTTGTAAAGAAGAGACGGGCCTGGGATAAGGAGCTATAGAGTATGGGAGATGATATGTTTATTTTACTTGGGCTGTTCTTCTTTCCTGCCTTCTTGAAAGTTGCTTCCCAAAAGGGAGGAGTAGGTTTTGTTTTCTGGGGCAGGGGCTAGGGCTTCTTTCTCTCCTTCCAGCTGTGGAACAATTGTCTGTGACCCAAAGTATCTCACATTGCTTAGAAAGCAACAAATGGTTTGAGCTGAGGAAACCCTTTGGGGTATGTGCTATTGTGCAGCTATTATGTTAATCTACAGTAGTTCATTGCAGTGTGAATTAATTTGGTAAAAGTACATAATTTTAAAGTGTTTAAAACTTCTTCTTTGCAGGTATTGAATAAAATACACATTTTCCCCTTGTTTTGTTGTATTTTTGAAAACAAATACTCATTGTATTATGGCTAGTTGATACTGAACTTTGATGAAAGACTACTTATTTTGCAATGGAAAAATATTGTTTTGAGCTAGTTGATCTTGGCTTCATTTCAAAGATTTTTTTACTTCAATTTATTATTTCCTTCAGTACATATAGAATTTTGGGCAAGAACAAAGCTGCAGTGGCTGCAAGTTATATAGTAGGCTTTTGGACAGCAAAACTAGATAAATGTAAAATTGAGTCTTTTGGGTGGGTGACAAATTCACAAAACTGAAGAACTTTCTACCAAAAATAATTTGTTGGTTAAGATTGGACAAATGGCATTTTTCAAAAACTTTCAACAAAATCTGAGCCTTCCTTCTGTGTCTTCTTTGGTTGACTCTCTTAGTAATGCTGTAGATGATCTGACCAGTGCTATTGGAGAGGTCAGCTATACTGTAGCTGATTCAGTCACAGAGCAGGTAACAAGCATGATAAATGGCCTTCGCACAGAAGATGAAAACTCTAGAATGCAAGAGGATAAATCTATGCTTATTAGAGAGGAAAATATAACATCATTAGCAGAGTCTAAGGAAACTAATATGAAGGAAAAAAGATATGTTGAAGAAGATAAACATAAGCAGACTCATTATTCTGATTCATCAGATTCTTTAAAACAAGAGTTGAATCAAGCTAGAATGTCAGTTCATGTCCAGGACAAAAGAAACAATCAATTAAAACGGGGAGATGCTAACAAACATTCTAATAATATGGAAGCATCTGAAGACATGAAAAAAGTAGGAAGACATGTTAAAAGCAAAGGAGCCACTGGAAATAAATACTTGGAAAATGAAAAGTTTTCAAAGGATAATAATTTGAATAGTAACAAATTTATAACAGATGAACCTATTATTAAAGACTCAGGCAATGGGTTACATGCAGTACTGGAGAATTCTAAGGCTCACTTGAATAGAAAAGTCAAATCCAGGTTTTCAGCGATTGATTTTCAGGACCCCAAAGAGCAGCCCTGTACAGATGGATACAAGGATTCAGAAGCAAAAGCAAATGACCTACCAAAGCAGAGATTACCAGAATCAAATTTTAAAAAGACACCGAGTGATCATCCTGATTATGTTAATGAAGTAAAAGCAAAGAAATACAAAACTTTTTCAGATGGTAATGAACAAACCATAGTGAAACATGAAGAAAATGCAACAACCACATTTTCTAAAGAAGGTAAAAAGAGAAACTATAAGGAATCAGAAAAGATTTCAAGAGAAGTAAGTAGCAAGAAGACACCAGAAAAAGGTGAGGTGTCTTTCATCAAATTTTTCCATTAGGCCTTTCCTGCATCTTTTTCTACATACTACTTTTATCTCCTAATTTACAGACTTCACTAGAACTAGAACAATTCTTCCTTTTAAATGAGATCACTTTACAGTATATTTTATTTTCTAGGTAATTTATTCTCTAATTGCAATGATATTTATTGAAAACCAGTTAATTTTTTTCTGTAATTGGAGACTCAAAGAGTTTGGCTTGTTTAACCTAACTAAAAGAAAGCTGAGGGGAGATATGAGTACTTCAGAGGGATAAATACCAGGGTGGAAAAGGAGTTAAAGTTAAGTACCAGTGTGGAGTACCATGATTTGAGGACTTCAGAAACTCGGCTAGAGGTTAGGGGTCTATTACGGGAATGACTGGGTGTGTAGGAGGTTAGATTAGATGATCATGATGGTCACCTCTGATCTTCAAGTCTGAGTCTATTCTAGTACTCATGATTAAATCTCTGTCGTTTGTTCTAAATTTTCTTTTTTCCAAATAAAAACTATTTTGCATTTTCTGAAGTACTTTGTGTGGTTTCTGTCGGGTACTGGGAATTTTTCTCTAGTCTTTGGCTCTAGAATGTTCCTAAAAGTCTGTTTATTTCAGTGGTCCTGGTCAGAATGTGTAAGAGAACACTTAGTGCCGCAAACTGTACTATATTGTCTAGGAACAGCTTCAAAGCATCTGTGTTGCCCTTATTGCATGTGGATTAGGAAACATATATGTGAGCTTAATATTTAAATTTATTTTTCTAACATTTTATTTGCGATTACAATATTCTCTCAGAAACAACAAAAATCCAAAATTAATCTTCTTTATTCTTTGAAAGCAGTTTAAATTCTTTTGTGCACTTTTTAAGACTATCTAGAAAACAGTTTTTTAAGGTCTGCAGAAAACATTCAGGATGGGATTTTGAAGGCATATGATAAACAAAAAACTGAATTTTTGATATATTTGTACTGTGGTAGAAAAATTTCCCAGCATTTGTTTTCTGCTTAAATAACACAGTAATTTTAGGATAGAATAATCACTGACAAGAGGTAATTAAGAACCCTGTAGACTTAAAAATTTAAAAACTTGGCACTTTACTAAATTATTTCTATGACTTGTCTTAAGGAAGATTAATCTGATACAGAGAGATTTCTTATATGTGCTGTTGGTAAATATGCTTTGTGATGTGTTTTTAGCATACTGAGCTTATAAAATATGTACATATGTGACACTACGCAAATTATTTAATGAGCTAAATTTCATATTTGCAAGTAACTTAATTTTTAAGATGAAATGTATACTTATAAGTATGTGGATTCATTGCTGGTGAAAGGCATCAGTTGGTGAGAGCCTGATAAATGAAAATCTGGGGAGCAGCTGGGCAAATGTCCTATACACATTGTTCTGCCAGCATATTTCAACCCTGATCTGAGGGAGAGGCAGGCAAAAACTTACTTTAGAGATAGCAGGGGGTCCTTCTCCATGTCATGTGCAGGTCATCACTCCTCTGCTGAATCTACCAGTTAGAACAAAGCATACTGGTGAGTTTATGATGTGAGAGATGGAATTGGAACCTATGAAACTGATTTCATATAGTTAGGGTTGCCAGGCATCTGATTTTTTTCCTGGAATGCCCGGTCAAAAAGGGACCCTGGTGACTTTGGCCCGCACTGCTGACCGGGCCGTTATAAGTCCAGTCGGCGGCACAGCGGGGTGCCCTGGGTTAAGGCAGGCTCCCTGCCTGCCCTGGCTTTACTAGGCTCCTGGAAGCAGCTTCCAGGTCCTTGCAGCCTCTAGACGCATGGACAGCCAGGGAGGCTCCGCCCACTGCCCCCTCCCCGAGGGCTGGTTCTGCAGTTCTCATTGGCTGGGAGCCGCGACCAATGGAATCTGCAGGGGGTGGCATCTAGGGGCTGCAGGGACCTGGCGAACACTTGCCAGGATCCCGAACCCCCTCCTGCAGCCCAATCCCCTGCCCCAGACCGGAGTCCCCTCCCACACCCAGAATCCCTGCTGGAGCCCACACACTCCCAACCCTGTGCCCCAGACCCGTCCTGCATCCCAAACCCTTCATCTCCAACCCCACCCCAGAGCCCATACCCCCAGCCGGAGCCCTCACCCCCTCCTGCATCCTAAACCCCTGATCCAGCCCGGAGAACTCTCCCGCACCCCAAACCCCTGGCCCCACCCCAGAGCCCGCACCCCTAGCTGGAGCCCTCACCTCCCTCCCACACCCCAACCCCCTACCCCAGCCCGGTGAAAGGGAGGGAGGGAGGGGGGATAGAGCGAGTGGGGGCATGGCCTTGGAGAAGGGCCAGGGAATGGGCGGGACCTCTGGAAAGGGGTGTGGTAGGGGCAGGGCAAGGGGTTTGGGTTCTGTTCGATTAGAAAGTTGGCAACCCTACATATAATGACATAAAATGGAAAATACCTCTTATCCCTATTTGAGCTGGACTGGATTCAAACTAGTGACCTCATTAGCAATATCCTAAGGCATCAACTCACCCAGTAAATGGTAACTTAAGATATGGTCATATATGCATATTCAAAATAGAGTTGATAGCACTATGTATGGTTACAGTTGCCTGACATTTCCCATTATGAGATTCTGTTTTCAGTTGCTTATAACTTTGCCAGACTTCTACTGTTTAGGCCGAAATTTTCCATGCTGTGTCTCTTTTTTAGTCAGATTTTTGGGTTTTTGGGGCATGTATGGCCGTCCCTCCCTGTCAATCTCAGAGGGAGGCCACACCCTTAAAGTGGCAATCTATCAAAGGAGGAAATTACCAGTTTGTGATACTTGGGCCCTCTAAGATGGGCTGAGCAACAATCAGTCTGCGTAGAGCAATACAGAGTCTTGGAACCCAGGCCCCAGGTAGGGTGGAGCACCAAACAGTCTAGTGTTCTGGCCTGTAGTCAGGGCAGAACAGCAAAAAAGTCTAGGGGCCCAGGTCCTCAGGCAGGGTGGAGGCATCAAATAGTTAGGCGTCCTTATTCTAGCAGCTGGCCAAAATACACAGGCCTCTTGGCCTAAAGATGGGGAGGTTGCCATCCAAGGGGTGGGATGGCAGGGGGACCCAGGCCCACTCTACTCCACCAGGTCCTAGTCCAGGGCAATACTGGGTCAGTGGGGATCTGCCTACAACACACTGATCTAGAATCAAGCCAAGACTCAACCAGACTGTAGTCTTGTTTTCCTGGGCTACTTCCTACATCCCTTTTGTGTGGTACTTCCATTTTGTGGGTGTCCTCTATTTTCCCAGGGCAGGTGGCCAGTGGTAGCCACTGCAACTCCTCGGCATCTCGATTGGCCGGTTGCTATAGCAAGTTCTCAGTATGGTTGAGATACTCTTCAGGTTCCAGCATCACAAGAGACGCATCTGTCTCCCTTGGCAGCTCCAGCCCAACTGAGCTGCAGGGCCTGCCTTTTATACTTCTGGCTCCTGTCCTGCCCCTCTGCTTCCGGTGGGCCGGGCATGGCCTTCCTGGCTCAGCCCACCAGAGGGCAGGTTGTGGTCCCTCCTTGTCAGTCTCAGAAGGCAGCCATGCCTCCTTGCTCCAGTTTTGTTTAAGTTTCAGCTAAAACACTTCAGCTGGTTCCAGGAATGAGATTAGGGAAAAATAAATTGGCCCATGTTTAAAAAAAAATAAATCGTATAACAGTTTCATTGAGATGCTTTTGCACCTCCCTGCTATGGAGCAAGAGCTTGAAATTTGGGAGTGTGGGAGGGGTGTTCTGGTGTAAGAAAAGTGCCTTTTGCTGTTTCTGTGGAAAAATTGCCCAAATTATACCAAGTTATAAACCTCTGGGAAAATTGCAATTTGTAAGTACTCAATATAGGCTTTTGTAACCATGCCTTAGTGGGTCACAACTGAGGATGCCAAATTCAGGACTAACTGCTGAGAAATAGGGCAAATACAACCCAGAACTGGTGGTTATTCTTTTGTGGCTGGTTTGATATAGCTTATAAAAGTAAACTCCTGTTTCATCACACTGGCTAACAAGAAAACATAAAGGCAGTTTCCTCAGGGATTCCAGTTCTGATATTACCACCAAAAGCACTGTATTCAGAGATGAGTGGTACTTTACAACCAGTCTAATTAAATAATAGGTTCTTCTGATCCCAAAGGACCAGTCACACACCCAGGTCAATATGTAACTTAGATCTTACCCAAAAATCATGCTGATGCCAATCCTTTATTATCTAAAATCCAAAAGTTTATTTATTAAAAGAAAGAAAGGTGAGAGTTAAAATTGGTTAAAGGAATCAATTCCATACAGTAATGGCAAAGTTCTTGGTTCAGGCTTGTAGCAGTGATGGAATAAATTGCTGGTTTAAGTCAAGTCTCTGGAGTGCATCCACAGCTTGGATGGGTCATTCAGTCCTTTGTTCAGAGCTTCAATTTGTAGCAAAGGTTCTTCAGAGGTAAGAAGCAGAATTGAAGACCAAATGGAGATGTTTCCAGGGCCTTTTATAGCTTTTGCCATGTGGAGGGCATTCCATTGTTCTTACTGTGGAAAATTACAGCAAAAAATGGAGTTTGGAGTCACATGGGCAAGTCACATGTTCATACCCAATTTCCCTAGTCATTGCAGGAAGCCATTACCTACACTCCAGACAGCACATTTACGTGACAGTCCACTCAATGTAGATTGGCATCTCCCATGGTCCATTGTCAACCAAGTGTTTCTTGATGAACCACTCAACTTGAAAAAAAAACAGGAGTACTTGTGGCACCTTAAAGACTAACAAATTTATTTTATTTTAACAAACTTCTTCGGATGCATCCGAAGAAGTGAGCTGCAGCTCACGAAAGCTCACGCTACAATAAATTTGTTAGTCTTTAAGGTGCCACAAGTACTCCTGTTTTTTTTGCGGATACAGACTAACATGGCTGCTACTCTGAAACCTGTCACTTAACTTGAGTGGTCCCTCCAAGATGTGCTGGCGAGCTACCTTGTGGGTGGTACCCGAGGAGCGAACATTTTAAATCCAGATATAGAGCCAATAATAACTTCAAATACAAAAATGATACATGCATACAGATAGCATAATCATAACCAGTAAATCATAACCTTTTCATAGACACCTCACTTGACAACCTTTGTACAAGATTTGCTGCAAATATATAAAAGTGGTTGCAACAATTATCTATATGGTCCTATTTTAATCAGATAACGTCACAGCTTGTTATAGTTTGTGAGCTAAATTCTCGGAAGACTCTGTCTGCACTGGGCATGCTCCATTCCAAGAGGCCAAACAGGACTTTCTGAGCAGTTGCTGTTTCTGAGTGCTGTGGGCTATTTTAGGGTCAAGCATCACAACTAACAATAGGGAGACTCTCTCCCCTGTGCTTTCAGTGTTCCCACTGCTGATTCTCAGATTGTTTAGAGGAAGAAACTGCCTGAGTGTAATGCAGAGTCCCCTGGATTAAGATGACTGCGATTGGGAACGGGGTGGGGGTGGGAATGGGAAATGACTAGACTAGGAGGACTGGGAGTTATGGGCTGGGTGAGAGAGACTGAGATTGAATGTGGAGCTGGGGCGTAAGTTCCAGGAATCATTGGGCATTGAAATTGAGGAGAGGAGACCAGGGCAGTTGACTGGACCTAGGAGTTGGGGTGGAGGGAATACAAGACTCAGATGGGAAGCCCAGATAGGGAGACTTGCTTGGTATCGAAAATGGGACTGAGATGAGGAGCTCATGGGTGGAGATGGGGGTTGGCTAAGCAATAAGACCTGGGTTAGGGGAAGGGACTAGTGGTGGGAACTGGGGTGAAGAGATGGGGGGGCAGGGAAGAGGCAGGAGAGGGACGGTAGAAGGAATGGGGTGGACGGAGTCAGGCTTGGGGGAAAGTGGAGCAGAAGGGTCTGTGACCACTAGAACACACTCCCCTTCAGAACCTAGAATGTTAGCAAATATCTATGAAATCCACTGGCAAAGTGTGTGTCTCATCTTCCTCTAGTGGCTGGTCCACACAGAGAATGAGAACCTGTTGTTGCTGCCACCATACAGCATTAGCTCAATTGGCAAAGGTCTGTGCTGTGAATCTAAGGATTTCAGTTCTGCTGATGACTCGTGGGTGTCAATATGATTCCAAATGGTGGAATTTCTGTTATTTCAGTTTGCTTTTTCAGAAACCTGGGAAGTTGCACACAAAAAACTTATGTAGAAAAAAAGTTAAGATTGCAAAAAATGTAGGAAATGTCAGTATTAAAGTTGTCTGTGCAACCTTAATTTGGCTCCCTTGTGCATATGCATTGTGATGCGATCTTTAATTAGATGAACACGTGCTATTTTTTTCCACTATTCCCGTTTGATTCAAAGCACAGGATGGGCCATGCAGTGTTGTTTAGGGAAAGAGGCCTTTAGTACTTCTGACTCATTTGTTGCAAAAATTGGAAGGTGTGTGGTGAATGAGGCAGAGACGTCGTAATATGGAATTTCTTGGTTAGATTGGAGAGAGGTAAATAATGGTGTCCCCCCAGGGGTCTGTACTGGGACCAGTGCTGTTCAACATATTCATAAATGATCTGGAAAAAGGGGTAAACAGGAGGTGGCAAAAATTTGCAGATGATACAAAACTATTCAAGATAGTTAGTCTGCTTGGCACTTGCCAAGAGCTACAAAACGATCTCACAAAACTGGGTAACTGGGCAACAAAATGGCAGATGAAATTCAACGTTGATAAATGCAAAGTAATTCACATTGGAAAACATAATCCCAACTATACATATAAAATGATGGGGTCTAAATTAGCTGTTACCACTCAAAGAGATCTTGGAGTCATCGTGGATAGTTCTCTGAAAACATCCACTCAATGTGCAGCGGCAGCCAAAAAAGCCAACAGCATGTTGGGAATCATTAAGAAAGGGATAGATAATAAGACAGAAGATATCATATGGCCTCTATATAAATCCAGAATATGCCCACATCTTGAATACTGCGTGCAGCTGTGGTCCTTAGCCTCTGTTTGCCAAAAGCTGGGAATGGGCAGTGGGATGGATCACTTGATGATTACGTGTTCTGTTCATTCCCTCTGGGGCACTGGCATTTGCCACTGTCAGAAGACAGTATACTGGGCTAGATTGACCTTTGGTCTGACCCAGTATGGCCATTCTTATACCACTAGAATGCCCCTCTCCTTTGTTTATGAGAGTTGCTCAAATTAGTTACTACCCACGTAAAACAATTTAAATGATAAACTTTATCTTAAATTGTAATCATAGTTGAAGAGGCTAGTGTGCACTTGTTAGTAGTGCATGTAGCCCCAACCAACCTATTTGTGCAGCTCAGGTGGGTATGCTAAATGTACAGGAGAGAGCCTCTTTCCTGTGCAATTGAAGAACTCCACACTTGTGGAAGACTTCATTCTAGTCTGGTTATGTTCCTAAACTCCACTGGAAAAGAGCTTCTATTCAGGATTTCCTTCAGCCAAATGCCTTCCCCATTTGTGGAGCTACCACAGTGAGGAGGGGCAAAGGCAAGGGCTTCTGCTGACCATATGCAGTTAATTGGAGTTTCAGGCAATGATCCTGGTGACCTTTATCAGGTTCTCAGGAGCCCATCCTTATCCCTCTTAGACCTTAAGATCCACACTAACCTTTGCTTCAGCTACTGTGCAGCTTACAAAATTGGATAGACCCCTTCTTTAATCCTTTTGCACACCATAGGAGGTGCCAGCCCCCAGCAAACTGTAGGAGTCTTTACCCAGCCCTTGCACACCATACAAAGTTTCAGCCCCAATTATTCCAATTAATATGCAACAATTTATGTTACTAGCCAGTTCACTGTGAAATTAAGTCTGCTTGGAAATACTTATCCAGCTTATTCTTTTTGGATATCCACTTGAGGTAGAGTACATAATTTCTGTTTCAGGCCTCATAGTTACGTCGTATATTTCTATATAGGGGTTAAGTGGAACTTAAAGATAGTGTAGATCTTGTACTGGCCATCTGCACTGAGTGAATTTTTGTCGTAATGTGCATAGTGGAAAAAAATCAGTCTACTTGTGGTATGAATTTTTAAAATAAACAATTTTTTCTGGAACATGGTTGTGCGCTGCTCCCAAGTGAGAGCTATTTTCCTGCTAAACTTCAACTTTTAAACTATAGCTATTTCAAATGGAGGAATTAGAAAAAAAACTAACTAATAACCTTGTAGGATTTTTAAAATGGAAAATGTTTATTTTTCATTCCATTCTGAAAACAGCTGAATCTTTGTTGAAACTTAAAACAAACAAACAAAAAAACCTTCAAAAGTCACTAAGTTGGAAAATTTTAAACACACATGTGGTGATTTCAGAATTTATGACTGGATAAAAACAGAGGTTAGAATATAAACTTCTATGCAACCTTAACTATTGCCAGGTGGCTTCTATGAGAATCTGTATTAATTCCAGGTTTGAGGAAAATCATCAGTGGTTTTAAGTAAAATAAGACTCTGTATGCCCATTTTGATTTTAATTTAACTGAGTACTTTTCTACATCCTTCACATATATAGGTATGTGCCTGTATTGTAAAACTTCTGCTTTTAGCTATGAGCATATTGGTCAATTTGTTAGATTGTCTTTAAAAATGTAGCAACAGTATTACCATACCATTTTTTCCTTTAGGTGTCGTTAGCCTGAAATATTTTTACGTAATTTTGTCATCTGTTTTGTTTTGACATCAGAATTTTATTTATACCTTATTCTATACCATAAGCCCCTTGACAGGAGAGAATCAGGAGTTGACTTTATAATATGAGTCAGTAATCCAAAATATGACATTACATTATGTTGTCTGTGATAACATAAAATCTTTGGGAATTTTATTTCTTAAATAAAGAGATTCAAGAAATTGGATAAGTGTGCTTCCTCAAACAAACAAACAAAACAATAAAAAAGCCAACCATAGCTTATTTCCCATTAAATATACTGTGTAATATTTAGGAATTTGTAATTTTTCTGCCTTTGTAGAAAAACAATAAACATTTCTGAGGTATTGCAGTTCAATCTGGTACCTGTGTAAAACGATGACAAAAGTTGGTTAAATATATTTTGTTTTTGTCAAAAAATGTCAGTAAACATTGAAAATATTTAAATTGTATTGACTGATTTTGTTTCACTCTTTCTCGAGCTGTCTGTCATTTACTGTTCTGTTTTCTTCAAACAGACAACTCGTATATGAATAAAGACCAGCATGGTTCTTCCTCTGAAAGTGAAGATGAGGCATTGGGTAAATACCATGAGGCCTTGTCCAGAACACAAAGTTCCAGGCCACCAATGGTAGACAGCAGACAGCAAAAAAATTACATTTGGGAAACTAGACAAAAATATAGTCCTCTGTCTGCAGAGTATGATGGGTACAGTAGTGAAGCCTCGATAGATGAAGGTAAGATGTGATTTACAATATTTCTCCCATCATCCCTCACCTTCAGGTTACACTGTGGATAAGAATGTTGCAGTTAAAGACTGTCTGGCTTAGAAATAGTTACTATCTGCTAGTAACTCTAACATATTTTTTTATATCTGCACACATTACAAAAGACAGGTACTGGCATGCTTTCAAGTCCTTCCCAAAAGCACTGCATATGGAATTTAATATAGGAGGAATTAATAGCATGCAACTTTACCAACAGTAACATTTTTCTTGGAAGAACTCCTTTTAAGCTGATTTTTGTGGGGATTGAGAGGGAAACATGGTGGCTTCTGATGAAGTAGTATAGGTACAAAATTACAAGACATACTTGCTGGATCCTTTGTACAGAGGTATACTTTATACATATGTTGACTTTTATAGCTCCAAAGTATAGCTTATCATTCAGTGGAATTATTCTATTATGTTATTAACATATAAATGGCAGGAATGTCCCATGCCTTTTATTTAAATCACAGGAAAAAACAAAAAAAGTTGTTTTATTGATAAAAATTCCTAAAGGTCAAATTTTGAAAATAGATCCTTTTTGTGGCATATTTTTGAATCTTCCGTTCATGTCAGTTAGGAAGTGCCTACACTGCCATTGTGAGGTGTGATCACAGCTTGAGTAGACATACCCGAAATAGCTTTAATTTAGCTAGTTCAGGTACAGTTAGCAGTGAAACCACGACAGCCCTGGGCTTCAGCTCAGGCTAGCCAGCTGAGTAATTACCCAGGGTTCTGAGTGGGCTTGTACAGCCACGCTGAAACTTGAGCTGCCTCGGCTTTATTGGTATCCAAGCTTGCTAGATTAAAGCTAGCTAAGGTACGTCTACACAAGCTGCAATCATCCCCCATGATTGCCATGTAGATAGCTAAGTACACAGTCAGGTACTGAGATGTCAAAATTATATCATTTGCATCTGGAAATAGTTCCAGGTGCAAAATTGTATCTGTAAGCATTTCCAAGCATAAAAACAGAGTTCTGGCTGAGGTCCAGTTTAAAAAAAAAAAAAAAAAAGAGGATGTATTTTTCATGTGGGTGCAAGGGTAAGACTTTCTTGATGGAGGAATTAAAAATTTTAATTGTATATGTAATAAAACTGAAAGTGTATTTTAATGGACACCATATTTTAAAAGATTAAATATTTTTTCTTAGCAAAAAGTAATACATCTCATGTACTAGTGATTACATTTAAGTTTAGCTTGCAACCTAAAAACATCCTTACAAATTTTGGAAGTCTTTTCATAATGTGAGAGCCTAATTTATTTTTGTTTTGGAAAAATGTCCATTTACAACTTAAGCTAAAAGAGATGTTGTTTTTGTGACCCTTTCTTCCAATTCTTAGTTTGGAAGCAGGGGCTGGATGGGTACTCTGATACCTATGGCAGGACACAGAGATAGAATAGGTAAGCCATACTTGAAGCTCGCAGCAGAGTAAGATAATTTTCTTTCTTCACCATCTAAATTCCTCAGTCCTTCTGCTTCAAAACAGCATCTTAGGAGATCGGCGAGCTTGAGTCTGAGCATTTAGGGAGGAAAAAGGAGAAGTGATGGTGATTGTTTGCTCAGGAAGCACTTGTAGAAAGGCAAAGATGAGTAAGGGTAGAAGGATGTTTCAGTTCCTTTTATCTACTTAAACTGCCAATGGCAGCATCTACATTTCCTCTCCTTCCCTGCTGCCTTTCCCCACAACACCTATGTACTCCATGCTATGTGGGGATCCATCTTCACCTGGAGCTACTTAAAGGGAGAAGTATAAGGGATACTTAGCTGGGGATGGGAAAGGGAAAGGGAGATGTTGCCATCTGCAAATAGGAGAAAAAAGATACAGAATCTGAATGGTGTTTGCCTCTTTCCTGTCAAGCGTCTCCCACTTGCCCACTTCCTCCTACCTCAAAGTTTCTGAGATTTGAATCTGAACCCATCTCCTAACGTTTTTTCTTCCCCTTCCTTGCTTCCAAGCTTGTCTTGCAGGGGCAGTGAGATTTTACCAGCCACCTTCTTTTGCCTCCTATCTTGAAAATGCTGAGGCTCATGCTGGGTTCCCCCTTTCACCTGAGCTGGAGTCCTTATTCCTCAAGCTGGAAATTTAGAACGTGATTGGGGTCCATGAAAGATGGGCCATCTTTGGCAGGTTCTAAGCACAGCAGCTAGGAGTTTGCCACCCTGTTTCATGTGCCCTGCTGCAGTTGTCATCAGTGCCCATGCTTCCAGACAGTGTCTCCATTCAAGAAATGGGGTGATTGTCACAAAAAAAAAGTCAACAACTTAAGTGGTAAATTGACTAATTTAATTTATTATAATGGAAATGTTTGTAGAAAAAAATTAAGGAAATTTTTTAAAAAGTTTGATTTAAAATATGTTCAATTTCAGGTTATTTGCATATATGTTCTATATTTTAATTTACAGAAAAAATGTCAAAGTAATATTGATCAGAGTTTTGTGAATGCTTATTTTGCATTTGCTGTTCTATGTAAGATAACATTCTTTTCCAACCCATTATCAAGAGCTGAGCTCCAGCAGTGTTGTCTACCAGAAAACCTGCAGGTGTGTTACAGTTGTGAGCAAAGCATTTGTAGAATCAGGGCCATGTTTTATAATTATTTCTGTAGCCATTAGTCTCTATGAGATGCTGCTCAATAATGTTACACAAGTCAACAACAACAACAAAAATCATAGTGTTCTTTATAATATGTTATGACCTGAAGGTGGCACACTACAGTATATATTTTGTTGATACTTCCTAGTTCTTCCAGAACAATTTCAGATACAACAGCAAATTTCTTGCACTATTATTAAAATATGTTCCATACAAATTTGCTCTGAATACAGGAAAAGACAAGGAAGAGTATGCATGGTTGCGTTCTATTCACCAAGAAAGGCAAGCTTCACATCCTAGAGCTTTAGTGACAGAGAGAGTGGGACCCTGATAAAGAACACCTGCAGTTCATAAAAAGAGGCTGGAGCGTACAACCAGCCAGTTCAGATATGTTCAGAGAACACTATGTTTATACATTTGAAGTTACAGTCTCACATTAAAAGTGAAGAACATCAAAAACGTTTTAGTCATTTTGTTTCAGTATAAATTATGCAATGCCAAGTTTTACTGTTTCTGAAAACTGGACATGAATCCTTAATGCTATGAGGCATCACAGCAACCCTTACTGAGATTTTTCAATCAATAGTTTAGTTTTAGTTTACGTGATATAACTTAAACATAGATGATGTAAAGACAAATAATAGACACATTTCTTAATGCTTTGGAAAATGGAACAACGTTGCTCTGTGTACTTAAGGAAAATGTCATATAAGAAATAAACAGTTTTAATACTTTGCGCCCCATGTTTTTAGGTTTTCACAAATGTGTTTAATCTTTTCTACTTCTACACCCTAGATATTTGAGTTCTACTTTCAGAACATTAAAGCCTTCAATCCCTGTGCATGACTCCTACTGAAATCAAAAGGAGCAATATGAGCTGATAAAACTAAAATGGTTTTCCATTTTCAGAAACGTGTGTGCTATTTTCTTTTTGACAATTAATCAGTAGTTCTGTCAGACTGTATATACCCTACTATATATTTTCAAAGAAGGGATCCATAGATGTTTTTACCAATAGCTGTCTCTTCTGCACTTTAACAATTACTTATATTTTTGTTTGCTTTTTTTGTTTGGCTAGTCCTGCTCTTATTTGTTTAAAAAACAACAACATGTACATAGAATCTTACAACAGGACAGACAAGAAACAGAATCTTGTATTAACATATGAGGTTAAGTAAGATTGCATTGCTTGATACATTACCTGATTTTTGTAATCCCAAAGTGTAAAAATTCAATTATAATATCCTAAAATCATCTTATGCTACTAATATAATACTGACATTAATTATAAAACATGTATCAATACTTGACCAGCATATTCTATTTAATTTCACATTTGCAGGATGCATATATTCTGAAAATGTGTTATTTTGAAGCTTGGAAACATAAGAGAATGTGGCATATTTTGTTATCATTCTTTTGTCCTCTAGGTGGCATATTAATCTTTCTTTCCACCTAGAAGTACTGTATAGAAATGACATATCATAATGATATAGCATGTCTAATAATCTTCAAATGGAGAAAACAAGTAATAACAACATATCAGTATTTTTGTAACATTATTTCTGGTTTTGTGTTTTTACCTGCATTGTTTTATGGCTCCGTTTTAATTTGCTACATTAATCTTTCGTTAAGTATTTTAATTAGAAAAAGAATGTTCTTCTAATTCCAGGTTTCAAAGTAGCAGCCTTGTTAGTCTGTATCCACAAAAATAACAGGAGTACTTGTGGCACCTTAGAATTTATTTGAGCACGTATATACATCTTCTTACTATATGTTCCATTTTATGCATCTGATGAAGTGGGCTGTAGCCCACAAAAACTTATGCTCAAATAAATTTGTTAGTCTCTAATGTGCCACCTCTAATTCCAGGAGGTCAAACACAGCTTATGAGCTAGATCTGTCTTGCTTCATGTATTTCTGTAGCAAATATGATATATTCAGATTCTGCAGAATCAAAATTTACCTTTGTAATGGAAGTTTGACCTGAACTGGGTTTAGATTCAGGCTTTTCTGCATAGGCCAAAGGATCATTTTGCCTCTCGTGGGACAAGCTGTAGTGAATTACCTCAGTCTAAGATACAAATGTGTCTTAAAATAAACCCTAGTTTATTACAAAATTAAGAAAAGATCAAGTCAAAGCAAGGTTAAAAGTCACTGAAGACATACCTAGGCCTGAAATTCCCTCGCCTTGCACAGATAGGCCCAAATCGTTGAAGTCGCAGAAAAGAGATCAGCAAATTTAATGCCTGCATTTCTAGACTTCTCTTTGTCAGTTTCACCAGGATTTGGACATAGGCCATTCTCCATGACATACTAGATGTTTGTTCAGATCCCAATGTCAGTTTCCTTTTTTTGACATCCTGTTATACCCTCTTTTGATGTGGTCAGGTGTCAACTTACTCATTATCATATTAAACAAGAAAGTATGTGTAGCATTAGCATCTTGACAATAATGTTTTCTCAGGGAGAGTGAAGTAACCTCTGTTCCTTATTCCTATCCCAGTATGATTGCCATCTTGCTTTTAATGATATCCCCTCTTTACTGTAGGCTAAGGTGACCAGATCACAACACTAAAATTTCAGGATACATTGGGGTGCTGTCAGCACTGCCCACAGTCCACCCCCATTCCTCCCAGGCTCTGCCCCGACTCTGCCCCAAGTCCTGCCACCTCCCCACTTGTGCCCCCCCCCACGCCCTTCCTCATCCCCCCGGCCCTCTGCTGGCTTGCAGCATCCCTCCTCAGTCCCCCACCCACTGCTCACCTCCTCACCCACTGCTCGCTTGCCTCTTCACCCTTCCCACCCGCCACTCACCCCTACGATGCCGACTTTCCCTCTGCCAGGTGGGTGCTCGCCCACTCCCCACCTCTTCCCCCAAGTACCCTCCCCTGCCCTGCCTCTACTCCACCTCCTCCCCTGTGCGCACTGCATCCCCGCTCCTTTCCCCTCCCTCCTGGAAAGCACCAAGCATCGCCAAACAGCTGTTAGGCAGCGGGAAGCACTGGGATGGGGGGAGGGGTGGGGACGTGGCACGCTGGGCGGGAGGAGGGGGAGGGGGGGAGCTTGGCTCTAATTTTTCCCCGTGGGTGATCCATCCCTGGATCACCCACAGAGTCGGCACCTCCCTTCCACTCACCTCCTTACCTGAATATCAGGACAAATGGCATCCTGATCGTACATTGATGGGGTCGCAGGACAAAGGGTTAAATATCGGGACAGTCCCTGTTTTATTGGGACATCTGGTCACCCTATTGTAGGTATAGTTATTTTTCCTAGCATTTCAAATGCTGCTATGATACTGTTAGATATAAAGTAATCTTCCTTACACAATGTTATCTGATTTGCGGGATCTGGTCCACTTTTACATATAAAAAATTCTTTATTTCAGCACAAAGAGTGAATATTTCATACTCTGTTAAAATTCTTTTTTAAAAAAGTAAATAAATTATTTCATTTTTCATAATACAAGCTGCTAATTATCAATATAAATAAATAATTGTTTGTTTACAAGAATTAATTTTAAGCTGACTGTCCTTTTATATTTTTAAACCTAAGGCAATTTGTCAGTATCTCTGTCATAATTTTAAAGTGACCCTACTTTTTTAGTTCCGATTCATATGAAATATGATTTCTCAACAGACGTTAGCTAATCTGTCATACTGGCCCTCTTAATATATCCTGTCGTGGCTCCTTATTAAACCTAAAAAACCCCCAAAGCAGCCATACAAGCAAATTGTCATGCCTTTGTCCTTTTCTAACAGTTCTACAGAAGAGGGCAGTATTTTTTCTTTAGAGAAACAGTCCCCCGAGGTTCCTGAAGATAAGTTTTTGGTTTTTTTTTGAAGTTGATAATATTAAGACAAACATGCTGAAACTGAGACATTGCAGACAGACGTCAAAAGCCCTAGATTTTTCCTTGTTTCTAAAAGCAAGAAATCCTCTAAATCCCGGTTACCCAAAGGAGTGAAAAAGATTTTGCTTTTTATATTCATAATGTGCAAAAATGTCTAAGTACACCTTGGATGCCCCTGACTAAGCATGCTTTTCCCAAATCTCTTGATCAGCTGAATTCCAGATGATAGCCAGTGAATCTGGGGCATAGTTCCCAAAATTGACACTGCTGTTATTGCCTCTATCAGGAAATCCTCAGTACCACTTGATATGTGGTAACATAGTTGGAATTGTAAGACAAAGTCAGTGGCAACATAAAGAAAAAGAAAGAAAGCTTTAAGGAATATTTAGGTGTTCTCAAGTTAGTTACAGATTACCAGTGCAGTACAACTGTAGATTCCATCTCCATCCTATTTTAAAGTATTTTTAACAACACTGCAGTCAGTGGCCCTGTGGCTAAAGACTAGGTTGTTCAGAGATTTGGTTTGTAAGATTAATTTGTGTCTTACTCTTCACAAGGATTTTTGGAAAGTGCTAAAATATTACAGTAAGAAAACAGAAGTTCTCTGAAATGAGAATCTGCTGCTCTATCAGGCATATGGTACTGGCTTTTATCGACCTTTTGTACATTGTGTAGAGCAAGGAGTTTCTCTTATAGTTTTTTTTTTTTTTTACTTCCCCATCTCTTTTTTTTCCCAGCTAGGCTAGCAGCATGGTATGCTTACATATCTGTTGGACTGCAGCCACGTGGCTGCTCAGTTTAGTGTCTCTGAATAGGAAGGCAGAGGTTTCTCTGGAACTCTGAAAGCTCTGATCCTTCTTCGAGTAGTGTCCCTATGGGTGCTCCACTATAGGTGTGCTAGCACCCCCTGTGCCTTTGATTGGAGATTTCTCATAGCAGTGTCTGTTCAGCCTGTGCATACATGTCAGTCAGTCTTGTGCCCTGTGCCATTGCTATACAGCACTGCAAAGGCAAACTACCCTCAGTTCCTTCTCAGCCACCTCAGCCTGAGAGAGAGATCTGGTAGTTGTCTTGTTGAGATTTCCTCAACTTTCCGCTACTTTTATTAATAGTCAGTAGTAGTATTAGCATTAGTTTCTATGCTTAGTAAATAGTAATATTTTTAGCCATCCTAGCCACCATGGATGTAGAGGCTCTCTACACAAACATCCCACACACTGATGGAATACAAGCTGTCAGGAACAGTATCCCTGATGATGCCACAGCACAACTGGTTGCTGAGCTCTGTGCCTTTATCCTCACACACAACTATTTCAAATTTAATGACAATATATATCTCCAGATCAGTGGCACCGCTATGGGCACCCGCATGGCCCCACAATATACTAATATTTTTATGGCCGACCTGGAACAACGCTTCCTCAGCTCCCGTCCACTCACACCCCTTCTCTACCTACGCTACATTGATGACATCTTCATCATCTGGACCCATGGGAAGGAGACTCTGGAAAAATTCCACCATGATTTCAACAGCTTCCACCCCTCCATCAACCTCAGCCTGGACCTATCTACACGGGAGGTCCACTTCCTAGACACCACGGTGCAAATAAGTGGTGGTCACATTAATAAAACCTACCGACCGCTATGCCTACCTTCATGCCTCCAGCTTCCATCCCAGGCACACCACAAGATCCATTGTCTACAGCCAAGCACTGAGGTACAACCGTATCTGCTCTAACCCCGCAGACAGAGACCAACACCTAGAAAATCTCCACCAAGCATTCTCAAGACTACAGTACCCACACGAGGAAATAAGGAAACAGATCAACAGAGCCAGATGTGTATCCAGAAGCCTCCTACTGCAAGACAAACCCAAGAAAGAAACCAACAGGACTCCACTGGCCATCACATACAGTCCCCAGCTAAAACCCCTCCAACGCATCATCAGGGATCTACAACCCATCCTGGACAATGATCCCACACTTTCACAGGCCTTGGGTGGCAGGCCAGTCCTCGCCCACAGACAACCTGCCAACCTGAAGCATATTCTCACCAACAACTGCACACTGCACCATAGTAACTCTAGCTCAGGAACCAACCCATGCAACAAACCTCGATGCCAACTCTGCCCACGTATCTACACCAGCAACACCATCACAGGACCTAACCAGATCAGCCACACCATCACCGGTTCATTCACCTGCACATCCACCAATGTAATATATGCCATCATATGCCAGCAATGCCCCTCTGCTGCTATGTACATCGGCCAAACTGGACAGTCTCTAAGGAAAAGGATAAATGGACACAAATCAGACATTAGGAATGGCAATATACAAAAACCTGTAGGAGAACACTTCAACCTCCCTGGCCACACAATAGCAGATTTTAAGGTGGCCATCCTACAACAAAAAAACTTTAGGACCAGACTTCAAAGAGAAACTGCTGAGCTCCAGTTCATCTGCAAATTTAACACCATCAGTTTAGGACTAAACAAAGACTGTGAATGGCTTGCCAATTACAGAACCAGTTTCTCCTCCCTTAGTTTTCACACCTCAGCTGCTGGAACAGGGCCCCATCCTCCCTGATTGATCTAACCTCGTTATCTCTAGCTTGCTTCTTGCTTGCTTATATATACACACCTGCCCCTGGAAATTTCCACTGCTTGCATCCGAAGAAGTGGGTGTTCACCCACGAAAGCTCATGCTGCAAAACTTCTGTTAGTCTATAAGGTGCCACAGGATTCTTTGCTGCTTCTACAGAACCAGACTAACACGGCTACCCCTCTGATACTTTTTTAGCTTGTTATTTTTTCTTTAAATACTATTTGATTTTCTTTATATTTAGATAGATATTAGCTAGTGGGTATTTTTTCTTTTACTGGGAGGTTATGCCCAGTTCTCCCAGCTTCAGATGCTTTCTGTGATGCTGGGAGGCGATCCTGGTCAGTGACAAGTACTCCACTGCATCCATTGTCTCGGGAAATCGCACGTTGTCCAGAGGTGTAACTTTTGTCTGGCAATGAAATCAAGAGTCAGGTGTAGAGATCTCCATCATGAGCTTAATCTCTGTTTTTTCTATCTTCTGACCCAGGCCAATGGACACGCCCCTTTCCCCTGCCCCCCAGGTGTGCTGGTCTCCAAGCAAGTCTGCTGCCTCCATGACCTTTATGCCCCACACCTCCAGGTCATTTAAGAGGAAGACTCAGGACTCTTTCCGTAAGTCCTCAATGGAACGTGTCCATGGCTCACAAGGTAGAGAATCTACCTCTAAAAAGCCAAGGTTGTTGGTATCATCAGCTACCCCAACATCACCAGCTCTGTCATGTACTCACAAAGCTGCTGGCTCCTCAGGGAGCCAGGGCATGGCTAGATCAAAAGATGGCAAAGCCTTGGGCCCAGAGAGGTACTGGTAACGGACCGAGGCAGCAAGAAGGGCTCTAGCTCTGCTTCCTCAGTACTGAAGAAGCCCGCTCAGGCTCTGATTATGCTTTTGTTGGAGCGCTCGAGACCTTTGGTACCATCAGCAACCACACTTCCCGCTGAGTGCCCGAGATCTACAGTACTGTCACCGCTGTTGGCTATGATCACCTCAGTGCAGACTGCAGGCTTGGTACTGATAACACTCTTGGTACTACAGGAGTTCCATTTCCCCTGGGACCTGGCTGTATCTAAGACGCCCAATTCTTTGCTGTTTGGCTCCGATGTGCTGTTGGTACCGAGAACATCAAGATTGCCTGAAATTCGCCTGATCTCTCCAGATACTCCACCATTCCAGAGTTAGCTTGAGGAAGAGGATTCTGACGAAGACCTTGCCTTGGTGTCTCAAGTGTCAATACAGTGTTCTCCCCCTCACTCCTGTCGAGGCCCCTTTCCAGAAGCCTCAACTAAACTGTAGCTACTCATGGCTCACGATTACCATCAACACCTCATTTGTTTGAGCGCCCTTGGGTGCCAGCTCCTGTGCCTTATGCATCTCCTCCTTGCCCATATTGGGACCCTTGAGTGGCTTATCACCATCAGTTTTCCAGAGCATCCAGAACCACCTGCTATAAAAAGGGGCAACCTGCTTCACCTGCTCCTTCCAGGAGACCTGACCCTCAACAGAAATCTTTGAGGAGCAGGAAGCTAAAGCTGATGAAGAGGTTTCTCCTACAGCCAATATCTCCTCTTCATTTCCAAATAAAGCAGTCATGCCGCCTCCTCCTCCTCCATCCCTGGCAGATTACTTTAAACACTTCCAGGATATGATCAAGAGAGTTGCAGACTCCTTGCAGATTCCTCTTGAGGACATGGAGGGGCCTCATCATAAGCTGCTTGATAGTCTCTGTTCAGCCGACATAGCTTTGCCTGTTAACAAAGCTCTTCTGGACCCAGCGAAGATCACCTGGCACACGCCATCTTCTATTCCACCTACATGGAAAAGAGAAAATAAGAAGTATTAGGTCCTGGCAAAGGACTGTGTTTTTATTTTTCCATCCCTCACTTGTTGGTAGTTGATGCAGTTAATGAAAGTGGAAGGCAGCACCATACTAAAACCACGCTTCAAGAAAAAGATCATAAGCGTCTGGATTTACTCAGGAGGAAGTCTTATTCTTCGGCATCTTTAAAATTTAGAATCGCCAATTATCAGATGTCAACGGCAAAATATAACCATGTCAGGTTTACCAAACTGAACTCTGTTGTGGACCACTTACCAACAGAACACAGGGATCAGTTCCAAGCAATTATTGTGGAGGGCCAATTACTTGCCAGAACAGCTCTGCAAGCTGTCATGGTGCCTCTGTGGGTCACAACTGAGAATACCAGATTCAGGACAGACTACTGAGATATACCAAATCAGCAACAAAAGTAAACTCCTGTTTCACCACACTGGCTAACAAGAAGTCAGAAAAGCAGTTTCCTTAGGCATTCCAGTCTTTGTATCACCACCAAAAACACTAGACTTAATGATGAGTGGTTATTTCAAACCAATTTCATCAAACAAAAGGGTTCTTCTGATCCCAAAGGACCACCCCCACCCCCAGGTCAATATATAACTCAGATCTTACCCAATAATTGTGCTGTTGCCAATTCTTTAGTATCTAATATTTAAAGATTTATTTATAGAAAGAAAGAAATGTGAGAGTTAAAATTGGTTAAAGGAATTAAATACATACAATAATTGCAAAGTTCTTGGATCAGGTTTGTAGCAGCGATGGAATAAACTGCTCTCTTGTTAAGTCTCTGATTGCTTCCAAATCATTGGAAGGTTAGAATGCTCCCATTAGTATAAGTTTATAGTCCAGAGGTTTGAGCAGGATATGTTTCCAGTGCCTTTTATAGCCTCTCCAAGTGAAGAGAAACTGAAAATTACAGGTAACAAGATGATGATTGGGGTCACACGGGCAAGTCACATGTCCATGCATCATTTCGCTTAGTCATAGCAGGAGCCATTACCTATAGTCCAGATGGAATGTTCGCAGGAAAGTTGATTAAGTATAGATAGGTGTCTCCCATGGTCCATTATGAGTTGTGTTACTTATTTAACTTCGAATAGTCCCTTCAAGATGTGTAGGCTAAATACCTTGTCTCAACAAGGACAAGTGCAGAGTCCTGCACTTAGGACGGAAGAATTCCATTCACTGTTACAGACTAGGGACCGAGTGGCTAGGCAGCAGTTCTGAAGAAAAGGACCTTGGGGTTACAGTGGACAAGAAGCTGGATATGAGTCAACAGTGTCCCCTTGTTTCCAAGAAGGCTAACAGCATTTTGGGCTGTATAAGTAGGGGCATTGCAAGCAGATCGAGGGATGTGATCATTCCCCTCTATTTGACATTGGTAAGGCCTCATCTGGAGTACTGTGTCCAGTTTTGGGCCCCACACTACAAGAAGGATGTGGAAAAATTGGAAAGAGTCCAGCGGAGGGCAACAAAAATGATTAGGGAGCTGGAGCACATGACTTATGAGGAGAGGCTGAGGGAACTGGGATTGTTTAGTCTGTGGAAGAGAAGAATGAGGGGGGATTTGATAGCAGCTTTCAACTACCTGAAAGGGGGTTCCAAAGAGGATGGATCTAGACTGTTCTCAGTGGTAGCAGATGACAGAACAAGGAGTAATGGTCTCAAGTTGCAGTGGGGGAGGTTTAAGTTGGATATTAGGAAAAACTTTTTCACTCAGAGAGTGGTGAAGCACTGGAATGGGTTACCTAAGGAGGTGGTGGAATCTCCTTCCATAGAGGTTTTTACGGTCAGGCTTGACAAAGCCCTGGCTGGGATGATTTAGTTGGGAATTGGTCCTGCTTTGAGCAGGGGGTTGGACTAGATGACCTCCTGAGGTCCCTTCCAACCCTGATATTCTATGATTCTTGTGGACATTACCACATATTTGAAATACAGAGTGTGGCAAAGTTCCTCCTCTACCTTGGTGGGTCCTGCGCTTATTGGCAGATTTGCTCGCCTCAGAGATCTTCCCCTCTGGTGAAACCCACAGTCCAGGTCAACTCCTCCTGTGTCTGGTCAGGAGTTGGGAGGTTTGGGGGGAACCTGGGCCCGCCTTCTACTCCAGGTTCCAGCTCAGGGCCCTGTGGATTGCAGCTGTCTATAGTGCCTCCTGTAACAGCTGCATGACAGCTACAACTCCCTGGGCTACTTCCCCATGGCCTCCTCCAAACACCTTCTTTATCCTCACCACCGGACCTTCCTCCTGGTGTCTGATAATGCTTGTACTCCTCAGTCCTCCAGTGGCATACCCTCTCACTCTCAGTTCCTTGCGCCTCTTGCTCCCAGCTCCTCACATGCGCACCACAAACTGAAGTGAGCTCCTTTTTAAACCCAGGTGCCCTGATTAGCCTGCCTTAATTGATTATAGCAGCTTCTTGATTGGCTGCAGGTGTTCTAATCAGCCTGTCTGCCTTAATTGTTTCCAGAAAGCTCCTGATTGTTCTGGAACCTTCCCTGTTACCTTACCCAGGGAAAGGGGACCTACTTAACCTGGGGCTAATATATCTGCTTTCTATCACTCTCCTGTAGCCATCTGGCCTGACCCTGTCACAAGAGTCAATACTCATAACTTCAAATACAAAAGTGATACATGCATACAAATAGCATAATCATATTAAACATATCATAACTTTTCCATAGACACCTTACTTGACATACTTGTTGCAAGTATACAACAGTGTTAGTAACAATGATCTACATGGTCATATTTTAATCAGATAATGCCACACAAGCCTTCCTTGATGCTGCTGATACTGCCACCCATTCAATCGCTACAGCAGTAGTGATGAGAAGAGCTTCCTGGCTTCAACTTTCTGGATTCGCAAAAGAGGTCCAGAATATAGAAGAGGACTTTTTCCTTTTGATGGGTCTAAGTTGTTTGCAGATAGAATGGATGAGTCTCTGCGAACATTAAAGGACTCTAGAACTACCTTTCCTTCTCTTGGCATTTACACATCCACCTACAAGAGGGAGCACAGTAAGTTCCATATGGCCCAGATATCCTGCCCCGCTCAATACTTTACCTCTCAGAGGTTGTATGAATGTCATCGAAAGAGGCAGAGATTCCAGAGAAGGAAACTTTCTGCCTCTCAGCCTTCTTCCTCGCACACATCCACCTCCAAGCAGCAATTTTGATGGGTTGGTTGAAGGCTCTAATTGCTATTCTCAACCTCTTCAGCTGCACCAATTCACCATCCTTTGACTACACCGTCACCACTTCAGGTGCTCCTGAGTGTTGATCACTATGGACTAGTGAGTTTTGGACATGATTTCCACAGGATACACCATCCACTTTACTGCACATGCACCAATGAACCCCACCCCAGTGTGACCCCAATCAGTCCCCAGCAGCACAGAGGGAAGGGGTTTTATTCAAGGTACTTTCTGGTACCAAAAAAGAGTGGAGGTTAGAGACACATCCTAGACTGAGATTATAAATACCTATGTGAAAGTACAGTAATTCAAAATGATGACACTTGCAGCGATAATTCCATCAGTAGAGTAAGGGGATTGGTTCTCAGCCCTTGACCTTCAGGATTCATATTTCCATATTGGTATTCACCCATCCCACAAATTATTTCATTGTTGGCGATGACCACTTTCAATACGGGTGCTCCCCTTTGGCCTGTCATCTGCCCTGAGGGTCTTCTTGAAAGTCATATCGGTAGTAGCAGCACAGCTCCACAGGAAAGGTGTCTTAGTATTCCCGTACCTGGATGATTGGCTGCTGAAGGGCTGCTCCCTGGAACAGATGATTTGAGCAACCTCCTAGGCCATACGTCTCTTCCTCAAATTTGGGCCTGCAATTGAATTTTCAAAAATCCACTTTGACCCCTGTACAAAGTTTAGAATCCGGAGGGGTACACCTCGATTCAGAGTGTATCTCCCTCTTCCAGGGGCGGCTCCAGGCCCCAGGCCCCAGCATGCCAAGCGCGTGCTTGGGGCGGCATGCCGCGGGGGGGCACTCTGCCGGTTGCCGGGAGGGCGGCAGGCAGGTTGCCTTCGGCAGCATGCCTGCAGAGGGTCCGCTTGTCCCGCGGCTCCGGTGGACCTCCCGTGGTGGAGCCGCGGGACCAGCAGATCCTCCACAAGCACGCCTGCAGGAGGTCCACCGGAGCCACGGGACCGGCAGCCGGCAGAGTGCCCCCCGTGGCATGCTGCTGTTCTTGGGGCGGCGAAATGTCTAGAGCCGCCCCTGCCCTCTTCACAGGTTTGTGGCTCTTTCCAACATACCCAACACAATTCAGTTCAGCTCCCCAACTACAGTCAAGAACTGTCTTCAGTCGCTGAGGCGCATGGCAGCCACCACCTTCATTACAGAACACACGAGGCTCCGAATACACTGTTTTCAAAGGTGGCTCACAACGGTTTACTCACCAACCAAACACAGTTTAAATATGCAGCTTTTCGTACCTACTTCTGTAAAACAATCCCTCAATTGGTGGAAAGGCCATCACAACATGTGCACAGGAGTTCCATTTGCACTTCCTTCCCAATGGTCATCATAACAACGGATGCCTCTCTGCTAGCGTGGGAAGTGCATCTAGACACTTACATAATGCAGGGCAAGTGGACATTGCAAGAGGGCATGCTTACACCTCAACCTCATGGAACTCAGAGTGGTCAGATATGCCTGCTTCTGGTTCCTACCACTGATCGGGGGCAAACACATAAAAATCATGATGGACCATATGTCATACATGTTTTACATCCATTGCCAAGGAGGAGCGAGATCCCCCTCCTGTGCTGAGGCTGTAAAGCTTTGGAATTGGTGCATGTGCAACCAGATCGCCATCACAGCAGCCTGTCTCCAAAGGGCTCCGAATGTGACTGTGGAAGCACTCAGCAGGCACTTCTTCCAAGACTATGAGTGGGAAATAGACCCCAGCATATTACACTACATATTCAGTCAATGGAGCACCCCTCAGATAGATTTGTTTGCCACAGAGTTACACAAGAATATACCCACTTTTGCTTGAAGGGTGGACTGGGTCACCAATCCCTGGGGAATGCTTTTCACCTTCAGTGGTGGTCAACTCTCCAGTATGCATTCCTGCCGACTCCCTTAATAGCCAAAGTTGTACTCAAAATAAAGAAAGACAAAGCCAGCGTCATCCTAATGGTTCTGACCTGGCCCAGGGAAACATGGTTTCCCTATCTGATACAGCTCATCATTTGCTCTCCAGTCACTCTTCACACCACTGCTCATCTCCTTTCCCAGGAAGGTGGGAGGATTCTTCACCCCACTCTTGCAGTGCTTCATTTCAAAGCATGGGTGGTCGATAATTCATGGGATTAGAGGCAACCTGCTCTGATGGCATAAAATGTTACAATTACACAGCAGGAAATAGTCTACTCGCTACACGTACTCTCAAAAATGGACAAAGTTTGCCAGTTGGTGTGACCTCAAGCATGTTTCATTGGTAACCTCATCACTTCCAGATATACTTCCTAACTCTAAAAACCTCGGGACTATCAATAAGCTCCACAAGAGTCCACCTGGCAACCATCATGGCTTCCCACCCCCTTTAGAGGGTTATTCCATCTTTGCCCACCAACCACAGTGAGTTTCCTCAGAGGGCTTGGAAACCTCTATCCACTGATCCAATGTCCTACTGTGGTATGGAATCTTAATCTGGTCCTTAAATGCCTCACAAGACCACCGTTTGAACTGATGGTTACCTGCTTCCTGATAGCCATTACATTGGCACAACAGGTTAGAGAAATAGTGGCTCTGATGGCACCCTTCACAGTATTTTTTTAAGGACAAGGTCACACTGCAACCCCACCCCAAATTCTTACCCAAATTTCTTCTGAGTTCTATATCAATCAGCCAATTCACCTGCCTGTCTTCCATCCCAAATCACATCTAGATGACCAGGAGGCACTGCTACACACCCTTGACATCAGGAGAGCCCTTGCCTTTTATCTAGGTAGGACAGAGTCCTTCAGAAAGACCCATAGGTTGTCTGTCTTGCTAGCAGATAGATTAAAAGGGTCAACAATCTCTCACCAGAAGCTTTTCAAGTGGATATCAGTCTGCATTAACTCTTGTTACGAGTCTTGCAATATTTAACCACTTTCAAATATATGCACTCATTCTGCAAGATCTCTTGCCACTTCTAACGCCTTCCTCAAGAATGCCCCCATTATTGATATCTGTAAAGCCGCTACTTGAGCGTCTGTACTTAAGTTCACTGAACACTCTGCTGTAACTCACGACTCTGCTTCTGATACTGTGTTCTGCTCAGACATCTTCTCAGTATTGGACTCAACTCTGAAGCCCACTCCACCTTACAGGGTTCTGCTTGGTAGTCACATAGAGTGAAGCACCCGTATGGACAGTACTTGAAGAAGAAGTGGTTAGCCACCTTGTGCAGTAACTGTGGTTCTTTTGAGATGTGTATCCCTATGGGTGCTCCATTACCTGCCCTCCTTCCCTTCTCTTCTATGGAGCTTTGCGGTAGAAAAGGAACTGAGGGTGGCTTGCACGCGCAGTGCTATATAGCAATGGCACAGGGCACGAGACTGACTGACATGCATGTGCAGGCTAAACAGACACTGCTATGAGAAATCTCTGACTGACGGTGCAAGGGGTACTAGCACACCTGGTGTGGAACACCAAGAGGGGGACTGTGGTGGGGCGATGACTCACTGGCACAGCGCCTCCTGCTGGTGGTCCAAGAAATTAGCACTTTTCCAGCTCCCGAGCACCCTCTGCCGGGTGATGTCTCACCTGCTGCTGGCCCCCATGTCCCTCCCGAACCCTGGTCCTCTTTGCCCAGGGGTTCTGCCCACCACAGTATCCCTCACTCTGGGTGTCCCCTCGCAGGGGAACCCCCTATCCCCACCTTGCCTCAGTGGCTACTGCCAGTCTCCATTTAGCTCCTGCTTACTGGGGCAGACAGCAGTCGGTAAACCACTCATCATCGGCAAGGGGGGTTAGACCAGCTGCCTCTGCCTATATCTGGGCTGCCCCTCTGCAGCCCTAGTACCCTTTTGTGGGCCTTTAACTCGGTCTGCAGCCTGGGGATTCTCTAGGCTGGAGCTCCCTTTGCCCTTCCCCAGCACTGCTCCACCCTAGGTTCCCTCCTCAGCTTCCCAGACAGCCAGGTCCTTCTCTCTTTAAGGAGCTAGAGAGAGTGTGTCTACAGCCTCTGGCCCTCAGCCGTGGCCTGATTGGGGCGTGGCCTCAGCTGTGGCTGCTTCCCCAATCAGCCTTTCCCCAGCCACAGCCCTCTCCAGGGCTGCTTTTAACCCCTCCGGGCAGGAGCGGGGTAACCACCCCGCTATACACCCTCCCCCTTAGGGTTTCCCCCGTGCATTCTTATCGCCCCAGTGCCCCTCGAAGCATGGGTGGTCTCCCAGTGCCCCTGAGCTCCCACCGTAGCCCTCCTGACTCTTGTGGGGTCCCCGGGTTCAGCTGGGGCCCCCCTGCCCCAGACAGTTCCATGTTTGGGGCTTCAGCCTTGCCTGTCCCTATCACCTGGTCAGGCTCAGGCTGGGCCCCTTGTTTGGCACTCCCCCTCTTCCTAAGGGGACAGTACCTTTTTAAATAGCCCCTGGTGTGGCAGTGGAAGCACCTCTTGTGCCTTCCCTTGGCCATGCTGCCCACAATGATAATTAGGTTGAGAATCACTGGTGTATCAGTATTCCTGAACTGGTAACACACTCTTAGTGTAGATGTGGCTATCTTTGAAGATGATGTTTTGAGCATTCGGGTCTGGCAATCAGCCTAAATATTTATGCTGCACTCATCATCATGATATCAGGTCCTGGAAGTGAGTGTGACATCACCCTAACCTCAAACAAAACGATCAGTCTCTTCTAAATGTTTTTTTCCTAAACCTGAGTGCTGAGTTTCGTCAGATTGAATCAGGACTAGGTTATAGAGCTCGAAGATCTGTAGAACTCCTGACACACAATTAATTGCCTGGGAATCCTCTGCTTTGAAGAGAGAAACTAGTTTGTTGATATCTTTGATGTATAAATCAAGGAAGCACCTTGAGGAGTTCAACCGAGCTTTTATGCTTCAGTACATTTCTCTAGATAGATGTTTTGTCTTGTATTCTAAGGTTGAGGAATTTTCTCTCATGACCTAGAAAACTGAAGTCTCTGGTCTCGTACCACACAAAAACCCTTGAAACACATGCATTCAATGAAAGTGAGATGAATTTACAGAAATTTATACTGCAGAAGATTTTTAGGTGATAATCCCAAAATATACTGAAACCTCAGATTTTTTCTATGAATGCCTGTCCATGTGTATTCCACTCTCGATGTGTTTGCTTCATGCACTTGAGATTGGACTCCTTTGGCCAACAGTGCCCAGTGGGACCATGCCTGCACATTGAGTGCTGCTGTGCCCACATGTTCCTCTCTCTTCCCGAGGACATAAGAGATGGAGTGGGGCCAACTGTTCCTCAGTTATTGCCCAGGATTGCAAGCTTGTACTGTGAGCAGTGTCTCTATCTGTGCACACCTGCATATCTAAACAAATGTAATTGTGTATAGGTATCCCTTTAGTGTAGCTTTTAGTTGTTAGCATGGGATTGTGATACTTCCATTCAAGTATTTTTATTCTGTTTTTTTGCTTACTGAGTTCCAGGCTTCAGTCCTTATGACTGAACAAAAATATCCAAGGTTTAAATATTGCCCCTTGTATGAAGTAGTTGTAGCCCTCAGTAATGGTTATTCAAGGTATTTAGTTTGCTTTGGTGATGGACATATTCTTGAGAAATACTCGATTTGCCATTTATTTTTCTAAATGGACACAAAAACAAGAGGGGCTCTCCTAAAACATATTTTCTTTGGGACCACTCCATGAGAGCTGCT
The DNA here is from genome assembly GCF_016161935.1 of Mauremys reevesii. Classification (NCBI taxonomy): domain Eukaryota; kingdom Metazoa; phylum Chordata; order Testudines; family Geoemydidae; genus Mauremys; species Mauremys reevesii. The sequence continues at coordinate 42,787,706 of NC_052625.1, forward strand.
TCTGATCCAGGTAAACAAGGTCCACCTAGATCTGAGCAGCCTTCCTCTGGAAATGCGCATGTGAGTGTTGGCTCTGGGGCCAATTCCCAGGTTCCTGCTTCCTCAAAGCACTCAGCTGTTCCTGCCCTTAAGTCGTTATCAATTAACAGAGATAGGACACAGCACTATTCTTGTACAGATCACAAAAACAGTTCACTGTGTGAGGGACCTAATACGAAAAAGAGGCAGAGATCACCTTATTCTGCATCATCTAAAAGTAGAACAAGGCCTCATATAGGTCCCTCTGGCACCCAAAAAAGGCCTTGGGCTATGTGCTTCAGTGCCTGCTAAAAAGCTTCTGCATGCTGTCTCCTGCACAGACTATGTGGTACTGTATTCCAGGCTTTAAATATTGGCTCTGACATACCAGAGGTACAGCCCAGACCAGTATGAGGTTATGTCACCCCTTTCCTGCAACCTTGGGTACCTTACAATGCCTTGTTGTAGTAGCATGCAAGCCACACCTTGAGCATCTGTGTGTAACTGCAACCTCCCAGCTGTACCCTGGCTCTCACCAGCCTTAGGTGTACTGCAGAGTAATCCCCAACACATCCCTAATTCTGGATCATCCCCCAGAAATGTACGGACAGCACAGATTAATTAAGTCCTTTATTCCTTTAAGGGAATAATATACCAGTTTACTATTTTAAATAGCCTAACCAGATACTCCAGTTTAAACACATTGGATTAGATTAAACAATAAAACAAGTTTATTAACTACAAAGAGAGAGATTTTAAGTGAATATAAGTAATGAGGCATAAAAGTCATTAATAGTTACAAGAAAAATAAAGTTAAAATGCTTACTAACATCTACTTTAAAAACCTATCTTAATTGCAAAGAAAACTTTCTCACCACATACTCCAGCAGGTTACTGACCAAACTCTTAGGTCAAGACCCCTCCCCCACCATCTACTTTGATGCTGACAGGTTCTAACTTGCTCATGGTACCGATGCTTTTCAGTACCAAGATTGATGATAGTGGGTGATTTAGTGGTATTTGTCCTTCCCAAGTCACCACTATAATCTTTGCTACTGAAGATACTACCATCAGCATCATCCACCAACAGCCGTGGAACCAGGTGCATCTTTGGTACTGGCAAGGGGTCTTCCCAGCTCATGCCCTGATACCCTCTGCCAGGTCTATTCCACCATTGGAAGAGTCATATTCTCCTCATCAGCTTCACAATATAGTGGGAGAGTTCATCTACATACTTCACACTCATATGAAACTTATGCCTTTTGATAGGGATTTCAGAGCCCCAAACTATCGTCATAATCACAGGGGATATAGGGAGGGACTCCCTACCATGCCCCCTACTCATTTTCCTTCTGGCTCACTGCTGGATGCCAACATGCTAGAAGACCCTCTTCTTCTGCCCTTTTACTGGGTTAGATCGCCTCCCTGGTACAGTCCCTAAAGGCTCAATGATATCAGCAACTCCTGGTTTCCCATGCTGAACCTCACCAGTTACAAGCTTCTAAACATGAACACCATTAGCATGCTGAACTTGCCCCAGCTGCCTTTTCTTCATCATTGCCTGATGACACTGCGGTATGGGTGTGACTATGAAGTGAATGTCATAACTGCAATCCTCAGGGATCCCTAGGGAAGTGCAGACTACAATAGATGATCTCTTTTTGAGGGCTATGATATGTTAATCAGTAAAGTTGATCATGCCTTACTTCCCTTAAAAGACTCGTGGGCCATGTTTCCTAGGTCCCTCGGACAGACAAAACACCAGACATATTCAAGGCAGACATATTTTTCTTACTGTACGTTATACCAAAAGCAATCAGAGCCACCGAAGAAGAAACAAAGATTCTGTAGAGGAAGGCCCTCAGCTGCTACTACTTCGGCAGCAGTGCAACCTGTGAACATGTTGAGATAGCTGGTTTGATGTTAATTCAAGGGCTGCCTGGGACTACATCTGAAGGTTCTATATCCCTTTCCCACACTGGGGACCATTTGTTTTATTTTCAAGAGGCCTGAAGCAAATCACCTTGGACTGCTGGGTCCTGCATATCATCCAGGTGGAGTATTCTATACAGTTCCATTCTCTCCTTACCATCACCCGCCTGCCCTAGCTCTTTTAAGGGACCGTTCTGTGTTACAGCAAGAGGTAGAGTCACTTCTAACCACTATAGCAATAGAAGAAGGTCCTCTTTAATACAGGAGATAGGGGGCTTATTCCCATTATTTTCTAATTATCAATAAAAGGAGGATGACACCTGATTCTGGACATGAGAAAACCCAATGCATTTGTTAGTCAATTCAAATTCAGAATGGCACGCGAAACCTTAAATCAGAGTGAATGAATGAAGACTCGGCACACCACTTCTGAAACGACCCCTGTTGCCGACCCCTGTTGTAGACTGTACAACAGTAAGTCCATACTCACCAGAGATGACATTTGAGGTCATGGCAGAACTTATAACTCAGTTACATCTTAATCTAACTGAGTTATAAGTTATATCAGACAATAAGGATGTGTCTGAGATTGCTAAGTCACGTCGCCTCACACATGTTTGGTAGAGTTCACTTTCTTTCTATGCAAGGTTGATTGAAGTCCATCTACCTCCCAAACAAGCATCACATCGACATAACAATACAAAATATAAGCAAAAGTCTTATAAAATGAGCATACAGTATCAGACAATTAAACCATAAAGCAAGGAAACAATGAATAATATTCTACAATTTCTAAACTTACAGAGAACAATGTACTCTCTAATTTATCTCTCACTTGTTTCTACCAACTAAAACAAAAATCAGAACCAACTAACGCTTCATGTAGCATCCACTTGTTATTTCTTCTGGATGACAAAAGCAAATTCAGACTAACCAAATTCTGCATGTCTGCATCTCTTCCAACCTGCAGTACCTGAAGCTGGGAATCCCTATTCACCATTCACTGGAGATATCTTTAAACAATTTTCTCCATTCAACTCCTGAATGGGGAACTTGCAAAAGAAATATAGTAGCATCAGAATTATTTTTATTCATTAAAATGACAATTGATGTAGCTCCACTGAAGTCACTAGAGCTCAGCCGATTTACACAAACTGAAGATCTGGCTCCAAGCATTTTTAAATAAAAAAATATGAAATAAATATACTAATTTAATATAGATGTATCCAGTTTAAAATTAATGGGTCCACTTTGAACAGCTTTGAGACAAAAAGCAGAATGAAGCAAGGATGTGTTCTTGCTCCTACCCTCTTTGGAATCTTCTTCTCAGTACTCTTGAACTGTGCTTTTAAGGACATGCAAGATGGAGTGCATTTCCACACAAAAACAGGTGGGAAACTCTTCAACCTGTGCCAACTTAAGTCAAAGACCAAAGTAAAAAAGGTGCTAAACAGAAAAATTATATTCTCTGATGATGCTGCCCTCATAGCGCACAATGAAGATCTATTACAAGAACTCATGGACCACCTTCAAGTGCTTGTCAGGTATTTGCTCTCTCATCAGCATAAAGAAAATGGTTGTACTGAGGATGGAGCTAGGCTATTACCAATGGTGGCACATGACTGAACAAGGAGCAATGGGCTCAAGTTGCAGTGGGGGAGGTCTAGGTTTGATATTAGGAAAAACTATATCACTAGGAGGGTAGTGAAGCACTGGAATGGGTTACCTAGGGAGGTGGTAGAATCTCCATCCTTAGAGGTTTTTAAGGCCCGGCTTGACAAAGCCCTGGTTGGGATGATTTAGTTGGGGTTGGTCCTGCTTTGAGCAGGGGGTTGGATTAGATGACCTCCTGAGGTCTCTTCCAACTCTAATACTCTAGGATTCCATGTATTAGGACAGGGGGTTCCACAAGATCCTTAAATGTAAACCAGCTAGAAGTAGTCCAGAAGTTCAGCTATTTAGGTTCTACAGTGACCACCAACCTCTTACCGGATGAAGAACTAAATGTTCGCATTGGAACGGCTGCCACCACCTTTAGCAAACTAACTAAAAGAGCATGGAACAACTCAAAGCTTACCATCAAGACCAAAATGCTAGTGTACCATGCTTGCATCCTTAAAACTCTCATGTATGGTGGGGAAACATGGACAACTTATGTTCATCAAAAGAAAAGGTCAAATAGTTTCCACCTATGTTGTTTACACCACAAATTCAACACCAAATGGCAGGATAAAGTCACCACTGCAGAGGTTCTTCAGAGGGCTAATTAACCAAGTGTGACAGCTCTGCTCAAGCAAAGACGACTGCACTGGCTGGGCCATCTGAGTAGGTTGGAAGACGGATGTATACCCAAACACATGCTATGGGGGAGCTATCAGAGGGAACAAGAACAGGATGTCCCAAGCCTCACTGTAAAGACACTTGCAAGCAAGCTATGAAGGAATTTGGAATTTATCCTGACCAATGGGAAATCTTGGCAAGTGATCATAACAAGTGGTGCCGTCGTCTCCATCAGGGTATCAAAGTCCAGGACAGAAGCTGGCTCCTATATCTTGAAGAGAAAAGAGACAGTAGGAAGCAAGCAGCTCTCAACCAAGATGCATACATTTGCAATAACTGCTAAAGATCATGCAAATCTTGGATTAGACTATTCAGTCACATGAAACATTGCAAACCAACTACATCATAGGCTGCAATTCCCACTGTCTCTCACAGATGAAAGAATGCCAACAGCTATCCAGTTTAAAATTCAAGAACTACCTACACACACTCCATGAACAGATGGAAAACTTAAGTGAGTGCTCTATGAGTTTACAGGATTAGAGACATTTTTGTTTTATTTCCGCATGGCATGCTTAGACTGAACCATGAGACCATCACTTACATTAATAGGAATCACGTGCTAAATTGAAGCAATACCCATATAAGGGTTCATTAAATTTAACAGCACATTAAAACGTTTTGCCACTTTTTTCTGCTACTCAGGGAGATGGTCAAGCAAAAGAAGTCTCCAGTAGAGCTGGCTGAAAAATGACGACTCCATTTCATGGCAACTATTGAGGTTTCAAAATTTGTTTTTGTTCCACATTGCAGTCACACCAAAACCTTTTGAACTTTTCAATGAAAACAGAATTCTCGGTGTGGCCTGGTCAATAGGACACTGGCCTGGACTATGAGAGACCCACGTTCAGGTCCTTGCTCCCCTGTCTGATTCAGAGCAGTATTTTTAATCACTGATCGCTCTGAATTAGGCAGAGCAGTGACTCAAACCTCAGCCTCACATCCCAGGCCAGTGCCCTAACCACTGGGCTATAGGGTGCAAGTCTCTCTCATGCTTTCTCAAGCACTGTTAAAACTGACATGCTGCCACAAAACATTTTGGTGTTGATAAAAAAATTATATATTTCAGCAAAATTTCATTTCAACAAAAGTGTTCCGAACGAGCTCATTTCCAGGCCTAAAGCTGGAATTGATATCAGGTCATGAGGGCCTGGTAACTGACAATATGAATCCCCAATGTATCTGAGAACATTTTTCAGCTCAAGAAACCAATTTCTCTGGCATCTTTATCTGATGGTCGAGAGCAAACATGAGCCCTTAGATGTTTCACTAACTAAATCATCAGATAACTAGGACTAAAATGAAAGAAACAACATTGAAATCCATATTGTAGAAACTAGTATACAACCCACCTCATCTCTCTTGACAGCAGGTAACAGACAGACATTCCTAGCTATGTCAAACAATCTTAGTGAGACCCTGAATGATTTAGTTCTATCCAGCCAGAAAAAGGGGGTTCTTAGTACATATGTGTGTCTTACCTCCCCTTCATTGGAGTGAGATTTAGTAAAGAAAACAGGTGACTATATGATCTGGTCTGGGCAAATGTTAGAGATCATTTGGGTAGAAATTTTGGATGGGGATCAGGTGTGACCTTGTCTTGTGGAAAATGTGTATGGTGAGTCCATGAGTGCCTGCAATTCCTACAACCTGCAGGCTAATATGACCACTACTAAGAAGGCTGTCTGCATTGAAAGATAGTGTGAAAAGCATAATGCCAAAAGTTCAAAGGGGGGGAACTATCAACCCAGCTAGAATGACATGGAGATCGAAGGAGGAAGGCGGGGGTCCCACACAGGGGAAATACATGCATTAAAGTCTTTAAGGAAGGAACCCAACCATTGTAGGATAAAAAAATACAGTATGATTCTGTATAGGGGGATGGTGAGCTCATACAGCTGCCAATGAACATCAAGTCCTCAGATTTTCAATGACAGAAAATAATCTAAAAGAGGAGGAATCTAAAACTCTGTGGGAGAGAGGTGACATATTCTCCATTTGGATGGAGAATCTTTTCTGCTTGGCTGCATAAGTCATTCTGCATAAGTCAGTCTTTCCTACTTTGGATCAGAATCTTCTGGATATCTCTAGAAAAAGTTTTCTGAAGCCAGCATCCAGGCTGTGAGATGCAGAGTCTCTGGATCTGCATAGATTTTCCTGCTCTTGAAAACTATGTCTGAATTCAGAGGCAATGTTACTGGAGGTTAAACAGAAAACCTGCATATCAGAACGGTGTGGGCTACCCTGGTGCTATCAGGATCATTATTGCAGCTTCTTTCCTGAGCTTCCTCAAAACCCTCAGTATCAGAGGGACTGATGGGTAAGCATGCATCACTCTGGGAGTCCAACAGATGAGGAATGTCTGACTGTGAACTGGGACTCAGACCCCCTCCATGTAGCAAAAGATATGACACATTCTATTCAACTTAACTGCCACAGAATTTACAGATGACTCCACTTGTCATGTGAATGACAGAGTCCTTTATTGGCTGCTCATAGCTGCATGAAATCTGATCAGGAGTTTTGTAATCCCAGAGGTGTAGTACTCTTGAGGTGAACTGATGGTGGATGCACCAATTCCTCTGGCAGACCAGATTCGTGGCTTAAAGGGGATGACTTGGCTCCTCCTTGTCTGATACGTAAAACATCATCATGGCATTGTCTATCATTATCTCAATTATTTTGCCTGAGAGGTGCAAATGTTACACAAACCAAATGTATTGCCTTGATTTCTAAGACATATATGTGGTTCAGAGTCTTCTCACGTAACCATAAATCCAGAGTCTAGTGTTGGTCCAAATGATGCTCCCCATCCAAGGCTGAAAGCATAATGTTACTACAGTCTATGTAGGCAGAGATGGGGCAAATGGAACTTCTCTGCATACCTATCAGGATTCGTCTGCTAATTTAATGAGATGCACTTTGTTCAGGAATTTGTACTGTATCTTTTTGATAACTAGGGGTGTATTTTTATCTAAGGCCAAAATGTTTATTCCTGTGCTAGTGAGAGAAATAGAGTGTACATTTCCATACTATGAATTTTTGAGAGAGCAGTTCATGCTCTTGAACCTCTTAATATAGGGGCATTAGAGAGCCATCTGTGTGTATGAGTTTATACATGTCTTACAGTTAAATAAGAGATCTAAATACAAAATCCAGCACTAACAGAAAATGCAGCTGTCTGAGGCTCCCAGTGGGATTTAGAGTCTAGGCCTAATAAATAGATTACCAGTACACAGCTCTATGTCTATGTTACAGTGTATATATTAAAAAAAATCATGGGAAGCATGGTCTGCATTGGTGAGATGGAATGAAGCTCATGGTATACACACAAATGCCTAATTTATCCATGGTATTTCTAAGTTGCATATATCTTCAATATCTATGTGCTCAAAATGACAAAAAGTAGTATAATTATGCCCAAAGGGAAGTTAGTTCCCAGTCTTTTCATGTTCTAGGCAATTTTCGTCTTCCTTTTCATCCTATTTCTCTTCCTCCTCTTCTTCCTTCTCTTGTCTGGCTACCTTCTTCTGGAACATATTGTGAGGACTTTCCTTTACTGGGGGAAAGCCTTTTGAAAGAATTAATTCTTTAACTTAGATCATAATGTGGTCAGTTTACATCTAAAGTCATTCCACAACCAGGGTCATGATACTAAGAATACATTGCTTCATGAACCAGAGTCTTATATTGAGCCTGTATAGTTGCAGTGTCCTAATATAGTATATTTGTTCTGATGACTTGTGGATAAATAAGCAGTCTTTATGGGTCTCAAGTATAAGTTAAAAAATTACAATATTTTGCAGCAGTCTGGCTCTGGAAAACCTACTCACAGCCAAGTCCATGCACACTGTTCTGTTGAAGGCCCAAGAGCAGAGGCTGTTAGAAGCTTGCAATATACAGAGATGTGCTGGAATTTAATAAATCATCAAAAGGTTGGAAAGTGGCTTTTAGGGTCAAATTAATCCCTGATGCAGTTCTACTAAAGTGAATGGCATTAAAATGATAACATTCTGGCCGTACTGTTTCATTTGTTCTGTTTATGAGTTTACTCTATTGTCTACTGGGTCTCGCAGTTAGAAAATGATGAGGGAAAATAGTTATACACCTCTACCCGAATATAACGCTGTCCTCGGGAGCCAAAAAATCTTACTGCGTTATAGATGAAACCGCGTTATATCGAACTTGCTTTGATCCACTGGAGTGCACAGCCCTGGCCCCCTGAAGCGCTGCTTTAGCACGTTATATCCGAATTCGTGTTATATCGGGTCATGTTATATCAGGGCAGAGGTGTATATGGTGCAATAAATTTATGTATTTGTTTTTATTTCTTTACTATTTTTATTTTAGTTTTTAGTTTAACTTAGTGGTTCACAGCAGTGTTAGTCCTTCAGAAGTCTGGAGTATGTAGAAGATTTTAGTCTAGGAGCAGCTTCAGGTAGAAAGGCTCTGATTTTAAAGAGTGTGGGAAATTGACATAGTTGGAAGAAAACAGAGAATGTATTTTTTAAAGGCAGTTTTCTTGTCAGTGCAGTCTTGAAAACAAGAAAAAAGCAGCCATAAAAAAAAAGAGAGCTTTTGTGATAAATTAATGTCTTCTCTTCTTCCCCAGCTGCTTCTGTTTCAAAAACTCCACTGCCAGTGTCAGAGCTGCCAAGTTAAAAGCAGCAATAGACTCTAGGCTCCTGGAGAAGTCTAAAGTCCGTAGTATATTTATTTATATGTAGCTAAGACTGACTGAAAAATGTTTTCTACCTTATTTTGTGTGTTTTGATGTGAGGATAGGATTATGTGGTGAACCGTGTTCCCTCTAAGCCCTGCTCCCTACTGGCAGACATCATGCAGAGTTCTGGTAAAGATTTGTCTGAGCAGCCTCCTCTTCCTTCAGCTCCTGTCAGAAGGGGAAAAATTTGCCTCTTCTTCTGTTCATCTTGCTGCTGGCCAGCAGGGGAAAGCGGAACTAGGGATGTCCTCTTCTGTCTCCAGTGGAAAAGGAGCACCTGTACCAAGAGCGAGTGTATGAACAGCGTTTCATTTCTTGTGATGCACAAAGTGTTCATAGTGTTCAAAATTGTGCTCTCAGTGCTGATTATTCTGCATACAGGAAAATAATGAGAGGGAACACTGAGTAGCAAATGATAGCAATAGTGAAATTGTATTGGATAAAATTATATTTGGCAAATTAGATTACTTATTCCTGTTCTGTAATAAAATATGTGTAAATACAGTGATAACATTCTGATATTCATCAGATTATGTCTCCATATCAGTACAGAAAATATTCTCCATAACTGCATAATACCATAACCTAAACTCTCAGCACTTTTCTAATTAGAATGCTAGGTTTTCCTACTTTTATAATTGTTCCTCATTCCCCATATTGCAGAAAAAATGGTAATTATTCATTCTTAAAGGATTAAGTAATTCATTAATTTATTTAAATATGATGATACAATATGTCATTTCCATTGTATATATGTTCAGAAATGTGCACTTATAACAACCATCCCAATGTTAGCTTGTAGTTGTGTAACGTGGTAAACAGCCAAACAGAGGTACACATTTTCCAGCTAGACTCTTTGCAGGTCATGCTGGAATTTCTGTGAGATCCTTTCAAAGTCTACTGCATTGCCTGCTGCTGTCCTATTATGTGTAACAATCAAAGTGATTCAGAAAGATGCCTTTCTCCATAGCAAATGAAAAGGAATGGCTAGATAGATGCTAACCATACTCTTTAAAGTTGAACCTTAGTTATCCAGCTGAAGAGCAATAAACCTTTCTGTGAGTAAGTTCCAGGAGTCCATTGAACATCATGGCTCAAAATAACTGGAGATGTTGATTCTGCAGGGTTTTTTTTAAATTGGACTTTGTCTTCAGTATTTTCTCCCTAACTGTCCCACCTTTTGTTAGGGGGAATGCATTTTGGGAGGTATTTACAATTATCCAAAATATATAAAACCACCACAGATGGCTTCTTGTTCTTTAGCATTTAAAAATGTATATTTGTTTTGAGGCTTCTCTTGAGATTTTTAGTCTCCAGAAGTTTGAATCCGTCAATACGGTATTTTTAGAAAAAATGAAATTCATAATTTGTAATTTGACTTCTGTGAAGATATCATTTTACTGGCTTTCTACTCATCTTTCCTCCTTCTTTTCAGAGTTGGGAGGTACAATATTTTCCAGTGACTGGATTTGTGGTCACCCGATGATAAATATATTTTTCTGACACAAATTTTGTGAAGCAGTAAGAGAGCCACTTTGATTCCCATTCATTAAGGAGGATACTGAGGCACTAGCAGTTGGTCAGAATAAAAGACAGTTTCTGGTGTCTCCAAGGGCCAAAAAACGTGCTGCACATATTGGAATCTGGAGTTCTGTAATGTATAAAGTCCATAGACAGGAGCTGAAATTAAGTAATTAAAGTGAGAGAAGTTGAAAGCAAAGATGAATAGTGCAGCAGAGATGGAATTACACAGTAGTATACCTAGGTAATATTGTGGAAATAGCAGTAGGTAGATTTGCAGACATGGAAGATGGTGGCAGGAGGAAGAGAATCCAAGGTCAGGTTAGGATCAAGTTTGAAGATAGGGCAGGTAAATAGAGATGTCTTAGTTGAAAAAATGCCTGAACAAGCTCTTGTTGGAGAAGAGTAGCATGTCTCTTGTTGATATATGTGAAGGAAATTTAGATAAACATAAAACTTTACCCCAAAGCCACGTGTTACCCAGTTGTGAACAGCAGAGAGGGTAGATAGTGTCATTTTAAAATATTGAACAATATGTACAATAGATGATCATCAGATTAAAAAGTAGTAACTAAGTTCAAAGTTAGTGATGGCAATATGAAAATTGTCAACAAGAGAATCCTCCTTCCCAACACAATAATCTCAGAAGAGGATATCCACTCTACGATGTAAAGTTTTTGTTTCTGATGGATGCAAGTGAGCAAAGTGATCTCCCAAAATAGGCTACCCCTGCCAGCATTCTGAAGTCTTTGAAGAAATACCCTTTGCAATGATGTGGAGTCTTTGAAGAAATACACCCCTAGCTATGGGATGTCTCTGAAGTGATGGAAATCATGCATTAATAATTACAGGAAGGTTTTCATTTAATTTAAAATGTATTCATTTAATAAGTCTCTCATCTGGATCAGGGGATTTCTTAAAGGGTTGAGAATGAGATCTTTTTGTGATTTCTGTAAGTAACTTGGCAAAGCCTATGTGAATAATTGGGCTAAAATGGAAAATTTTAATATAATACTGTGTATGGGCATTTAACATTATTAAAAAGACACAGAAATCAGATGCAGTACAAACACAGATGTAGTACGGTATCAGTGTAAAAGAACACATTCTTGAAGAACCAAGAATTTTTGTTGATATGTTGTTTACACTGAAAACTAGATGTGTTTCTTTCACTTGTGTGACATAAAAGCTTGTAATAATTGTCAATGTTGCAGAAATCTTAAAATGTTCATTCATTTAAGGGCCCTGAAAAACCTGACCTTGAAACTTTAGGTGTAATATAAATATCCAATCATTATCTTAAACACATTATTCTACATGAAATAGAAAGATGTATGCATGGTTTCAGCATATTGTTCCTAAAGTGTATTGACTTTTAGAAAATATTACCCTGGATCCTAGTTTATCATACCTAGTGAAAATATCATACAGTGGTTTGAAAATCTAGAAACAGACCTATCTGCAGAAGAGACTGTTGCAGGACAAGTGACAGTATCTAATAGAGCTCTCTAATCTATAATCAGTTTTATTTGGCCACCCATCACTGTAATATCTGAGCATCTTCCACTTAAAATCAATAGCAAAGTCCTTAGTGGACTTCATGGAGTCTCTGGCACTTCTTCCTTTATGGGGTCAGAACTCTGCTTGCGGTAGGGGTTTTTTTGGGGGGTGGGAAGAGTAGGAGAGTTCTGGGACTAAAAGAATTGTAGAAATTGTGAGTATCATTTATAGTGGAAGGAAAGAGCTTGGCAAAGTTTCCTACAAATTGTCAGATTTTGGATTTGCCTGATCTGACCCAGTAAAATTTGCATCAAGCCCATAATTTGTGTTTGACTTGTAGCTTATTTTTTAGAGAAATGTATCCAATCTTGATTTAAAGACTTGAAGTGATGGAGAAACCACCAGATCCCTGGGTAAGTTATTCCAAAGGTTAATTATCCCCACTGTTAAAAAAAATGAGCTGGTTTTGAGTCTGACTTTGTCTGGCTTCAGCTTCCAACCATTCCACTTCATTATGCCTTTTTCTGCTAGATTAAAGATTTACCAAAACTATCAGAAATCTCTTTCCCACATAGATACTTGTAGACCACGATCAAGTCACTTCTTAACCTTCTCTTGGATAAACTAAATAGATTGAGATCCAAGTCTTATGATAAGGTATGTTTTCCAGATCTTGAATCATTCTTGTAGCTCTTTTTTGAACTCTTTCCAATTTGTAATTTTGTAAGTATGGCCTCTGTTATTGTTCCTACATGTATGAGCTTTCATTTGTGTTTATTACAATGAGCCTACCTTACCAAGTAATCTAAGTTTGCCTGTACAGCTGACCTATTTCCATCTTTTTTTACTGCTCCTCTAATTTTTGTGTTGTCCACAAATTTTACCAATAATGGTTTAATACTTCCAAATAATAAAGATATTGAGTAGCACTCAGCCAAGAACATCACTAGATATTCCTCTATTGGATGACTATACCCCATTTATAGTTGCTTTTTAAGGTCTATCACCTAGCATTTAAGCAATTCAATGTGGAGTACATTGATTTTGTACAGTGCTAACTTTTTTATCATGATGTTATGTGAGACAAAGGGCTTTTCTACACAAGGCAAAAGATTGCACTAACTAGTATGCACTACCCCTTGTGAACGCTCTCACTGCAGACTAAAGATTTGCCTATATAGGGACACTCAAGAAAATTAATCCAAATTAGCTAATGGTGTACATTTAAAGTGGATTAGTTAAACCATGTTAAATACCTGTGTGGATGCTTTTATACAGAATTAAAGTGGCCTTAATTTGATTTGTGTTCATTCACTTTAAAAGTTAATTTGGATTAACTTTCCTGAGTGTCCCTGTATAGAGAAGACCTAAGAGTGCCTTTGTATGCAATAGCTCTGCTAATATTTTAGAAGTGCGTTAAGCTAAATCACCTGATGGTACTTTCAGTGTGCAGTAAAGCTGCAATATGGGGAGTGAATGCAAAGTAGTTAATGCACTTTAAATTTAAACCCTGTGTTACTGCGCCTACTTCTCCATGTAGACAAGTACTAAGTCAAAATGCCTTACAGAAGTCTAAATATATTATATCAACACAATTTCCTTTATCAGCCAAACTTGTGATCTCATCAAAAAATAGCAAGTTTGATGAGGCCTATTTTCCATAAAATCATGGTGATTTTAATTCTTTTAATTTTTTAGTGATTATGTCCCAAATCAACTTTTGCATGATTTTATCTGGGATCAATGTCAAGTTAACCAGCTTATATACCTGGGTCATCCCTTTTACCCTTTTTATATACCCCTCTACCTCGATATAACGCTGTTCTCAGGAGCCAAAAAATCTTACCGCGTTATAGGTGAAACCGCGTTATATCGAACTTGCTTTGATCCACCAGAGTGCGCAGCCCCCCCCCAGCACTGATTTACCACGTTATATCCACATTCGTGTTATATCGGGTTGCGTTATATCGAGGTAGAGGTGTATTGGTACTATATTAGTTTTTTACCAAGGCTACATGATATCTTTAAAAATCAACATTAATGTTTCAGAGAGCTCCCTCTTGACCAATCCATTTTATACTCATGGGTACAAATTATCTAGTCCTGCAGATTTAAAAATGTGTAGCCTCAATAGGTAACTAGTTATTGATGTAATTAAGTATTTCATTATCACTGTCAGATATGACTACATCAACGTGCTTCTTTACAAATACAGAACAGAAATATTTATTGAATACTTCTGCCTTTTCTACATCATGCTTGACAACTTTGCTGTCTAGTATGAGACCTATATCATCACTAGTATTTCATTTGTTCCTGATATTTAAATAATTCCTTCTGCTGTCCTTATTTTTACTGGCCACAGATTATTTCCATTGATATTTTTAGTGTTTGTTTTACTGGTTGTTACTATATTCTGTTCGCAAATAAAAAATGAAATTGGTTATAATCACTTGCATCTAGGTAGCCATCAATTTTTAGATCAGTGATCAATTCATCTTTATCTGTTCGAATGAGGTCTAATATATAATTGCCCCAATTTGGGTGGAACATTTCTTGTGTTAGAAATTTACCTTAATTTTTAAGAACTTCACAATTGTTTTCCTAGTGGCAACATGAGACCTCCATGATTTGTTAGAAATCTGGGGGCAGAGCCTCATCTTTAGTGAATTGTCATTTTATCCTGAGGATCTGGCTCCTGGAGTGAAATCCTGGCCTCATGGAAGTCAATGGCAAAACTCCTATTGATTTCAGTGGTGCCAGGATTTCACCTCCGATATTCTAATTCTTAGCCTGTCCTAGTCATATTAATCTGGGCGTAGGGTTTTGGTGCCAACTAAACTGAATGCATTTCATTCCTGATATGTAAAGGAGAAATCACTCTCTATACCACCTAAACTTCTGACACTGTAACTTTTATGGATATTAACAGAACATTTTGTAAAAACTTGTCTATTAACTTTTTGTGTCTTTTAGTATTTGAATCTTGTTGAACCATTCTACATTGTTAGATTTAGAGCTCATTTTCTAGGACTATTTTATAGTTATCTTATTTTTTATTTGTTATTCATCCTTTTTTCCAGTAGTTTACAAATGCATTATTATACAGATGCAGCACATTTATGACATTACTTTGCAAAGTGTGTCAATTTGTCAGATAAAGTTAAAAATTAGATACACTTTATTCATGTTAAAGTCACACCCTAGCTTATTTAAAAGCAGCTTTGACTTAGAGTTGCAAGCCTGAGGATATTGATTTGAATTATGCATGACTGTCTGGTGTGCAGTTCCATTAGCCTGCTGGATGGATAATGTAAACATGTTCTGAATTTTAAGTATAATATATGAGCAGCAGGTTAAAAATAGAGCTAATAAGAGAGTACATATCTGGAAAATGTGAATCTTGCGGAATAAAACTATACCAGGATGATCTCTCTAAAGGTATGTCTACACAGCATTTTGTAGGGAGCAGGAGCCAGCCTCCTAGCCCAGGTCAACAGACTTGAGTTAACTGGGCCTGTGCTAGCACTCTGAAATGTTATATAGACAGCACTTCGAAGTTGTGTCTCAAGCTGGAGGCTTCAGAACCCAGCTCTAGCCTGAGCTGCATCTTCAAAGCTATGTCTATACAGCTATTTTTAGAGCACTAGAATGAGGGCTTGTCTTCGCTACCGGGGAGATCTATGCTGCTGCAATCAATGCAGCGGGTGTTGATTTAGCAGGTCTGGTAAAGACCCACTAAATTGACAGCAGAGCGCTCTCTGGTACTCCAGCTCCCCAAGGAGAGTAAAGCCTGGTCTACACTAGGCATTTAAATCGGTTTTAGGAGCGTAAAACCGATTTAACGCCACAACCGTCCACACTAGGAGGCACCTTATATCGATTTTAATGGCTCTTTAAACCGGTTTCTGTACTCCTCCCTAACGAGAGGAGTAACGCTAGTATCGGTATTACCATATCGGATTAGGGTTAGTGTGGCCGCTGATCGACGGTATTGGCCTCCGGGCGGTATCCCACAGTGCACCAGTGACCGCTCTGGACAGCATTCTGAACTCGGATGCACTGGCCAGGTAGACAGGAAAAGCCCCGCGAAGTTTTGAAATTCATTTCCTGCTTCCCCAGCGTGGAGATCTCATCAGCACAGGTGACCACGCACAGCTCATCAGCACAGTTAACAATGCAGTCTCCTGAGAATCGTAAAAGAGCCCCAGCATGGACTGCATGGGAGGTACTGGATCTGATCGCTATCTGGGGAGAGGATTCAGTGCTAACAGAACTGCGTTCCAAAAGACGAAATGAAAAAGTATTTGAAAGAATTTCTAAGGCTATGATGGATAAAGGCCACAGCAGGGACTCAGTGCAGTGCAGAGTGAAAGTTAAGGAGCTCAGACAAGCCTACCAGAAAACCAAAGAAGCAAACGGAAGGTTCGGGCAGGTCGAAAAACATGCCGCTTCTATGCTGAGCTGCATGCAATGTTAGGGGGCTGCGCCACAAGTACCCCACCCCTGATCGTGGATTCCGAGGTGGGGGTTGTAATCTCTGCCATGGCTGAGGATTATGCAGACGGGAAGATGAAGATGAAGAAGAGGAGGAAGACCTAGCAGTGAGCACACAGCACTCCGTGAGCCCCAGCAGCCAGGAGCTTTTTAATCACCCTGACGGAATTACCGTCCTCCCAGCCCTCACAAGCCACTATCCCAGACAATGACGCCATGGAAGGGAGCTCTGGTGAGTGTACCTTTGCAAATAGCAAACATTGTTTTTTAAGCAAGCCTTTTTTAATGATTGATTTGCCCTGAGGACTTGGGATGCATTCGCAGACAGTATAGTTACTTAGAAAAGTTTGTTAACATGTCCGGGATTGAGAGGAAATCCTCGAGGGACATCTCGATGAAGCGCTCCTGTAGGTACTCCAGAAGCCTTTGCAGAAGGTTTCTGGGCAAGGCAGCCTTGTTCCGCCCACCATGGTAGGACACTTTACCACGCCATGCATGTAGCAAGTAATCAGGTATCATTGCGTGGCAAAGCATAGCAGCGTATGGTCCCGGTGACTGCTGGCATTCAAGAAGCATCCGCTCTTTATCTTGTTGTGTTATCCTCAGCAAAGTGATATCGTTCAGGATAACCTGGTTAAAAATCAGGAATTTAAGTAAGGGGGTGGCCATTTTACTACTGGGTTCGTGGACTGCAGCAGCTTAAAAAAAAACTTTCCTGCACGTAGCGAAGCGGGGGGAGGGGAGGAGTGAAATGCCGATGATCTTTTTTGTGTTTGGTCACCGGCGATCTTCCCCAAGCTACCAGCCACGCAGTGGGTGGGGGGGTGGGAAGGTTGTTGATTAGCAGGGAGCTAGCGTGGTATTAGCCATGCGTTGGGGAGGGTAAATCACTACAGAAGCCGAAAGACAGTGGCTTACCATGGCCGCATGCAAGCTGAATTCTGATGCCTGGACCTGTGTCTGTGTGATCTGTAACTCCAGAGCTGCAAGCAATCATTATTAAGATGAAAAATGCGACCTTGTAGGGAAATCACATGTGCTAGGTGAATAGTGCTGTTCACTGTGAAAGAGTATAACCATTGTTCTGTAAAATGTATCTTTCTAAATATTTATCTCCCTCATGCAGCTGCAAATTTTTCAACCATCCCTCCTCCATCCCAAAGGCTAGCACAGATAAGGCGGAGGAAAAAAGACGCGAGATGAGATGTTCTCAGATATTATGGAAGTTACACGCAATGAAAGAGCTCATCTGAATGAGTGGAAGGACGTGGTATCAAATTACAGGAAAGAGGCCAGTGAACGTGAGGACAGGAGGGATGAACGTGAGGACAGGAGGGACAACCGAGATGAGAGGTGGCGGCAGGAAGACCGGCAGGAAAATCAGCGGTGGCGGCAGGAAGATCAGCGGTGGCGGGATGCAACTCTGGGGCTGCTGCGTGATCAAACTGACATGCTCCGGCGTCTTGTGGAGCTTCAGGAACGGCAGCAGGATCACAGAGTGCCGCTGCAGCCCCTGTATAACCACCCTCAACCCTCACCATGTTCCACATCCTCCTCACCCAGACGTGTAAGAATGCGTGGGGGGAGGCTCCGTGCACCCGCCCACTCCACCCCCGTGGACAGCCCAACCAGAAGGATGTCGTTACTGTGAATTTTTTTTAATGGCCTTCTCCATCCCTCCTATCCTCCTCCCAAACCACACCCTTACTTCTCTCCCTCTTTTATAATGAATCAATAAAGAATTCATGCTTTTAAATGAGAGTGACTTTATTTGCATAAGTAAGCTGTACTCGAAGGGGAGGGGAGTTGCTTACAGGGACTGAGTCAATCAAGGGGTTGGGTGTTCATCAACAAACACAGCAGTCACACTGTACCCTGGCCATTGATGAAGCTCGTTTTCAAAGCTTCTCTGATGCGCACCGCTTCCTGGTGTGCTCTTCTAATCTCCCTGGTGTCTGGCTGCGCGTAATCAGCGGCCAGGTGATTTGCCTCAGCATCCCACCCCGCCATAAAGGTCTCCCCCTTACTCTCACAGAGATTGTGGAGAATACAGCAAGCAGTAATAACATAGGGGACATTGGTTTGGCTGAGGTCTGAGCGAGTCAGTAATGTCCGCCAGCGCGCCTTTAAATGGCCAAATGCACATTCCACCACCATTCTGCACTTGCTCAGCCTGTAATTGAACAGATCCTGACCACTGTCCAGGCTGCCTGTGTATGGCTTCATGAGCCATGGCATCAAGGGGTAGGCTGGGTCCCCCAGGATAACGACAGGCATTTCAACATCCCCAACTGTTATTTTCTGGTCTGGGAAGTAATTCACTTGCTGCAGCCATTTAAACAGAGTAGTGCTTCTGAAGACGCGAGCGTCATGAACCCTCCCTGGCCATCCCACGTGGATGTTTGTGAAACGTCCCTTGTGATCTACCAGTGCTTGCAGCACCATTGAAAAGTACCCCTTCCGGTTTATGTACTGGGTGCCCTGGCGCTGCGGTGCCAAGATAGGGATATGGGTTCCATCTATCGCCCCCCCACAGTTAGGGAATCCCAGTGCAGCAAAGCCATCCACTATGGCCTGCACGTTTCCCAGAGTCACAACCTTTCGTAGCAGCAGCTTAACGATTGCTTTGGCTACTTGCATCACAGCAGCCCCCACAGTAGATTTTCCAACTCCAAATTGATTCCCGACTGACCGGTAGCTGTCTGGCGTTGCAAGCTTCCACAGGGCTATCGCCACTCGCTTCTCTACTGTGAGGGCTGCTCTCATCTTGGTATTATGGCGTTTCAGGGCAGGGGCAAGCAAGTCACAAAGTTCCATGAAAGTGCCCTTACGCATGCAAAAGTTTCGCAGCCACTGGGAATCGTCCCACACCTGCAACACAATGCGGTCCCACCAGTCAGTGCTTGTTTCCCAGGCCCAAAATTGGCGTTCAATGGATAGAATCTGCCCCATTACCATCAGGATCTCCAAAGCGCAGGGGCCTGCGGTTTGAGAGAATTCTGTGTCTACGTCCTCATCACTGTCATCACCGCGCTGCCGTATCCGCCTCCTCCTCGCCTCGGATTGAAGGTCCTGGTTCACCATAGACTGCACGAGAGTGCGCAAGGTGTTTAAAACATTCACGATTGCGGTATGGAGCTGAGCAGGGTCCATGCTTGCTGTGCTATGGCGTCTGCACAGTTCACCAAGCAAAAAAGGCGCGAAACGGTTGTCTGCTGCTCAGGGAGGGAGGGGTGAGGCTGTACCCAGAACCACCCGCGACAATGATTTTTGCCCCATCAGGCACTGGGATCTCAACCCGGAAATGCCAAGGGGCGGGGGAGGCTGCGGGAACTATGGGATAGCTACGGGATAGCTACCCACAGTGCAACGCTCCAGAAATCGACGCTAGCCTCGGACCATGGACGCACACCACCGATTTAATGTGTTTAGTGTGGCCGCGCGCACTCGATTTTATAAAATCTGTTTTACAAAACCGGTTTATGCAAATTCAGAATAGTCCCGTAGTGTAGACGTACCCTAAGGTAAGGCGACTGGAGAGCGTCTCCCATTGGTGCAGTGCAGTGAAGACACCAGGGTAAGTTGACCTAAGCTACGTCAACTCCAGCTACATTATTCACATAGCTGGAGTACCAGTTACATTATTCACATAGCTGGAGTACCGTTACTTAGATCGACTTACCCCAGTAGTGAAGACAAGCCCTGAGCCACACTAGCATGAGTAATCAACCTAGGCTGGGAGGGTCACTCCAAAATGTTGTGTAGATATACCTAAGAGTCTGACTTCAGGTGTAGTTTGTAATAACTGTTTTGTATTTTTGTAATTTATTTTTCTTTATTTGTTGCTCTTGTTTAGCTGAAACAGTTACTACTTATGTGTAAGCCCACTACCTGAACGGGGGAAAGGTTACTGTTGTTTATCATAACTGGTTTATTATTCAACACTAGAAAATAAAACTTGTAATAGAAAGATTAGAAAGAAGTATGTTACCTTTTTGCAGACAGAAGGCCAGATCCTGCTCTCTCAGTGTGTAAATCAGGAGTATCTCCATTGACTTGAATGGAAATTCTCTCAATCCTTTATGAATTGTTTAAAATTGATATTTGAGTGTACTCAAGATGGCTTTGGCTGAAGGTCCTGATACTTGCTGTTTTATTCAAGAAATGTATTTCAGTGGTTCCATTTGCCTTATTATACTTAATGATCATTATGTTTTTCCACAGTAAACTCTTGTATTGTAAACATCCCTAACTTGACAGTAAAAGCATGACACAATCTGAAACTTTGTGTTGAAGGTCTCAGCATTGAGAACACAGTTTTTAGTACCATTTAAAATAAGTAATTTGGTAATTTTTGAAATACTATTGTGAAGAGAATTTTGCGTGTGTTCTTGTAACTCAAATACACAGTTAAATTTTAAAAACAAAATTTTATAGTTGATTAGTCAAAAATGAGGAATACAATACTATATTATATATTTAAAGTCACTTTTCTTAAAAACTTTTAAGTGTTCATGTCCTTTTCATTGCACCTGCATAACCTGATAGGTGGAATGACTAACAATCCTTCAAGACAGTGATGTTCAGAATGAAAAAAATCTCTATGAAGACTCCTGAGTTTCTTTGCTTTCATAGGTCCTGGTCTAATGGCTAATAAAAGTCAAAAGATTCCAAATGTTGTCTGAACTTAAAACTACCCTGTCATAAACAGATAGTTAAGGGTTAATGTCTCTTTTACCTGTAAAGGGTTAAGAAGCTCAGTAAACCTGGCTGACACCTGACCAGAGGACCAATAAGGGGACAAGATACTTTCAAATCTTGGTGGAGGGAACTCTTTTGTTGTGCTCTTTGTTTGGGGGTTGTTCGTTCTCGGGACTGAGAGGGACCAGACATCAGTCCAGGCTCTCCAAATCTTTCTGAATCAGTCTTTCATGTTTCAAACTTGTAAGTAATAGCCAGGCAAGGCGTGGTAGTCTTCTTTTTGTTTTCTCAACTTGTAAATGTTCCTTTTTGCTGAGAGGACTTTACCTCTGTTTGCTGTAACTTTGAACCTAAGGCTAGAGGGGGGGGTTCCTCTGTGTCATAAGAATCTGATTACCCTGTAAAATATTTTCCATCCTGATTTTACAGAGATGATTTTTTACCTTTCTTTTTCTTTAGTTAAAAGTTTTCTTTTTAAGAACCTGATTGATTTTTTTCTTTCTTTCTTGTTTTAAGATCCCAGGGAATTGGGTCTGGACTCACCCGGAGTTGGTCGGGGAAAGGAGGGGGGAATGGTTAATTTCTCCTTGTGTTAAGATCCAAGGGGTTGGATCGGTATCACCAGGGACTTGGTGAAAAAGCCTCAAGGCTATCCAGGGAGGGGAAAGTTTTGTGGGGACAGGGAGTGTGCCAGACACTGGAATTCTGGCTGGTGGCAGTGTTACCGGATCTAAGCTTTTAATTAAGCTTAGAAGTGTCCATGCAGGTCCCCACATCTGTACCCTAAAGTTCAGAGTGGGGAAGGAACCTTGACATACCCACTGAAAATTACTTTAATATCTAGATGCCTACTTTTAGCTTCATACTTAAGGTCGAGTTGAGTTTTTCACTTAAGGTAAGTATTTAAGTACTGTGTTATGTGTGGAGAATTCAGTGTATTTCCCCCCAAATTATAGTGGTTATTCTTTGAGTATAGCATGAATTGAATGAGAATTTACAAGTAAATCAGTTAATTTTATTCTATCAATTAATATTAATATTTTAAATGAATCATTTAAGAAGTTTAGCACTTGGTCATTTTACCCATTGTTCTTGATAACTGAAAGTTTATCCTTCAACATGGATAGAAATTCCATGCTTGAATAATAAGAGTATAGCAGTAGGAATATACTGTGGACCACCTGACCAGGATAGTGACAGTGATTGTGAAATGCTCAGAGAGATTAGAGAGTCTACAAAAAAAGAAAACCCAATAATAATGGATTTCAACTATCCCCATACATGTCACCTAAGGATGGCAGGCAGAGATGAAATTTCTAGACACCATTCATGACTGTTTCTTGGAGCAGGTAGTTCTGGAACCCACAAAGGGAGAGGCAGTTCTTGATTTAGTCCTATGTGGCACACAGGATCTGGTCCAATTGGTGAATATAGCTGAACCGCTTGGTGAATAGTGACCATAATGTAATTCAGTTTAACATCCTTACAGGGGGTAAAATACCAAAGGAATCCACCACAGAAGCAATTAACTTCAAAAAAGGACACTACACAAAAATAAGGAGGCTAGTTAACTGGAAATTAAACAGGAAAAGTCATGAGAGTAAAATGCCTGCAAACTGCATGGAAACTTATTAAAAACATCACATTAGAAGCTGAAACTATATGAATACCCCACGTGAAAAAAAATGAGGACCAAAAAATACCGCCAGGGCTAAACAACAGAATAAAAGAGGTGTTTAGAAACAAAAAGACATCTTTTAAAAATTGGAAATCAAATCCTACTGAGAAAAATAGAAGGGAACATAAACTCTGGCAAGTCAAGGGTAAAAGTATAATTAGGCATGCCAAAAAAGAATTTGAAGAGCAAATATCAAAAGACACAAACTACCAGCAATTTTTTTTAAGTGGAAGCAGGAAGTTTGCTGAGCAATCGGTGGGACCACTGGATGATAGAGGTGCTAAAGAAGTACTCAAGGAAGGCAAGGCTGCTAGTGTGTATAATCAACTTTTCAAAAATATCACATGGTAGCATTCTCTTTAGGTTTCTTGTTGAGTGTTTATATATGAAATATTTAAAAATAAAGAAATTCCCAGACAAAAATTCCCAGACATGGAGTTTATAGTTGAGTGTACAAACATTGAATGGATTTAGTGGTATCCCAAAGAAAGCATTATAAGCTCAGGAAACTCAAAGTTAATTTTAAACTTAAATCCAAACACATTAAAGAATGAAAATACACACATATAGCATCCACACAACCTTAACTCTGACCTATAGTGACACTGGTGGCGGCAGGGGAAAGGAGATAACATTAAATATATCTTTAAAATTAGTTTCCTCCAAGCTGGGGGCACAAACACTAATATGCATTAATCATAATTGTATGTTTTTTGTATAATGTCACCACAGAGCAGAGTTAAGGTTTTTTGGGTGTGCCTTCAAAGCCTGGGGAGTTGAACTGGTAGAGCTGAATTCCCTGAAGTTGTTTAGCCTTTGAAAAGTATAATACTTTGAGAGGCTCTTAGGGAGTGCAGGAGAAGGTGTCATTTTGCTTTACTGTTTTAACAGATTTAGCCATTGCTGCCTCCAGTGTAGCTATTTTATTAAATCCAATCATTTCCCACTTAGTGCTCTCCAGCTCGGAGAGCCAGCTTGCACCTGGCCATTGCATATACAATGAACTATTGTATGTAAACATTAGATCTAAATTCACTCTGTGTGCAGAAAAGCCCTATTTGGTGTATGTTCTCCTTGTTTATAATATCATTATAGTTCTTGTTGTTAAATAAAAAAAACTGCAGTGACTGTGGCATCATATGTACTACTGCTCTGCCATCCCTCACTGCCTTCAACCAAAGCATGGGAGGAAAAAACCTGGGAAGCTAATACAAATAATGAGAGTGTATGTATGTGAACTACAACTGGCTGACATTTTTCAGCTGCAAAAATTTCCCAATGAAATCTGCAGATTTTCACAATCAATTTTCACAGAAAAATTTAAATTTTGAAAAAAATTTAAATTTTTGATAGGAAAATTCAAAGAAACATTTTGTTTCAGATCAACATGTAGAAACAAAACATTTCATTTTGATAAAAAATGTCAAATTTTTTCATTATGACACTTTAAAATACAATTCTAAATCTTTGTCCTGCAATTTTTTAAAATATTTTGAGTTTTGTTCTGCTTCATGATGAAAACAAATGTCAAAATATTGGAATTTTTTTCTGGACAGAAGTTCTATTTGCCAAAGAGTTCTAATAGGAGAAAAGGAAGTGAAATGTTCTAAAACTCTATCTATCCTGTGTGTTATGTGATAAAGTTAAAGTCTAAAATATTTACTTCCAGTTATTTTTACAAAATCTTTAGTTCCCCAGATTCATAAAGAATGCCATCCTGAAGAGTGATTAGACGGTAGTTATCCACTCTGAATATATGCCTTAACACTGTCACCCATTATTCTGCTTTGGGATGCCTGTTTCACAGTAGTGACCTCCCTTCTTTTTTGACTTTATAGTAGTTGTGTTTGCCACACTCATTGTCTGGGTACATCGCAAGAAGGACAGGAGACACTTGTTATGGATTTTAATCAGGCCGCAACTTTATTATATAGAACTTTATTGTATAGAACAGGGGGGCAGGGGGAGCAAGGGGCTGGCTCCCTGCTGTACCAATCAGAGGACTCCCCAATCCCTTCCCCCATTCTGTTCTTTTATCCAGTACCTCCTTTTAAGTCCTTTATCAGGCCATTTATCTGGTCACTGACTGCCCTCCCTATGGAGTACCTGCACTGAACATCCGCCCAACCTTACAAAATAAGTTGTGACATATGGTCTACCACTTTTTCTTCTCACCAGAAAAGGTCCTCCCTCACACCCGCTGTGGGGAAGGCAAAAAACCCTCACTCTAGTGAAGCCAATTCTGGTGGTGCAGGAAAAATTCCTTCTCAGACCCTCTTTAAAAGGAGCGACTAGCGTAATGCCCACAACAGGTCATAACCTAGCCTGCCATTCGCCTCCACTAGGGAAGGGAGGGTGGGTGCTGGCTTCCTTGCTGCGTGGAACAAAGAGACTTGCCCCACCCAGGTTTTGTACGTTGATGCCCTTTGGCATTACAGCAGTTTCCGACTTTCCCCTCTTACCCTGGTTTATGGTGCAGGGGAAGCCCAGACAAACTCTGCCCCACCTTAGTTGTGGCGCAGTCACTTTGCAGCCAACACCTTACCATAATGTTGAACTCAACGGGTCAAAATTAGAGGTGATTCTGAATCAGCCTATAGTGAGTCTAAATGAGTGCAACTAATATTTTCTTCTGCTGCCCCTCCCCTCCACCCAAGTATGTTACATCAGCTTAGACTTGGTTAGCACCAGCATATAATGTACCCTCTGCTTTTACATCACCTCAGAATTTGGTTGTCTGAGTGTGAGGGAGTCTTAATTGGTGTAACTAACATGAAGAAGGGTCAGAAGACAGGAGTGTAACAAGAAAATCAACTAACAGACCATCCATTATGCTAATTTACAACTTTTTACACATTCTTCTGGCTCCTTGAAATGTAAATTACACCAATTTGGACACCTTGAACACATATACACATAGTAAGAGGACCTGAAGAGGTCTTAAAGGTATTAATCTATGCTTTAAAGGAATCTAACTTGCCTCATCTTATATATCATCTCTGAATTTTCCCCAATGAGTCTCCATTCCTGTGATGAGTTCTGAAACTTGCATCACATTGTATTTCACAAGAAACATTAGGTATCACTTCAGAAACACTTAAATTCTCTCCACTCAAAATGAACAGCAAACCCAAAATTGTTTAAGGTCATTGATTTCCCACTGGACACCATTTATAACTCTATCTTGGAGTTGATCAGGTTAGTTTTAGTTTTATAATAAATAATAAGAGATATACCAATCTCCTAGAACTGGAAGGGACCTTGAAAGGTCATTGAGTCCAGCCCCCTGCCTTCACTAGCAGGACCAATTTTTGCCCCAGATCCCTAGGTGGCCCCCTCAAGGATTGAATTCACAACCCTGGGTTTAGCAGGCCAATGCTCAAACCACTGAGCTATTCCTCCCCCCTATCACTTTCACTTCAGTTCTCTTTAAAAACAGTAGTAGATTTAAAATAGGAAACAACCTACTGGTATGTTTTATTAAAAATTTAAAGAATGGTGTATTCTTATTTTTGAAAGCATGAGGAGTGCTACCTAGAGATTAGATGTTCATCCTGTATAGATGCCTCAAATTCCTAGTGTGTCAGTTTTCTGATGCTTAATAAGACACAAAAAGCAGTTGTGAGAGAAACCATGTCATTCGTATCCATGGTAACTCAGAGATACTTTGGAACTCGGAGGGATAGAGTAAGTCACAGTAATAGGTCTCATTATAAGGGCAAAATACATAAAAGGTTCAGGTATATGCTTTTAATTAGTTTCCCAAAATAGCTAGAAACAGAAAAGATGCAGTGAAACAATATAACTCTTAGAAATGGCAACATTTGAAATATAAAGATGTGCTTAGCTGATAGGCTTTTCTCTTACCATATTAAGGGTATGCAGCTATGAATACTAATAGATTTGTTACCGTTTGTTAATCATGCTTAGGACATGAGAGAGTGTACTGATAAAAGGTAGTCTAAGTCTCATGACTACAAGTTTTAGAAGTTGCATATCAATGTTAATTCCCATAGCAATGATGCAGCTTCTTATGAATATCATATTTAAAGCTTTCCTTTGTGTTTTACAAATGTATTACTGGAAAGGTACATTTAATATGTGCCTCTATGCAGGAATAATACGAGAGATATGGTTGAAAGATGCAGATCAGACTAAGGTTAAAAATCCATATTTTTAGATTAACATGACTTTAATCTCTTTTTTTTAAAAGGGTGCATGTTGCAATGATGAATAGAAAATATCATTGGAAATTTGAATGGATGGGTTAGAATTGGTTCTAGGAAAAACAAAATAGAAAGGGTAAAGAAGTGTAAGATATGATATACTTCAATAATTTAATATTTTTTAATAAAATGAATTCTTTAAAGTTTGCAGTTTGAATTACATTGTTTGTAAAGAATTCATCTTGTATTGCAGTGCAATTCATCACATTATTTCTTCTCTGTTGCTATAGAAACTAATTCTGGTGCAGCTGTGATCACTTATCAGCATTCTAACATTTCAATACTTATTTCTTATTTTAAGTTATTAAATTGCTTCATCTGATTTTGAGTTAAGCTACACATTTCAACATTGTTGAATTGCTGACTGGTGAAAATGTTAATGTGAGGTTGTTGGGGTTTTTTTTTTTTTTTTTGCATTCATCTCTTTCTGTAGTGTAAGCTACCATACTTATTGTAGAAATTTGAATTACAAGAAAATTAAGGCTTTTTTATTTGCTGAATTATAAGTTGCTATCCAATATCAGCATGGTGTAATAGTTATTACTTCATAAATCTAATCTTAGTTATACTTGATGTTAATACTTCATAGACCCTAAATTGTTCTTAATACTGAGTTTTATTTATGAAGCGCTTGACTATATGGTGACACATAGTTATACTAAGTATAAAACTACAGAATTATTAAATTTGTTATCTGAAATCCATGTCTTTTATTAATTTGGACAAAGGACCAATTCTCAGTGATATTATGATGTTCAGTCTGAAACTAGTTCACAGCAAGAATTGTTGTAGTAGCGCTTGACCTTGTAAAAATCCTGGGTTATATCATAGATATTAATGAAGTAGGTGAGTCTTTTTTAGTCCCTGGTTTTTTTTTCCATATGACAGAACTACCAATATATATGATTTGTAGAATATAGCATGGCTGGTAGATTCAGATGAGGTTCAGGAATAGAAGAGAACTATTGCAGATCAGAAATGAGCTGCATAATTAACTGCATGGAGAGCTGAACTATCTCCAGTGTTTTTAAACACGTGCTGTACAGACATTTTGAGATAATGTGATCCCTGTACTGGATTACACAATATATAATATGTAATGTTGGTTTTGTAAACCATTGGATAAGGTAGTTAGGCTCACTTTACGCTGAGATTTGAAACAGTAGTACTCTTCTAATATAAACCACTGTTAATATAATTCTGGCTAATATGATTTGAAGACTCATCTACACAGCCAAATATTATTGGTAGAACATGGATAGGCCTGGTCTGCATAGATTGAACCAAAATGATGTTATGCTGCTAGACTTGCAGCAAAATATTGAAATGTTTTAGTGGTATTTCTCCAGATAATTATTTAGCTTTTGAATGGGTGTACACTAATTTCATGTAGAGTGCAATAAGCCATTTTCAATTTTGAAATGTATCATACAAATATCTTGCAACTGTAGCTGTCAGACTTTGATTACTAATTACCTGCTTGTGCACCACTTTAAAATCTCTTATTTAACAAACAGTACCAAACAGTAATTTCAAATTAGGTCTATAACATCTTGCTAATTTAGGATGCTCCTTCAGAGAAATCTTTTTATGTGCATGTATACATTTAGTCTGTCACACAGCCTGATAAGTAAATACATCATCACCTCTTGACTACTATACTCACCAACTCTTATTTTTGTGAGTTAAACTACATATGAGTTAAATAGATAGCAAGTATTCCTGTTTCACTGAATCCCCTATGATATGAACAAGGCTGAGATAGCATTCTTGTAACATTTGTAAATACCACATTGAGGGAGCTAAAGATAAGACACCTCTCCCATGTTCTCACCAACCCAACATGCATATAGCCTTGCATCCTGGTGGCAGCTGCAGCAGTTTAGTGTACCTGTCTTCACTATGCAGACTCAATTTCATCCACTCTTGTCAAGGTTCAGGTTATCACATGCTTCTGAAGTCTGTGGGGAACACTGGAACATAGGATTTACCAATGGTCCATCTAGTTAAACGTTGTGTCTCTGACGGTGGCAAGTAACAGATAAATCAGAGGAAAGTGCAAGAAATCTGTTTGAGAAGACACAGGAAGGAGATTGGGTATTCTCCCTTTCTCTGTCTGCTGCTTTCTCTCACCAGAAAAAAGCTCAAAGCAGGAGAACACATTTTTGGAACCAGGTTGAGGCCATTTTGGAGAAAGCAAAGTAGACTAATGCCACCTTCAACATATTGTCCCTCACTTTCCCACTCTTTTTAGGTTAATGGGAAGGAAAGGTTCTATCTCTGATGCCAAGGTATGTGTTTACCTTTGGATTTAAATGTGTCTGCTGCCCATTTCTCTCTCTGGGCACTTTACATCAACAGTGGTCCCAAAGCCATGGGTTCCTAAGCCCCCTTTTAGCAGGAATTAATATTTGTAAAGATTTTGAAGGGCTCTGAAGCTTATAACTAGTCTGCCATAGTTATTAGCCTACCATAAACACCCTGTTAGACGGAGACCAGGAGAGTTTTACTCTGATGGCCCCTATGACCTCTGACATGTGGGTCCTGACAATTGGTCAGTTAGGCTACAAGATCTGGTTTATAAAACAACCCAGCCCTTCATTTTGCTTTTCTCAGGAATGCTTTCAGGCCCCTTTTTATGAAGAGATGTTTCAGGAAATTAATTTCCTCTTGGTAAAGAAAGTTATCGAGCTTGTGCCACCAGGTGAAAAAGTTAAAAGGTTTTATTTCAAGTACTTCCTGATACCTTAGCAGGCAAGAGAGTTCAAACCCAGCTGGAATCTCAGGGAACTAAATGCATATTTTGTCAAAGAAAAATTCCAGATAATAAGTCTGAGAGTCATCCTGCTGCTTCTAGTGGAAGGCAACTAGCTGTGCTCTCTAGATTTTGCTGACACCCATATGAAGTAACTCAGATTTCTGTTATCTTTTCGTCAGTATTGGTATCAATTATTTTCACAATATGATTGACAGTAGTGATAGCATACATGCACCTGTATGTGAGTGGTTCCAAACTTTCCTAGATTGGAGGCACCACCTGTGGCAGATTTGGGTAGCCTGCATCCCTGTGTGTCATTGATGTATCTCATCTAGTTTATGTCCATTCTTTCTCCCTTCTTTTTCCGTATCTTTTTCTTTTTTCTTTGTATGTAATTTTCCATTTTTAAAAATTCTGATTCATACCTCTTTCTTCTTTCTCCCAGTTTGCACCTTCCTTCCTCTGCCTCTATGTGAATTCTTGAATACTCACTTCTTTCTCAAAATTCTCTCCCACTTCTCAGTCTCTCTTCTCCCAGTCACCTTTCTTTCTGGCAGGTTCACCACCTTCTCTTCCAAATCACTCAGCATACTTCTCTCTCTTCCCCTTTCCTTTTGTCTCTTCCAGTCCTGCCCTCTTTCTTTCCCCCTAATCTGCTCCCTTGGTTTCAGTCTATATTTTTTCTTCCCCTCAAGAAGAATGGTCCAGTGGTTAGGGTGCTATCCTGAGTTTGGAAAACTGGGTTCAATTCCCTACTCCACCACAGACTTCCTGTGTGACCTTGGGTAAGTCACTTTGGCCATGTCTACACTAGCAAGCTTACAGTGGCACAGTTGCACCAGTGCAGCTGTGGCACTGTAAAATCACTCATGTAGCCTCCTTATGCCGACAAGAGAGAGCTCTCCCACCGACATAATTAAACCACCCCCAACAAGAGGTGTCAGCTGTGTCAGCAGGAGAGCATGTCCTGCTGACATAGTGCTGTCCACACTGGCACTTCTTTTGGTGTAATTTATGTCATATACTCACACCCCTGAGTGACATAAGTGATACCGAAAAAAGTGCTAGCTTAAGTCTGTCTGTGCCTCAATTCCCTGTCTGTAAAATGGGAGTAATTGCGGTGGGTTGGAGATAGATATGTTAAAGACTGTGAGGTGCTCAGATACTGTGGAAATGGGGACTATATAAGTACCTTAGTAGACAGCTAGAAATCCTAACTTTTGCCCTATTGCAGTGGTCACTCTAGGGCTATTGAATCACGGGAACATATGTCCACTCCAGCCACACCCCTACTCTCCTTTGGTCCATGTTCATTTTCCTCCTGTCTTGCTAAAGACTGCCCCCTTCACCTGAGGCTTCTGTGTCTGGCATTGAAGCCCCCACCTCGGAAGGGGAATATGCGGGGCTTAGAGCTGTTTTACAGTTGCTTTGCTCCAGTCTGCTTGGTGCAAAGGAATCTCAAGGCAATGATGAATGGGCCCTAATATATGTAGAACTTCACATTGCCATTTTGAGAGTTACTTTTCAGAATACAACTACAGGAGTTAGCTGCCATGGTAACAGTCTTAAATGCATAAACTGGAGTTGTTCCCAAGAAACTATAAAAAGGGAAATTGTATCTTCAACTGTAACAACAGCTCTTCTTAAAGACAACACTTACATGCCTTGTTAAATTGAAGATATGGAAAATCAACTAAAATGTAAGAATAGTGAAATTCTTGGAATTAAGGAAAGTATGGCTATTTGAACTGCTGACTGGATTGTATTTATTATATATTAATATTCTTATTAATGTAACAATTACTGAAAAATAAGTTTAACTCTTCTGTGACATCTGGAAAAGATTTTTATCCTGATAATGTTTGTCAAGTTGCATGTTAACATTTTTGAAACAAGCTCCACATTTTAAAATGTTTAAGAACCATGTTATATATATTAATTGTCAATACCTGCTTTTCCTTGTCTCTGAGACCAAGTTTTGGAGCAAATACAATGACAAATACAGTGACAGGCATTGCTGTATAGCTCATTCATGGGTTTCTAGACTATGCTGGAGTAACCAGTAGAGAGAGTACCATTTTGCATTGCTGAAGTAAGATTTTGGACCCATCGATAGCCTTTTCACATTTCCAGCACTTTATCCAGTTAAATTAAGCCTCATGTTATATGGCACAAAGTCCTATATTTTGAGACTTTGATGCTGCCAGAGAACTGTTGGATGAAAAACTTGCTTGCTTTAAGGGAAGAGCAAATTATTAAAGAAAACCTCTTGTGTGGATATGAAGATTTCTCTAAGAATTTCTAGAATTCTAAACACTTTAACAAAATTTTATTGAAGTCTTTCTCTAATAAGAAATTACATGCAATTTAAAATAAATTATAAATAATATCTCCATCAACATTGACCTTAAAATTTGCTTTATTTCATTCCTGGAAAATAAATGTTCCAGTCTGTTACCAAATTATTGATTTATGTATATCTCACCTGATTTATCAAAGGATATTGCATTCCAGGTATGAATAGGAAAGTGATGGAGAGGTCAGTCTTGAGATAAATATCTCTGTGTAGGGACACACCAATAATTTCAGCAACATACAGCAATGTTACATATGTGGTACTAAAATAAGACACACCAAGACCCTGATGTTGCAGACATACACGCGAATTTGGCTTTATGCACTGAAGTCATTGGAACTACTCAGAGTGTACAGAGTTAAACATGTGAATAAGTTTTTGCTTAACTTCAAGTCCCTGTTCCAAAGCACGGGGTTCTAAACCATTTAAAGAAAAGGCTAGAATTTTTTAACATGGGCAAAACAACATATCCCCCCCACACACACACTTCATTCTTAGAAATGTGTAAATTCTTTTCCAAAATTTTGGCTGAATTTCACTTGTTTTTGACTGAAATTTGCCAAATGCAATTCAGGCAAAGGTAAGCACCCAGTATGGAAAATTTCAGACAAATAGTAAAAGTTTGGCAAAACTATAAACAACTGAAAACAGGATCATATAATGGGAGAATGTTGGGCAATGTTATTCATAGGCAGTGCAACCAGTACCACCAATAGTTCTGTACTTACCCTGTTTGTACTCTAGAAACTGAGTGGCTTTATTGGCCATCATGAATGTTTTGTGCCAATTTGTGAATATCTTTGATTTGCCCATTTTTTGTTTCAAAAACAAAACTCTCTCTCTCAAATTAGTATCTAGAAACTTTGCTAAATTGAAAACACAATTTAGTAGTAGAACAAAGATGCAACCCAAGGAATACATACTAATTAGTCAACTTAGTATACAATTCTGGAAAGTAATATGTGCAAATAGTTAACGTTATTGACGCTGTGCACAACCCTAGTTAAAAAGGTGAAACCAGAGTCTAGCTTGTATCCACTGAAGAAGAGAATACAAAACAAGAAATAGTACTGCATAAGGCAACACTACCTGAAGAACTGTATCCAGTACAGGTTACTATCCCCAAGGATGTATATTATTGATAAGGGTACAGTGTAAGACAACTATTATCATTTCAAGTCTCTAGAATCTCTGTTACAAGGAAAGGTTTTAGAGATTTGTGCATAATCTCACTGAAAAAGAGGAGATTTTGAGCTTGTGTAGCAGAAACTTTAAAACACTTGAGAGAATTTGCTAAAATTGATCAATATAAATGGTTATTCTAATAAGCTTAGATATTTAAATAAGTACAGCCGAGAAGTATTTGGGTAGACTTTTGACAATATAAAGCACTGTACAGGATAATTGTTACATATTATTTAAGAAACTAAGAATAGAATGGGAACTCAATCATTGCATACACAAGTTACTAAAAACAGAGTAAGTTATCAGGGAATGCTATTCAAGTAGAAGGCAGATGAGTTCAAGACATACCAAGATTCATTTCTGATGAAGGGAGGGATGGAGAGAGATGGTGAGAAACAGGACAATGATAAATGTAATTTTTAAAATAAGGAGTAGATACCAGATAGCCATTCTTAGTTCCTTCATTTTTATAATGTACTTCTATTTTTAGTCCATTTTGGCACTCAGAAGCTTGGAATCACTTCACTAATTCAGCACTGATCATTGTTTATCCCTTACACAAGGGATGCATTTCTGGTCAAGCTAATGGAATAGTTTTCAGGTCAAAAACAGTTGCAGCAGAATAATAAGCAGCAGTTGCAGCAGAAGTTAACAGAAAAGTACTGTAGACTCTGCAGGCTCCCACATTTTGTCAGCAAACCGAAACAAACTACAAGCTAAATGGAATTTACTATACCAGCAACAATAGTCTCAGTTGTGGGAGTTTTTACTTCTCCTGAGAAAAAATTTGGAAGTCGCTCGAAAGAATGTACATAAATGACATTTAACATTTCTAGGGAATCTAATATTCTATCAGATAAAAATTATACTCTAATCATTTGTATTAATACTAATAAAAAGTAATTGTGCTAGCATATGACAATCAATATTGAATATATTCATCTATGATTAATAAAACTATTCTTGGAATGTAATGAAAATGCAGTGTAGTGATATAGGATTCGAACCTGAAATGGAAGTAATGCCAACATTTCTACAGGCAGAGGATCAAGCCCATAATGAGCATGAACATAAGATGTTTTAAATACTTGGGAGCAAAGAAAAAGTGCCATTAACAAAATAATTCATGTGTGCGGGTACAGCATGTATAGTAGATTAAATACTGATTCTGTCAATTCCAGCTTACTTTAAGAACCTCTAAATTTGAAAAGAAACCAGAGATTACTGTATTATGAATGAAAACAAAAATATATGGCATTTGGAAAAAGAAGATTGTTAAAAAGGGGCTGCCTCCCAATGTGCACATACATTCCATGTTGACCTTAGATTCCCCACATTTTGGTAGGCGAATCACATGTACATAATTTCCTTTGTAAAAATTAAAATGCCAAGAAATCTGCTTTATAGTAAAATAACATTTTTTTACACATACACACAATCTTTTCATTTTAAAGGGAAAATAAACCCTTCATTCAATATTATATATTTATATTTTGTCCTCTCCTTATGATGTAGGGTTATTCAGTCAGTTGAACTTTATTCCCATCCAAAATATTAAAACGTGAAAATTACATTTGAACTGTCTGAGCTGCATACCAGAAACCGCTAAGGGTGCTTAATCATTTAGAATAAAAAATTGTCTTTAATTTTTAAACATGTATTTCATTTTATGTTTTATTAAAATTGTCTTAACATTTGCATAGAACCCCCTGAAGGATTAAAACTTGAAATTTACATTAGATTAAAAAATGAAGTATGAAAAATACTGTATGTAGCAAAATTGCAGAGGAATGAAAGATGCCACCGAGAGTAAAGATATTCATGGAAACTACAAAAGATGACTTGAAAAAATTCTGGATTAATATAAAGTTTGTTGATTTAAAGAAACTCAGAACCAGGTTCGTTATGAAGTTTTCAGTAAAGCGTGTCTCCCACAATATTGTGAATATTTAAAGAAAAAATGTACAAGAGATGTGTCAAGGTTCCCTCCCGACTTTGAACTTTATGGTACAGATGTGGGGACCTGCATGAAAGATGTACAGATGTGGGGACCCCCTAAGCTTATTTCTACCAGCCTAGGTTAAATTTATGCTGCCACCACCAAGTGTGTTCCAAATATTTAGGGAGAGCCACTTGGAACTTTGCCTTTCCCCAAATACCTCCCAAGTCCCTAACCCCCCTTTCCTGGGCAGACTTGAGAATAATTCCTCCCCCAAGCCCCTACACCCCTTTTCCTGGGTAGGCTTGAGAATCCCCCTCACCAATTACTCCTGGTGCTGGTGAACACAGATCCAAACCCTTGGATCTTAAAACAATGAAAAATCAATCAGGTTTTTAAAAGAAGAATTGTAATTAAAGAAAAACAGGTAAAAGGAGTACCTCCGTAAGATTAGAATGAAAGATAATTTCACAGACAATTAAATTCAAAACACAGAGAGTTTCCCTCTGGCCAAAACTTTAAAGTTATATAAAGAACCCAAATTTATCCTCCCTCTTATTTGCAAAAGAACTTACAAGCAAGAAAATAAAAGTAATCTAATACATTTCTTCTCTAAATACTTACTACCCTATAGGAGTGGGATGACTCCTTTTTTTCCTGTCGCCGGCAAAAGCCCACACAGCACAGACAAAAGACTTTTTCCCCCTTCCAGATTGGCCTGCTAAACCCAGGGTTGTGAGCTCAATCCTTGAGGAGACCACTTAGGGATCTGGGGCAAAATCAGTACTTGGTCCTGCTAGTGAAGGCAGGGGGCTGGACTCAATGACCTTTCAGAGTCCCTTCTAGTTCTATGAGATGGTATTTCCATATATTTATTGGTCCTTCTGGACAGGTGTCAGCTAGGTTATGTGAGCTTTTTAACCCTTTA
This sequence comes from Mauremys reevesii, assembly GCF_016161935.1. NCBI lineage: Eukaryota > Metazoa > Chordata > Testudines > Geoemydidae > Mauremys > Mauremys reevesii. The sequence goes on from NC_052625.1 coordinate 42,824,008, forward strand.
CAGGTAAAAGAGGAATTAACCCTTAACTGTATGTTTATGACAAGATGTTCAAAGATAACTTACAAAAGTGTGTTTTGGTTGTTTATATGTCTAGGGAAGTACAACCACAGGAATAAGGTTGTAGTTTCCAGATGCTAATGAGATAGTCATTCTTGGAAGTGGACTGGAAAAATTAAATAAAAGAATGATAGGATTGTGGAGCTGATGACCATTTGGGGGAAATAGTTGAAGATCCTACATTTGCAAACACAGAGAAAAGAGCTTTAGCAATAGCAGGATACTTTTGTTGGGACTAAAGTGGAAGGTAATGGACCAGAATAAAGTGGAAAAATTTAACAAAATTGGGGGTGAAGCATTTTATAAACAACAAAAAATGTGAGAAGAAAAGCATTCTATTCAGCAAGCTGTTGAAACCTTAAAGCATGATTCCGCTCTGAAAAATGTCTGTGAAAATTTTCACATAGTTCACATAATTATAAATGGTATGTTTATAGTAATATTCAGCCTGGCATAGGTTGTTTCTATGGGGACTTATGGAAATCCCATTGAAGCAGGGGAAGACTTCTGTTGAGTTCAGTGGGCTTTGAATCAAGCCCAGAGAGGGGCATTCTTGAAAATAGACTAACATCCACCTTTTGACGGACAGAGTTTAAAGAAAATCTTTACTTCTGACTTCAGTCCACTAATGGCCATTTACTCAGTGTGACTGCTGATTGTACCAGCAGTCCATCATCTGCTTGTGTTCATAGATTCTTACCCATAGTTCTTAACATGCCCAATCAATAGAATCTCTCAGAAAGGGCTGACATACACAAACATAGTTTTTTAATTTTAAACTTTGATCTATACACAAGTTGATCAAATAAATATTATTTGTTGGTTATATAATTTTGCTTCTTACTAGTTAATTTTTTAGGGAAAATGCCCAACTTCTTATTTTGAGCTTTGATCAATTCTATGTGATTTCACTGGTCTCTGATGTCCATCAACAATTAGATTGTCTCTTCACAGAGTTCCTGCTGATAGTACTTTAATGCATGCAATAATACATAAACAATGATAGCCATTTATAAACCATCATTTGCCAAATTAGCACATAATGGTATCTGTGCTACCACAGTATCCCTTATGGTTAGGTTTGGGGAGATCCATGGTAACTGTATGGTAGCAGTTGGCAAGTGTTAATTTTTAATGGCTTCTGCTATATTTGAACTCCTTCTCTGAAAATGGTTGTCTAACATCCCTATTTCTGTGTGACCTGCATTGTCTGAGGAAAGTACCCATATTACTTCATTTCAGTGACTGCTGAAGTGTTATTTGGAATACAAATATACATAGGATTGGAAAGGCATATACTGGCAATGCTTCTGTGCTACTGGTTTGTAAAGGAGGGGCTTCTTAAAATAGAAAAATGCAGAGCCAAATTAATCTCTGGTGTATCTCAATTGAATTCAGTGGAATTCCATCCAGAATGTATTAGGCCTACAATGCTGGGCAGTTACTAATCCATACTTCTGTTTGCTTGACTCTGAACTTTGAGGCAAGAGTTTAAACAAATTGAGAACAGGCACAATTGATCAGAAAGACTTTAGGCAGCCGTGAGATAATGGGCTTGATTTTCAGAAGTGCTGGATTACTTGCTGCTCCAACACAAGTCAGGGGAGTAGCAGTTGCTCAGTATATCAGGAAATTCTGCCCTCTCTGATTAAGAGTTGGACAAGGGGTATGGATATGTATTCTGCAGCACTGATCATTTACATTTGTGTGTGCACATAGGGGAAATAAAATTTAACCTGAAGAAAGGTCTGTCTAATATTAGATGATTCTTAATACAAAAAGGTCCACTGTTACTATTTTTTTAAAAAATACTTTACCTCAAAAACCATTTTCAGTCTAATTCCTTTAAAAACTTAGTTACCTCTTTATGTTGAGTTAAGGGCTTTTTTTTATTCTGAAATGGTTTGTGCCTGTTTACACTGATTATACAAATGTGTACTTAGATCCTTTATATCGGCATTCAAAACCTGTTTTTAATAGTTTACATTGTAGTTCTCTTTGGTAAGTAAGCTTTCAAAAATAAATAGTTAAAAACTTGCATTTATATTTCTGCTTTTCTGACATTTATGAATCACTCTAGCTGCTTAAAAGGAATTTTCTTCTCTTCACTTTTACTCCACCTACATTAAGAGCACCTTTTCTGTCACACAGTCTTATGCAGTTCTCCCATAGGGACACATGAGAGAGTTCATCAAAGTGGAAACAAAAATGAATCTCTCCGTCATTTTATTTACTCATTTAAGACAATTATGGTGCTTATAGCTATCCGGACACATTTTACTTTCTCTAAGTTGTGCACAAATTACTGAAAAAAAATTGTCATTGTAGATTGCAACTTTTAAAAAAATAAAAAATTGAGGCATAGCTGTATGGTAGTAGTTGTCTCATTTAATGTTGTTTGTGGGCATTTTGCTACTTTGAGCAGAAACTGTTGCTTTAGATTTGAAATAACATTAGTGACTTTGTCCGACTATACCAAAAGAAGGAGACACTTGATATGGATTTAATCAGGATGCAACTTTATTATTAGGTGTCTGTGACTACCCAGCAGATAAAAGTGTACAATGCAGGTAACCTTATGTTCATTCTGTAATTACCCAGGGGGCTTCCACCAGCTACCCATGCTTTTCCATCCAGGTCCCTCTAGCAAATCCATTGACATCCACCCTCCCTCATAGGAGAGATAACATGGACTATCGGAAAGGGGGGGATTGGCTCCCTGCCGTTCCAACCATAGGAGCCCCTAACTCAACACCGTTCTGTTCCTTTAACCAGCACCTCCTTTTTAAGTCCTTTACCAGGCCATTTATCTGATCACTGGATACCTTCCCTCTGGAGTACCTGCACTGGACATCCACCCCACACTTACAAAATAAATTGCGACATATAGCCTGCCACCTTTTGTGCCCACCATAATAAGTCTTCCCTGCCACCCTCTGTGGGGAAGGCAAAAAAACCACCCCACTCCACTGAAGCCAATATGGTAGTGCGGGAAAAATTCCTTCCCAGCCCCCTAAAAAGGAGCGACTAGTGCAATGCCCACAGCAGGTTCAAACCCCACCTGATAATCACACCTCAAGGGGAGGGACGGTAGGTGCTACCTTGCCTGCTGCATGGAGAAAGAGGTTTCGAACACCAGGGCTTGCACCTTTAAAAGCCTTTCGACCTTACATTCCTAGGGGGTGAGTCAGTGCTGCAGATCTGACCACTACCTACCTTTTTGCAGCAGTATGACCTTGTTCATAACTTTGCCCTTACCATCAGCTGAACAAAAACTGATGTTATGTACCAGCCAGCTCTTCAACAACCTTACCAAGACCCATCAATAAGCCTGGAAGCCCTGCATCTTGGCAGGGGGTTAGACCAGATGACACTTGCTGTCCCTTTCTAACCCTATAGTTCTATGATTCTATGGTACATATTTTACCTATGTCTTTGGAATTTCTGTTGCTTCTGCTAACACAGACCATATTTTATTTTCCCATCTGCAGTTTACTTTGTAGTGCCAAGTAGTAAAGCAATAAGCTAAAATTTGAAATGAGTGCATAAAATCAGGCTTCTACATCTGTATTCTGGCACCTTGATTTTCCATGATGCTGAGTAGACACAGATTTATCTGTCCAGCTGGTGTCAGTGGAAGCTGAAGATGTTCAGCCCCTTGGAAAATCAAGTCACTTTGGGGATTGATCTAAAGCTCACTAAAGTCAGTAGTAATCTTTCCAATGGCTTCAGTGAGTAGGGACCAGTGTCTAATGTCCAGATACCCAAATTTTGAGCCCTTTGATTTTAATAACTAACAGAGGATATGATGCTGAGAAGCCATTAAGTTTAAGTTCAGTGGGTGAAATTCACCTATGAGAAGGGGCATGTTGCTAGTCTTTTGCATTACTTAAACTCTGTGTAAAGGCTGAACAGGTAGTCCACTGACTGAGCACCTGCTCAGAGGTGCCAATGCGGTCCCTACAAGCCATGGAAAAAAGGCCTTTGTGCCAGCCCTATATAAGATGATGTACTAAACCACACTGCCGGTAGGCAAGGAGAGAGGCTGCAGATCTTCATTTACATGGATCCATTGTCCCTGATATTTCGCACAACTGACATGAAGGAGTTGTACTCACTATTTCAGCCTGTTGGAATAGCAGCCACATAGGAGCTACTCAGCAATCTTCCACTGTGGGCTGGGAGTGGATTTCATTTGCCCAACTGCTTCACACTCCCAAAACTCTGACTTAGTGAATTGCATACAATAGAGTTGGAGGGGCCTAGCACATCTCACAATCAGGGCCAGAGTTTTTATATTGTGTAAAATATTTGTCATGCATATACAATTCATGTATTCAAGTAATTTGCTTTTTTCCCTATATGTTGTCTCTAAAAGAGATGAGTTATTTGTTTATTAATACAGTGTGTTTTCAGGAGTACCCTATTTAATTTGAAACATCAAGAAATTGAAGATAATTGTTGTGTTTAAAAGTTGTGTCCAGATGTTCAAATTCAGTCATTTTCCAAAGCAGTTAATAATAACCAAATGCTGCATCTGTTTTCAGTTCAGAAAGTGTATAAGTAAAGAGCTATCACTTATTCACAGCAAACTGTATTCAAAGAATGAGAAGAACACCTCCACTGGATGAACTGCAGCCTCCACCATATCAGGATGATAGTGGTTCTCCTCACCTCTCTTGTACACCCTCTGAAGTTGATGACAGTAAATGTGAATTTTCCCACTGTAGCAACAGTCCAAGATGTTCATACAAGTGCCCAAGTGAAGGAAGCACTGGACATGAAATAGAAAGCTTCCATAACAAAGGATATGAAGAGGATGTACCCAGTGATAGTACTGCTGTCCTTAGCCCAGAGGTAAATGAAATACAGTCTAGCACTGCACTTGTAGGCATCTTGGATGTAACACAATAGTATATTAACTTCTCTTGTAGATCTTATAAATATCTTGATTCTAATTTACATCTTACAGAGACTGTGTACATTAACTTCAAAGGTCTATGATAAAGAAGAAAAATGTATATTGCCAAATAATATAGCAATAAGATTTTAACTTGCTCTGTATAATGACCTCAATGGCACTTCATTTTAAAACAACTCCCCAGCAGGAATAGTTTATTTTTTAAACCAGTAAAAGCTATGATATACATTCTCATGGGGAGCTATATATTAACAATTTGCTTCTTATAACAATTTTCAATTAATAATTTAGCAATAAATCAATCAAAATTATATGTCTCTTAGTGCCTTTCATATTAAACTCCCTAGAGAACTGGAGAAAAATCTTGATTAAGTATCCTTATGGTTTTGAGATTAAAGAAATATTTTTATTATGGATAATGTAATTGATTTATGATACACTTACTTTCTAATTTTTCTCTTTGTAATTTGTAATGATTATTCTTCCTAAACTGAATTTTTAATATTTTTAATATGTAGATGTCTAAAATGTGTAAAGACAATCAATAGTATCAATTCTTAAACCAGAAGCAAACAATTTTTAGATCAAAAAAGCTACATTATAGCATCTCCTATTCATTGATATGAACAAGTCATATCTTCAGCCATATGAAAGGACCTCAGGATTTACATTAAGGTTTTACATGTTTGGAATAAATACGTCTTATATGAATAATAGTGATCTATATTATACTTCAAAAAATCTTATTTATACAGTATCTTTTGTCACACTAGCCATTGCATTTCTTTAGCTCCTAATTGTATCAGTCCTTGGACTGAGGTTTATTGAGGTACAGTATGCAAGCATACAGAACCATTGCTTTATCTTGATCAGAACTATTTTGTATTATAAATTCAATTCAGGCCCAACCTTTGGTCAAATGGCTCCCTCAGTGATCTAGAATTTTCCCATTAATAAATAAATAAATATATGGAGATTAATGTAATTTTAATGACATCCAGGAGGTTTGATGACCTGTTGCTCCCTCCTGATGTCCTCGTAGAAATTGGTCACTGATCATGACTATGACTGTATTATTTTTATGGTAATCACAGATCTAATGGAAAATGTGGAGTTGACAATTTGCTGTGTAAAACATGCATTGAAACTTTATGCCCCCTTTTTTAAAAATAAACTGCTAATGCAGAGAGGAAAAACCTGAGAGATGTGGATTGTTACTGAACAAACAATATTGCTGACGAAGGTAGCTGAGGAGGGCTTTGTTGGAAATAGCTGGCCTGTTCTTTGGGCTTACTTGCGCTGAGCCTGCTGACACAGACCAGCGATCACAGGACAATCATGGGAAAAGAAAACATAGGTGCATACATAGGCAACCTGGCTTTCCCAAATGGAAAAAAATATAGATTGATAAATATTGTAGTCACAAGGGGGACCAGAGAGCAAATGTGAAAAATCGGTACCGGGGTGGAGAGTAATAGGTGCCTATATAAGAAAAAGCCCCAAATATTGGGACTGTCCCAGTCTTCCTAGTAGTCAGTCATCTTTTGGGTCAGTCCACAGTGCATGTGTTAAAAGATTCTTTTCATGTTCTGCCAGATAAATGCCAGAGAATTTTCATCTATACATCATGCTATGTCAGAATGAACACCACTAAAAAAACACTTTCTATAGGAGGAGTTCCAGATTGTTGGTTTTATTGAAATATTGTTGTGTTTTTGAATGGGAGGCACACAAATTATTTCTTTATACTTGACTTTTTAAAAATAAAATTTTTGTCAAATAGTGAGTAGAAATTATTTGTTTCTTTATAGATAGATAGATATACTGAAACATTTCTAGCACTGTATGAAGCACTCACTGTATTTATGAAATTTAAAGTTGCTCTATGAAATCTGACATATTGCTTCACACAAAATAGCACTTATTTTCTTAAAAAATACAGCCTTAATCATGCCCCATGATAAGAATATATTTGTAGGTACAGCTAGGTTAACTTTCACTAACCTACCAGTACCATGTAAATGGAGTAAATTCATAGTAAACTACTTATGCTATAAGGGAGAAAAATCATCCCATATTAAAGAAGGGTTCATTGTGCAAACAAAGTGATTTTATTTGAAACAGAAAGTAACGGCGTGTCTTCACTATTTTATTAGCTATTAAATTTTTAAGTGCACACCTAATGAGAACACTGAAGATTTTAAAAATTAAGCATTAGCAATAATTGCTTTAAGAGCTGATATACAGAAGACATTTCTGACATAGGTATGGTTCTTGTATCCTTCTAAGAAGTTACATTTAACAACCTATATTCGCCATCTGCTGCATGTACATCTGACTGCAGTGGGAGTTGTATGTGCAACCAACTGCAGCATTTGGCCCATTACTTGCTCTAGTCCCTATATAGTTCACGATGTTCTGTTACCATCAAATCAGATATTAATGTGTTAAATATGTTAAACTTGAGTATTGGGTTTTTTAAAAAAAATTCTGCAGAACCCCTCACTTGAATCAGACATTTGGATTGCACCTCACAATGAATGATAGTTTATTTATCTAAGCTTATGTGGAACTGAAAAAATTAAGTCATTAATATAACTTTTAGTTCTAGCTTTTTCTTTTCCAGATGGTGCCTGGGCTTGTCCATTTTGACCAGCTGGAAGTAGCTTTTGATTTTCCTTGGTTGCCAGTCAGCCACCTCTTCATTCTTCAGTGTTTAATTACCTTGTTTATGAAGTGAACAAAAAGATCATAGTCACATCATGCTGCTTAGAGAAAACCATGCATTTCTATGCTAGATTTAATAATAGAATACCAAAAATAAATAAATAAAAGCATTTATATTTCTTTCCTTAGGATATGTCAGCTCGAGGATCATCTTCACAGCTTCCTAAACCTTTTGATCCTGAGCCAGTAGCTAAATATGGCACGCTGGATGTGACTTTTGACTATGACTCACAAGAACAGAAGCTTCTAGTAACAGTGACAGCTGTCACAGACATCCCAACATATAACAGGACAGGCGGAAACTCATGGCAAGTACATCTAGTTCTCCTACCTATAAAGAAACAGAGAGCAAAAACCAGCATCCAGCGGGGACCATGCCCTGTCTTCGCAGAGACATTCAAATTTAATCACGTTGAATCTGAGATGATTGGGAATTATGCAGTTCGGTTTAGACTGTATGGTGTACGTCGCATGAAAAAAGAGAGGATTGTGGGGGAAAAGATTTTTTACTTAACCAAATTGAATCTTCAAGGGAAGATGTCAGTACCAGTGATAATGGAGCCTTCTTACAGTCTTTCTGTGAGTATTGTACAAAGCAGAATAAGTATGTAATTATATAAATTGTCCTGAAGTAATTAGGAATAGTTTATATATTTATAGAGACAACACTTCCACTGACTCCTCCTCTCCCTATTGTCATGCACACTTTATGCAAAATAATAGTTTGGGGGAGGGGGTCCAATTAGCTACTGTTAGGTAAATTTATTTCTCATGTGTAGAACCTGCCTATACTTTTTCATTTTGATTACTTTGGTATTTTCACTATAAAATATTATAATAGTAATAGGAGGATAAAATTATTATATTGAGATTAGTTTTACAGGTTTGATTTATCAACATGTTAACCATTGTGCTTTCATTTTTAAAAATCTATATTAGTAGGTGATTTTCGTCTTCTGTAATAAAATCCAGTTTGTAATATAATACGCATGCTTTGCTTTCCCAGAAACAATGGAAATAGGAAACCTGAAGATGTGGAAACCCTTATTTTAATGACTTCAGAGGACAAGAAAAATAAAATATTTAATTTATTTTTAGTCACATTAATCTATAAAGGACAATAATCTGTTGGGATTTGAAATGAGAATCAGATAAAAAATATAATATGGAGTCCTGGTAATGGAGCAGGTGATATAAGAGGACTTTATCATCTCCCATTTTTTATGATTTCTGTAAGGAACACAAGGGAATCCTGGGTAGTGCTTTCTGAGGACAAATACTGTTCACTTACCTTAAGTAAACTTTCCTACTATTGAAGTGCTTAATACAAGAGCAATGAAAAATATTTGAAACAAAATTGAAAATACGCTAAATTTTCTATTTTTTAAGTGTCTGAGGGTCCTGCAACAATGAAATATGTTTTATAACATTTTTGTGTCAGTGAAAATTGTGCTGAAGTTGAGTTCCTTCTGCTCCCCCATCCCTTTGGATGTTAACAAGAGCTTTCTTGTGATGAAGTTTTGAGTTTTAAGCTTGTTGGGTTTTGTCACAAGGCTGAAATTCTGATTAGGGGTCCGATTCAAAGCTCATTAAAGCCAGTGGATCAGGCCCTAGATGAGCATATTCCTCACGTGCTCATCAGAAGTAATTTTGACTTATTTTCTAAGGCCAGTCTACACTTACCAGTACAGTAACGCCTCGCTTAACATTGTAGTTATGTTCCTGAAAAATGCGACTTTAAGCAAAATGATGATAAGTAAATCCAATTTTCCCATAAGAATTAATGTAAATAGGGGGGTTATGTTCCAGGGAAATTTTTTTCACCAGACAATAAACTATATATAGTTTTTTATTTCTATATACATACACACACACACATACGCACACACACAGAGTATAAGTTTTAAACAAACAATTTAATACTGTACACAGCAATGATGATTGTGAAGCTTGGTTGAGGTGGTGAAGTTAGAGGGTGGAAATTTCCCGGGGAATGCCTTACTGCTAAATGATGAAATAGCATTCGGCTGAGCCCTCAAGGGTTAACACGTTGTTAATGTAGCCTCACACTCCACAAGTCAGCACGAGTGGAGGGAGGGAAGACAGCATGGCAGACAGAGATAGAGACACACACCCTGTGTGTGGGAGAGAGAACGAGATGTGCATTGCCCCTTTAAGTAAGCTGACACCACTCTAAGTACATTGCCTTTAAAAAGATCAGGAAGTTGAGACAGCAGCTGCGGCCAGCAAGCTCTCTCCATCCTGAGCCCTGTCGTGTCCCCACTCTGCTCTATATGGAGAAGGGGTAAGTGGGGGTCAGGAGTGGGGGGGGACACCCTGACATTAACCCCCCTGTTCCTCTCCCCAGTCTCCCCGCACAGCAAGCAGGAGGCTTCCCGGAGCAGCTCCAAGGCAGAGGGCAGGAGCAGCACATGGCAGTGCAGAAAGGGACAGCTGAACTGCGGGCAATTGATAGCTTGCTGGGCTGCTGCTGCACAGGGAACTTAGGGCAGCTGCCAGTCCACCCTGGTTCCAAGCCCCCACCAGTTAGCTGCAACGGGCTGTCTTTCTGCAAGCAGTGGACAAAGCAGGCGGCTGTCAAACAACGTTATAAGGGAGCATTGCACAATTTTAAACGAGCATGTTCCCTAATTGATCAGCAACGTAACAACAAAACAATGTTAACCTGGAAGACTTTAAGTGAGGAGTTACTGTAGATTAGCACTGCCGCGATTGATGTAGCAGGGTTGATTTAGTGGGTCTGGTGAAGACCCACTAAGTCAATGGTAGAGCACTCTCCCGTTGACTCTGGTACTCCAGCTCCCTGAGAAGAGTAAGGTAAGTCGACAGGAGAGCGTTTCCCGTTGACACAGCACTGTGTAGACACTGCAGTAAATTTACATAAGGTATGTTGACTTCAGTCATGTTATTCACGTAACTGAAGTAGCATAACTTAGGTCAATTTACCATTATAGTGTAGACCAGCCTGTGGGAGTGAGAGTGGAGCTATGTCTCTGAAAAACATCAAAGATGATACTGAGATTGTTATCCACTAAAGAAGGTAGATATAGGTACCAGGCTTTCAGTCTTCCCCTCCCGCTCCTTCACTAAAAGAATACCAGGAATGGGGGAAATGGAGATTATTGGTGGGTCAAAGGGTCTTCTACATAGCCCGTTGCTGGTATAGGAATTGCATAGGAATGGAAGGTCAAATGGCCTGAAAGAAGCCTTCATATGTTTGGATAGTTTGAATAGGAATTCATACTTCTCGACTTATGTGAACCAGTTTCCAAATCTTTTCAACACCATACATTCTATGATTTTAGATATAGTTTTTCAGTGGGAAGGCTGACTGATGACTGCATGCTCTGAAGTGTACATGATTCCACAGTAAAGTTAAGGTTTACATTTTGTAATGTTATTGTCCTTGTAGTCCTAAAAGCAGGGCTAGGATTACTTAAAGGGGAAAAGGAGAGGATTATTTTAATTTGGGCAGCTACAACTGAGTAGGGAAACTTGGAAATTATAAATCTTGTACTTACATAGGTTCTAAATCCAGAACCAAATTTGTCTTATGCTAGTGTTAGTCTGTTTTGTTGCTAAACACTAGCTGTATTTGATTGATCCTTTGTACATACAGATATTGTAGCTCTCTTCTCCCCTCTGGTTCTCATTATTTTAATTGTACATATTAGATAATTTATATATTAAATATATTTTAAAATTAAAATATATTTATATGTTAAACATTAAACATATGTATCACCGAACCTTTCTAACTTCACTGAAACATCTGTAGTAGTCTCTTCTGAACAAGTTTATCTTACTTGCTGCTGCCTGATAGTATATCAATAAATTCTTATTTGCTAATAATCAGTCTGGGAGCAGTGCATGTCCTGCATAAGTCTCATGGAGCATAGCTTCAGTTCCACCTTTAAAAATACTTAGAAGGGATCCTAGCTAGAGACCATGTCAACAGGTTAGTTCACCTCTGCCCCTACCCCACAGATGCATATGGTTACTGGTGTGTCTGGTGGCAACCTTCCCCACTTCAGGGACATACTGGTATTGAGTCAAGTACAATCCTTGGTGGGTGTTCTTGAAGTCCATCCACATTGCTATGTTACTTATACATGGCTCAGTACCACATCTTAACTCCTCCTCATAACCTCACAAGTCCTGTTCCTCACCCAAGATAAAATATCCTCTCTCCGCTGCATCCAGAGCCTTATCATCACTCTTCTCCCCCTGCTCTCCTCTCTGCTCTTTTTCTACCATAAAAAGGGTGTATGTATGTAAAGAATATATTTTTCTCTCTCTTACTTTCCTTCTTCCCCACAAAAGGAAAATACTCAAATATGGTCACTATCAGATTTCAGCTGTTCTGGTCTTTTTGGCTGATTATCTAAGTTCGTGTGTCCATGTGATTCTTTTAGATCAGTTAGCAGCCTGATACCTCTGAACAAAAGATTTTGTTGATCTATTTGAAGTAGATAGGATCACCGAAGTGGTTCTTCACTTTCCTCCAAAGGGATTGGAAAACTGTTCATCATTCTTTTCATCCAAGTAAATAAGAAAAATTATTGTCTTGTGCAAGAAATTGGATCAGAGTCTCCAGTATTGTATGAGTAGAAAAACAATTTTAACAGTTTATTGGCAGATGAGCAAAAATTATTTGGATAAAATCAAAACACTACCCCTCCCCCTTAACACCGTCCACCAAAAAGTTGCCGTTTGGGATAGAACAAAAAAAAATACATTTAATATCCTCTGGATCTGAATTCAGAAGTTAATTTTGGGGGTACAGTGTGGAAAATCCCAAAACATCTGAATAGTATGTTCCATTTATTTTAATAAAATATTTTGTCCATTCCTAATTGAGGGCTTGGAGGTGGAGGAAGGCTTGGTGTTCGGATTCAACTTGCTGCAAACCTGTATTAGTACACTTGAGCACCTTCTTGACTACTGAGCTACCTAATCCAACTTTGCAATCTAAATGATCACTTTTTAAAACTCTCTTTAGAGAAAGATTTCTTGCAGAAGAGGCGACATCACTTACAGTACTTTACAAATAATTTTCCTTGTGCGTATATCTGTTATGCCGTTTAATGAGTAGGCATAATGATCTTTCACCTTACATCTCTGTGCTAGTCATTTTGCTGTGAATAATTCAATTTAAATTTCTCACTCTCCATCCTTGGATATACTAGATGTGATCCCAATGGTAGTGACTAGACACTGGGCAGGTGTGTGTGCATCAAACATTTGTGGAAAGATGCTTAATTTGGCCTCTGGAATTGTGCAAGAAACATTTTAGTTTGAGTTATTTTTAGTGAAGTGTAAGGCATTCATATTTATCAGTTTAGAAGCTGATGTTTATTCATTTGTTATACAGATGTTCCCCGGGTTACGCAAGACCCAACATACGCAAATTCGCACTTCCGGAAAAAGTTCCATAAGCCAGAAATAGGATTTTTGAGTTGCTAAAATTTTTGCGTAATGTATGGGTATACGTTTCCGACTTATGCAAAATTCAAGTTACACAAGGCTTTCCAGAATGGAACGATTGCGTAAGTCGGGGGGCGTGTCTGTACATTTCTTCATGCATTGTGCATTTGTTTCATGTTGCTCTTTACCTGTGGCACACATTATATAGCAGTCCTACAGGATATAGTAGCGCTACATTTGACAACTCATTACCTTCTCAGAAAAGCATTTTAAAACTAAAACTTTTAAATTTCATCACAGTCATGAGGATTCATGGCCATTGGGGACTGAGGCTGACAAGTTTTATATAAATTACGGCTATCAAGCAATTAAAAAAATTAATCACGATTAATCTCACTGGTAAACAATAAAAGAATACTATTTATTTAAATATTTTTGGATGTTTTCTACATTTTCAAATATATTGATTTGAATTACAACACAAAATACAAAGTGTACAGTGCTCACTTTATATTTATTTTTATTACAAATATTTGCACTGTAAAAAACAAAAGAAATAGTATTTTTAAATTCATCTAATACAAATACTTTAGTGCAATCTGTTTACCATGAAATTTGAACTTACAAATTCAGAATTATGTACCAAAAAACTGCATTCAAAAATAAAACAATGTAAAACTTTAGAGCCTACAAGTCCATTCAGTCCAACTTCTTCTTCAGCCAATCACTCAGACAAATGAGGTTTTTTTACATTTGCAGGAGATAACACTGCCCTCTTCTTCCTTACAATGTCACCTGAAAGTGAGAACAGACGTTTGCATGGCATTATTGTAGCCAGCGTTGCAAGATACTTACATGCCAGATGTGCTAAAGATTCTTATGTCCCTTCATGCTTCAACCACCATTCCAGAGGACATTCATCCATGCTGATGCTGGATTCTGCTCAATAAGGATCCAAAACAGTGCGGACCAATGCATGTTCATTTTCATCATCTGAGTCAGATGCCACCAACAGAAGGTTGCTTTTCTTTTTTGGTGGTTTTGTTTCTGTAGTTTCTACATCAGAGTGTTGCTATTTTAAGACTTCTGAAAGTATGCTCCACACCTCATCCCTCTCAGATTTTGGAAGGTATTTCAGATTCTTAAACCTTGGGTTGAGTGCAGTAGCTATCTTTAGAAATCTGATATTGGAACCTTCTTTGTGTTTTGTCAAATGTGCAGTGAAAGTGTTCTTAAATCAAACAACATAGTCTAGGATGACAACCCAGCATATCATAACACAAAATATATGACAGAATGTGGGTAAAACCATGGAGTAGGAGACGTACACTTCTCCTCCAAGGAGTTCAGTCATAAATTTAATTAACACATTTTTTTAAAACAAGCATCATCAGCATGGAAGCATGTCCTCTGGAATGGTAGTCCAAGCATGAAGAGGCATGTGAATGTTTAGCATATCCGGCATGTAAATACTTTGCAATGCTGGCTACAAAAGTACCATGTGAATGCCTTTTCTCACTTTTAGGTGACATTGTAAATAAGAAGCGGCAGCATTGTCTCCTGTAAATGTAAACAAACTTGTTTCTCTTAGCAATTGGCTGAACAAGAAGTAGGACTGAGTGGACTTGTAGGCTCTAAAGTTTTACATTGTTTTGTTATTGAGTGCAGTTATGTAACAAATCAACATTTGTAAATTGCATTTTCATGATAAAGAGATTGCACTACAGTACTTGTATGAAGTGAATTGAAAAATACTATTTCTTTTGTCATTTTTACAGTGCAAATATTTGTAATCAAAAGTAATATAAAGTGTGCATTGTACACTTTATATTCTGTGTTGTAATTGAAATCAATATATTTGAAAATGTAGAAAACATCCACAAATATTTAATACATTTCAATTGGTATTCTGTGGTTTAACAGTGCAATTAAAACTGCGATTAATCGTGATTAATTTTTTTAATCATGATTCATTTTTTTAGTTAACTGCATGAGTTAACAGTGATTAATTGACAGCCCTAATAAAAATGGTTGTATCTTAGACCTGTGGATGATTGTATTCCCATACTAAGTCTTCCCCTAATACATTGCATTAATTGTCCTATTTTAGAAATCTGGAGTTGAATATTAAAATTTGAACATACGGATTTATCTTAATTATTAACAGGTGGCCTTCCAGTTTAATAGATTAAAAGGGGAAAAACAACTAAGCCGTTTCAATTTACAGTAAATGAACCAACTTCAAATGAAAGATCTTGTTCATAATATTTTATATAATTAAAGTTCTGTCTAAAATTAAATTAATCTAAGTATCAATGACTTTACGCTACATTGCATAAATACATTAATGTAGTTTATAAAATCATCTCTACCAAAGTAAGATCCAGTTATCACTAAACACTAAAAGATTTTAAAATATATTTTTGTATATTTGATTTAGGACCACAAAATCTACTTTATCCAACAGATTTTTCTCTAATGATCTCTTATTGAGAATGGATAATAATTCAAAATTGCACATAAAGCTGTGTGCTGTAAACATGTAATTCAACTCTGTACTCATACAGATCCCAGTGCCCTGTGGATCAACAGTGCTTACCCATCAGATCTGGCTAGGTTTGGTATCCGTGGTTCTCCCATGTGTGTGGGGGGGCGGGGCTGTGACCAACAGAGTATCATGACCCAAATCAGACTTCTCAAAACAAAAGTATTGTTTATTTAGCCATACAAACAAAGCATTCCAGAGAAAAGGATCTTAAAACAAAAGACCTACACACATGTCTATCTTACCTAAACTCTCTAACCAGCCTCCTGACAGGGACCCTGGTAGGTCTGACTTCTCACAGACCAGCACACAGAAAACTTCGGGTTCTCAGTCTCAAAAACCTGTCTCTGTCTTTGAAGGATTGTGTATCTCTCTAAACTCCACACCCTCTCCTCCCCCCAATTCCATTGATACACCTCACCCTTCACAGAGACTGATTTGGTCCTGGAGAAACCTGTCTGGCAAGTCCATCAAGGGGGTCGCATGACAGCCTCAAAGCAAATGGCTCTTGCATTATCCCTCAAGTGTATCTCTGGATCCACTCCCACCTTCCTGGATGCACTTTCTGACAGTCCTTCTACTGAATTATCTCAATATATGCATATAGTAAACTTTACACCAATGAGGCCAACAGATAATTACAGTGCTGCCTCGATATAACGCCACCCGATATAACACAAATTTGGATATAACGTGGTAAAGCAGTGCTCCGGAGGGGGAGGGGGGCGGGCTGCGCACTCCGGTGGATCAAAGCAAGTTCAATATAACACAGTTTCACCTATAATGCGGTAAGATTTTTGGCTCCCAAGGACAGGGTTATATCGAGGTAGAGGTATATTATTATAGGCAACGCCAAATACATAACATGTCATTGGTAGAACTGGTTTCAATGAGATTGAGAGATCTGTATGAAAAGAGTGTAAGATTCCAATTGTTAATTATCCAGTTGCTGAAGGAAATCCTGAAAGTAGAAAATCAGACTCCAGTGTAAGATATGATGATTGTTATGGCTTGATTCTCATCTCATTTAAACTGGAGTAAACCAGGAATAACTCTACTGAAGTCAATTAATTGAGTTACCTTGAAATAAAATATGAAGGAGTAGAATCAGGCATGGAAGTTCATAGTACGGACGATGAAACACTTGTGGTTTCTTTGACAAGGTTTAATAGAGGATTAAAACAGACCAAACGTTAACAGGACTGAGCTAAATTAAACATATAGGGCTGTGAGCTCTTTTTGAGCTTACTGTGAGACACTAATTAGACTCCGTCTAATGTGCAAGACAAAAGCCTAAAACAGTGATGCAACAAGAAATATCAGAAGCCTGGCATAATGTCATCTTTAATATCAGTTTCAAAATCATATTACTGGTGCTTACTGGTATTTTGTAAGCAGAATTTGTTGATATATAGCTAAATCTGGGTCTAAAGTGAGCCTTACAATAAGGTATAGTTAAGATAAATCAAAGGAAAGAAAGCAAAAGAAATTTCAGTTTTGCATCATACCTGAAGAAAAGCAGACTTTCAGATTCCAAATTTTAACCAAAGATGTTATGTGATTTTTAATTAAGGCTGTGTGAATTTGACAGAACTTTGTCATGTACTATATGAAAAGGCAGCTCAGCAATAGGTTGTTCAAAATGGTATTGGCTGTAACCAGAAAAACTGAATAGATCTACTTTGGAAATTTTAAAATGTGTTGATCTGCAAAGGAAAGATGATGCTATGCATTTAGGCTATTATAAGGTATAAGAACAGTCTCTATGTACTGGGTAAGGTTCTGATGATGTAGCTCTCAGGAGATATATGCGTGTTGTGCATGGACTTAACACACTGATCTTTCAGGTCTGAAAGCCTTGGTTCGTGTTTGATTTTAGTAAAAAATTAAGGGTGAAATTCTTCCTGGTGTGGAGGGTTAGTGCACAGTTCTCGACACCACTTAAATTCCGTGTTAAGACAACATGGGGCAGAGCATCAGGGGACCTCTGTACTAACCCCGTGTTCTGCAGCGTGTAGGTCAGCTTTGAAGACAGGCAGTAGATCAATGGGAGCAATGATTATTCAGATCCAGTGGAATCATGTGGGAGGCAGGCAGCCACTATCCCACTCTATGGGCAGTAGATGTGTACGGTTGTGCTTCAGCTCTGTATCCTGCCTTCTCTTGCATAAAGCTTGATTACTTAGGCTAAATGCTGAACTGAATTTCACTCTAATTGGGTTTAATGGTCTCAGACAGCAACAATATCTAGTAGTTGTTTCTCCATGTCACAAAACGATTACACAATGTAGGACATGTGGCGTTTTTGGCTCTTGACTCAAATGCCAAGGATGCTGAAGGTCAGAAAGAAGGTGTATTTCCATTAAATCATCCCCTCAGAGAAAGGTCAGGGCCTCAGAGCAGGGGCGGGGCATGGGAGGGGCAAGAGAGTTCCATTTTGTGCGATTAGAATGTTGGCAATCTTATTCAGTGGAGTTGCCAACTGTTTGCCAGTGGTGAATTGTCCCATGGTCTATGAATCCTCTCTATAAAGATTAACAAAGGAAGCTTTCTACTCGAGTCCACATCATACTATAGAAGAGATTATTTGAAACTTCTGAAATACAGGGTTGTTTTGAAGAATTATAAAACATAGTCTGTATATGGGTTTGGGTGTTCCAGAAATAAAACATTCTCTTTACAATTTTTGAGCTACTAGCTGAGGTATACTCTCTTTACAAGAAATCAACTTCTAATATCGGATTACTTATCACTTACTGCTCAGTCTTAAACTTCATCTTTTTTTGTGAAGGTCTAGGGCCATCCCTCCCCAGCCCAGGATTCAAACAGGCCCGGCATTCTTAGACATCACTGGTATCCTGGGAGGGATTTAAATCTGGGTTTCCAGCCTTCCTTTTTAATTTAGACCTTGGCTGTCATGATTATGAATGATGATCTGCCTGTTTTAGATTAGAATCAGTTGGCCATTTTGATCATTCTGGCCTTCCTAGGACCTTTTGATACAATTGACCATGGATAAGTGCTTCAGTATTAAGGGACATTACTTGATGTGTGGCTGCCTATCTTCCACTTTTACGTAAGGAAGGGCTAACCTATGACTCAGAAAAGCTAGACAATGTTTAAAAAAATTAGCCACCATCGCATGAAAATATAGAATCGGGGCCAAAATCTAGTTTAAGCTCTCTTCCTAAAAGTATCAGAGGGGTAGCCGTGTTAGTCTGGATCTGTAAAAGCAGCAAAGAATCCTGTGGCACCTTATAGACTAACAGACGTTTTGCAGCATGAGCTTTCGTGGGTGAATACCCACTTGCATCCGACGAAGTGGGTATTCACCCACGAAAGCTCATGCTGCAAAACGTCTGTTAGTCTATAAGGTGCCACAGGATTCTTTGCTGCTTCCTAAAAGTGATATTATTGTGGGTTCATTAACCATAGATATGGGTATTTTATTGGGAGTTATTTTTTCCCCTGTAGCAGGGTGGACCCTGCTCCGGGGTTTTAAGGGGTTAGAAAGCAGCCTGGCAGGGCTTGAGAGCTGTGGCTGGAGGCTGTGCTGGTGGGGAAAGTGGCTGCAGCTGGGGGCCACGCCCCAAACCGAAGCCCTGGGGCTTATAAGAGGCAGGAAAGCCAGAGCCCAGAGAGAGTCTCTCTCTGGCTCTAGAGAGAGATGGGCCTGGCTGCTTAGGGCTTAAGACAAGGTACCTGAGGGAAGCAGTGCTGGGGAATAGGCTGAGGAGCCAGGGAAGCTCTAGCCAGGACAGCCCCAGGCTGCGGCCTAGCGAAGGGCCATAGGTACTGTGGGTTGCAGAGGGCAGCCCAGGGGTAGGACGAAGCAGCAGGTCCAAACCCCCTTGCCTGTGATGAGTGGGCTGATACTGCAGTCTGCCCCAGGGTGTGGGGCTAGACCATGACTGTCAGTAGCCACTACTGAGGCAAGGCGGGGATAGTAGCGTGGGGTTCCCCTGGGAGGGGGAGACCCAATTATAGATAGCGGGCACCGGGTCCAGGGAGGGACGCCGGGGCCAGAGAACAGGTGGGTCACCAGCCTGCCGAGGGCGCTCCAGGGCTGGACTGAGGGACATTCCGGGACCAACCAGCAGGAGGCGCGGCAGGGGTGAGTACCGCCCGCTTACATCCCCCAAAATAATTTGTAGCTGGAAACATTGAAGGAACTTAGAAATGAGATTTCAGACATTCCTTCAACTGTCTTCCAAGCATCCTTAAAAAACATAGATACTCAAAAGACAAAGAATTTCTTCAAAATGCTCAGGAGCCAAAGTGTTTGGTGAGACACTTGAAAGAGGGGATGGAAGGAGATGGAGTTTCCACACTATGAGCAGAGCACATATGTTCTGTACAAAGTGCAAATTTACCCCTTTACTGTGAGTTAGGTTTTATTGATAAATCAATTAAAAGCTATCAAACCTTAAACTAGGATTTTCCCTGCAGGACCTCTTGTATGCCAGTCACCAGCTCCCTCTGGTCTTGAGAAAGGCCCACCCCTTATATACCCTATTTGGAGCAAATCGAATCCATCTATTAGTAAAATTCACCAATGATTCTGTTGCACCTCCATGTGAGGATATGTAAAAAAAAAAAAAATCACACTTCAGAACGTAAATTTTTACTTCAATTACAGAAGCTCTGTGTCCAGCAGATGTTTGTTTATTGATCTAAATCAGTGGAGAAGTAAGTGGAGTTAAACCCCGTAAAGCCAGTGTATCGGAATGAAGAATCAGGCTAAGGGCAGTCAAGATGTATTTCAAATGCACCAAGGATGTCAGAAAATCTTCAGCCTTCTTCATTTTCTTCTACTCAGATTGCATATGGGTTAAATCCACAAAATCAGGGCTGGGTGGATTAAATGCTGCATCAAAGAACCATACAGAGCAGCTGGTAAGCCATACCTAAAATCAGGGCTGCCGAGAGCGGGTTCGGGCCCCCCCAGCAAGGGTGGACTGGCTAAACAGGGCTGACGAAGACGGGGAAGCCGGGCTCCGGGCCCTCTTCCGGACTGCCAGGCCCTGGTAATTTGTACCGGCTTCCCCCACTCTCGTCAGCCCTGCCTAAAATTACAAACAACATCCTGATAGAGCTTTAGCTGAAGATTTGCAAGGTCAACACCTGACATAAAATTTCTACTTTCAAAGACAACAAACTGACCCTTAAGACTTCTTCAGGCATATCTGCCAAAGGAGGCATATTCTCCAGTCCGTGGTTCCAAGATAATTTTCCATTTCCCTTAGAGATGCTGATAGTCTCAATTCCCCAACTTCTATTTTATTTTCTCTCCCCACTTGCTACTTCCCACAGCAATGGAGACATGAAGAATTGGAACACTAACTGATTATTTTCTTTCTTTGGTTATTGTTTCCACTAATCTGAAATCATCCATAAACTCAGCAGTTAGTGACATCTTTTTTCATTTCTGCTCTCTTCCAAAACTTGGTGTATGTATGTTCCCTCCCCTTTGCTGGCCACCCCCCAAAAGTCTCACAGCTAAGGCTTGTTTAACTTGGAACAAGTTATTATCTTTTGCAGCTTTGGGAATATTCTAGCAGGAAGCCAAGTGGGTGGAATTTAGGCTTGGATTTTCCAGCCAAAGCACCTGAACTCCCTGCCCCTAGTCTTTGTGCCTAGGGGGGTAGCTCTGGATTGAGGAATTAACAATGACACTAATCAAACCAAGGAAATTGTCTATATGCATCCCCTTTTCTTTTTGCCTTTGCTATTTGATTTATGACTTTCTTGTGCTGTGATTTCAATTTTCAGTTTATATGCTCTGTCCTCTGTGGCTCCTTTCTGGGTTCTTCTCCTTTCCTTGGATCATACATTTTAACATAAAAACTATGGGTTATTTTCTTCATTTCAGACCTCATGATTGTCATTCCTTTTTTTCTATTCATGCAGTCTTCATCCTGTTTCAGATAAACATTTCCATTTATACAGTCCCTTTAAGAAGGACCTTGATAGCCGTAGCAGGTTAGCCTCTTGTCAGTGCTTGGCTCTCAGCTAATTCTGACCTTGAGCTGTGTATTTCACATTACACTTCCTGTATTTCTGATGTGCTTAATCAACTGGCAGCTGAATCCCAAGAGAATCCATCTTATCTTCACTTCTTACCCTTCTCTATAGTTTACTTGATAGCTGTAAGACTAAAGCAGATAATTTCCAAACTGCAAAACATCCGGGATCCTCTGTCCAGGAGATTTAACATGACCTGAACAAATCATGTGGGACACCACTGCCAGCCTTTTTTAGTGTTGGGTGAACTATCCAGAGAAAACCGTCTAATTGACAGCCATTGCCTCTTTTTTCTGTATTGTGAACAGATTTTTAATATTGCAAGTGCGTTCATTATCCAAAATGATTCAATTAATATTTTATGCAAACAAATTTTAGCAGATCGATTACTCCCAAATTGGTTTCAACTGTAACTTAGTCACACAGTATTGTTTCTGTTCCAGGAGTGAATGAATGTATCTGTTAGAAAGGGAGTGAGGATATGATAAAATCACTGGATTCTCTCAGTTGAGGATGGGAGCAATTTGTGGAGTTAAGATGGGCTTGGCTAGCAGGATTAAGGAGCTTTGTGGACATTTTATCCTCCTCTACCCATAACAGGCAACAGTGAGGGGGCAGATGGTGGGAAAAGGCAGGGAAGGGAGGACAGTGGTTCTTAAATTGGCTCAGGAGCAGTGACAGCATCTCCATCACTGATGCAACTTTTTCCCTTAACAAAGATGCAGGTTTTGGCCAGTGAGGGCACTGTGCCAGGGGAAGTCATATTTTATTTAAAAATTGGAATTCAGAAAAAATTGAACATTTCTAGTTGAAGTCCACTCCTGGGCCTGTTCCTGCCAGTGTCATCCTTCACATGGGTCATATCCTGGCTCAGAGAGACCACTTCTAGCCAGGCTGAAACCCGAGTCCAAGACCTAGACAAAGTCTATGTAGCATGGATCAAGGGCATTCTAGGTGATGCATTCCCTCTCTAGTTCATCCTGACTTTCCCAGCCTCAGAAGGGCAGCCAATGGCACCCCTGGGCCCAACTTTCCTTGGTTTGTCAAAACTAGAAATGTTCAATTGTTTCTGAATTCAATTTTTTTAACAAAATAGGACTTCCCCTGACACAGTGCCCCCACTGACCAAGACCTGGATCTTTGTTAAGGGGAAAAGTTGCATCAATGATTGAGTTGTTGTCACTGCTCCCGAGCCAATTTAAAAAGCCACTGTTCTCCCTTCCCGGCCTTTTCCGTGAACAGGCCCAGCAGTGGAATTGTTGGCTGTGCCTTACAACCTACTGCAGGTACTTCCCTTCCCACTTTCCTCTCCCATCCTTACTATCCCAAGGATCCAGGCAGAGCAAGTATGAGGCGGGGAAATGGGGAGGAAAGCATTTGGACCAAATTGTGCAGCTGAAACAGGAACTCCACTGCTGGACCCATTCTACCTGTCTCAGCTGTCATGTTGGTTGACAAAGTTACAGGCACTGCAGTGAGCCTGATGAGGGGACAAAAGTACCCGTCAGCCTTCAGCAACCTTAAATAATCCACCTTCTGTCTACTGAGAACGGGGGTGGGGGGACAGATAGGACCAGCGGGACAGAGCTCAGGAGTGGAATTTGTATGTCTGCTCCACAAATATTCCATCTCCTTGTCCCCTCTTTGCCTTCTCCCTGTCTCTTCTTACTTAGGGACAAGCAGATAGGGAGAGCAGCAGCTGGAGTAGATTGTAGAGCTCTAGTCCTGGTTTGAGGAACCAGCTTTGGTTCATCAAACTCCAGTTTTGAGCTGGTCATCTATAGGAAGTTTGCCATTTGGGAAATCTGCTGGGAGAGATGAGCTTGTTAGCTGCACTCTCGACAGAGTTTCAGCTCCCAGGTCTCTCCCTAACATCCCCTCCACATTCCCTGTTAGCTTCAGAGGGGTAAAGAAGAGTTGGGGGAGTTGGTAGCTCTAGCTTTGTCAGTAATGTAGCTGAGAAGTCTATGCATTGTGCTGGCAGTCCATAAGAGGATCACCAATACTTCATAGTTCCACTAAGTAATTCTCAAAAGAAGGTCTAATCGCATTTAGTAATTTAAATTACACATCTTTTGGGCACTATACACTAGACTCAGCAAAGAGAGTTGGTGGATAGGAAGCTGGCTAGATCGTCAGGCTCAACGGGTAGTGATCAATGGCTCCATGTCTAGCTGGCAGCTGGTATCAAGCAGAGTGCCCCAAGGGTCAGTCCTGGGGCCATTTTTGTTCAATATCTTCATTAATAATCTGGAGGATGGCGTGGACTGCACCCTCAGCAAGTTTGCAGATGACACTAAACTGGGAGGAGTGGTAGATACGCTGGAGGGTAGGGATAGGATACAGAGGGACCTAGATAAATTAGAGGATTGCACCAAAAGAAATCTGATGAGGTTCAACAAGGACAAGTGCAGAGTCCTGCACTTAGGATGGAAGAATCCCATGCACTGCTACAGACTAGGGACCGAATGGCTAGGCAGCAGTTCTGCAGAAAAGGGCCTAGGGGTTACAGCGGATGGGAAGCTGGATATGAGTTGACAGTGTGCCCTTGTTGCCAAGAAGGCTAATGGCATTTTGGGCTGTATAAGTAGGGGCATTGCCAGCAGATCAAGGGACATGATCATTCCCCTCTATTCGACATTGGTGAGGCCTCATCTGGAGTACTGTGTCCAGTTTTGGGCCCCATACTACAAGAAGGATGTGGAAAAATTGGAAACAGTCCAGCAGAGGGCAGCAAAAATTATTAGGGGGTTGGAGCACATGACTTATGAAGAGAGGCTGAGGGAACTGGGATTGTTTAGTCTGCAGAAGAGAAGAATGAGGGGGGATTTGATAGCAGCTTTCAACTACCTGAAAGGGGGTTCCAAAGAAGATGGATCTAGACTGTTCTCACTGGTAGCAGATGACAGAACAAGGAGTAATGGTCTCAAGTTGAAGTGGGGGAGGTTTCAGTTGGATATTAGGAAAAACATTTTCACTAGGAGGGTGGTGGAGCACTGGAATGTGTTACCTGCGGAAGTGGTGGAATCTCCTTCCTTAGAGGGTTTTAAGGTCAGGCTTGACAAAGCTTTGGCTGGGATGATTTAGTTGGGGATTGGTCCTGCTTTGAGTAGGGGGTTGGACAAGATGACCTCCTGAGGTCCCTTCCAACCCTGATATTCTATGATTCTATATAAGTTTTATGTCTCTTTTGCTCTGTTTTATTTCTAGGTCTGTGGAAAATGCGTTAAGAGTTTTGCAACTTTAAAAACAGATATTTTGGAGTGTTCTCTCTCTCTCTCTCTGAAATCTCTAGTGCAAATGACTCTAAATTCCCTTTCCCAGACATGCCCTACAAATTTGCAGGCTAATCTAAGTTTTCTTCTGGATCTTAGACGAGCTATGAAATTCAGCTTTAAATAGAAACGTAGCTAGATCTTTAACTGTGGAGCAACTAGATACTGTTCTGTATTCTGGTAGAAAGTAAAGATATCATTTAAATATTTAGTCTAAACAGATGCACATTATGACCAAATGAAATAAAATGTTTAACTATTTCTGTACATATTAACATTTTGTTCTTTTGGATTTAGTATGAAAAAGATCTTTTATGAGACTTATAAAATTACTGTACGCTGAGCAGTAATAGTGTTCTCAAAATATGACAAGCTACACAGGGCTCTTACTTGGCTTGTTTAAAGTCTTTCAGGAAGACAGAATGCTGTTTTGCCTGTTTTGAGAACATAAATTCTATTTTGTCATTTCATTTTATGGCTAATTTATTCATAATATCTTGAGTTTGGAAACAAAACTGAACTTTGAATAATATGGTATTTTTCTTGTTACATTAATTTGGCTGTGCATATTTTTCTAACTGTTTAAAATACAAGTAAGGACATTTTATATAACTTTATAGTCTCCGTAGTGATAAATTAAGGCTGTACATAAGAGTTTTAGTCCCTTGACTATAATGAATGAAAGAATTATATTTTTCATTTGATCTCCCTTTCCAGATGTTTTGCCCATAATAAAATGAGCTTTTTTTAATAGTACATTCAGTAGCTTGTTCTCCTGAGAGCAAAAAAAAAAAACAAAGCAAAGGGAAAAGGTTTTGATGAAAAGTTATCATTTTAGCAATTTTGAGGCAATCTGATTATAACCACATAGATAATAATTTAATAACCATCAAAACAATTGTACATTTAGTGTGAATATTATTAATGTTGAATCATAGTTGATATAAAGTCTTATTTTCGGATTTGCAAATAGAAAACATGCCAGAATTTAAAGTATTAAATTTTATACAAATGAGAATGTTGTTTCATAAACTGAAGTTACACAATGGTAATATTTGTAAAACATTTGATATTGATCCTGTGATTTAAGTTGATTCAGTACTTAACTCTGCAAGCTTAGCTTTAAGCACATGAATAGGACTCTGCAGTATGCTTAGTTAGGCCCTGATTCAGGAAATTAGTTAAAGCACATGCTTAAGCATGCTTCCTGATCAGGAATGCTGTCTTGAATTGAAGCCTTGTCAGGTGGTTAAAGTTTTTATATATGCTAGCAGGCTCAGAGTCTAAAACAATTTGACTCACAAGAGTGATACAATATGGTAAATTAGTAGAACATATGGTAACTCCAATTTAGTAAATTTTCTTACGTATATATACTGAAATCAATGGGGCAATTCTGGTGCTTAAATTAAGCATGTGGTTAAATGTTGTCAGGATTGGGTCCTTCATTAACATCTTTTGCCACTGAAAAACATTATTCATGTAAACAAACATGACAGAATATTAGAGATTAATTCCTTCTGTAATTTTTGAATATTATTAACCTTAATCTTAACTTTACATGTACTTTACAAACAGAGTATCCTGTTAAAAAAAAGTTTCTTATAAAATGAATAGTTCCAAAATGAATAATGTTGGACAGCAAGGAATACAGTCCTCTTCTGACAGATATACTGGTTTATCTGCATACAGACCTGTCTAAGGTTATGTGCTTAAATCCCCAGCCTGTCTTGTCCCCAGTTCCTGTGTCACTTTGTCCAGATGTGAGTCTTGTACTGGGAATTTGCATGTACTTGACAACTTCCAGCTTCTGGTCCAACTTTAGTCCTTGAAGATTGATAAATTTCAGTGTTTGGAAATTTGATTTTTCCTAGTGTGCTCATGGTTTGCAGCCTGTATAGGCTGGCGTTCAGATGAGCTGGTCTACTAATTTCTGGGGAGTAGGAGCTTGACACCAGAGTGAAAGTCAAGGGACATAGGCTTTGGTAATTTTACTCCTGAGCTTTTTGCTTACACATAGGATGGAATACTGGTCCTATTGAAGTCAATGGCAAAATGCCCATTGACTTCAGTAGGGTCAAGATTTCCCCCATAATGTGTTGGGAGGTTACCCTCCTATGGTTTCCAAAGTATTAGGGCGTGTCTAATCAGGGATACTCAGGAAAAGTAATCCAAATAATTTTAAATGGATTAAACTGCATTAAACCCTTTTGTAGACACTCCCATTCAGAATTAAACTGGCCTTAATGTGATTTAGCTTAATTTACTTCTAAAGAGAATTAAACTAAACCAAATTAAGATAATTTTAATTCTGAATAAGTGTGTCCAAACAGGGGTTTAATGTGGTTTTACTAATCCAGTTTAAATTCACACCTTTAGTTAATCTAGATTAATTTTTGTGAGTGTCCATATGTAGATAAGCAAAAGGATAGCCAGTAAAGAGAGATCGTTTTTTAAAAAGTTTTGAAAGTTGTAAAATGACAATGCTGTACTGGGGGGGGGGGAAACTAGATTAAAAAGAGTATTCAGTACATTTAATCTTTATTTCTTCATTTAACTGCTAGATGGCAACATCTTTACTAACAGAGTGAAGCTTATTATTTCATGCATATTTAACATGAGGATATAAGCATCACTTAACTCTTTGGATCTGCTGAATATGTTCCCACTAAGCAGAATTTATGCTAATACTGTCCCAGTTAAGTAGCCGTCAGTGCCATTCATTATCATTAGGTTAAATTGACTTCCTGGGAGCTAGCCCTATAAAACATATGATGATTAAGTGATTGCATACTGTACCATCTAGCAGATTTCCTGAACTGTCATGTGCTCTAAAATTTTCCTCTTTGCCACTGAGAAAAAGCAGATCATCCTCTTTTGGGCACAGGAGAGTACTGGGAGATCAAGGGGAGTGAGGAATTTAAATTTCCTCCTAAATCTGTAGTCTTTGGTGAATTTGGAGATTTAGTATCAAATAGAGACCATGTTATTGTGCTCATTGTGAGTTGTTGGTACACTGTGCAAAAGTTTGAAAAATGTATTTACTTGAACAGTTTTGCCTTAAAAACAAACAAACAAACCAAAAAAACCCACTTAGTTTTCCACTTTTTTCTTCCCTGCCCAAACAAAGCTCGTAAAAAAGGTGTACACCATACAGGTCTTCAGAGGGTGTCTATGACTGTTCAGAGTAGCATTGTCCAACTTAACTCTATAAAAGCCTACAATAATAGTACATATAGGGCTGAATGCTTGAAACAAATGAAAGTTAACAATATCAAATTCAGATCAGCTAGGCACTGAGGCTGGTATTTCAATACATTATATTGATACAGTACAAATAAAAATCAAAAGCTGGCCAAAAAAATTCAATATATGTTAAGTGGTTTAATATTAGACATTTCCACAACTAACATGCTGTGAATCACATTTTTGCTACTGACAGATTATCAACAAGGTCTGATCTTTCTTACATATATTTTTAAAATTGAGAAGACTCAGATGCTTTTGTTTCATAAAAATATGAAGGCACATTTTTAACCTGTGCAGGTAGGAAAATGTATAATTTTAACCAGACACAAAATGTGCCCACATCATTCACCAGTCCAACTGGTTCACAAATTATAACAGACTTCTATTGTTTCGTCATCTGTAGGGTTCCCACATTCCGATCAACAGTGCATAAATATTACTACTAAGTATTAATAATTGGTACTCTGTTATACTTGCCCAACATAGTATGCTGGCTCCATTGTAGGTTTGAGCTGTCAGAATTTTCAATGACAAGTTTGGGCAAAAAAGCACAGGACACACCACATCAGCCAGTGCTTGTTCAATAGTAGTACTAAACTACTGAAATATAAATGTGTTCATCAAAAGGTAATGTCATCATTTGCCAAAGAATAAATAAAAATGAATGAAGAAAGGTTCTATAAATACATTAGGTCCAAGAGAAAGACAAAGGAAAGTATAGGTCCACTACTTAGGCCTGGTCTACACTATACGTTTAAACCGAATTTAGCAGCGTTAAACCGATTTAACCCTGCACCCGTCCACACAACGAGGCCCTTTATATCGATATAAAGGGCTCTTTAAACTGATATCTGTACTCCTCCCCGACGAGGGGAGTAGCGCTCAAATTGGTATTGCCATGTCAGATTAGGGTTAGTGTGGCCGCAAATCGACGGTATTGGCCTCCGGGCGGTAACCCACAGTGCACCATTGTGACCGTTCTGGAAAGCCATCTGAACTCAGATGCACTGGCCAGGTAGACAGGAAAAGCCCCGCAAACTTTTGAATTTCATTTCCTGTTTGGCCAGCGTGGAGAGCTCACCAGCACAGGTGACCACGCAGAGCTCATCAGCACAGGTAACAATGCAGTCTCCTTAGAATCGAAAAAGAGCTCCAGCATGGACCGCATGGGAGGTACTGGATCTGATTGCTGTATGGGGAGAGGATTCCGTGCTAACAGAACTCCGTTCCAAAAGACGAAATGAAAAAACATTTGAAAACATTTCCAAGGCCATGATGCAGAGAGGCCACACCAGGGATTCAATACAGTGCAGTGTGAAAGTTAAGGAGCTCAGACAAGCCTACCAGAAAACCAAAGAAGCAAACGGAAGGTCCGGGGCAGGGCTGAAAACATGCCACTTCTACGCTGAGCTGCATGCAATTCTAGGGGGGTCTGCCACCAGTACCCCACCCCGGTCCATGGATTCTGAGGTGGGGGTGGTAATCTCAGCCATGGCTGAGGATTCTGCGGACGGGGAAGATGAGGAGGAGGAAGAGGAGGACAAGCTTGCAGAGAGCACACAGCACTCCATTCTCCCCAACAGCCAGGAGCTTTTTCTCACCCTGACGGAATTATCCTCCCAGCCCTCCCAAGCCATTATGCCAGACAATGAAGCCATGGAAGGGACCTCTGGTGAGTGTACCTTTGTAAATATAAAACATGGTTTAAAAGCAAGCGTTTTTTAATGATTAATTTGCCCCGAGGACTTGGGATGCATTCGCGACCAGTACAGTTATTGGAAAAGTCTGTTAACATGTCTGGGGATGGAGCGGAAATCCTCCAGCGACATCTCCATGAAGCTCTTCTGGAGGTACTCCAAAAGCTTTGCAGAAGGTTTCTGGGCAGGGCAGCCTTATTCCGTCCTCCATGGTAGGACACTTGACCACGTCATGCATGTAGCAAATAATCTGGTATCATTGCATGACAAAAAGCCTAAGTGCGTATGGTCCCGGTGTTTGCTGGCATTCAAGCAACATCCGTTCTTTATCTCGCTGTGTTATCCTCAGGAGAGTGATATCGTTCATGGTAACCTGGTTGAAATTCAGGAATTTAATTAAGGGGACAGAGATGGCCATTCCTACTGGGCTGTTTGCCTGTTGCTTAAAAGAAATCCTTCCTTGCAAGTAGCCGAGCAGGGGAAAGTGGGGGGGGGGGTGGTTGGTGCTGAGCTTTTTCGCGTTTGGCTAGCAGGGACCTTCCCTGCTACCAGCCACGCAGGGGGAAGGGGGATGTTTAGCAGTGATCTTCCATGATACCAGCCACGTGGTGCGGGGAGGGGTAAAGCGATCATCCCAGAGAATTGGATGGGAGGGGGGGTTCTGCTGCTGCATGTTAACAGGAAAGAAGCAGCACTGAACGGGCTTTGCTTGGTATTTGGGAAAGGAGGGCACTGTGTAAATAAAGGCTGCAGAAGCCTAAAGAAAATGGCTTACCATGGCCGCATGCAAGTTGAATTCTGCTGCCCGGACCTGCATCTATGAGATCCCTAACACCAGAGCCGCAGGCACTCAATATTAAGATGCAAAATGCGACCTTGTAGTGAAATCACCTGTGCTATGTAAGGTGAATAGTGTTGTTCACCGTGAAAGAGTATAACCATTGTTCTGTAAAATGTATCTTTTTAAATACTTCTCTCCCTTTTTTCCCTCCCTCATGCAGCTGCAAATTTTTCAAGCCTCCCTACTCCATCCCTAAGGCTATCTCAGATAAGGCGGCAGAAAAAAAAGACGCGAAATGAAATGTTCTCGGAAATCATGGAAGTGACCCGCAATGAAAGAGCTCAGCTGAATGAGTGGAAGGACGTGGTATCAAATTACAGGAAAGATGCCAGTGAACGCGAGGACAGGAGGGACACTCGAGATAAGAGGTGGCGGCAGGAAGATCAGGGTAGGCATGATGCAACGCTGGGGCTGCTGCGTGATCAAACTGACATGTTCTGGCGTCTGGTGGAGCTTCAGGAACAGCAGCAGGATCACAGAGTACCGCTGCAGCCCCTGTGTAACCACCCTCACCATGTTCCATATCCTCCTCACCCAGACGTGTAAGAACGTGTGGGGGGAGGCTCCGTGCACCCGCCCACTCCACCCCCGTGGACAGCCCAACCAAAAGGCTGTTGTCATTTTGAAATTTTTTAGTGGCCTTTTCCTTCCCTCCTATCCTCCTCCCAAACCACACCCGGGCTACCTTGTCAGTTCTCTCCCTCTTTTTATAATGAATTAATAAAGAATACATGATTTTTAAATGATAGTGACTTTATTTCCTTAAGCAAGCTGTAATCGAAGCGGGAGGGTGGGTTGCTTACAGGGAATGAGTCAGTCAAGGGGGGGAGTTCATCAAGGGGAAACAAACACAGCAGTCACACCGTACCCTGGCCCGTGATGAAACTCATTTTCAAAGCTTCTCTGATGAGCACTGCTTCCTGGTGTGCTCTTCTAATCGCCCTGGTGTCTGGCTGCGCGTAATCAGCGGCCAGGTGATTTGCCTCAGCCTCCCACCCCCACATAAAGGTCTCCCCCTTACTCTCACAGAGATTGTGGAGCACACAGCAAGCAGCAATAACAAAGGGGACATTGGTTTGGCTGAGGTCTGAGCAAGTCATTAACGTGCGCCAGCGCGCCTTTAAACGGCCAAATGCACATTCTACCACCATTCTGCACTTGCTCAGCCTGTAGTCGAATAACTCCTGACTACTGTCCAGGCTGCCTGTGTATGGCTTCATGAGCCATGGCATCAAGGGGTAGGCTGGGTCCCCCAGGATAACTACAGGCATTTCAACATCCCCAACTGTTAATTTCTGGTCTGGGAAGTAATTCCCTTGCTCCAGCTGTTTAAACAGAGTAGTGTTCCTGAAGACGCGAGTGTCATGAACCCTTCCCGGCCATCCCACGTGGATGTTGGTGAAACGTCCCTTGTGATCCACCAGTGCTTGCAGCACCATTGAAAAGTACCCCTTGCGGTTTATGTAGTGGGTGCCCTAGTGCTCCGGTGCCAAGATAGGGATATGGGTTCCATCTATCGCCCCACCACAGTTAGGGAATCCCATTGCAGCAAAGCCATCCACTATGACCTGCACATTTCCCAGAGTCACTACCTTTCGTAGCAGCAGCTTAATGATTGCTTTGGCTACTTGCATCACAGCAGCCCCCACAGTAGATTTTTCCCACTCCAAATTGATTCCCAACTGACTGGTAGCTGTCTGGCGTTGCAAGCTTCCAGAGGGCTATGGCCACTCACTTCTCAACTGTGAGGGCTGCTCTCATCTTGGTATTCTGGTGTTTTAGGGCAGGGGAAAGCAAGTCACAAAGTCCCATGAAAGTGCCCTTACACATGCGAAAGTTTCGCAGCCACTGGGAATCATCCCAAACCTGCAAAACTATGCGGTCCCACCACTCTGTGCTTGTTTCCTGGGCCCAAAATCGGCGTTCAATGGCTAGAACCTGCCCCATTACCATCAGGATCTCCAAGCGCAGGGGCCCATGGTTTGAGAGAATTCTGTGTCCATGTCCTCATCACTCTCGTCGCCGCGCTGCCGTAGCCACCTCTTCCTCACCTGGTTTTGCAGGTCCTGGTTCAGCATAGACTGCACGATAATGTGCGAGGTGTTTACAACGTCCATGATCGCTGTCTTGAGCTGAGCAGGGTCCATGCTTGCTGTGCTATGGCGTTTGCACAGTTCACCCAGGAAAAAAGGCGTGAAATGGTTGTCTGCTGCTTTCACAGAGGGAGGGGTCAGGCTGTACCCAGAACCACCTGCGACAATGTTTTTTGCCCCATCAGGCACTGGGATCTCAACCCAGAATTCCAAGGGGCAGGGGAGACTGCGGGAACTATGGAACCACAGTGCAACTCTCTGGAAATCGACACTAGCCTCGGTACATGGACGCACACCGCCGAATTAATGTGCTTAGTGTGGCCGTGTGCACTCGACTTTATACAATCTGTTTTAAAAAAATGGTTTCTGTAAAATCGGAATAATCCCGTAGTGTAGACATACCCTTAGCCAGTAAACAGAGCTAATAACAGAAGACATCAAGAAGGCTGAGGCCTTTAGTGCCTATTTCATTTCAGTGTTCATTAAAAAATGTTAATGGTGATCAGATAATATTAACGATGAGGGGGAAGGAATGCAAGTCAGAATAGGGAAAGAACAGGTTCAAGAATATTTCAATAAGTTACATATGGTTGTCAGCTGGACCTCATGAAATTCATCCTAGGGGTACTTAAAGAACTAGCTGAAGCAATCTCTGAACTGTTAGTATTTATCTTGGAGGACTCATGGAGGATGAGAGAAGAGCAAACATAGGACCTGTTTTTAAAAAGGGGAACAAAGAGGATCAGGGGAATTATTGACCAATCTGCCTAACTTCATATCTGGAAAGGTACTGGAACAAATTATTAAACAATCAATTTGTAACCACCTAGAGGATAATGGGGCTATAAGTAAGAGCCAACATGGAATTGTCAAGAATAAGTCATGCCAAACCAACCTAATTTCCTTTTTTGATGGGATTATTGGCCTAGCGGATAGGGGGAAGCTGTAGACTTGATATATTTTGATTTTAGTAAGGATTTTGACACAGTCTCACATGACATTCTCATAAGCAAACTAGGGAAATGTGGTCTAGATGAAATTACTATCGGGGGTGCACAACTAGTTGAAAAAGAGTAATTATCAATGGTTTGCTATCAAACTGGGAGGATGTATCTAACAGGATTCCAGAGGGATCTGTCCTAGGTCCAGTACTATTCAATAGTTTCATTAATGATTTGGATAATGGGGTGGAGAGTATGTGTATAAAATTTGCACATAATACCAAGCTGGGAGGGGTTGCTAGCTCTTTGGAGGATAGGATTAGAATTCAAAATGACCTTGATACAATGGAAAATTGGTCTGAAATCTTCAAGATGAAATTCAATAAAGACAAGTACAAAGTACTACAATTAGGAAGAAAAAAAAATCAAATGCACAACTACAAAATGGGGAATAACAGACCAGGCAGTAGTACTGCAGAAAAGGGTCTGGGGGTTATAGTGAATATGAGTCAACAATGTGCTGCAATTGCAAAAAAAGCTAATATTATTCCCAGGAGTATTAATGGAAATGTTGTATATCAGACATGGGAAGTAATTGTCTTGCTCTACTAGGCATTGGTGAGGCCTCAGCTGGAGTACTGTGTCTAGTTCTGGGTGCCACATTAGGAAAGACTGGATAAATTGGAGAGAGTCCCAAGGAGAGCAAAACAAGATAAAAGGTTTAGAAAACTTGACATATGAGGAAGGTTGACAAAACCAGGCATATTTAGTCTGAGAAAAGAAGACTGCGGGGGCACCCAGGACCGGCTCTACAGTTTTCGCCGCCCCAAGCAGCGCACCGAATTGCCGCCAGACGGGGTGGGGGGCAGTCCATGTGCCCTTAGGGCGGACAGCTAAACATAGAAGCTGCTGCCGAATTGCCGCCACCACGGAAACGCACGTGCCACCCTAAGGGCACATGGACTGTCCCCGCTGTCCCCGGCGGCAATTCGGCGCGCTGCTGGGGGCAAAACAACAGGGACTGCCACCCCTTGAAGATTGCCGCCCCAAGCACCAGCTTGGAATGCTGGTGCCTGGAGCCGGCCCTGGGGGCACCTAATAAATCTTTAGATATGCTAAGGGGAGTTATAAAGAAGACTGACCAATTGTTCTCCATGTCCACTGAAAGTAGGACAAAAAGTAATGGGCTTAAGCTGCAGCAAAGGAGATTTAGGTTAGGTATTAGGAAAAACTTTCTAACCAATTAAGCTCTGGAATAGGCTTCCAAGAGAGGTTGTGGAATCCCCATCATTGGAGTTTCTTAAGAACAGATTAGACAAATGCCTATCAGGAATGGTCTAGGTTTACTTGGTCCTTCCTCAGGCAGGGGGCTAGACTAGATGAGCTGTGGAGGTCCCTTCCAGCTCTACATTTCTATGATTCTATGAAATACTCAATATTAACAAAGCCAAGGAAAAAACAAAACAGCAATGTGGGGAAGTAGAACCCATGTAAGATTCCCCCCCAAACATGGCCTTCTTCAAAGCTTCTTCCCCACACAGCCCACTTCAGGTTTAGCAAAGCAAAAGAGATTTCTTTCATTAGAATATTGGGCAGTCAGGAGACTTCAGAACCTCTTTCACTCATGCAGACCAGGATTAGCATTTTATATGACAAATGGGCCCTGATAGGAGTTTGGACAAATGACCTACCTAAAACATTGGGAAGGAAAATATCCCTTCCCCAGTACTTGCACTTACAGTGTGAGCTCAATTGAATTGAGAGCAGAATTTATCTCTTACTACAAGTCCAGAATAAGTCACAGGAGGAGATGAACATGTAAGAAACAAACATCCTATTTCAATGAAATTGTGATTAATAATAAAAAACAAAGAAAGACAAACAAAGAAGTTGTGCTATGGAGTAGGATGTAGGCAGTCTGTCCTAGTAATCAGAGCAGGAATCAGGTCTAGTGAGCAGAGCAGGTGTCCAGGTTGGGGAACGAAGCCTAGGGTCAGCACCGGAGTCAACTGCCAATTACCAGAGCCAGGGGGCAAGCCCGAATCAGAACCAGGAATGAAAGCTGAGAGTCAAGGTCAGATGCCAAATGCCAGAGCCCAGGGTCAAGCCAGAGTCAGGGTCAGAAGTTGGTGGCTAGAGTCAGAGCCAAGACTAGTAACTGATGACTGGAGATGAGGTGTAAGCTTAGGAATTGGAGGAGAGGCAAGGATCAAGCATAGAGCAGGAGCATAGTGGGAACAGGAGTGAGGGTAGGGGTGAGGCAGGAGCCAGAAGTGGAGCAGGAATCAGGAAGAGGGTTGGATGCAAGAGGCAGGTACAAGCAGGGGCCAATGCAGCCACAATAGGAACTCAGCTTGTTACTCAGACAAACTTCCTGTGCTGACTTCTGGCTTAAATAGCGTGGTTGGACCAATTGGTGGAGCAGGGCAATCCTCCAATTGGGGCTTCTGTGGGTGATGCCTTGGCTGAGGCTATAGTCCTATCAGCTTCTTGGCCCACCACATTTCAGAACACATTGTGTGGCGGCTAGGATGTGGTGCCTGTCTGGGGACTCCCAGGCCTTAGTTTGAGACCCAAGACATCACAAACTCTACATAAGAAATAGCAATGCAAATACCAGGTTTTTTCAATGCTTTCTAGGGAATAATATCTGCTGTTTAATTTGACCCAGTTAACTCTGTTTGCTGATAGGGAAGAAAACAGAACTGAACTCCCAGGAATAGGGAGTCACTTCTCATGTGCCACAGGGCTAAGGTTCAGATAGTAAGAAAACTTTCCTCAGGAGTTCAACATGCCAACACTGTGCATTATATGTATTTTCCTCTATATGAGGAAAAAAGGTCTTGTATTTCCTTTGGTTTATTGATGGTTGTGCAGTAGGAACCAGTTATAATGTGTTTGATAGAAACATTCCTGTACCTGATATACTCCTTTAGGGATTCTTTTTAAAAGGTTCAGTTTTGTTTTCTATTTGGTACATACAAAGAAGTTAACAGAGAGAGCCTCTTAATCTCAGATGTGTACATACACAGTACATTTTAATCTTGCAATCGGATGTAAATTCACTCATTCGAATGATGTTGATCACATCAATTCTGAGAGACCTTGCAGTAAAGTCCCAGCCTTGTGGTGTATGCAGAAAAGATTTAAAGATCAACAGGGGATGATAGCTCTGATGTATAAAACCGGAAAGCTAGAAATCAGAGCATTTTAATGTAAAGATATTACCCTTCTGACCAAATGCTTGGAAAAGTTTTTACCACTTAGTATTTTTATTTTGTACTTAGTGTACTAAAAATATATTTTTTGTCACAGATAATCTAGGAAAAATATAATTATCTTATGCAAACAAACACCTTTATGAATAGGTCAGTGTAGATAAACTTGTTTTGACAGGTTTTAAGGATAGAGCATTGGGCTGAGACTCAGGTGACCTGGGTTCTAGTCTCAGCTCTGCTGGATGACCTTGGACATACCATTTTATTTCCCAGTGCCTCAGTTATCCCCAAAATGGGAATAAGGATATTGCCATCTTTTTATAAAGTGCTTTGAGATCTGTGGATAAAAAGCAGAAGATATTATTAATAATTTATTTTACCTTACTCACAATGAAACTGCTGCGATGAAGTGGCCTCCATGCTGATTTATAGGTAGGTTCAAGGCAGATTTAGATGGCAATGAAAGGCAGAAATAGCACTCCATTATTGTCACAAGATTAAAGCTTTATTGTGTCTATCTTTATATTAATGTTGTATTGGTTAACAATTTCATAATTAATATTTTAAAAGTTGGCACTTGTTTAGTGTGCTTTTATTTATCAAAATATCGGTACCATCCGAAGGCGGGTAATACAATATCATTTCTTTCTGCACTTTCTTGAAAAGACTGGTGATCTCTTTTTGGATTTTCTACCATGTGCACAGAGTAAAAACAAGATAGGACTTGGAAAGGAGCCCAGTGATACTGTTACATTTTTTAAATCTTCATGCAATGTACAGACTAAGGACTAAGTGAGGGTAAATACCAGTAGCCATTGCTACCAAGAAGAGGGTCACTTGAAAGGCAATAAATGGATCTGTTTCAATGTAGATCTCCACATCAACACTCAAATAGGGCAGCATACACTGGGAAAAATACTGTAGAGAAGAAATCCTGCTAATTTAGACTCTCCTTGAGTTCATATAGCTTTTGTTATAGTGTTTAGTGGGACCTCCCCATAATGGTCACTGTGGTGGACAATTGCTATTGCCATGTATGAAAATGCTTCTAGTCCTTAGTTTGTGACATTGTCCATGCTTCCATCTATGTGTAGAAAGTCTTCACCAAGCACTTCTCTCTCTTGCTAATCTCTGTTGCTGAGTTTTCCCTCTCTGAGCATCATCCCTTTCAACATTGCCCGTCAGCCCCTCCCCTTGTCCTGTCACTCAACCTTCTTCTTCGAGTGCTTGCTCATATCGATTCCAATTAGGTGTGCGTGCGCCGCGTGAACGGCCGTCGAAGAATTTTTACCCTAGTAATACCTGGTGGGTTGGCTGTGGAGCCCCCTGCAATAGCACTTTTATGGTGCTTGATATATACCCCAGCTGACCCAGCGCCCCCTCAGTTCCTTCTTACCGCCTGTGATAGTTGTTGGAACTGTGCTGCCCTCCACTCTCCTCATAGTTTTGTTCATAGTTCATAGTTGTAGTTATAGTGTTTAATAGTTATAGTTGTTAGTGTTGGTGGGTTTGGAGGGGTTTCCCTCCCTCCCATCTTTCTCTTGGGCTCATGCCCAAGGCTCTGGGCTTTAAATCCACAGTTCCTGCTCTAAGCCCATGTCAGCGGGCGACCCTATGACTCTTGCTTGAAGTATCTGGGGGAATCTTATCAAGCTGTGAAGTGCAGGATCTGTAAAGGGTTTCATCTCTGGACTAAGAAGGAGCGGGACTTTCATTTAAGACAGCTCCTCATGGAGGCGGCTCTTAGCCCTCAGCCTCCAGTGGCATGCCAAGATCCAGCACCAAGCACTTAGGTGTGCAGCATCCTGGTGGAAGCATTAGGAACGGCACCGCGGTTGGACTCTGATAGAGACCTGTGGCACCAACGTTTCCCAGCACCACAGCCGACATCATCGGTCTGGCACCACTCCCACTCTCCTGGCCAGAAGCAGCACCGGAAAAGGCTGGCCCACCTCAGCAAAGACCAGCCTCCCTGGAACTGTCCGCAGAGTCACATCCCACAGTGGAGCACCCAGGAGTGCAACATGCGGCTTTCGCACCGTTGACTCCAGCCCCGGGGGCGGAGCTGTTGAGTCTGGTGCGACTGGACTCCCCAACTCATAGCATCATTGAGGTCCTGTTGCTGTCTACCCCAGATCCCTTTGCTGCTGCAAAGGATCTGATTGCCATGACAGTGTCGGCATCCCCTCAGCCTCAGACCAGGGCGCTGGTACCTGTATGTGTGACACTGTCCCGGGGCAAGCCAGCACTTATCCATCTGCTGTCACCATCAGTCGAGCTGCAGCACCGATCCCATTCTTAGCGCCATTCCCACTCCTGATGCTGCTCACAGTCCCAGCACCGTTCACAGTTCCGCCACCACTCTCCATCACTACACCGGTCATATTTGCGGGGCTGGTCGTGCTCGTGGCACCGTTCCGACTCCCGGCACCGGTCTCAACACCGCTCCATCCACCGGTTGCCATTGAGGAGCAGATCCCGGACCCGACGCTGCTGTCGATGCTGCTCATTGTCGCAGCCTAGGTCCAGATCCAGGCACCGTTCCAGGTCCCAGTACCGGTCCAGATCCCAGCACCGCTCCTCTGCGTTGCGGCGCTGCTCTCCACCATCTTGTCGGCATGACTCAGCACAGACCCACTCAGCACCACCGTGGCCGTCACTTTCCGCCTGTCGTTTGTCAGGGGCAGGGGCAGGGTCATGTTTCTTAGATCACCACCATTTGGAACACAGCCACCTGGACTCAGCGGCTGGACATTGGCAGGCACAGGATCAAGGTCCAGCTCAAGGGTCCACTCAATGGCCATTCTGGATGCCCTGGGTGTGCCACCAGGCCCAAGGTGCTCCATCTGGGGCCTCTCAATCAGCCTCGTCTGAGCCACAAGTACCAAAGGCTACCGCTAGCCGACCTGCCCCTGGAGGCATGGAGACACTGGTGACTTCTCTCCCAGCCTCAGGCCCTCCTCCAACTCCAGTTCCTGGTCCAGGCACCGAGGTCGCTGGCACAGGGCAACTGGGACCAGCTCTGCAAGAGGCCCCAGATGACCCTCTTCCTCCTGTGTCGTCCTCCTCATCCTCACCCAACGAGGTGGTAGTGGGCACTGCAGTATCGGGTCCCCCTCTGATAGACCTCCATGCCCACCAGGACCTCCCATGTAGGGTGGCGCGGAATATGAGCCTTCAAGTGGAGGAAGTGATAGAGGTGGAGGACCCTGTGGTCGATATTTTGTCCGCCAAAGCTCCATCAAGGGTGGCTCTACTCCTTATTCGGACCATCCAGACCACCGCCAGAACAATCTGGCAAACACCCGTATCCATTCCCCCGACTGCTAAGGGAGTGGAGTGCAAATATTTTGTCTCCTCTAAGGTGTATGACTAACTTTATACGCTCCCACAACTGTTCACTGGTGGTGGCCATGGTGAACGAAAAGGAATGTCATGGCCAGCAAGCCCCAGCACCCAAGTCAAAAGAGGCCAGGCACCGTGATCTATTTGGGCGCAAGGTTTATTCCTCGGGGGAACTTCAGCTCAGGATTGCTAATCAGCAGACGCTCCTGAGCTGATACAATTTTAACTCTTGGAACTCCATGCTGAAGTTCAAGGAGTTAGTACCTCTGGAGTCCAGAGAGGAGCTTGGGGCTTAGGCAGAATAGGGCAAAATGGTGGCACGGACCTCATTGCAGGCCTCATTGGATGCCGCAGACTCTGCTGCGTGGACTTTATCTTCTTGGATTGCAATGAGACGAATCTCTTGGCTGCAAGCTTCTGGCTTGCCACTGGAACTTCAGCAAACATTGCAGGGCCTCCCCTTTGATGGACAGGGCCTGTTTTTGGACAAGAACAATTCAAGGCTGCAAAGCCTTAAAAACACAAGGGCTATAATGAGGTCACTGGGCGTGCACACACCAGCTACCCAGCAGAAGCCCTTTAAACCTCAGCAGCCTCCACTACTCTTCTATCCCCCTCCTTGACTGAGGCAGGATTTTTATAGGAGATGAGGGTGTAATTGTAGGAGGAAGCCCTCTAGCCACCAGTTCGGGCAGGGCCAGGGCCCATCCAAGCCCTTGACAGGTTCTAAACAAACCTTTTGAAGGGACGTCCGAGGACGATGTACTGGATGTAATTCAGGATCCTACCCCACCTTTCTTGAACCATTTATCTCATTTCCACCGTGCTTGGTCTTTCATAACCACGGACCATTGTGTCCTTCACATGGTGGAAAGGGGATACTCCCTCCAATTTTCTTCCTTCCCACCCTCCCTCCCCATCCCTCTTCAGGGACCCCTCTTACGAGCAACTCCTTATACAGGAGGTTCAGATGCTCCTCGCCATGGAGGCGATCGAGGAGGTTCCGAGGGAGCTAAAGGGCAGGGGGTTTTACTCTCGTTACTTCCTAATCCCCAAGGCAAAGATGGGGCTTCGGCCCATTCTGGACCTGCACAGACTCAACAAGTTCATGGTAAAGTTGAAGTTTCACATGGTCTCTTGGGCACCATTATACCTTCCCTGGATCCTGGAGACTGGTACGCCGCCCTCGATGCATATTTCCACATAGCGATACATCTGGCGCATAGACGCTTCCTCTTCTTTGTGGTCAACCGCAAACACTATCAGTTCACGGCCCTTCCCTTCAGCCTCTCTGTGGTCCCCCGGGTGTTCACCAAATGTATGGCAGTCGTGGCAGCTTTCCTTCGTCAACGGCGGGTGCAGGTATACCTTTACCTCGACGACTGGCTTATCTGAGGGTGCACCAAAGAACAGGTGCAGTCCCACCTTCGCTTGGTCATGGACACGTTTTGTCTATTAGGCCTCCTTCTCAGTGTGGCAAAGTCGACACTAGAACCAACAGAGACTAGGAGCAGTCCTGGACTCTGTGTGGGCTCGAGCCCTCCTGACGGATGCTCGTTTCAAAGCTATAGTGGGTCTTATCCGAAGCCTTCAGAGCTTCCCAACCTCGTCAGCAAGAATTTGCTTGAGTCTTCTAGGACACATGACTTCCTGCACATACGTGACAAGGCATGCCAGACTTCGCCTCCGTCTGCTACAAGCCTGGCTGGCATCAGTCTATCGCCCAGGTCAAGACAGCCTGAACCTGGTGGTCACCGTCCCACAGCGGGTCCTGGCCTCTCTCCGCTGGTGGCTAGATCCCAGGGTGGTATGCGAAGGAGTCCCCTTCCACACCCCTCAGCCCTCCTTGTCCCTCCTCATAGACGCATCAGCCCTGGGATGGGGCGCCCACCTCAGGGACATCCAGACGCAGGGCCTATGGGCCCCATCCACGCTCTCTCTCCATATCAACGTACGGGAGCTGA
This sequence comes from Mauremys reevesii, assembly GCF_016161935.1. Classification (NCBI taxonomy): domain Eukaryota; kingdom Metazoa; phylum Chordata; order Testudines; family Geoemydidae; genus Mauremys; species Mauremys reevesii. The sequence continues at coordinate 42,866,353 of NC_052625.1, forward strand.
TGGCAGTACATATTCCTTGTCAAACCTTTCAGGAGCGCTTGCACAGTCGTTGTGTGGCGGTCCTCATGGACAACACCACGGCCATGTTCTACATCAACAAGCGGGGGGGTGGGCACATTCCTCCCCCCTCTGTCAGGAGGCCATTCGACTGTGGGAGTTCTGCATAGCCCACTCCATTCACTTGGTAGCGTCTTTTCTCCCAGGGGTCCCTAACACGCTGGCGGACCACCTGAGCGGGTCCTTCCACTCCCACGAGTGGTCACTTTGACCGGATGTCATCCACTCCATCTTACAAAAGTGGAGGGTTCCCCAGGTCGACCTGTTTGCCTCCCACAACAATCACAAATGCCCGGCTTTTTGCTTCCTCCAAGGTCGCTCTCCAGGCTCTCTCACAGATGCCTTCCTGCTCCCGTGGACGGGTCGTCTATTCTATGCCTTTCCCCCATTTCCTCTTGTGCACAAGGTCTTGCTCAAGATGCGCAGGGACAGGACACGACTGATTCTGGTCACCCCAGCGTGGCCCAGACAACATTGGTAGACCACACTGTTGGAGTTCTCTGTGGATGCTCCAGTCCTGCTGCCTCCTCTTCCAGACCTGATCACTCAGGAGCACGGCCACCTCTGTCACCCTGACCTACAATCTCTCTACCTCATGGCGTGGATGCTGCATGGCTGAGCCATTCAGTACTCCACTGTTTGCATTTGGTGCAGCAAGTTCTGATGGGCAGCAGGAAGCCCTCCACTCGGGCCATGTATATGGCTAAGTGGAAGCGATTCTTGTGCTGGTGCACTCATCGCGGCATGCCCCCCCTCCAAGTGTCCATGCCTCTCATTTTGAACTATCTTCTGAACCTGAAACAGCAGGGCCTGGCAACATCATCTATCAGAATTCACCTGGCGGCCATCTCGGCTTTTCACCTGGGCGTGAACGGACGATCTGTCTTCGCCAATCCCATGGTTGGCAGGTTCCTCAAGGGCCTGGACCGTCTCTACCCACAAGTCTCTACCCATATGGGACCTTAACCTGGGCCTCACCAGGCTCATGGGGGCCCCGTTCGAGCCGCTGGCCACCTGCTCCCTTTTATACCTCTCTTGGAAAACAGCTTTCCTCATCGCTATCACATCGGCAAGGCGTATCTCCGAGATCAGGGCTCTTACCTCAGAACCACCCTACACAATCTTCCATACAGATAAGGTGCAGCTACGGCCTCACGCTGCCTTTCTTCCCAAGGTGGTATCAACCTTCCATATCAACCAGGACATTTTTCTTCCATTTTTTAAAATCCAAAACTGCATGCCAGTTGCCAAGATCAGCAGCTACACTCCCTCGATGTCAGTAGGGCCCTTGCCTTCTACATTGAGTGTACGAAGCCATTCAGGAAAACAACCCAACTCTTCGTTGCGGTGTCGGACCGGATGAAGGGCCTCCCGGTCTCCTCTCAGTAGATCTCTTCATGGATCATGTTCTGTATCCGTACTTGCTATGATCTGGCCGGTGTTCCTACCCCACCCCTCACCGCTCACTCCACAAGGTCTCAGGCCTCGTCAGCGGCTTTTCTGGCCCACATGCCAATCCAGGAGATCTGCAGAGCCGCAACTTGGTCATCAGTAAACACTTTTGCTTCACACTATGCCATCGTCCGGCAGGCCAGAGACGATGCGGCGTTTGGTAGAGTGGTCCTACTATCCACATTACTTCATTCTGACCCCACCGCCTAGGTAAGGGTTGTGAGTTACCTAATTGGAACTGATATGAGAAAGCACTCGAAGAAGAAAAAACAGTTACTCACCTTTGTAACTGTTGTTCTTCGAGATGTGTTGCTCATATCCATTCCAAACCTGCCCCCCTTCCCCTCTGTCGGCGTGGCCAGCAAGAGGGAACTGAGGGGGCACTGGGTCTGCTGGGGTATATATCAAGTGCCATAAAGGCACCACTCCAGGGGGCTCCACAGCTGACCCACCAGGTGTTGCTAGTGTAAAAATTCTCCAATGGCTGTGCATGCGGCGCGCACACACCTAATTGGAATGGATATGAGCAACACATCTTGAAGAAAAACAGTTACAAAGATGAGCAACCGATTTTTCCATGACTTCCAGTCCATCAGCATTGATGCATTTTCATCTGCTCTCAGCCCTCTCCTCCCTGTCCTCTGTTCCCTTTCTTCTATTGATGTGGTTGTTGATTGTCTCCATGCTCCACCCTTCTTCCCCTTTGTCTCTTTGGCCTCTCTCTCCCATCACAAGGTCCATCCTGCCTTGGCTCACCCCCAACATCCACTTCCTTCACTTCTGCTATCACACTGTAGAGTGTTTCTATGGAAATCCTGTGACCAGACTGATTTCCTCCACTACAGATTTGTTCTCTTCATCAGTTCTGCCATCTTGCTAGATAAGCAGCTCTACTTCTCCAACATAATTTAATCCCATGCCCACAATCCCAGTCATTTTTTGCTATCTTTGATTCACTCCTCAAACATTCCCCTCCTCCTGTCTCCGTGTCTCTCTCTACACAGAATCTCATTAATTTCTTCAAAGAGAAAACTGACAAAATATGACATGATTCTCCCTCCCCTTGGTTTCCCTTCCCTTTCCTTCCTACAACTCTCTCTTCCTCCTCCACAGTAACAGACACAGTGGTTTTTCATCTGCTCTCCTCCTCTTCTAACACTTCCACTTGCCCCAGTGAGCCCATCCCATCCCATCTCCTGATCTCCCTTGCTCCCACTCTCATACCCTACATTACTCTTCTCTTTAATCTCTCACTCTCCTTGGCTCTTTCCACCCAAATATAAACATTCTTTAATCTTTCCCTTTTTAAAACAAAGCCATCCTTGACCTCACTTACCTCTAACTACTGCCCCCTCTCCCTTTCATCTCTAGTCTCTTTGAATGCACTGTCTACAATCACTGTCTGCAGTCCCTCTCCTCGAGTTCTATCCTAGATCCCCACCGTTCATTTCCGCTTCTTGCACTCCACTGAAATGGCTCTTGCTAAAGTCTGTAATTACCTCTTCCTGGCCAAAGCTCAGAACCAGTACTCCATAGTTGTCCTTCTCGACCTGTTGGCTGTCTTTCATACTAATAACCATGGCTGCCTTCTTGACATTTTGTTCTCCCTTGGCTTCCATGACTCTGTCCTCTCCTGATTCTCCTTCTATCTCTCTAATTGCTCCTTCAGTGTGTTCTTAGGAGTATCCTCTTCATCACCCTCCAACCTCCTGTGGGTGTTCTGTAGGGCTCTGTCCTTGGTTCCCTTCTCTTCTCCGTCTATATCTTATCTCTCGTAATCTCATCTGCAAACACAAATTCACCTACCATCTCTATTCTGATGACTCACAGATCTATCTCTCTACTCCCAGACCTGTCTCCTTCTGTCCAAACTAAAATCTTGACCTGTCTCTCTGACATCTCCTCATGGATGTCTAGCTGTGTGCCCAAGCTCAACCTGGCTAAACTGAGCTCTTTATCTCTTCTCCCCGCTCTTTCTCAGTCACTGTCAACAACACCACCATTCTGCCTGTCACTCAGTGATCTTCGACTTGGACCTCTCTCTAGGTACTCATATCCAGGCTATGTCTAAATCTTGCAGATTTTTTTGGAGTAATATCTCTAAGATATGGCCTTACCAATCCATCCACACAGCTAAACTCTCATCCAGGCTCTCATGATCTGCCATCTGAATTACTGCAATATCCTTGTCTCTGGCTCTGACAAATGCAGCCTTGCCCCACTCATATCCTTTACGAATGCTGCTGCAAAAACATTTTCCTACCCCGTCATTTTTACCACTGGCATCCCTCCATTTGAAAGGGACTCCAGAAAACATACCTCATCCTCCTTCAGATCCCTCCTTAAAAGTCTCCATTGCCCTGATGCCTACAAAAACTTGACAACGGTTAGGCTGCTGATAGGCTCACACCACTGCCTATTATACTGACTGATATATGGGTATATCTGTCATGCAATCATGGGGTGTAATTCCAGCTTAAGTAGACAAACTGAATAAGCTCAACAGAGAGAAAATATATGTAGTTTTAACAGCTGTGAAAAATTGTTCTTGTATGCCATACCTGCAGTTATGAAAACACATTATAAAAACCGACTGGCCAAACCTTGATTTTATCTGTTTCTTGACAGCCAGCACTTTTGGAATGTACAGTGTACACAGTGCTTGCTGAAGCTGAGTCATGTTCCTTTTCAGCTTTCCTCTTTGTACTTCATAGTTTAGGTTGAGGAATGTGGGCTTTTTATTTGCTTATACCAAAGAAGCAGAGAGTAAATGCAATTAAAAAATACTTCATAGCTCATTTTCAGCCCTAAATAATAAGCATTGGGAGGAATTATCAAAGGCTGAAAATGCAAATTTGGATGGTTCAGAGGACTGGGATCTGAAGATTTGGGTTAGGACCTTCTCCAGCAGGAATGTATTTGGTAACACCATTATGCATTCACATATAAGATCTGGAATTCTTGGAATAAGCTTTGGGAAGCTTGTATCATCCTTACATTTATTTGAACATATTGTTTCTGTTGACGAGAATTAGGACAAGGGTTCCATTTCAAATGCAATCTCCTAGACTAAACTAATACCTGTGCTATAATGTGGTCTTCTGTATTTCATTCATGCTTTATGAGTAAAGTAAAATTTTCATTTGCTTTTAAGATTGACCTAGGCCAGGGAGGGTCCCAGACTTGATCTCACTGTCCCTTACCACCAATTTCTAGAAAGGGTATGGGTGTGTTGAACAGTGGAGAAGCAACCACCTCAAAGAACAATGGATCCATTTCCCCTCCTTCAATCGCTCCCCCAGCAACTCCTTTAAATAATGTTGAGTCTGAAAGGAGCCACCCCAAATTCTCTTTGACTGAAGAAAAGGCGGGTACAACTTACAGGCCTCCCAGCCTGGGTAGACAGATTTGTGCTAGCGCCCTGTAAATAGCAGTGTAGATACTATGGCTATGATGGAGACATGGGCTAGCTACCTGAGCTCAGACCCAAAGGTGTGTGTCAGTGAGCATGATCTTAGGGGGCTAGCCCAAATCTCTACCTGAGTGGCAGTGTCCATACTGCTATTTTTAGTGTGCTAGCTTGAGTCCTGCTAGTGCAAGTCAGTCTACCCAGGCTGGAAGGCTCACTTCCAGCTGCAGTGTAGACAGGCCCTTAGGATCTTTGAGGGAGGAATTTAAAGGAGTAAATTGGGCATTTTAAATTCTCTCCTCAGCTTCCAAGCAAATAACAGTTGGGCCAAATACAACCTAGAGCCTTGTTTACACTAGAGTTACTATATGCATATAGTCCCTAGAGTAGGAAGTCCACTGGGGCAATAACTGTGATAGTATAAAGTAGCTGTAACCTTTCCTTTGCTGGGGGGAGGGGCTGAAAGGGGCCAAGGTGGGTGTGATCAGCCTGGATCAAGATGCAACACAGTCATAATGGCTGGGAGATGTGCATCCTCTTAGAGGCTCCCATGGTGGAAATTAAAGCTTCCTCCCTGCAGGAACCCAGGTGGAGGACACTAGATCACTGCCTGCCCACCCTTGACATGACTTTCCCTCCCTGCCACTCAGGGCACAGAGGCCTGTTACATTCCATATGCCTGGCTCAATTAATCTGCCCTACCAAACAAACTGGTTCTTGGCAGTGTGTGTTTGTGTTTGTTTCTCCTCATGTCTTTAACTGTATGCTCATGAGTTTTCAATCTGGCGAATAACCTTTACAAAGGAGAAGTAAAAATTCCCAGTATTTTATTGTGTTCCAAGTTCAAATGGTGATTTCTATCTATGGAAAAACAGCAAATATCCTAAGTTTAGTAGGCTCTTAGATGCCAGCAAAGTACACTGTATGTCTCATCTTATAAATTCAAGTAAGTAAAGACCCTAAATGCTGTGTTTGTCTTGGTCCTTTTATTCTTCCTGACTAGTTAATAATGAAAACACAATATTAATAATAACTTTGTCTCCAGATTGCTTTATTCTTTATTACCTCAAGTGTATATCTAAACACAAATACACTAAAGGACTACAATTCTCATCTGGTGCATGAGGGGTTTAGGCATGCAACTCCTGTTATTGTTAAAGTCGCTTGCCTAATTCCCTAAATGCTACACTAAAAATTGATCTCCAGTAGCTTCACCCTGTAAAACACATCAAAATATTTTTTTTCTGCTTACAGGGCTGTGACTCTCAAATAAGCATGTCAGAAATGTCCTGCAGTGAAAGTACCTCCTCTTGTCAGTCCCTGGTACATGGCTCAGCTCCAGAAATCCTCATCGGCCTACTTTATAATGCCACAACTGGAAGACTATCAGCAGAAGTGATAAAAGGCAGCCACTTCAAAAATTTGGCAGCAAACAGACCACCCAGTGAGTGATAATCTTTTTTTTTTTTTTTTTTAATCATCCTAATACTTCTGCACTTGTGGGGCTCTCACTGGTGGGAACTTCAGTCCTATCATTTAGTCTTACCCAGTCAAAATGAAATAGAGCAATCATCAACTAATCTGTTTCATGTTTTATATTTCTAGTCAGTTGGGAAATAGCAAAAATCTAAAATTCAAAATATTAGTTATAAGTTGACAAGACTGTTTTAATTTTTCATGATGACTGACTAATAAATTACCTTTATTATAATGATTAATCGCTAAACTGTTAATGCCTCACATCACAGGCCAGGAATAAAAAGTTAGTTTTTAAAGAAAAAGTATGTGCCAACTAACACTAGTGTAGATATGGTGAAGCTATTGCTGTTACTAGGGGATGATGCTACAGTCTTTAATTGTGTATGGGCTTGTGTATGTATGTGATATATTTGGAAAATATATTTAACTTTGGAAATCTCAGAGAAGACAATCTAAGACAAATTCTAGCCTTTGCCATGTGATGCAGTACAGCTCACCACTTAAATTGGAAAATTCCTCATTGGATGGATCTGGGAAAACTTTTTCATTCTAACATAGTCTGCAAAATGTACTCAAACTCAACCTTGGTTTGAGATGAACCTGTGTCTAAAAATAGCTCCAAATTTTCTGTTTGTATTTTGAGTTTGAGCATAATTTGCTGAAATAAGACACATGGAATAAGCCAGATGGTATTTTTCCTGTGTCTAGTGTTCCCAATTTTGGTTGGATGTATTCCTGGACGTTTCCTTACATGACATAATCTTTAATTACAGATTAATCTTAAATTCCTGGAGACTCCAGGACAATCCTACCTCCATCCCTGACTGGTTGCTCCTTCTCATGTGATGTGGAGAATAAGCCCAGCTAATCAGAATCCATTTTTTATTTGGTTCCTATGTGATTCCATTCTAATTCTTTGATCCAACTTGGCAAAATTCAGTAGGTGTCTGTCTCACTCAAGCAGGTTATAGCCAAATATGTCTGGAGGCTCTGACCTTGGCCACATTATTCCCCAATCTAAGTTCCCTCTAAACTGCGCGGCCACACAGCTGCCTATTAAGCGCTGTGCAGGCGCTCAGGGCTGCAGCAGGTAGAGATGCCTCTGTCCAAGCCACAGACCTGCCCCAGCCCTGATCCAGCCCAGCCCCAAACCTGCTGCGGCTGGGGGACAGGCGCCCCCTCCCTCCCCAACCCAGCCCAGCCCTGCCTCGCCTCAGACCTGCAGCGGCCAAGGAAGAGGCGCCTCTCCCCTCCAGCCCAGGTGCTGCTGCAGGGAGAGAGAGCTGTGGGGGGAGTCCTCTCTCCCCATCGTTGCCCCGGGGAGCCCCACTGCACCCCAAACTCACCTCATCCCCACTCCAGGGCCCGCACCCACAGCCAGAACTCTCATCCCCCCAACACCCCACCCCTCTGCCCCAGCCCTGAGCCCCTCATCCCTGGCCCCACCCCAGAGCCCACAACCCCCAGCCAGAGCCCTCACCCCCTGCACCCCAACCCTCTGTCCCAACCCTGAGCCCCCTCCCACACTCCGAACCACTCAGCCCCACCCCACCACATGAATTTTGTTATGTGCACCAATATGGAGGTGATGTGTCAGACATGAGATGTGTCAGACATCACCTCCATATTGGTGGACATAACAAAATTCATTCCACACATGGCTGGGGAAAATTGGAGGGAACAGTGTCCCCAATCCGCAATTTTCCTACTGTTTTGCAGGCTTACCTGGCAGGCTGCCTACATTAAAAAAGCTGTTTTCATATCCTGCCCATCTCTGGGATTCTCTTCTTTAGCAGCTGAGTCAGGAGTGGGACACCAAGGCTTGAGACTCTCTCCTCTCCGTCCCCTGGCTCTTTACTTATCCCATTCATTACCTTTGTCTCAGCCTTCTCTTCCATCTCCCTCTCTGAATATCTTTCTGCAGGGATGGAGCTGAGCTTGCTGGTCATGGCTGGAGAAGGGTATGGCGTAATTTTAGCTCCCCTTGTGTTGCCAAGCAGCAGCTCCAGAGACATCTCTTTGGAGTCAAAAACTAATAGAGATTGGGGATTAGAGAGATGGGAAAAGCTGGAGAAAGAGAGAGCAAGAGAGAGAGATGGAGAAACATGAAGGACCCAAAGACCCCAGAGGAGGGAGACGAGCAGAAGATGCATGGAGAGATGGGGCTCTCACAGGCAAGAGAGATGAGTGTGGAGAGGGACAATGGAAGTTTGAGTGATGGGATGGAGGTGGAGATGTGAGAATCAAGGTAGGGGAGAGATGACTCTGGGTTCCCCTAGGGAAGAAAGAAGAGGTTAGGTGCCGGAGAGAGGGAATAAGCTACAGTTTCCTGTAATACATTAGTGTACAAATTTTATGCATATTAGATCTTGGTTTTTTTTTATTATTTCTGGCAAGTCTGGCAGTGCCCTAATATTCTACTTTCATTCATTTCCCAGTTATTGGGAATTACCTTATTATTTTATGTTTTGATTAATACAATAATGAGGGCCTAATTCTGTATGTGCAAACATGAGATCAGATTTCTGTTGTTTCCATAAAGCTGAGATGTAATCTAATTTCTAGTTCTGATATGAGTGCTAAAACACTCATGATCCCATAGAATCCCAGTTTCACCCATGGATCACAGTGAGATTCACCTGTGAAAAGTAAGGTTTTGTTCAGACATGACCCTTTTCGTAGATGAGGGTTTGTGAACCCATGTAAATTGGGCAAAGTTCTTTCAAACCAAACCTGGAAAGGTTCCTGCATCTCTATTACTGTTATAAGGGTTGTAGTGAACTCATCAAGCTACAGACTGACCTATACTAACAATCAGAGTTTGGAATTTGACCTGATATAGTATCTATAGTATAATTATCACTATAGTGTGATGAAGGTGAGTGTACTAATCCTGATGAACTTTTATGTATTTTTAAAATTCCATTATAATTTAAAATGTTAAAGTAATGCATAAACTTTCATGTAATAATTGTATGCATTAGTTTTAATTAATTAATTGTTTAAATTTTAAACTAGAGATGGACCCATATTTGAATCCCAGGTCTGAGCATCTGTGAACTTTGCAGAAGTTTAGATCAGTTTCACTTTGTGATTCAACTTCATCTCTGCTTCAAACAGTCACAAAGTAACATTAAATATAATGACTGACCAAAATCATTATACATTTATAGGATTAACTTTTCAGGTCAATAATCTTTCATCCTATAATTTGTAATATACTGAGCATAATTACTGTGTGTAGTCTTACTTAATATGCTGGAGTTTGCATGAAAAAGCATAAGGTTTGATAAAGAAAATAAAGTGATATCAACCTAGTCTTTTATAACCTGATCACTTGCATGATTCTTTCTATGTTCAATGTGCTTTAAATCCAATAACTATTAATATTAAGATCTCCTGCTATTTAAGCAGTGTAATTTTTTGGTAAAGATTACACAATGAATGTACAAAATTCTCATTTCATTAAATTTTACCCAACAATCCTTTTGTTCAATCCTCTATCTGAACAGAACTGCTAAGGTTTTGTGTTCTTCCACTCCAGTGAACAGTGTTTCCTCTTAAACTTTAACCTTTGACCCTCTCTCACCAAACTATTGACATCTGGTCATTATTTCTTTTACTGCTTTCCACCCCCTGTTGTCAGACGGACTGTTCTGTTGTCTAAAACACTTGATAGGTGGACAGGTTTATATAATCCGAGGTGAGTTCCTGTAGAGACTAATTGGATGTTGTCTTTTTCATGCAAAAGAAAACTTGCCAGCAGTAAAGCTGTCCACGGCTGTCCACCATGTTAGCTTCCAAAATGTACATTTATTATCTGTGGCACTCTTAAAAGTAGTGGTAGCACTTATCTCTGATTATGGATGATGGTATTTCAGAGTATCTAAAAAGTGAAAACATGCAATGAGCTTCTTTTTTACACAAGCTCTTATCTTTTAATCTTCTTGTCATGTATACAATAGGAATATAAAAGCAGATTTTTTTCAGACAATTGTATATTTCTTAAAATGAGTAATAACTTTATGAAATACAAATGCTGTATACAGTATGCAGGTGTCATGACAAACAAGAAAAAATATAGTTTTAAAAATAAAAGGCTTATCACTCAAATACTAAAAATGGTGTGTTAAAATGCATTTTACAGTATATATTTTAAACATTACATCAGCATTTTGAAAGTACTTCCTAAAGCACTAGGCAAGCCACATCTTAAAGAACCATGTTAAATTGTGCAAAGATTATTTATTTTCTCTCAAAAAGGCATTAAATGTAATCTTGCATGAAACTAGGAACTATAAAAGAGATTTAATCTGTTTTGTAAATATTCATTTGGCTACATTTTGGTCTTTAAATGTAAACAGAATAAAAAAGCCTTAAGTAAGAAACCACATCCATGCAGAGATTTTTTTTAAGCATTTCATTAGTAGCTGTTTTGATGTCATTGCTGCACACCAGCATTCGTTTTTCCTCTTCATTAGTTGTCTTCATTCCACTTTGTGTGTTCTTATTTTCTGAAAACTCAGTGATATGCTTTACAGTGTTGTGGCTAGCTGAAGCTTGCTAAGTGTTAATGCTATACAAGTCTGCTTTGTGTACAGATGTCGCGGAGGGGGTGGGGAAGAGAAGGATTCTGAGGAATACCTTTCACTAAATTCATTAACTCAGTGAAAATACCAGCTATGTCATTAGCGCAATACAAATATTTTTGCTTACTTATCATCTTCTTCACATTATAACTATGTATGTCCAAACTGAGCTATGTTCAATCAACATGGTATACACCGTATCCTTATGTAGTATGTTGTTATATGTCTCATTAGCAAAAAGTCCTAGTCTAACACACAGCTAACATTCCAAAATGTCATTTATTTTGTAGATACATATGTTAAGTTAACACTGCTGAATTCCATGGGTCAGGAGATGTCCAAGTGCAAGACATCCATCCGCCGAGGGCAGCCCAATCCAGTATACAAAGAAACCTTCATTTTTCAAGTGGCACTATTTCAGCTTTCAGATGTGACGCTCATACTGTCTGTGTATAATAAACGCAGCATGAAACGAAAAGAGATGATAGGCTGGATTTCTCTAGGTCTCAACAGCTCAGGAGAAGAGGAGCTAAATCACTGGACTGAAATGAAGGAATCAAAAGGACAACAAATCTGCAGATGGCACTCATTACTAGAGTCTTAACAGGTAGTACCAAGGGTCAGTTGTGGTTCCAGGGAATTCCATGTTTAACAAGACTGTCCCTTAGTCACCACCAAGAGATCTGTTATGGAAGTAACAAATTCAACATTCCACCTTAAAAATGCACAATGTGCGATGGAGCAGAACATTTGACACATTTTCTTCAATTAATTTGTCAGACACCTCACTAGTGTCAGATTAAACCTTTCTGTACACAGACAAGATAGCAATCGCTCCATCCCCTTGATGCATTCAACACTGTTTGGTTTGGGATTATTTTCTATTTAGCAATTCAAATATATTTTATGTAAAAATCCCCAAATTATTATAAAATCCTCCTATCATGTTGGGGTTTTTTAGTGCTCTTATATTTTTAGTTTCTGACCTGCCAACATCCCAATTAAGGGACACTGGCCTTTAATACAAGAAACAAATTATTAAACTGTGAAACAAGAAAACCAAACAACAACAAAAAATCACCACCACCTGGGAAGAAAGCTTAATATTGACTATATTGTTATTTTAGATTGATTTTGGTTTTTTAGGCACTTAGTTGCATTAACTTCATTTCTGATGTGAAATTAGTCTGAAAAACTCTAGGACTCAGTGAAATCAGGTGAACTTTGACATAAAATAAATGTTTATTCAATCTGTGACAGGAACAAGCTCCACATTGTGGCATAAACTGGGTTTTTCCCCATTTGCCTGTGCTTCTGCCTAACCCAAAGAGACCAGATCACTGTTCTGGTCCCTTGCAAGTCTGTTTAGACAGGTTGTACTGTAAAACTATGTAACTTTCTGTTGAAAGCACTTCCTGTATTCATGTATTCCAATATAGGAAGCTCATAGAGCACGAGTTTACTAAAAATATCTTTTCATTAAACCAATTGAGATGCATTTCTTTAAAATGTCAATATTGTGAAGAATATGTTGAAAGATCACAAAAGAAACAGTAGTAGTTAAACTGCTAAGGCAAAGGACCAATTCTATGACTTTGGGGAAAAGAAAGATATTTTTGTTTCCATGGCTGGTCATATGAATTGCAGAGTTTCAAGAACCATAATTTCTAGTCTTGTTGCTGGAGGAGGAATACAGGGGATCTAGAAGAGAGTTATTTCCTCTCTATTTTCCGGGTGGCAGAGAGAAATAGGGCTAACCCATGAGTTGTCAGGGCTTGCATGGAACATTGAACTCCCAAATGTATGGGTCCGTTTGCTCTGCATGTATTTAAGGCTGGCACGGTTGGCTTCATAGCAACATCATGGTAAAAAAAAAGCTGTAGCATAATGGACAAATTTTCCCTTTGGATATATACCCACAACTTCCACCGACATCAGGGAAATGTGTGTGTATGTGTAGCTGAGGTTTGGGCCTAAGTACCGTAAGTACAGTAGAGTCTCACTAATTCACACTGACCACCAGATCCAATTCAGATTACTAAATATTGTGGATGACTGAATAAGTAATGACACCGGTTTTTAAGTCAGGATTCTCAAAATGGATTTTTTTATATATTACAATAATTTTCATTTCATCTTAATTGCTACTCTACAGTATGTGAGCAAACATACCGCAGTTTATTTCTTATTTCTTAATGAAGTCCACAGTGCAGCGTTCACTGAGAAGGAGGGTATGATTGCTGTATTATTTTTGGTGAGAATTACTGATGTTGTAGTGAATTTGGATAAAGAAAGAAACTCTTTCTTGTTACCTCTGAACAGTTCAAACTTTGGGATACAAAGACAGTCAGGTACTGTGTGATTGCATACAGCAAGTGTATAATGTTAAAGATACATCATGTGATTCTCAGATACTCACATACTTAATGATTTTATAACCCCTTTCCTAAGAAATCTCCAGTTACAGTTTTCAACTGACATTATTTTGTGCCTTTCATATCACACTAGTTGAAGCTGCTAATACAAACGGATGGTTGTATTTGCATAACAGGCCTTCAATTTTTATTGACTTAAGGATTTCTCAGAACATTGCCACAGGAATTTTCTTTCCTGTCTTGCATGTTGTTTTTTATGTAAGGCACAATAAACTTCATTTTGGTTATTCAAACATCCAAGAACTTTGATTAGCCAGAAACATTGTAAGTAGTGGTACAGTATAAAGTGTTCCTTCAAGTTCTGTTTGTTGCTCAGTTTGTGAGGTGCAACATCAAACTCATACATTTTTAAATAAAAATATGTTAATTTTATGTACATAAGAAAAACCACCTCCATTTCCCCAGCTCATTTTGGTTTCACTTACAATAGACACACTTGTTATTTACTGAGTTACTACCAGGAAAAAAGTCATAAGTAACCAAGGGTCATAAACCACGTATATTTGTGAATATTTTGAGGCAGTCTTCTAAGATCAAATAGTGTCTGTCAAGGGTTGTCTCTTGTACAGGTTTCACTGTATAAAGTGATGTACAGTGACTACTGAACAAGGTAATTCCATTGCAGAGCATAGGGGATATCTCAGGTCACCACATACTATATTACAAATTAAACTTGGTGAGTCTGTAACCTGGAAAAGGAACCCAAACTACGCTAAATGATGTGAGCAATCAAATTCCTTTTGAAAAGTGAGACTGTTTAGGAATGACATTTTCATGTATTAACAATTCTGACATATAAGACATTAACATATTAATTTAGACAAAACATGTCTAGACGCATGTTGAGTACATCTAACAAGATTTTTTGTTAGATCATGATGCTTTTCCAACATTTTCATACATGATTTTCATAGACTTCAGATTCAACAAGCGTATCACAAAGTTAAAGGTCTTACTTATTTAGGCTCCTGCAGTATAAATGTATATGAAGAGCTTAAAGGAATTTCTAATTTTACATGGACATCATATACAGGTAATAGAAAGTGGTCAAATGTTTTTGTCTTTCAAAACTAATCACATCATCATCTACTGGAATTCACGTGGGGATTTTTATAAATTGGCGGTAGAATGGGTAACTGCTATGTTGTTCTTTATTCCTAGGTCAATGTTATGACTTGTGTTTTGCAGGTTTTTTTGTTTTGTTATTTGCTTTATGTGAATATACACTCCCATATTCTAAATCTGCCTTTAGATAAAGCTTTGTGCAAACCTTACCCCAGTAGCTGATGCACAGAGTCTTTTTTGTATGCATTCAGATAGAACAAACCTCAACCAAGAAACAGACAATCCAAAGAACAAAAACACTGGTATGTAGTAAAAAGAAATCAGAACAGGGCCTTTGTGCTTGCCTCAAAATTGTGCATGATTCTATTTTCTCTTGACTTTTTCTGTTGTTTACCCTTCATACCTCTGTTTTAAAGGTACAATCAGCACTTACAAGAATGTATCAAATGATTAAATTATTTTTCTCCTATATATTAGGATTATACAGAGATTACAGTCCTTGAATTGATACTGGTTTTTGATACAACACTATAATGATTTTTTACCCCTTGGATTGACATAAAATATGCAAAGTTTCTTGGAAAAACTACACTTAAAAGGGGTTTCTGTCTTTTCTGTAATATATATACCTATATATTTGAAGAAAGGATTAAAAACTTCCATACTATACATGGCTCTTTGCAAAAAGGATTAGAAAGGTGAAAGAGAATGATTGGCTTCATACTTGAATTGCACAAAAGATTAAGGGCCAGATTGTGACCTAACAGGCCAATACAAGGGAGTATGAAGTTCCCAGGTGCAATGTTACTCCCCTGCACTAGCCAGGAATATAGAAGTGCAAGAGAGAGGACAGCTTCCTGTGCAGGTGGGTGGGGAATGGACAGAGTCTTGGCTCCATTCCCTCGTTTGCCAGCCAGAACATCTGGAATCTCTGCTCTGGGGAGAGTGAATCTCTGCCAGTTATAGGACTGGTGCAGATAACTTCATCCTGAGCAAGAGGGGACATGGCACTCGCGGTCACAGTCACAGTCTGCTCCTGCGGCAGCACATCCACATGCTGCCCCTTGTGCTGGGCTTGTGGCAAAGCCACAGTTCAGCCTTAAAGTAGGGTCTAGCTCCTTGGCTGACAGCAGCAGCAGCTGAGGATTTGCTGGTATGCGAGAGCTATGGATTCAGCTACTTGACAAATACAGCATAGTTTCTAAACATAATTAAAATCCTCAGATCATGTTAATAAAATGAAGGTTCAAAACACAGTGATTACTAGAAATGAAGGCATGCCCTTTTACTGGTGTCACAGGCTCTATTTATCAACTAAACAAGTTCACAGGCTATAGTGGAGTAGGCGAGAGTACCCAAACCACTGACTGGTTTTATTGCAGATTCTGTAGAAGACAGTTTTTCAGCACTCTAGAGACTTTCATCCATAAACGATTGCAATCATTCCTATTGGCTACAATAGTGCCTGTTTTTATTATTTTCCCGCCTGACGCTTTTTGGGTGGTTTTCTTTTTATCCCTACTTTGTGTTTCTTTATTAGTCTGTTCATTCTCTATCCTCAGTAAGGGCCTGGTCCTGTGAGATGGTAGGCACCCTCAACTTCTGTTGTCCTCAGCCACTTGACTTTGAGAGTGAGGGTACTCAGCACCTCTTATCACAAGGCACTGAAGTAGAGTGCAAAATAAGGCAATTAACTCAATTTTGGGTGTCTTGCACCATTAGCATCGGTAGACAACCTGTACTCAACAAATATGATCTCTTATAAAATTGTCTCCCAAACTAAAACCAAATAATTCCTGTTACCATGATTCAGTCATTCCCCTACATTATGACTAGCTTTTAGATTAGTGTTGTAAATTTACCTTTCTTTGATCTACCCTTGTAGATTACTGCTGGTGAAATACAAAGCCACCAGAGCTTCAACAAAGACATGAAAGGATGGAATTTGGGAAAACTCTATCTTTTAATACAATACAAACTCCCATTGACTTAATTGGGAGCAGGTTCAGACTCTTTACGTATCCATCACACTTGTCTGGAGGAATGCTGTCTTGTCTAAAGCAGGCCTCTAATATTATGGCTTGTCAGTAAATAGTCCTGGGGGAATTCTGCACCACTGTGCAATGCAGAATTTTGCAGAAATTAATGTTGTGCATGCAGAATTTTCTTTGTCCCCGCAGAAATGGGCTGCAGAAATATTAGCTGCCACTAGGGGCCACAGGACCCAGCAGATCCCAGTTCACAAATAGAAAACAAGGCCTCGGGGAAGGGGGAAGGAACTGGAGGGTTCCCAGCAGTTGCAGTTCCCAGCACAGCCTGAAGGAAGGAAAAGGCAGGGCACAGGAAACTCCATGCAAGCCCAGGACCTAGCATCAGGCTGTTTCTCCCTCTGGATCCCTGGGCTCTAAGAGGGTAGGGTCTGTGCGTGTCTGGGCTGGGGGCCTGCAGCTGGCCTCTGGGGAAGCGGGTGTGTGAGTCGTCGGGGGGTGGCTGCGGCTGGGAGGAAGGGGATATGAGTATCTGGGCTGCATGGGCCATGGCTGGGCTCTGGGGGGGAATGGGGTGTAAGTGTCTGGCCCCCTGACTGGGCTCTGGGGGAGGGGAAGGGGGTAGAGATGCAGGAACTGGGAATTGTCATAGGGGTTTCTTTAACTCAATATTCCTGGGGGGGAATTTTGTGTGTCTGTATTGTGACAGACATATTTCCTGACAGGTATTTTGAAATAAATTAGCAAAATAATTGAAACTGGTGTGATTATATAGTGTTATTTTGACAAATAAAATTTCCAGAATTTTAAAATATTGTGTGCAGAATTTTTAATTTTTTGGTGCAGAATTCCCCTAGGAGTAAGTAAAGCAGACTATCCTCTCTCCTTATGTTGAATTTTCAGTAACAAATAGATATTTATATACTTTAAGGGTTCTATTCTCCTATTGAAATGCATGCCTAACTTCTATTAATGTTAATGAGAGGAACTCACAGACATTAACGGGAGAATAGACCCAACCCCAAAAGAGTAATAGGATCAGCAGATTAGAGCACTGATATAGCATGGTACCTGCAACACAACCAAATGTGATTTCAATTATGAATGGAGGTAAAAGCCAATTATCAGGAGACAGCTTGAGTCTCAGATGTAAGTATTTAAATAATCTTTGGTTCTATTTGTTCCAACGTGTGGATTCTTTCTTTTACTTTAGCATTAATTTAACATTTAATAAAAATGGTCCACACATATTTTGATTATTTTAACTGTAGCATTCAGAAAAGTACAGTGCTGAAGTAAACTGCCCCAGGAATGTACTATATCTTGTAATCTCTTAAATCTGTTATCAGGTTTTATAACATACTGTAGGTTGATGTTTTGTTTTGTTGGTATTTTTTGTGGGGAAGATCCATGGAAGCATTTGCTTGTCACTCAATGAATGCCTGATAAAATGATGGCAGCAAAGAATGTGAGAATTAAAAATAAGTTTGGTAGCGTTAAACAGCCTTTTGTTGTATGGGTCAAATTCTGCTCTCAGAGGTAAGTCTAGTCCCTGGACCCCAAACCAATGCTGTTTTGATGTGCAGTGGGGGCAGGATTTGTGGGGCCCACACCACATAAAAGGCACACTTTGCTCTATGGGTTCCAACGCACACTATTTAAGGGATGTGGGGCGCCAGAGGTTATGGACTTGCTGCGGTGTTTACCGCTGGCTGTTGCCTCCTCTTGAATGGTGGGGATTACTGCAACCTTACAGCCTTACTGCTACCCCTCTGTACCCTAGGAGCTGGAATTCTTCCCTGCCATAGGCCCTGTAGAACCTCTTCAGGCTCAGCTACTTGATTTAGATCTAGGTTACAGCCTAGTAAATATGGACTTCAGTGAAATTCCTTCTTATTTAAAATGGTGTGACTGAGCGCAGAATTTGGCCCTATATAAATATTGTGTCTGAGTCCCTCGATGGACAGTGCTAGCTTCTGTTAGTGCAACCCAGACCATGAATTCCTAGGGAGCTCCAGCCATCAACTAAAGCTGCCCACCCATGGCAGAAACCTGTTGAAGGGAGAATGGCAGCAGTACTATCACCTGCCCTCCAACAAGGGTGAGTAGCTCCTAGGTGTAGTGCAGATGTAATTTGTACGTCCCCTTTCCTCTTGTGTCCATGGAGATGAATCTGGCCCACTGTATCCAGTTAATTGTAGTAGTGTGCTTTCGAAAATCCTACATCCATGCATTATATACCTAGAGTGGATTGATTTATAACTTTTGATTGATTTCCAAAATATAAACTTGTAAGAATCTGCCAAATGAGCTGGAAACATTAGTGTGGCATTGAGATACAGGGAAATTTCTAAGACTTGCACGGTACAGTCAGGAGCTGAACTTTGAACAAGTTTTGATAGTCAGTTTTGATATGGTTCATTATGATATTTTAAGAAAATTTCTAAAGCAAGTTGAATGTTTTAGGAAATGGTAAAAAAAATAAAATAAAAAGCAACGCTCTTTTATTACAATACAGCTAGTTTGCTGTCCTTTCCAGTAAACCACAAGGTTCATTAATGCTTGGAACTGTTTCATTTATTACAACTGTTTTTAATGTAATTTTCCTGACAAAGTGTAATTAGGGAAATCTTTTATTTACTTTTTCCCTCTCTTTGCTTGTTTGAAGGAGAAGCTTTTCCCTATACAGTATATATACTTTCTTACAGAGCTTTCTTATCTATTTTTATAAAAATTGATCTAACAATGGCAAGTTAAATGCTCTATGAGCAAAGCTACATCTCTGTTAAACAATCTAAAGTGCTGTACTAATGATTAAGGGCCTGAGCCTACTGCCCCTACTCAGGGTCTGATTCTGCCACACTCCTTCATGTGGAGTAGAACCTTACTGCACAAGTAGTTCCACAGGTTTCAGCGAGAACACTCACAGAGCAAGGTGTGTGAGCAACAACGGCAGAACTAAGCCCTCAGTGAGCAATCCTATTGACTTCAGTGGGACTTCTCCCACATATAAGGGATGCAGAGTCTGCCCCGTAGTTATGGTTATAGATTATAGTTCCCTTCATCTTAAATGACATCAAACTTGTTTGCTGGTGACTATAAACTAATAACTAATCTTCTTAGTGAATTCAAATACTGTACTGAATTATGCTGTTAGGCAGGTTATTAAAATGTGTTTATTTCACATTGTAATTCATTCTTTCATTAAAATATATAAAAATATGGGCTTGTGAAGCAGTATTCATATGGAGAGAGCGCACGTCCACCAAATTTTATATGAGTGTATTAAATATATAGTATGTAGCATTTTATTCACATACTTTTATACTGCCACTGACACACTCGATGCCTTGCTTCTTTTGTATAAAATTTATCTGTAGAGAAACTGATGTTATGTATAAACAATTTCACTGTAATTTGAGCAATGTCTTAGCCAGATTATTTCTAGTACAGAAGGTTTTAAATGGCAGGTCAGTTTAACATAGTACATTTTCTTGGGAGGTTAAAAGTTGTCCCTCTTTCCTTCTGAGCTGCATCCCAAGAAACTTCTTCACATGACTGTTGGTACTTAACAGACTCTTGTGTCTGATGTTAGTCACATGGTGTTAACCAAAGAACCAGCCCTGTTTCTAATTCATTGGACAAATAACTTTGGGGCTTGCTACCATAGAATTACTGATGTGACAGTATGGATCTCATTGAACTAATATAAAATTGACATATGTAAATGTGATTCACTGCTGGGAATAGAAGATATCTTTTTTCTGACTGGTTGTACATTATTGTATCAGTAGTAAAACAGTTGATTTGTATCTGAATGTATGTGTTAATCAAATGTGCCCACAAAGCAAACAAAAATACAAATAAACAGTGCAGACATATTTAACCTTATTTTACCCATTTAATGCCTGTGTCAGGAATGTACAACTTCAAGAAACCTGGTAATTTCAAGCCTATTCCTGTCCGAAGCTCTGATAGCATAATGTATCTGTATATCTACACTGCCCTTACCAAGACAAATACATATCATACTAAAAGTACATGTGGTTAATATTCATAATATAACAAAACCTCTAACCATTATGTTTCCATTTTAAATTATTTTCATTAGATGATTAGTCTATAAAGTTACAGGGTTTTCATATTCCATTTACTTCTATCATTGCAAATTGTTTGCACACCCTTAACAAAGACTTACAACAACAAAAGCAGTTTAAGAGAACATACCATACTTTCTAAGTCTTATTCAGCACATGAAAAAGAATTTTAAATATCAGATATAAAAATGCCAGAAATTAAAATCAGTACATTCTGATCAAGTCACTGACAGCCTTTCAACCCATAATTCCATGAATTAACCAGAAGCCTTCCTGATTAACTTTTTTGAAGTGAAACATCAATGCCCAATTAGTGGTTTGGGTTTTTTCCCCCTTCCTAAAAAGGGCTATCTTTTTTGTTGACACTAGAAATGGAAACATAAAGAACTCTTCATCCTTATGCTTTGATCTCCAGCTAGAAACAAGGACCCTTAACTGATGCCTGAAACCGAATTTGCTCTTTATTATCAAACTTTCTTGCCCATCTTTTCCTTTGTTATATTTTAGGTCAAATAAACAGAAATTAACATTTCTGTAAATTAGTTCATTCTATATTCTGACAGTAACAGGATTAAAAAATGAGTGACTCCTTTTTCAACTACTCACATGATTTATTAGATATTTAGGATTTTGTCTGAAAGAGATATTGTCTAGATGACTCATTTTCTCATGGCATTTCAGCTGGATGTAGACAAAAATGGAGTTCTAGCAGTGAATGTGCAGCTCTGCATATTATGTATCAAATTGTGGGGTGTTAGCAATATTTTATGTTAGAGAAGGATTTATAATTAAATGTCACACTGTATCACAGTATCTCAAATTGAGTGTTGTCAGAAATTTGTTGTTTTTGTTTTCCTTTCCCTATCATTAGCTAGCTAAAAACTACTTTAAAATTTGATACTAGCTTACGTTAACCCTAAACGTCTCCAATGTACATAAAAAGTTACTGTTGTCAAGTTGTCTTTTTATAAAAAGCAGTAGTGGTTCCAGCATGTCTGTTGCTGTTAAATAGACATTTCCTGGTTTTAGAAAAAGGGTTTACGGAAAATTTCCATCATGTATTTGTAGGTATACCCATACACATACAACTAAAACTCATCAATGAACTATATATTATGGAACCGTTCACAGCTAATGTATATACGACAGCTTTAAGACTGTTATTTACATGCTTGAGACTGTGTAACTAAGGATTTATAATTTTTGTCTACCTTCTCTCTCTCTTTGTGTTTCTATTGATGACTAAGTAAACCATTTTTGCTAAGTTCTGGATTTGCATGGGTATCCTTTGTTAATTAAAAAGCAATTTTCCATTCAAGGAGTCCAACCTTTTACATTTGAACCTTAATAGTTGGAAAATATTTGAAAGAAAGAAAAATCAGTTGCAGTAGCTAATTATGTTTCTTTTACTTTGGAATTCACTGGGTCTTGTGCAAATATAACGAATTCCACTATTTAGCAAATAGTAATAGCAGGTTGACAGTTCTATGGAGTTTGAGTTTCAGGGAAAGGATGAGATTTTAATTTCCTGAAGCTAAATCTGGACACAACACACTCCCTTTTGCGCTATTTCTGAGCTTTTTAAAGAGTTTCCTCAGTTACTTTTGCAGCTCTCATAGGCTCTGCCTGTGTCTTGAATCTTCTGACTACAGAATTTTTAAAGCACTTTGGTACCATATATCCTCCAAATGCAAATAAAGGGACATTCAGGTGACTATTTTGATTGGCCTCTGAAAAAGGCTCCTATAGCATTTTGTAGACCTCATCTAGGCTTCCGTGAATTTATTCTACCTACAGATTTTGCAGAACAGCTGTACGCTTAAGTTATATGAAGTTTTTAAAAGAGAGTTCAATAACCTCAAATAGTTGGGGTTTGACTTAAACATTTTACTGAAGGTTACACTTTCAATAACACAGCACTCTCTAGTGATTTTATTATGCACATTAGAACAAAACTTCTGGAGCCGTCATGGTATCTCTGCTTTCAAAAGTGTGGGAGTACATTTTTAATCATGGGGTTTTACCAAAACTACATACATGCAAACAATAAGACAAAACAATTGACTAGTTAAAATGCTTAAAATGAAACAAAACCATAATTTTCTCTACCCAAAAGATTGGAAAACTTATTATAGGGAGTCCTATCATTCTCTCCAGTGCTGCCGGTGGAAGTGGCACAATCCTGGCGGCTTGGGCCAGGAGAGAGTGTAGAAGGGGAAGTGCGTCCCTGCTGTATCATTCCTCATTTCCCAGACCTCTGCAAGTATGTTAATGTTGATCTTGTCAGTGTTAATGCTGAAATTTTCCAAAACTTGTGTGAGTGCAAGTGGCCTGTTACTCCACATGGAGTTTGATGCAAGTTTTGGGACAAGGAGCTTTTCAGAACGAATATGCGTCATGCCCAAGTCCTCTGCACAACATAGCCATCAGACATGCAATGCCTTTGCCTGAGAAGGCAAATGTAAATGCTTCCCCCCAGCAAATGAGGATGAGGAGGGCTCAGGAGCAAGAAGGGGTTATAGAACCAAGTGGTGGTGGTGGACCTTGGAAAGCAGACCAGCAGCCAGTGGGGGCACGTAGCCCTGGGCCATCAGAGAGGATGATAGCTGGCAACGTTGCAGTTGAGTAGTGTATGAACAATTAGTAGTAGAAAAAAGTATTACAAATACTAAACATACAGTAAGTAACATTTTTATTAAATCACACAGCTGGTGTATCAACCAATTTTCACAGCTGGCAGGGGGATAATGTGCTCAGTAGGACATGCACATGGGATGGGATTGTGCATTGGTTATTGGCTCCCTTGTTTTTTGGCATATGGAAAGAAAAGTGGACAGGTGGTTCAAATTGCAGCATAGCTCTCTCACACCTCCAGACCTCTACTATGAGAACAAACTATTATTATTGTTATTGTATTTATTAATAAAAGTTTGGCCTTGTATTCATAATTGAACATAACCTGTGATATAAGATCTACGACAATGTGATCATTTGACCCACTATATTCCTGTAAGTTAAGTATAAAGAGAAAAGAAAATTTAAGACACTGAAAATATGTAAGGTGGAGAATTGGAAAAGTTTCATGATGCAGTGAATAAAAAATGTAGTATGATATCTCTTGGTTTACATGCGTTCACTTTAAATATCTACATCACGGCCATGATCGATGATCATGAATAGGGTGTGTATTGTCCTCATGGACCAAGTTCTGTCCTCAGTGACATCTGTGCATTCTCCTATGGTTAGTGGGATTACATGGCTGTAACAGAGCAGAATTGCATGGTACTGCTCATGATCATTGAATACCTCCATGTACAGCACTAGCAATAGCTATACACAGATCTTATCAGACACAACTTCTGATATACAGTACTTACAGATATATCTTCTATTTGGCAAAACATTAAACTGTCACACAGTTTTATTCATGTGATGGATTCCAAGTTAGTTTTTAAAATAATGAATTACTTGGCTCCAGATATTCTGGTGAATAAGGGCTATTTAGTATTTTCTTGCTGTCCAAATTTGTAGCATGCTCTTTTCCCTCTAGTGTCTGGGTTTTTACACTCCACCGGTGCACTTCTGCTTTAATGCGTGTCACTTGATGTATATGATAGATTTAATTTTACTTGTAAATGTACACCCCTCCTTCCCAAAAAATAATAAAGGAGCTGCTACATTTTCTTACCTAATTATTTTGTATAGATAGTTTTCATCATGGTAACCCTAAAAACAAATTTATTTTTGGATCAGCATAAAAAATATTAGTGCTGGAAGGAAATAAATGAGACTAAAAAGATGTGTGGATGAAATCAAATATCAGCTAAGATCATATAATAAATAAACTGACTATTAGATAAATTATTTATTAAAACAAGACCTTAATAGGGTTATGTGTTGTGAGTATAGTTTACAGTGGTTTGTTTTCCACTTAATTAGAAGCTTTACATTTCATCTTATTAATAATGAAAATCCTCTTGTCAAAATGGGTAAGATCATATTGACACTAATATGTACATTTTTAAGGCAGGAATGAATCTTGCCTTTTAAATCATTTCATTACAATATGGAAAGGGCCATATTCTGCTCTCAGTTTCGACAGTGTAAATCCAGAGTAGTTCCTAACACAGCCTAGGGCCAATATGCCTTGCGCCTATTTGGGAGTGACCACTTCTAGAGCTGTAATAGTTCACTCTCTATGGGTACGTCTACACTACGGGATTATTCCGATTTTACATAAACCGGTTGTGTAAAACAGGTTGTATAAAGTCGAGTGCACGCGGCCACACTAAGCACATTAATTCGGCGGTGTGCATCCATGTACCGAGGCTAGTGTCGATTTCCAGAGCGTTGCATTGTGGGTAGCTATCCCATAGTTCCTGCAGTCTCCCCCACCCATTGGAATTCTGGTTTCAGATCCCAGTGCCTGATGGGGCAAAAAACATTGCTGCTCGTGCTTCTGGGTACAGCCTCACCCCTCCCTCCGTGAAACCAGCAGCAGCCAACCGTTTCACGCCTTTTTTTCCTGGGTGAACTGTGCAGACGCCATACCACGGCAAGCATGGACCCTGCTGAGGTGAAGACAGCAATCATGGATGTTGTAAACACCTCGCGCATTCTCGTGCAGTCAATGCTGAACCGGGACCTGCAAAGCCAGGCGAGGAGGCGGCAGCTACAGCAGCGCGGCGACGAGAGTGATGAGGACATGGACACAGAATTCTGTCAAACTGCGGGCCCCTGCGCTTTGGAGAGTCTGCTGGTAATGGGGCAGGTTCTAGTCATTGAACGCCGATTTTGGGCCCGGGAAACAAGCACAGACTGGTGGGACCGCATAGTGTTGCAGGTGTGGGACGATTCCCAGTGGCTGCGAAACTTTTGCATGCATAAGGGCACTTTCATGGAACTTTGTGACTTGCTTTCCCCTGCCCTGAAGCGCCAGAATACCAAGATGAGAGCAGCCCTCACAGTTGAGAAGCGAGTGGCGATAGCCCTGTGGAAGCTTGCAACGCCAGACAGCTACCGGTCAGTTGGGAATCAATTTGGAATGGGCAAATCTACTGTGGGGGCTGCTGTGATGCAAGTAGCCAAAGCAATCACTAAGCTGCTGCTACGAAAGGTAGTGACTCTGGGAAATGTGCAGGTCATAGTGGATGGCTTTGCTGCAATGGGATTCCCTAACTGTGGTGGGGCGATAGATGGAATCGATATCCCTAGCTTGGCACCGGAGCACCAGGGCACCCACTACATAAACCGCAAGGGGTACTTTTCCATGGTGCTGCAAGTACTGGTGGATCACAAGGGACGTTTCACCAACATCCACGTGAGATGGCTGGGAAGGGTTCATGACACTCGCATCTTCAGGAACACTACTCTGTTTAAATGGCTGCAGCAAAGGAATTACTTCCCAGACCAGAAATTAACAGTTGGGGATGTTGAAATGCCTGTCGTTATCCTGGGGGACCCAGCCTACCCCTTGATGCCATGGCTCATGAAGCCATACACAGGCAGCCTGGACAGTAGTCAGGAGCTGTTCAACTACAGGCTGAGCAAGTGCAGAATGGTGGTAGAATGTGCATTTGGCCGTTTAAAGGCGCGCTGGCGCACGTTACTGATTCACTCAGACCTCAGCCAAACCAATGTCCCCTATGTTATTGCTGCTTGCTGTGTTCTCCACAATCTCTGTGAGAGTAAGGGGGAGACCTTTATGGCGGGGTGGGAGGCTGAGGCAAATCACCTGGCCGCTGATTACGCGCAGCCAGACACCAGGGCGATTAGAAGAGCACACCAGGAAGCGGTGCGCATTAGAGAAGCTTTGAAAATGAGTTTCATCACGGGCCAGGGTACGGTGTGACTGCTGTGTTTGTTTCCCCTTGATGAACTCCCCCCCCCTTGACTGACTCATTCACTGTAAGCCACCCCCCACTCCCCCCTTTTGATCACAGCTTGCTTTCTAAGGAAAGAAAGTCACTCTCGTTTAAAAATCATGTATTCTTTATTACTTAATTATAAAAAGAGGGAGAGAACTGACAAGGTAGCCCAGGTGGGGTTTGGGAGGAGGATAGTAGGGAAGGAAAAGGCCACTAAAAAAATTTCATAATAATGAGAGCCTTTTGGTTGGGCTGTCCACTGGGGTGGAGTGGGCGGGTGCATGGAGCCTCCCCCCACGAGTTCTTACTCGTCTGCCAAGTGAGGAGGCTAAGGAACATGGTGAGGGGGGAGGGTGGTTATACAGGGGCTGCAGCGGCACTCTGTGATCCTGCTGCCGTTCCTGAAGCTCCACCATACGCCAGAGCATGTCAGTTTGATCACGCAGCAGCCCCAGAGTTGCATCCCGCCACCGCTGATCTTCCTGCCGCCACCTCTCACCTCGAGCATCTCTCCTCTCACCTCGAGCATCTCTCCTGTCCTCACGTTGGTCCCTCCTGTTCTCACGGTCACTGGCATCTTTCCTGAACTTTGCTACCACGTCCTTCCACTCATTCAGATGAGCTCTTTCATTGTGGGTCACTTCCATGATTTCCGAAAACATTTTGTCTCGCATCTTTTTTTTCCGCCGCCTTATCTGAGATAGCCTTCGGGATGGAGTAGAGAGGCTTGAAAAATTTGCAGCCGCATGAGGGAGGGAAAAAAGGGAGAGAAATATTTTAAAAGATAGATTTTAGAGAACAATGGTCATACTCTTTCATGGTGAACAACACTATTCACCTTACATAGCACATGTGTTTTCACTACAAGGTCATATTTTGCATCTTAATATTGAGTGCCTGCGGCTTTGGTGTTACAGATCACAGACACAGGTCCAGGCATCAGAATTCGGCTTGCATGCGGCCATGGTAAGCCATTGTCTTTCGTCTGCTGCAGCATTCATCTATCCAGCGCCCTCCTTTCCCAAATAGCAAGCAAAGCCCGTTGAGTGCTGCTTCTTTCCTGTTAACGTGCAGCAGCAGAAACCACCCCGTGGCTGGTATCATGGAAGATCACTGCTAAACACCCCCTTTTCCCCCCCACCCACAACCGCATGGGTGGTAACAGGAAATATCCCTGCTAGCCAAACGTGGAAAAGCTCAGCACCAATCGCGCCTCCTTCCCCTTCCCCCCCCCCCCCCCACTTGGCTACCTGCAGGGAAGGATTTCTTTTAAGCCACAGGCAAACAGCCCAGTAGGAATGGCCATTTCTGTTCCCTTACTTAAATTCCTGAATTTCAACCAGGTTACCATGAACGATATCACTCTCCTGAGGCAACACAGCGAGATAAAGAACAGAAGTTGCTGGAATGCCAGCAATCACCGGGACCATACGCAGCTAGGCTTTGTCATGCAATGATACAAGATTACTTGCTACATGCATGGCGTGGTCAAGTGTCCTACCATGGAGGATGGAATAAAGCAGCGCTGCCCAGAAACCTTCTGCAAAGGCTTTTGGAGTACCTCCAGGAGAGCTTCATGGAGATGTCCCTGGAGGATTTCCGCTCCATCCCCAGACATGTTAACAGACTTTTCCAGTAACTGTACTGGCCGTGAATGCATCCCAAGTCCTCAGGGCAAATTAATCATTAAAAAATGCTTGCTTTTAAACCATGTCTTATATTTACAAGGTACACTCACCAGAGGTCCCTTCCATGGCTTCATTGTCTGGGATAGTGGCTTGGGAGGGCTGGGAGTGTAATTCCGTCAGGGTGAGAAAAAGCTCCTGGCTGTTGGGGCTCACGGAGTGCTGTGTGCTCTCTGCAAGCTCGTCCTCCTCTTCCTCCTCCTCATCCTCCCCGTCTGCAGAATCCTCAGCCATGGCTGCGATTACCACCCCCACCTCGGAATCCACGGACAGGGGTGGGGTAGTGGTGGCGGACCCCCCTAGAATTGCATGCAGCTCAGCATAGAAGCAGCATGTTTTTGGCCCTGCCCTGGACTTTCCATTTGCTTCTTTGGTTTTCTGGTAGACTTGTCTGAGCGCCTTAACTTTCATACGGCACTGTACTGAGTCCCTGGTGTGGCCTCTCTGCATCATGGCCTTGGAAATTTTTTCAAATGTTTTGTCATTTTGTCTTTTGGAACGGAGTTCTGTTAGCACGGAATCCTCTCCCCATACAGCAATCAGATCCAGTACCTCCCGTGCAGTCCATGCTGGAGCTCTTTTTCGATTCTCAGGAGACTGCATTGTTAGCTGTGCTGATGAGCTCTGCGTGGTCACCTGTGCTGGTGAGCTCGCCATGCTGGCCAAACAGGAAATGAAATTCAAAAGTTCGTGGGGCTTTTTCTGTCTACCTGGCCAGTGCATCCAAGTTCAGATGGCTTTCCAGAGCGGTCACAATGGTGCACTGTGGGATAGCTCCCGGAGGCCAATACCGTCGATTTGCGGCCACACTCACCCTAGTCCGACATGGCAATACCGATTTGAGCGCTACTCCCCTCGTCAGGAAGGAGTACAGATATCGGTTTTAAGAGCCCTTTATATCGATATAAAGGGCCTCATTGTGTGGACTGGTGCAGGGTTTAATCGGTTTAATGCTGCTAAATTCGGTTTAAACGCATAGTGTAGACCAGGCCTAAGTAGTGGACCTATACTTTCCTTTGTCTTTCTCTTGGACCTAATGTATTTATAGAACCTTTCTTCATTCATTTTTATTTATTCTTTGGCAAATGATGACAATGGGGACTGTGGGAAATGGAGCGGGCCGAGGGATGTGCTGGCCACAGCTTCTCACAGCCCCCATTGGCCTGGAATGGCGAACCACGGCCAGTGGGAGCCACGATCGGTCGAATCTGCAGACGCGGCAGGTAAACAAACTGGCCTGGCCCGCCAGGGGCCTTCCCCTGGTGGGCTGTGTGCCAAAGGTTGCCGATCCCTGTATTAGACTGACCAAGGGGTGAGGTAATATGTTTTATGGGACCAATTTCTGTTGGTGAGAGAGACAAGCTTTTGATCTTATACAAAGCTGCTCTTCAGATCTGGGAAGGTATTCAGAGTCTCACAGCTAAACACTAGATGGAATAGATTGTTTGGCATAAGGAATTAACATGTTGTAAGAGACCATTGCAGGTGAATTGGGCAGTTAATGCCTCTGCAGTCACAGGACAAAGGAGGGTTAGTGGGTTATAAATTGTTGCAATGAGCCATGAATTCATAGGCGCTGACTCCATAGGTCTCCGGGGCTGGAGCATCCACAGGGGAAAAAAATGGTGGGTGCTCAGCACCCCTGGACAGCCCCTCTATCAACTCCTCCCCCTCCCCCTAGTACCTCCTGCCGATCAGCTTCGTCCCTCCCTCCCAGCGCCTCCTGCCCACTGCGGATCAGCTGTTTCTCAGTGTGCAGGAGGCACGGTGGGCAGAGGGGGAGGAGCAAGGGCAGGGCACACTTGGGTTAAGGGGCAGGAAGAGGTGGGGCGGGTGGGAGCTTGGGGGAAGGGGTAGAGTGGGGGTTGCCCACTCCCCAGGAAAGAACACAGTCAGTGCCTGTGCATGAATCCAATGTCTCTATTCAGTCCATGATTTTTAGTGTCTAACAAAGTCAGGCATTTAAGCTCCCAGGCTCATCTTTTGAAGGTGCTGTTCAGGTTTCCTTTGAGGATGAGGACTGAGAAGTCAGATATTAAATTATTGTTGTGTGACAAGTGTTCACCCACAGGTGATCTGGTGTTTTTGTCTTTTATCATTTTCTGTCTGAATTCATTGAGAATGTGGTGATTGTCTCGTTTCACCCAGATAGTTGTTACTGGGGCGTTTATTGAGTCTCTGGATGAGGTACACTACGTGTTGCGATAGGCATGTATAGGACCCATGGATCTTGAAAGGCGTGTTGGGGGAGGTGTATCGAACATCGAAGCAGTGGAGCTGTTTCTGCAGATTTTGCATCTGTTGTAATGGCAGGGCCTGGTACTTTTCCCAGACCTGAAGAAGAGCTCTATGTAAGCTAGAAAACTTGATTCTTTTACCAGCAGAAGTTATTCTCACCTATCCTGTCATTCTTTCTATAGGCTTTTGTCTCAGATGTCTACAGCTGGGATAGAAGTCTCTGCAGCAGTGGGTAAAACTGAATAAAGAGTGTATACAATGATTAATATTTGTATTAAATTCTATGTGACTTCCCTGTGAATGGGTCTTCCAACCCTTAAACATTAAAAATAAAAATTGCTGATTATTTTCATGGGGCTAGATCAGGCAGAATCAATTATTTTTTGTAAAGGTCCAAATTGCTTGGTCAAGGTCCAGACTCCAGAGAAACTAATAAAAAAATACTAATGATAATAAGTAAATAAAAAGATTTGGGGGTCTGTTCAAAAGCACCTGGCAGTCTGGATTGGCCCACGGTCTGCCTATTGACTACCTCGGACTAGATTGTTCTGTGAGAATTGTTTCACAGAAGAGCTCTCTGCACAGAGCTCTCCCCTTTTCTGTGCTTGGATCCCAGAGAGGGTACTTTGGGAGTTGGGGGGGGGTAATACAGCCTGGAGTGGAAGCTCCAGTGGAACTGCACTACCGGGAAGCAGGAGGCGATAGGGGAACTTTGACACTAATTTGAGGGCAGAAGCTTCCAGATGATCCCCTGAGATCCAAAGATGCTAGAGCCCAAACCCTCTCATCTCTCATAGAGATTTTCTCCCCTGCCTCCTTCCAAGTGTTTTCTGCAGGATGGGGTGATCTGGCCTGAGGCAAAGCCTTTTGCTGCCAGAAATATTTTAAGGAATGATTTTTCTCTTGGTCTATATCCTACCCTGTCTAATTATGCATAATATTTCACTGTAAGTTTTCTCTGAGGGTAGACATGCTGCATAAGATCTATTACAACAAAATGTATACGCTTAAACGGCTCATTGTCATTCTAGGTAATCCAAATTAAATGTAATTTGCAAATGCAGCAAACAAAAGAACAAAAGCTGTAAAATGATGCAGTGAAATTTACAAAGCAGATATCCAGGAACACAGCATGACAAACATTCACGGAGGGCATGAAGAGTAGAAGTGATACAGTACATAAATATTGTACAGATTTTTTTAAAACCTCAGTTTAAAATGTCATGAAGGTCTGTATTTGCATCTCCTTCACTTACACCTGCCTATGCTACTGTTTATTATGGATTTCTGAGCAAGACCACAGGTAGAGTCTCCGCTGGCTACTCTGCTAGGTACAATGTGCCCTTTAATAACAAACAAAATGCTTTCATTTTTATATTGCCTTTCATCTGAGGATCGCTAAGAATTTTCCAAATACTAATTAACCCTCAAAACACCCCGGGAAGTAGGTAATGAATATACAAAGATCATTTCACCCACCCCGAAAATGCAGCCAGTTCTACTTTGGACCATAGAAGCTTCCTAATAGTATACAGGAGTTCTGCATAACAGTCTGGGGGAAGAAGTGATGACACATATCACATCAACTGAAATTTCAGGGGGAATATAGGTTGGTAAATGGAGTTGGAATTTGGCCAGAGCATTGGCATTAACACATCTACTCTTATAAAACATGCCAGGGGATCTTTAATGAACACAAGCAACCAACATCTTAGTATTACATCTTATTCAAAAGATGGCCAGTGTTTCCTCTCATCATCATGCTGGAGCACTGATTCCAGGATGGCTCAAAGACAAGTGCCACCTACTGAGTCCCCAGTATCATTTTCTGCAGCACCAAGGTAGATGTGGATTGGCCTCTAGGAGGAGTAGCTGGGGCCTGTACTTTAATAATAACCCTTTTATCAATACTGAGGAATAGCTACTTAGCAACTTAATAGGTCAAACACATATGAATGGTTAATTTGCTTCCTTTGTAGCCTGAAAACCCTGTTTGTTCCCAGAATGATTTCATATCAGGCTGTTGCCCTGACAGAGTATATCTCAGGGAGGATCTCTCTAGCCTTGTTACTTCCCTTCTGGGAGGAATGATGTTGTTTCCATGTCCATAAAGTTCCTCTCTCCAAAGACTATCTGTATATTTGAGATTATTACTTCCAAGTTTGGAGAGAATGTGACTGAAGAAAGAGATCTTGCCAGCATAAAATGGAACAGAGTTGATCTTATTGTGTCCCACTGGTACTGGAATTCGTCTTTCTTGTGGTTTAAAGGATTCTGGCAAGCTGTCTGAACCCAGAATGTAAATTACATTTTATTTTATTTTTATTTAAACACCACCTACAGTACGAGATAACCATACTAATGGAAACAAAAGCCTTCCTAAAAGTATCAGACTTTAAAACGTATATGATCTTGTATTTTAAAAAGGGGTTTTAATAATTTAATGATGACAACTTTTAATTTGTGTTTAAACCTTCCTTTGTAGAACTTGCAACTGAAGCACTGTACTAGTTCCTGAGATCCAGAAAGACTACAGAGTGAAACTGACTTGACTGTTTTCATTGTCTAAAATGAGTGAAGTGCAAAAAGTAAATACATTCAAATGAAATTTTTAAAATCAGTTTTATTAATCTAAGTTAGTAGAATAACAGGGGTCAGGAATTTATTGATTGATTGATTCACGATTTTTAACCTGACACTAAGCCAGTAAAATAAAAAATATATACACACAAGGGGCTGATGCTCGGTTATGCTTAGGCCCTTTATACCACTCTGGCAGTGTAAAGAGCCTTAATGATTTAAGGTCCAACCTATGCATCACCATGTTTTTTATTCTGCATGATGATGATTAATAATAATAATCATGTTTATTATAGGAGTGCATCAGGGCCACCGAAGAATGAGGCTCCCTTGTTCTGTTACCTACACAAAATTCTCTGTTACTTGCACACCCTAGGGGCACCCACCTTTACCCAGTTCCTAGGGCTCAGGCAAAACCCTGTTAATTTAGGCATCCACCCTCACCCTTCTGTGGGCTCAGGGCATAACTTTACACTCTTCGGGTTCGCGGGGTCTTTGACCAGTGAAAGAGCCTTACACAGTAATATCCTACTTAACCTCTATTTATTAACAATTACCCCCCAAAAATGCATACACTAAACATACAATGCTCACCACTCCCAATGAGAGAGAGGAACTTTTCTTGATGGCCCATCAGGATCAGGTTATCTGGGGGACTCCAGTTTCTGCACAGTGTCATTGGCAGAATGTTGAGATCTGGCACCTCTGATCTTGGGACTGTGTTCTGGAGTTGGTTCCCAAGAACTTGAGTCCTGCTTAGCTGCACTGTAACCCAGTGGTCACCGACCTTTTCCGGGTGGCGGGCGCCAGACAACGGGCCAAGCATCTGCCGAAATGCTGCCGAGAAGCGGCAACGTCAAGAGGCATCGCCGCCAAAATGCCGCTGAAGTAGCGTCACCAAGAGGCATTGCTGCCGAAAATCAGTGGCATTTTGGCAGCAACGCCTCTTGATGATGCCACTTTTCGGAGGCATTTTGGCAGATGCTTGTCCGCCGGCCAGTACGCGGGCGCACATAGATGCCCCAGCGGGCGCCATTGCACCCGCAGGCACCACATTGGGGACCACTGCCGTAACCAATCATTTTACTAAAATTTTACTAACCAATCCCAACATATTGTAACAAAATCCTCTAACCAATCCTACCCCACCACCTTAACTAATTTACACCTAGCAAAATTAATTATGTAACAGACAGAAACAATCAAAGAACCAGACCAAGACCATACAGATAAACAATAGAGAAGTGGGGGCCCATAAAGACAAAACAATAAAGAAATGGGGATTTTACAGCCACAACTATTGATAAGGGATTGCTTGTCAGACAGAATGCTATCAAACTAAGTTTTCTTTAACCACCGTAAAATCTGTTTCTCTATCCAGGGGCGGCAGGTTTGTAGAAATGTTGATAGTGTCCAGACCCCCCACACACACTTGCCTAAGGCTCTAGAAGGGAGTTTGGGTGGGAGAGGGGGTCTGGGGTGCAGGCTCTGGGATGTAATTTGGGTAGAGGCTCTGGGCTGGGGAAGGGGATTGGGCTGCAGGAGGGGTGCAGGCTCTGGGAGGGAGTTTGGGTGCAGAATGGGTGAGAGGTTGGGCTCTGGGAGGGAGTTTGAGTGGGGGAGGGGTCTGGGATGCAGGGTCTGGGAGGGAGTTTGGATGCAGGCTCTGGGTTGGGGCAGCAGATGGGGGTGCAGGAGGGGCTGGGGGTGCAGGCTCTGGGAGGGAGTTTGGGGATGGGAGGAGGTGCAGAGGGAGGGGGGTGCAGGCTCTGGGCTGGGGCAGGGGATTGGGCTGCAGGAGGGGTGCAATCTCTGGGAGGGAGTTTGGGTGCAGAAGGGGTGAGAGGTCAGGCTCTGGGAGGGAGTTTGGGTAGGGGAGGGGGTCTGGGGGTGCAGGCTCTGGGAGGGAGTTTGGGGATGGGAGGAGGTGCGGAGGGAGGAGGTGCAGGCTCTGGAAGGGAATTTGTGTGCTGGGTGCAGGCTCTGGGCTGGGGCAGCGGGTGGGGTGGAGGTGGGGGGTGCAGGCTCTGGGGAGTTTGGGTGCAGGCAGTGGGGTGGAGGTGCAGGCTCTGGGATGGAGAGTGGGGGGGTGGAGGTAGGGGCGATGGGCCTTGGGAGGGCGTGTGTAGGCTGGGGGCAGGCTCTGGGCGGGGCAGGGGATGGGGGTGCAGGAGGGGATATGGGGTGTGGACTCTGGGATAGAGTTTGGGAGCAAAAATGGGTGTCAAGGGAGGGTTGGGGGGTGCAAGAGGGAGTTTGGAGGCGGGGGGGCAGGCTCTGGGCTGGGGCAGGGGGTGGGAGTGGAGGAAGTGGTGAGGGGTGCAAGCTCTGGGAGGGAGTTTGGAGGTGAGAGGCGGTGCTGGGGGGTGCAGGAGGAAATTTTGGGGCTGGAGGGGGTGTGTGGGGAGGGGTGTGGGTTCAGGCTGTAGGGTTCAGTGCTTACCCGGGTCATCCCCTCCAGCAGCGGCTCCTAGGCGGGGCAGGCCGGGGGGGGGTCTCCGTGCGCTGCTGTCCCCAGGCACCACCCCTGCAGCTTCCCATTAGCTGCAGGGGCGTTCGGGGCGGAGGCAGTCCACAGCGGCACAGCACCCCCCGGCCTGGAAGGACGTGCCAGCAGCCATGTGGAACGAGTGCGCAGGAAACTGCTCAGTGCTGCTGCACTTCCGGATGGCAGCGGGAGCCCCCTGGCTGTTTTAAATCACCCGGGGGCAGCAGGCAGGGCTGGGGGATGCACGGAGGGAGTGCACAGGGAAGGGGGGCAAGCAGGAAACTTTGCTGGACCCGGGCCCCCAAGCCAGGAATATTCCTAGTGCCCGGGCACCACGGGCTCATAGAACTCGCTGCCCATGTGGCTATCTGGTGATGGTGGGTTTTATTAGGACCTGATCACCTTCTTAACAGCCCAATATTACATTGTTTTAATGGAATTTAGATGGAATGTGAGGATGTGACTTTCTGATTCTTAGCTCATGGCTGCTGCTCTCCTAATATGGCTGCAGACAAAAGCCCGAGGCCCTACAATATGGCTACAGGCAAAGGCCTTATCCTTACAGTGCTAGATACTATATAAGCACAAGGTAGAAGACAGTCCATTGGCCTTTCATTTCCACCCTTTTTATAGCAAATAGAAACACTGTGTATATGATCCAGATCCAAAATTCATATTCATTAATCTAACTTTAGTCTTCTATCACATCATTTATTTGCCTGTACACATGTACAGTAGAACATAAGATGGATCAGATACTACAAGAAGTCAGATATTGAGGGTAAAAGTCAACTGTGAGTGACATGTACAGTATATGAAACTTATTTCAGCACTTTTTAAACTATGAAATGCAGAACAGCCACTGTTTTTGTAATTGGACAAGGCTAACGTTCAATTTTTCCTCAGCTTAGCCATGCCTTGCACTACTACATGCCTTCCCCCCATTCGTTTTCTTTCTACTTCGAGTACTAGGAATAAATAGAGAAAGGCATCTGTACATATGGTCAAACTATTCGAGAAGACATGCAGTTGGGATCCAAGTAAAAATAACTCTTTTTCTATTTTTTCCACTGCATCAACAACTCTAGCCTACACTTTATATTTACTATGATCAGCTCCGGCTCTCATGTTC
The DNA here is from genome assembly GCF_016161935.1 of Mauremys reevesii. Taxonomy (NCBI): domain Eukaryota; kingdom Metazoa; phylum Chordata; order Testudines; family Geoemydidae; genus Mauremys; species Mauremys reevesii. The sequence continues at coordinate 42,902,914 of NC_052625.1, forward strand.
ATTTCACTTGTTAATTTAACTTCACAGCCTTGATCATGCTTTCTTTCCTGCCTACCCCGTCCCACCCCACCGCCATCCCACGCCTCCTGTGTTGTTCAGTTTAGAAATTGTTCCCTAAGCTTTCTTTTTATTAAGTGTCAATCTTCTCTTTAGAGATTATGAGACCCAACAGGATTTTTATTTAAAAAATTGCTCTCTTCATGATGCTATGCAGCAGCAGGAAGCTGCTGATTGGTTTTTTGAAAGCAGCACCACACACGCTGCAAGAGATTCTCTCCAACTAAATGATGTATTTTTAAAAGTAAAGATTTTTAGCCTTTGGGTCTTTGTCTGTTGTGAAACTGTGCTGTATACCAGTAGTTCTCAACCGGGGGTCCACGGCCCACAGGGGTCTGCAAGCCCTTTCCAGGGTCCTGTGGCTGAAGCCCCGATGGCCAGCACCCCCTGCAGGGCTGAAGCTGGGAGGTGCGGAGCTGAAGCCCTGATCCCCAGTGCCCCATGTGGGGCTGAATCCTGGAGCCCCAAGCCCTGGAGCTCCCTGTGGGGCAGAAGCCCTGAGCCCATGGGCAAAGTTGGGGACATGGAGGGCATTGCTCCCACCCCAAACCGCAGTGCCAGAGCGCAGCAGTCCCGGGGACAACTCACACCTCCTGCCCCATCTCCTCTCCCTGCTCCCTGGCCAGGTCGGAGGCAGGAAGCCAGTGTGGGGCAGCTGCTGCTCTGGATGGTGCCATGGAGCAAGCAGCAGCAGCGTTCCCTCCGCTCCTGCTGGTGCCCCAGGTTGAAGCTGCTCCTCTGCTCCCAGCCCCCTTTGCTCCCACAGAGGCAGCCGATAAGAGCCCATCCAGGTGGGGAACCCTGGCTCCGTGGCTGGCAGACCGCTCTGGGAACAAGGACCGGAGGGGAGTTCTCCCAGCACACAACCCCTAATGCCCCTCTCCCTACAACCTGAGCTAACCCCTCCCTGCACCCTGAGCTACCTCCTGCCCGCATATAGCCCCTAGCCACCCTCCTCCTTGCACCCACAGCCACCCCCCATGTGCACACAGCCCCAGCTACCCCCTCCCTGCATCTTGAGCTACCCCATCTGCACACAGCCCCTAGCCACCCCCTCCCTTCACCCTCAGCTGTTTTCAAACTTTTTGAGTTATAATTGTTGGTTGTGCCCCTTTCCCCCCAGCCCCTCCGACAGGCTGGGTGGCCTGCTGAGGTGAGTCCAGGGACGGAGGTGGCATGCCCTCCCTGGACCCTGCCACACGGAGGTGGCTTGAGCCCTGCTGGTCCCTGCCTCCCCAAAACAGAAGTCAAACTATGCCTTTGCCCAAGGCCCCTGCCCCAGGCCCCCACCTCCCCTGCTGGGCCCTGGAGTTTTTATAGCATGTTGAGGGGGCCTCAAAGAGAAAAAGGTTGAGAACCCCTGTTGTGTACAATAGGTGTTGTAATGATGCTCACTCTGTAACATGGTACCACCCTATTAAACAGACAGATCTGATGACTATATTCCTGTCTAATCTCTCCTTAAACAAAAGCTAACTGTTATAATTATTGTTTTGTTTCCGATACTTACATAGCAAGGATTTGTAAACTTGTTAAAACTTTCTAAATAAATAAGTAATTAAAGAGAAAAAAATAGCGGTAGGGCTGTACATTGCATGCAATACAGATACTATTTCATAGTAACAAATTGCTTGAGCTCATATCAACTGCAAATCCCTTCTCCAGCTCTGAGTATTCTTCCTCTGGCCTTGCACAAACCTCTCCCAAGCCTGTGACTGAAATCTGGCACCTAGTTTTCAGCAGTGTTCAAATTGGGCTCGTGCCCCATGGAATTGTACCCTGTCTGTCTGGACTGATTGCCTCTTTACTCCTGGGCATAGGTTCTGCCAGATTTACTCCGGTTGAGTAGTCCCATTGTAGTCAATGGAACTATTCAGCAACTGAGATAGGATGAGGAACTATTCCATGGGGGCTGGCAGAATCTGATCCTTGGAAAGGAGGAGAGGAAATACTTTTCTCTCTCTTTCTCTTTTGTAAAAAAATAGGGAAGCATGTGTAGGACAGAGGCCATGGAGGAAGGGAGTGGGGTGATCATATGTGGAGCTACGAGGGACTGGATCCTTTAGTTAATTATGATGCAGCAGTAGCTGAACTATAGTTGTCCTAGAGTTCAGTTTTTAACTGAAGATCTAAGCCTTTATTTTATAAAAATCTCAGTGAAATGGCAAAAAGCAAGCCCTAGATCATAACCGTTGAGTGGTGTTTTTAATTGGTGATTTGATTAAAATGAATTGATAGAGAATAACACGAATTTAAAAGTTGTCACATTGGCAGTTTTTCACTGGATCAACTTTGTACCCCTCTTGCAAGAAATCTAAAGCCCCCAGGGGCCTGTCCTTTGGCCACATAGTTGAGCAATTAGCACGCAAGGAGCAACAATCAGTTATACATCTATAGGTTTTACACTAGAGCGCAAGTTTGATGAAAAGGGGTTATGTATTGCTTTTTGACATCTGTTGGAAATGGAAGTGAAAGACTTATGGAGTGTTGGAGTGCATTCTTAACTCCCCTTGGCAATATACAGATGGAAAGGAATGGACAAGTCTTTCCCCTTAACTTATTTCCATTCTTTTTCATTTTTGAGGGACCCCAGATGGGGGGAGGATCCCACAGCCCAGACTCCAGCACATTGTTCCAAGAGCTTGAGTCAGCTGACATTGGCCAGACTGGGCGGGAGCGGGGTGTGTGTGGGGGGGTATTGCAGGATAGACATACTCTCAGAGAAGAAACCGAATTCCCTGCAGATAATTGGGTTCTCCAGGCTTGACTGTCCATGTTACTTACCTCTTTTACAAATCCCTACACCCTTCTCTTTCTGATGAGAATATGCAAAGGAAACTGCAAGGTCAGCCTAATGGAATTTCCTAGTCCTGCTGCCCCAGGGTTTTCGGCAGGACCACCTTGTATTTATCTGAGACACTCTGAATACCTTTCCCAGACCTGAAGACGAGCTCTGTGTAAACTTGGAAGCTTGACTCTCACATCAACAGAAGTTGATCCAATAAAAGATATTACCTCACCCTGCTTGTCTCTCTAATATCCTGGGACCGACACAGCTACAACAACACTGCAAACAACAGTCTCTCTTTATGTTAGTCTTTATCATGGGAATGACAGCATTCCTGAATAATGGTAGAAACAACAAAGATCCTTTTTCAATTCAAGAGGAAGAACTACTGCAGTAGATCATAGAGTTATCAGTTTTAGTCCCAGCAAGAACAAATTCCTCAAAATCAGGGGCAGCTCTACCTATAGGCAAAGTAGGCAGATTTTGCCCATCCGCTCCTCTGTCATGATGCAGGGGTGGCTGGACCAAATCTGCTGTCCTAGGCTTGTGAGGAGGCGGGTGGCACTCTGAAGTTGTGTGTAGGGCAGTCTCGAGTGGCCTCTGCTCACAATTTAATGCTATAAAACATTGTTGGTGGAAGCTAACTCACAAAACTACTGGAGGTTTCCACCCAGGCCCTGATCTTGACTTGCTGTGACTGCAGCCTGCATGTCCCTGCCGGAGAAAGCCAGGCAGGGGGAAACCACCCCATGTGAGAGGTGTCTGTCAGTGGAGTCCCTCAGGAAGAGGTAAGAAAGCTGCAGGAGGAGCTGTCTTGTCTGCATAGCATCCAGGAGCATGAGGACTTCATCAACAGGATGCACATGGAAGCATCTTGAATGGAGGATGCCAGCCAACTACAGAAGCAACAGAGGAGGAAGAACAACTGACTGCTCTGCGGGGAAAGGAATGGCTGTTAGCCAGCTGAGAGTGTAGACAGGGCTCCACCCTCCCACCCGCAGATCAGTCCCCCATCCATTGCATTCAAGAACCAGTATGCTGTACTGGCAACATGAGGAGGGGAGCAGATGCCAGTGGCTGAGGGGGAAGATCCACTTGTCTCGAAGGCTGGGAGGTTCGCAGCCACCACACCCAAGAGGAGGAGGCATAAGGTGCTGGTGGCCAGGGGCTCCCTTCTGAGGGGGATGGAGGCATTCACGTAGTGACCCAGCATGATGATGTCCCAGGAAGTATGTTGCCTGCTGGGAGCCTGCATCTGAGACATAACAGAAAGGTTTCCGAGGGTCATCCAGCCCTCAGACCACAACCCCATGCTGCTTATCCACATGGGCACTAATGATACTGCCAGGCTTGACCATGAATGGAACAGCAGTGACTACAGGGCTCTGGGAGCACAGTAAAGGAATCTCATTCATCCTCCAAGTTCAGGGTAAGGGCCCAGGCAGTGACACATGCATCCTGAAGATGAATGCATGGCTGCACAAATGATGTCAATGGGTGGGCTTCAGCTTCCTTGACCATGGGATGCTGTTCCAGGAAGCAAGTCTACTGGGAAGAGATGGGGTCCACCTGACCATGAAGGGGAAGAGCATATTCATGCACTGACTTGCCAAACTAGTGAGGAAAGCTTTAAACTCACAAAAGTAACAAAAGCCCACAGGTAAGCATAAAAAAGCCTTAATAGGAGGCTAGATGTGGGGGTGTGATGGGGTGTCCACTCCATACACAACTTGGAGGAGATCAGGTGACCAGGTGGGCCATTTAACTCCCCAGGCTGAACCTGGAGGAGGAACCGGGGAGCAGGGATTGATTAAATGAGGCTCAGCTGCACATGCACAGGAGGGGCCTGTATAAAGTGTAGGAGATGAGAGCAGAAGGAGGCTGCAGGAAAGTAGCCTGCAGTCACTCCCTGGGAGAAGGGTGGTGTGTTTGGGGCTATTGGGTTAGGTAACCTATAGATACTCCCTGGGAGGAGGGAGTTTGGGCTGGCAAACTCAGAGCATGGGAGGGACCCAAAAAGTTAGGAAAGGCTCACGGGAAAAGCAACAAAGTATGGAGTAGGCCAGACTTTGCTTGCTGAAGAGAGGGCCCCTGAGCTGGAATATAGAGTAGAGGGCAAGTCCGGGTTCTCCTATCAGCCACTGGGGAAGTGGCATGAACCACATAGCCGAGAGTGGACTGCCTGGGACAGATTTTGATACCCAAGAATGGAAGGACTATAGTGAGCTGGCTGGACGGCCAAGTCACAAAGAGGAAGCTGCAGCTCCTGGAGCTACTGGGGCCGCAGGGTGAGAGAACACAAGTGAAGAGACAATGATAGGAGTATATGGCACCTGGAAAGAGCTATCCCCAGAGCAACCAGGAGGAGGCACCACTAGCAGGGTGAGTGGACCCCGTGACAGGGGGATATGGAAATTTATAATTGCGTCATAGGAAAGAGAAGAGGGAAGTCAGTGGGGGAATCGGCTCAACATCTATACACAAATGCAAGGAGTATGGGGAATAAACAGGAAGATCTGGAAGTATTAGTACATAAGCCAAATTATGATTTTACTGGTATCACCAAGACTGGATGGGATAAATCTCATGACTGGAATATTTGTATAGAAGGGGATAGCTTATTCAGGAAGGACAGGTAGGGAAACAGTGAGGAGGTGTTGCATTATATATCAAGAATATAGACACTTGTTCCGCAGTCCAGAAAGAGGTGAGAGGCAGACCAGTTGAAAGTCTCTGGGTAAAGATAAAAGGGGAAACACTAGCGGAGACATCATAGTAATGTCTAGTATAGATCACCAAATCAGGAAGAGGAGGTGGATGAGGAATTTCTAGAACAAATAATGGAAATATTCAAAACATAAGACCTTGCACTGATGGGAGACTTTAACTACCCAGACATCTCTTGGAAAAGTAATACGGCAAAACACAAAATTTCCAATAAGTTCTTGGAATGTTTTGGGGATAACTTTTTGTTTCAGAAAGTGGAGGAAGTAAGTAAGTGGGGGTCAGCCATTTTAGATTTAATTCTGACCAACAAGGAGGAATTGGTTGAAGGTGGAAAGCAATTTAGGTGAAAGTGATCAGGAAATGATAGAGGAAAGGAAGGAGTGAGAGCAGCAGAATGAGAAAAATAGACTTCAAAAAAGTAAACTTTAGCAAATGCAGAGAATGGGTAGATAAGGTCCCAATGGAAGAAAATCTAAGGGAAAAAGGAGTGCAGGAGAGCAGGCCGTTTTTCAAGGAGACAATATTAAAGGCACAACTGCAAACTATCCCAATACGAAGGAAAGATAGGAAGAATAGTAAGAAACAAACATGGCTCCATCATGGCTTTAATGACCGGAAAATCCAAAAAGTGGAAACAAGGACAAAATGCTAAGGATGAATACAAAATAACAGCACAAGTACGTATGGACAACATCAGAAAGGCTTAGGCACAACATGAGTTACACCTAGCAATGAACATAACAGGCAATAAGAAGAGATTCTTTAAATACATTAGGAACAAAAGAAGATGAAGGAAAGTGTAGGTCTTCAGCGTGAAAGGAGAGCTAACAACTGATGACATCAAGAAGGCTGGCGTAAGAAGGTGAATGGTGACCAGATTAATATTAACAACAGAACTGAAGGGATGCAAGCCACAATAGGGAAAGAACAGGTTAAAGAATATTTAGATAAGGTAGATGTATTCAGGTTGGCAGGGCCTGATGAAATTCATCCTAGGGTACTTAAAGAACTATCTGAAGCAATTTCAGAACCTTTAGCAATTATCTTTGAGAACTCATGGAGGACAAGTGAGGTCCCAGAGGACTGGAGAAGGGCAGAAGATAGTACCTATCTTTCAAAAGGGGAACAAAGAGGACCCAGAAAATTATAGACCAGTCAGCCTAACTTTGATACCTGGAAAGATACTGGAACAAATTATTAAACCATCAGTTTGTAAGCACCTAGAGGACAATACAGTTATAAGGAATAGCCAGCGTGGATTTGTCAAGAACAAAGTATGCCAAACCAACCTAATTTCCTCCTTTGACAGGGTTATTGGCCTAACGGATGGGGGGAAATGGTAGACATGATATACCTCAATTTTACTCAGGCTTTTGAAACAGTCTCAAACAACATTCTCAGAAGCAAACTAGGGAAATGTGGTCAAAATTAAATTACTATACGGTGGGTGTGACAGAATACACCTCTGTATTCATACCCTGCACACTACTGTAATAATCTTGTATAAAATATGCCTTGTTAAGGTACCATTTGAAAACTAATAACTCACTGGTCAATAATATCATGGTTAAATGTATGCAGCAACATTATATGTAAAGTTATAAACATAAGCTGAAATCACGACTGAAGTATGTTTACCAGACAAACCTTGAGAGTGGTTAAACCTGTTTCTCAAAGACAAAGGGCAAGTTGATGCCCTGGCCAGGTGTCACCAAAGCTGATGGGTGTGGCTGGCTGCGAAGCCGCTCCAGCAGCGGCCTGTGTAGCTGTCCTCGGGCGGCTATGGTGGGGGTGCTTTGGGCTCCTGCAGAGGAGGGGAGGTAGAAGGGAAGGGGGGGGCAGAAGGGAAGTGGGGGGCCTCGGGCACAAGGGAAGGGAAGGGGCCGGGGGTTAGCCTCCCCGGGTGCGCCCATGAAGATGAAATTCAATAAAGTGCAAAGTACATCACTTACAAGTACATCAAATGCAAGCTATAAAATGGGGAATAACTGGCAGTACTTCAGAAAAGAACCTGGGCGTTACAGTGGATCACAAATTGAATATGAGTCAACAGTGTGATGCAGATGAGAAAAAGGCTAATATCACTGAGGGGTGTATTAACAGGAGTGTCATTTATAAGACATGGGAGACAACTGTCGCACTCCACTTGGCACTGGAGAAGCCTCAACTGGGTTACTGTGTCCAATTCTAGCCACACACTTTATGACAGATGTGAACAAATTAGAGATAGTCTAGAGGAGAGCAAAAAAAAAAAAAAAAGATAAAAGTTTAGAAAACCTGATCTATGAGGCAAACTGTACAAAACTGAGCATGTTTAGTCTTGAGGAAAGAAGATTGAGGAGGAGTTTAACAGCTATCAAATATGTTAAGGGCAGTTATAAAGAGGATTGGGATCTAGGGGGTTGGATTTCATGACTTCTTGAGATTCCTTCGAGCCCTATGATTCTGATACAAAACAAATTATTTTAACTTATCGAATGTTGTTACTTTTATCTAATTAACTGTATTTGCATTAAGAAAAAATAAAATCACTTATCAACGTGAGAGTGCACCAACATTTTAGAATGTGTGCATTACAAGTGGTATAGAAAACTCACTTATGATACTATATTTTAAACACCTGAGAAATAAGTATGCAAATTAGATCATTTTAGCAATTCTACCTTGATTTTGCTCAGTTGTCTGACTTTTTCAAGGTCCATATTCCTGAGGTACCTGGTTAAGAAGAAAAATTAGTCTTTGTGCTTTAGAGAAGTGTTGCTTTTACACATCTGAAACAGTAGTAACTGATCTTGGTCAAGTCACTTGGTGACTGACCTTGCAAAGCTGAACTCAGTGGGTGGGCATTTTATCAGTGACTTTAATGGGTAAAAAATCAAGCCCTTAAAACCTCACTACTCTTCATTTCCCTCACTCTATGAAAGTAGGAGAATGGTACTTACCCTCTTCTGTAAACCACTATGAGATTTACAGATGAAAAGTACTACATAAGTAAGAAGCAACAGTACCAGTAACAGCATCAGTCTTTTTGTTTTGTGCTTGTACATTCACCCAACACAATGGCATCCCGGCCCCTGACTTAGGCTCCTGGTGCTACAGTAATACAAATAATAAATAATATTCATGAAGAAATATTATAGCCACTTATTTGTGTACAAGTGCTTTGGTAGCTAGATCTCAGTGAGTTCTTGAAGTCCGAACGAATATGTAGCAATGTACCTAACAGTGAGTTACCACAGATTAAGCAGTGTGCAGTACCATGGATTATTTATTTAAAAATTTAGGCGAAATCATTCTTTTATTTGCCAGGTCTTGCCACCCTGGACCTTGTCTCCTCAGGAACTGGTTTTTGAAAAGGGGGCAAGCGGTGTCTTTAGGAAGCTTTGGTTGGATTCCCTCTCCCCTGGGGGCCTGATTCCCCCCCATTGCAATTTAACTTCCAGCAACACCAAGATTTCCAGCTTGACTCGTCATTATTTGCATGATCTTGCTGCGCGGCGGCCTCCCCGCCGTACAAACACCGACACTCCCTGCAGTGCCCCAACAAGCCTGGCGCTGAACCACACCGGCCAAGCACGGGGGGGCGGGGAGGGAGCCGCGCGCCCAGCGGGGACGGGGTGACGGGGCAGCCACAGAGGCGAGACCCCAAGTCTCTCTCGCTGCTGGCGCCCGGCTGCCGGCCCCGCGTGTCACGGCCCCGCTCCCAGGCCTGCGCCGAGCTGGGCTCCTGCAGCGGGAGGCGGCGCGCGCAGCAGAGGGCACTCAGGGGCCCGCCTAGCGGCCGTCGGGAGCCTGCGGGAGCCGCCGCCGCCGCCTCTGCCCGGCCAGCCGCGCGGGTAAGCAGGGCTCGGGGATGGCGCGCGGCGCCTGGCGAGCTCCCGGGCTCGCCTGCGGGGCTCCCGGCTGGAAGCGGGGCCGCGCTGCCTGCCCTGGGGCCGGCCGGGACCGCGCGCGCTGGCCGCAGACCGGCTGCAAGGGGCAGCCGAGGAGGGGAAAGGCGCGAGCCTGGCTCCCTCCCAGCGCCCCGCCGAGCTGGGGGCATCATCTCCCGCCGTCCCGCGGCTCGCTGTGTCTGGGGGGCTGGCGGGCCATTGCCCCGGGGCCAGAGGGCGCTCGGCATCCTCCGGGGCGGGACCTGCCAGCTCCTGATCCTGCATTTCAGCAGAACCAGGCTTTGAGCGAGCGCCGAGTGCAGGGGAGACTCCGCAGAGCTCGGGCCACTCTCTGATCACAGCCCAGCCCCTCGGCAGCGTGGGGGGGACACAAGCACCTAGATCTCGGGGGAAGAGCGCTTCCGAGGCTCTCAAATACAGCGGTGCATTTCCACCAGCCATGGGTCCAGCCTGTCACCTCGCAGACACTGCCCGGAGAATTTCACACAAGGAGCAAAAATCTGGAACCGGACTATTAAGGCTCCGACTTAAAAGCAGGCAGGAAAGGCAGTTGGGAGACTCCGGGCTCTCCCCTTAACTCACCGCATGCGGAGGTAGGTATTTAGTGCTGGATGCTACTTAGAGCGATTCTATTGGACACCCCCTCCCTCCATCCCGCAATACTTGTCGGAGGTGTTTATATATAACACGTTGCGAAGTGAGCTTCAGTCACCCTCCCCCCCCCCCCCCAGGATGACTCAGTCAAACATCAAAAATTTCCAGCTTTCAGCTAAAAATGGCATCAGAAGCCATGCCCGGGGGGAGGGGGAGGCGGGGGAGACATGAAAAATGGGTTCTGTTCCTGTCTCCATTTCCTTACACACACACAGCTGATGTTCATCTCCTATTTGAAACGTTTATTTTGAAATCAGAAGGGTTAGTATTCTGCTACAGGCTTTTGCGAAGACTGGATCCAATTTTCGAAGCCTGTTGCCAATATTTGTGAGTCATTTCCTTGGAATCCTACCTTTGGTGTTTATTTCCCTTAGAAGGAAACTTGTAAAAGAATAATAATAGCTCTTATTCTTCGTGGAAAGTAGCACACAGTACAGTGGAAGACAACTTGCTCTTTGTTCCAAAACACTTTTTTTTGTTTTTGTTTACTTTCTTCAGCGGACAAAAGCGAAGAAGGCAATATAATTAATCCCATATAATTTATGGTGCCAGCGACATTCGCGTACTGCTGCACTGGAGTGAAAAGCGAACTGGGAAAGCCATTTTAATTGGTGCATCTTTAAAGAATAAATAAAGAGAACCGTATTGTGACTTTGGAACTCTGTGATATTAAACTGCTTTGCTTTGTCAACCCATCCAGACTTGTTTGATCCCTTTTCTTTCCGTTACTTCAGTAATAATAATAATGTCTAGCTTTTTCAGCTACAACAGACTTTACAAAGGTTAACTAATTAGAAATACTAATTACAAAAAACCCACCTTATGTTAAAATAACATTAATTATAGTTTGCAGTAACTGAAGCATCTTTCATCACCCAGGATCCCAAAGTGTTTTGCAAACTAAACTTCCCTGGACTTCAGTGGAGGCAGGCGGGGGTTCTATAGACCTGGAAGATTCACGCAGGCACCAGTTGGATGGTGGTGAGGCATATGGCAGAGGAAAATGGACATTTCGGCTGAGAACATTGGAAGAAACATCTATTCTTATTTTTAACAAATTACCATGGAATCTTACTGTTCTCATAGAATAGGCAGGACCTTGGTTTTTAAGGGCTCATCTGGGAATAAAGTATATAATAGACTTCATGGAATCTGGTTTCACTTGCTAAAATCATAGGAACATAAGAATGGCCCTTCTGGGTCAGACCAAAGGTCCATCTAGCCCAGTATCCTGTCTTCTGACAGTGGCCAGTGCCAGGTGCTCCAGAGGGAATGAACAGAACAGGTAATCATCAAGTGATCCATCCCCTGTCACCCAGTCCCAGCTTCTGGCAAACAGAGTCTAGGGACACCATCCCTGCCCATCCTGGCCATTGATGGACCTATCCTCCATTAATTCACCCAGTTCTTTTTTGAACCCTGTTATGGTCTTGGCCTTCACAACATCCTCCAGCCAGAAGTTCCACAGGTTGACTGTGCGCTGTGTGAAGAAAAATCCTCTGACCAAAAAAAAATCACAAATTTGCATACATTGTCATATATTTGCATAAATCCAGATACAGACCATCATAAACAGATGCCTTCCTATTTTAAAATTTAGCAGTAATGAATCCCAGTGGGGAGATATTTACACACAATTGGAGGGAGCACCTGAGAGGTGCAATGTACTCTATTTAAATCCCAATAATTAAATAATTTAAAAAGCTGTCCTTGCCATTTTTCTTCTCTTTCATGGTGACAAGTAGTAGGAAAATGGATGGTGAGGAGTGTCTGTTAGTACTACTTAATTAACCCCAGAATATCAAAGGGAAATGCAGGAAGTCAAAACATTTAAAACAGTTGTGTTCTGGCTTCTTAAAATAAGTGGTAATAAAATATTAAGGTCATACACTGAAAAATCAAAAATCCAAAAAGTGCAATTTTTCTCCTATAGAACCGTTTGCTGTCTAAGCTCAGGGAACAACCCAGTAGCCCCAAGAAACCCCCCAATGTACCTCCAAGAAGTTGCCATAGGAAAATTCCAGGAGGAAGGGGGTTAAATGAAAAATCTGAGGCACGCGTCCATTGAAAAAGATGGGTGAAAATATTTTTAGAAGTAGGTCTTGTGAGACAGAGGCTGGAGCATCTGGATTTGAATAATCTAAATTAGGAGAGAAGTCAAGGAAGCAGATGATGATTTAGAAGCATTTTCACGCCAGAGCTATTTCTTAAAACACACAAATCACTCTCTGATTTCATGTGAATTCCCCCCGCACTGAGCTGGGAGTCCGGCATCAGAAAAAAATAGTGGATTGCTTGAGTTTCCCTGAATTAAGGGCCAAAAACTACAGGGAAAACTACTAGACTTGGCAGGTCTGTAGTTGATCTACCTCAGAAGGATGAAGAGCTGAATTGACCCTGTTGGCGTGTAGATCTGTTGTTCTGGCAGTCTAGGTATTTCAGACCTGACTTAACTCTGTCACTGCTGTTGGCACATGCATATGTCTGCCCAAGCAGCTTTTAGCTACATTTCCAGTGCAGTATGCATATGAATGAATGGAAAATCACACATCTGCAAGGCCCTGAATCATTTTGTTCCCATCTACATCCCTAGTTTCGTTTTCTCCTTCTCCGCCCTTTTCCTCCTTGCACTTTTCTCCCTTTCACTTTACTTCTCCCTTTACCTTTTTGTTCCATACTCTGTTTTATACCTTCTATGAGGCTGCCTCTGTCTGAGACAAGTCTCCCTTCTGATCTGTGAAGCATCTTCTCTCTCCCCTTCAGCTAACCTCTTCAGTCAGCTCCTGCTTATTCCTATTCATTAATAATCCCCATGGACCTTTCCTCACCTTAACCGTTGGCAAGTACTTTGCCTTGTGTCTTTTTGTTTGTTTGTTAGATGGAAAGCTGGCCAGTGTAGGGACCAGCTCTGAATCTATATGTGTAAAACATATATATATGATGCTACTATATCATATATCATATATGATGCTACTATATATTAATGTTATTTAATAATTACAAAGAAGGAGCAGGTACAACAGATCTTCCTTCCCTCTCTCTCTCTATGCAATCCCACATCTTGACGTGTGTCTCTGCTCTCTCCTCCTGGAAGTCTCACTGTTACCAAACTTAACATGACCAATCCCTGGCCGCTTGACTCGTTTTCGGTCACTGGGGATAACATAACCGTTCTCCCTGTCACCCATACCCTTAACTTAGGGATCTTCTTTGACTCCTCCCTTTCTCTTGCTGCATCTAGGCTATGGATGAATCTTTGCTGCTGCTGCACCCATAACGTTCCTAATACTTATCCTCATCGTGCTGTGTCCGCCAGGCCTTGAGCATCTCCCATCTTCCTTACTGTAACTTCTGCCCACTCAGACTTCTGACACCCACATCCTTCCAGTCTGAGCTGCTCAAACACAGCTACTGAGAGATCAGCTCCCTTGCTCACTGTCCTGACCACAGGGACTCCCTCTACTGTCTCCTTCTTCTTTCCCTGCATCCAGTTCAAGCTTCTTTTATTCACCTTCAAAGACCTTCCCAACTCTGCTGCCCCCTACCGTTCCACTCCTCTCTTGTCGCGTCTCTCCTCCCCCACGCCAACAATGACGCCAGCGTTGCTTTACCCATGTGCCAGCTTCTCACATGAGCATCCCATCTGCCATTACACATGGAAAGCCCTCCCTGCCTGAGCTGTAAGGATATTTCCATTCCCTCCTTCACACCCCTCTCCAATGCTCACCTCTGCTGCCTACAAAAAAAGGCAGCCAATTCATAAGGGCTAAGCTGACATGGGGAGGGACTCGTTTACACTATTTCTGTTTTTTTGTAAATGTATATATAAACACTGCATATATTTGACTGTATTTCTCTTTCCTCACCCTTTATCTGGCACTTGTTTTCTTAGATTGAAAACTCCATTCAGCAGGGACTATGGTTTGCAGGTGGTTGGACAGTGCCCAGCACAATAGGGCTTTTGAATGCCACAGCAATTTAAATATTAAATAATAACCAGGTATAGCCAGAATATTTGGCAAGTTTATTTCCTAAATACATGGCTCAACAATTTAATCCAGCTAGGAAAAGCAAGGCAATACAGTGTTTAGAATGCCGATCTGTCCTTAAAGTATGCCTCTATACTATAGGATTGCTACAGAATATATGGTAAATAGTGAGACCTGAGCAGGACAAGCTCAGGAGTTAAGACTGGAGCAGCCTCTATTTCTTTGTCTTTATAGATCTGAGAGAGACCTGCAGCGTTATTGTAACAAACATTTGAAATGTAACTTCTGTTTTTAGAGGCATTCCAGAACTGTACAAAGAGCCCTTTTCATTGACATTGCATCAGATTTGTAAAGTGAATGGCATCATTAGAGTTCTCTCATTAACATCATAATGAATCTGAAGGAATAGTGGGTGAAAATCCTAGCAAATGGAATAGAGTAGCGATGTATAGTAGTCTTACTATATAAAACTGCATGCAGAAACAGTTTGACATTTTAACCTTCAGGCTGCTGTAGGTGCCTCAGGGTGTCCTCCTGCAGCATGCATTTGGCTGACAACGTGGAAAAATTGTGGTCGCCTACGGATTAAGGGCTGGGTTCAATAAAAACTGCCACCGAAGCCCACACAAAGCTCCAAAATGGATTTTAAAAAATGGAATTCGGCCCTAAATGTCAGCCCTATTGCTGCAGTTTTGAATAGTGACAGTAGTGTGCATTCAGGTATACATATTTTATCCTTTTATAGCCAGCCGTGTTAATGGAAGCTCACAATTCATACATTTTGAAAAGTCTCAATGAAATACATGGGCGTTGGATTGAATCCAGATATTGCATATGATAATGTAGTGTAAATGGATTGCGAATGTGACTGGGCGACAAGGGGACCTGGGTTCTATTTCTCGTTATGCCATTGATTTGCTGTCCGACTGGTAAAGCACTTGGACTAAATTCTGTCACCCTTAATCATGATGAATAGTATCCTAACCTGCAAGCAGTCCCATTGAAGTCCCATTTGGGCAGTCAGGTATTATTTATATTGAGTAAACATGGCAGAAATTGGTGCCTGGAAACATTTTTTCAGAAATGACCTTCGATTTGGGATCCAAATTTAGACCCCTGGAGCCTGATTTGCAGAGATGCTGAGTACCCGCAACTCTCTTTTAATACAAGTGGACTTGTGGGAAGTAAGGGCACCCCAAATTAGAGGCCCCTTTTGAAATTTTGGGCTTCAACCTCTGTGCATGTAAACTAGTTTCTCTGCTGCGAAATTGAGAATAGTGACCCTTATCTTTGTAACGTACTTTGAGATCAACAGATTAAATGCTATGTATTATTCTTTATGCTTTGTTTTTATGATGTTATAAAATGTTACAGAGAGCAGATTTTGTTCATAGACCGTAGCTGTTTATAAAAGTTAAACCAATTTGCGTCTATTAATGTTGTATGTTCTAAATAGCAGGCACAGTTAATTTACTTTAAAAACTGTCTGAAAAATTGTATTTTTCAAGATGAATCTGTTTCTACTCTGAGAACTGTGCAGGAAGCATCCCAGCTCGTTCTTCTTTCCGTGTGTGCTGTGTGTTTGTGCTCAAACACAGAAAGACCAATTTGAAATGAAATATTGTTTTAAAAAAAGCAGGACCGAAAACTTTTATTCCAAATTTTATTCTAATAAAAACATCCGTCAGAAAAAGGCATCCACGAGAGATGCTGATTTATAAGACGTTATTACATGCAAAGAAATCTCGACTTCTCCAAAGCAGCAGCAGGTCTCTTCCAACCTCTTTTCTCTAAGGACAAATGCTAAGTCCTGACATAGTGCCAGCATCAGGAGACTAATGTCTAACTGTGAGTGACTGCTCAGGGCAGATTAATGAGTAGATCAGTTCATGGGTGCTTTCCAATGACAGCATAATCTTTTTCGGTAGCATATATTTGATTTTTAGCTGGTTCTCAGTCCTGGGTGAGACAGAATTACTCTTACTCTGTCCATGTGAGGGCACTCTAATGGTAACTAAATAAGATATAGTAACTAACAGATATAATGTAATCTACAAGGCTAGTAGGTCGTGGGCCATGCTTTCCCGGGCCATTGTTTCTTTCTCCAGGAAAAAGAAAGGCTTAACTAATATGCTACCAATGAGAATATGAACTAAAAGTATTCTGTATGTTGTATGTTTCCCCCTGGCTGAGAGAGTTCCAAGTCACATGATAATTTGGTTTCATAGAGGGAAGTTGAAAGTGCACATTTACGGTTGGATTCTGTAGTCCTTCCTCAGCCCAAACTCCCAGAGACTTTAGCTGAAATCCCATCTGACTCCCACTATTCAATTTGAAGCGAATGTAAATTTTTGGCTTGAGTAAGGGTTACAGGATCGAGCCATAGTATTATCTAGCAAGCCAGCACTTGCCCATTTCTGAAGAAAGTGGCACTCCGGGTGCATTCTGAAGGTATCTGATAGATGTTAATGATTTATTTTTCTTAATCGCTCACTTCTGCTGCCCCTGATATCTTTCTCCAGCCAGGCAGAGTTTAATTGCTCGCACTTCTAATTGCTGGGACCACGTCCCCCTCTCCGCCCTCTCCCCATTCCCCACTGGCCTCCCCTTGGATCCTTGTCTTCCTGCTGTAGCACCGACTTGAGACACACAGAAGGAGGAAAGTCAATTCCAGTTTCTTGGAGAGAAGAGGAGGGGGAGGGGCCAGGCGGTGTCTCGGGGCATTGTTCTGTACTCCGGTGCCAAGAGAAGTAGGTGAACTGGGGAAAGTGAGTTGAGCCGGTGCCCCTTTCAGGAAGTTTGCTCGCTCGCTCGCTCGCTCGCTTTGCGCTGCCCTAGGAGGCAGCTCGCTGCCTGGCGCTGGCCCTGGAGTCCCCGCTCCTGCTTAATATTCTGCCTGCTCCGTTGATGTTGTGCTTGGCTCCTGTGGGACTGCAACTCACGGCTTGAAACTGGAGCCAATTTTCTGTCTTCATCTCACAGTGTTTTGACTGGAGGCAGATCCAGTTCAGTCCGATCGGGGCTAGTGGAAACAACTACCTAAGTCTCTCTGTGTCTTTCGCTTGGGAGCCGGGGAACAGAAAACAAACCTACCACACACACACACACACCCGCGCGCGATGTGGCTGCCGAGGCAGGGCTGCTGAGCAGGAGAGCATGGGAAGCGAATGAACTGATTTGTTACATACAATCTGTGAGCATCGTTTGGATCTGCTCGTTTGATGTATTTCCATGGAAGGGGGGGAGGAGATCTGTGCATGGGGGAGGGGGATCTCGGGGAGAGGAGGGAGGGATCCTCCATGCGTGGGATCTGGTCACTCTTTTTTAGTAGAGGGGTTTTTCCCGCTACAGGATGAAAAATGTAATTTTAAAAGGCACCTGGATCAACGGACCCCGGGGAGGGGAGTCGGAGAACAATAAGCACTGGGATAGAGAGAGCTGGAAAAAGAGACGCTCCAAGCTGGACGCACCCGCTGCAGCAAGACAGAGCCTACACTGGTGTGGACAAGAGAGTTTGGGGGCTGCGTAATTACGCGGTGAGAGAGCACCCGGCTAGGCAGCGGAAGGAGGGCAGGACGAAGGGGGGAAGAAAAGGATGGCGAAGAAGTGACAGTCCCTCCTGGAAAGCCGCGCTCCTCCTCTGCGGTGCCGGGGGACTCGCCCCTGCCCGGGGCTGCTCGGGCTGACCTGGCTGTTGTGTTCTGCTTGCAGGTCTCCGGCGCTCAGCAATGACTCTGGTGCTGTCCATGCATAGATTCTGCGATCCCATTGTCTCGGGAGGAGCTGCCGAGATCGCAGAGTACCAGACCCTGTGGGAGTCGCACTGTGGCAGCAAGACTAGCCCCCCGGATCCCAGCCAGGCTCAGCAGCAGGGAGACAGGGCACCATGTCATTCTCTGGCAGGTATGGCTCCCTTCTGCCTCTCTATGGCAGCTAAGCGAGTGGCCAAACGGTGGGGGTGGGGTGTCAGTACCCTTACGGGAAAAGTAGTCTGGGCAAAACGCATGTCATTAGTGTTGTATTGACTATATTCAAGAAGCCAGTGCTTTTTGGCAGAGAACTGGATCCACTCGAACCAGCTTCTACATGCAGCAATTTATCTGCCACAGCCTTCATTCATCCTAAAGCAATGTCTGGGGGGAAATAGATGGCTACATTAAACTGACAGTAATTTCCTTTTCACTATCTGTGTAAGCATATGGATAGATTGGAGGAATGTGCCCCAGGAAATATTATACTACAGTCACTCTCCAAAGGGATAAAAGTCATACCGTTCTGGCTAGTTGTCAGTTCTTTTCTATGGGTCTTAAGGAACCCTGCACATAACTGGCTATTATAACAAGGCATTTGTCATAAATACATTTCGTATTGGCCAAAACAGGATGGAGATTGTGTCTATTTTGGTGCGGGGTGGGGGAAGAGAAAGGGGGTCCAAGCATGGCCATCTTTATTTAGATTTTTGTGAAGATAAAATATTATAAAAATTGGATTGTAACTATTCTGGGTGCCAGTTAATAAAGTATTGACTAATGATAAGTGATGCTATAAAATGTATTTGTCCGAAGATATGTTACCTTTTTTATCATGAAAGGTAGAAACAGACTCTTACCTTTTGTTGAGTATATCTGATCTATGCTACAGTCAGTTGTATTTTTACATGTCCATTTCTGGCTTTACACTAGGACACAAAATGATCCACTTCTGAAAAATTATTTTAAGCTACTAAATCTTCTTCCAGGTGTATGGAATATATTTAGCAACTGTAAAATAAAATTTCTTCTGTAATTCATGGTCCCTGGAATCTGAACATGATGCACTGGTGAATGCCACTACTTGTTGGACTGCTTGTAAATTCAGAATGAAAGTTTTATTAAAGAAAAATATACAGGGAATATCTAAGTATGCCAAATGCACTAATGTCCTATAGTGTCTATCAGACTGACCTTCAACTGCCCATGCTATTGCATCATATGAGTTATTTATTAGTAAGGTAAAAAGTTTATTTTTGATCGCTACAAATATATATAAACAAACGTGGTAGACTTATCCTGTAGTGAGAAAGGAAATGAACAGTATTTTGTTTGGAGAACCTCAGGCAAACCACATGTCATTTGTCATATCTGATTTATTACCCACAGGATCACATTACAGGGGAATTTCAAATCCTATAACAACATCCAAGGTCACATACTTTAAAAGGAAATATGTGGAAGAAGAGGATTTTCATCCACCACTCAGCAGCTGTACGCGTAAAGTATGTTTTTTAATAGACTTTTTTTTACTGAGCGTTTCAGATACTTAGTAACACTTGCTTGACTCATTTCCAGAAGTTGAACTACTCCACCCAAATGATGAGAATAATCCAGCTGTTTGCATAGAAACAAATAGTTCACACTTTTTTATTGTATTTTATTATTACTGTCATCACATAGTTTAAGAAACAAAGGGGTTTGTTCAGCTATAATAACAGTAAATACAAACACTCTGAATAACTTACTTTTCTAACAGGTTTTATTCATAAACAGTTAAACTGTGTTTACAGAGGTTACACTGGAGCTTACACACCAAAAATGCATAATGTAAATTTAACAAAAGTAAGCTCCAGGCTCTCCCATTTTTTCAGTACTCTTTTTCCAGGATTGCTAGGCTCAACATACCCTAGTGGGTATATAAATCCTACATAGAAACAGAATTATTTGAAAGGGGAATATATTCTACTCCAAAATTTAATCTTACTTATAAAATAAAAACCCTAACAACTCAAAACAAATTAAAAACCCAAACAACATATTTCTTTTCTAGAAAGGGGCCTGGGTGATGTTTAACAATTCATGGGAGATTTTAGAAAACTGTTTATGCTCCTGCTTATTAAGTGCTCAATCCTGCAAGGTACTGAGCTCCCTGCCCTGCACCTTGCTGGATCATGGCTGATTTCTCTGGCAGTGCTACGTTGTACATTTAGTATCTGAGATCTAGATAAACTTCCCCCAATATATTCTTTTATTGTAAAATCTGTTTGAATTAGTGCTTGTGAAAGGAACCACTCAGACAGCCCTGGAGATTGGAGTCCTCTCTCTGTCTATAGAATAGTTAAAGCAAGTGTAACACTGGTCGTCATCAGTGGGCAGAATAGAACCTGGGCCTCTGGAGCTTAGTGCATGAGTTTCTACTGCATGAACTAAAAACCACGTGGCTGTAAGCTAAGATTGAAGAGCAGATTTGTACTCTCTCTCTAAGTTGTCTTGGTGCCACTAGATGGGACAGAACACCACACCCAAGAAATGTGTGCGTGGGTTACACAAGGGCAGAGGCAGTGCAAGTTTCCCACAGAACCTTGTAGTGCATCTCAACCTTTACCCAGAGAGGCAAACGTTAGGGGTGAGAAGATAGTTCAGTCTCCCATTCTCCCATGGACTCCTTGCTGAGGAAGGATCCCAGTTATGTTGGTGATTTCTCTGGACAGCTTCACACTTGGAAATGCAGAGCAACTACTAAATCATTTCAGAAAGACCCTAGAACAGCCATTACAGAGTACCAATTTTCAATTATGCGAGCTGTGGGAGGAGGTTTGGGTGCTGGGTGCAGGCTCTGGGCTGCCCTGGGGCTGGGATGGGGGAGCCAGAGAGGAGGACTCCCCCAGCCATTTTCCCGCCGGCAGCAGTTTGCTCTGGGGGAGCGGGAGGCCCGGGACACTCCCTCCCTGGCCCGACACTCACCCAAGTCCCTGCATGCTGCTGCTCAGGAGGTCCAGCCAGGATAAGCCCCCTTCCCCCGAGTCAACTCGGATTTGCCTGCTGGGGGGAGAAGGGGCTGCCATGCGCCTCCTCACTCCACAGATGTAGCAGCTGCCTCAGCCTGCCCCCGGCGCCGCTCCCTTGTAGCCAGCAGTGGCCAGTGAGGGAGCACAGTGGAGAGCAGCAGGGATGTTCTGGGGAGGCATGCGGGGGCGGCAGCTGGGGCCGAGGGAGAAACCCAGCCCCGAACATTGGTGGAGCCAGGCCCCCCAGGCTCTGAATTTGCTGGAGTCTGGGTACCACAGGCCCATATAACTTTCCGCTCCTGCAGATGGTGGGAATTAGAGCAGCCTGATGTGTTTCTCCACAACTAGACAGATTACATTCTGTGCTAAAAATGGAAATTAGTTAATACTACTGGGAGTAACATTCACTACCCCTCTGCGCTTTGATTCCCATAGTAGGGGTCACAGAGCAGAGCCCATGGCCTCCTGGGAGTAGTAACCTGGCCATGCTGCCAATGCTGAGAAGGAAATCCTGGCAGGAGCCTAGAAGGGAGAGCAAATCTGTGTGCTTGTGGCCAGGGTTTTCCATAAATCCCCAGCCTCTTCTAGTTTCCTGACCTTGTTCCTGTCCAGCCACATTCCCACTAGACCCAGGGATTGTTGGGTGTAGTACTCAGCTCAACAGCTGCACTCCAGATGCCGCAGTGATATTCGATTGTTTTTACCACACTGCCAACATTTTTCTACACAATAGTGGGATAAAAGCGTTTTGACTAATAGACACTCCTCATTGTGGAGTAGGGAGACCAGAGAGCAAGTGTGAAAAATCGGGACGGGGGTGAGGGGGTAATAGGTGCCTATATAAGAAAAAGCCCCAAATATTGGGACTGTCCCTATAAAATTGGGACATCTGGTCACCCTATTGTGGAGGCCTATTTCATTGGTAGTTCTGACATTTGTTCCATCTGCACTGTTGTTACTTAGCAGGCCTTTGGTATGGAGGGCATGCAGGAGGAAGCCACCCTTCAGTCTGGTGGCTTTGGTGATGCCCAACAGTGGCTAGGGCCTGATCCCGGCTCTAGTCACATAAAAAAACACATCAGCTAAAACATTTCAGCGAAATTGCACAGTAGCTTTACAGTTTACACAGGATGCAACTAAAGAGCCAGTTGTTCACATCCAGTGTTTGGTCACTCGAAAGCCTACACATATCAAACACTTAGCTATTTGTCTCCCCAGTATGAGGGCACATCTGACATTCTGGCCATGAAAAATAGGGTCCCTCAACGCATGGGTGCACAAATTCAGAGGCCAAGCTGAGATCCCTAAGGAAATTTGGGCCACCCAAAATGTTAGCTGGATTTACATACTGCTGATAGGGTGCTTAACATGCTTCTTATTACATAAAGCAAAACACTCTAATCCCTTTTTTTGCCTCTTCTGTCTCTTTCGTTTTCAGACAGTTTCTGGTTTTGAGGAGCGGGCACACATTCTTTACATGTCTTTGGAAAAACTGAAATTTATTGATGATCCTGAAGTCTACCTACGGAGATCTGTCCTCATAAACAATTTGATGAAGAGAATCCATGGAGAAATTGTCATGCAAAACAACTGGTGCTTCTCTGCTTGCTCTTTTGGTGGTCCCTCATCACAAGAGTGGTTTATGGCTCAAGACTGTCCTTATAGAAAACGTCTTCGGATGGCAAAAGAGGAATGTGAAAAGTTCCATACTTGCTGCTTTTATCAAGAATGTGGCAGTCACTATTTAAATTTACCCTTCTCTGTTAATGCTAATGGGGAGAATTCTTCTTCCTCTTCTTCCTCCTCCTCCTCCTCCTCTTCCTCATCCTCCCCTATATCTTTGCCAAGTTGTTCCCACCAGGTGGATTATGGCATCAGCAGTGCCCCTGTTTACAGGAGTGATGACCAGATTCTTGCTAACGAAATATTCATTACTAATGCCAAGTCTCATGGTAATCAGGAAAAGGCAAAATTAAATGATGAGAAAGGAGATAACGAAACTGATCAAGCTGGTATCACTCTAAACTGTGAACCTATGAAAGGCGACCTTGCTCTTGAATGTAAAGGCAAATTTTATGATTATTTTGAGACTGGATGTAATGACAAGAGCAACATAAATGAATCTTGGAAAAAGTCCTTAAGGAAAAAGGAATCTTTACCAAGTAATAAAATGTGCTGCAGCAAAGGAAGTAAAATATGAGCCATCTTTTTTTGCTGTAACTTTGAAGCATGCACAGCATGTTATCTATCAACATTTTATTTGGAATGGATTTTTTATAGTTTTGTACAACTGATACAATCATGCCACAAACGTTGCATATAGTTTTAAATGACTGGAGAGCAGATTGCATAAAGCATCTGTATGATCTGCATCAGTGAGCTATTTATAAATATGGAGACTTCATAAAGAGCACAGTTGAATTACTGCTTACAACTATAGTTTAGCTTTTGTTACTGAAAATACCAATAAAACCAGATTGGGAAAACATACCCTTTTATATATATGCCCTCCCACATGGAGTCTGCCATTAATTAAGAGGAACCTCCATTATGTTTACCAATTAATTAGATGTTTGGTAAACAAATTGATATTACCAGCAAGGGTGCTCTGCTTCCTGTAACACAATATTTGTTGTGACAAAAGACTGGATACTATGGACTGGGATTAAACAGTTTCTACACTTGCATACCGACACTGTTAAATTCACATATTTAACAGTTTTGTACAACTGACAAAGATAGGATGTATTGTGAGGAAATACCTTTTTATGGGCTCTTAACCAGAAATACCACATACAGCTCAATCACTTGCACATTTTCAGCTCAGCTGTAATAATTAACGAGGCTTATGGTGGTTTGTTATTATACAGGGCAGGTTTTTTGGTGCCTTACTTTTTATCTTAATTTTTGCCAGCGTGAAAATTAAGTATAAAATCCGAGCTGCAGCAGGGATTTATTAACCTAAACGGAAAAAAAACCAGGATGGATCAATATTATTAGAAACCTGTAATCTTTGAAATACTGAGTTCGACTTCTTATTCAAACATTGCTATTCTTCCTTTTTGATGCTCTATTGCTTTTTGATTTGCTATCCTTAGGAAGGGATTTAAGAAACAATAGAGAGACGTGTCTTGTAAACAAGCACTAGATG
The DNA here is from genome assembly GCF_016161935.1 of Mauremys reevesii. Lineage (NCBI taxonomy): Eukaryota > Metazoa > Chordata > Testudines > Geoemydidae > Mauremys > Mauremys reevesii. Next base: position 42,926,933 of record NC_052625.1, read on the forward strand.
CTTGAGCATTTCTATGGCAACTGTCTGTTGCTGAGGATCTTTTTTTTTTTTTTTAAATTCTTCCATATAATGAAGTTCCTGAACCAATGGCATGCTTTATACTTTATTCTGTTTAGCATAATTTCTCTCTTTTAGATTGCAAAAGCATGTGGGGGTTTTCTATGACTTTTGCTGTTGATTTAAAACAAAACAAAAAGCACAATGTTAATAAATAACGTGGCGATAAGATTTTATCTGAAATAAATGTTTTAATTTTAAAAAAGATTATTTTGGAGAAACAGGGCTTGAAGTTTCAATGATTAAAGACAAAATTTGGTCATACTTAGGTACATCATTTAAAAATGCACATTTTTTAAAACATACATATTACATTTTTCAGGGGGTGATTAAGAATATGCTGGGTCCTGGATCCACCTAATTTTTGGATTCCACACCCACCTGGACAACTGTGGATGTGCTGTGCATACCAGCCAAATCCAAACCATAGATGACACCTTATTGCTGCCTGTCCTTGTCTGGGACATTGTGAATCCAAACAATAGCTCTTTCTCGCTGGTTCTTGCCTCAGGAACAATTAGCTGTGCTCATGCTGTCCATTGTTTACTAAGGGTGAAATTCACCCCTGTGAATGGAAGCAGCCCAGTTCCAAATTGGATGTAAGTGGGATTTAAGGAGTGCACAGACCTTGTGCTGGCACTCTGCACAGGGATAAATTTCACTCTAAGTGTATAGTCCGGCACTCATTTAAGTCACTGACATACCTATGGAGTTTAGTAGTGCAGAATCAGGTTCTGATTCACTGCTGCCTTGGGTTCCTCTTAGAATGTAGGCCATGGAGTCCAAAGAATCTCTCTTTATCTTCCCCTGCTGTTATTTTTCTTTATGGCAGGTAATATGTGTACCCTATAGTCAAGATTACAAATTGGGCATCTGTGATCAACACCTCCACTGGTCACTCTTGGCAGCTTGTCAACTGCTTTAGTTAAATAAAGTTACCTCAATATTTGCAGTATTTCCTACAGGAAGGATATTGAATGCCTAGGGAATTTTTCAAAAAACTGAGATAACCATTATTTAGTGATCTAAGACAAAACTGGCTTGTTTGTAAGGGTTATCCCTGTAACAGGAATCAAACAACAGAGAAAATAGGGATTACACCTGATTTCTCCAAGACAGAAGCTTTTTTATTATTAATAATAATATAAAATATAGATCTCATTCATACAGTGTATGAGTAGGATCATCATTTAGACATTTGTCCACAAGGACCAATTATTTAAAAGCTGATTTTCTTGTATTATAACCAGTTAGTCCAGTAATATCTGCTCTTTTTTCAGTATTTGATAAACATTTGATGTTTTAAGCGTAGCTATTAGATCCTTGTATACTAATGTGTTGTTGTAGTAAAGTGAGGTTTCCTTGGTACATATTTATTAAAATGAACCAAAATTCATTTTGATTTTACATCTTTAATGGCTGTTGGAGTCGTCCCCTAATCCTGCCCCAAGGAAAGATCATTTAATCAAATCGTTCCAATGTTGAAAAGGTTTAAATTACAATCAGTTCTTTTACCACAGATGCAGACCATTACAGAAGTCTAAACTGTCAATTTTTAGAACACTTTGGAACAGAATTTTAAGATATGCTGACAAATGTAAAGGGGTTGTTTGCGGCATAGGGCTGACATCTGGGATTGTACAGGTATAGCTACGGACAGAATTGGGCCAAACTTTGCAAACTACAGAATTCTCTTTGGGCCCAGTCATGCAGAGTGGGGAACACTTGTGAGGTGCTGAATGACATCAAGTCCCCTTGTGTTCAGCACTCTGGACAGGCAGGCCAATTTGAGAAAACTGCATCCAATGTATGAAGCCATAATGCCGTGGTATTAGTTTATGGGTCTTGTTTACACTCTGTTGAAATGTGGAATTATCTGAAACAATTCTATAATTATCTCTGTATATATAATGTATTTCTAAGCCACCTACCACCTTGGTATGTCTAAATGTTGGACAAAATTAAGACATATCAGAATTTATACAAAGATGGTGTTATTTTATCCGTTCTCTGAGAACAGCAATGTGGATTTAAGTGTTCCTTGATGTCTTTCCCCGACCCTTCTTTATAAACTATTACACGTGCTGAAAGTAAATATGTAGAACTCAACAGTGTACTAAACATTCCTGTTTGTTTTTCAAAGGGATGAGCTATTGTTCTGTTAAAGAGAAAAAGAGAAGTGTATCTGAAGCAACCCGGGTAAACTGTCAAAAATATAATAGCTATTGTTATGAGTTTCAGCTTAGAGATTCATAGTGGGTTTTGTAGTTTCATTTTTGGTTTGTAGTGCTTTAAGTTATACTAAGGACCTACACCAGACAGGGTCTTTTCCCTGTGACTATTCAGTACCAAAGCACTTTTCTTTCTATCACAAGTTTCCAACAATTGGTTCTTTTCCAACGTCATATTAATTCCCTTCTCTCTTATGTCTTATGTGGAGCTTAATGCATCTTCCCCAACTTGATACCAGTCTATCTGCTTGAGAGAACTGGTCAGAACTTCTTATCTATCAAGGAATTGTTTTCTTCTGCACCAAAAGATACTTTACTCATAGAATATAATTTTATAAAGCATTGAGACTTTCATCAGGCAATTCTATGCTTATATCTCAAGTCTTAGCATACAACAGAAAATAGAAATGGAACAAGGGTGTTTCTGTTGTTATGTCTATTTTACTGTTGATAAGAATAAAAGTGCTGTTTTATCTCCAGGATCACTTCCCAATAGATTATACATTTCCCATAGAAACGTATAGTATATTTCAGTTGAAAAAAGTACTGCACTTCTTTTCTAAAACGTACACAGTAACACTATTGTGCTTCATTCATACTTATTGCATTTGTTAAAGAGTTTACATTGTACAACTTCTCTGAGGATAGCTTGGAAAAATAGGTGGAGACACAGTTGTTTAGGTGTTTGAAGTGCATGCAGTGCAAGCATTTAAATATGGGCAGAGGACAAGTGTCCGTATCACTCAAATCACCGGCATAACTGGCACTAATTGGCAAGCTGGAGGGCAGTCTCAGCAGAGAGGGCAAAAGCTGAATGAGCCATGAAAGCGGAGCTAGCCTTTCACTACTAGAGATGATCCTCTCCAGAGCAAAGGTTGAGAGAAACTGCTATTTTCATCTGTGGAAAAGGTGAATAGGGAAATGTTATTTAGCCCTTTACATAACACAAGAACGAGGGGTCACCGAATGAAATTAATAGGCAGCAGGTTTAAAACAAACAAAAGGAAGTACATCTTCACAGAACTAACAGGCAGCCTGTGGAATTCATTACCAGGGGCTGTCATGAAGGCTAAAAGTATAACTGGGTTCAAAAAAGAGTTAGAAAGTTCACGGAGGATAAGTCTGTGGATGGCTATTAGCCAAGTTGGTCAGGGAGACAAACCCACGCCCCGGGTAGCCCTAAACATCGGACTGCAAGAAGCTGGGACTGGACAACAGGGGATGGATCACTCGATAATTGCCCTGTTCTGTTCATTCTCTCTGAAACATCTGGCACCAGCCACTGTTGGAAGACAGGATACTGGGCTAGATGGACTTGGTCTGACTCAGAATGGCCACTCTTAAGTTCTTATGTTTCATCATCCCATGGTCATTCTTCTTCCTTTTCCTCTTTTATCATATTTACCATATTATAAAATTTCCCTCTGATTCAAACTCTTGAACTTTTAGTCAGTGCTGTGCCTTTCACTGCCATACTTATTGGAAGATCCAGTTCTGCACAGCAGATACAATGAACAAGTTCAAAGATACAGGAAGACTAGAGTGTTTAAAAGGAGAATTAAATCGATAGGCCAGATTCACCGAGACATTCTTGTTGCTTTTTGCCAGTCTAGCAATACAAAGCAGTCGTAAACCCGGTTTAACTGTCTGGCTAAACTGGGTTTACAGCTAATTTATGTTGCCAGAATGAAACAAAGGAAGAGACTAGTATCGGTAAAACTAGCCCAATATTTTAAGTGGAGAAAGCAGGCTAAATTCTGCACTCAGTTACACTTATGCAATCTCATTGACTTCCTGAAATAAAGATGAAATCCAGCGGTGTAACTAAAAGCAATTTTTATTTTACAATCATAGAAATATAGGGATGGAAGGGACAGCATAGGTCAGCTAATACATCCCTCCACTCTGATGCAGGTTTAAGTTACTTACAATGTCCAGAATAGAAACTTGGGTAAATTTTATCAAAATGAATCATTCATTTCAATGGACAGTTTAAACTGCTATGAAATCTCTGATTTTTTTTTATTAAATAAATATCACAGTTATGCTAAAGAGCTCAAATGTATTTGTTCTCTTGTATTGTCCACTCATCTCCATGCAATTCATAAGAAGTGGAGCAATCCTTAGTTTATGAAGATAAAATCCAGTATACTCAGTGTAGTAATAAAAATATTTCACAGTGGTGTGAAACAGTAGTAATAAATTTCCTAGCAGTATAGACAGTATGTCTGCTAGAAGAACACAATTAAAGAAGTACTTGCAAAGAAATCATGTGGGAGGTTATAAAGATGTGAATCTTTCACAACAGCCAATGAGTCCAGTCAAGAGCACTTAGAATATACAGTAATTTCCTGTGTTTTTGAATATCACTTTTAAATTCTATGACATGGAAAAAGATGACTAAACTAAGGGAGTTTACACAAGTTCGCCTTGTGATGTTTGCAAACTATCTCTGTGAGGTCCATTTTCTCTAATGTAAACATCACTCCGGCATTGTGCCCAGAGCTTCTGCATCAGTTAATCCAGCACAGATTAATTTTGAAAATGTGAGATATGTTTCAGAGGCCATGTAAGGCAGTGTTTTAGCCCTAGTGAGTTGAGCAAAGATCACTTTTGGGTGCGGAGGGACTCCTTAGTGGGTTGGAATGAAAACCCCACCCCTTTTGGCTCTCCACAGAGTGGGTAAAACAAAGCTGCTGCTGCTGTGAGGCCAGGCTGAATTCACCACAGAGGGTCTGTGGCTTTTTATATCAGAGAAGCCTGTGGTAAGGTATGGAATGTCTCGGATCAGACATGTGAACCCAGCTGAGTGATTATGCAGATACTGCTGCAGTCAGAACTGTGCAGCTTTCTGTTGCTTTCTCAAGCTTTTATGCTATGGAATGCTGTAGATAATTTATGATACTGCAAATGCAGCCCAGAGGCTGAAGGTGTTTTAATGTTCCAGTTTTGCAGATGTCTCCAGAAAGATGGTGCGGACTTTATTCTCATGAGTCTCAGCAACTAAGCAAAGTTCTCCCACCAAATTCAGCTGGGCCCATAGGCCATGTATGCAAGTTTGCAAGCCTGTTTGAATTTTCAAAAGTTACTGTATAAACTGGTGCAAAAGCCCTTGCATTCAAGAGCCATACTGAACTGGGCAATGTGCTCAGTGAAAAGGCATAAGATCTCCGGTTAGGGTATCAGGCAAAATCAATAAGAAATGGTGTTTTACTTGGAAAATGACATCTCTTCTGCTATATGCAGTGTTGTTGTAGCCATGTTGGGCTAAGGATATTAGACAAGGTGGGTGAGGTAATATCTTGACCGGAAGCTAAAACTTTTCTCTCTCACCAACAGAAGATGGTTCAATAAAAGATATTAGCTCACCCACCTTATCTCTCCTGCTAGTTATTGCTCTCTGACAGCACCACATCATTGTCCAGTTTACAACAGAAAACATCTTTTCAGATGCACCAAGCATGCAGAAACAAGACAAACAGACCTCTTGAGGTCTGTTCATTTCATTCTTCCTCTGAGCACAGCATTTTCCTTGAGGAATGCAAGGTAATGGCCATCTGTGATGGGGTATCCATCCCACACAAAGCCTGAATAGATAAAATAGGCCAATTAGCCAACAGGGCTGCACCTGGAGGGGAGCCAAGGACTGATAAGGCCTAATGGCTGATGAAGCCCTGCTGGGGGAGGAGCTGGGACAGGCTTATAAAGAGAAGAAGTTGGTGGTAAGAGAGGGTCTGCAGAGAGGTCTACAGTTGCTGTCTAGAGAGGTAGGAAAGAGTCCAGGGATATAGCAACAGGGTCAGAGCTTGAGCAGACCATGGCTGCTGGATGTAGTGTCTGTGTGCTGGAACCCAGAGCAGTGAGTGGGCCTGGATTACTCTCCTGGTCACCGGGGAAAATGGTACAATCTGGGAAGTGGATTGGAAGAGTGTCTTGTAGCAGATAGATCATTTGGCTGGTGTGCCTTTGTAACCCCAGAAAGGGACCTGACCAGAGGGCTGAGTCATGAAGAGGGAGTAACTTGAATCCAGAAAGTGAGAGACACTACATAGTGAGCAACCAAAGGAGGGGGCATCAGACCAGTTGAGAGCTAATCTCCAGATGAGCCACAAGCCACAGTAGTAAGTAGTAAACCCTGTGATACTAACTGCTTCATGTGCCCTATATGCCTCTTAAAGCAGTTAAAGGCACTGACAGTTTCTAAGCAACATGACAGTCACATAGGCTTGCCCAAGACATTCATTACTATCCAATAATTATTAATATATTGGGCGAATCCTCAGATGTGAATCCATGTAGCTCCACAGACTTTGATAAAGCTATGCCTATTCATACCAGCTGACAGGATGGCCCAGTAGTTATAATTTTTGTCCTTTCCTCCTCTTAACCAGACATATGGTACAAATAAAAAAAAGACACTTCCCATAGACCAATGCCACCTTAATTGCTTTCTGAGACAGATTCCTGCATGTCTCAGCTCAGTTTTTGTATTTATTGGCATTCTTTCCCCATGACATTCAGAAAAGGTCACCAGATTCTTTTCAAAATCACCTGGTTTATTTTTTAACCTCAAAATCATACCTATATATGTAGGTATCGATGGCTATCTGTGCTGTGATCTATTCAGGCATTGAGGTATACCCCTAACATCATTATGAGACTCTTTGCCACCATCAGTCATTCTCTTAGCCATCATTATTTTAGGGCAAATTCCTGCTCACCTTACTCATGACCAGATCTACTGCCTACAAATCACTTTCTTAGCCATCTGGCTACCACAAGTTCACTTCTGTGAGTAAGGTGATCAGCAGTTGACTTAAAACTTTAGTGGTCCTTTACTTTGCGAGTAGCCAGCTGATATACACAGGGTTAGTGATGTGTGGATTCATTTTGTAAATGTTATGTAAGGTCAGTAACACTCTTGCCCCACGTTTCTCTGAAATTGATTTCAGTGCATGTTTCTACAGCTAGCTGCATTTTTCAAACATTTCCCCTGTATGTTGTTTTCCTGTAAACTTAACTTGAATAACTTCTGAAATCTTAAATTGCATAGATTTTAATTTTGGATCCCTGAAGACTGAGTAAATATTATTCCTTCTTTTGGCCCATTCCTCCTTGTTGCAAATATGGCTTAGTTTTACAGGGGGATTCATTAGTCTAAATTAGATGGGGTGTGATCTGAGTTACTACAGAGAATTCTTTCCTGGGTGCTGGCTGGTGAGTCTTGCTCACATGCTCAGGGTTTAACTGATTGCCATATTTGGGGTCGGGACGGAATTTTCCTCCAGGGCAGATTGGCAGAGGCCCTGGAGGTTTTTCGCCTTCCTCTGCAGCATGGGGCACGGGGCACTTGCTGGAGGATTCTCTGCAGCTTGAGGTCTTCAAACCACAATTTGAGGACTTCAGTAATTCAGACATAGGTTAGGGGTTTGTTACAGGAGTGGGTGGGTGAGATTCTGTGGCCTGCACTGTGCAGGAAGTCAGACTAGATGATCATAATGGTCCCTTCTGACCTTAAAGTCTATGAGCCTAAAGAGATCCGTTCCCTTTTGTATGCTCAAATCAAAATAGGGCATTTGGTGATTCTGCAGTGATGGGATTTGCCATGGAATCCTGCCCTCATCCCCTTGCCATTGACCAGTGCTCCAGTATCTAAGATTTTAAAATATGTCTTTAGTCCCCATAGTTGTGAAGACAACATTAAAAATTTGAACTGAGCATAAACTAATGCAGGGGTGTCTTCTTTAGGCTGCAGACAGCCTGAACCAATGGCACTATGTCATCTGAACTTACCCATTCAAGACAATGGCTTGTTAAGTCTGATACCGAAAGACGACAATCTTTTGTCAACGTTAACTATTTCACTGCTGATCATTATAAATGAGACACCCAGAAGAGTTTACCCCATCATCCCAATTGTCCTTTAAGTCCCCCAAGATGCCAAAAGACCCAGGTGGGCCCTGCCCAGCTATCTAAACCTCCATTTGCCCTTTGTCAACTTCTAACTTGCAGTTCTGTGTTGTCGATACAAAAATCTTGCTAAAATCTGAAGACGTGGGGACGGTATAAACTAAACTTAATATTGAAACGGGCTAGGGATTATTTATTGACATTTTGAATTTATTAAAACCTCACATTTTTAAGTTAAATGAAGTCCCCACAGAATTTCCAGTCATCTGCTGGAGTGCTACATGAGTCAGGTACCTTGCTGCAAAATTTAGACTTCCCTTGCTGTGGAATATTTGGGGTCTTGAAGGATTGTCTAGGGGGCTGGGATTCAGGCGATGTGCATGCAATTCCTGGCTCTGCCATGACTGCCTGTGTTACCTTGGGGAAGTCACTTAATCCCTCTCTTCCTCAATCCCCCAACTATAAATTCTCCTGGATAAGATTATTATGAGTATAAAAAAATGATAAATCTTCATGAATCACACCGAGGGGGGCCTCATAAGTACATAGAATATATGAGGTTTTGTAAGTGGTTTTGCCACACGGCCTCTTCTCAGCGCTGCTGACAAGGGGAATAAAGCGAGGGGGAGAAGAGAAAAAATGTAAATTATAGCATCACTGTAGGAAGGGGAGCATCATTTTTCATCCCCAGTGATCACTCCATGTGGCAGTGGGTGTGTAATGGGAAACTGTTGTTTTTCCTCTCTGCTTTGTTTACAGGTGCCAAGAAAGACTCGGCTTTTGCCCCTCAAGCTTAGTGGTAAGAAAACCTTTAGCAGCAGCAGGTAAAGAAAAAGGTTGCCCACTGGTTTCCTTCCTGTTTGATGGGCTGGCTGGCTCTTTGCAAGAGCGGCAGGGAAGAAATCATTAGCATAACAAAGAGCCATATTATAGCATTCCACTGTGCATTTCTGAGCTTTCAAATATCTTGACACATTTCGGATGTTACATAAATCTGAATTCCAGGTAGTACTAGACAAATTTATTACTAAACCCTTTCCTAAAAGCTAAAGCAATTTGAACACTCTTATTGACAATGGAGCTGTGACAATTGACCCCAGCTCAGGATCCGCCCCACAGAGAGGGGTTTGTTGAGCAAAAGTCTGAAGGCACTAGCTGCCATATTAATATTCTTTGCTTTGGACTTAATAAACTGTTACATTGGCCATATTCCCTGCATGCAGAGATTTTGCTGGTTTGTGTTATTTTGGCTAAACAAACCAGAAACCCCAGAGACTAGATTTTTTTTTCTTAACTTGGGTCTCCTGTAAACGTTTTATCCAGCTGCTTTGGCACACCCACTAGAACTGCTACCACTTCTTTGTCTCTTGTGTTTCATAGCCAAGGTTTGACATGTCTCCTCTTGCCTGTGGTTGGGATTCTGGATTGAGTCAGTTATTAAAGCCACGTGACCCCTTGTATAGCATGCACTGCAGTTAAAATGCAGTTCGTTTTAATCTGGCCTCTCATCATAACTGTACTATGTTTCCCCTGTTGGGTGCTGGCATCACCTGGCTAGTCTCTTGTGATGGCTCTATAGGTTGTTCCCTGTCAGGCTGGCTGTTGAGGGTAATTACATATACCAGGAGTTAGAGTAGGAGCAGAGAATGAAGCAAGAAAAGCAGGGATCAATGGTAAGGCTTCTTGAATCTGATCCTCCCCTGGGTCCGATGGCTGTCAGATATGTTTGCAGTGCACAGATGCATCGTGCTCTCAGACTGAGGGATTTAAAACCTAAACTGCATATGAGATTTTTCCTCTCCTATCCCTGGATCAAGAGTCCCTGACAGGGCAGAAGAGTAAATCCTAGATTAGGTGACTAGTTCTGTCAACCCCCTAGGCAGTATGTATTGCAGCAGGGGGCTATGTAAGCCCTGTCACCCACTTGTGTTATTTATTCATGTGAAACCTGAAAATACTTCACTAATATGCTCTGTGTAGGGATAACCTAGTCAAACAGGGATACACAGAGGCACTTTTGAAGCAAAAAGCATGCTGGATCATGTGAGACAGCCTTGATTGTGCGTTAAACAAGAGGCTTGTTGAACCAATGTAAAAGGTAACTGCAATATGTACAGATGAAGATGTGCTGTTCCTGGGCAGGTGAGGACAAAGAAAAGACACTGCAGTAAGATGTTATGGTTCTTAAGAGAGCATTTGCAGTAGATTTAAGAAGTTATTTGGCATGTTCAATTATAAATGATTATTGAAAACACCCTAGTGTTTAGGCTTTACAACTATGAATTAAAATGGATTACATTTTTATTTTCTAGGTAAATATTTAAGTTGGTGTTAATGGGACACTGTCAACTTAAAATTCACCCATCTATCTGAATTGTTCTACCTACTTCCTTTACAAGTAACTATGTAAATGACTATAACTGAAAGAGATTAGAGAGAAACATAATTGCATATAAGTTTATTTATTATGTGCACTTGACAGCACTTTGTATACAGTTGATTTCACTGCTTCCTCTGTTTGTTTGGGTCTTTCACACAGCAACAGAGGAGAGAGAATCTTCTCTCGCTCGCTCTTTTTTTTTTTTTTAAAGGAAAGTATAATTGTGAAAGCACACCACTTGGCAGAGGTCTGTGGGAGAGGGGAATGAGACTGCTTTAAACTTTTTTTTAATTGACTTGATTTGAAGTTGACTGCTTCCTTTTGAAGTTGAGATTACTTCTTAGTAGCCTCAGGGTGTAAAACCTTAACAGGAACGTTGACAATACTGAGAAAACAAGTATTAGAAAACCAGGAAGTTTGCTTAAAGTTATATCCTAAAGATTAGAAAGTATGGAGTAGGACGGTAAAGGTCGCCCAAACAACATTAATTCTACCCCTATACTGAAAAACCAGAAACACTGAGACAGCCTTGTCTGTCCATAACAAATATGAAGAGCTCTATATAGTTTGAAAGAGTTGTTCTCACCAACAGAGGTTTGTCCAATAAAAGACATAACTTCACTCACCTTGTTTCCATAAAAAAATATAGTTCATCTCATCAGAGAACAAAAATCAGAAGCACATACTCTGCATCGTACAGGGGTAGCACCATGTCTGGATTGCTTAGAATCAGGTTTAAGCTCTGCTGCTGAAATAGCACAGAACATGGTTTGTTCCTGTCTTTACTTATAGTTAATCTGGTTCAGATGCATGAATTTCTGGTACCTGTTATCAGCAGCTCACCCACCAGTAGGAAGAGAGCCTCATACTTGCAAACATTAGGTGGCTGTCAGAAGCAGATCTCCCACCCTCTCCACTGCACTCAAACCTGAGAGGCTTGCTGACACTACAGGTTATGTTGGTGTAACTTATGTTGCTCAGGAGTGTGAATAAGCCATCCCCAAGCGACATAAGTTACACCAACCTAAGCACTGGTGTGGAGAGCACTGTCAGTGAGAGAGCTTCTCTCCCTTGAACATAGCTACCACCTCTCATGGACGTGGTTTTATTATGCCAACAAGAGAGTTCTCTTCCCTCAGCACAGAGTGCCTTCACCAGATGCACTACAGTGGTGCAGCTGTAGCGCTTCTAGTGTAGATTAGCCCTATAGCTGCAGCTGTAACGCACACACCAGCTGGGTGTGGTGTTCTGTCCCATCTAGTGGCACTGAGACCACTTAAAGAGAGAGAGTTAAATGAGTCTGCTCTACAGTGTTAGCTAAGAGGCAGTTGGCTTTTAGCTCATGCAGTACAGGCTCATGCACTAAGCTCCAGAGGTCCCCAGTTCAATCCCACCCACTGACAACTGGGGTCTGTCAGTATTACATAGCCTCACTGAGATACCTAAGCTCTGTGCTCTGCATCAACACCCTGTTGGTTCCTGGTGTTTTGTACTCTGCTTCACTGGCTGAGAGAGTGTCAGACTCTCAGCTGTGAAGTAGGGAAGAAATACCTTCGTAATTTCCCTGCCCAATGCCAGAATGCCTAGGAAGTCTGCCCCGCTGCATGCCCTGATCCTGCTTTGTGGCATCACTCGGCGCTATTCTGATTTTGACAGAACTCATTTGCCTCTCCCCAACTACTGTCGCCTCCAAGCATGCAACTCAGGCTGCTAACATGAGAATGAATTGAGAATATCCACATGCAAATTGTCAGTCTTAACATTGAACAGCCAAGGTTTGTGGTGTTGAAATATATTTCTCTGCATCAACAATAATTCCTCCGCCCTGAATACCTGCTCCAAGATGTTTTCCATAAGCTGATAGCTGGTTTTTTGGTCTGAATTTCACTTTTCAGCAAACACGGAATTTGGAAAATGTAGAAGTATGGGGATCAACACCAACTACTTACATAGCTTTTTGAGATGATTGTGGTGTAATTAGCTATGTAACTGTTAGCCTTTGTTTTCTGTGAACTGTAACTTGAAACCTCTACGAACTCTGCTGTCTACACTATAGGCAATTCAGGTTTAGTTCAGAGTGAGCCTGGCAGTAGCTTGTGTGAGGAGACACACATCCTGTGCTCTCTCTCCTGTCCTAACCTTTGCTCTGTCTTGTTTTGGTGTTCTCTTAATCTAAAGTAGGGGTCATGGTGACTGAAACTAGATCTTCATTCTGTGCACAGAAAAACACAACAATAAAGTCAATTCTACATTATTCTGTGCAATACAATGAAGCATCCAGGACAAATATTTGGTTATTCCCCCCTTGTAAAATCTAATGTTGCTCCAGCATAAAATAGACCAGTAGAGTGAACATAAGAAAATAATTTATTTTCCCCTACCTTGCACCTGGTGTAGTAATTTACATCTATACAACGTCGTTGTACAATGGTACCTCATTAGAATTCTTCTTTTACCTTACATCAGTGATAGCATTTTAAAACCCCTTTGCACAGGTGTAAATGATTGCACAAGATGCCAGGTTGTGGAGAATCAGGCCCAGAATATCCAAGCTAGAGTAAGAACCCACCTTCTGTATTCCAGGGGGACTCAAGACGGGCCTTCACCCATCTCTCTTGCAGATAAAATATCCTGATTATGTAGAACTGTCAAAATTAAGCATGTTGAGAGACCTACACTTCCCACTCTGTCACATTAAGTTGCATTGATTCTCTAGTACTGCAGGTTCTGATCTCAGTCACATCAGGATAAATATTAAGTATCTCATCATGAGTCAGAAAAAGGAGCAGGACATGGCATGATGAGAGTCAACCTTCAAGCTGAAGGAAAAAAATAGATCAATTTAATGGAAACGTCGAAGGGCGTAATGCCAAGGAGCTCTATCCACCCCATGCACATGTCTGTGGTATCTGAGCACAGTATCTCCGAGTAGGCAGCAAATGAGGTGTGAGCTTGCAATGTGCCATGGCATGGCAAAAAAGACAGCACAGAAGCAACCGATTACGTTACAGGGATCTGCCAGTCTCTCTCTACATGGCACTTTTCAGATCATCCCCTGGGATACTATGGTCTATAGTGGGTACTTAACTATGGTAAATGGGACAGGATGGGACAGGCAGAAAAGAGCTAAGCCCTGCCTGCCTGTCACATGATTCAGCGGGTCTTTAAGGGAAGAGGTGTCTCTCTTTTCCAGGGGAAGAGAGGTGCAAGGGGAAAGGCCTCTGGCCTCTGCAGCCCATTCTGGGGAATAGCTTTGGTTTCTTGTTTTGTGTTTGAATTAATGAATCATGTCCTGAGGAAGGGTCTAAAAGAGACTTGGGCATGGTGCTGAATTCTTCCTGAGCTGCTGAGGGAGCTTACAGTAAAAATGTTGGCAAGCCAGTGGAAATACAGTGAAAAGCAACAAACCACCAATGGACTAGTGTGACTGATTAATGGGGAAAGGCAGGGCTGGATTATGACGTTCTGAGGCCCTAAGCTATGTCGAGTGTAAGAAGGCCCATACCATAAAAAACAAATTTATTATTTTCACAGGACATTGACTATATAAACACGAAAGCTTTATATTTGCATATATACAAAGGCAAAGTTGTCAAAATAGAATAAGAATCTTCATATTCATCAGCCCTCTCTGTAACAATGACATCATGACAGAAATCAATTTGACACAAATTCTTTGCACTAATTGCATATGTAAGTAAAGTAGAAGTAAAAAATACAGTAAATAATACAGTTTACTAGAAGAGTTCTCAGTAAATTTTTCTTCTCTGTTGGGGCATTTAAATTGTGGAATTCCTTGTCTGACTACGCAGTGAGACTTAGAGGATATAATATGGCAATAGATGATATAGGATGCGGATAACCCACAAGCTGAAAGCTCAACTATTAGTTTCCATTGATATGAATTATACCCAATAAATTAATTTGTTTTGCTTTTATAGAAGGTTATACTGAATTACCTAATATTGGTTCTAAAATTAGTAGCAGACATTTTTATTGAAACCAGTAAAATATTTAATTTTATATTATAAATATTGAGATTTATATATCTATACAACACAAATAATATATATACTGAAAACCTGTGTTATTTAACCAGGATATTCCTGTGGAAGTTAGTGTTATTTTGTTTATGTTCTCACAGGAAAACAAGAGAGGATATATAATTTTTTTAATACCATGAATAAGGAAAATTATCCTGTTTTCATATGAATAAATGAAAAAAACATTTGATTAATTATGTTAGGGAAATACAAAGTTTATCCAGACTATATATAACATATATTTACAAATGTTTATTGTGATTTAATTGTTTCAGAGCAAAAATTAATTGTTGGGATTTTTCTTTTGCCATACTATAAAAATACAATGTAGTATGCATATGATATGTGATTTATACATCTAGATAAGAATTTTTACATAGCATACTACCTATACTAAAATATTATATTGTGTGGTCCAAACCCGCTGAGCAGAAAATCAGTCTTTTTTCTAGGCAGACATCTCTCTTCGCTTTCGCTTCTCTATCCTCTGTCTCCTCCAGGAGTAAACACTTTGGACACAGAGTGACAACAAGCTACATGCGCGGAAGAGAGAGAATGACTGACTCTAGACAGTCATTGAGAGAGTGAGAAAAACTACCCTATATTCAAGCAAATATAATGATTATTATAGGCTTTCATAACTTATAAATCATATATGCACATAGTTTAAAATAACTTGCTCACCAAGTACTCAGAATACTTTGATATATATGTATATCTTCCCTCACTTCTCTCAAAACCCGCTATTTATCCTTTCGTCAGCACTGTTCGATATTTACTGTAAAGGTTCCTGAAACTGACAGAGGGAAGCCAACACAAATTTATCCTCCTCAAGATCCACTCGACCCAAGTCCATAAGACGATCACCTGCAAACTCAAACATGTGAAGCATGGAGAGCGCATGAAGCAGAAAGCGGCGTGCGCACTAAAACACACAGTTGTACGTATGTACAGATCAAAAGAAGTAAGAACCCACTAACATACAAGTATGAGGTTGGCAGGATTGCTTCACAACACTGCTATCTCCAACCTCACTGCTGATAAAAATCGGGAAAAATGTGAGATTATTTATTTATGTAAATAAGTTATGAAGGCACGGTCAGAATTTTACCAGTAGCAGCTGGCCAACAAAATGCTGCTTTGGGAGACTGATAACAGACTTACTTGTAGAAATATAATTTTACAAGTGCAATTATTGTTTTTTCTCAGTCCTGGCCTCTCACCTGTCAATAATGAACAATTAGTGAAGGATAGGATAAGGGTATTTGTGTAGCCAGATGTGTATATTTTTGTCATATTTGAATGAAAATATCTATATTTAGAGAGAATCTTCTTTTTCCCATATCTCCTTTATTTATCAACCGATTTTGATAAGATTGGAAATGGAGTCATTTTTTTCTTTTTTAGGGGCCCCTCATATTGCGAGGCCCTAAGGTGTAGCTTAGTTATCTTATACCTTAATCTGGCACTGGGGAAAGGCAAAAAGACCAAGCATGTATATGTCAGGTAAACAACTAATGGATAACATTCTACCGGTCTTTGGAGAGGTTAAAGACCAAATGGGAAGAAGGACTATTGAGGATGCTCCAAGGCTATAGCCAGGGGCGGCTCTACAAAGTAGGCTGCCCCAAGCAGCGCGGAGCGCTGCGCTGCCCTTCCCCAGTCCCGCGGCGGGTCCCCTCTTCCCGCGGCTCCGGCATCCTGGGAGGCGGCATTTGCTCGGTGGAGCTCCCGGCCGGCATGCCTGCGGCAGGTCCACGGAGCCGGGACGAGCGGACCTGCCGCAGTCATGCCTGCGGGAGCTCAACCGGAGCCGCGGGAAGGTCCGCTCGTCCCGGGCTCCGGTGGACCTGCCGCAGGCATGCCGGCGGGAGCTCCACCGGAGCCAAATGACGCCCTCCCCAGGATGCCGCCCCAAGCGGGCGCTTGGCCCGCTGGTGCCTAGAGCCGCCCCTGGCTATAGCTAGAAGCAGTGGGATGAAATAAGCAAAGAGAAATCTAGGCTGAATATCATGATATGTTTATTAATGGTGAGATCTGTCAGAGTGTGGAATAGCCTCAAAAGGGAAGCTGGGAAAGACTGTTTGCTTGAGTCATTTATAACTAGTCTGGACAAGGCGCTGAAGAATATGCTGTAAGGAACAATTCTGGGTCTGTCCTTAGGGAGGAACTACAATGACTAATAGTCCTTTTCCACCTTAATTTCTCTGATCCTGTAGTTAATCACCATATAGTATCTGTCTGATCTCCACTCAAAGTGAGTGAGCTCATTTCTTTTGTAAACAAACTATTTGTTAAAGTTACCTAGTAAATGGAACTTAATATTCCACCACATGGAAGAATGAATTGTATACTAAAGTTTAAACTAGAGATGGGGTCCAAGCCAAAACCACAGCCAAATTCTGGATCTGAATCCAAACTTGGTAGCTCTATATTGGGTGGAATTGAAATCCTGAATCTGAACACTCCTGAACCTGGGGATGAAGTACAGATCTGAATCTTTGTTTGGATTCAGCTTGTAATAGGGAGAGGTTTGAGCTGAATCCAGACAGGTTTTAGTTCAAGTCCATATAGAGTTTAAGATTCTATCCTTACTGCAGGCTAAATGTGGGTTAAGCAATCAAGTATTAATCAATGCACAGCAGCCTAACCCACTGGAGTGTGACCACACTGATATCAGTGCATTGCTGTCATGTCCCATGTCCACACTGGTGCTGTATCTGTCCATGAGAAGCAATACAGTTATCTGGGCATAGATCCTGTGATTCATAGCACCACAATTCACGGCGTAAGCATAGACTGTGCTTGTATTCACAGGGTGTTGTAGGTCAGCTTGTTTGCCCAGTCTGGAGATTGTGGGAGGAAATGGGCTAGGCCCAGGAAATTCATTTCCTGAGAGGGAGCCAGCTGGCGTTATGTGTCAAAGGTATGGATTCTGCTCATCCTAATAACTGGGGCCAACAGCTGCTGCTCTAGAGGCAGGCAGTATTTCTTTGGCATTTCTCTGCAGAAGCTGCTGCCAAGAGACAGTGGTGG
This sequence comes from Mauremys reevesii, assembly GCF_016161935.1. Classification (NCBI taxonomy): domain Eukaryota; kingdom Metazoa; phylum Chordata; order Testudines; family Geoemydidae; genus Mauremys; species Mauremys reevesii. Next base: position 42,944,590 of record NC_052625.1, read on the forward strand.
GTGTTTCAGAGGCAGCTTTTTTTCGCCCACAGAAGATGGAGGCAGTGGCCTGCAGTTATAAGCACAACAACAAGACCAGATCAGGACCACGTGGACATGGAGGAGTAGACTGAGCTGATGTTGTTCTTCATAGCAGACCATCCCCTATGCTGACTGTTGCTTCTGGACGAGGCTCACAAGCACTCAGGGTGGAACCACATTGTGATGGAAACATGGCATCACATCACAGAGGGGCCCAGAACTCCCACATGAGGAAAGCCACATTCCTGGAGCAGTGTGAGGCACTCGCTCTGGCCCTTGAGCAGCAGAACAGCCAGTTGAGAGAGCCAAAAATTGTCCAGAAGTACGTTGCTATTGCCTTGTGGAAGCTGCCAACCCCAGGCTGTTATAGATTTGTTGGCAACCTGTCTGCGGTAGGCAAATCCACAGCTGGCACTGTGGTCATGGAGGTTTCCAAGGCAATTTATACTGTGCTGGCCCCCAGGGTTGTAAAACTTGGAAATATTCTTGAAATAATTGCAGGATTTGAACAGATGAGGTTCCCGAGATGTGCAGGTGTGAGTGATGACAAGCATACACCCAGCCTTTGCCTGCCATTTCAAGCAAGCAAGTATATTAATAGGTAAGAATACTACTCCATAGTTATGCAGGTCCTTGTGGACCATCATGGCATATTCATGGTCACTTATATCAGATGCTCTGGGTGCATAATGCCAGGGAATTCAGGGCTGGACTCTTTCAGTATAGACAAGCTGGTACATTGTTCCTCCTAATGATAGTCATCAATAGGGTGTCCCTGACGACTGTGACTGTAGGTAACCCCATCCAACCTGCTGCTGCCACTCTGGTGGCTGAAGCTTTTCCTGACTTGGGTCCCCTGGACAAGCAGCAGGTGAACTACACACTGAGCAGGGGTGTCATTTCCAGTGTGGTGGAACGTGCCTGAGGCTGACCGACACTGCTTACGGACTTATTTGTACTACAGTGTGTTTAACACCATACCTTTGACTGGGGCATGTTGGGTGCTTCACCATACATGTGAGGACAAGGGGCAGTGCTGTGGGATGGAATGGATTGACGATAATATTTTGAGGTCTACTTACAGACAACCACCAAGTGCACCTCATACTGGCACAGGGTCTGTTAAAGCAAAGGCTGTAAGGGATGCCTTGTGTGCCTGCATTCTTGAGCTGCATGAAAAGTAAACTAGAGCTGATTAATGGGGTTGTCTGGCACATTAAGGCTGTTGCCTTGAAATCAAATGTAGTCTCTATGCATGAATTAAAGAAATAAATATTCCCTTCTCTAACTTTATTGAAACTAAAAGTGTGGGCAGACCAGCTAGTCTAACGTGGTTCAAAGGTGTGCAAAAAACTCCAAACAAGTATGAAACATTGATTTGTGACAAGGTTTTTGGTGTATCTGATCTCCTTCCCCTGCACTGGACCAGGCACAGAGTGCAGCAGATACTGCAGTTCCAAGGCTCATTGACTGGGTCCCTCAGGCATTGTTGTCTATAGCAGTGCTTCTCAAACCAGGGCTGCTGCTTGTTCAGGGAAAGCCCGTTGGGCCGGGTCAGTTTGTTTACCTGCCACGTCTGCAGGTTTGGCCAATTGCTGCTCCCACTGGCTGCAGTTCGCCACTCCAGGCCAATGGGGGCTGCAGGAAGTGGCATGGGCCAAGGAACGTGCTGGCCACCCTTTCTGCAGCCCCCATTGGCCTGGAGCGGTGAACCACGGCCAGTGGGAGCCGCGATCGGTCGAACCTGCAGACGCAGCAGGTAAACAAACCGGCCTGGCCTGCCAGGGGATTTCCCTGAACAAGTGGCAGCCCTAGTTTGAGAACCACTGATCTATAGGTTTTAGGATACAGTAATGTCAAGGTGAAGCCATGGGTTTGGGCACTGGTGGCATGGAGGTTTGCTGGGACTGTCTCATGAGCCTGAACAGTCTCTCAAATGTGTCTCTTTGAAATGTCATATTTCACTCTTTAATCTCCTAGTCATGGGGGAGAAATTCTGCCAGCAGCTTCTCAGGCTCCCTGTCTTCCTTCCTTCACTTCTCCAACTTGACACTATCCTTCTTTCTCTCTTCCTCCTGTTTCCTCCTTTACGGTGTGTGGATCAGTCCTTATGCACCTCCATGAGCAGGTAATCCTGGTTCTTTGCTTTGACCTCAAATTCCAATGCCTTTCACTGTCCATCAGTGGTCTCCTTGCTGTCCTCCCCTCCTTCCATGAGTATTCTGCTGTGGCAGAGGGTCCTGACTGACACAGGGGGAAAAGGTTCTAGGCTCTCAAACTTTTTCTCAGTGTACACAGCTGCAAATAAAAAGTATCAACTTTTAGCTCTAAAGAATGCAGTTCCTTTTATTGATTCTCCCACCCAGCAAAATTCTGCCTGGCATGAAGCTTTGTGAAGGGCTGTTCCCAGGAAAAAGAAATTGTGAGTTAATTTTACATTCCAACTCTCCCAAAACCGGACATAGAGGAGTCCAGGTCCTGGGAGGCAGAGCAGTATTAGCAAGTATGTCAAAACCTTTTCAGGCTGCTGCTTACAAGCCGTGGTCCTGCCTGAGATTCCCGAATGGAAAAGGCAGCAGTTATTACTTATTCTAAGCCTTGGGAAGGAGCCTTTCCAGCTCTGCAAGGACAAATCTTTCTGCGTTCTGTGACAGATGAACTGATAAATGACTGGAAAGGATTTGTCCATTACAAGGGAAGCAGAGGGAGGTTTGCCTTATGATGGAATCTCAGAGACTGCCTGGAATTTTTACTGAGCAAAAAATTCTATTTGATTACTCTCCAGGAATGGAACACAATCAGATCAGTAATAAAACAGCTTTTGCACTAGTGAGAGGGTGCTTTAACGTGCTGAGGTATTCTGTTGCTAGTGCCTTTAAGGACTGTGTTATGCCAAGTTACATTTTTCCTGGACTGTAGCCACAAAGCTTTTTACTTTTCTGTTAATAAAATGCTATCACATGAAGCCACTGTAACCTATTGGTTTGCAGAGGGTTTTTTCTCTGCTTGTCTGCCATTTTGAGTAGCGTGGTTGGAATTGGAGTGAATGAGGAATGGAAGTGGTGGTGCACAAGTGTAATGACACTGCATCTGCCCACAACTAAAGCAGCAGCATCCAAATATTTCATAATATATTTCAAAACAATAGGAAGAAGGCCCCAGCTGCGATGCTACCCTGGTGTTTCTCTATGGGGTTCATTCACTCTGATGTTCTTCCTGGTCCAGACCAAGGAAGACATCCTGTAATCTGGGGGCTGCGGTCCTCTCCCTTTCTGGGACGGTTGTCTGAGTGGCTGAGGAGGTGTCTATGTCCTCAGGGGCATCAACAAAGTTTGAAACCCACATGACGAAATGGGGCTCCGTGCTCAGCATGCCTCTCAGAACATGGCCCAGCTCATTGTAGAGCAGGGAAGTTGTTGGGCAGCTCCTGATTTGGAATTATCCTTCCAATACTTCACCTCGAGCCCCTTCATCCTCTCCCTGTACTGCTGTCCGGTCTACTTGATCCAAGAGATAATGTTGTGTCTCTTTGAGCACCTCAAGTCATGGTCTTTGCTAAAGATGCACCAAGATACTGATGTCAGCTTCTGACCAGGTGGCTGCAATATTGGGCATTCTTCTGCTGTATTGAACACTGGAAATGAATGAGATTGAATCTGGAGAAAGAGCAAGCAGTGTGGGACCAAGAATGCTGAACAGAGGCACTTGAAGAGCCAGGGTCAGAACAAAGGTAGATGGCATGTGAGAAGGAACTAGAGAACCATCATCTACTAATTGTTGAGACTGGGTTTGGCTGCATGTTTTCACTGAAGTTACTTTGGATACACAGAATAATTTAACTCAGGGTCTGCCCTATACCTCAGGGCATGGTGGCTGCCTTACCACGTGGCACAGGCAGAGGTATGGGATGTGTGCACACAGAGCATGTTATGGAGAAGTCCTGTGGTTGAATGCAAGGTAAATCTACAGCGAAGACAACGTCTTAATCCTAGCCTCCAATCACTATGAGGTGAAAGATGTTTGTTTTAAAAGCAGCAGAACAGACTGACTTAGGAACAGTGGAAGTAGCGTGCACATGTCCCAGGCAGAATTTGCCTCTTATTTGTGGAACCTGAAATCTAGTAGTATCTCTTGTGTCTACAGCTGACAACAAAAGCCAATAAATAAATAAATAATCCCCATACACGTTCTGGGCTCTAAACTGTCCTAGATCTCCTTATTGGTGGGTCATAGGGCAGGGGAACTTTAAAGATGGGGATGTTACCAGGCCATGCTCAACCAGCACAAAAGTACTAATGATTATTATGGTTTTTATATTACTTTGTATTAAAGTAGTACTCATTTGATTACCTGACTGCCAACACTGTCCAGAACCCCTGCGGGGAGAGAGAGTCAGTTGAAACCACACAAGGCTGTTTGCACATAAAGTCATTGCCTTATGATCAGTGCCTCTCTCTCCAAATCCCTGCTCTGAGGCTCAGAAAAATCAACCACTGCACCCCACCCCCACCAGCTGGACCCTCCCCTTTGCCTCGCAGGTGCTCCCACCATCAGTACAACGTGACCCCCTTAGCCCATAAGCCACTACACCCACCCCTTCCCAGAAACCTCAGCTCTCAAGGAAGCCCCACCTCCCCCACCATACGGGTGAGCCTCAGGTCCATCTGTCCTGCTTCCTGGTCCTCGGTGCCAAGAGAAGCAGGAGCAGTTTAGCTGCATTTTTGGCATCCTGAGGGACAAGAACACAGAGCAGGACACAAGTGTTGTGCCATGCCAACAGCACACCCAGCCATATGATACCGTGCAAGGTACTTACAAGATTGTGTGGCAGCTGGCACTGCTGTGTGTGCACACAGCTTACAATTGGGAGGAGGGGGAGAGAGGCACATATTCACTGGCAACCAGCGGTGCAGTAAAAAACAAACCAACCAGCCAGGTGGCAACCACAGCTGACTTTTTGTGACAAGGCATGGTGGTCCTTTAAGATGGACTCCAGCTCTAGCAGTGCCCTTTTCCTGCTTTTAGCCCAGAGGAGGCAGGTGGAAATTGTAGGCCTGTACAGTGAGGCATGCTGGGAAGTGTGTGTGGGGTGCGGGGGGGGAGGGGAAGGTTATATAACTAACTTCCCTCTCTCAGAAGGGGGAGAGGATGTGGAAAGAGCAGACATGCTTGATCTTTCCACTGAAATGACATGGTGGGAGCTAGAAGAAGCGCTGAAGCCTCATGAAAGAGGTAAATGCTGGGAAGGTGGCTCTGACATAGCCTTAGGAGGAAGCTGTTTAGATTTACTGGCTTTGTGGAACTTTTGTTGTGTGTAGGGGAATCTGGTATTAGGAGCCCAGAGTGGGAGAAAAAGTTGGAACAAGGTAGAGGAAACAGCCTTGGGCAAAGGAGCAGTGTGGGCTGGAGGCCCAGAGTGATCATCTTCTTGTTTCTTAGGGAACTGAGCCCAGACCATGCCCAAGTGGGAGCTGAATGCAACCCCCTAGTGAGAAGCTTGAAACCCAGATGAAGACTGACTTGGATTTGCTATGTTTGATGTTGGCTCTTAGATAGAGGTGGAATTTTGGGTTAGCTGGACAGCTAACTTAACATTCTGCTGAGGAAAACTGAGGAAGTGAGCATGCTACTATGTTAATAAGTAAGAGTCCTTCACGCCATAGTTGTCCTGCACAGTTACTGAAGAGAACAAAGTTAAGCCCGTTTAATAGTGTAAGCGAAGTGATATTAAGTCCCAGCAGCCCGTGAAGTGGAATCAGATGCATCTTGGCTCCCACAGACATTAACAAAACTACAGGATCTGAACAACATGATCTTCATCAAACAAGTCCCCAGAAGCAGCCTATCCTCTTGTGCACAAACATAAATGACAATAAAGCCTCTCTAGCTCCGTCAGTAAAGCCTGGTGGTGGACTCTTGTGCTGTGTATACTGAACTTTAGTTTGCAGCTGTAGTGCAATGTGACTTTCCTGTCTGCAGGAGTTAGGAATCAGTGATGCTTTGCCATTGTCTTTTTCTATTATGCTCATTTGTATGCAATACCAATAGCTTTAGAAATATTTTTTAGCTTAATTTTCCCATGACTTCTATTTGAGTCCTTGATTCAAAAAGGTATTTAAAGATAGGCGTGTGCTTAGGCAGACCTTTCTGAGTTGGGCCCTTACTGTACATGTGTAGCTTTGCAGATGGTTAATCTTATAATCGATATGAGCATGAATCAAAATGCTGCATCCAAACACCTCTCTGAGATTTCAGATCAGGATCCAAATTCTGTACTTGGAGCACACCTCTACTTTATAATAATGCTACTGCTAACCAACCAGGATATTAAATGGCATCGAAGTGTGGCCATGAGCTAAAGATTTTGTCAGTCAGGTTTAAACTTTGCGTTTTCAAATCCAAAGCTTTGCATAGTGCACAAATTCTAGGGTAAATGTAAATAGCATTTGTCTGGAGGATTAGCTGTCTCTTGTCCAGAAATGCCACACCTTGTAATTAAAGAAGAGGCTGTTAGTATGTGACATAGGAATGTGTAGGGTGTGGGCCATCTCGGATTTACAGGCTATAGCATTTATGAAAGAGACTAAACCCTGTTTAGAGTTACAAAGGTGGTAAAACCTTTGTTTAAATATAACATTGCTTTGAAAATCTGGCAAACCTCTGGTGGGAGAATGTGGTTGCAAGTAAGTTCTTGCTAGAGAAAAAACTCCAGGAAAAATGCAGTAGTATTACTCCAATAGCTGCTGAGCTGATCATTTCTCTTTGTGTGCAGTAACAAGATAACACTGTGCAGGTTGCACATAAATATATATATATTAGTTGGTTACAGGGAGTTACAAAGTTAGGCTGCATGTTGTAGATCAACTTCATAATTGCACCTTTGATCCAAAAAGCATGAGTGAACCTTAGTGCCAAAATAAATGCAACAAGAGCACTTCATTTGTGTTTAAAAAAAATCTGATGAAAACTGAGCATAAACACGGGGCTCAGGAAGTCACTTCGGTAGTGCTCTTCTTTTTTTTTTCTTCTCCATTGAGTGATTAGACACTGAGATACTTACAGCCTTGCAGAATAATGTTATTTACATTTGTCAACTCACACCTAAACATTCATGTTATAAGGGGAATCCCTGTAGATTAATTCAGTGTATTTTTTGACTAAACGTCTGGCTCAATAAAAAATATGAGTTAACCAGAAAAGGCATAGTGGATTAAAACTCAAAGAACATTCTTTCTGTGCTAGGCAGAACTGCTAGTGGTTGCTATGCATGAAAAATATCATTCATCCATATGCAAGTTCCAGTGGAGAGTCAGCCTCCAGATTCACACTGGCCTGCACAATACTCACAGTTCCTCAAATGGAGAGGAGGAGGTAGGGGGTATGTGTGTTATGGTGTGCCTGAATTGGCAAAAGTGCAGAACTGTATTAGATATGCTACCAGGGCATGCGAAAACCAGGAGAGACATATACTTGCTAATCCACAAACTCTGGTAACTTGCAATGGGTCTCACCATTGTGAGGGCAAATTATAGAGGTTTTATTGCATGGGGATCTGAATGACTACACTGTCGCTTTGCACTGGTGTAAGGTATTGATTCTAAAAGAACCACAAAAATCCTCTCCTCTGAAAATGACCAGATTTTCAATGGAATAAAACAAGAAGAGGAGTTTACCATAGTATTGTGAGTGAAGGGTGCGGTAGTTGATTCACAATTTTGAAGTCCTGAAGGGACCATTATGATCACATAGCTTGACCTCAGTTGGATGGTGTTTTCCTTCCATGCTGTTATTGGTTGTGGCATTACAGCAATACTGGTTTGGGGCCACATTGCTCACCTATGTAGCAGCTGGGCACAAAAGGTTGGGGATGCTGCAAGAAATCTCTTCCTCTTGACAGCAGCCAGGCACAATCACAGTCCGCACACTCTCTGAGAACACACAGGGACTGCTCCCCCAGTAAAATTCCACAGCAGAGCACCCTCCAAAGGGAGGCAAATGGGCGGGAAGGGGCAGTGCCAGTGTCCCAACCCTATCCACAGTGGTTCAGTGCAGGCTTAGTGTACAAGGGGTAGGATGCTTCACTATCTGAAGGGCACAGCAGCAGGTGTCCCCCCGGAATGGCAGGGAACTCCAGGGCTCTCTGTACACCTCCTTACTACCAAGCAGGCTCAGTGCCTCAGTGAGTAAGCTGTTGTCTAAATTCCAGCTGTGTACATGTGAATAGTCTTTAGCTAGGTGTTTCAGGGTGTCTGTAATTGATTTTTGCCGGCGTTTGCAGAATCTGCAAAAACTTGTCCACAAGCTGGTTTGACTCTGACCAACACAATTCTTTGTGTGTTTTAGTTTGCATCAGATGCAGCCTGATTCTTGTATAAAAATTCCATGGGAAAATCCAGGAACGCCTGCATAGCTGATTTGGTATGGCACTGGCTTTAATTGTTTTCAGACTTCAGTTACGAAGGCCAAGAAACTAAAACCCAAATAATGTTTTATTTCTATCCCTTTGCAAATGGAGTCTCTGTGGAATGCATGACTGTAGCATTCAACCCTGTATGTAGAAAAGCGTTTTAAATGTCCTACAGATGCCTGCTCAGTAGTCTCCATATATTTATTGGGCCAGATCTTCTTTCATGCTCATGCAATTCCACTGGAGTTGGCTGAATAGCAAGGGCCAATGTCTGACTAGAATTTGGACCGCTGGCTCAATACCCCACCAACCAATCCAATACATGTTTGATTAAGAACTGGAAACTATATTTGGAATAACTAATGAAAATGGACCAAATTCTCCTGAACTATACTGGTACAACTTTCTGTCTTCAATGGAACTGAATGCCTCAAGGGGTTGGTAAGAAGACAGGAGTCCTTTGCTAGCCTGGATCTGTTCTAGGATGGAAGAGACTGAAAGTCATGGGTACCTGAAGATCCTGTGTGTAATAAGTTGGTGCTCTCAGTCCACATCAGTTGGCAGTCCCAGTGCCAGATCTATGTTTTGTTATTTGAAACAACATATGACCAAATCTTGAATTGAAACTATAACTCAATTTGTGGCTACACAGACCACTTGAGTTTCATGCTGAGCAGAATTTTATGTGAGCCGAATCTGTTCTGTAGACATATACCTCAATGATTTGCAGTTGTCATATATATTTTGACCCAAAGTATCAGGTTTCACTAGTATAATCTTCTGGCTTCAGGTGAGTTATGCCAGTCTAACTGAGATAGGGCTTGGCCATGTGTATACAAGCTATTTCAGAATTAATCTCAGTATTTTTTTAAGTCTTACAGCTCCAAATTGTTTAAGCCTTAGTTTAGCAATTATCTCTTTGCTGAAGTCAATGTGAGTCTTGCTCAATTAAGGAAAATGGCATTGGCCCAAAGAGTATTAAATGTATATTTGCATTAAAGAAGCCTTGGAGCAACTTGTCAAGACACTGCATTGGTAGGGCAGGACAAATTGCAGAAGTCAGTGATCTTTACTTTTCCCCGTTGTAATCACAAAAAGAAGGTGCAATTAAATTAGGGGGAGTCATTTTTGGCTGGCTTCTTGTGGTTTTCATTTTGTAAATCTTCTGTGTAGCCGAGCTAATCTGAAAATGGCAGGAAACTCCATTCTAGTTATTAAGAGACACTCAACATCTGCAGTCTAGCAGTACTGGCCAACTGTACATTTGGGACCCAACAGTCTAGGTACTGGTAAAACTGGTATCATCTAACCCTAATATAGTCATTTACAAGTTGATGGTGTTGTAAGCATGTCAACAGAGCAGCTCTCAAACACGGCATATTTTAAAACGAGAATTAGAGCACTAATCAAATGCTCAATTTTTGCTTTCCTGACCTACTTAATTAAAAAAGAGTCTAAAAATGGAAGGGCTGTTTAGTTTAACATGAAGACAGAGTTGGTTTTTTTCCCAACATCTGTGTCCAGAAAAGAAGAAAAATCCTGTTTTGACTGGCCTTCCTCCATCAGTCATTTTTTTTATTTCTTGTCTAAAGCAAAGTAAGTTACATAAACATTCCACCTCTTTCCATAAATTGGCTGCAGTTTCTGAACAATAGAGTTACTGTGAAAAGGAAAAAAAACCAACCACAGACACACCCCGCAACTGTTGGTCACACAGCCAAAGAGAACTAAAGACACATTCTTTGAAAGTACCAAAAAGGAAATTCATGGTCTTAAGGCAAGACCTTTTATGTTATGTTTGGAAGTGTTCCTCGTCCCCCCCCCCCCCCGCTTCTTTTTTAGCTTTCTTAATGGAACATGCTTGAGAAAGCAAAAGGGTTCTAGACAGAACTTTATTCTTTCTTAACGTGTTGATAATATTTGTCAGTACTCACTAAACGGTGAGTGGATATTGCAGAAAATTGAATTCTAGCACCTCAAAAAGAGGAAAAAACAAGCACAGTGTACTTACGTTGCACTAGTAAGGCTTCTGAGGCTTTCCTAGTCAAAAATATTTCACAGCTAAAAATAGATACGTTAAGACAGAAATGTCTGTTTTAATACTGGCAAGGCTGAGTTCTGGAATTGATAATCCTGGGATTACCATGGTGCCCTTCACTCAAGCACCTCAAAGTGAGGTAGGGAATTATTGTTATTATTGCAAATTTACAGCTGGGGAAATTGAGGCATAGAGAAACTAAGCGACTTGCCTTGTCACACAGCAAGGAAGAGGCAGAGCAAGGAATACTACCCAATCATCCTGATTTAAGGTCCTTTTCTGCATCTACTAGCCCGAACCGATTGTCAGATAAAATACACTGTTATTTGCCAGTGACTGATGGCACTCCTAGTTGGAGACTATAGGGCTGCAATACTGATGAGAATAAAACTACCATTGCTTTCATTGGGAATAGACTCGCATCAGGAGCCTGTTTATTTTTTTCATTTTTTTTTCCAAATGTGCAAAACAATCACAAGAATTGTGCATATAAATGACCAGTTAGGTGTCTGTCTGGTCTCTTGTCTCTTTGTATGCACAGCTATCACAACTGCATATGCAATCACAGTAACTGTGTGCAATTCTAAAATTGCTGCCCTATGTATATTCAGAATGGAGGTAGAAGGCTTGTCTTTAAGGCAACAATTATCTTAAGTTACTCTTCTCAAGCCAGCCTAACTCATGTAAAAGCAGCCATATTGCAAAACAATGCAAGCAGCATAGAGTAAATGGATCAGCATCTGATGAGTTGTCCTAACTCAAGCTGTAACCTTTAGCTGCATTCTCACAGCATTGTTAACTTGAGTATCAGAAGCACTCAAGCTTCAACCCCATGCCCCTGATATTCAAAATTCAGCTCATAACCCTTGATGGCCACGACCACTCAACGTGAGCTAGAGATTTTGGTATGTGGACAGCGGTTAGGCTAGGGGCAACATTCACATTCTACCTTGAGCTAATCATGCAGTGAAGACAACCCATGTGTGGTGTAAATTATTAGACTAATTATATATTTTACCCAGAAAGGGAGCTGTATTGAACAAATGTTACATTATTTAATAAATTTATCAAGATTATTGATCTGCTCTCAAGTCACCAGTGGAAAAATCTAAATAATGAAAATGACTAATCAAGAAAAAATTCTGAAAAATTAGGTTTGTTGAATTTTAGTAAATTAGATTCTATAGATGTATTTTGCAGATTTAATCTATAATAATTTCCTATACGTTACTTGTAGTACAGGAGCACCCACAAGTCTCTGCTAGGGTTGAGGCCCCATTATGACAAATGCTGTACGAACACTCAGGGAGACGCAATCCCTGACCCAAAGAGTTTACAACCCTCATTTTAAGATGAAACACAAGTGAGGAGCAGGAGGAAACATTAAAATCAGATAAATGTTATTAAAACCAAGATATACATGAACTAAGCCAAGTTTTTGTACTCTACTGTGACTTTCGGGTGCAGTAAGCAGCACACAGACTGAAAAGGTTAATTTTTTTCCTTCTGCCTGCCAAACTGTTTCTGTTTCACCCGTGGTGTCCAACTTTTCAATCCCTGAGTCAGTGTCTGAAGTCAAAACAACCAGCTGGGCCTCACAGAACCTCTTACTGTGGGAAAGCTCTGCTCAAAATGGCTGCATTGTTTCTCTGTAATCTTATACTTAGTGTTTAATATCCTTAGCAATTCACAGAATTCTCAGGACTGTGTTTTGGCCCTTTACCCTTGGGAAACCATGGGCTAAACAGTGTTAAGTTTTAGCTGTAATGCTATAAGGGCAAATGTCAAAGGAGTAAATGAACTGTTCCCTGCACACATTAATGTATTTGTAAATAGACCCTTTTTTTACTTAAATACATTTGTATTACAAATTTGAGCATCTACTTTTAATTTCGTGACAGATGAGTCACTTAAAACAGAATCCCACTCCCTATTAATATGAAAGACAAGATGCTGGAAGTATAGTATCCATCATAAAGAATATGACACAGTAACATCTACTAATCCAGTATATTTTGTCCTTTGATATTCAAATTGCCTCACAAAATTACTCACGGACATGGTATTCAGCATCTATTACGTTATAAAAATCCATATATAGGCAAAAAAGAAATATGACTAAGTAAGAACAGGAGTACAGGGAATAGGAAGAAACTGAGATTAAGAGCGTTCATATTTGTTTATCTATTTAGCTGAAGTCAATGGGAGTTTTGTCCTGAGGAAGGACTGTAAGGTTGGACTCTCTGAAAATATTGCTAGAGATAGAAAAAATGTAAGTTGCAGATGAGACTTTCAAATCATCAAATATACAAAGGAACCAGGCTGTCAAATGTTGGGCAATTAGAAAATGTGGGACCTTAATCAAAGCTGGGCTTGAGGTCTGCAGGCTCCAGGAGCACAGACAGCGTTTCAGCTGACTCAGTTTGCCTAACCCTAAAGAGCCACAAGAATGCAGGGCCAAATTGTTCCTGGCTCTTGGGTGGGTGTGGGAGGGCTCAAGGAATCTTCCCACAGCTTGCATAGCCTGCATAAGGGCCAGGAACAATGGCAGGCCTGGTATTCAGGGAAGTGCAGGGACTCGCCCTCCACACTCCCCAGGGGCCCTTGCCATCTGCCCCTCCACAGTAGTCCGTGGAGGGACTAGCACACTAGCAGGAGTATGCCCCAATGGGGGTCAGCGCAGGGTTTGCTCCTTGTGCATGCCTGGAAACGAAGGAAGGAATTCTGCACCAAGTAGAATGCTTGCCCGTTATATCACTAGGTAGTGTGGAGCCACCCCGCCCCCAGTACAGCACTTTGCTTTAAAGACACAATCAGCCCTTAGAGAGCCTTGGGCCTAATTCTACGGTCCTTGCACTGCCCAAATTTCCATTAACTTTACTGGGAATTTTAGGTGTTCATGGAGAGCTGGATAGAATTTCTGTACCAAGAATTTGAGGATAGTCATGTTAGGGCATATAATTTACCAGAGTGATTTCTGTTTAGTGCAGAGCTAGGAGCTGGAGGCCAGAAAATACTGAGTTTTGTGATAAAATTTTACTATCAGGCAGACATTGTAGGCCATATTTTCAAATGAGTTGTGTGCTGTTGCCCACGTCAATTTGCATGCACTTACTGCATAAATGCCCTGTGTGTGCATGTGTGTGTGTCTGACAGAGGTCATTGTTACTTAGTGGGAGGAAGCAGCCTCAAGAAGCAGTATGGTGCTAAGACTGAAGCCTAGCCTGTTTTAAACCCTGAGGCTGGAGTTGGATTGGCTGGAACTTCCCGCAGTAGGTGTCTGTTTTAGGGCTTCGCTACACTGGAGAGTTGCAGCGCTGGTGGTGGGCTTACAGCGCTGCAACTTAGTAACTGTCCACACCTGCAAGGCACATCCAGCGCTGCATCTCCCTGGCTGCAGCGCTGGCCGTACACCTGATCTGCCTCAGGTATAATGAGTGCAGCACTGGTGATGCAGCGCTGGAGAGCAAATGTAAACAGTGATTAATCTTACTATGCTGTAACTGACCTCCGGGACCTTCCCAAAATGCGTTAAGTACCAGATAACATTCTTTGTTTTGTTGTGATGCCTCTCTTTGTTTTGTTGTGAACTCTCCCGGAGCTGCTTATCTAAAAAACAAACACAGCTCCTGTTTGCTGTGAATGAAGCAGGCAGGGGGATGAATGTCTACAGCTAGTGTTTGCTTGAGGAGAGAAACAGCACGGCGGGGGGGGGGGGGAGAGAAAGGGAGTCCGTCGGAGCAGCTGCTTATCTGGTCTGCAGGCTATTTGCATTTAAGAGTGAATGAGGGGTCGAGGAAATGGTCAAATTTTGCAAGGCAGGGAGCTGACACAGAATTTGCAAGGCAGGCTTTGCAAGGCAGGGAGCTGACACACAGCGTCGGCTCCAAAAATCCACTCTCTCTCTCCCCCACTCCCTGTCACACTCCACCCCACCCCCCTCTTTTGAAAAGCATGTTGCAGCCACTTGAACGCTGGGATAGCTGCCCATAATGCACCATTCCCAACAGCACTGCAAATGCTGCAAATGTGGCCACACTGCAGCGCTGGTAGCTGTCAGTGTGGCCACATACCAGCGCTTTCCCTGCACAGCTGTATGAACACAGCTGTAACTCCCAGCGCTGCACATCTGCAAGTGTAGCCATGGCCTTAGTGGCCTGTCCTAATGTCTTACTGTGGCTGTCCTACTGTGGCCATCTCTGCAGGGTTTTTTGTGACATTGCGGAAGGAGGTGGTAGACACTCTAGTATTAAAATCCAGAATGAGGAAAGGCTGAGGAAGAAAAGCTTCAGGGAAACCTTGTGGGTGCAGGAAGGGGAAGGACTGAGAAGAGATAGAGCCTTGCAACACCCCACAGTTGCCGGCGTCTGTTCTTTATCTGCTTGTATCTCACTCTATGCTTGTATGATCAGTGACTCACTTTATACAGAAGGCCTGCAATCTTTAGGCAGAAATCAGTTTGACTATGGGTGAAATGAACACCTTTTTGTTTGTACCAAACTATCCATCTCTCTATTCCATTTGTGGGGGTAATCTTGAGATACCAGGTGACTGGGTATCAGTGTATGTGCAAATCAGGTAGCTAAGCAACTGGCATTGTGTGGTGTGTGTATGTGTGTAAATTAAGTGTGTGTAACTGCTGCACTTAACTGTAGAAGAACTGGTCCTTTTTATGAATTTTTCTCAAATAAAAGGTCTCTCTCTCTCTCTCTTTTTTAAAGAACATTAAATATACATTTCAAGTGTTTATTACTTAGGCTGCATGAAAAAATCCACGTAGCTTGCATGTTCCTAGGCTGTTCATTTTTGCATGATTCCCTCCCCCTTGTCTGTGAATGCCCATTGTAAAGCATAAGTATGTAGGCTCAGCCCCAAAAGGAGCAATTTGATCTTTAGAATTGTGGTTGCAGTAGCTTAATAATAAAGACCTGTTACTGTAACAATTGCTAAAGCCTTCCCCAGTTATTTGCTCAGGCACTATGTATGTAACACACAGACACGTCCTGTTTATTACCCAATACTCTGTCAGACAAAGCACAAATTTTAAGCAGCTGAGAAATTAAACAGATTAGGTTTATAGTTTTAAATGAAATGGGGAGAATCAAAGAGAGAAACAAAATGAGGACAGACATGAAAATATGTATAAAATGGCCAAGGCGCTGTAACTTCACTAAACTGAATTTAACAAGACAATAGACCCTGGCAGTGATTTTTAAACAGGGGGAAATGAAAGTAGTTTTTCCAGTTTCCCCTGTTCTTAGTACAGTACTCCAATAATCCTGAGTGTTCTAACTCTCCAAATGCAAGCAGGCCCACCTAATAACAAGGTGTGGTAGGCTTGTAAAATCCCAAGGCCTAAACAGGCCATCATTACCACATAAACTACTGTGCCAGACAATCTCTTCAACCTGTCATATTTGTACAATATGCCCAAGGGCATATCCAAAGAAGTGGAGGGTGGTTGAGTATCCCATGCATCCACAATGTTGTGCAAGGCCCTTAGTAGTTCCCAGGGAAGGGGAAGGCTATTGCCATTATGCCAGAAATTGACAGGCTTGTCAGAAGCCATTTCCCCATGTAAGTGGTGGCTTTGGCAGTCTATTTTTCTGTTGTTGGTTGTCCTGTGTTTCATTCTCTCTTTGTTCCTACTCTGCCCCAAGTTTTTCCTGCAAATGTTAACCTACATTCTACCAATTACTTCAAAATAATATACCATGTCACACAGTAGCTTCCTGGTATTCAGCAAAGTTCCAAAAAGCTACTATGAACCAGGTCATGATGTGAGATACTTATCACAAGCCATTTTATAAATCAATCCAAGCGATGTGTCACAAAAGTTTGACATGATACTCATATCTGGCCCCCTCTGATTCTGCAATATCCTTTCTGAGATGGAGTCTTGTCACCTGTCTCTGACCTCCCTCCAATTGTACTGCAAAGCTTCTTGCACTTTAGGGTTGCCAATTTTGGTTGGACGTATTCCTGGAGGTTTCATCACATGACATAATCTTTAATTAAATATTAATCTTTAATTCCTGGAGACACCAGAACAATCCTGGAGGGTTGGCAACCCAACTGTACTTTCTTCACTAGTGCTGGCTATCAGCGACAGTCTGGTGGAGAAGATGAAATCCAGGTCTGGTCCAGTATGTTAAGTCCCTATATTCCTCTGTCAAAAATTAAGTTAACAGAGTAAGGTGCAGGCAGTTTGTGGCATATGGTGATGTCTGTAAGACTTGGATGTTAACTCACTTCATTGACATCGTCTCTGGAAAACAGTCCAAATAGTTATTAAGAGTCTGAACAGTTCCTGTATACGCCTGATGATTTCTCCATAGCAAAAATGCAGAAGTCATGTGTTTATTTAATTAGATGAGTCTGAGGAAATTCAAGATGCTTTACTGAAAGGTGTTCTGAAAAACTACATCCACTTCATACTGCTCAGGAAGGTAGTTTAGCTCTTTATTTGCTCTCCAGAGCTTATCAGGAGACTACTGAGCCATCCTGAAGTTCAGTGCTACTAAAGCTTTTGTAGGAACAAAATTTTCAAGATGAACAGTCTGTAAGATTTATGTCCACTTCCTTTTCAAGGAAACTATTTGGCAAAGATAGACTTCGAGACTACTTTCCTACAAAAAAAGTACTCAAGAAATCTGTGGGAATTAACTCTACCCAGACATAGTGGGATTGGGCTGCATCTGAATGACTGACCCTCTAGATATCACATTTGCTGCATCACACGGATTTGTTCATTAGTCATGCTTTTGCTCAGATCACTATGGCACAGTTACAGGGTTTGTGGCATCTCTGACTCCTCTCGGGTTTGAGTGCATCTCTTTGGTCTCCAGCCTCAAGCCTTTACCTCTCCTGGGGTGGAATTACATAATTCTCCCACTTTAGACTCATCCCTGGGTCCTGGGCTACAGTCCCTCGTGATCAACCATGCTTACCCAAGCAGGTCCGAGTGTGATGGCACCTGCAGTCCTGCCCTTTGGGAGTTTGTGACCTGTGGTAAATAGTGACCAGATAGCCTTTGCCAACCAAAATATTGTTTAATCTTAACAGCAGGAACAAAGCATAACATAAGAGAAATTACTGTTAAAACAACAAAGTCTACACACATGACTGTTTTACCTAAGCCATTTCATCCTGTGAAGGCATCCTAGGAAGGCCTAGTTTCTTCAGAACCCTCCAACAGGGGGTTGTGTGTGTCAGTCTGTTTCCCCAAACAAATCCCAGACAACTGCCCCTTCCCTAGGAAGAGTCACTCGTATCCAGCCAGAAGCCCTCTGTCTCCTTTTCTTGGGCCTTCTGGCCCTGCTGCCCAAAACAGCTCAGCAGCATGTCAGAGGTAGATTTCAAAGCAAATGGCTCTTGAATTGTCCATTAAGTGTTGGTAGATGGGTAGCTATCTGAAGCCATATACTGTTTCCTGCCTACCAGCAGTCAGCTTCTTCTTGCATTTACCCCATGGATTCAGTAAACCCCCTTACAACAAGCAAACATACAGTATTCATAAATGATCAGAAAACAGCTCCAGGTCCATCACGCGCTATTCAACCTATACAAATCTTTGAAAAATGGCATTGTTCTGTATGAAATCAACACACACCCAGAATATTTGTCATTTCCTGAGTGTGGAAGCGATCATTTTTGGTTTGGAGAGACAAGATCGGTAATATCTGTTAGTGAACCAAATTCTGTTGGTGAAAGAGACTAGCTTTCCAGCTATGCAGAGCTCTTCTTTAGGTCTGTATAGCTCAAAAGCTTGTCTTTTTCACCAACAGAAGATATTACCTCATTACCTCATCCACTTTGTTTTGCTAATATCCTGGGACCAACAGGGCTACAACATCACTGCGAACATTTTTAGTTTGTCATTTGCCTCCCTTCCAAACCCTCCAAAAAGCAAACAAATACCATAATTTAAAGCACCACCAATGGCAGAAGTCTGGAAGGCTTTTAAATGATATTTATACTTGTTTTGTATAAAATAAAACTTTATTTTGTAACTTTTCTTGGGAGCTTATTTCCATAAACTTGCAATTGTCTTTTATATGCAAAGGGAAAAGAAAACCCTCCAAGGACTAGAATTCACTCAAATATTTGAGTATAACTGGCAAAAGTAAAACTAAAGTCTGTGCAAATAACCTTTTTCCCCAAAGAGAGTTCCATCAGTCACTGCCAATTAAATAAGTAATAGACACAACAAGTGCTTCAAATAAGCTTGTTTGGGGGGGTTCTCTCTACATGTGGTGTGAAATACAAGAGGTTTGGGGATTTTGTGTTAATTTGTCTTAGTATAAGCATGCTAGAATTACATGCCAGTTAGCAAAATGGAATTTCCCTAGACACAAACATATTGCAAAAAGTATCAGACAGGAGCTGAGTTTTAAATTAATGGAAAAAGTGGGATGGAATCTCACTGCCCGTTGGGTCATACAGGCCATATTCCACTGAAACACAGGGATGATGCATTGACATTGGCCCAGATTCTTGGCCTCTGCTCTGGCAACTTTGCAGCACAAAGAAACCAGACAGCTGCTCTAAAGGGGCAATTGAGTATTCTCCTCACATACAGGGGTGGCTCAGGCCCCAGCACGCCAAGAGCGTGCTTGGGGCGGCATGCCCCGGGGGGCGCTCTGCCGGTCGCCGGGAGGGCGGCAGGCAAGGTGCCTTCAGCGGCATGCCTGCGGAGGATCTGCTGGTCCCGCGGCTCTGGTGGACCTCCCGCAGGCATGCCTGTGGAGGGTCCGCTGGTCCCGCGGCTCCTTCGGTGGAGCCGCGGGACCAGCGGACCCTCCGCAGGCACGCCTGCGGGAGGTCCACCGGAGCTGCGGGACCGGCGACCGGCAGAGCACCCCCCGCGGCATGACGCCATGCTTGGGGCGGCAAAATGTCTAGAGCCACCCCTGCTCACATAGCAAGCTTTACTAGTCCTTCAGATAGGGGTGTATTGAAGGCCTGGAAGGGGCAGGGAGGAGTGGGTAGGGCTGGACTACACAGTGCTCTAGCTGGTCCTCAAATGGCAGAGTGGTTCCTATGGAGTTGGCAGAACTTGGAGCAGCCTGATTATGTTGGGAGTCCATTTCCCCCCTCAAATCTGGGCTCTAGTGTGCTTTGTTTTGCTTCAAATAGGCCTTATTAATAAGCGATGTAGTCTCATATTTGTTTCACAGATGTGTGAAAGCCCCAGCAGCGCAGAGGAAGGGAAGTCATAGGAAATCTGGTCATTGGTGAGGTACAGATAGCTGGTCAGAAAGCTCTCAGGCGAGACTCTGAATATAGCAATTAACACTTATGGTGATTAAAACTGATGGAAGCAGGTAACCTGAAAATCCAGAACTTTCCTGGAACACAATTCTAGGTGGTGTTGGAGACTTGGTAAGTGGCACTGTATTCTTTGCTGCCTGTTCTCAATTGTCAGGTTGTTCACCACATTTCCCCTGAAGCAGCTGAAGTTCAGTGATGGGTGGGAGCTGATTTAGTGAGTCTACCCACTAAATCAACCTCAGAATGCTCTCTGGTTGACTCCAGTACTCCACCAGAACAAGAAGAGTAACGTAAGTCGATGGGAGAGTGTCTTCCGTTGAGGCAGTGCGGTGTTGACACTTCGGTAAGCTGACCTAAGCTACGTCGACTCCACTACGTTATTCACATAGCTGGAGTAGCATAACTTAGGTTGACTTACCCCGGTAGTGTAGACAAGGCCATAGATTGCCAAGCACTATGGCCAAGGTTTCAAATAACTGGCCTCAGTCCACATGCAGGTTACCACCTAACCTTAGCTGACCCTTTTTTGGATTTTGCCCTCATGGACTGCTGTAGATGCATAGGAGGAGGGCAAAATGTTTGGCCTCTTGCCTGCTGCCCCACCTCCGCCAGGATGGATGCATGTTGGCAGAGAGAGGAGGAGGAGGGAAATTGGGATTATGCTAAACCTCTAGCTATTGCATAGACTAGACAACAGTGCTAGAAGAAGCTTTGCTTAGCAACACCCATGGAAAGACAAAGAATGGTGGGGAACTAGATCTCTTCTTCCAAGGCCAGCAACTTTCTCTAAGGAAATACTGCTGATCCTGAGGGTGGACCAAGCCCAGTGGAGTGCTCCATATATATGCTTGGAGTGAAGAGAAGAGGGAGGAAAAAGACAGTGAGTTCAGGAGGTGGAGAAACGTGTGCAGGAGAGAGCTCACTGTATGGTAAGGAGGTGGGATGGCAATGAGAAAGAGCTTGTAGATCCATAATGGAGGCCTGGATGACAAACACTGGTCCTCCTATGAGGTCTGGTCTTCTTTTATATGGGCCCTTAGCATTGGGATTCCCTTGTTCTGGGTGAACGGCCCTGTAGAAAAATCAGCTTCCATTTCACTGCAATATACCACGATGCTGTAATAGTCTCAGGAAGAGATATTTTCAGTAACCTTTGTGTAGTTCTTATTTTAAACTCAGGTTATTGGATCAGTTTCCCTTTCTCTCCTATTAAATACTCTAATTAGGGGCTGATCTGTGGAGTTCATAAAGTATCCTTTAAGGATAGTTTGTAGAAATGTCCGATGGGTGATATTTTGCCTTAATAACTATGTTCACAATCCTACAAGCATTTGTTTTCCTTTACCCTATCTTGACTTGACATTGCCATGCATATGTATACTCTGCTTTTCTTGTTTCTTCATGCATATCCTGATGTTGTGCTATGATAGCTCATTTTGACAAGGACCAGAATAATAAAAAAGACATATCTCTTTAAAAAAAAAAAGTCATGGCCCATTAAGAAATTATTCTTTACTATGCTTGGTGCTTTCAGACATTTTATCTAACAACATTATCAGTTCTTGGATTATATTCACTTCACTTGAGCTGGATGCTGGCTGGTCTAAATTTAAATCCCATTCTATGAGCACAGTGCCTGTTAGGAAGCAGTCAGTAGGCATCTGAGTAATGGTGGTATGTTTATTGGCAGTCCGGTGGCAGAACCGTTCGAACACTTTACTGCTGCCTGTCCCAGAAAGACAGGAGCAGGAGGGCCAGTGTGGATGGACTGGAGGATATTCGAGAACAAGAGCGACTCCTTGACTTGCAAACAAATGGGGGATTCATTCTGACAAAATGGAATTATAGTGAATTTAGGACAAGGCCATTATACCTGCTCTCTTATTAATGTCTGCATGCGCCACGACAGATGAATAGCTTTCCTTTGAAGGGAAAAATCTGCATAGGATATTACTGGCAAATCCCATGAAATTACAGTAAATCAAGGACACCAGGTCAAATCCTGGACTAGGCAGCAAAGTGACAGAGCGCATGGATGCAGCCCAGTAATCCTGAGGGCTGCATCCATGTGGTACGCATAGCTGTTCCTCTGGGCCAGAGCAAGGTGTGTGTTCGTGATCTGCTAGCTAGTGCTTGCTGCTGACTGCAGCTGGTTTATGGAGCTGGATACACTCCTTACCTTGAAGATCATGTCCCTTAAGGACGTGGTCTTTGGGTTCACACTTTAGCGGCGCCTGCTCCTAGCACTGTGGATGGCTCCTACCCTGCTGAGTCTGCGCACAAGAGGCTCTCTATATCTTCTTGCCCTCCCTGCATACCAGCACCACACAGGGACTATCTTTTGCCTCATGTGACACTCTTGTACTTTTGACTTTAACTAGTGTTTAACTGCTAAGGTGCCATGTTATGCTATTGGTAATCCTGTGCCTTTAGTTTCTAAAAAGCACCCCATGGGAAATTGTTGCTTCGTTTTGTTGCATTAAAAATACCATTCCATAGTCTCACACCTATGAACCACTTAAATCTGAGTATCCATAAAGGGGAGCAGGTACAGTGTTTTTGTTAATTGTCATTAAAATGGCTCTGCTTTGTTTTAAGGTCAGTCTGAATGCTATGTGTTGTCAATGCCATTGGCATTTGCCTTTGCCTGCATAAAGGCAGAGTAACTGAGTTTCACGCTGGTTGAATGGGTGGTGAATGGAACCAGGGAGTAAGGCAGCAGCACGTCTCCTCACCATTGTCACTCCAGCCTATTGGCTAGAATTGAGTCCACATTCCTTCTGTGCTACTTGCAGGCACTGCATCCCTGTAATCATTCCATGGACTGTCTCCTGGACCTCCCCTGTTACCCCCTTCTCTGCTGATGAGGCCAGAATTTCACCCTACAGGCTTCATTCTCCTCTCACTTGCGTGGAGTTACCCCTGATTTAAACTAGTGCGAGAGGAGCATTGGGCCTTTAGAGAATACATATACTCAACAGAGAATACAGTAACTCCTTGCTTAACATTGTAGTTATGTTCCTGAAAAATGTTACTTTAAGCAAAATGATGTTAAGCTAACCCAATTTCCCCATAAGAATTAATGTACCGGTAAATGCGGGGGGTTAGGTTCCAGGAAATTTTTTTTCACCAGACAAAAAACTATATATATTTTAAAATATATATAGTTTTTTGTCTGGTGAAAAAAATTTCCCTGGAACTATATATACAGTATAAGTTTTAAACAATTTAATACTCTACACAGCAATGATGATTGTGAAGCTTGGTTCAGGTGGTGGAGTTGGAGGGTGGGATATTTCCCAGGGAATACCTTACTGCTAAATGATGAACTAGCACTTGGCTGAGCCCTCAAGGGTTAACACACTGTTGTTAATGTAGTCTCACACTGTACAAGGCAGCATGAATGGAGGGAGGGGAGGCAGAGAGAGACAAAGACATACAGTGTTTGTGTGAGAGAGAGATGTGCATTGCCCCTTTAAGTACGCTGACCCCACTCTATGTACGCTGCCTTTTTAAGAAGATCAGCAAGTTGAGACAGAAGCTGCTGCCAGCAAGCTCCCTCCATCCTGAGCCCTGTCGTGTCCCTCCCCCGCTCTATGGAGATGGCCCGATGGGGTTAAGGAGCAAGGGGGGGGAGGACACTCTGACATTAGCACCCCTCTTTCCCCTCCCCACCCTTGCACAACAAGCAGGAGGCTCCTGGGAGCAGCCCCAATGCAGAGGGCAGTAACAGCACATGGCAGTGGTGGGAGGGCCAGCTGAACTGCCTGGCAGCTGATAGTCTGCTGGGCGGCTGCCGCACAGGGAACTTAGGGGAGCGGGGAGCTGAAAGGGGGGCTGCTGTTCCACCCTGGTTCCAAGCCCCCACCAGCTAGCTCCAATGGGCAGCTCTTTCTGCATGCAGTGGACAAAGCAGGTGGCTGCCAAACAACGTTATAAGGGAGCATTGTGCAGTTTTAAATGAGCATGTTCCCTAATTGATCAGCAACGTAACAATGAAAGAATGTTAACTACGACAACTTTAAGTGAGGAGTTACTATAGCTGTATGTACAATGAGAATCCCATATACTGTATCTTCATCAGAATCTGCCCTCAGTTAGAAGCCACCTCTTTACCATCAAAGTCTGAGAGAAGATATTAAACTTAACAGCACCTGTGGATTCTAAGGGAATCTATGTAATTAACAACTAATGAGACTGGGGTGTACTTTACTCTAATGCCTAAAGGGTAACTAATCTGTACCTCTCCTGCCAAAACAGGTTTACTGAAAGCAAAAGGGCCCAGTGGGAGGAATGTGTTATAGGAGATCCTCAAGTGAGTGGTGAAAAAAATGTACAGGAATCCTTACCAGAAAGCATACCTCCTTAGGCAAGTAACCCATCTCTAGAAAGAACATCTCTATTCATCTTCAGTGGAATGCAACATTACAATTCTTCTTTTACAAAAATAATATAACAAAGTGCCAAATTGTATTGTCCTTAATTACACAAAACTCCCCTTTTTGTTCATGTGTTCTGTACAACCTTAGATGTAACAGCAAAATCTGCACTGATAAAGATCTCTTCCAAACCATACATTTTTCCTTCTCTTTGTTCTTAGAATATTGCTGATTCAGTGTCATTATCATAATTTAGGAACTATAGAGCTTGAATCCTCACCAGACTCCCATGGTGCCTCCCTTGAAATCAGATTCTGCACTCTATTAGCAAATGTCTATCTGTTATTTTGAGCAACTCTGGGATCCTACATATAGTTTGATTTAACAGAAAGTCCATGAAATTCACAAGAAATTTCATGTTCTGTAATGACTTAGAGTCAATATTTTTGTGAACCATAAAAAATTGACAGTCTACTATCTTTGGCAAGCCCTTCTCAGAAAAGCTACATTTTAAAATCTTTAACAATGGATGGAAATCAACTCTGCAGCAGAGTTTATTGACCTGTCCAAAGAGTTAGTTTTAATGAAGCTTTCACTGCATTGATGAGGTTTTAAGGCTCGGATCCACAAAGAGACTTAGGTGTTGCGATGCTGAGTATTGCGAAGCCTAACTTTTAGGCACCTAGAAAACCACAGGAACAACACTGTGATCCACAAAGCCTGAGTTAGGTGCTTAGGCTCCCTGGACAATGGGGAGAGATAGGTACCTTAGAATGTGATCCACAAAGCCAGCATGTTAGGTGGCTCCCTGCCTAAACTAGCCAATGAAAGTTGCAGATAAAAGGGGTGTGTCTTAGGCCCCACCCCTCATAAGGAGCTAGGCACAGGTTTCAGGGAAGCACTTATCTCTGCTTGCAACCCGCAACTGGGAGCCCCTTTGTGAGGATATGTCCCTTTAAGGACTGTATCCAGCTTAGCTGAATAGATACATTAGCGGGAGCTGCAAGCAGTTCTAATATAGCCACCAATGCAGTAGCCCATCTATAATAAACTATATATTCTGATCATCGTAATGTCCTGTCTGAATCTCCTTATGCAAAACCCACAAACACCACTTGGTACCAGGAACGGACGGATAAGAGATATTGGAGAAGAGAGTACAGGACCAAAGGGATAAAGAAAATGGAGCAGCTGAGAGCTCCACTGGAGTTGAAGTTATCAAGCAATGCAGTAGATACCTGGAAGAGATTTCAACAGAGAGTCAGCCTGTCAGAGCAAGTGGCTTCATTGAGAAAGAAGATAAGCAGATGGTAACTATTTTTTAAATATTGTGGGGCTGGAAGCACTCAATGTTTATAATAGTGTGCAGTTAAGCCAGGCAGAGCAAGCATGCTATGAGACAGTTATGCAGAAATTTGAAGTCCACTGCATACCCAAAATGTACATAACTTTTGAAAGATATAAATTTCATATGAGAACTCAGAATCTTTGAAGAATTTATGTTGGATCTCAAACTATTGATCCAACATGTAATTATGAACAGTTCAGATTCAATAATGGTGATAGGTGTTTGAGATCCAAACATTGGCAAAAGACTGTTGGAAGATGAACCTGGAAAGGCAGTAAGAATATGTCAAGCAGCAGAGGTTACCCAGAACAGACTGACATTTTTTGAGGAAAAACAAGACACTTCTTTGATGGGCAGAATCACAAACCCTCAATGCAAAGTGAAAGCACAAAGGCAGTGCAGAGCAGAAATGTACAACAAGCCTGCAAAAAGTGATTTTGCAAGAAAGGAGTTCATTGAGGGCAACAAAGGCCTGGTTTACACTGGGGGGGTGGGTCGATGTAAGATACGCAACTTCAGCTACGGGAATAGCGTAGCTGAAGTCGACGTATCTTATTTCGACTTACTTCCCATCCTCACAGCACGGGATCGACAGCCGCGGCTCCCCCCATCAACTCCGTTACCACCGCTCACTCTGGTGGAGTTCTGGAGTCGATGGGAGCGCGTTCGGGGATCGATATATATTGTCTAGATGAGACGCCATATATCGATCCCCGATAAATCGATCGTTACCCGCCAATCTGGTAGGTAGTCTGGATGTACCCAAAGAATTGCACAAGGTGTGGAAGCCAACACAGACCTCGGCAATACCCTGCCTTTGGACAACGTCTCAACAAGTGCAAACAAATTCAATCATTTTGCAAGATTGTGCAAGCAAGAACACCAGGTGCACAAAAAGAAACAAGGTATGCATGTTGTGTAGCAGGAGGAGAACAGTGCTAGCAGCACAGAAGAGTTTTCTTTAGGAGCTTTGAATGAAGCAGCTGCACCAAATGATTGGACTATTACCTTGGAAATGAATGGAACTTTTGTGACTTTGAAACTAGACAATATATTTTAAAGAGTTTGAAGAAAAAAATGGATATATTGACAGGTTGTCAGACACTAGGATGGAGATGGTCAGACCTAGTGCTCAGGCCTAGTGGTTGGAGCTGGAATCAGAAGTCTGGGGTGGGGTTGGAGCAGGACTAGGATCAGGACAGCGGAAAGAGCAGGGCTGGAACAGGACTGGAGTGAGAGCAAGGTTGTAGTTGGCCAAGCCTTGTGGATTCTGTTGTCACTGTCAGGCAGAAGAGAGTGCCAAGCCCTAAGAGTGACACTGAGCAGACTGAGCTGCTGTTCCTCCTGTGGGGCTTATATACCTGGTCTGGGAATCACATGACCAGGTCCTGGGTTGTGGATTGACTGGAGCCTAGCAGAGGAGTCGCTCATTACCTCACATTGAAGTTAAGGGCTTGCAGTGGCGAGCTCATTCCTACCCTCTGGGCATGTGTGACGTAGTAGTAATATTAAAAGATAAGATTGAAATAATAATATTTATAATTGTGCCAGGAAAAAATATGCTTATACTGGGCTTGAACACATGTCAAGCTCCAGAGTTAGTACAGAGACTATACGCATTAGAGAGGCAAGGGGACTTAGATATTGAGTAACAGCTTTAGGATGTTTTTACGAGCATAGGAAAACTGCCAACAGAATATCAAATAGAATTGACAGAACCTGTCAATGTTGTCTTTATATACATCCATGGTACACCCACATCTTGAATACTGTGTGCAGATGTGGTTGCCCCAACTCAAAAAAAGATATCTTGGAATTGGAAAAGCTTCAGAAAAGGGCAACAAAATTGATTAGGGGTATGGAATGGCTTCTGTATGAGAAGAGATTAATAAGACTGGGACTTTTCAGCTTGGAAAAGAGACAGCTAAGGGGAGATGTGATTGAGGTCTATAAAATCATGACCGGTGTAGAGAAAGTAGATAAGGAAGTGTTGTTTACTACTTCTCATAACTCAAGAACTAGGGGTCACCAAATGAAATTAATAGGCAGCAGGTTTAAAACAAATACAAGAAAGTATTTCTTCACACAATGCACAGTCAACCTGGGGAACTCCTTGCCAGAGGATGTTGTGAAGGCCAAGACCATAACACGGTTCAAAAAAGAATTAGATAAATTCATGGAGGATAGGTCCATCAATGGCTATTAGCCAGGATGGGCAGGAATGGTGTCCCTAGCCTCTGTTTGCCAGAAGCTGGGAATGAGCGACAGGGGATGGATCACTTGATGATTACCTATTCTGTTCATTCCCTCTGGGGCACCTGTCACTGGCCACTATTGGAAGACAGGATACTGGGCTAGATGGACCTTTGGTTTGACCCAGTAGGGCCATTCTTATGTTCTAACCTAATAGCCCCATCATACATTCCCCTGGGAATGTTCCTCTAGACCTGAGAAAAAACAAAGAGAAAGATTAGTGGCACCAGAAATCATCATGAAAGTAGAAGAGCCTACAGAATGGGTTCATTCATTAGTAATTGTAGAAAAGAAAGACAGAAACATTAGGTTATGCTTAGACCCTAAAGAACGTAACAAATATGTCAAAAGAACATGTTTTCCCAGGCCCACTAGGGAAGAAATTTTTAGAGAAATGGCTGGTGCTAAATACTTCTCCATGTTGGCTGCATCAGCAGGATTTTGGCAAATCCTCTTAGATGAGAGAGGCATATGTTTATGTACTTTTAATACACCATATGGAAGGTATGACTTGTGCAGACTGCCATTTGGGTTAAGATCTGCACCAGAGGTATTTCATACGACAGTGCAACAAATATTTGAAGTATGGAATGTGCTACGGTATACAGTAGAACATCAGAGTTACAGACGCCTCGGGAATGGAGGTTGTCCGTAATTCTGAAATGTTCCATAACTCTGAAGAAGAGGTTATGGATTTCAGCCACGTGGGGGGTTGGAGCTGCAGCTGCAGGGTGTTGGGGGAGTGGTGTCAGAGCTGCGGGGGGCAGCAGTCGGGGCTTCTGAGCCTCGGAACCACCAGGGCTCAGTGCTTTAGACCTGGGGGGAGCATTGGGGATCAGGGCTTCGGCTCCGCTACCACTTTCAGCCTCACGGGGGTACTGGGGGCTCAGGGCTTCAGCCCTGTAAGTTCTGTTCCCAGCTTCAGCTCCACAGGGAGTGCTGGGGCTTGGGGTTCCCCACGGCTCCACTCCCAGCTTCAGCAGGTGAGGGGAAGAGCCAGGGTTCAGGGCTTTAGCTATGGGGGGGAGTGCTGGGGCTGAAACCGGTGTTCCCCTCGTAGCTAAAGCCCTGAGCCCCAGCACCCCCTGCAGGGCTGAAGCCAGGAACGGAGCTGCAGTGCTGAAGACCCAAGCCCACCGGTCTAAAGCCCTGAGCCCCAATGCTCCTGAGGGTCAGAAGCCCAGAGCGCGCCCCCACTTGAAGCCTCCCCACCTGAAGCTGTTTGCGTGGGAAGCCTGGGAGGGCTGAGAAGGAAGCAGCGGCTTCCCACAGGTGAGCTGGGGCAGGGGGGCGGGAGCGCGAGGAGGGCTCCAGTCGCCGCACGGCTCCGGCCTGGACCCCAGTCCCGACCCCAGCCGGCACGGCTCTGGTCTGGTCCCAACCCCGGCTGGCCAGGCGGCGCGGCTCCGGACCAGTCCTGACCCTGGCCAGCCGGGAGGCGCGGCTCTGGCCCTGGCCAAGCACCCCAGCTCTGGTCCCAACCCCGGCCGAGTGGCCCAGCCCATCCCATCCCGGCCCCCACCTCCAGGCAGTGCGGTAAGGGAGCAGGGAGGAGGCGTTGGATAGAGGGCAGGAGAGTTGGGGGGTGGTTTAGTGTCGGGGCAGTCAGAGGGCAGGGAACAGGGGGATTGAATAGGGGCAAGGGTCCCAGGGAGGCAGTCAGGAAGGAGCAGGGGTTGGATGGGGCGGTGGGGGGCAGGCAGGGGCAAGGGTTCCAGGGGCAGTCAGGGGACAGAGAGAAGAGGTGGTTGGATGGGGCAGGGGTCCTGGGGGGGCCATCAGGAATGAGAGGAGGGGTTGGATGGGGTGGCAAGGGGCAGGGAAGGGGGTGGATGGGGCAGGGGTCTCGGGGGGGTGGCTGTCAAGGAACGTGGGGGGTTGGAGTCCTGGGGGGTGGGAGGGAATGATCCCCTCGTGGGGTGAGGAGGAGAGAACCGGTTGTTAATATTTTGGCAGCTCATCACTGGGAGCTAGTCGAGCTGCTCACCTGAGCCCCTTTCCCTTCCTTCCCCTCCCCCCCACAGGGTTGTCGATCAGTTGCCAAGAACAAACAGGACAAATGCCCAGTATTGCCAAAAAAGTTGGGACATCCGTGGCCAAAACGGGACATATGGTCACCCTAGACCAGGGATCTCCTAACGCTTTTGGTCACCCCCTCCTTACCGGTCCATGCCCCACTCGGAGCCGGGGCCAGGAGCGAGACCAGAGCCAGGAGTGGGAGTTGGGGACCGCGGTCAGGTGCCAGGAGTGGGGCTGCGGCTGGGAGTGGGGCTAGAGCTAGGGCTGGGGCCATGGCCAGGAGCGGAGCCAGGAGCAGAGTCATGGCTGGGGCTAGGCGCAGGACTGGGGTGGGGCTTGAGTGGAGCAAGGCTGAGTTGTGCTCCCTCCTGAACTTTCCTCCATGACCCCCTGGATGGCATACCCCACAGTTTGCGAGCCATTGCCCAAGGATATGGTAACAGCTATCCAGGGAGCCTGGGCAGCTGTGGGGAGCCCTGAAACCCTCCACCTGCCCTGTGCGGGGTGCCTGAAAGCAGCCCCTGGCCTTTGTTCCTGCCCCCCCCAGGGCACACAACCCAGAGCAGGGGGAGGGTCCAAGGCTTCCCACAATGGCTCAGGGGCAACTTTACTACAAAAGTGTGATGAATTCTGGAGATCAGTGGCGTATGCTTCCAGGACACTCATTAAAACTGAGTGACAATATGCACAAATTGAGAAGGAGGTTTTAGCTTTGGTGCATGGTTGCAAGAAAGTTCATCTGTTCATCTATGGGTGACAGAGGTGAAAGTAAGCCGGTCCGGTCCTGGACGGTGTACCAGCAAGAGCCAGTACGCCGTGCCGGACCGCACCGGCGGCGGGGATTTAAAGGGCTCTGGGCTCCCCGCCGCAGTGGGCAGCCCAGAGCCCTTTAAATCCCGCCCGCGGCTCCCGCGGCCGGGCTGGGGCCGGATTTAAAGGGCTCTGGGCTGCCATGGCTGCGGTCAGCCCAGAGCCCTTTAAATCCCACCCGCGGCTTCAGCGGCCGGAGTTGCGGTGGGGATTTAAAGGGTCTGGAGCTCTGTGGTGGCCGGAGCCCCGGGCTTTTTAATTTGCCCCTGAGCCCCGGGGGCTCCCAGCCACCTCTGCAGCTGGGAGTCCCTGGTTGATTTAAAGGACCTGAGGCTCCCAGCCACAGCCGGTGCCCCAGGGCCTTTAAATCTTGAGAGGCCACGCCTCTTCCGGTTGAAGCCACACCCCCTCAGGACTCCAGCAGTACCGGTAAGTCCTGTAAGTTACTTTCACCCCTGATGGATGACCAGTTATCATTGAAACAAGCCATACATTTTTCATATCCCTTGCAAAGAAAGGACTGGCTGACACTCCTCCCAGAATATAGAGACTGTTTTTTCAGTTGCATTTATATGATTTCTAAATAGAATATAAGCCA
This sequence comes from Mauremys reevesii, assembly GCF_016161935.1. NCBI lineage: Eukaryota > Metazoa > Chordata > Testudines > Geoemydidae > Mauremys > Mauremys reevesii. The sequence goes on from NC_052625.1 coordinate 42,975,736, forward strand.
GGAATATAAACCAGTGGTACCGGACACTCTATCTAGAGTTTTTGACAATGCTGTAGCAGAAAATTATTCAGAATCTTATATAGAGTATGTGAACCTTATAAAGAAAAACTACCCAATCTCTGATAATGTGGACTGTGTTTTCAGCAGCCACATCACAAGATGAAACCTTGCAAAGAGTGATCAAAGCAATAACAGTAGGTTGGCCTGGGCACCATATACCTAGTCCATATTTTTACTTTGAAGAAAAACTTTCCGTGATTGATGGAATTTTGTTTGGAGGCAACCAACTGATCATCCCCTAAATGTTACAATCTGACATGCTTATTAGAATTCATGACGGACATTTAGGAATTGCAAAATGCAAAAGAAGGTACAGAGATATATTGTATTGGCCTCAAATGAATGATAGTATAGAAAAAACAATTAAGAAATAAGAAACATGTCAAAAATTCAAGCTACACCTGCAAAAGAGCCTCTGTTGGTACATCAGGAAGTTTTAGAAGTTTGGTATAATGTTGGTATTGATTTATTCAATTATGCTGACAAAGATTATGTTTTGATTTCTGGGACTGTTACACCTTCCCAAGACTGCTGTACTGGACAATATATTGGCAAAGCATGTAATAGCCTGCATTCTATCAATATTTGCTAGACATGGTATTCCTGCAGTGGTAATGTCAGACGATAGTCCACAGTTTTACTCCTGGGGGAATTGTGCACCACTGCGCATGCACAGAATTTATGTCCCCCACAGATTTATTTGCTTCCCTGCAGAAAAATGACTTTCTGACAGGGAAGCAAAGGGAAGCCACAAGAGCGGTCATGCAACTCTCCCCAGCAGTATGTTTTGGGTGCCCAGGACAACTGGCAAAGAGGCAAATCACTGGGGGCATGAGGCAGGACTGGGGAAGACCCGGCTGGTGGCTCCTACCCTGCGCTGGGCTTAGCTGCTAGTTCAGGCTGGGCTGGGGAGGATGTGACTTCCTCTTCCCCGGCACAGCATCTGGGGCCGGGTCAGACCCACCCCCGGATTTCTCCCCTGGCTGCAGGAAGCTCTGAAAACTCTCCTTTCCCTCTGGTTCCTGCACTCATTGCTCCTCAGCTGTAGGGGAAGGGATCCCTGTACAGGGACCTGTTTCCCCATCCACCCAACCCCTGTGCATCCAGACCCCCTCATACCCAGACCCTCCTGCTGAGCCTCACCCCCCCCCACACACACACACTCAGAAACCCCCTGATGAGCTCCACTCCCCCTGCACCTGGACCATCCTGAGAGCCACCTGCACCTGCATCCCCACCCTACCGAGCCCCAACGAGTTGCACCTGGATCCCCACCCCACTGAGTCCCACTCCCTCAGCATCTGGACCCTTCATTCAGCCCCCCGCCCACAGACACCCAGCCCCCCCACTGAGTTCTTTCCCCCTGCACACCCGGACACCCCCTGCTGATCCCCAACCACCTTCACATGGACCCCCCTGCAGAGTCCCATTACCATTGCACCCAGAACCCCCACAACAAGCCCCTGTGCATCCAGATCCCCTCTGCACCCAGATCCCCCACTGAGACACCCACACCCACATTGCCTCACACAGAACCCTCTCAACTCACACCTGGATCTCCCCACACTAACCCCCTCCACACTTGGATCCTGCCTTGCTGATCCTGCCTGCTCACATCTGGTGCACCTGGCATGGAGGGGCAGGTCCCTGGGGTGTTTCTGGGGCAGGCCCAATCCTTACACTGTGTCAGGGTTGGATGCAGCCTCTCTGCTGAATCCGTATCCTGGAAGGGGAGGGGAGCTGCACAGTGATCTCCCACCTCTGTGCAGCCAGTGGGCTGTGCTCCCCAATGCCATGCTGGAGCCTCCACATTTGTTTGTCAAATACATTTTGCAGAATTTTGCAGAATTTTAAAATATTGTGTGCAGAATTGTTTTGAGGCAGAATGTCCTCAGAAGTAACAATCTGCATATAAAAAATTTGTAAGAGACTGTGGGTTCAACCATATTACAGCGAGTCCTGGATCCCCACAGTCAACTGGCCTAATTGAGAATGTTGTAAAAACAATAATGAGACTACTAAAAAGGGTGAAAGAATCTAATTCAGATCCTTATTTGGCACTGCTTAACTATAGGGCAGCATCGAGACACAGGTTGTCTCCTGAAGAGATACTGTTTAACAGACGTCTAAAAACTAGCCTACCTACTTTTGTAGAAAATGATAAAAATTTATATGATGATGTAAAAGAGTTGCAGAAAGCTGACATGGAAAAACAAAAACTGTATTGTGACAGAGGGTGACAACAACTCGAACTTTTGCAGCCTCAGGATACTGTATGTATATATGATGGAAATGATTGGGAACAAAAGGCAGTAGTTCCTGGTGCAGTGGCTCCAAGATCACATGAAGTGGTCACTCCTGAAGAGCAGACTTACGGAAGGAACAGGAGACATCTACGATATGTTCCCAAAGAAAGGGTGGATAAGGAGGGAACTTCAGTGTCTAAAACAGAAAGGGAAGTGGAGCATGCAACAGTGACAGAGCAGCAGCTGGCTGAACCAACTGATGCAGAAACAGTCCTGTTGTCATGCAGATCAATCAGACTGCATAGAAAACATCACAGACTGAGAATTGTTAAAACCGTAGCAAGCTAAGTTTAAGCATATATAGATAGCTATTTTGCTTAATGTTGCATAAATTCTTTAACTGGAAAGGGGGAGATATGAGAATATGTCCCTTTAAGGGGTTGTGATGGGGTGGCCACCCCACATAGAACTGCAAGGGTTTAAAGTGGCCAAGCAGGCCAATTAACTCCACAGGTGGCACCTGGAGGAGGAGCCAGGGAGCAGGGATCTAATTGAAAGCAGGCTCAGCTGTGCAGGAACATGTGGGTCCTGTATAAAGCCAGGTAGGTAGTAACAGATAGGGTTTGCTGGGGAAAGCTGCAGGCAGATAGCAGCAGTAGTCACCCCCTGGGAAGAGGGCTTTGGAGCTGGTACATGTAGAGAGAGAAGGGGAACTAAGTGTGGTAGGAAGCAGGTCAGAGAAAGAGCAGTGAGGATTAAGAGAGGAAAGCCCAGAACTGCTGAGCTGAGAGTCTCTGAACTGGAACCTGGTGTGGAGGGTGGGCCCAGGATTCCTATACCAGCCACTGAGGGAGTGGTACCAAGGTAGTAGAAGGGATGATTGTCTAGAACTGCTAGGGAGAAGGGACTTTGGTACTCTGGAAGGGAGGAATACTGAGTGACCTGGCTGGAGGGCTGAGTTGTGAAGAGGGCCCTGTGGTTCCTGGGGCTGCAGATCAAAGGGAGAGACAGCAATGAGTGTGGAAGGGGGTGTTGGCTCAGGAGCTAATCCCCAAAGTGATCAGGAACAGGTGCCAGACCAGCGGTAGGTGATGTACCTTGGGGTGGGTGTATTCAGCTTAGCTAAATGGATACATTAGGAGGAACTGGAAGCCGTTCTAATACAGCCACCTAAACAGTAACACCATACTCTGAGTTGCTGAGCTGAATCTGTAATAAATGATCTATACCTGATCTTCCTGAGGTCCCAAATTAATCTTCTTCCACAAACACCACATCCTCTCCTGGAGTAGGCAGCCAAGGCACCTGCATTCTTTCTTGTGGGAAAGAGTGAGGTGCCTGCCTCACTCCACAGAAAATGGGTTGAGAGGAGGATGTGGTGGTGCCCACCATAAGCTTTTAGCCCAGTAGCTAGAGTGCTCATGGGGGATGTGAGAGACCCCTGCTCAAATTCACCCTCAGGCTCAAAGGGAGCAAGGATTTGAACAGGGGTCTCCCACTGCTCAGAAGACTGTTGTAACCACTGAACTATGGGATAGTCTGAGGTGGGTCTTTCTCAAATTTCTTCCATTTTTGATAAATAGTCATTAAAGCAGCAAGACTAGATCCTGGATTTCCCACATGGGTGCCCTAACCACCAAACTAGAATCCTCCTCACTCACACTGCCTCTCAAAGCAGAGAGAACTCTAGAGCCAGGAGGAAGCCCTGGGGCAAGAGGCATTTTCTCCTGGGTCTGGAAGAAACTAGAAGTAGAGATGGTAAAGCCGGAGGGGTGTGTTTGCACTGGAGTTTGTGGGACAGCAGGAAGGGATCGGCTCCTGCCACAGCCCTGTGGAGAGGTAATTCCAGGAAGCCCTGGGAGGCAGCACTCTGTAATAAAAACAAGATGGAACTTTTCAGAGTTCCAGGAGTGGGGGCAAGAGTTGATCCAGGATCAAGCACAGGAGGATGGAAGAAATTCTGGTCTTTGGTGTTTGAGTTGGCACATAAAGGGGAGAGACTTTAAAGTCACTCAGCTGGAATGCTGAAAAGAGCCTGCTATGCCCAGCCCTGAGGACATACTAGCAGTAAGTTGACTCTTTTCTACAAGCTGTAATGAAACAGTCTGTCATTAATGCTATACCCATGTATTTCAGTATGAGAATGATTATGGAGTGGGACTCAATGAAAAGTATCTGACATCACACTAACACAAACACTATTTGTAGCTGCATGAATTCACTAGTTATGTACACTTGTCTACCAAATATTTATGATGCTTTTACTCAAAGAACTTTCCCCCTACAGAGTACTACAGAAAATTCAGAATACATTGATATAGGTAGAAAATAGTATCCATGAACTAGGAGGAAAACCAATATCCTCAAATTGGCTGGTTCATCTCCAGCACTATGTAGTGTCATGAGCGTAACCTAATATTCTTATAAGTAATCTGCAGAAAATATTTGTCAAACTATTTTTATTGCTGTCAATAAGAATACAAGAAAACATCATACAGGTGCACAGATTTTCTCCCTACAGGGAGTTTATGTCTGAGAGATAATGTGTGTGTGAGATATTAAAAAAACCTAAAAATACACTGCACTTAAGACAATGTTTCCTAAACTTTTGAAATCTGAGTGCTACATTTCAGGAAATTGAAACCATTGTGCCCCCTTGTAGCTCCACTATGTGGTGTTAAAGGTCGACCCATCTTAACACATAGGTCTTCTGTGCCACTCCAGCTAGTCCTTCACAGCCCCCAACAGGGATCGCCTTATGCTTTAGGAAATGCTGGTGTAGGCAGTGGTGCGCTGGAGCCGGTTCCCACCAGTTCACAGGAACCAGTTGTTAAATTTAGAAGCCCTTTTAGAACCGATTGTCCCTTGAGGGACAACCGGTTCGAAAAGGGCTTTTAAATTTAACAAAAGCCCCAGCAGCTCCCTGCCCTTCCCCCGGCCCCAGCTCACCTCAATCCACCTCTGCCTCCTCTCTTGAACGCTCCCCCGGCTTCTCCTCCCGCTCCCCCGGCTTCCTGCGAATCAGCTGTTCGCGCGGGAAGCCTGGGAGGGCTGAGAAGGAAGCAGTGGCTTCCCACAGGTGAGCTGGGGCAGGGGAGCGGGGGTGGGGGCGTGAGGAGGGCTCCAGTCGCTGCACGGCTCCAGCCTGGACCCCGACCCCGGCCGGCGCGGCTCCGGTCTGGTCCCAACCCCGGCCGGCCAGGCTATGCGGCTCCGGTCCGGTACTGACCCCGGCCGGCCGGGAGGCGCGGCTCCAGCCCTGGCCTAGCACCCTGGCTCTAATCCCAACCCCGGCTGAGTGGCCCAGCCCGGCTTGGCCCCCACCTCCAGGCAGCGCGGTAAGGGAGCAGGGAGGGGGCATTGGATAGAGGGCAGGGGAGTTACAGGGGGTGGATTAGTGTCGGGGCAGTCAGAGGGCAGGGAACAGGGGGATTGAATGGGGGCAAGGGTCCCAGGGAGGCAGTCAGGAAGGAGCGGGGGTTGGATGGGGCGGTGGGGGCAGGCAGGGGTTCCAGGGGCAGTCAGGGGACAGAGAGAAGGGGTGGTTGAATGGGGCAGGGATCCTGGGGGGGCCATCAGGAATGAGAGGAGAGGTTGGCTGGGGTGGCAGGGGGTCGAGAAGGGGGATGGATGGGGCAGGGGTCCCGGGGAGGGGGCTGTCAAGGAACATGGGGGGTTGGAATGGGCAGGAGTTCCCCTCGTGGGGTGAGGAGGAGAGAACCGGTTGTTAATATTTTGGCAGCTCATCACCAGGTGTAGGTCTTCATAATATAACGTATCTTCTCTTTTCTGTTCTGTCAATAGTGAAATACCCTAAATGTCAACATTATGAACTATCACCACTGTCATCTGAGTTAGCATCCATTGGAATGAATGGGACAGTTCACAACTCAAAGCTATTATTCCAGGCTCTCTGCTAATTCAGGTGAACATCTCTGCATCAATTATACATACTTCATGCTTTGAAGATTTTCATAGCAGCTAGAATTCTACCTTTTTAATGAAAGCTGAGACTCTGGTAGGCAACTGAGATGTCTGTCCAATTCCCCAGGCTAGTTCTTTGTGCCCAGTCATGGCAGTGTGTCCCATGCTGTAGGAACCCTGAAAATCCTTTTTATGTAAGGATACTAGGCCCTTAACATTAAAAGGCAGTGGTAGTATCCTTGTGTCACAGAAGGGAAAACTAAGGCACAGAGGTTAAGATCTACATTGTGAAATGTCCACTAATTTGGGTGCCTTGAGTGTTAGTTTCCAAACCAAGACAGCTGAAGTCTGATTTTTTTGGGAGATGCTGAGCATGTATCTAAAATTTGAGCCTAAAAGTATGTCTACACTGCAATAAAAAACCCATGGCACAGAGTCTCAGAGCCTGGGTTGATTGACTTGGGCTCTTAGGGCTAAAAGTTGCAATGTAGATGCTCAGGTTGGAGTGCAGGGTCTCAGAGCCGAAGCCCAAACATTTACGTTGCAAATTTTAGCTCCACAGCCCCAGTCCAAGTCAGCTTCCGTGGGCCAGCCGTGGCCATGCTGTGGGTCTCTTATTGCAGTGTAGACATATTCTAAGTGATTTGCTGAAGGTCACACAGCATGTTAGTGGCATTTGTGAGTATAAGGCTAGCCTTCCAAATGCCAGTCCCTTGCATTAATGACTAGATGTACTACCTCATCAACAAGGAAAACAGAAAATAATACTTTTCAACTTAAAGCAAGTACAATCATCACTAGGTCCAAGGCCTTGTTTACAATAGGACTTCTCCCTCAAATTTCCACAATTGCCACCACTATTTAAGCATCTCCAGTGGTAGCAATGGTGCGACTGCTATTACCACCATTGGGTTCTAACCATCTTATGTGGACATCTTCTGGATTAAGTGGTTAAAATGTCAGTGGACAGTGTACACCAGTGCTCCCATTTTAGCCACCGCTGGTGGAGCTGCACTGCTGTTAGCAACGGTGGGAAATATGGGAGTGAGAGAAGCTAGTGTAGACACAGCCCAAGAGACAAGGATAGCGATGCAGGTTTTCATCCTGGTGCTTTTGGACTTCAGATGAAGACAGCTGTATAAAGTGATTGGTTGATCTTTAATTTTCATGCTTTTTAACTGGAGTCAGCTGGTATTAAAAATAAATACAAGCTAGTAGTGCCAGTTAGGTTGGGTGGCACATAAGTGCCTCCCCCCATGATCCTGGGGAGCCCTGGCCAAGTCATGGTGCAGCTTTCCCAGGCTGTAAATGAGCTGCGTGCAGGCTGACTGGAGCCCAGAGGATGGGCTGCAGCTGGTTCCCTGAGTGGACACCAGGGTTGTGTCACTGAGCACTACCCTCACAGGAGAGTAGTGATTGGTCCATGGTGCTGTCAGTCACCGCAGCTCAGGGTGGAACGGGTCTCCCGCTGCTGAAACCCCCACACCTGCAGCAGGGAGCACTGACCTAGGCGAATGGGGTGTCTGCAGGGTATTGAACAGGGAACCCCCTTGTGGCCCCCCTCCCTGTCTCTGACCTTTCTGCTGTCTCTGTCCCTGGGAGCCAGGGATGTGCCATTGAGAGGCGGGGGAGCTGCCCAGTGGGGGCACTGCTAGGTGATTTGAGAGCAGTACAGTGGAAAGTGGGGAGGGAGGGAGGAGCAAAGCCAAGTTGTTTGGGGGGAGTGTGGGTGAGGCAGCACGACTAGGTGAGGGACACTTCCATGTGATTTGGGGCTGTGTGGAGGTGGGACACGCTTCTGGGTGGCGGTGGAAATAATCACAACAAATGCTTCTGAAATAAACTGACTTCTATATTTTTAACCTTCAAAAAATCCAAGAGCTTAAAGGGCCTAAGAGCCCCCTGGACTCCTATTGAAAGTTGCCCCCCTCCATTGAATCTGAAATGGTGCCCCTGGTACAAACCCTGGGAAGAAGCTTTCTTTTGTTTTACTAGGACCCAGTATTAGCATAACTGCTTCTCTGTATGGACCTGGGCAGGGGTGAAAGTAAGTGTGGACACTTACCAGTATGGGGCGGGGGTGGCTCTGGCCCCCGGAAGGGGTGGGGCCTCAGGCAGAAGGGACGGGGCTGGGGTTCAGCATCCCCCAGCCAGCCCTTGGCCCACGCCGCCTAGGGCTCCCGTGTTGATTTAAAGGGCCTGGAGCTCCAGACGCCGCTGCTGCGGTAGCCCCGGGCCCTTTTAAATCGCCAGCCCCAGGGCAGCTGCTCCCTTTGCTCACCCCTGCCCATCAGCAGCCGGGGGAGGGGGGCAAAAGGGGCAGGGACGTTAAAGCGCTGCAGGGTCCTTTGCCGCGGCAGCGCTTTAACATTGCTGCCCCTTCCCCCACCCATCAGCGGACCCTGCTGGTATGGACCCTACCAGCAGGGCCCCCGATAGGGGAGGCAAAAGGGGCAAGGACATTAAAGCGTGCAGCAGCGCTTTCATGTGGGCTGGGTATGGGCCGGTGTGGGTTCTTACCAGTACGGAGTACCTCACTTTCACCCCTGGACCTGGGACATATACCTCAGGCTAGTCTCACAAAACTTTAAGACCTTTTTATTTACCTTGGGTTTAAAGAATGATGAAAGATGCAGACAATGACTTTGTCTCAGTGTGTGATGCCTTGCCAGTCTGAGCTTAATGGAATTGTTCAAGAATGGAATGGGAGGGTGAGATTGACTCAGCCCTGTTTCCTGTTTCAAAATTTCCCACACATAATAAAACTGCTTAAAATCAGTGTTAATGTAACAACAAAGCATGTTTACAGCTGCTCCACCCCTCACGCACCCTGTGTTAAAGTTAGGGGTTAGCCTCTTTAAGTACAATAGATAGCTGTCATTGAAAATCACCGTTCCAACCACTACCACAGAGTGGTGACTGAGAGTTTCCACAGTTATTTGCTATGGACATGTCTACACTGCAGCTGTGGGTATGCTTGCCAGTAGACAGCCATGCTATAGCTCTGCTCAAGCTAGTGCCCTAAAAATAGCAGTGTAGCCAGGGATAGCATGAGCTACAGGTTCTGACTTTCTCATTTCCCTGGGGGTGCTCGATCCCCACTCTACCCCACACCCTGCCACCACTCCGTCCTGTCCCCCAAGACTCCACCCCACCCTGCCTCTTCCTGCCCGTGCTCCACCCTGCCCTGCCTCTTCCCACTCTGTTCCACCCCCCTCCCCTGAGCGCATCCTGTCCTCGCTCTGCCCCTCCCCCAGCACTTCCTTCCCACTGCGGAACAGCTGATCCATGGTGGGTGGGAGGCACTGGGAGGGAGGGGGAGGAGCTGATCGGCAGGGCCTGCCAGCAGGTGCTGAGCACCCACAATTTTTTTTTCTGAGGATGCTCTAGGGCTGGAGCACCCATGGAGTCAGCACCTATGGCATGGGCAGTGAGTTAGGCTGCCATCCAAGTACATCCCAAAGGGTCTAGTTGGGTTTGTACTCAGGCAGCTAGCCTGAGTTGCTGCCCGTGCTACTCCTGGCTACACTGCTATTCTAGTGTGCTAACTTGAGCAGTGTTAGTGCCTGTCTATCTACCTGAGCTGTGCAGCATGATCTCAGCTGCACTGTGGCATCTTTTGGGAATGCTGGCTTTTTGACTAAAAAATCAGCATTTGCAGGGCTGGAAAGTAAGTTGGGTATTTTGCATTTTTTTGACATTGTAGATCAACACTGAATTGTTGGCTAAGTAAAAAGATGCCTCAAAATCAGAGTTTTCAGCTGTGGAGTGAGACATAACTTAACTTCCTGATACGCATTACCACTAACAACAGAAAGAACAGAGTGCTGGAAAAATCAGTCCCTGGAAAAATCATGGAGCAGGTCCTCAAGGAAACCATTTTGAAGCACTTGGAGGAGAGGAAGGTGATCAGGAACAGTCAACATGGATTCACCAAAGGCAAGTCATGCCTGACCAACTTGATTGCCTTCTATGATGAGATAACTGGCTCTGGATATGGGGAAAGCAGTGGACGTGATATATCTTGACTTTAGCAAAGCTTTTGATATGGTCTCCCACAGTATTCTTTCCAGCAAGTTAAAAAAGTATGGATTGGATGAATGGACTATAAGGTGGATAGAAAGCTGGCTAGATTGTCAGGCTCAACGGGTAGTGATCAATGGCTCAATGTCTAGTTGGCAATCAGTATCAAGCAGAGTGCCCCAGGGGTCAGTCCTGGGGCCAGTTTTGTTCATCTTTATTAATGATCTGGATGATGGGATGGATTGCACCCTCAGCAAGTTCACAGATGACACTAAGCTGCGGGGAGAGGTAGATACGCTGGAGGGTAAGGATCATAGGTGGCAACTTCTGCTGGCACCGGTGGTGCTCAACGCACATCTGCCCTCGGCCCCACCCGCCCCTGCCCCTGCCTTGCCCCCATTCCAACCCCTTCCTCAAACTCCTCGCCACAACTCTGCCTCTTCCCCGTCTCCCCCCGTGAGCGTGCCATATTCCTGCTCCACCCTCCTCCCTCCTGGAGCTTGGTATATCGCAAAACAGCTGTTTCATGGCAGCAAGCACTGGAAGGAGAAGCGAGGACGCGGCACGCTCAGGGGAGGAGGAGGAGGTGAGGCGGGTTGGGAAGCTTGGCTGCCGTTGTGTGAAGAGCACCCACCAATTTTTCCCCGTGGGTGCTCCAGCCCTGGAGCACCCATGGAGTCAGCGCCTATGGTAGGGATAGGGTCCAGAGTGACCTAGACAAATTGGAGGATTGGGCCAAAAGAAATCTAATGAGGTTCAACAAGGACAAATGCAGAGTCCTGCACTTAGGACGGAAGAATCCCATGCACTGCTACAGGCTGGGGACTGACTGGCTAAGCAGCAGTTCTACAGAAAAGGACCTGGGGATTATAGTGGATGAGAAGCTGGATATGAGTCAGCAGTGTGCCCTTGTTGTCAAGAAGGCTAACAGCATATTGGGCTGCATTAGTAGGAGCATTGCCATCAGATCTAGGGAAGTGATTATTCCCCTCTATTCAGCACTGGTGAGGCCACATCTGGAGTATTGTGTCCAGTTTTGCCCCCCCCCCACTACAGAAAGGATGTGGACAAATTGGAGAGAGTCCAGCGGAGGGCAACAAAAATGATTAGGGGGCTGGGGCACATGACTTATGAGACGAGGCTGAGGGAACTGGGGTTATTTAGTCTGCAGAGAAGAGTGAGGGGGGATTTGATAGCAGCTCTCAACTACCTGAAGAGGGGTTCCAAAGAGGATGGAGCTAGGCTGTTCTTAGTATTGGCAGATGACAGAACAAGGAGCAATGGTCTCAAGTTGCAGTGGGGGAGATCTAGGTTGGATATTAGGAAAAACTGTTTCACTAGGAGGGTGGTGAAGCACTGGAATGGGTTACCTAGGGAGGTGGTGGAATCTCCATCCTTAGAGGTTTTTAAGGCCAAGCCTGACAAAGCCCTGGCTGGGATGATTTAGTTGGGGTTGATCCTGCTTTGAACAGGGGGTTGGACTAGATGACCGCCTTAGGTCTCTTCCAGCCCTAATCTTCTATGATTGGCTATACCCTGGAAGATAATACACAGCTCACCCCCACAGTTCAAGGGACTCATAGACCATAATGTTTTGGCCTTAAAAATTGGCATAAACATGCAGTAAATAGTAAGGCGAGACAAAAGTTCAGATAAAATAGATGACCCAAAGCTTGAATGGAATCTTTCCATATTTGTTTGCACACCTGTTCAATTCTGGCCAGACTACAGAGAGAAATTGTTCGTATGGTATTTCTTGCTCAGCCTGAACAAGGAAATACACCAGGAATCATGTTCAAATGAGCAATCCAAATCTATTTGTACGAGAAGAAGCCCAGTTCTGACTTCTTGGGAGTTTAGGGTACTTAGCACTTTGTAGGAGATGCTTAGCAGCATACAAGGCCAGGCCCCAGATTTTGAAGTCTTAGCTTCCTGTCTCTCCAGTTTATAGGTACAAGCCATTGTAGATTCAATTTAAGTCACATAGGTCTTCACCTGATGCACAGGAACAATCAAGTAGCCCGTCATCTAAATGCAATCCAAAATTGCATCCAAATGAGCTGTGGCCCCCTTCAAAATCAGTCCCAAAATACCTGTACCTTACATACTTAAATACATACTCTGGCCAGGAAAATCATAGCACCAGAAGAATGAAATTCTTTAGGTGGAGTGCTATGAATAGCATCATTTAATATTGCATACTAAGATACACATGTGGATATGACTAGAGCAGGGTGAATATCTAAATTACTGGCTCCTTGGCAGCTCTGAACAAATATTTTTGTTTGTTTGATTGAATCATACCAAACATAGGAATTTTTGGCAAATTAAGTTGGAAAATTTTTGTTTTGGGTTGAACAAAATATTTCTTATTTTTAATAAATGCAAATGAAATTAAAGGCTAGATTCACAAAAACAAAGGAAGAAGGGGTGGCACCTCCTCATAACCTTTAGTGAAGCGGGTAGAGCACTAACCTGGGATGTCAGACTCAGGTTCACATCCCTATTTTGAAGCAGGGAGTGGAACCCAGATGTCCCTGCTCCTAGATGAATGCCCTAAACCCGAGGCCATGGAGTCATTCTTGCTCTTTCCCTGATCCAGTGACTATTCAAGTATTTTTATACAATGTGGAACTCAACAGGATACTCCTGAGGGAATTCTGCACCAAAAAGGTTAAATTCTGTGCCAAAAAAATTAAAATTCTGCAAAATTCTGCAAATTTTATTTGTCAATAAGTAATTGTGGCTCCAACATGGCAATGGGGAGCACAGGCCACTGGTGGCATTAAGGTGGGAGATCACCCTGAAGCCCCCACTTCCCCCCGGTACAGAGACTCGGCAGTGAGGCTGAACCTTACCTTGACACAGTGCAAGGGCTGGACCAGGGACCCTGGGCCTCTGCGCCAAGTGCATCAGGTGTGGGTGGGTAGCCTCAGCCCAGCAGGATCCAAGTGTGGAGGGGCTCACTGTGGGAGGATCCAGGTGTGGGTGAGAGGTTTCTGTGTGGGACAATCTCGGTGCGGTGGCTCAGTGGGAGATCTGGATGCACAGAAGCTCATTGATGGGTTCCGGGTGCAGGAGCAATGGAACTAAATGGGGTTCAGCTGCAAAGTCAGAGGAGCCGAGACACAGCCTCCTTCAGCAGGACAGCTCTGCGCTTGCAGAATGAGGGGGGGCAGTGGTTTGTAACCCCGTGTGCCTCCCCATGCCTCACCTCCATTTGGAGGGGGGCAATCTCCCCACAAAACTGCACCCATGGTGGCCCCTATCCTTCCTACACCCCCGCCCCGCCCCCATGTGGCTTCTCTTTGCTTCCCTGCTGTTTTCTGCAGGGAAACCCAGAAAACCTATAGGGGGGTGTATTCTGTGGGTGCACAGTCACACAGAATCCCCCCAGGAGTAACAGGAGACAGTGAGAGTTCCACTTCAGAATACCCTCTGTGTTAGTTTGTTTCAACATTTCCATTTTTTTCACTTTTGCAGAAAAAAAAATCTGCAAAACTGACACAAATTTTGCAATTTGTTTTGCTTGACATGAATCTACTTTTTCAGCTTAAATTTTTTTTTGGTAAAGATCATTCGTTTATTCCATGAGGGGATGCAAGGTCAGGAACTTTTAAAGTAAGATCTCATTGACTCTTTACCCATTTCAAATGGAGTCAAACAAGGCTGTGTCCTTGTCCCTGTACTGTTCAACCTCTTCTTCACCCAAGCTCTCAACCATGCTACAAACAGGCTCAACAGAGACATATACATCAGATACAGACATGATGGCTCAGTCTTCAATCTTACAAGGCTTAAAGCAACAACAAAAGTAACAGAACTACTAATAAGAGAAGCACTCTTTACGGATGATTGTGCCCTCCTAGCACACACAGAGGGAGATTTCCAGTCAGGGACGGCTCTAGGTTTTTTGCCGCCCCAAGCAAAAAAAATGTTGGCTGCCCCCTGCTGCCCCAGCCCTGGGCTCCCCCTCCGCAGCCCCCTGCTGCCCCAGCCCTGGGCTCTCCCCCAACCCCTGCCGCCCCAGCACTGGGCTCTCCCCCCACAAGTGCTCTCCCCCCACCCCCCTCAGCCCTGGGCTCCCCTACCCCTCACCAGTGCCCCCCCACTTCCTGCTGCCCCAGCCCTGGGTTCTTTTCCCCCCCCCACTTGCACCCTCCTTCTGCCACAGACCTGGGTCACTGGTAACTTGCTCCCAGGGCGGGTCATTCAGCAGGAATTTTGGTTGTGCACAAAACACAGACAGGATTGGTTCCCATATGGTTACAGAGCTGCAGTAAAGTGGAACAATTTTCAGCTTGTGTGATTGGAGGATATCTGGATGCATATTATAAGACTGTCCTCCATAAATGAGGAAAAGTTGAGGTGCCTTTATTATTCTTTTGTTCCACTCTTTCTTTCTATGGGGAATTTGCCAATGCAATATCACTGTCTTCCTTTTAAACAAACAAACAAACAAAAAGGCAATGGCTGTTGAAAATAGCAATTCCAGTCCTAATAACCACTGGGAAGCATTTCTTGCTCAATTTTATCCTACTTTTTCTACAGCAAGTTACAGTGGATCAGTATATTTGATTTGGGAGAAATGAAGTAACAGCTGCCCAAACTGAGCTTGAGCCTGAATTTTGAGGTGCTCAAATCGAGAAGGCAGGTGCTGGGGGTGTGTGGGGCTGTGGGCTCCTGGGGAGCACTGCAGCATGTATGCAGCAGCGTGTCTGGGGTTGGAGAAGGGGTAGGGAGTTCCAGGGGCAGTCAAGGGACAGAGAGCAGGGAGGGTTGGATGGGGCAGTGAGGGCAGTCAGGGTTAGATGGGTCAGGGGTTTGGGGGCAGTCAGGGGACAGGCAGCGGTTGGATAGGCATGGGAGTCCCAAGGGTTTGTCAGGGGACAGGTAGGGGGTGGGGTCCTAAGGGGGAAGTTGGGGGGGGGTCTCAGGAGGGGGCAGTTGGGGACAAGGAGAAGGGAGGCTTAGATAGGGGGCGGGGTTCTGGGGGGCAGTTAGGGGCAGGGGTCCCGGGAGGGGGGGTGGGGTCCTGGGGGGCAGTTAGGGGCAGGGGTCCCGGGAGGGGGTGATCAGGGGACAGGGAGCAGGGTGGGGTTGGATGGGTTGGGGTTTCTGTGGGGGGCAGTCAGAGGAAGTGGATGGTGGCAGGGTGGTGCTACCCTCCCCCTGGAGTGTCCTGGTTTTTGAATGTCCTGGTTTTAAAATATGGTCTCCCTACCATTCACAGTGCAACTCTCCACTCACAGCACGCTGCCCCATGAGGTCCCCCTCCTTCCTTTCCAGTTGGTAGTGGCCAAGGGAATGCTGGGAAATGTAGTTTTTTCCCTGCTCCAGGGCTGGCTCTATAGGCAGGGAGCTAACCAAGGGTAGGTCTATACTTACCCGCCAGGTCGACGTGTAGAGTTCGACTTCTCAGAGTTCGAACTATCGCGTCTAATCTAGACGCGATAGTTCGAACTCCGAACGCGCTCCCGTCGACTCCGGAACTCCACCACCGCGAACGGTGGTGGCAGAGTCGACGGGGAGCTGCGGACTTCGATCCCGCAGCGTCTGGACGGGTGAGTAGTTCGAACTAAGGTAGTTCGAGTTCAGCTGCGCTATTCGCGTAGCTGAATTTGTGTACCTTAGTTCGACCCCCCCCTTAGTGTAGACCAGACCCAAGGAATTACAGCTCCCAGAGCCCCCTCTTGGTTCTCAGCTCCCATGCTGGATCCCTGCCGCCCCTGCAAATGGGCTGCCTCAAGCAGGTGCTTGCTTTGCTGGTGCCTAGAGCCACCCCTGTTTCCAGTGCATCGTAGATAGCTTCACCAAAATTGTTTGGCCTCATAATCAGTCTAGAGAAAACTGTGGTGTTGCATCAATCATCTTCACCAGTCCATGTCATAACCCGTAGCATATCCACTAGTGGAATCCATCTAAAGCAATTTGACAGTTTTACCTATCTTGGCAGCAACATCTCCAATGATGAGCTCTTGACAAAGAGATCATGAACAGGATACAGAAAGTTTCTCAGTAACTAGGAAAGCTACGTAACAAAGTCTTGAAATCCCACAACATAACTCTCTCAACAAAAATATATCCTTACAATGTTTTTGTGCTCATATCTCTCCTCTACAGCTGTGAGACCTGGATATTATACAAATGGCACATCAAACAGCTAGAGGCCTTCCATATGTGGTCTCTGCGCACCATTATGGGGATCCACTGGCAAGACAAAATTACCAACCTGGAGGTTCTCCAAAAGTCAAATGCCACAAGCATTGAGGCCATGCTGATAAAAGCCTAACTATGCTGGGTTGGACACATCATTAGGATGCCTGAACATCGACTCCCCAGAAAAATTTTCTATGGAGAATTGGCACAAGGACATTGGAATCAAGGCCTCCCCAGAAAGCGCTACTAGAACAGCATCAAGAATAGCATCAACTTTGGTGCAATACAACTGGATGATCTCAAGAAGGCTGCGTCTAATAGATCAGCATGGTGACACACAACACTCAGAGCTTTTCAGGCCTTTGAAGAGGACAGAAATAATTGACTGTTAGCTGCAAGGGGAAAGCATCATACCACTGTATAGCTACCAAGACGCTCACCAATGACTTTGTCTGCCTGATTTGCTCACGAGCATGTGCGTCATGCTTTGGACTTCAGAGTCACTCCAGAATCCACAAAAAGAGAGAGCACAGAAATGTCATAGTTGAACCGACAGACTACGCGTGTGAGAGAAAGCGCATTGTCCTGATGGAGAGCTTAGGGAGCTGAACTTGGGGAAACAAAGGGAAAAAAGTGTCTCCCCATCTCTATGGGCACTTCAGTTAAATATTTATTAAGTTCTTCTAATTTTCTAATTCACCTCCAGACACTTACTTTTGTGCCAAACACAATATTTACCATCTGTTGTGTTGGACCATTCCATTGCCTGCTGTTCTCCAAAATTATCCCTTCAATGTCTAGTTGGCAATAAACTAATTTATCTTGCTTTGGCTAATAAATGCTCCAGCAATCATCAGCCTCTTGCTCTTGAATTCAGGATCTTCAGTGAAGTTTTTCTGGTGCACGAAGGATATAGGCCATTAGATACAATAAGAGCATCCACTGTATTTATATCTATTTGAGTAGCTCCCATTCTTTTCTATGTATAGAATGACATATAAGATGTATGCATCTTCTGGCAATGGAGTATAACTGCAATTAATTTGTTACAACTCTTTCTGTAATCCACCACGATATGCTTCTGTATTCCTGGAGAAAAGCCATTTTCAAGCCAGTTGCTCAGAAAGTATCAAGTGATGAAATACAGATAACAAATTGAGTGTTTGTTTAAATTAATCCATATTACAGCAGTGTTCTGGGAAGTGCAGTACTTAGGCCTTTAACAAATTCCCTCTAGAGATCTGTTACCAGGATTTATCTAGTTACTATAGTCTAAGAATTTTTAAAAAATGTTCTTAATCTGAAAGATATGGGGAAAATTCTGAGTGACTCGGCATGAAAAGGAGAGGAACCCAAAACAACTTAATATCTTATACAGATAATAAACAGTATGTATTGAAACAGTGGAAACATATAGAACAATATAGTATTACAGGCTGTTCTGTGATAGTGTGTGCTTTAGATTTGTTCGCAGGTAACTCAGAATGTAGGTCAGAGGGTGGAGTCATGTCCAAAGAAAGAGAAGCACAGATAAGTTAATACTCTCGACAAAATTATTCTTACTATAGGGTTTCACTATAATCAAAACCAGTTTAGTATTTGAGAAAGTAGGTACTATGAAAACGAGTAACGGAATTAGCTTTTATGTTTTTCCAGGAATCTAAACCACACTTCCTGTCACAACTGTACATTATTAATACAAGGCATCTGTTAAAGCAAAGCTGCCATAAAATGTGCACCAGAATTGTACATCTGTTTTAAATCATTTATTTTCTGACATTTGTGGTGAAAAATTAAAGCAAGATGTTGCCTTAACCCATTAAAAACAAATATGCTTTGGAATATAACAAGTTTTCAGCATGACTTCTTCAACAGATAATATAATTATGTTATGTTAGCAGCCAATACGGTTACTGTAAGGATTTTTGTTCCTCTTCCCTGTCATTTTGGCTTCTGTGGCTGCAGCAATTAGTCCCCAGTCACAAAGGGAAATGAGTAGCTCTCTTGAAACTTGCTCTCTTTTCCAGCTCTTAAGCAGAAGCAAAAAGGTATCTGTTTTTCTGTTGTTAATGGTGGGCACAAAAGGCATCCTTTATGTGATATAACCAAACTTCACTGGCTCAAGGCAAAGAGGCTAAAGTCTGATTTCAAAAGGAAATAATCTCATGAAAGACAGGCATATAATGCTCTACCCTGTCATCTCTTCATATTAATACATAGTCTGGAATTTTCAGTGATGATATTCCAGTCTGAATTCCTTAAACATATAACAAGGATAACAGAGGCTTCCTTGTGAGCCATGCAAGCCTGGCATTGATTCCAGGAATGTGGATTAGGACAACAATGCTCAGAAACTCCTTTATAATTTCTGCTTCCTCTTCCTTAATGGCTAGATGCAATGGCTTTGGAAAGGATCAACCTAAACCGATATGAATATGCTGCTTGTGTTACTTAAGCCTAGTCAACTTCCTGAATACTGTAGTTGGTACAGCCTATCAAAATTTGCTGTTGATTATGGTAGGTGACTTAACAGACAGGTGTAAACTATGTAACCCTCTTGCTAAGTACCATCCTTAGGATTATTAACATGAGGATTGGTTGCCTACTACTACTGAGCGTTTGGTCTTCAAAGGTCCTCCACGGATCAATCATGCTCACGTAGATATCTATCTGCTTCTTATTTCCCGCCATACCAGCTATGCTCTGCCACTTCAGTTAGCCTTGATACTCTCTCTACCTCTTTTTCCTACATGGTTCCATGCGTGCTCAGGCTGCACCTTGATTCCTGGAAAATCCCCTCACTAGGGTTGTCAATTCTGGACATCCAAGATGATCTGGAGCCCACAAAACTGGACACCTGGCAGTGTGTACAGAGTACTCATACAGGCTTCCCAGAAGAGCTACCTCAAAAAAGGAGGATCCTGGGAAAACTCAGACAGGTGGCAACCCTTCTTCTCTCCTTAAGCCTTGAAACTTCCCTATCCTTCAAATCCCTCCTCAGTGCTCACTGCTCTTGGCCTTCCTTAGCAGACCTCCCATTCACTTTAATGGGAGATGAGAGACAAAGTGCCAAAAACACATTAGTTCCAATATGCCTGTAATGAGAATATCTCCAAATCCTTCAATGTAGTAACCAAATCCTCTCCTATTCCCTTTCCCTCCCCTTGTTTGTCATCCTTTGCTATGTTCTGCCTAATTTAGGCCCAATTCAGGGCAACATTTAAGCACATGATGGATACTGAGACTATCGGGCAAGAGTCTCAGCTGGTTGACTTCAGTGGAGCTCTGCCAATTTACAGCTCTCAAGGATCTGGCTGAGTGTGTGTTAAAAATTTTATGCTCACACTGTTTGCTTCATTGCCAGTTATGTCATGGAAAAGCAGAAAAATCAGTAGGAGAAAAGGCCCAGATTCTCAAGAGAGACTTAGGCATTATAATATCACAATGCCTATCTTTTAGGCTCCTGGAAAACCACAGGAACAATACTGCAAGCCACAAAACCTGAGTTAGGTGCCTAGGCTCCTATACAATGAATGGGGAGAGAGAGGCACCTTAGAATGCAATCTTCAAAGCCAGCACTGTAGACAGGCAGCTGCTGAAACTAACTAATGGCAGATACCAATAAGAGTGGTGTGTGCTCAGCCCAGCCCTTCTTGGAGTTCAGTGCTTCAGTCCGGGCTTCAGCAAGATGCAGATCTTGGCTCATGATTCACAGACCAGGGGAAGATAAGTTTGACCATGTAAGTTGCTCGTGGGTCTGATCAGAGGCCACCTAATTCCACACAAAATTGTTGGGGGGTGGGAAGGAGTACATCCCTTATAGCCTTTATCATAGTGATTAGGATACTCCAGATATGGGAGACCCGCAGTTCAAGTTCCCCCTCCCCCCCTGACCAATGAGAAGGGATTCAAATAGGGATTTACCACCTCTCAGGTGAGTGCCCTTACCACTGGACTGTGGGATATTCTGATGTGGGGCTCCCTTGGGCTCTTACTGAAGCTGTTTCATTTTGAATAATTGGGCCAGAGTGAGAGGTGAAACGACTCTATAGCTTAGTGGTTAGAGCACTCACCGGCAAGGTGGCCGATCCTTGTTCAAATCTCTTGTCAGGTAGAGTGGTGGACTTATTCCAAGGGTTTCCCACATCCCAGTTGAGTGCCCTAAGCACTAGGCTAAAGGTTATAAGGGAGGCCTCCTCTTCTTCCTGTCCCCATGCCTTGGTTAGTGTGGAGTTAGGTGACCTCTGAGCATGCTGACTGGATTAGGCCCTGCCTGTGACTTAGGTGGAGGAGTGTGTATCTTCCCCAGTTCATGAATCGCTCTGGGGCTTAGGTGGGAGGTAGGAGCCCAGATGCCTAGAGTAAGGCAGCAGTGCACATGACCAGAGGAAGTCATGTAAGTGCCTAGGGAAATTTTAATATTAAACACTTAGGCATTGAGTGACTTTATCCAGAGGGTTAGGCAGCAGCTGAGCAGGAGTTCTGGGGATTGCAGTGGCACGTAGTACCTTCATGGAGACCATCCAAAATGTTTATTTTTTCTTATAGTTCGGTTTGACTTTGGAAAGTGGCACTGTAAAAAAAGTCATCTTGGGGATCCATAGCTTTTGCTAGGACTTCCACAACATATCTGCTCCCAGTTTGTATAATGGGGGTGCTGAGAGCCATTGAACCAAACTGTAAACCCTGTATATGATGGAAACCACTTCAAACCGGAGGGTGCAGCAGCATCCCCAGCACCCCTAGTTCCAGCACATATGTCTGCTCCCCATGAAGGTACAAAGATGGCATTCTAACTTTCTGGCCCACACATTCAACTTGAGATCTGAAAGTCAACCTATCTATCGCTGATACATTATCATGATTAAAGATTTTGCCATGAGAGCTAATTAATAATTCCATTGTTGTGGGAGCCAGCATCAAATCCAGATCACTGTCTTAGCAAGGCCGAGCCAATACAACTAGCAGGCATAAAAAGTAATAAAAACCCTTATTTTAATCAGTAATACAAGTAGACATGACTTTGGACACACAAAGGCAGAAGCTCTATAGAGTAAAAGGTACCATTTTTACAGTTTTCAGAGGAGAGGCACACTTCAAGATTACCCCCCTCTAACCCGAATTTAATTCAATTTAAAACTTTCTTTTCTGATTGATAAAAAGAGTTTTAACATTTTTGGTACTCATTTCTGATCAGGAAAAGGTTTTGGGATGATCGCTTTCTGTTTGAGCAGTATCAGTTTCGAAGAGACTGTTATCATAACATCTTTCCAGTTAATGGGCTCATTTTGTTGCAAGGAACAGGTGATAGGGTCCTAAAAACTTCCCATTCTTTTAATATATATTTAAGCAATAATCACATGTGGGTGAAATGTTTTGGATTGTTAAAATGGGCTGTAAAATAGTTTGACACATGTAATCATATTTTACAAAGTGTTTACTCAATAATTTTATAAATTTAAAAAAGCTAATGAAGATAGGCACAAACCAGTTCAGAAAAATAAATGTGACATGACCATCATTCCAAATGTTGATCTATTTGGATCTTAGACATTGAACTTTGGATCGGTTCTGATAACCACCCACTTCCTTCTCATCATCAGCCCTTCTGCTTTGCTGAAATATATCTAAAAGGCCTCTGTGAATTTAGCATTGAAGGCCATCTGCTGCCTTGCCTTCACGTTTCATGAGTCCCAGAGTGTCACTAGATCAAAGTATTCCAAAAGTTGCTTTTTCTGGCCCTCAGGAAATTCCCAATAGTGGCAGCATTTGATGATAACCTTGCTGGGCTCTGATCAGTTACTAAGTCTGAGCCCCATGATGGGGGGGAAAATGCAGGAAGGGGTCTGTCAGGGGTCTGGGAAAGGATCTCTTTGGATAGCGAGGTGAAGAAAGGAGACCTCCTAAATGTGCAAGGCTGGAAAAAGCAACAGTCCAGCCAAATTTGAGGAAATCTACACTTGATGCAAATTACCTCATGAGCTATTGTCCCACTTCCAACCTACTATTCTTGAGCAAAATCCCTGAGTGACCCAACTGCACCTAAACTCCTTCAGTATCCTGGACCACTCGCAAAAGAAGATGGCCTATAGACAATGCTCTTGGTACCATTGGATGGCAGTCAAGGAGCCTTCATCTCTGGAGCATCTCCAAGCAGTAGAGTGCAGTATCACATTCCTCTTTTTACCTCTGGTGCCCCCTGCAGACTGACCTTGGTAGGTCTACAGTGGCTTGGCCCTGCAGCCAAGTAACAAAGTCCAAATACACCCCTTTGGGGGGTAGTAAAGAGTCCAAAAAGAAAACAGTACATTTGACCTCACTAGGGTCTTCAGCCCTGGGCCCTCTAAATTCATCCCTTTGTTCAGGCTCCTGGATAAACTCGGTCCCTTTCTTGGGATTGATGCCACTTTACCTGTGGTCAGTGGGGGAACCTGGGCCTGCACTACTCTGGGTTCAAACACAGGGACCTATACACAACAGCCACATACTGCTCATTGTGATTCATTGCTGTTATTTCCCTGTGCAGCTTCTCACCTGGCCCCTTTAGCTTCATCCTTCTCTGAGGGTTAAGGTTCTCGGGCCCTCTCTTCCCTTGCAAACCCACCTATGCAAAATGCATCCAGAAAACATACTCTGGTTGTCCCTCAAGTTCCTATGGACAGAGGGCCAGGCCCAACTCCTCTGGTTCCAGCCAGGGGCTGAACTACTAAGCCTTTGCAGCTCCTTTTATCTGGGTCAGCAGGGCCCTGATTGGCTGTTGCTAGCCCTTCTAGCCATTGGAGGACCAGGTTTCTCTAGGTTCCAAGATGATTGCTCCAGTGATGCCTCTCTAGGCAGTCCTAGAACACCCACTTTTGATGCTCTTTTCCTTCTACCTCACTGCTTCCTGGGATGGAGTGTAGTAGGACTGTGGGGCCTCCTGTAGGGAGCCACAAACGCCAAATTCACAGTATCACAATGACCTTCTGGGCTTCGTCAGAGGTCAGATTTCCATGCCTATACTATCTGATTTCTCAGCAGCCTTCAGATCTGCAGATTAGAAAGCACTGTTGGTCAAGGTGAGGTTCTCTGAGGGTAGGCAAAGTGACATTGTCCCTCTCTATATTTCATTCCATTATTCTTAGTTTGTACCTCAGCATACCATATTAAACAATTCTTCTCCCTACACAGTGCTAATGCCCTTCAAATATTTTTTTTCAATCCCTACTTTAATACTCTTCCTCCCATTTGCCAATATCGCTCTAATAAAATGGCGCATGGGACTGAGTGTAATACACCAGGGTCAGTGACATTGGAGCCATAGGGAAGATCTCATCCTCACTACATATTGACATGGGGTATGTCTAAAACACCCCTGGTAGCCTGTGTCAGCTGACTTGGGCTTGTGGGGCTTGGGTTGCTCAGGCTGTGTGATCCTACCTGCTCACAGGTTACCAAAGCCTGGGCACCAGCCTGAGCTTGAACGTCTACACTGTAGTTTCATAGCCCAGCAGCCCAAGCCCTGCAAGCCTGAGTCATAGAATCATAGAATATCAGGTTGGAAGGGACCTCAGGAGGTCATCTAGACCAACCCCTTGCTCAAAGCAGGACCAACCCCAACTAAATCATCCCACCCAGGGCTTTGTCAAGCCAGGCCTTAAAAACCTCTAAGGATGGAGATTCCACCACCTCCATAGGCAACCCATTCCAGTGCTTCATCACCCTCCTAGTGATACAGTTTTTCCTAATATCCAACCTACACCTCCCCCACTGCAACTTGAGACCACTGTTCCTTGTTCTGTCATCTGTCACCACTGAGAACAGGCTACCTTCATCCTCTTTGGAACCCCCCTTCATGTAGTTGAAGGCTGCTATCAAAGCCCTCCTCAGTCTTCTCTTCTGAAGAATAAATAAGCCCAGTTCCCTTAGCCTCTCCTCCTAAGTCATGTGCCCCAGCCCCCTAATCATTTTCATTGCCCTCCCTCCAATTTGTCCACATCCTTTCTGTAGTGGGGGGCCCCCCAAAACTGGACACAATACTCCAGATGTGGCCTCACTAGTGCCGAATAGAGGGGAATAATCACTTCCCTCCATCTTCTGGCAATGCTCCTACTAATGCAGCCCAATATGCCATTAGCCTTCTTGGCAACAAGGGCACACTGTTGATTCATATCCAGCTTCCTGTCCACTGTAATCCCCAGGTCCTTTTCTGCAGAACTGCCGGTTAGCCAGTCGGTCCCCAACCTTTAGCGGTGCATGGGATTCTTCCATCCTAAATGTAGGACTCTGCACTCATGCTAGTTGAACCTCATCAGATTTCTTTTAGCCCAATCCTCCAATTTGTCTAGGTCACTCTGGACCCTATCCCTGCCCTCCAGCGTATCTACCTCTCTCCCCAACTTAGTGTTAGCAAACTTGCTGAGGGTACAATCTATCCCATCATCCAGATCATTAATGATCTGAGATGGGCCAGCTCTGTGTGTTTTATTGCAATGTGGACATAACCTTGGTGTCTAAACTGCATTGGTGTCTCTTGTGATCTCACTGCACACACATTTAATTTACTTTCTACGATCAACCTTAAATCTCTTGGCACTACTGGTCCTGATCGTTCTTTTTCATTAAATATTTGTCTTGGATTATTTTTCCATAGCTGTGCTAGCTTGTATTTATCCAAGTTGAATCTATCACTATGCTTCATTATTACCTGAAGCTAAATATTCTAGAAGTGCAATGCTACTGGAATTTGATCATTCACTATCTTACATTTAGATTTTGTTATTTAGTAAGTTTTCTGCTACTTCACTTAGAGGTTTCATTTGCTCATTATGTGGACAAGTGAAAGGTTATGTATGATCTTATGAAGACATTTTACTAGGCAGCAATGGTTAATTTTACTTCTTGCTGATTCTTTACTTGTGAATGTTCCTCTGAAAAAGTTATTGGTATAAGCCACATTGATTACTTGGTATTTATTACTAAGTATTCCAACCATCTATAGCAACTTTGGTCATTATTTAGCAACAGTGTCCAGACAAGAATCAATCACTTTCAAATGTTCTGCTTTAGTGTTTAAACTCTTTTCCTTATTATATCTTATTTGAGGTACCAGGGAAAGCCTTTCAGTTATAATTTTGTCACTTGCTCACATGAAATCTGTTCCCAGGCCCCTGCACAGTGTTGTTCAAATCAGTTGCATCTGGATGCAGCAAACTTTTCAACAGACTGTGAAAAAAAAAAGACATATTGTTTGGGGTTTACTCACCACTGGGATTAATTATTCTTTATATTTTACCCATCACATTTATACTCTTCAGAGGAAAGAAACAATAAATGATCTAATTTAAAACTAAAATACACTTCTTGTGTCTGACATGTTGGGCTTCCTCTGAAAAAGCTAATATCTGATGAAGGAAATGGTAAAAAATAAGTAATAAACTTTTGTAGACAATTTACTTAAAATGATGCTGTCAAGCTAGAGTCTTTCATAATTAAAAAATATTCTGACTATGAAAACATGTTGGAATATTTAAACTGGAATCTGTTTTCTTACCTTGTGGTTTTTCCCTTGCATAATACACACACCAGGAGTATACACACATAATACAGACACAGATGCTTTGTTACTGTAGAGTTGCTTATGAGACCTGGGCTGGTGGCAGTGGTTCTTTTTTTCAGACAGAGGTCCCAATTTGCCAAATCTTTCCTATTCAATGAAGCATTTGCTTAATTCCCATTGACTTTAATGATTTGCTGAGCTGGAGCCTAAAAAAGCATTGGAGTATTTGTTTTGGTGGTCCCCCCCTCCCTTTTAAAAATGAACTAGATAAACTTTACAAATAAGCATAAAAATAGGCCAAATACTTCTGGGTCTTATCAGCCTGGGCCAAGATTCATCACAAGGTCTATTCCTCCCCAGACCTTGATGAAGGCTCTAGGGGCCATAAAGCTTGTGCCTGCATGAAATAGGTGCATCACCCCACCAAAGAATAGGAGCCGTGCTGTGTAGGAAGAGGGCACAGCGAAGACACCAAGGGAAGGCAGTAAGCCCAGGTGTCCCCTGAGAAGCCTCATCCTAGGGTTCCATCTTTCATAGGAGCCCGATGAGTGGGAGCTGCAGTAGTGGCAGCCTTCATGGGTGGGTCAAGGGTGAGCAGGAGCCTGTTAAGGGGATATAACCAGAATTCCATATATAAAATGGGAAAAAAATTACATTTTAGATTCTATAACTGCATCTGAGGGCTCTGGTAGCTACACAAAGCTTTGCTTTCATAGTTAATGATAGGATAGAAACCTCTGATGGATTCATAAACTTGTAATTCACAGCTGCCTGTTTATTAGGGAGGGACTGGTTGGGAATTATGTCCTTGGTAGGTTTACACAACAATTCCCATTTCCCACTGTGGCAGTGGTATATGCTGGTCTGAAGAAAGAACAAACTCCTTGGTGCCCACCTCTTATTTTTTTATAATACACAGAAAATGAAATAACCTTTTAAACTAAATGGTGTCCCAGAAATTTTCAATCTGTCTTTTAATATATTTCATGTTGTGCGGGCAGCTATTAGTCATGATTTAATAAATCAGAAGAGATGGATCAAGTAATCAAGGGAAGAGAAGACTTGTGGACCATTTCCATATTGGCCTATTTGTGTGAGGGAACACCTTGATCATTCCTGGAAATGCCTTTATGTAGGTTTGTCTGTGTGTGCAGAAGTGCCACCTCTCCTGTCTGAGTCAAGAAAATGTTCTTCTGCTTCAAAATTAAGGAATAGCTCTGTCCAGATGGGGGGAAAAAAGCAATTATATATTCTGGGCTAGAAATATAAGAGACGCCTCATCTAAGCCCATATAGCATTCTTGCCGGTGTATGTGAAAACAATCTCCATTTCTTACTGTTTGTATCCAGGAAAACCCTGCCCAAGTTAGGGAGTGGCTTATCTGGGTCTTGGCATATCTTGGGGCCCATCTGGCTGAGGAAATGTTATTAATGATTAATTAAGAGCTGACAGTGGGCATGGGAATGCTACATCCAATTCAAATGGAACTGCACTGCTCATGATGTGCTTGTATGTCCAGATCACCCATTTTGGGGCACCGGTCTATTAAGAGTAAATGGGACCTGCATCCAGTCTGA
Source organism: Mauremys reevesii (assembly GCF_016161935.1). Classification (NCBI taxonomy): domain Eukaryota; kingdom Metazoa; phylum Chordata; order Testudines; family Geoemydidae; genus Mauremys; species Mauremys reevesii. Next base: position 43,003,263 of record NC_052625.1, read on the forward strand.
CAATAAATCAAAGCCCTCCCCCCTTACAGAAGCTGTAAGATGTCTCCCTGCCCTGCTAATCCTACCTCCTGTTACCTAGTCCCCTTAGGGCCCAGCTTCTACCTCTGGATCCAAAATTTGGACACAGGGTCTGGATCCATTGACCATGACTTATCCATCCCTGTTTATGGGCTGTTCTTGGTTACACATATTATTATTTACTCAGTAAAACTGGAATCTTTCCTCTCTCTCATTTTGATCTAAAACCTTTTCAGGGTTGTCTGATTTGCTCTAGGTCCAACATATATTCCAACGACCAGCAAGTATAAAAATGGTGACACTGACCCTATAGGGTCAAGTTCAGGTGAGGCAATAGAATAGTTCCACAGATTAACTAAATTCCAAGATTACTAAAATATGCCCCCCTAAAGTTTTAAAAAAAAACTAAAAAAAATAAAGCCTAATTCATTTCTATTGACTAACTCCCAAAGCAGTGATCAGAGCTGAGTTGCAGTGGTAAAGGTAGTAGTATTCTATCCCACTTCACATAACTATAGTGCACCTACCCTATGCTGTTGACAAAACTATGCTTCAGGCCATATCAATAAAGAATCTGTGCCACAGCTAAATCCACAGGATATTTTTATGTACAAGTTCATACATGGTTTCCAAGCATGATGTACAGAGAACAATGTCCTGTTTATGTAGGTGTGTGCACTGTCATGCAGGCAAGGTTTAAGTGAGTGCAGATTTTTGAATGGGAATCAAAAAGACTGTTTGGAAATGCCCTACTTTGCTCATGCCAGGTTTGTGACTGAACATTTAAAATTTACAGATACTAAAGGTGTTACTAGTAGAAAGCAGTGTTCTGTTGCTTTTTTTCTACAAAAGCAGGTAGCAGAGCAGAAAACTTTCCCAAAACCCGTAGTATTGGGTGCACATACTTTTTTCCTCGTTTTTTTCTTCAGTCACAAAAATTGACTATTTTTTTCATGAAGGGGGAAAAAGAGGCGAATGTTACATTTATTCTCAGAAAACCCTATTTATTTGAAAAATATTCCTGCCTAATAGATCACATTTTATTCTCTTGAAATACACTGCAAATCTCAATTCTTCGAAGATAGTGTTGAATGTTGTTCCGCATTAGAATAACAGTCTGAGGAACCCTACCTAGCAAATGTTTCTTTTAAATGTTTCTTATAAGTACCCTGTCTTAGAAAGTTTTTACAGTAATATCGTGATTCTTTATCTACTTACTCTCCTTTTCAGAAAAATTCCATATAAATTATCTTCTTTCAAACTGCAGTAATTTGTGCACTTTCTTCATTTAATTTCTCCAAGAAGGTGTATGTCTAACCCTGCAGTTGTTAGATCTGACTCTTTTCTGCTGATTTGCCTCTATTTAGAAAATGCATCCTTGTTGGACGTAAATGAGACCAGTTACTGACAGAAAATACTGATGAATTATTTACTTATTTTAAACATGCATTTAGCAAAAAAGAGCACCTATCCCTTTCTCAAGGCACTCCCGGGCACCTTAAACATAGTTATCCAAATAGACTACGCCAGTAGCAACTCTTTGCCCAAACATTAATATAATTATTAACCCAGCAGACTTCTGATGTTTAGGATTTCTCACCAGAGTCATCCTCCCATTCTCTCATCTCAGGAAAGCAAATGTGGCTTTCAGCATGGCCTGCTGCTTGGTAAAGTAGGACTATTATTGGAAATTAAGTTTAGAAAGAGAGGCGTGATATATTGTTCTGAGCACGAAATGGAAAGCCCGCTGATCCTAGCTCTGACAATGATTCCCTCCAGGATCTTGGGCAAGCTACTTAATCTCTTTGTCTGTAAAATGGGGATGATATTTACTTGTTTATCAGCCAAACTGACAGAACACTGTGAAACATAATGCATGAAAATGACAAACCGTATACGTGCTAGGATTAATATGAAGAGCTCAATACAATAGAGCAACAGTGTTTTGAACTGTATAATATAAGCAATGAAGATGAAATGCCTGTGGCAGTTATTTTTAAAGAAATAATGCCTGAAATTCCCAGGGTTTATAAACTTGGCCCTAAGAATAAACTACAGTTTCTTTTTCTGACAAACAGAGAATGCTCAGGAGCAATACAAACCAAAAATACTCCAAGTCATTACCTTACCATGAGAATACTGCAGCAGAAACGGTAAAGAGAGATATTTATCAGTAATATCACTCTCAAAACCACTGCAGAGTGTTTCAACTAAAAACAAGTTGGCACAATGAGCAAGCAAATAGAATAGAGCACACATCATTGCCTTAAAAAGTGTAGGTCACAGACCATCTTTCACTTGAAGCTTTTCTTTTGTGGTAGAAAGTGGCTACAGATCAGATAGCAGCATGTCTGACAGAGAACAAAAAAGGCCATGTGAGGTTAGAGGGGTGGCTTCAGGAGGCAGAGCTTTCACAAGGAAAAAATGTTTAAACAAAAGCAGTTACAAACCCAAATGGAACAAGACTGATTTTTAAAAGCACTTTTATGGGTGTATTGGCTGCAATTTGTGAAAACATAAGGCCGAGTTTCCTTTCTATACTATTTAATGTCTTTGCTGGCAGGGGCGGCTCTACAAATTTGGCCGCCCCAAGCAATCATGCCCGGGAGGCGCCCCCGAGCCGCGGGAGCAAGCAGCGGGCATGCATGACTGACACTCCGCTCCTGGTCGGCTTCGGCTCGCTGCTCCGCTCAGCGCTGCGGGCGGTCGGCTGGGGGGGCGGCTCGGTTGAGCCCGCTGGGTCATGCCCGCGGGAGGGTCCAGCGCGGGCGAGCCGAGCAGAACCATGCGCAGCGGTGCGCAGGTCCGTCCGGTCCTCCGATCCCGGTCCCGCTCCCGCACACCACGGGGCGGCAGGTCGGCAGCGCCCCTGCCGCGCCCCCTGCCGGGCCGCCCCAGGCCGCTGCCCTCCCGCTGAGCTGAGTTTGCTGGAAACTATTTCCTGGAGGAACTGTAATAGCTGTGAATAGACTAGCTGATTTATTCAATTCATTGTCTGATCCAGTTCACTGTTGGTGTCCAGTTATTTCTCCCCAAAAGGCAATATCTACTCCTTGAGTCTAAAACTTTTTGATCACTCAAAAGACTTGACAGAATGTTTTTGATTTGTCTTTCTATAAGTTTCCTCCTGGGTTATGAAGGTGCTAGGCATATCCTAGCTCATGACAACAATGTACATTAAGGTTCGAGGCCTAGTCCAAATCTCTTTAGAGAAGGAAGACATTGTGAGTTGAATGAAAAGAGCACCTCACAGTATCTTGTCCTAAAGAAGGAATTAAATGTGTTTGCATATCACGGTGCTGTTATAGGCCAGAATTGGTTTTGGCACTTTTTTTTTAATTGTACAACAGTATTGCCAACTTCAAGAGAGCAAAAATCTTGAGTCGGACCTCCAAAATGATGAGATTGACCCAAAAAATCATTATGTCTTAAAAAAAAGATTGTATTGTGTTTTTTAGGTCTCTTGATTTTTTTTGAACTCCCCCTGCCCATCCACAAGGTATGTGCATCTGAGAGTGTTGCCCACTCTCCCACATGTACTGGATAAGGTGATGTTGGATCCTGCCGCAGGAACTCTCACCCACACATCTTCCCGTCTCCTGCCCAGCAATTAATCCTGTCCCCCAGCCCTATCATCAGCACCCCATCAGTTCAGCCCCAGTACCCCACTAACCCCCACCGCCCTTAGTTCACCCTCACAGCACTCACCCCATCTGCTCTGAACCACTGTCAGTACAGCCACCCCACCCTCCTCACTTCAGCCTCCAGGCCATTGTTCAGCCCTCTTAGCCTCAACTCTACTCCTCTTTTGGGTTCTTCACCCTCCCCAGGCCTGAGGGGGGCTGCAGTGGGGGTCCCTCTCCCACTTCCCAGGCTGGCAGCGGGAGCCTGGGAAGCGGGAAACGGGGCCTCACTGCAACAATTTCTAAGTAAAATTAAGCCTCACTCATGATCTCAGCATAGAACTCTCAAATGTCAGGATTCTTTATCAGTGTCTGGGGTGGTTGCTTTTATCATTTTTCTGTGAGTTCATTTGAGAATGTAATGATCATCTGGTTTCACCCACTTAGTTGTTATTGTTGCATTTGATGCACTGGAGGAGGTACATTACATGTTGTGATAGGCATGTGTAGGAACCAGGAATCTTGAAAGGTGTGCTGTTGGCGATACTGATCATCATAGCTGGATCTGTGGAGGTAAGTGTGGTGAGTGGTGGATTTCTTGTATATGGTTGGTTGTAGGGTTCCATTGCTGAAGCGAACATGGGGTCCAGGCGATTGATGTTGCAGTGGGAGTGTTCTAGAGAGAGTTTGATGGATGGGTGGTGGCTGTTGAACTTGTGGTGGAAATCTGACGGGGTTTAGATATTCTGTTCAGAGGAAGAAAATAACATCGATGTATCTCAGGCCTATAGCTGGTTTTGTGATACATTTCCCCAGAAGTTGGCATATTGGGGAGCCAGACTAGTTCCTATGGCTGTTCCCATGGTCTGAACAAACTGTTTGTTGTTTTGGGTGAGGATGAAATGGATAAGTTTGGTGAGGTGTTTTGGGTGGACTTCTGAGTGCTGTGAATTATCTTGTGTGTATTTGAGGCAGGCAGCAATGCCGTCATGGGAAGGGATATTGTAAAGGGATGTGACATCGATGGTGTACTAGTGGAGGTTAATGTTTTGGAGTTTCTGGAGGAAGTTGGTAGTGTCTTGGAGAAAGCTGACCCTTTGTGTGGCTTAATGAGTCCTTATATTCCTTCAGTAAAAGTGCCATGGCCAGACATGCTCAGTCTGCCTGGGTCCCTTGTTTGTATATCTTGGGAAGTGTGTAGAGGCTCCTTGGAGTGGATGCATGGGGGCTGTGTTTGTAGAGTTTTTCTTGGGATTGTTTGGGGAAGCCTTTGAGGGTATCTTTAAATTCCAGTGTGAATAGGGAGGGGAGAGGTCTTCTTTGAGTTCTTCATAGTACAGAGTTGTCTGTTGGCCTCATTGTTGTAGTGATCACAATTGAGGACTGTGATAGTGCCACCCGAGCTGAGGGACGTACTGGCCGCCGCTTCGAGCAGCTCCCATTGGCCTGGAGCAGCGAACCGCGGCCAGTGGGAGCCACGGTCGGCTGGACCTGAGGATGCAGCAGGTAAACAAACTGGCTCAGCCCGCCAGGGGCTTTCCCTACACAAGTGACATCCCAAGTTTGGGAAACACTGCTCTCGATGGTAGAGAGGCTGTGAATGTTTGTTTGAAGATTTCACGGTTGATTATTTATCTGACATTTATTGACAATGAAGGGGTCAGAAAAAGTAACTTTTCAGTATACAGGGAGAAATTTTTCTGTCTGAACACTTTTGGTTAATTATGAGATAATTTGAGATTTGTGTTTTTACTACATACATTTATTCCATTAATAAATGGATGGATTTATTTAAACACTGCTGTGTTTTCAAGAATGGGGCTATGGATGGTATACAGATACAGATAGGATACAGATTCGAAGCCATCTCTTCAGTGACTAGAAAAGATAAAGATATATCAGGATCAGCTTTGTGCCTCTGATTAATACTTTCAATGTAACTAAATGTAAGATTAGATAGATCACTTATTTTGTCAAATATAGGGTCTGCTTCTGGTTCCGTTAAAGTCAGTGGGAGTCTTGCAATAGTTTGTAATAAGTTTAACTACAGATGGGTTAATCTTGGGACTCCCTTCTATCTGAGCTCCATCTTAATATTTTTAAAAGTTTGTTATGACAAATATTTTTGAAGAGTGGCAGCCCAGAAGAATCCCTTATCCCACCCTCATATAAGAAAAACCTTTCCTACCTCAGGATGCCTTGGATAATGAAATATCTATATTTTTAAATACTTCACTACCAGTGCCTCCCACTCCTTACTAAAAATTACATGGCATTGCACCATCTTGTCTATGGTACTTAGCAGCTGACATACTATCTATTAAATCTTATGTGACGTTTCACTCTGCAACTTTTCAAAACTAAGCAGATGTCTTGGTAAAAAGGGATAACTCATGTTTAATAGATAAACATATGGCTGTTGTATGTGCTGCTGCTGCTATGTAGGTTGGGAAGAGCAGGGAAAAGCCCTCCGAAGGTTCTGATAAGGAAGGAACCATGATTTCAGAGCCTTTTGTTCAAAGAGACCATGTAGCATGTTTAAGAGGAAACCTCTGAAAGGTTCAGGAGACATCCAAAGATAAGCTGCTCAATTATACTATTGTATTTACCAGGTATGTGTCAAGTTTTCTTTAGTTAATTTTCTAATTCCAAACCACAAATGTAACAGTAATTTTTCCCAGCATAAAACATGACATCTCCAGCTTCAAGTGCTCTAAAATATAAGAAGGATACATCAAAGCACAACCAGAGAAGTGTGGGTACCTGCAATACAGAAATGACAACAAATTTTTTAAACAAGATATACATATAAACAGCTATAGGCGATGGACAAAAGCACTTAGCCATTCACAAAGAGCCAGATTTGGGGTGAGAAGGAAGGGACAGCCATGTAAAGATGTGATTATCTGCTAAATCAGCCAATTTAGTAAAATGTTAGCCATTCCAAAAGCCAAGACAAAAAAGGGGCAAATTTGTTCATTTCCCCTCTGGAATTCATAACCCCACACTTGGGAGCTCAGAAGAGAGGGTGCAAGTTAACGTGAATTGTGTCATATTTAACTTGGCTATTGCAATGAATAACTTGGCTCTTTTCCTAAATACCACACCTTTTTTACATTTCTGATGCTTTCCCTCTTTAATGTTGCTGTTTTGGTACATTAAGGTTTCTTTTCAGACTTTGCTTTTAAACATATACCTCTAATTCTCCTGTGTTCTATGGATCTTCTAATGTACAATGCTCCACTGGTGCTTACTGTGTTCAAGGAATTGAGAACTCTAGATATTGATGGAATTGTTTTGCCTCAATGTTCTCTCATAATGCGGTTTAAGACAAAGTGATAGTGATGGGGACTGACCATCTTAAGAGATGGGTTATGAACAAGGATTACAATCGCTTATTTACAAGAAGCTGGCATGGCACCTTCCCATCCCTCACCAATGCATTGACAGTGGACAGAACGCCTCTCTGTTTCTTTTCACCAGCATGACATAGATCTGTCCCACGATTTGTAGTCTGTATGCCCCTCGTGTGATTGGCCAAGACTCCAAGCAGAAAAAGCTCTGATGTGTCCTCCCCATGCTCAAAAGAATTACTTCCACCATTACACAAACATACCCCAGTCCAGATTAGAGCAATTTTAGTCAGAAATAAATTTGACATGAGCATGAAATACTCAACTGTATCATCAGGTGCAAACAGGCTTAACTAGGCTGTCAACCAACCAGAATAGTAATGCTGACTGGGATTTCGCAGATGTTATGGTGATGTCTTCGCCTCCAGTATAACCACAGAACAAGGTTTCAAAAGCTCTTCAGACCACAATTGGTCCAGGTGGGACAGGGACTGGGCTCTCAGCCACCACCCTCTAGCCACTTTCCCTCCTAATTTACCAGTTGCAGACCATCTGAACACGTAACCCATGGAAAGGAGTCTCTTGTTCTTGTCATCTTAAATTGCAAAGATTGTGTAAGTAACCAAATTCTTGCAGTACCATTTATGTTCAACATCTCACTTCAGTCAATTTAAAGGTAGTCTAACAAGCTCATGCATTAGTATTCCTGAATGGGTTTTTTCGCTATGCAAAATAGGTTAAATAGGAAAAAAATCTCTTCCACCTTCAAAGTCGAGACAGTAAAATCTTCCAGACGGGACCACTGTCAGGGTTGGCCAGTGTTTGACTCAATTAACTTGCAAGTGAGCTTTTATCTAAAAGGCAAAAATGTAATTTCACTGTCTATAGCTCTCTTGCTGCATGAACAATACTTGCTGCAATACTAGCTTTGCATGACACATCTTGTATTGTACAGCCATCTAGAGGACTTTTTCTTTAACTACAGCAATCCTATACTATTGCAATGCAAACACAAAACTGTGGGAATTGTAGGACTGGAAGGGACCTCAAGAGGTCATCTAGTCTAGTCCCCTGCACTCATAGCAAGACTAAGTATTATCTAGATCATCCCTGATAGGTGTTTGCCTAACTGCTCTTAAAAATCTCCAATGATGGAGAGTCCACAACCTCCCTAGGCAATTTATTCCAGTGCTTAATCACCCTGACAGGTAGTTTTTCCTAATGTCCAACCTAAACCACCCTTGCTGTAATTTAAGACCATTGCTTCTTGTCTTATTCTCAGAGGTTAAAGAGAATTTTTTTTCTCTTTCTTCCTTGTAACAACCTTTTATGTACTTGAAAACTGTTATCATGTCCCCTCTGATTCTTCTTTTCTCCAGACTAAGTAAATCCAGTTTTTTCAGTCTTCCCTCATAGGTCATGTTTTTTAGACCTTGAATCATTTTGTTGCTCTTCCCTGGACTTTCTCCAATTTGTCCACATCTTTCCTTGAAATGTGGCACCCAGAATTGGACGCAATACTCCAGCTGAGGCATGGAATAGAGCAGGGGTCAGCAACCTTTCAGCAGTGGTGTGCTTGTAGACACTCTAATTTAAGGCTTTGCATGCCGGTGATACATTTTAATGTTTTTTAGAAGGTTTCCCTATAAGTCTATAATATATAACCAAACTACTGTTATATGTAAAGTAAACAAGGTTTTCAAAATGTTTCAGAAGCTTTATTTAAAATTAAATTAAAATGCAGATCTTATTAGTTTAGTGTGATCCTTGCCCTTGCTTTTCCTTGCTGAGTTTTCCAGTGTCTGGTGGCACCTATTTAGATACTTTAAGCTGCACACAGGTTTCTGAGTTATAAGTTGATAACCGGCTGGCAGGAGGTCAGTGGCTGGAACCCCAGATCGGCAGCTGAGGTGAGTGGAGCTGGTGGCTGGTAGGGCTGAGCAGGGTCGGAAACCTGGACCTTGTCTGGCAAGGGGCCTGAGTTGGAACTCCAACCGGAAGCAAGGTGAATGGGGCTGCGGCGGGGACCCCGGCTGGCAAGGGGCCAGCAGCCAGAACCCCACAACGGCAGCAGGCTGAGCGGGTCAGCCCACCCAGTTCTGGGGTCTCAGAGGTGGGCTGAGCATCTCCCCCAGCCCTTCTCTGGGGTTTCAGCTGCCGGCTCCTGCCAGCCGGGGTCTCAGCCCACTGCCAACCTGGGGTTCCTTCACCCAGGCCAGGAGAGGGCGTTGAGTGGGACCGGCGGCAGGACCCCATCTGGCAAGGGGCCAGCAGCGGGAACCCTAGAGCGGCGGCGGGCTGAGTGGCTCAGCCCGCCCTGTGTGCCATCAAAAATTGGCTTGTGTGCCACCTTTGGCACACGTGCCGTAGATTGCCGACCCCTGGAATAAAGCGTAAAAATTACTCCTTGTGGCTTGCTTAGCACACTCCTACTAACACATCCCAGAATTATGTTTGCTTTTTTTTTTTTAATTTTTTTTTGCAACAGTGTTACACTGTTCACTCATAGTTGGCTTGTGATCCACTATGACCACCAGATTCCTTTCTGCAGTACTCCTTCCTAGGCTGTCATTTCCCATTTTGTATGTGTGCAACTGATTGTTCCTTCTTACGTGGAGAACTTTGCATTTGTCCTTATTGAATTTCATCCTATTCAGCCCATTTCTCCAGTTTGTCCAGGTCATTTTGAATTTTAATCCTATCCTCCAGAGCACTTGGGACCCCGTCCAGCTTGGTATTGTCTGCAAACTGTAGGCTCTGCTGACCCTTTGTGGACATTAATCCCTTTACTACCCTGTGGAAATATTTTGAAAATCCAACTCTGATGCAACTCTGGTGCTGTTACATGGTCACTGCTGTCTCAGTTGTGAGCCATTTTGGGATGTGCTCTTTTTACCAAGAATTGTGTCAGACACATGTTCATTTCTAGTTAACATGATTGATTAAAATCACAAGGGGACTTACCTCTATGCAAGATGGTAAGTCCCTAGTGACCGCCCCACACACACTCTTGCTAGCCTGAGCTCATCTGCATAAACTTGAAATATTGCTCGCTTGTGTGTGTCTGTGTGTGTCTGTCTGTCCATGTGTGTTTCCCCTTCCCTATAGCTTCTAATAATGTGGGAAGGCTTCTGTAAAAAAGCTGGTTTTCACACGGAACTCTGAAAACGGGCAGGGTAGGTAGGCTTACCTTGATCTTATCCATTAGGGGTTCAGCAGTAAAGAACTCTCTGTGGAGAATGCCCTGCCTCCAACTTCAGCATGCTCTGAGCATAGCTGCCTGGCCTGGTTATGCCCTAGGTACAGGCCCACTGAGGGCTTTAAAGATGAGTTGGAAATGAACATAGGGTGACCAGACAGCAAATGTGAAAAATCGGGATGGGGTGGGGGGTAATAGGAGCCTATATAAGAAAAAGACCCCAAAATCGGGACTGTCCCTATAAAATCGGGACATCTGGTCACCCTAAATGAACAGAAAGCCAGCCAAGAGAGTGGAGCAGTGGGAGGATGCACTCTTTGCATTTTCTCTGCTGAAAAGAGAGCATGTTTCTCCCAGTTTGTGTGGGACCTTAAGGTGACACCCTGACCCTGTGAAGGCAAAACTCCCATTGGCTTCAGTGGAGCTAGGATTTTACCCTCTATGTAGAGCCAGAGGCAGAGAAGACAATGCTAGTCAGGCCCCACTATTGTCAGCTCCTCTTATTGCACATCTTGTGATATTTGTTGTTTTCTTAAATCTCCAGCTCCAGGACTCATGTGACTCAGCAGCGACTTGGCTGTTGGCTCTCATTATGAAAAAAGGTTTTGAGGCCTCATGGCTGCAAGGAAAAGCTTGGAAATGTGCCCCCTGAAGGCTCCAAAACCAGAGGGCCAAGAAAAAGAACCCAACCTTTATTATTTTTAAAAAGCCAATGGGGTGGTTTTGGGCCTAACCAAGATTTCAGAGCGTGGAGGATGGGCCATGGGGCCCACCTGGGCTGAACACATGGGACATGTATCAGAGGGGTAGCCATGTTAGTCTGGATCTGTAAAAGCAGCAAAGAGTCCTGCAGCACCTTATAGACTAACAGACGTTTTGGAGCGTGAGCTTTTGTGGGTGAATACCCACTTCGTCGGATGCATGCATGCACCTACGAAAGCTCATGCTCCAAAATGTCTGTTAGTCTATAAGGTGCCACATGGGACACGGTGGCCTGGGCCTCCCTGGGGAAGAAGGGGCTCCTGGTCCTTTTGCTAGCGCTGCCCAGAGGAAGGACTGGCTTGGGATGGGAGGAGGGCAGACTCCCTCCTGGCTTCTCTGGGCATGAATTACACGCACTTGGCATTCCTGCCCTGGGCGATCCGGTGCATTCACACTGCGCCCTAAGGCTGCAGCACAGCGCGGGCGGCGGTCGCCTCAGTGACGCGAACCCAACAAGCCAGAGGCCCCCCGGACTCTGTGACCGCCCCGCGCCCGCTCTCCCGGCCCCCCGGGGCGGGCGCTGTGGGAGCCGGAGGCGGGGCGGGACCGGGCTGGGGAGGGCGGTGCAGGCCGAAGCCGGAAGCGCTGGGGAGTGGCTGGCTCCGTGCACGGAGCTGGGGAGCGCGGGCTCTCTAAGGTCGGTGCCTCAGCCTCTGTTCCGCCCCGCCGCTTTGGGGCGGGTTTGCCAGGCGCGGAGCCGCCGGGGCGGGGGTGGCTGCAGCTCCGCGGCGCCTCGCGGCGAGTTGGCAGCGGACAAGGCATGTCCCTGTAGGGAGCGCATTGCGGGGTGAGCCCGGGGGGCGCGGCAGTACCCGGACCTGGAAAGGGCATTGGAGGCTGGATACGGAAAAGAAACAAAGGTCTGATCGCAGCCTGCACGTTTGCTCCATCGTGAATGGTTCCCACAGTATTGCCTGGGCAAGAACAGGGGCCCCTGCTCTCAAACTGTCCCTCTGGAGAGAGAGAGAGAGAGAGAGAATGAATAATAATGAGAAGGGGGATTTCCTACATTGCCCCACTGAAATACTCAGAGCAAAGGGGGAGGGGGATCCCATAAGTGTCAAGAGGAGGGTCTTTAGGAAGCTGCTTTAATATTAATCACAAGAGGGAGCTGAATGAATCTCCTAAGAACAAGATCTACTAGTTGTGCATAGGCACAAAAGCAATAACACCAATCAATAGGGACGCTTTATCTAGAGGAGTGCAGGTATGTACAGCAGTGTTCAATAGAAGGAGAATCTCTGCAGATACATTTTGGGGAAAAGCTTGAAACATTAAACTGTTATTCTCTCCTCTGATGGAGTTTGTCTTCCTCTCTGACTATTGCTAAATTCACTGTGCCTGGGATGACTTGTATCCCTGGTTCATGCAGATACTTTAGACTATGAGATCTGTGTTGATTTAGGATTTTACACTATGCTCTTCACCAGGGTAACAGAATTTTTATTTCTATATTTTTGCCTTTGGAACATATCTGATGCACCAAGGTGCTGATCCAGAGGTCACGGAAGTGAATGGGGTCATTCTGTCGATTTCAGTGGGCTTTGGATCAGGCCCTGTATGGACTCTGCTTTCAAAAAAAAAAAAAGATTGCTGGGAGTCTGTTGCTGCCAAACACTGAATTCAAAGCAATCAGTTCATTGATTGATAATTCAAGGTGCTATATGTCAAGTTGAACAAATAATTCACAAAATAAAATTGTAATGAATTTTGCCTCCTTCCTAAATTGTTTTTGAACAGACTGAAAATTTCTCAGATTTATTCATTATTCAAAATTATTTGAGGAGTTCTGCGGTAAATCATACTTGGTCGTCAGATTATTTACCAAAAGTTTGTGAAGTCTTCGCAACTTACATTTTGCTTGTGTTAGCCCTTCTTTGTATCCAGAGTTTTGTTTTAAACCAAAAGAGAATAGCTTTTAAAGTTGTAACAAATTAAGGCCCCAGTCCTGCAAAGGCTTACCACGTGCCTCATTTGAATGGCTTGTGTTACGTCTTCAAGGGTCAGGAGGTCAGCAAGAGATTCTCTTTCATGTTGAGGTATAGCTTCGATAGTGGCATCAGGGACAGTTGACTCACGGTTCAGGAATAACTCAAAATGCTCCCTCCATCTGAACAGGAGCCCTTATGCAAACTAAGAACAACAAGGCAGCAGGGCCAGACGGCATACCACCTGAAGTCTACAAGTTTGGAGGTGAAGAACCGTAGGGAAGCTCCACAAACTTTTTCTTCATATCTAGTATAGTGAGAAGATTCCAGAAGACTTGAGAAACGCTAACATTGTTACAATCTTTAAGAAGACAGCAAGGCAATGCCTCATTAGTTTCCACAGGCTGACTTATCTCCCTTCTTAAAGATTGTAACAATGTTAGCGGTTCTCAAGTCTTCTGGAATCTTCTCACTATACTAGATATGAAGAAAAAGTTTGTGGAGCTTCCCTACGGTTCTTCACCTCCAAACTTGTAGACTTCAGGTGGTATGCCGTCTGGCCCTGCTGCCTTGTTGTTCTTAGTTTGCATAAGGGCTCCTGTTCAGATGGAGGGAGCATTTTGAGTTATTCCTGAACCGTGAGTCAACTGTCCCTGATGCCACTATCGAAGCTATACCTCAACAACGTGAAAGAGAATCTCTTGCTGACCTCCTCAGCGCTCAGCCGCAGGCCTGCAGTGTTGTTCTTGGTATCTACATAACGAAACGCTCTCAGTATCAAGCAGTTGGGAGGACAATGAAAAAGTTTGAGACGCTGCTTTAGAGAATAAGACTTTGTGACTTTAAGAAACATTTAAAAGCAAAAAATGTTGCCAAATGTAGCAGTCTTAGCTCAGAAAACAGTAAGAGAACACTAAGGTTTTTTTTCTCCTGCTGATGATAGCTCATCTCAATTGATTGGACTCTTACAGTTGGTATGCGTACTTCCACCTTTTCATGTTCTCTGTATGTATAAATATCTCCTGTCTGTGTGTTCCATTCTATGCATCCGAAGAAGTGAACTGTAGCCCACAAAAGCTTATGCTGAAATAAATTTTTTAGTCTCTAAGGTGCCACAAGTACTCCTGTTCTTTTTTTAGTAAGAGAACTCTACCCCAAAAAATCGGAAGAGGGATTGGTAATTATCTTATAGGTACTTCAGATCACAGTATATCAGACTGGATTTGTTATAGTCCAGTGTTTTCAGTGGAGAGTGCCTTAGCAAAGTGAAAATGATTCTGAATTTTGAAACATCAAAAAGTTTGAAAAAGGTGACTATGTAATTGCTCAAAATATAGGTGGGATACAATAAAAGGTAGGTCCAGCACCCACGCTGCAGAAACCTTATTGTTCTGTCTGAATATGTTGCAACACAGATGTTGGATATGCTTTTATTGTATTTGGCCCTTCAAAAGAGAAAATGCCCCTTATTAAATTCCTCCTCAGAATGTAGAAACAATATATCCATTACACAGTGGGTCACTGTGCTATGATCTGATTTTACATAGAGCAGTTTTGAAGTGCTGTTACTATACGTAAATTTTAAAGCTTTGTGCTCTGAATATTTAATAGTGAACATATGCTCTCTTTTAAAGAATTCGGAACTCCCCGATCCTGCAAGATCATATGTGTGGGTGAAGCCCTGATAATGGCATAGGTCTTTCTATGTATTTGTGATTTTTTTTTTTAAATTTCAGGGTCCTAAAAGTGTCTCATGATTACCCTTATCATTCAAATCCGTTCTTGTTTTATACAGCATACTTCTAATATGGAATTTAGTTGATGGATTCCTGTATTTGATTAAATTGAAAGTAAGATTTAAATATTTCTTTTTTATGTTGTACATTAAAATACCATAAATTGGCCTGTTTTGTATAGAAAGGAAATGACTGATAGTTACTTCCCACATTAATCCTTTTGAAAAGAAAAAAAAAGCCAGCATTAAAAATAAACTTTTTTAGACATGTTGTTACTTTGAAAGCAAGTGGCCAGAACACTGAGAGGCTTTGTAAGTTTCAGCTTGAAGCCAAAGAATAGTTACTCTGGAAAGGCTCATCCACTGCCAACATGTAGCATGTGAATGAGGACTCAATTGGAGGAAAGGATTTCCAAACTGACATTTTGGGTTGGTGGGTGTGCCCTGCCATTTTCTCATACTGATTATAAAACGACACAAAGATTCAGAAAACTGCAGGATATGTCACTTGGTCACCAAAAAGTATGTGTCTTTATTGCATTATGTCCCTGGTTGTTGCTATTAAATACTCACCATACTGAACTATTTCCTATAATTTTGCGTACTGTTTTTCAGAAGCTAACAACAAGGACGTCATCTGGAGGCCAGAGAAACTTACATTGCAAGTAGTGATGCTGCCACTATGGGAAATGTTTCTTTACCTGCTTCTTTCACTTGGCTTCC
The DNA here is from genome assembly GCF_016161935.1 of Mauremys reevesii. Lineage (NCBI taxonomy): Eukaryota > Metazoa > Chordata > Testudines > Geoemydidae > Mauremys > Mauremys reevesii. Next base: position 43,018,604 of record NC_052625.1, read on the forward strand.
ACTTTTATTCCTTCTATGAAGTGTACAAAGTCTCCAGAGGTAAGTCTGTAAGGCTGTCCTGTTCATTTTTTTGGTATTGCTTCTTGCCTTTGAGGTTCATGCTAGTCAATTATTGACTAGCTTTATTATTTAATGCATTAGTTTATTTTCCAGGCAGGCTCCAGCAGCGTTTCCCTCTGAGACTTTTGAACTGAAAGTACCTATATCCTCTCTCTAACTGAGAACCAACAGTATATAAAAAAATAGCAGGAGGGGCAAGCTGTGCAAGGAGTCTTTTGTCAAAGCTTATTCAGAGCTGGTGTTTATGGTATTTGGAGGACAGTTGGAAAGGGGTATCTTGACATTTGCCATTAATAGATATATTGCCTTTAATAGATCAAATTATAAATATGCTATGTAGAGGAATAAATACAGATTTTTTTCTTTATAATTTTGTAGTGTATTTCGTCTGATCTTCTGCATACTTACACAAGTGTTTAAGCCTGTGAGTAGTCTCATTAAAATCAGAGGGTCTATAGATGTGCTTAAAGCTTAGCACATGCACAAGTGTTTGCAAGATCAGGACCCATATTAAAATTGTGAGAGACAGGAATGGTCTGGGTGCAGGACTAGAATCCAGGAGCTTTTGAGTTCTACTCTCTGACATTTTATTCCTGTGGCTTTGGGCAAGTCACTCAGTCCTCAGTTTTGTAAACACTTATGCTCGTTGGACCTGATCGGAAGCCTGTTGAGGTCATGTGAGTAAATGCTCCCTAGTGAGAGCTGCCCAATCTAATTCAAAAGTTGCAGAATTAGTGAGGAAAGGGGATTATATTTTTCTCTTATAAAATGTCCTGCTTTTAATCACTCAAATTAACAGTGTTCTCCTGTCAGTGTTTCAAACCTGAGGGGCAAACTGTTCCATGCCTGGGAAGGAGTACATAATTGACAGCTAACCCATATAGATCTGTGAGTTATGCATACCAAAAGGAATTGCTGTAACAGCTTCTGTGCCAGAGTTGAGAGGCATCAATCATTTAACTCCGGACACATGCCACAAACGTTGTTGTATATAATAGTCTGAAACAACTTTTGTGTAGGACTTTTTAATGATCCTTTTTTTCCCTACAATACAATAGATACTGCAGCTGCAGAACTTTCTCCCTCTCAAAATGACAGAATCGAATATTTCAGGAAAGCTTCTATTTCTCCTGCAGCTTCATTGTCATCTCCCTCCTTATAGCTTTACTATCCATTAGCCTGAAATACTGCACAGTGTATTGTAAAATCAGTGCCAATGTCTTTCACACATGCCTGTCTGGACCCCAGTCCAGGAAGACATTTAAGAATATGCTTAACTTTGCACATTGTGAGTCGTTCCATTGGAATAAGAACAGGAGTACTTGTGGCACCTTAAAGACTAACAAATTTATTTGAGCATAAGCTTTCGTGGGCTACAGCCCACTTCATCGGATGCATAGAATGGAACATATATTGAGGAGATATATATACATATACAGAGAGCATGAAAAGGTGGGATTGTCTTACCAACTCTGAGAGGCCAATTAAGTAAGAGAAAAAAACAAGTTGGCCTCTCAGAGTTGGTAAGACAACTCCCACCTTTTCATGCTCTCTGTATATGTATATATATCTCCTCAATATATGTTCCATTCTCTGCATCCGAAGAAGTGGGCTGTAGCCCACGAAAGCTTATGTTCAAATAAATTTGTTAGTCTCTAAGGTGCCACAAGTACTCCTGTTCTTTTTGCAGATACAGACTAACACGGCTGCTACTCTGAAACCGTCCATTGGAATAGTTCAACTGAAGTCAGTGGGATTACTCACAGTGTGTAAAATTGACCACGTGCTTAAGTCTTTGCATGATCATGGTCTTTGCAGATTGAGGCCTTTTGTCTATAATTAATTCTTCATTCACTGTTGTTCCTGCCAACTCAACTATCCATATTTCCCATTGTGATCGGGATATACAATTCACATTCTGAGCGACTCAAGGTTAACGAGCTAGTGGGGGCTCAGTCAGCTTCACCCTGCCATAACGCTGAGAGATAAGAGAGGTGCTTAAAAGGCAAGAACATAGTACAGTTGGTGGCAAATCAGGGAGGAGAGAGAGCTCCAGTCCTCAGTTCCAGAAAAGACTGGTGGAAGGCAAAAGCTCCTCAAATGACCTCTGACCTATATCCCCTCCCTGAAGAAGGGAGAGCCTGATGTTGATACACTTTTAGTGGGACTATTCTCTTATTAGCCTGAGTGCACAGCTGGGGCCACAGTTTATCATAAGCCCTGTGAAGGAACAGAACCTTACCACACCCATAGGACAGTTTACGTGTGTTCATTTCTCGTTGTGGAACATTTCCTACACTGGATGACTGAGAACTAGCAGCAGGAAAAGGCAGCCCAGCAGCAGCAGCTCCTGCAGCAGCAAAGGCTGGTCCAACAAGTGGTGGCCTTAAAAGGACCTCAGGGGCCCGCTGAGGTTTCACCTCTAGGATCCATATGCCCAGCCCTCCTGGCTATGGCCATGCCAGTGAAGGTCACAAAAATAGGCCCCTGGGATGACTTGGAGGCTTTCCGTGTGATATTCAAGTGCGTGGTGATGGCAGGCAGCCCAGTGGCCACCTCAGCAGTGGGCCATCAAGTTAATGCTTCATCTGATCCAGGCCTTCACATGCTGCCTACTGAGGGCTGGATGCAGCAACAATGCACGAATATGCCTTGGTGAAAGTGACTGCATTGAACTACCTTGACATCATGGAGGAGACCTACTCATGCTGTACCATGAATGGAAATACCTCCATGGAGCCTGGTCCTACGTAGTGACTCAGAAGTTGTAGGACCTGTGTTGGTGATGGTTGAAGCTGAAAACTTGGACTGGAGTCCAGGTTGCTGAGCTTGTGTTCGTAGAGCAGTTCTCCCACATACTGCTGGCTGGGGTAGGGACTGGGTGTTCAAACTCTGGTCTGAAACACTAGCTGATGCAGTCCAGCTTATGGACAGGGTTACCAGATAGCAACTGTCAAAAAACGGGATGGGGGTGGGGTAATAGGCGCCTATATAAGAAAAAGTCCCAAGAAACGGGACTGTCCCTTTAAAAACGGGACATCAGGTCACCCTACTTATGGAGAGCTAGCTGGTCGCTGCAGTAGCTTCAGGGACGTCGCTTAAGAAGCTGCCAGAGGCAAAAGAGGTCCTTAGAGTTGAAAAAGAACCTAGCTGCGAGGATTGATGGATGGAGGTCTCAGTTCTGGGTGTGGAGGCACCAGTCTTTAAGGGCCCTAGCAATCTGTGGGGCCCTTCGCTCGTCTCCATTAGGAAACTCAGTTGCTCTAGGCCCAAGCCTGGTTGAGGAACCCTGAGGCCCCAGTCATCTCCTCACCAGGAAAACCAGGAGGCAAGAGGAGGGGAACTGTATAAGGAGGGACTCCCTCTTGCATAAGGCCCAAGGCTGGAGCCCACCTGGCAAGCATTGGGCATTGGTTTTCACATGGGTGCCCAAGACACCTGTATCACAAATGCCCCATATGGACTATAGTTATGGACATGTGTGTAGGGCTTTGGAGCGGAGCCCAGAGCTGGAGTGTGGAGCAGCTCCGGAGCAGTGGAGCTGCAAATTTTTGCCTGGAGCTGGAGCAGAGACGGAGCACAGTTCCAAAGCCCTGCATGTGTGTATGGAAGAAAGCTGAGCCTGTAAATTAACTCTGGCTAAACTGACTGTCCATGTCTAGATAAATAGGACAGAGCTCTGGGATATGGCCTGGCTGATTCCAGGTGTAGTTGACTCTGGTTCAGAACCACCTGGTTCCAAACCCGGTGGCCTTTTCTTAGTGTGTTCACAAGGTGTCAAACCCTATCCTAGTATGTGTGTGCAACCGATTGTAGAGGGGGCTGGCCTTGATGCTGACCTACCCGATTATCTTGGGATGGGGCTGGGAATATTTTTCAGAGATTCTGAGTGGATTTAGGACAGCCCCGAGTCCCTGGAGGTGCTAATTTAGGCGACCCTGAGAGATGGTGGACTCAGACTCCTGGCAGGTTTAAGGGAGGAGTTGGACTTTGGAGGGTGGGTCTGGCCAATGGGAAGCTCCCCGTAAATTCCGCCTAATAATGAAATGATGCTGGAGCCCTTACTGGAAGGGGATATCTTATCTAGAGGGTCTGACTTTGTCAGAGATCAGACGGAAGATGAAACCCTGAGCTAGGGCTGTGACCAGCTGTTGGTAGTCAATGGGGAGGTGATAGACCCACATTGAGCAGGGCAGTACTCCTGATGTGAGCTCTGGGCTGAGCCATTGTACCATCAGGAGAGAGACTGACAGACCAGTGATATTCAATCACAACTCTTTGTTCTCTGGTCTCATTGGCGTGAGGTCATGTGAGAAGACCCCAGCTGGGATTCTGGGCTGCTTCTACTGGCCCAGGGTTCACCAAGAGGTCACAGATTTCTGCAGTTTCTGTCCTGAGTGCCAGATTGTTGGCCCCAAAGGGGTGACCAAAACCCTGGTAGTTGCACCCCCTTTTAATTGCCATTCAGGAGGTACCCCAGTCATCTACTGGATTTTCCCTCTTTGTACTTTTGCACAGAAGACAACCAGGGGCTAGCCTGGACCTTGTACAAGAGATGTGGGAGGAACAGACTGCAAAAACAGAGAATGCTGTACACTGCATCCCAAAGCTCCAGGAAAGGCTCAAAATCCTGGGGGCCTTAGCCAAAGAAAATCTCCTTCATGCTCAACATGCCCAGGAGTGAGCTTATAACAAAGGAACATATATGCATGTATTTAACCTAGGGACTGGTACTCCTCTCCAAGTTACTGGCCAAGTGTCAAGGACATCCAAAGTAAGTCAGGTGGGGCCAGTTAATCATGAAATCAGAGATGAGAAGGACAAGGCAGGTCTAGCATGTTAACCTCCTGAAACCCTGGGAGGCCTGTGAAGGCTTGTTCAGAGTCCCTTGCCACTGGAACCAGTATTGGGACTCCAAGCGTTCACCTCTCAGGATCCTGACCCTGTGCAAATATGAGAGAACCTCCTCTTGAAGTGGAGGGTCCAAGTATGACAGTTGGTGAACACCTTCTTGGCGATATTTTCATCCCGGCTGAGATGAACCCATCTACTTCACCACCATGTCCAAATGGAGCCAGGATATCTGGGAGAACCCTGAGTTGCTTCCTTGAAAAATGCGTGACGCAGTGAAGCTAGAACTCTGTGACATGCTGGAGTTAGGAGTCATTGAAGAGTCTCATAGCGACATACAAAGTCCCATTGGAATGGTCCCTAAACTGGATGGTGCCATCCAGTTCTGCATAGACTTTAGAAAGGTTAATGCTGTCTCTAAATTTGACGCATGCCCCATGCCCTGGGTGGCTGAACTACTGGACTGGCTGGGAGAGGCCCAATATATCACAACGTTAGACCTGACAAAAGGATGCTGGCGGATGCTGCTCACATCAGAATCATGTGAGAAAACTGCTTTCATCACCTCATTTGGCTTACATCAATTTCATTTTAGCCTCCGTGGAGCAACAGCATTGTTCCAATGACTCATGGACCAAGTTTGCAGACCACATGGCTCATACGGGGCAGCCTATCTTGATGATGTCATCTGTAACTGGGGCTGGGAGGCCCATCTAGAACAGATCACTGCCGTTCTCTGTTTCCTGCAGGAAGCTGGACTGACCATGAACCTGGTGAAATGTAGCATTGGAAAGGAGCAGGAGACCACCAACCTGGGATATACTTTGGAGAAAGGCCAGGTCTGGCTCCTAGTGGACAAGATCCAGGCCTTAAAAGTCTACTAATTCCCAACAACCAAAAAACAGGTTTGGAAGTTTTTGGGGCTCATGGGTTACTACTGCCAGGCTTCTGCCATGGATCTCTATGATAGTGGCCCCTGTCATAGACTTGATTAAGGACATATGGGGCAGAAGCCAGCGAAAAGGCTTTCCAGACATTGAAAGACCATCTGTGTAAAGAGCCTGTTTTGTATAGCCCAAATTTTTTGGCATATGGACACTCTGGAGGTGGCCCTGGGAGCAGTAAAATCAGAGGAGGTAGACTGGGAAAAGACCCTGAGCTATATATATTAAGCCTCAAGCTGTTTCTCTGAAGCTGGCATACCCAGAGATAGAAAACAAAGGACTGGTAGTGAAATGGACTGTGGTTTCTCTCTGATATTACCTCTTGGAAATCCATTCATGCTTTACTCCTGAGGGAATTTTGCACCAAAAAATTAAAAATTCTGCAAAATTCTGTATATAATCACTCGAGTTTCAATTATTTTGGTAATTTATTTCAAAATACTCGTCGACAAGTATATAAAAAATACAGACAACAACCAACATTCTTTCCCACAGTAGAGTGTTAAAGAAACCCCTACAACAACCCAGTTCCAGTTGGGGGGTACTGGAGAGGGCTGGGTGGGGCTCCCAGAGCCCAGACGTCTGCACTCCCATTCCCCTCAGAGCCCAGCTTCAGGACACACCCCACTCCCCACAGAGCCCAGCAACAGGGCAGCCCCCAGCCCAGACACCCACATACCTCTCCCCGCAGAGCCCAGCTGCAGGCTGGATCAAAGTGTGCAGCCTCCAGCCCCGCCAGGCTGGGTGCTCTGCTCATTGCGAGCTGGGCTCTGCGGAGTCCAGCGGCCCCTAGTGGCAGCCAGAAATTCTGCGGAGGAAATGGCATTCTGCAAAATTCTGCATTGCGCAGTGGCGTAGAATTCCCCCAAGAGTAATGCTTTTCTGAGGTAGTTGAACATTGTGAAACACATGAATCCTTGGCTTATGCATTGGTACTTCTCTCTCCAGCCGTACACCTTCCTGTTGTAACACAGGCTGGAAAGGCTGACCAGAATGCTGATTCCACACCCCCACACCCCGAGGGAATTTGGGGAAGCTAGCCCTGGTTCCCCAAATGCCATCTTGAGTGGGAGGGTGTGTACAGACCCCACATTGGGCAACATGGGGTAAACGAGCTAGTATGGACCAAGTCAGCTGCACCTCTCCACACCTCTGAGAGATGCCAGAGTTGGAGGGAGGAGCTTAAAAGGGGAGAGCACAACATCGTTTGGTGGTAGACTAGAGAGGAGAGTGGACCTCCAGTCCTCAACTCCTGGATCAGAGCTGGCTGAAAGCAAGAACTCCTTGGACAAGCAATGGCTCCTCCCTGAAGTGAAGGAGGGCCCGATGCTGATCCACGTTTGATGGGCCTATTCTTCTATATTTGCCTGTGAGCCCCAATAGGGACCTACAGTTTCTCGGAAGCCCTCTGAAGGAAGAGAGTCTTACCACACCCGTAGGACAGTTCACTTGTGTTCACTTTTTGTGGTTATTGACAGCTCCAGAAGGGGCAGACTGTGCAGCTCTCAGCCACAGGGCTGAGCTTCTTGTGACTGGACTATGGTGGCAGAACACCCAGATGCCACAGACTGAGTCCCAGGGAGTGCCATGAGAAAGGACCATGGTGACACCCATCTTATGCAGCTGTTTATTTACCTAATAACATTGAAAGTGCACCAAGTTCACTCTTCATTCAACACTACCTTTGCTAGTTTTAGAAATCTATGTATTTGAGCATTTCAAAAGTGGGCATTTAGGAAGAAATGAGTCCTCTACAGCCCACTTCTTCGGATGCATAGATACAGTCTGATTGTTCTATAAGAGACTTTGCTTAAATAATATATATGGTACTCCTAATAAATGATGTATAACAAGAAGATGAAAAAAAGAGATTATGGCCACTTTTTAATTACAAAAACAGAAGAGTTATTAGAAGATTAAATGAGTATTATATGTTATGATCAGGGGCGGCTCTAGGTATTTTGTGGCCCCAAGCACGGCAGGCAGGCTGCCTTCAGCGGCTTGCCTGCAGGAGGTCCCTGGTCCCGCAGATTTGGCAGCAGCCTGTGGGAGGTCCGCCGAAGCCGCGAGACCAGTGGACCCTCCGCAGGCATGCTGCCGAAAGCAGCCTGCCTGCCGCCCTCGCGGCAACCGCCAGAGCGCCCCCGGTGGCTTGCCGCCCCAAGCACGCGCTTGGCGTGCTGGTGCCTGGAGCCGCCCCTGGTCATAATGCAGGGATAGGCAACGTATGGCACGCGTGCCAAAGGTGGCATGCGAGCTGATTTTCAGTGGCACTCACACTGCCTGGGTCCTGGCCACTTGTCCAGGGGGCTCTGCATTTTAATTTAATTTTAAATGAAACTTCTTAAACATTTTAAAAACCTTATTTACTTTACATATAACAATAGTTTAGTTATTAAATTATAGACTTATAGAAAGAGACCTTCTAAAAACATTAAAATGTATGACTGGCACGTGAAACCTTAACTTAGAGTGAATAAATGAAGACTCGGTATACCACTTCTAAAAGGTTGCTGACTCCTGTTATAATGTGTTTCCTCTGCAAATAATTAAGCAATAGAATTATATAGTGTGATACAATACAGCTGTATGCATTTGTTTCCATCTATTTACTCAAAGCTATCTTGTCTAATTAAGTTTCCTTTGATATTGTCTCACTGTAGAGTGTTTTGCTGCACATTAGTTCTTTTCTTGCTGTGGTGGTTGCTCTAAGGGCTTGTCTACACTACAAAATTAAGTCGACTTTATCTAATTTGACCTCGATCCTCTGAATTAATTAAGTTGATTGTCTCGATGGAGTGCATCCTCACTAGCAGTGCCTGCGTCAGTGCACAAAGCAGTGCGTCATGAGTAGCTATCCCAAAGTGCAACTTGCCGCAGTGTGTTTTGGGAAGTTTGTGCAATGCCTCATGGAACCAAAACATTGTCCCAGAGGAGAATGGGAACATTGCATCGGCATCCCACGATGCTCTGTGCTCAGTAGCAAACAACCTAGTGGTTTTCACGCCTTAAGTTTGCGGCAGATACACCATAACCCCAGAAGCATGGAGCCTGCTCAGTTGTACACTCTTGCTGTGAGCATCTCAAACACCTCACGTCTTCTCCTGCAGTATTTCCAGAGCCGAAGTAGGGTCTGCCATGCGGAACATAGTGCTATCCTGCAAGCAGTCCTGTTGCAAGCCATTGAAAAAAACAATTCACAGTTGCTGCTGGCAGTCACAAAGCAGCTGCACTCTGTTGAGCACCATTTCTGGTCCTGTGAAACAAGCACCGACTGGTGGGACCGCATCATTTAGCAGGTATGGGATGACGAGCAGTGGCTGCAGCACTTTTGAATGCAGAAGGCCGCCTTACAGGAACTTTGTGCAGAGCTCTGCCCTGCAGTTCAGCAACACAAAAATGAGAGCTACTCTGACAGTGGAGAAGCGAGTGATGATCACTGTTTGGAAGCTTGCAGAGCCGGACAGTTACCAGTCAGTAGAGAATCAATTTGGAGTAGATAAATCAACTGTGGGAGCTACTGTGCTCCAAGTGTGCAGGGCCATTAATTGACTTCTGCCACGAAGGGTAGTTAGTCTGGGAAATGTGCAGGACATAGTGGATGGTTTTGCCGCAATGGGGTTTCCTAATTGCAGTGGAGCGATAGATGGCACGCACATCCCAATCTTGGCACGAGACCATCTTTCCAGAGAGTACATAAACCAAAAGGGATACTTTTCAGTGGCATTGCAAGCACTGGTGGATCACGGAGCATTTCACCGACATCAATGAAGGATGGTCAGGAAAGGTTCATGACGCGCGCATCTTTAGGAGTTTGGGTCTGTTCAAAAAACTGAAATCCGGGACTTTCTTTCCAGACCACAAAATGAACATTGATGATATTGAGATGCCTATAGTTATCCTGGGGGGACCAAGCCTACCCCGTGGTCCCATGGCTCCTGAAGCCATACACCAGCTGTCTGGACAGCAGTAAGCAATGGTTCAACCATAGGCTCAGCAAGTGCAAAATGGTGGTTGAATGTGTCCTTGGTCATTTGAAAGGGCGCTGGAGAAGTTTACTAACAAGGTTGGACCTTAGTGAAGAGAACATCCCCACGGTTATAGCTGCCTGCTGTGTGCTCCATAATATCTGTGGAAAAAAAGGGGGGGGGGATTTTCCGCAGGGATGGGCAGTTGAGACAGATCCCCTGGCAGCCATTTTTGAGCAGCCAGACACCAGGGCAATAAGAAAGGCGCAGCAAGGGGCGCTGCGTATCCGTGAGACTTTGAAAAGCCGTTTCAATAATGAGTCACAGTAACGTGAGCTGCTTGTCTGCATTGTGCTTTCCCAAACCTTCACCTGCCTTGTATCACGCTCCCTGTAAAGCCAACCCCCCACCCAAGCCCACTGCTTCTACTCATAAAGAACATTTATTTCTTGAATCCATTTACTTCATTTAACAAACATAAGTAAAGAGGGAGAACAGAAAAAAATAAGGTAACCTTGGGGGCAAGGAGTTGTCAAGTTGGAACAGGAGAAACATTTTCAGCTGTGTAACATAACACTGCATCAAAAGTCTGTGTTCCTTTGTTCCTTGTACCCTCCACCTGTGTTAAGTAAAGGAATAATGGACTTTTTACCCACGCCTCATGGAACACTTGGCGGAGGGTGATTCTGCTTCAGGCGATGCTCACTGGCTGTCCACGAGGGTCTGCAGAGAGACTCTACCCTCCTGTTTGTGTTCCTGCAGTTCAACCAGATGCCTCAACATGTCTGCTTGGTCCCTTATAATCCGAAGCATCTCATCCTGCGCCGCACGCTCTTGCTCATTGGCAGCTTTCCTGCTCTTCATGTCCATGTCTAACTTCTCGGATACTGAAATCCTCCACGCTCTCAGCTCTGTGTCGGCTGTCCCAGAGGCATCCATTATTTCAGTGAACATGTCCTCTTCTGTTCTCTTTCTCCTCCTCCTAATCAGTGAAAGTCTGCTTTCAGGAGTTGGTGACATGCTGAAGCTGTCAGTCATGGGGGAAAAAATAAAGGAGCCATTGTACATGAATAAAATGTTTCCATAGCAAGGCCGTTTTCATAAAACAAACAAACAAACAAACAAAAAACCCAAAACAAAACCCAAAACCTTATTACTCTACGTGCAAGCCATAACATAATCAGAATCTGTAACCATTTGCTGTGCCATTTTGCTGCTCCAGCCATGGCGAGTAGGGCCCCTCAGGTCATGGGTGACCGCACTTTTGATGAAGTCTCTTGCAGGAGCATGTTGGGAGTAGAGGTAGTTAGTCGAACAGTGGCCCTTCCCCATAGCACCACGGGAAGCTGTTTATGAATGGGGCTGGGAGGGGAGGGGACGTTTTCACTCCCAAATTGCAGAATCTCTCATGTGGGGCCCTAGTCACCTATCAGCCACTTTAAACTACTTGCCAACCCATGCCAAGCACATTAAAGGCACATTAGTGGCTGCTTGGTTTGGCGATCTGGAATGTGGGGGTGGGTGGGTCTACATGCCCTTTTTTTTTTTTTTCTTGTAAGAGCACTTTTAATGAAAACGTCCCCTGTTTTCCTTAGGTGACCCTGTGTGATATCAGTCTCCTTAGGGTAACAGGCGGAAAGGAAGGATATGCTGCAAATGTCTGGGTATAGACCTGGTCCTTATGCTGCTATGCTGTGTACCACAATGATGCCAGCAGAATTAATTCAGGAGTTGCATGGGAAAGTGTCCTACCATGGTGGAAGAAATAAGACTGCCCTGCCCAGAAACCTTTTGCAAAGGATTGCAGAGTACCTCCAAGAAAGTTTCCTAGAGATATCCATGGAAGATTCCTGGGCTATCCCAGTCCACATAAACAGTCTTTTCTGGGGGCCACCCGTTGCGTAGCTGGAGTGGTCTCTTGTAAGCAGAGAACCACAGCACCTTGCTTTTTCTTCACAGTAAACATGCAATACCACCGAATGCGTGTGCCCTCTAAAGTTGAACTGGACTTTGATTGTAAACTGTACATTCACCAGGGGTGCCTTCCCCGGCATCACGGTTGGCCACTGTGATGTCCTGCAACCCACCAGGCTCCAGGGTTAAAAATATTTCCTGGCTCTTGGGGAGAATGGATCCACCGCTTGACTGTGTCCCATTCTCCTCCTCTTCTTCCTCATCCACCATATCATCCTCCTTGTTGTCCCTAGACTCACACACCTGTGAAGTGTCCACGTTGCTTGTCGGGGTGCTGGTAGGGTCACCCCCGAGAATCGCATGCAGCTCGTTGTAGAACTGGCATGTGTGGGGTTCAGCACCAGAACGACTGTTCGCCTCCTTTGCCTTCTGATACGCTTGGCGAAGTTCTTGTATTTTCACACGGCAGTGCTATGTGTCCCTCGTGTAGCCCTTCTCCCCCGTTCTACAAGTAATCTTTGCATAGATGTCAGCGTTTCTTCTGCTGGATTGGAGCTCTGCCTGCACAGATGCTTCTCCCCACACAGCGATGAGATCCCCCACCTCCTGTGGAGACCATGCTGGAGTGCGTTTGGGGCATGTAGTCTCCATGATCAGCTGTGCTCAAGCTGGCATGCTCCCAATGCTGATCAAACAGGAAATGGGAAATCAAAAATTCCTGGGGCTTTAGCAGGGGAGGGGCTGTTTCCTGTGTACCAGGCTGCAGTGCAGTAGAGTTGAGAATGATCTCCAGAATGCTCACAGATGAGCATTGTGGGACACCATCTGGAGGCCAACTAAGTCAAGTTACGCAACACTGCGTCTGCACTACCTCGCAGTTGATCCATGAAAATCGAATTAAGCGCTACACAGGAATGTGTCATCTGACATGCTCTACCCTTGGAATAGCAGCAAAGAGTCTTGTGGCACCTTATAGACTAACAGACGTTTGGGAGCATGAGCTTTCGTGGGTGAAACTTATAGACTAACAGATGTTAGTCTACAAGGTGCCACAAGACTCTTTGCTGCTTTTACAGATCCAGACTAACACGGCTACCCCTCTGATACTTGATACCCTTGGAATAATACTCATTCACAACCATACTCACCAACTTGCTTCTGAACAAGGAAACATTTTTCAAGTCTTCCACAATGTATCCAGTTGCATGAAGAGTACCTTGAGGTTTCTTTATGAATTTCTGGAACTAACAAAATAGATTTGACAGATTGCAATATTGCCGCTACTACTATTTTTCACAGAGATTTATGTATTTAGGAAACCCCGTTATCCATTTGCTTCATCAAACCTTGATGCAGGAGGTGTGTGATTTCTTTTTGTTTGTTGGTGTGCTTGTTTTTTCCAGTTTAAAATTCAAACCGTTTTACGTGAGAGCGGAATAACGCTTTAAATTCCGTTGTGTGCAGGGGAAATCACCAACGGACAGTAATGAGCAGTGGTCTCATTTTTAGTCATTTTTCTTCTCTAATCAGTTTTGAAAACCACTTCATGAAACTAGAACAAGAAGGATTTTAACATTAAAAACTCCTGGAGCCCCAACCTCTGTGGTAGATAGGAGAGTGGATGGTCAATTTCCTTACTCCTGTTTCTTTATATTAGTGAAACTAAAGAATCCTTAACATTTAAATATCTTGGGAAGGGGAGTTGTTTTTTTTTCCACCAGAGGACAGTAAACCCTATAATTAATGTGTGTGCCCATGAAAGCTTTTACATGAACACTTGAGAAAGGTGTATTTATACTCTCATATTTTATGAAGGAAATTTACTTTTTAGCTATCTTTATGTTGCTTTTCTATTATCTAGAGTTGTATGTGTACTCAGAGAGAAGTGATGGGTACAGTTTTAACATTTAGAAATAATAAATATGATTTGGCTCTTATATTTTGGGTATTTTAATGTAAATAAATTTACACTTTAATGGTTAAAGAGGAACTCCTGCTTAGAGGAAATATCGATAGAGAAATAAATCTTGAATTCTACTGCATTTTAATTAGTCACACATTTTATGCTAAGTAAGGCCCACATCTTGCAATCTTACTCCTGTGCTAAATGTTGTTCATGAGAGTAGTTCCACTGATATCAATGGGACTACTCACATGAGTAAAGTGAAGCTTGTGTGTAAGAGTGTGCAGGATCTAGTTAATTATCAAGATGGTAAACTGAAGCACTTCAAAATAACTGATTCTTCATGATATATTCTCTGTAAAGGTTTACAAGATCATTATTTTTATTGCAGTCATATAAAAGTCTTGTGTCTTATTTTTCCCACTAGAGGGAGATATCAAACAGGCTTAAAAACACTGGAAATGAAGACCAGTATATACTTTACATTTTATAATTAGTAAAATAAACCCAACCTATATCATAACAGTTGAATTTCATTTTAGATTATAATTCCTAGCACCAAAATCTTTTTGTATAGAAAGATAGCGAAAACTAGATAAGACTTAGTTGAATCCCTTGCTATTGCGTTCAGAGTGTGCCCCATGGATGGCTTTTTCGGTCTTGGAGGTTAAAATAAAACCATGCTGTTTTCTCTACAGTTTGCTAATATTATGCTGAGTGTTTTTGTTGCCTCTTTATTAACCTCAGGTAGACCAGGACTTGCTTTGTGAATTGCTACAGTACCAATTAATCTTTGCTTTCTGTTTAATTATTATTCTAATTTATTATTTGTATTATGGTAGCACCCAGAGCTCCAATCAGCATCAGCACCCAATTGTGAAACACACAGGAAGATGAGATCACTGCTCTAAACTGCTCACAGTCTAATGCTCTTGCTCTGCAAGCTGTCTGTGTGAGAGGACCCTTGCCCGCACACAAAGCTTTATTGGCTAGAGCAGGGGTCAGCAACCTTTCAGAAGTGGTGTGTCGAGTCTTCATTTATTCACTCTAATTTAAGGTTTCGCGTGCCAGTAATACAATTTAACGTTTTTAGAAGGTCTCTTTCTATAAGTCTATAATATATAACTAAACTATTGGTGTATGTAAAGTAAAAAAGGTTTTTAAAATGTTTAAGAAGCTTCATTTAAAATTAAATTAAAATGCAGAGCCCCCCAGCCTGGTGGCCAGGACCCAGGCAGTGTGAGTTCCACTGAAAATCAGCTCGCTTGCCGCCTTCGGCGCACATGCCATAGGTTGCCTACCCCTGGGCTAGAGGCTTTGTAAAGGCACAAGAGTTCACCCACTTGGAGCAGTTTGCAGGATCAGGGTATAAATTAAGAAAAGATGCAACAAACAATAGAGGGAAGAAGAACAACAATGAGAAGATCACCCAGTTATACAGGCCAGCTGTGTGCACAGTTAATTGCCAAGTAGTGGGCAATGTAACTTTTGACCATAATTGCAGTTTTGGAAGAAGAGAATCCATTCTGTCTTGGTTTCTCTAGGAATCTGAATATGATGTAATTAAAAGGTGAAATAGAAACCATTGAAGAGCATAGGGAAGCCATTTGAAGAGAATGCTCTCAACACTCTAGGTCTCGTAGTTAATTAAATTGATTTAACACATGGAAGCTGACGTGTTTCACTGGAATGGCTAGAGTTCTAATCCTGCTTCTTTCGCTTTCTTGGTCTGTGGCTTTGAGGTTCTGTCACCTTTCTGTCTGTCTTTCCATCTGTAAATAAGGGATAATACTGACCTGTTTACCTCCCGGGGGTGTTGCAAAAACTGATTAATTAAGACCTTAATGTCTCTGCAGTGCTTTGAACATATAAAGTGCTATCTAAATACTAAGCATTATTATTGTTATAGGGAGACAAGGTTTTATGTATACCTATGGAACAGCATGTTTCCAAGGCTGCTTCTATGGAAGCTTGCTCCCATTCCAGTACAACCTGTAAAAGTATTTTCATAGGTGTTCTGTACCCGGTAGTACTGGATTAAGAGGGTCTTAGAGTTAAGAGGGAAATTTTCCTAGATAAGAAAAGACTGCATCTCCCCCCCCCACGCCCCGATTTATCTTGTGTGTCACAAAGTCAGAGGCAGAAACTTTGTTCTCTTGAACTTTAGATAGATATTGAAGTTTCACAGAAAAGCTGAGGCGTGATTCATCAGGGATTTAGCCTTTCACTTCAAGCATTTTCTGAACTAAGCATATTTAAACACTTGAATTTCTGAGGCAGCCTCTCACCAGCCGGAATCTGAAGTGGGCTTTGAGGACAGTTAGTTTGATTGGGATGCACTTGTGGGAATAGTTCAGCTGAACCAGCTAGATATTTCATGGGTTATATCTGCTTTTTGCAGAATATATGCCCCCCCCATCTTTTAAAAAAAACCAAAATGAGGTCTCTAGTGATATTTGTGATCAATGACTGTGACTAGTTCATACTTTAAATAGAGTTTAGGGATATGTGTATGTGTGTGTATGTATATGTATTAAATCATCAATTGTGGTGATATTTAGTATAAGACAAAAAAATCCTTCCTCTGCCTTCTCTCATCTTTTTCTACACTGGGGAGCATAGTATCACACTGGTGCTTAGATTTCGGTCATGGAAGTGATTGTCTGCACTGAAACAGACCATGAGCCAACGTATTTTCATGTTTTTTCTTTAGAAATAGAATAAAACATGCATTAAGGATGAAAGGCTGTGGAAGGCCTCCAACTCAGCAGAACCATGTGCTCCACTGTGTGAGGATTGAGTAACTGTGCAGTCAGTACATGGAGATTCAGCATGCAGAATGTATGGTGGAGTTGGGTTACTCTGCATGCCAGCCCTGCATGGATCAGGGACAGCATCAGTGGTCCATGGTTGTATGCATACATCAGCCAGTAATTGGGGATGTGCAAGGATCAAAGACCAGGGACTACAGTAGTGACTATTTTGTTCAGACCTAAAGATTGGGGGTGGATTCTGCCTCCTTACCCTTCTTGATTTCTTCCTGCTTAAAGAACCTCTCTTTCCACTTGCTGTGTGTTTGTTTTTCAGGTAGATACAAAGAATTTCATACTGTTTAAAAACTAACACTGCAGGCCCATTGACTCTTATTTTTTTTTGGTGAGCTGTTATTAATGGGGGGTATTATTCTTGGCAGAATATGAAGAGGAACTTGAAAGAGAATTTGAATTGGAAAAAGATACTTTGTTTTGGGGACTTAAAAAGGTAAGGTCAATGAATATTACTGATCATTTTAGTTTATAAGTTTAGTGTAAATTCATATCTCTAGCAATTCAGTTGAAGTCTTCTTCAAGTGGATTGTGACCAACTTTTATGATTACTGTATTAAAGAATGTTCTGCTCCTAGGTAGGACACTTGGCACAGATTACTATATTCTGTGAATTATTATGTGTTGTAAAATGTGTTCCCTCTCCTCAGTTGAGTATTATTTTAGAGGTATTTTAAAGAGTTACTCAGATTTTTATGGATCCTATTATTTGCCTCCCTCCCTCTGTAAAGCCAGGCACCTTTAATATTTTGAGTCCAAGAACACAGAACTCAGAGGGAGAGAAACTAATAAGTATAAATATACTATATTCTAAAATGATGTAAAGCATCTTTTCTATGTGTAAAAATACATAGGAAAGTGCATCCTCCAGTGTGACAGGAGGATTCCTTCCCTTCAGCTCTTTTTCCACAGGTTTTGCAGTGGGAGGGAAGGAATTCTGGCCCAATGTTTTTAATCAAAATAAATTAGTTAAAAGTGGTTCTTTGCTAGCACACTTTCCTCTCCATGCCCTGCCTCTCCAACTTCATTTTCAGTGGCAGGCGTGGAATACTGACAAAAAGGAGATATTTGCCAGTCCTAGATACTGATTTAGAATTGCAAGCTCCATCAATAGTGTAAAAAAAAAAAATGTTATCGCCTGAGTTTTTCCATCCCTCAAGAGGAAAAATGGCTTACCTGATGCAATGTGACCTGATCTAGAAATTTGTATTGTAGTTTTTCTCTTGGTTGCTGCCTTTCGTACATGTTAGCAGCAGAATGACTTAATCTCTGGTGTCAATGTTTTCCTAAAAAGCATTGGCTTCCCTATACACCCTCAGCAGCGCTTTTCCTTCTTGCTTGTCATTTGCTTGTTTGGATAATGGCTTTGCTTAGGGTGTGGGACTGGAAGGAACATCAAGTCCAGTCCCTTGCGATTGCAGGCAGCCCCATCGGATAATTCTGTTCATGAATTTATTAAATTTATGTTTGAGCATCAGAGTCACCCTACACTGGTTTTCAGTCTAGCTTGCTGGGCAATCATTTTTGCAGCATAAATGTTTAAAGAAACACTATTAATTTAAAAATCACATTTCTCTTTGAAAATTTTCTACTTCTGTTACAAGTAAAGCTAAAGATTATTTTATCCGAGACAGAGAAAAGAAAAAAAATGTGTATTTTCCCTCCTTGTTTACATTGTTCTGTCTGTCTTAGGCTCTTACATGGCCTCCATAACTGTAGTATCTGAGCACCTAAGAAGCTGAAATGTATTTCTTGTCACAACACCCATGTGAGGTAGAGAATGCTGTTATCTCCATTTTACAGATGGAGCACTGAGACCAAGCGAGGCTAAGTGACTTGCCCAAAGTCACCCAAGAAGTCTGTGGTGGAGCAGGGACCTGACCCCCAGTCTCTCAACTTGTTGGCTAGTACCTTAACCACTGGACCAGCCTTCCTCTCTTAGTCAGGTGGACCCTGAACCTGCAGTCTGTCCCAAGTGGGCAAACCCCAGTGCCTGCATGGAGCCTTGTTGGGTTCAGTGAGGCTCTGTGCGGGCACATGGATGTACACACACACAGAGCTGTTTACAAGATTGAGGCCTCAGACCCCAATCTTGCAAAAACGTAGACACCTGCTTTATTTTGTGTCCTATGACCAATTGCATTGAAGTCAATGGGCGCAACTAAAAAAGCAGAATGTTAAGCATGTGCATAAATCTTTGTGGGCTCAGGGCCATTGTTCGTTTCCTCTGTTTGTGTGGATCTTTTACCCAGCAATGGGAGAGAGAATCATCTTTGACAATAGGAATATGTGAATGTAAGGCCACAGTAATAGACTGGGGCGCTCAGGTGCTGATGTAGTAATTCAAACTACTTGTAACAATATTTTTTAGATTGATTGACTAGTTGTTAGTTTATTTTTTTAACACATTTAATCATGTAACATGGTTTGGGCATATAGGTAGGGATATCATTGAACATAAATTAGCTTTTTCCTTGTTAACAGTATGAAGAAAGTCATGTGAAAGTAATAGCTGCCTCATGTCTGTGTGACAGCCACAGGGGGATGATGATAAGCCAATGAGACATTGTGCCATGGCATGAGGAGACCGTCTGAAACACCAACCAGGAACAAAGTATTTTAAAAATCTAAAAACATTTCTGTTAATATTAGGGCTTCTCAACCCCCTTTAAAAATGCAGATCCTAAAGGTTGGGCCTGACCTACTCGTGGCCACACCCTCACTGCACAGTGGTCCTTGTCCCCACTTCATGTTTAATACACTCTTCTCAGAGATCATAGAATTATATAATATGAGGGTTGGGAGGGACCTCAGGAGGTCATCTAGTTCAACCCCCTGCTCAAAGCAGGACCAACCCCAATTAAATCATCCCAGCCAGGGCTTAGTCAAGCCGGGCCTTAAAAACCTCTAAGAAAGGTGATTCCATCACCTCCCTAGGTAACCCATTCCAGTGTTTCACCACCTTCCTAGTGAAAAGTTTTTCCTAATATCTAAACTAAACCTCCCTCACTGCAACCTGAGACCATTACTTCTTGTTCTGTCATCTGGTACCACTGAGAACAGTCTAGATCTATCTTCTTCTGAACCCCCTTTCAGGTAGTTGAAAGCAGCTATCAAATCCCCCTCATTCTTCTCTTCTGCAGACTAAACAATCCCAGTTCCCTCAGTCTCTCCTCATAAGTCATGTGCTCCAGCCCCCTAATCATTTTTGTTGACCTTCGCTGGACTCTTTCCAATTTTTCCACATCCTTCTTATAGTGTGGGGCCCAAAACTGGACACAATACTCCAGATGAGGCCTCACCAATGCCGAATAGAGGGGAATGCTCATGTCCCTCGATTTGCTGGCAATGCTCCTACTTATGCAGCCCAAAATGCCGTTAGCCTGCTGCCTTCTTGACAACAAGGGCACACTGTTGACTCATATCCAGTTTCTCATCCACTGTAACCCCTATTTCCTTTTCTGCAGATCTGCTGCCTAGCCATTCAGTCCCTAGTCTGTAGCACTGCAGGGAACTCTGCACTTGTCCTTGTTGAACCTCATCAAATTTCTTTTGGCCCAATCCTCCAATTTGTCTAGGTCCCTCTGTATCCTATCCCTACCTTCCAGCGTATCTACCACTCCTCTCAGTTTAGTGTCATCTGCAAACTTGCTGAGGGTGTAATCCATGCCATCCTCCAGATCGTTAATGAAGATATTGAACAAAACTGGCCCCAGGACAGACCGTTGGGGCATTCCGCTTGATACCGGCTGCCATCGATAGATCGATAGAGTCAAGTTAATATTGCCTTTGGGTGAAATCACTCGGTGCTTATGTAGTCCATAGGCCTCATGCTCACCTTCTGCACGGAGTGCTTTATTATTTCTTCAGATTTAAACAACAGTAAATGCTCAGACAAAAGCTGCAGGTGTCATAACACTTGGAGTAACACAGTGCTGAGCACCGAGCATCATGAAATACTTGGACATAGGTATCAGATTAACTTAGCCAGCCCATAAATCAAAGGAACAGAAGAGTCCCTTGAATCTCCTCTTCCCCTACCATGAACATGCTCTCAACCTTCCCCCAGAACCTGTCAAACAAATGCTTTTTATATTGTGCCCAGAAGGTTTCAACTCCATACTGTTTTGGTCCAAATGGGGAGTAAGATCCACAGTCCTGACCGACAGCTTCTTCTCTTTAATAATGAGGTGGATCCAGCTTGAGTGTCCCTACTAACCACAGCTATGCCACTATGGCACAGGGAGAGAGGTCATCCCTCATGTGGACTGGTTCCAGGCCATTTAGAGTTCTATAGGTGAAGGCCAACACCTTGAACTACACCTGGAGACCAATAGGCAGCTAGCAGATCCCAGAGCACTGGCAGGGCCGGCTTTAGGCACCGCGGAGCCCGATTTGAAGGCGCTGCCACTGAAGTCCTGCCGTTGTCTTTGGCAGCAGCTCAATCGCTGCCGCAGAGGAAGGTCCCTCTGCCGAAATGCTGCCAAAGGCACCGGCAGCCGATTGAGCTGCCGCCAAAGTCCCAGCACTGTAGGCGGCGGCAGCTCAATCAGCTGCCGGTGCCTTCAGTGGCATTTTGGCGGAGGGACCTTCCTCCACGGCAGTGATTGAGCTGCCGCCAAAGACAGTGGTGGGACTTCAGCGGCAGCTCTTTCGGGATGTTGTGGGGCCCTCTTAGGGGCATGGGGCCCGATTCCAGGGAATTGGCTGAATCACCCTAAAGCCGGCCCTAAGCACTGGTGTCATGTGCTCCCAGCCAGATGCCCTGCTTAACAAATGAGCTGCCATATTCAGCACCAGCTTCAGTTTCTGCATTGTTTTAAGGTGTCACCTGATGTAAAGTGCGTTGCAATACTCTTTTCTGAATTAGGAGTTTCTGTATATTACGAAATTAGTCCTTCAAGAATGGCATGTGCTTTGTGGCACTTCCAGCTTTTGCTGTCTTCTCCATGCTCTGCTCTCATTGGAAACTGCCAGCACAATCTGTCACAGCAGAGATTCTTCCTCTGATTCATGCTGTTTACATCAGCATAAGACGGTTGTTCCTGCAGAAGAAGCTATATGTGATTGTAGCCTGATCTATAGGTTATGTATGTATTATACTGATTACTTAACATTCCAGTGTGTTTAGAGTCCTCCATGCTGTGGGTATGGGAGAGGGTTCAGGATTTGGCTTTTAGGAACAGAAACATGTAGGCCTTTTCTACATGACATGGGCTTTGATGGTAAAGCTATACTGATAAAGTTATACCAGCAGAGCCCCCTTGTGTAGATGCAGTTTATGCTGACAGAAGAAGTTTTTCTGTACAGTAATTCCATCTCTCTGAATGACATTAGCTATGCCGACAGAAGCATTCTTCTGCTGCCATAATTGTATCTATACTGGGGATTTTGGTAGCATAGCTATGTTAGGTGTTGAGTGTAGTTTATTCCACACTAATGACTGACCTAGCCATTCTGAAAACACTTTGTAGTGTGGACCTGGCTGTAGACACATCTCTTCTGTAGGGGTTACAGAAAAGAGAAGAGATGCTCTTATCCCTATTATTCTTGCTGCTCCAAAGAAGTTTCCCTGTTTCGTTTCCCCCAGTTTTTGTGTGTGTTTCTTTTTATTGTTTTTAATGCAGCCTTTAGGTAGTTGCAATTTTTGGCATAGCATCCACTGAGGACATTGTTATTTGTCCTTTGGGCTGAGTAAGAGCTCGTTTAAATTGTGCAGTTGTATTTAGGTCAAGACCTCATTATCTGTAAAGTGGAGTTGACTCTCAAGCCCATATACAGAACTGTAATAAAATACACCTTTAACAAGACCCTTCTATGCATCCTCATGCTGATGTTCATTTAAGATGCTGAAAGGGCAAAATCCTGACTCCTCTGGTCATGTAGGAACTAAGAGTAAATACATTCTAAGTATCTGAGATTAGGACCCGGAGACTAGAAAGTGTAAAGTTTAAGGGGGTAAGTGAGTTGAGATGTTCTTATTACCATGAAGAACTTGTGTTTTTACCTGCTAATGTTGTTTCTGTTCCTTTCTCCTGGTTAGATTTCTTACCTGACATGTTAAGAACTTGACACAATACAACAAAAAAACAGAGACTATTGCAGCCATAGCTGCAGAATACAAATGTTTATCTTCACAGAAAGCTGCAATTGTAAATTGGAACATATAAATGCAAGTCTCTTATTAACTCAGAGAAGCAGTATAAAAGCAGTTGATTACCCAATTTGAACTTGGCAGTGCATGGAAATAAATCTATTTCTACTTTTTCAAAGGTCAGCAGAAATAGAATAATAATTCATAGTGAAATCACAGTATTGGTTAAGAATAGACCAAGAATATTTTTTTAATGTCAAGAAATAAAGGTGATTATACTTTGCATTCTGTTCCTATGGGGGAACAGGGCCAGGAGCAAGACCAGAGATCTGTAAGAGATTTGGGTGTGTCAGCTTTGAATCAATAGAGACTGGGAGCATTGAGGATGTACTCAGTCTTAGTATTCAGGACAAAAAATAGGCAAGGAAGAGCTCAAAGGGACACCAGTAACTTAAAAACTAGGCAGTCTAAAAAAGTAGTTAAAAGTAGTTTGAGGTACTATACCTGCACCTTAGTTCCCCAGTCTATTAATGTGGCTTTATGCTCACATTTTCCTGTTATTTTGGATGACTTTCTTTCCCCTGTTTCTGTGACCTGCACACACAAGGAAACTAGCTCTGGCCCTGATCCCTCAAAGACATACGTGCATGCTTAATGTTCTGCTTTCTGAATAGGCTCATTGACTATTCAGTGGAACTGCTCATAGGGCATAAAGTAAACCACATGGCTAAGTTTTTTGTGAGATTGGGGACTAAGGTCTCAGTCTTGCAAACAGTTCTGTGCATGTGGATCTGTGTGCTTCCATGGAGCCTCACTGAACTCAACAGGGCTCAGTGCAGACTTTGGGCTTTGCCTGTGTGGAACAGATTGAGGGATCAGGGCCTCGCTGGCTGAACAGAGAGAAAGGATGGTCCTGTGGTTAGGGCACTAGCTGACAAGTTGGGAGACCGGAGGTAAAGTCCCTGCTCCACCACAGACTTTCTGCGTGACCTTGGGCAAGTCACTTGATCTCTCTGAGCTTTGGTTTCCCACCTGTAAAATGGGGATGTTAACATTTCCTCTGGGGTGTTGTGAGGATAAATATATTAAAGATTCTGCGGTGCTCTGGTACTATGGCGAGGGGGGTCATATAAGAACCTTAGATAGATATCTGTACAGGCCAGGGAGTAGTGGGAGGAAGCCCAGACTCTGACCATTCCTCTCTCCCTCCCTGTCCAGCTGCTCCAGGGAGGGAGTAAGCAAGAACATAGCTTAATCCTGTGTGCCTGGACCCAAGTGCAGGGTAAGGTGGGTTCTTACTCCTCTGTGCATGCACCTACCCCAAGTCTCAATCTGTTCCAAAATGTATTTTTATTAATTTTGTATTTGTGACTTAAAATTGTTACCCTTGACCAGTGAAAGATCTGGAAATCTTAAACACTAGTCGGGGGAGAGATTTCTGGCAGGACTACTTCTAGTACAGTGGTTTTCAACCTGTGGTGGACCCCTGGTGGTCCGCCCACTATGTCTAAGATTTCCAAAGGGGTCTGCACCACCATTTGAAATTTTGTATTGGTCTGCAAATGAAAAAAGGTTGAAAACCACTGGACTAGCAGAAAGGATTGTGCAGTGTGTTGAATTAAATTTCTTCAGAGAATTTTGTGTTTAATGGGTGTTCCCTGGAAAATGAACCTAAAGCTGAAATAAGGCTATCTGCAAAACAAGCTCTTTCAAACATTGCTTGGCTCCATAAGAGGGGGGACAGTGGGTCTCTTAATAGTGACTGGTCCACTGACCCCACTTGGATTTAAAAAATGGCACCTTAGCCATAGAGCAGGTGAGAGCTGATTGAGATGAGGAGACTCTAAAAGAAGCTGTAGGTGGAAGACTGTAGGTAGAACAGCAACAGAGGGGTTTGCTGGCCAACCTTCCCATGGCCGAGAACCAGGGCTGAAGGCCAAACAGCAGGAGAGGGAGTTGCCTGCTGAGATCAAAGCTGAAGCTGATGAAGGACAGAGAGGGCTGGAGTCAGTGGAAGGGCTTGCCTCTTGGCCTCTGCGGAGCAAAAAGGTTAAAAGACCAGAGGAAGTGAGGGATGCTCCCCTGGAGAAGATGAGCTCCCAGCAGTGAGGCTGTGGGGGTTCCTGCTGAAAAGAGCAGGGTTGCATTCCAACTGGAAGGACTAGCAGAAGGACTAGAGAGGACCAACAGAGACCCCAGGTGAGACAGAAAATGGAGTGTGGTATGAGAGGCATTGAGGGACTAGATATCTTGGGATTTTAAGGACTGCATGCATTGGGGTGATAAATGGACTATGTTTTGAGACTTCTGTCATGGACCATTTAGACTGTTTTTTTAATAAACTGGATTCCAGGAGGGATGTTATTGTGACCAGGAAGCTTGTGTAGGGTTACTGAGGACTCTGAAGGAGGGGAACCAGAGGGAGGCATGCCTATTTTGTTGGCATGACCCCATGACAGGCTTCCACATCTATATTAGCCTCTCTGAAGTTCTCCATGAGGAGGGAATAGGTGGTTTAGAGTTTTAATGTGCTTCTAGATATTTACTCCTGGAGACTTGAAGTCAATTCTTGGTGCCAGTCATACGTTGATATGGTACTAGTGATCTGTAAAACCAATAATTCATAGAGGTTGTTTTCTCTTGGATACCCCCCAGTCCCACTCTGTGGAGTGTATGGTTGGCTTAGCAGGTGTAGGCTCCAGTGATCAATTCTAGCTTCTGCTACTAGTCTTCCCCATCAAGAGTACTAGCCTTCCAGAGAACTTTATGTTGTAAATAATGAAGGTGATTTTCTGCATCTTAGTGCAGATCTGAAGATAACATTATCTGGGGGAGGATGAGCCTCTGGTGACTTTACACCAGGGTGGGCAAATGTTTTGGCCCGAGGTTAACATGAGGGAATAGAAGTTGTATGGAAGGCCATGAATGCTCACAAAATTGGGGTTGGAGTGTAAGAGAGGATGTAGGCTCTGGGGTGGGGCTGGAGATGAGAGGTTTGGGGTGCAGGAGGGTGCTCCAGGCTGGGATCGAGGGGTTTGGAGAGCGGGAAGGGGATCAGGGCTGGGGCAGGGGGCTGGGGCATGGGGAGAGGCTTAGGGGGTGCAGGCTCAGAGCGGCGCTTACCTCAAGCGGCTCCCGGAAGCAGTGGCATGTCCCCTCTCCAGCTCCTACGCAGAGGTGCAGCCAGGTGGCTCTGCACCCTGCCCCATCCTCAGGCACTGCTCCTGCAGCTCCCATTGGAGTGCATAGGAGCCAGAGTGGTGCCATGCCACGGCTCCCTGCACCCTGAGCTATCCCCTACTTCTTCGAGTGGTGTCCATGTGGGTGCTCCACTCTAGGGGTCGGTGCGTTCCTGCGCCGGAGATCGGAGATTTCTCTCAGCAGTACTTGGTTGGGGGAAAGGTGTGCACAGGAGTCGTCTCATCCCCTCAGTTCCTTCTCAACTGCCCTCGGCTGCAGACGAAGCTCCGCAGCAGTGCTCTCTTTGATACTTTCTGGAAAAAAAAATTACAAGTTACATAGAAACTTCTTTTTAGTCTATACTTAGTCACATTGTTTAGTTAGTCTTAGTCTATACATAGTTACATAGTTTTGTTAGTTCCTCTTAGAGGTTTTTCTTAAGAGAAGAAAGAAGAAGACTTTTTCTCTCCTTAACTCCCCCCGTTTGGGAACAGTTTCTACAGTTTACGATTACAATTAACTCCCAGCCTTATCTCTTGAGAGGCGGGAGAGGCTTAACTGCAGTCATGCCGGGCTCAACAGGATTTAAAAAGTGTGACTCCTGCTGTGAACCAGTGCCAGTCTCTGGTGGTCAAACATCCTGCATTTGCTGTCTGGGCGAAACTCATATCTCCCAGAAATGCATACATTGCACCAACTTAACATGAAGGGCAAGATGTGATAGGGAGCTCCGCTTGAAAATGCTTCTGCTGGAGAAATCCCTCCAACCTCTGCAAGAGATGTCCTCCGGGGAGTCTCATAAACTGAGATCCCTGAGCTCTGATAAGGCTCTGACTTCCAAAACTGTCAGGAAGTGAGCTTCAATATCTCCAGCAAGGGGGGTCTCAGAAAAAGAGAGCTTCCCCAGTGAGGTCTTTACCCTCAGTGCTCCACTCATCCAGAGTGAGAACTTATGAGGCACCGGGCTCTTCCGGCACCGTCCCTCAGTGGACCCCTGCTGAGCCCCAATGCGCGGCACCAGAGCTGAGACGTCAAATCTCTTCCGTGGCACCGACTACCCCGGTGCAGAGCACGGCACAGGCAGCAGCACTGTGATCAATGCTGCAGCCATTGGCACCGACCCAAAACTTGCTGCTGCCTAACAAGCCGAATCTGGCACCGGTCAGCACTCCAACAGTCGACCGCAACCCCAAGGCGGGACCAGCGCAACTCCGTTGTCCTGCTGACGTAGCAGTTTCTTCGGCACCACAGTCACCACTGCTCGGCACCGAACACTCCCTGAGTTACATAGCATGGTACCATCCTTCATCTCCTGCACCAAACTCCGTGCATCATGGTGAGGAAGCAGACATGCAGGACAACCGCTTCTCCTCCCAATGTTCATCCCCATCACAGATGAGACCTACATGGAACGCTGTGACGCCTAAGCCTCATCCCTCCAAGCATTCACAGCCTTGGCATGCAGAGCACTGGCCTTACCCATTACCACCTTACCCCATGCAATGGCCACAATGGGGTCCTTGGTCCACATACCAGAACCCCTATTTTGGTCCCCCTTCCCCAGCCAGAAGAGGTTCCAGAGTACACCCATTGTTACCACACAGAGAAACCTCTGACCCCCCTGAGACAGAGATAGAAGAGGAAGAGCTACTATCTCAGGCAGACCTGGATAATTCACCTCCTGCCCCACATTCATCTTCTGCACCAGACAAAGCAGTGACGCTGTCTACCCCTGCGACACCAGATGACCTGAAACAGTTCCAAGAACTCAACAAAAGAGTATCAAACAGCCAAGAAATTGCCTTACACAAGGTACAGGAGAAACAATATAAGTTGTTAAAAATCTTACAAACGGCATCATCGACCAAGATTGCCCTCCCCGTGGATGAGGTTATAATGGAGCCTGTGGAGGTAATATAGCAAACACTGGCATCGGGCTGACAGAAAATACTTTGTTCCAACCAAAGGCATGGAATTTTTGTTTTCACACCCTGTTCTCTGAAATAGAGGCTGTTAATCAGCACAGTAAACAGCCTCATTTCCGCTCCTCACTGGAAGATAAAGAACACAAGAGACTGGACCTCTTTGGGCAGAAAGTCTACTCGTCAGCCACTCTTCTGCCTGGAGTTGCCAACTATTCTGCTCTACTAGCAAATTAAGACTTCTCTAACTATACTAATATACAAGAGCTTGTGGAGGACCTCCCCGAGCATAAACATCCTCAACTCATTGTTCCCACATGGCCCAGACAGACTTGGTTTCCATACCTCTCATGTCTAGCAGTCTGTGCCCCACAACCACTGTCTTCCTGGACAGACCCCCTGTCCCAGAACAAGGGCCTGATGCTCCATGCAGACCCAGCGAAACTCCATCTCAAAGTTTGGCTCCTCTCTGGTTCCAAGATGGGGAATTGAACTGTTTGGAGAAAGTAAAACAGGTATTACTAAATAGCTGTCACCTCACCATGAGAAATACTTACCACCACAAGTGGAGAAGATTCTCCCTTTGGTGTCAGCAAAAACAGCTGGATGTGACCATGGCACCTCTATCTAGGATCCTAGACTACCTACTAGAACTGAAGGAAATGGTGTTAGCCATAAGCTCTATTAAAGTACACCTTGCTGCCATCGCGTCCCTCCACGAACAGGTAGAAGGGGCTTCAGTATTCGCTCACCCGATTACATGGTGCTTTCTAGCAGGTATACAGAACATGTATCCAGAAGTACGCCAACCTGCACAACATGGGATCTCAATCTTGTGCTCAAATGTCTCACAAGACCACCCTTCGAACCTCTAGCAACCTGCTTGTTCCTTTCATATGTTAATGAAGGTTGCATTCCTAGTGGCAATCACGTCTGCCAGATGTGTCAGTGAAATAGGAGCATTGATGCCCGAACCACGGTACACGGTGTTTACCAAAGACAATATCATGTTACGTCCTCACCCAAAATTCTTGCCCAAAGTGGCTACAAATTTTCATATTAACCAAACCATACACTTACCTGCCTTCTATCCCAAGCCACATAACGACTCTTGAGAAGCAACATTTCACATGCTAGATGTCAGATGGGCTGTAGCCTTCTACTTGGACAGAACTAAACCATTCTGCAGGTCACCAAGACTATTCTTCTCTACAACAGAGTGAGCCAAAGGCTCTACAATATCGACCCAGAGACTCTCCAAATGGGTCTCTACCTGTATTCAAACTTGCTACCACCTGCATCACAAAGAACCCCCCGTGGGCATCTGATCCCACTCAACGTGAGCCATGGCAAAATCGATTGCATTCTTGAACAATGTCCCCTTAATAGATATTTGTAGAGCTGCAACCTGGATATTGGAGCACAGTTTTGCCAGGCATTATGCTATCACCCAAGGCCTCGTCTCAGACTCTTATCATTGGCCTTACAGTGCTCTCATCACACACTTATACATGACTCCAAACCCCTACCATCCCTGGTGGGGTACTGCTCTACAAGCACCTCGAGTGGAGCACCCACAGGGACACCACTCGAAGAAGAAGTTTCTCACCTTGTGCAGTAACGATGGTTCTTTGAGATGTGTGTCCCTGTGGGTGCTCCACTACTCACCCTCCTCCCCTCTACTTTGGAGTTCACACAGCCGAGCTCTGCAGTAGAGAAGGAACAGAGGGGACAGTTGGGGGAGCATGCTACAGGAGGTGCCAATGGCTACACAAGAAGACTCCTGTGCGCACTCTTCCCCCGACCGAGTAGTGCTGCGAGAAATCTCCGATCTCCAGTGCAGGGACACCCCAACACCAAGAGTGGAGCACCCACAGGGGGACACATCTCGAAGAACCATGGTTATTGCACAAGTTGAGTAACTTCTCCCTGCACACAGCCCCTAGCTACCCCCTCCCTGCACCCTGAGCTACTTCCCTGCCTGCACACAGCCTCTAGTCACCCCCTCCCCGCACCCTGAGCTACCCCCTGCCTGCACACAGCCCCTAGCCACCCCCTCCCCGCACCCTGAGCTACCCCCTGCCTGCACATAGCCCCTAGCTACCCCCTCCCTGCACCCTGAGCTACCCCCTGCCAGCACACAGCCCCTAGCTACCTTCTCCTACACCTGAGCTACCCTCTCCTGCCTGCACACAGCCCCTAGCCACCCTCTCCCCGCACCCTGAGCTACCCCCTGCCTGCACATAGCCCCTAGCTACTCCCTCCCTGCACCCTGAGCTACCTTCTGCCTGCACACAGCCCCTAGCTACCCCCGCCCGGCACCCAGAGCTACCTTCTGCCTTCACACACCCCCTAGCTACCCCCTCCCTGCACCCTGATGTTCTCCCCTGCCTGCACACAGCCCCTAGCTACCCCCTCCCTGCACCCTGAGCTACCCCCTGCCTGCACACAGCCCCTAGCTACCCCTTCCCTGCACCCTGAGCTACTCCCCTGCCTGAAGTAACCCCTATCTGCACACAGCCCATAGCTACCCCCTCCCCGCACCCTGAGCTACCCCCCCTCCCACCTGCACACAGCCCTTAGGTACCCCTCTCCCTGCATCTTGAGCTATTTTCAACCTTTTTACCTGAGCCCTCTATCTTTGAGTTATAATTTTGGTTATCCCCCCTGCCAACCCAGACAAGCTGGGTGGTCTGCTAAGGTGAGTCAGAGGGTGGAGGTGATGCTCCTTCCCCGGACCCTGCTGTGCAGAGCTGGCTTGAGTCCCGCTGGCCCCTGCCCACCCAAACTAGAAGTCAAACGACATCTATGCCTGAGTGCCCCCCCCCGCCCACCGTTGCCTAGAGCCCTGAGTCCCTCTCTCCCCCACTGGGCCCTGGAGTTTTTATAGCATGTTGTGGGGGAGGCCTCAGAAAGAAAAAGTTTGAGAACCCCTGATGTAGGCTGTGTTTTTTACCATTGTTGAAAGGCGTTGTCTTTTAAATATGTGTGGTCAGACAGGTGGGGGGAGATGTGATATTCAAAGTGGTTTTTATACATATGTTCTTCAAAAACTGGTAATGATACAATGTTTAACAAAATGTGGCAGAACAGAGAGCCCTCCCCTGAGGGCAGGTTGTTTAAAATGGGAGTGTCACTAGGGTGTGGTTCTGGAATACTAGCAGTTTTAATTGAGTCTCTGGCAGTACTCCAGTTTTAGGGGCCCAGTCAAGCCTGGACCTCATCTTTGCTTCAGGCGAATTAAAGGGATGGCTTGCAGGATTGGGTCTCAAATAGCTAATTCAAACATTCAGGTAGAAAAAGAATGAGCCAGTCTTCCTTGAAAAGTTAATGTGAAGTATTAGAATTGGCTCTAGTTGACTGGCTTGTGCTCTATGATTGAGAATGGTGGAAAAGT
This sequence comes from Mauremys reevesii, assembly GCF_016161935.1. Classification (NCBI taxonomy): domain Eukaryota; kingdom Metazoa; phylum Chordata; order Testudines; family Geoemydidae; genus Mauremys; species Mauremys reevesii. Next base: position 43,049,662 of record NC_052625.1, read on the forward strand.
TGGAGGAGAGAATGGAATATCAGGGATAACAAATTGCAGGGTGGGGAAGGAGTTAGGTAATATTTTTTGAAGCTAAAAGCTTGAGTGGGATTTTGCTTCAGGAAATTGATCTGGAGTTTATCCTGGTGTGATTTGTACTGCCATTCCAGGCGTGTCCCTGAAAACCGTCACTATGATCTGCTACAATATTTTGTGGTTAATGAACCTTATAACGGAAGTTTTGCAGTTTGTTATTTAGAATCATATGAACTTTCAGTTTATTGAAAATTTTGTATGCACTTTTCTTGGTCTGGGTAGAAGGTTGTGTAGATTGTTCTTTGTGCCACCTCATGAAGTTCTCTTTCTTCACTTAGTATGAGCATATAGCGCTTACTACCCTGAGTAGTCCCATTGAAGCTGGTGAATTCAGCAAGAAACACTATGATCAGTAGTACGGGCATGTCTCTGGACCTAGGAAAACAGGTTGTGTTTCAAAAAAGTGTTGGTTGTGATCAAATCTAGGTGGGAAGCTTGGAGCCAAAATTGCATGTAAAAACCATAATCAGGCATTTTATAAAATTAAAAATTATTCAAATATTGGAAGATCATCAGAGTAATTAAATTGAATTAAGTTAAGCTAATATACTGCTATGAGTTACTTTGGATAATTTGTTTTGTCACGAGTAAGAGTGGTGCATAGCTGTTCTGCCCCAGGTACAGTCCAGACTCGATTATATTTCCTTCTCTGGTTTTCTTCCTTGCTCCATGGGGGAAAGTCATCTGCACCTCCTTTTTACCATGCAGATTACTTCTTTCCTCATGCTAGCTCAGTTCTGCTGTCTGGTGCACTGGGCATGGAGCCAAAGCTGCAAAGTATACAGTTGGACTAAGATCTGCATAATAACATAATCTAGTTTAAAGAAGGTATTTGCTGCATAGTTGAAATCCACACTATTATCCTCTTGTGTTCAGGTATTGGTGAACAGCCACATACTACTGTAGTTTGAAAATTCCATTTGATAATCCTTGTGTGAAGAACTGTCATACTGTTCCTGACAGGCTTCCTGGAGAAATCTAATTATTATGATCATACAATTGGTATTCAATAAATATTGATGAATAGAGAGAGCCCTTAAAATCAGGAATCTTATTCTGTGCTGAGCCTGTGCTCACTTTTATCTACATTTTTCAGTGCTGAGATGATACATGTATTTATGTGCTTGTGCGTATGTTTTATAGTTTGAAAAATTTTGATGCTTTGGTGGGAAAATGAAAGGAGGGTCACTGTCAAATCAAATTTGGTCCCAGATTTAGGTTTTACAAGATATAAGACCAATAGAAATGGTTCCACCAATTTTAAACAAATTGAAATCATTTGGAATTATGGATGCTCATCACCTCAGAAAATCTGACCCTGCTGCTGTAACAATGTGTGTAGATTCCCTTCAGACCACGCTCTGTGGTATTGGATCATAAACCTTTGTGTTTTATTCAAACCTTTCCCTCTGTTTCATCAATACAGCCCCCCCCCCTCCCCAGTTTTGAAACATGTATCAATCAATTCACTATGTATTCTAGGATCCCACAGACTTTGAGTGGAGCTTCTGGATGGAATGGGGAAAGGAACGTATAATATGGCTTCTGCTTGGCCATCTAATGGTATCACAGATGTCAAGGCTCTTTATGGAAAAGGTATGAATGCATGTGTTTTGCAGGAGTGCACCTTATATTTTTTCAGTTAGCTGTGAGACCTGGAAAACAGAACACCTTATATTACAAATTGTTGAAAAGTATATTCTATAGAATGAAAAATTCCGACAAATTGTATCTAGGAGATATAATTATTTATGACCCAGTTCTGCCACCTTTACTCAAGTGAGGAAGCAGTCCCATTTAAATCCAGGGCTTTGGAGCAGAGTCGGGAGCTGGAGCGCGGAGCAGTGGAGCTGCAGGTTTTTGCCTGGAGCTGGAGTGAAGCCTGAGCACAGCTCCAAAGCCCTGTTTAAATCAACATAAATAAAGCACGCCTCATTGTGAGTAAAGTTGAGAGAACTGGGCCTATAGTTAGAGACTTAATACTTTCCTGTGAGAATACTCAAAACTGATGTTGGATAATGGGGACTTGGATATGCACGATATTTGGGACCTAACCTGATACACATCATGCAGGTGCATGACAGCCAAAGCAGCATGTCTCTACATGGATGGGCAATTATACCACAGACCCAGTACAGTGTAACTCTGTCCCCTAGTATGTGCTGTGGAGAAGAGATGTCCGAGGTAGGTTTTTTCCATTGGAAAATGTAGTTGTTGAAACTGACATTTTACACTGGAAAATATTGGATTTTTTTTAATGATTTGTTTTCCAAAGCATCATTTAATCCAAACATTTTGCTTTGTTTTGAAGTGCTTATTTGAACTGAACAGTTTCTATTTGAGGAGTTGATTCAAATAGAAACAGTTAATTTCAAATTGGTATTTCACTTTAAAATGTCGTTTTAAAGTGAAATGTCAGTTCAGAATGTTTCAGGTCCAATTGACATTTAATTTAAATATTTATTTCACAGTGTCAAAACATTTCATTTCAACACTTGCATGTGAATATTTCATTCTACAAAAATTGCCTTTTTTTTCTTGGTTGGTCCTGAATCAGGACAAAACCAAATATTTGATTTTCCTAGAGGATACAAATTATGTTTTCTGACCACAGTTCAACTGGGAAGATTTTTCATCTCCCTCAATCTGCAAAGCTAGCCCCTCTTAGTACCACAAACCCACATTTTCAGAACTTAGAGGGCAGGGAGGATTATAAAGCATAAAGTGACTAAGCTATATATAAAAATGTAGCAATTTTAATGTCTAATATTTGGGACCTTCCTCTTGTTCCTATCTTATAGGAATGAGAGTTCAGGCACTTTTGCAGGACGGAATACTACCTATTCTGGATCATTGAAATTTTGCAATGAAATCCATAAATGAGGAGGGAAAGAAGGAAACATTTTTGTGGTAGGGTGATTTAAGGGGAAAAATAGTGGCTGTATGAAGCTTCTCATTGGTTGTGCTGGTCCTATCAATTTTCAGTGGCAGTGTAAGAAATGACCTAAGGACTGCCAAAGTTTGGAGCCGATATAATGGATTTGTTCACTCCCCGCCCCCATAATTTTATAAAGAAGACGATCAATAAGGAATTAACAAATGCTCAGGCATATGTTTCCATTTTGGGAAGTGTTTTATACCTTCCATCACAAACTCTTAACGATCTTTCCCAATCACATCTATCCTCTGTATCTAATCAGTCCATCTACCAGTTCTTCCTGTTCTCCTCTATGCTAACACCACCCAAGTTATCTCTGCATATTATCATTTTACTCTGCCATGAAAACAAATTTGCCCTTCTTGCTGCCATCGATCAGTTTCAACGCCCTCATTAGCAGCTTAGCTCAATTCCTCTCCATCAGTGTCCCTGTCATCAAATTAATTCAACCCTCCATTGCTAAACCATTCCTTGTTCTTGAATATGGCTGAACTACTTTGGTTGAAATTTCCCAAAAATTTCAGCCTGAGGCTGATGTCCAGAATGGAAAATTTCAGCTCATGCAGTTAATATTTGGCAAAAATATAAGTAACTGAAAACAAAGGTCAAATAATGGGAAGTGTCACATAACTGTAATAGGTGGTGTTACCAGCCCTGCCTATAATAATTTCAGCAATGTAGTATGTAAAAATGGGGTTTCCCTTAATAAATCATATTATTGGTTTACAGAGAGAGGAAGGGGACCAGTTTATAGTTCCTTAGCATTAATCAGAGATGAAATTGCATGGAACTTTGAATCTGAAGCTGAATCATAATCATGTTGTATCTCAGAAAAGAATAATTTATAACCCTATTGTTCTGCTTTTATTGACCTGCTTCATTTATGCAGACTGTTTGTTTTTTTTTAAAGACAAAATCTAATTTCTTTCACTGCTACCTTTCTTTATAGAATGCCAAACATTTGTGCTTTGGGGGCAGTGCAGAATGTGTAACACCAGGTATTTCAGCAGTTTCAGTTGAGAGGTTTTATAAAGCTCCTTTGAGTCCCGAAAGAGATTGTCTCAGGTGGGATGAAGATCTGACTGCCAGCAGTTATGGTTCATGGAATCTGTATTGGAAACACATGGGAACACTAGGCAGTCCCTGCGGAGATATTGTCATGATACTGCCTGTGACCTTGTATCACTTTTTTTATTTCTTTGTGCTAGCTTTTTCTTAGAACTTGGGTGATCTGTAAATTGAAAATAAAGTTAGAAGCATTGATATTGTGAATGTAAGAAAAAGAAGGTGAATGTAATGAACTGGTCTTTTGAAAATGGCAGGTGAAGGGCAGGAAATGTAGTAGTAGTAATCATAATAAAAAAATGTGCTGCACAGGAATCATCACAGTTGAATAGACCATTGATTCATCTTGTCTCTGAGAGTGCAACACATCAAATATTTAAGAATATCTTCAGTATACTTAATTGTGTAATAATGTAAAGGGGAAGTGATGTTTTGTCTCCAGCTGAGGATCAGTTTCTGCCCTTAAAGCATTTGGAATGATGGCCCTGGTAATTTTATCCTAGCTAGTGTAATTGCAGATATACTTGGCTTATTCATATAAATACCACTGTGCAGGTCATCTGCAGGGACTTTTCTTCTAGGATTTTGGGAACCAGAGCAAGGTGTTATAGAAGATCTTGGGGGGTGTGGGGTACCTTAGTCATGGATCCCGCAGATTCATGGGATTGGAAATCCTTGTGTTTCCATTAGAAGGAATAATTTTGAAAGCATATGCAAGTTTTAGTCCCTTGTTCAGTTTGTCCACGAGAGAGAGGATCTAACCTTGTAAATATCTAGGATGGAATGTATTTGCTGACTTGTTTGTGTAAATATTATGGATGCTAATAATGTAGACTGGAAAAGAAGCCATAAACCTAATTATAATCAAGGAATATTTGAGTAACTAATTTACAGTCACATTTGTTCACTTCTAATTATTAGCCCCATGTCTTGCTGTGAATAGTTCAATGGACTTCTGAGTCATGTGATTCTTTAACTGTCATGTCCTGTCCTAGAGACATGGGCTTCAGTTTTCTTGTGATGCTTTGCAGGAAGAAATTATTTAAAATTATTTAAAACAGTTGCACTAAACAGTCACACTAGTAGGAAGCTACATATCTGTATTTGAGCTGAATGCTCATAGAGGAGCCAAAGTTTAGATGCACTAGAACAGGAGTCCCCAGCGCGGTGCCCGTGGGTGCCAGGGTGCCCGCCGGCGCGTCTAAGTGTGCTCACGTACTGGCTGGCGGACGAGCATCCGCTGAAATGCCACCGACAAGCTGTGTCATCCAGAGGCATCGACGCCGAAATGCTGCCAATTTTCGGCGGCATTTCGGCGGTGACACCTCTGGATGCTGCTGCTTGTTGGCGGCATTTCGGCGGCAATGCCTATTGACGTTGCCGCTTGTCGGTGGTATTTCGACAGATGCTCGTCTGCCACCACGGTCCTCTGTGATTCGTTGTCTGGCACCCACCCGACGAAAAAGTTTGGAGACCACTGCACTAGAACATCTCTTTTACGATTTTGTGAAGGGGTCTCTACTACTCTTGTGTTAAAGTGATTCTCAGTGCAACCCTCTCTCCATTTTTTGAGTTCAGATTTATAATGAATAATGATATAAGCTTACGTGCATTGTTTAGATTTCAAATCATGTTAAATTATGTAAAAAGCAGCAAGAGGGTTCTTTTCACAGTTGGAATCACTTCAGTAGTTTCTTCTTAGCATCTTGTTGATGCTATTTTCAGCCTCAAACACTGCTTAAAGAAAGGCAGAGAGAGACAGAGGCATCCAGAGAAGCAACTTCAAGAGCTTCAAAGAACTGCTGATGCACGTTGAACATGTCAGGATAATGTTCTCAGTCTGGATGTTTAGTACACATAGAATCATAGAATCATAGATCAGAAGGGACCAATATGATCATCTAGTCTGACCTCCTGCAAGATGCAGGCCACCCAGGGCCACAGCCAATCTACCCTGGAGGAAAATTCAAATATGGCGGTCAGCTGAAGGCAAGACTCTCCAGCCATACCCTCTGGAAAAAGGTTAAGAATAACATATCATTGACCCATTGTACTATTTACCAGTGTGGCACTTAATTAACCTATTGACTAAGCCCGTATCTCCCATCATACCATCTCCTCCATAAACTTATCTAGCTTAGTCTTAAAGTCATGGAGGTCCTTCGCCCCACTGTTTGGCTGTTCCAGTATTGCACTCCCTGATAGTTAGAAACCAATTTCTAGACTAAATTTCCTAACTGACAATTTATATCCGTTTGTCCTCGTGTCCACATTAGCACTGAGCTGAAATAATTCCTCTCCTTCCCTGGTATTTATCCCTCTGATATATTTAAAGAGTGTAATCATATCTCCTCTTATCCTTCTTTTGGTTAAGGAAAACAAACCGAGCTCCTCAAGTCTCCTTTCATATGACAGGCCTTCCATTCCTCGGACCATTCTAGTGGCCCTTCTTTGTACCTGTTCCAGTTTGAATTCATCCTTCTTAAACATGGGAGACCAAAACTGCACACAATACTCCAAATGAGGTCTCAGACTAGCACTTCCTTATCCCTACTAGAAATACCTTGCCTAATGCATCCCAATACCGCATTTGCTTTCTTAACGCCACATCACATTGCCTGCTCATGGTCATCCTACGATCAACCAGGACTCCTAGGTCCTTCTCCTCCTCCGTTACTTCCAACTGATAACTAAAATTCTTGTTAGTCATCCCTAAATGCATAACCTTACACTTCTCACTATTGAATTTCATCCTGTTACTAATACTCCAGCTTACAAGGTCATCCAAATCTCCCTGGAGGATATCCCAAATACCTCCCAACTTGGTGTCGCTCTGCAAACTTTATCAGCCCTCCTACTCTTGGTTCCCAGGTCAGCAATAAATAGATTGAATAAAATTGGACCCAACCTTGAGGAACTCCACTAGTGACCCCCTCCAACCTGACAGTTCCCCTTCAATACTACCCTCTGCAGTCTCCTTTAACCAGCTCCTTATCCACCTCTGGATTTTCATTTCAATCCCCATCCTTTCCAATTTAACCAGTAATTCCTCATATCAAACGCCTTACTGAAATCTAGATATATTAGATCCACTGCATTTCCCTTGTCTAAAAATCTGTTACTTTCTCGAAGAAGGAGATCAGGTTGGTTTGGCACGATCTACCTTTTGTAAATCCATGCTGTACCACTCTCTTTTAAAATTATTTCCATGACTTTGCATACTACAGATGTTAAACTAACAGGCCTGTAGTTACCTTCTTGAATATAGGAACTACATTAGCTAATCTCCAGTCCAACGGTACAATCCCGAATTTAGAGATTTATTAAAATCATCGCTAACGGGCTAGCAATATCACTCGCTAGTTCCCTTAATATTCTAGGATGAAGATTATCCCTGTTCAAGTTTGGCTTTCACCTCCGATACCATAATGTCTACCCCCATATCCTCATTCCCATCGGTCCCTGTATCACTATTCCTTAGCCCTTCATTAGCCTCATTGAAGACCGAGGCAAAATATTCGTTCAGATATTGTTCCATTCCAAGATTATAAGTTTTAAGCGGTCCCACTTCTTCTTTCTTGGTTTTCTTTCTATTTATATGGCTAAAAACCTTTTGCTATTGGTTTTAATAAGTCCATCTCCACCCTTTGCCTTTCTCACTGCTTCCCTACACCCTCTGACCTCAATAAGGTAGGTTTCTTTGCTGATCCCTCCCATTTTCCAGTCCCCTCTGAGACGCTTGCTCATCCAGCTCGGTCTAAAACTGCTACCTCTTGGGATACATGCCTCTGACATCTCCTGCAACTTCAACCTGAAGTAACCCCAGGCGTCATCTGCCCTTAGATCCCTAAATATGTTAGGCCAGTTTACTTCCCTAACTAGTCGCCTTAGTTTAGTAAAGTTAGCCCTTTTGAAATCATAAACCCTAGTCTCAGATGCACTCTGGATTATCCTCTCATTTATTTTGAAACGAATTAGCTCATGATCACTCAACTATTTCCTCAACAAGGTCCTCGTTGCTCACCAAAACCAGATCTAAAATGGCATCCCCCCTCGTCGGTTCAGCAATCACTTGATGAAGGAATTCATCAGCTATCACGTCTAGGAAAAGCTGAGCCCTATTATTGTTACTAGCATTTGTTTCCCAATCTATATCCGGGAAGTTAAAATCCCCCATGATCAAGCAGTTCCTATTAGTGTTTACCTCCTTAAAAACATTAAAGAGCTCTCTATCCGTCTCTAGGGTAGATCCCGGTGGTCTATAGTACACCCCAATCACTATCCCGGGTGAGGCTCTAGTAGTTTTCTTCCCCAATGTGACCATTGCCCAGACAGACTATCCATTGCATTGCTAGTTATTTCATTACATTTCACCTCATTATTGATATACAATGCTACTCCCCCCCCTTTACCTTTGCATCGGTCTTTCCTAAACAGCACATACCCTTCCATACCTGTACTCCAGTCATGGCTACCGTTCCACCATGTTTCGGTTATTCCTACGATATCCGGCTTCAATTCTCGGACCAAGAGCTCCAGTTCCTCCATTTTATTACCTAAGCTTCTTGCATTGGTGAACAAACATCCTAATTTTTGCTGTTGGGCTCCTCTCACTCTTTTCACCCAACTCGGTAGGGACACAGTACTACCAGCATGACCTGTAGATCTAGTATCCGTCCCCCCCCCTTCCTTACACCTGCCTGCCCCCCTCTGGCTATATCTGTTGTCCTTACCTTAGAAACCCTGGAACCCTCCTGAGAGACCACAGAAAAATCCATAAAACTTATGTTGCAGGATTTTAAACTGACGTTTCTTTTTTTAAAATATATTTTTATTGCCATTAATATACGCACATTTAATTTTTTCAACATTTTAAGGAAAATAATATGAAAAAATAAAACTTTATTATTATGATTATTATTTGCATTATGGTAACACAGAGAGACCCCAGTCAGGATGGGAGCTGTGTTGTGCTAGGTGCTGTATGTGTATGTTTATAGGTGGACGTGAACCTTGCCCTGAAGAGCTTAAGCACTGGTGCTATACCGATGTGTTTTAATAGAAACCCATTCAACAGTGCACTGTGAGATTGCATGTGCAAATTGTCTTAGAACCTTTGAAGCTGATTAAATTTTAGCTAACAAAACCAAAAGTTTCTTATTGCAGGTTTCCTGGTCTGCCAATTTGAGACATTTCCTGTGCATTTAAATTCATAATCCTAACACACTAATACAGTGTTTTGCATTTATTATAAACATACCAAACCGATTTAAATGCACACACATTTATGTATATCTGCCTAGCTATCTGCATACAGAAAAGTCTATAGATAGGCACAATATGGCATATAATAATTGTGGTTAGAAAGTGCCCTCACTGAAGTGCTCCTGGTGATTCACAAATAAGTTAAAATACAATCCTATTGAAGTATCAGAGGGGTAGCCGGGTTAGTCTGGATCTGTAAAAAGCAACAGAGAGTCCTGTGGCACCTTATAGACTAACAGACGTTTTGGAGCATGAGCTTTCGTGGGTGACGAAGTGGGCATTCACCCACGGGAGCTTATGCTCCAATACATCTGTTAGTCTTTAAGGTGCCACAATCCTATTGAAATAATTAAGTATTAATATTTGGTGTCATTAACAATGAAAAGGGGGTGTGGAGGGGAGAGTAGTCTGAATGTAATTAAAAATTAACACTGCTTTTCAGAGAGATTTAGAGTTTTAAAGCCGTGAGGACAGGGCTGAGGTAGAAATCCAAGGGGAGCAAATTCCACAATCTAGGTACTGCTGTCTCAAAAGTTTGATCACCTGCCGACCTTGTGTTCTGTGTGGGAACCTTGCAAGGTGGGTGATGTCACTTTGCTGTTCCAGCCAGGATCAGGCTTATGAAGAAGGTCTTGAATATGGTCAGATTGCTCTTCATTTAGCCGTGAGGCTTAGCAGGGATCTGTGAGGCTTGCTAGTCGCGTGCCTTCCCCATTCCATATGGACACACATCCTTCCTGTTAAAGGGGAGGATAAGGGGCAAAACTGTGAGAACATGCAGAGCTTCAAGAAAAGCCTGCTCCTTCCTTTGGATTTTCTCCGGGAGGAAAGCGCTGGGCCTAGTGGTCTGTGTTTGGACAGATCCAAGTTTGGTTCCCTAGATTCCTAGGCTGGCAGGCCTCATAGTGGTGTTGGAACAGTTTTTATAGTGGGGGTGGTAAGAGCCATTGAAAAAAACCTGTAAACTTTGTATATTATGGAAACCACTTCAAGACAGGGGGTGCTGATGCACTCCTAGTTCCAGCACTCCTGATTTAGGCCTTGGTGGAGGAGAAAGCAACTCTTGCATTTCTCTAGCTGTCCCATGGCTGATACACAGAGCAACACTGATTGGCTCCTGAAGGAGCTGTTTCCAAATCTCTTCTTTGAGTATCTTTGATAGTAGCAAATGGTGGAGGCAAAGAGTTATATACAAGAATCAACCTGTAGGGTGGGACGTGGCAGTGGCACTGCTCATCTGCATGCAGCACACTATAAAACAATGAGGGGAAAAAAATGTGGGCAGGGACACTGGGGCAATTCCTCTAAGCATATGATCTTTAATGTCCATGCAGAGCAGAGAATGCTTCAATGTTAACTTCTCATCTGAAGGGCCCTCACAGAAAAAAACTGCTGGGAGCTCAAATTCTCTTAACTTGAAGAAAGAAGCGATTAATTGATTCTATCAGTATTTAAATCTCTGGTTCCAGGGAGTCCTTGTATTTCACACCTGATATTTAGATCATTAGGTATTTTTAAAACTAAAGTTATATTAATTTTTGTAATATCTGTACTGTTCTCAGGTTGGTATTTTGTGTCTGTTTATTTTTGCCATTTATTAAAAACATACGGGTTTGTTAAGGTAAATGTCATTTTTTGGGGGGATGATTAATACTTCTTTATTCAATTATTTTAAATTGAAAGTCCCCTTCTCTCCTTTTCTTTCAGTACAAACCCTGGTGTCTAATGGCATATGGGATGGTGGCCTGCTGGTTTCTATTAGGAATCAATGGCTTGGCAGTGATTTTGCTACATATAGCCATTTCATTTTCTGTGGCTCGGTTTCAGACGGCAGTCCTGACATGGCTGTGCTCGCTACTTTTGTTATCAACTTTGCGCATACCAGCTGTGGAAGAAGTAAAGGTAATTTTTTTAGTGTGATCAAAGTATGATATTTATTTATCATGATTGTGGACAGCATTTTATTGCAAAACCCTTATCAGCAGAATCACTTTTAGTTTTGCCTAGGCAGAGATGGGCTCAAAAGAACTTTCTAGGTGCTGAGGTGCAGTAGGTGTTGGTACAGCCTCATTTGGAAATGTTAATAACCTTGCTGAGAACTCCCTCTAGTGGGTTCTCTCTCATTTGTATTGTCATGGTGTGTTGTGGCCCTGAGTACTAAAAGATAACTAGATGCATAACAAGGTTGTTATTCTGTAGAGTTTCATGTTGGTGTAAACTGAGAGGAGAACTGTGAGGCAGATAGAAGAGTCTTGTTCTCCATTGCAGCTTACTTGTTCTATTTTAAACAATAGATGAAATCATTGAATGCAATAAACTGTACTGTAGGCTCAATCTAATCTGATTTACCTACTTTCTTTAAGACCTGGCTATATTTTAATTAAAACTGCTGTCTGTGGATTTCCAAACCATTTATCTACAGCTCTGCTTGCTTTTATTATTGTCATCATTATCTTCAAATTACTTTTTTATGATGCCTTTCCTCCCAAAGGATTCTAAAGAGCAGCTGAATTGATGAATGAAATGAGTGGTCTTACATATGAGGAGCATCTGGATTATTTAGTCCTGAGAGAAGGTTAAAAGGCAGAATAAGTGAAGTACTTAAACCAGTCAAGGATTGTTATAAAATCAAGACTGAATTCTGAGGTTGATGAACAAGCCAGAACTAAAGGTCATACAATTAGGTGCAGGAGGGAACATATTAAAAAAGAATTGAGGACCTTTTGCAGAGAGAGTTATGAATAGGTGAAATGGGATTCTAGTTAAGATAGTAGATTCAAATAGTAAGAATTGAGGAAAAGTTGAATGACTGTATGGAATTTAATAAATTAAAGGGGCATTCATAGACTCTAGGACTGGAAGGGACCTCGAGAGGTCATTGAGTCCAGTCCCCTGCCCTCATGGCAGGACCAAATATTGTCTAGACTATCCCTGATAGACATTTATCTAACCTACTCTTAAATATCTCCAGAGATGGAGATTCCACAACCTCCCTAGGCAATTTATTCCAGTGTTTAACCACCCTGACAGTTAGGAACTTTTTCCTAATGTCCAACCTAAACCGCCCTTGCTGCAGTTTAAGCCCATTGCTTCTTGTTCTATCCTTAGAGGCTAAGGTGAACAAGTTTTCTCCCTCCTCCTGATGACACCCTTTTAGATACCTGAAAACTGCTATCATGTCCCTTCTCAGTCTTCTCTTTTCCAAACTAAACGAACCCAATTATTTCAGCCATCCTTCATAGGTCATGTTCTCAAGACCTTTAATCATGGTGTTTGGAAGGAGCCAGGTGTCTTTTCAGGGAGTCAAGAGGGAATTTTTTCTGATTATGCTTTTCCTTTCAGATGCCATCCCACACTTGAAAAGGGCCCAAGACCTGCTTCTATGCCTACACTGCACCTGTGGTTGACATAAAAAGTTAACATTTATAGTAGAGTGATTGTTTATACGTATTCAACTCTTGATGTGCATTGCCCCATGTGCCAGAGATAGCAGTCTTTTGGGCAGCAGTGCCTGTTGACCAGTGACGGCATCCTTCTCCTGAGGGCATGAAATGACAGAGTAGGGCCAACTTCCTCTATTCCTTCTATCTGCCCTTGGCTGAGAGATGAAGGAATTGCCAGTGTCCTTATTCCACAGCCTAGTTAACTAGTTTTTCTTGTAATTCCTGGATATGGTTAAAAGCAGCAAAGAATCCTGTGGCACCTTATAGACTAACAGACGTTTTGCAGCATGAGCTTTCGTGGGTGAATACCCACTTTGTCGGATGCACGAAAGCTCATGCTGCAAAACATCTGTTAGTCTATAAGGTGCCACAGGATTCTTTGCTGCTTTTACAGATCCAGACTAACATGGCTACCCCTCTGATACTGGATATGGTTAGTTGACAGCAGTAGTACTAGGGTTAGCTTTTCATAGGTTTTAAGTATTGTTTACAGTTTTATGTTTCATCTGGGTAATTTTAAAAATAATTTTCTATCTCTGTGGCTGAACAGAAATCTCCTGGTTTCAAATATTGCCCTTCATGCGACATAGCCATTCTTCTTAATGATGGTCATTCTAAAAGTTTGTTGTTTAGGTGAGGGTCCAAATGCTCTATTTGTTTTTCAAATAAGAGAAAGAAGCTTGCTTGAATCTGTTCCCATTAGATAAATCTATGAGACTGGCCTCAGATTTGGGCATTCCCTCTGCCTTTGGAGCCATCGTCTTCAAAAAATGCACTGGCACCTACAACCGCTTGGGTTTGTGCCTCTTCCACTTCTTCCACAGAGGCTCCTTCTCTGAAATCTTATCTGACAGGAGTAGCACACACCATCATTCCTCTGGGGAACATAAAAAGTGACCACCTTCTCAGGCACCCTCTAAGAAAAGGAGACAGAAATCTTCTCATCAGGTCTCTGCTAATGGTAGTTCAAGGCATCAACTTGGTCTTTTTTGACATCCTAAAGCACACTAGTACACATCCTTTGGTACTGTTGAAGGAATAGTCCCTTGTAGTTACCCACACTGATACTGTGGTACCCTATAGCACACCTCAAGATATGGATTTTTCTGTCACTCCCTCTTCCACAGTCTAATGGCTGTAACTGAAATTCTTCCAGATATTTAGACTTCCTTTTAATCTGTTGCTCCTAGTTAGATCCCTTGCACAAAGCCTAGACATTCCACTCTCTCTGGTGTTTACACCCTTTTAATACTTTAATTGGTTTTGCCTGTATTCAGTTTTTATTCATGAGCTAGTTCCTCTAGACCTGTGGTTCTTAGCCTGGGGTGCGAGATGCCCTTTCTGGGGGTGCGAGACATGCCAGATTTTTTTCGAAGGTAAATCATCGAAAACATAAATTAAGCACAGGCACATAAGTACAACTACTTTGTTTCATCAAACTTACGTATTTATTAATATTATACATTTTTAAATTATTACTGTAATATACAAACAAAAATATATCTAGGTTTAAGGAGTGCGAGAGCATATTTTTTAGATTTAAGGGGTGCAAGAACATATTTTGATTTTTGATAAGGTATGCGAGAACCAAAGGTGTGCAGGCTGCAGTAAAGGTTAAGAACCACTGCTCTAGACTCTTCATTTCTGTTGCTCTTTTCTGAATTTCCTCAAATTTGTTAACATCTTTCTGATACTGAGGCACTCAGATCCTAATATATTTGCATCACATCCATCAAGAGGATGATTACGTATATTACCTACCTAACCCTTTGTGTAAGAAGCCTACAGATTTTTTTTTGCAATGTGTAAAAATAAATAAGTATTTGAATGTGACCCCTCGCCTTCCACACCTTCAGTTGTTGGAGTTTTTGGATTTGAGGTCTAGGTCAAAATCAGATTCAGCATGTCTGCTGCCTCTTGAAACATGGCATTATTCATGGCAAATAATGGGGGTTATCCCTCATCATGGTGATTGGTGTTATGTGAATAAAGCCCTGTGCATCAAGATGAAATTATATGCCTTAACGTATAAAGGTTATTTTGATGGAGCATAATATATGATAAACAAGTGCTCCACTAATGCTCCAGTAAACACATCTCTAATTCAAGAGAGATGTAATCACTCTAATTCAAAATGCTGATTTTTTTCATATCCCAGAGTTGCTTAGTCAAGCTTGGCAGTTTCTCTTTCATGACTGTAGGTTTCTGAATTGGAAAATGAAACCTATTGCTCTAACCGTTGGATTTATGCCAAAACAAGTGTCGCTAACCATCCTTTAACTGACTGGCATAGACTCAGTTTTGCTATCTTCATCCTTTGCTTCCTTTCACTGGCTATATGGATTTTAAAGAAACTATTCTTCACTTGTGAACAGATTTATTTGTTCCATTAGCCTCTCTCCAAAAGACACTTTTATTAGGACTGACAAGCTCATTTCTCTTTGGTTCCAATGCATGGTGCAGCAGGACCAGATCTCATCAAATGGGGGGCGGGGGAAGGGGAAGGTGGAGGGCTATCAAATCCACTACAGTATAGATGTTACCATCCAAACACAGTTCACTGACATGTGGGCATTCACCAAGTCTGTTAATTACATTGAGAATTTCCTGCCCTTCATCTCCATACATAACTCACCTTTGTGTCTCCCCTTCCCCAGTGCAGGAGAATGAAAGGAGCAGGCAGCTGTTGCCACTGAGCCACCTTCCCGCTGCTCCACTGGCCCATGTGGGCTACAGCATTCCTGCTCTGCACAGGCAGGGAGCAGCCTCTGTCTGCAGGGACCAGCAAGCCCTGCAGCTGCCTCAGTTGGGGCAGCCGGAACTGCAGGCTTGTCGTAACAGCTGAGGTTACCAACAGTGTCATCTAGCAGCTCCAGCCTCAACTTTCCCTCAGCCTGAAACCCTGATATGCCAAGGAATTAAATGTAAATAGTGCCTCCCCACTATGCGCTGGTGCCTCCGCAGGGAGGCGCATGAAATAGTTTGAGTCTATATTAACTGCCCTTTATTACTGATGACCTAAGGACTAGTAAAGTGCCAGGAAGAATGTTGATTGTTTGATATCAAATCCCATCATGTTATAAACATTCTCTGTTTTGTTTTGCAGAGAGGGTGGTATGACACTGAAAATGAGTACTACTTGCTGCTCTTCACCCTGACTGTTCGCTGCCTCTACTACACTAGTTTCAGCCTTGAATACTGCTGGCATGGGTCTACCCAGAAGAGGTACCACTCATTTTTTTGGATGCTGGCCTACATGTTCTACTATCCTGTGTTCCACAATGGACCCATTATGACCTTCGATGAATTTACTAAGCAGGTAACAGCACTTTCAAGATGATACAGCTCTTGGTTTTTAATACATCTGATGTGGACTGAGGGCTAAATTCTCTGAGGTGCTGTGCTCTTCCTGCAAGGTTCCCAGCACCTTCACACATTACCTTTAATGTGGAGGTTGACAGCTCTGGGCACTTTGATAAATTGGCCAGAATGGGCCCTGAAAGAAGGAAGATGACAGCCTGAAAATTAGTTGGGGGTCCTGAGCTAAAACTACATATTATTAAACACCCCCTGAACTTCAGAAGATTTTGGTTCTGGATCCAGACTTTGAAGCTCAGGTCTATATCTTGAAAATAATATCTGAAAAGCTGCTAAACAAATTGGTGACCTCTTTCCAGCTGCCAGATGTATGTATTAAAGCTGTATTAAATTAAAAGGGGAAAGAGATTGAGTGTGTGTGTGTGTGTGTGTGTGTGTGTAGGTGGGGGTAGGGCAGATACTTTCATCTTTTCAGAGGTGGTGTCGTTAATTAGATGAACATTTCGGATAGGTAGAGCCTAAAATTCCCTTTAATCCATTACTTCAGATGATTCGTCTGATAATGTATTTTAAAATGCACTTTGCAGACGAGTCTGAGTTAAGTTTCATTTACAGTTACCTACTTGAGAAAAAATTCTGATTGATGAGATTTTCAAACAGAAAACATTCTTAATGTTAGTGTATCTTCATCTTCCCCTTTTTTGTATGGCTTGAAGTAGATTGCATGCAGGAAAGAGGGGAGCACTGAGAACACAAGCTTAGGTATTACCTGTTTACACATCAGCCATAGAATAATACTGAATTCACAAAAAACTAATCATTAAAAACTGAGTATCTATTTCATTGATTGAGTGACAGATTGAAGGAGAATGTCCAAATAGGTCTAAAAATCTAGTGATTGGGGTAAAGAGGGGCTGATTTAAACTCAGAGCCTTCGTTTTCCACATATATTTTTTATCTTCTTCATGAGACTGTGAAGGCTTGGAGGTATGAAATAGATACATATTTTTTCAATCAACTAGATACCATAAAAAACCCACAATGGAAACGTAGTAGTTTTCATTCATGCATTTGGTGATTTCAGTGCCCAGTGTCCATAACTGAGTCTAATATAAAATTTTCTCCTTCCTGGCTGTTGTAAGGGACTTCTATTTCCATGTGGTCTTTAGAAAAACAAAGTAATTTAGTTGCTTTAAACAATATATCTGGCCCTGAATTTGACAACATCAAGGTATACAACAATGCCATAGAGACAGGTCTGTTTTGAGCATGTCAGTGAGGGAACTTTTGACAACAGTTCATAAATATCTTTTCATTGTGGGTATCACAGGCCATACACCTTATTCAAATGAAAAATTACCAGAAAATGAATAAATTGCTCTTTATCATTTTCAGCTTTTCTTGCATGACAACAGCTCCATCCATCCCCATTGTGTTTCTAACGTGTCCATCATCATAGTATCTAAGTGCTGAACAAAAATACAGCCCTACTGTCTTCCATACAAAGATGGGAATTCCAGCATGCCAATATTTTTATTTTTCTGAACAGCAGATAAAAGTGTAAGAGATATTTTGATGCTTGGACTCAGTTCAAGCTTATACACTGAACAAAGCCAAGTTGAAAGTCGGCTAGAAAATTATACGTAAATAAGAATGAAAGAATTTTCAGTATTAGTCCCCAGAAAATTTGTGATTCTTATCCTTATCCTGGACCAGATGTTTAAGTTTTGTAAAGCCAAAATTACAAGAAAGTCTTGGAGGTGCCAGATTTGGGGGTCTTAAGATAGAGAACATTCTTAATGTAGTCATGTTTTCTGGGCATTCTACCATATGTAGCATATGAAAAATGATAAGAAAAGGTAAACCCTGCCCACCATCCCACACAGGTGCAGTGGAAACTGAAATTATAGGGTCATCATGTATATATGAGTGATAAAATATTCCTTCAGCTGTTTGCAAATCCTTCATTTTTTTACATTGAATGTGTCATAGCTGGCTGTTGATGAGTATTCATTGGACCACATTTTCCCCTGAAGCTGATTTGAAAACCGCTGATAAATAGTTTGAACAACTAGTTCCAAACTTTTGAAAGCTGAGACCCCCTTTTAAAAAAAAAATGAAACCAATCATGTGCCTGAAACATTGCCATGTGTTGTTAAAGGTCATTTCACCTTAATTTATACATCTCCTTGGCTAGTCTTTTATGCCCCCCTCTCCCAGGGGACTCTGCTGTAATTCTTCATGATATGATTCTTTCTCTCCCTTCTTATGCTTTGATGAGCAGTGAAATAACGAACAATGTTGACATGTAAATGATCATCACTGGGATATGAGTTACTGTCCATTCAAATAAATGGCACAGTTTAAACCTCAGAGCTGCTGTTTCAGGGGCTCTACAAATTCATGCAGATGTCTCTGCATTGATTACACTTGTTTCACAGTTTGAAGCTCTTCTTTGAAACCATGACAGGTAAAGGCTAATGTTTAATTAAAATGAAAGCTGAGACTCTGGAGAACAATTGAGCATCCAGTTTGGCTAATCACTCACACCTCTCTCTCACTTTGGGAAATGCAGGGCATTGCTACCTGGACTTGAATAGTAACAGGACAGAGACTTTCACCTCTAGGCAACCACTTCAGATAAAAGCCTAGATTGGTAGTAAGCAAAAGTCACTAGTTGGCTCAGTGGTGTCCTTTGACTCTCTCGTAGCTTACATGAAATGAGTGGATGACCTCAGTGCAGTTCTCTGAATGGCTAGGAGCCCACACAACAGAAATCTTCACCACTGTTGGCACCAATTGGCATCCTAGTTAAGTCTCAGTAGAAATGGCATGAAGGCAGTAGTACTCTCACAGCCTGGCAGTATCAAGCCACATTGGTGATATGGCCTGGGTGAGCTTACAATTTTGCTGTGCGTGTGCATGCTGTGTCTGATCTCCTGATAGGCATAGACTTCAGTTTTCAGTGCTATCAATCAGCCACCTTTAATAAACACTATATTCGTTGAAAACATTGCAAATAAACATTTCTACCTGAGGCACTTGGTGTGTAGGTGTACTGTGAGGGACTGATAATGTCAAGGTACAAGGCATGTGCAATAGTAGCACAGACATATCAGCTGGTCACTAAATACAGTAATGAGATATGCTTTGCAGTTAAAATTTTATAAAAGTCAAGATAGTTACAGTGTATGGGTATTGCATCAATGAAAAGCCCACTTGTGCACACCAGGATACTGAACAGAGGTAAAAACATGGTCTAGCATAGATATAGTTCTGAATATGTAGTTGCTGTGCAGCTCAAAGGAAGACAAGATAATAAAATAGCCTCCACTACCAATAGAGCAGATGGAACCTCAAAGCAGCATGTACTCTCAGAAAACTAATCTAGTCCTGTGTGGAATGTTTAATGCTTGCTTTGAAAGAAAATACTAGGGATTGCCTCTGTGTTCTTGTAACTCCATAACTGTAAGCAATATGCATGGATCTGTCCAAGTGAGTGCCATTGTAACCAGCTAGACATTAGTCCCACGCTTTACTTAGGGATGTGGTTAACTTTTGGTGACTGGCTTGTACTTCTGATAGTCTCTCTCTGTCTCCGTCCTCCACCCCCCCACACCTGTCTAAAATGAATTTTATCATGTTGGCGAGAACGTGGGCAGGCTCAGTGACAGGAAGAGATATGCTTATCACCTGATGCAGTGGAGAAAAAGATTCCCTTACTAAAGAGATACATGATGAAAATACAGTTAACAAAAGTAAAATACGCTACACTTTTAAGAATTAGTAGAAGTGAACTAAATTTGTCTATAGCAAAATCTGTACATGGGCTAGCCAGCATGAGCTAGCTTGAATCCAGCTAGTGCAGGTAATGATAGCAGTGAAGACAGTGCTGCACGATCTTCAGAGCAGACTAGTGAGAAAAGAATGTACCAAGGGTCCATGCCAGCCTTGTACTACCCACACCGAAGCCCGCACTGTGGTGTCTTCGTGGCTATTGTTATTTGCACTAGTTGGGTTCAAGCTAGCAGGGGTAGGCTAGCCTGTGCACAGCTTTGTTTTCTTTTCTGTGGGTATGTTCGACATTTGGACACTCATTTTCCATTAGAATGAATAGGAATCCGGTGTCCAGTTCCCCTTTGTGGCTTTGAATAGAAAAATGAACACACACACTGATACTGCATTGAACTGTGACTGAGAGAAGTGCCAGAGGAATTAAAGAGGCTGAGTCAAGTGATTTTTCAGTACTTTGAAGAAACTTGGTCTCTTCAAAGTACTCACTGCCAGTGAGATGTCATTAAGGGAGATGAGTCAGAAGAGCAATATCATCTGCAAAGCTCATTGAAAGATGTAACAAGTTATCAGGTAATTTTCTAGACTTCACTAAGAACAAGCCAATCAATTGTGCCTCTATAAAGCCCTTTTCAGGAGAACAACAAAACTGGTGGGGAGAAAATTCAAATGAATTCAGTATTTACCTTTTAACGTTAGCTTAGATGAAGACTGAGGAAATATTTCCTTATTATATATAATTTTATAGCTCCAAAAGTATGCTAATCGCTTCAAAGAAAACATAGCAGACACTGTCCCTGCCACAAACAAACCTAAATTTTAGGCATAGACAATGAGTCGGGGAGAGACAAACAGTAGAGCAGGATGCTGGTTACTGTAATATGATCGCATTTGAAGTATGCATATGCATATCTTGGTGGTTCTGCAAGATTTGACTTTTAAACAAAATTTAAAAAGGAAGATAAGCTTATTAAATAATCCATATTATTGACTCCCGTGAAGGTGTTGCAGAAGAAGTGATTTGTTGGAGTGACTTAAATGAGGATAGGGCAGTGACTTGGCAGAATATAGAGGGGCGTCTGAATGATAATTAATTAGCAATTTTCAATAGTTCTATCTGGGTGCATGAGGTATGAAGTATGTTTATTGCTTTTATCATAAAAAAGAAGAATTGCAGAAACTCTTTATTAATCTTGGGAGTGAGAAGAATGTTGCTGTTTAACATGCTGGAAAATGGAGTTGCAGAAAGTGAAAAATAGCAAAACTATTCTGTGGCAAAGAGCTTTCAGTAATAATGCTTTTACTTTGTTATAATTGCTTTGCAAAAATGGGATGGTTTGACCTTTTATTAATAGTAGCCTGCGTCTGGCAGCTGTGCCACAGCACCATCCAAGATCGCTTAATCAAGGCCATCCCTTTACTTGTGGGGAAGGTTGACGTGAACTCCACTATCCCTCGAATGGACAGTCAACTGTGACCACACATTGTAATTAATAATGAGGTACAGAAGAGGATCCTCATGGTGGATGTCACAGTTCCTTTTGAGAACAGGACCATGGCCGCCTTTGATGCCCAAGCTCAAAAAAAGAAAAGAAAAAAAGAAATATACTAACCCCTCCTGGCCGATGCCCTGGGAGCTGGGGGTTACAAGGTTCAGATATACGCACTGATTGTTGGAGCCATGGGCACATAGGATCCCAGTAAAGAGTGAGCATTATGAGAATGTGGAATCAGTCAGCGCTATGACCTGCTGATGCAGCAACTCATGGTGTCGGACCATCAAGTGGTCAAGGGACATTTATTTAGAATATATTACCAGACAATGGCAATGTCAGGAGAAATGAGCTAGAGTAGCAATGAGAAGCAAAAACAGGAAAGTAGCTGAAATATTTTTTAATAGATCGTATTTATTTAGGGGTAACTTACCCTAAATTCTCAATTACTGAGGGGCAATTTACATTTATTGTTACATTATTTATTTTTCACAAGTTATTGCTAGTATAACTTTCCATGGATACTGATATTTAAACTGTACTGTTAAATTTATAACCCTAATTTGGGATATTGCAGATTATGTATTATGTGCATTTTATGACTTTTTATACCAAACTTGCTATCTTTATCAGAGGGGTAGCCGTGTTAGTCTGGTTCTGTAGAAGCAGCAAAGAATCCTGTGGCACCTTATAGACTAACAGATGTTTTTTTTTTTTTTTAAAACATCTGTTAGTCTATAAGGTGCCACAGGATTCTTTGTTGCTATCTTTAGATAACTTAAGCATTCCACACGGGTAAATAGAAACTTTTTTTATTAATCTGTGCTGTAGATAACTTTAACATAATTTTTGTGTTACAGTAGTGCCCAGAGGCCCCAACCAATAATTATAGGCCCTATTATGCCAGGTACTGTACAAACATGTGCAAAGACATGGCAGTTTCAGTAGGTCAAAAATGTCAACCAGCCCCTACAAATTTACCTGCAGAATTTGTGGGTATTATGTACGTAAATACATGCAGCCCATATTAAACCTAACTTCCCAATTTGTACATGTAAACACCCATACTTGCATACGTTTGTGGAGGCCAGTTGAAACCTTGATCCTTCCACCCAAAATTTCAGAGGGTCTGTCTTTTGTACAGTATGCAAAATATTCATGTGCAAACCTGATTTAGATATGTAAATGTGGGTTGGCTTTTGTAAGTAGCTTTCTGCATGCACAAATAGATGCATGTGAAAATGTATCAGGTTCACAAAAGGGAGGCATTTGAAAATTAAAGTTCAACATCTGTAGTGTTCTTTGGTTTGCATGCTGTATTGTGTGCGACTCTGGAAGGCAATGCTGGTTTCCCACTAAACAGTAGATTACCGTATATTCTAGCCTACTTTAGGAAGAAGGTGGAATGAGACTTAGTATATGAATGCGTTTAATACAGTTACTGTCCTAGAATTTGGTGGGCATCCTGGGAAACATGCCAACTACAAAATTTAAATCTTCCCCTATATGACTTAAACTTGTGAGACCAGCACTTGTTCAGCAGATCACCATAGCTCTTGCTGACTGTGGCAATGTTATAGGAGTAAAGCATTTAGTGTGACAAATTGTTTTTGAGCAAGAAATCCAGTGCATTAGATACAAACAGGAGAGTTTCAACATCTCACACAGTGTTACTTTTTCTCTTCCCCTTTCTTGTCTTCAACAAATATTTACCACTACCATAGCCACTATGTGGAAAATGTTGTAGTTCCCTTTGGCTTTTCCCAGCATCTAAGGATATTGATAAATACAGGATGATTAGAATTTGTCTCTCACATCAGGACTCTCTTAAGGTTATAGTGCCTGGGAACAACTAATAGTTTTGTCTCTTTCTCCAATAGTTGCTTCTGCTAAGGCTGTAGCAGCCTCTGAGGCTCCTGCCTGCCTGCTTTGTGGACCCCTTGGTCAGTCTCAGCAGATAGCCTCATCCGCCCTTCTGCAGCAGAACCACACTTGTTCTCTTGGTTCGGGGCCCTTCAAGTTATTTGGAGTGTGTGTGAATGTGTGTGTGCATGGATGCATGTGTACAGGGGGATCCACCAACAATCACAGCAGGCTTTGCAGTTGGAAGAAGTAGCATCAGCATCCAAGAGCAACATCTTGGGTAAACTATAGAGAGATGCAGATTACATTTAAATAATGCCTCCAGAACTTAAAATTTGTTCCGAACGTGGGGTGTGTGTGTGTCTGTGTGTAAGTATACATGTACATAACATATTAAATGAATTATACACACAATGTATATAGAATATAAAATATATATGAATGCTTATATGAATCACTTGATGGTCTAAATGCAGCCACCCCTGGCATATTCCACGATTGTTCTTTGACAATGCCTGACCCTATTACACAGCATATTAAGGCATCTCTAAGAACAGTGTCAGGGCCCATAAAGTTTAGGTCTCTGAGCCTATTTCTAAAGCTCATTGAAGTCAATTGAGAGACTCTCATTACCTTTGGTGGGCTTTGGATCAGGCTTTCTATGGGAGATCACCTTGAATAAAAAACCGACATTTTTATTACTAGATGTCCTCAGGCATTGAAAAATCTACTTTAAGACCCCCGCTTAGTTTTCTTATTAAAATGTTTTTTCCTTAAAATAGGTGACCTGGTAGGTTATTTCTTCCTCTACAAAGGCTATTTAACTAAATGCTTCAAAAATACTTAATGCCTTTTTATGAGAACAACAAAATGTTGTACAGCTACTCGAAACCTACCCCTAAAAATGAACCAAAAGAAACTAAAAAGAAAAGTAAATTTCTTGTCTCTTAATTTACTTTATTTTAGTAGCTTTGCCTGTCAGAATTTTTAAATTCCAGGGTTTTTGTACGAGTCTGAAGGCAAAATGCTTTTTTTGGAAAAAATGAACCCAACAGATGTTAACGGGAAATAGACTGTTAACTGAAGATATTGTAGTTCTGTTTATCTCCCTGGAATGACTTCTGTTACCTTGTATCAGTGAGACGAAATTCTATAACACGGTTACACTTGTATGGTTAAAAATACATATTAGTGCTGTAGATTTGTTTTTAGGCTGTTCTCCAGGTTCTTCTGCCTGCTGTGGGGTTCTTGCACTTTATGCCCAAGCATATGATGCTGGCCGCTGTTAAAGACAGGATACTGAATTAGATGGACCTTGAGTCTGATCCAGTCTGCCAGTTCCTACATTCCTTGATCCCGTGTGCGAAGAGACACTAAAATGAGGGACGTCAGTGGTAGATACAAGCTGAGAGAAGCATAAAGTTTTCTTTTCATGTGCTCTTTGAGAAGCTTGTGTTTATTTCTTAGCAGATAATTTTTGCTGGATCAGATACTTAGGGTATAATTCACAGAGCCAGATACAGGTTTTATTAAAATGACTTGTATTCCTCTGTGTGACAACTCTCTAGAAATTAGGGGATTATAATTAAATAAGGCTCTCCTTGAGCATCTTCAAATATGATGACATTCAACATATTTGGTGCCCCGAGGCTCAGAAATTGTCTGGCAGTGGGGTGATAGGGTATCTCAATTGATAATGTGGGGATGTAGGGTGATGCATCTGCTGCCCTCATTGGGTATACATAGATACCCCTGCAGGACTGAACCATTTGAAGCATCCATTAAAGCAAATAAAAAATGTGGACAGATGAAAACATGACACATCTGTTTAAGAGAGCTGCATTGTGAGATAGATACAACAATCCACAGGCCCTGTAGCACTGTCCAAGTGTGCTGCATCTATCGTGGCAATGCACCATGCTCTTGAATCGTGATGGCTAATGTGGAAGCTCTGCACTATTGTGGCTTGCACCACTTCAGTCCTACTGATTGAAGTTGCAGAAGTACAAGTCTGTAGTGTAGACAGGATATAGAAGGGAAGTGTCTTTTTTCTCCATTTGAGAATAGTGCTCTTGATGGTGCAGATAAATAAAAAGAAATTAAATTTTAAAAGTTGGCATTAAAAAGTCTATTTGAATGAAATGTCTGGTCACTTGTACACAATATAACTTACTTTGACTTCTTTCTGTAGATGAAGAGACAAGAATCCTGCAGTTTGAAGATTAACCTTTGCATTTTACTGCTGGGCATAGTTCGCATTTTCTTTTGGTGGTGGTTGGCAGAGCTGATGATTCATCTCATGTATATCCATGCCATATACAGTAGTTCTTCACATCTGGAAGCAGTGTCCTACTGGACTTTAGGTCAGTGGAAATATTACTTACTTTGAATATACTTGTTAATTACCTAATTGTTACCTAATCAGTGCCCAAAAGATGCTTTATAGACACATAAGGCAAGAGTTTGGTTCCTCTCAAAAATTATAATTAAGACCATTTTAATATTTTCAAATTCAAAAGTTAAAACAAATAGAAAAAATGTAGCTGAAATTTCCACCTTGTTTTTATGCCAGCTGCAGAGCTGGTTGAAATTATTTGAAATTTTGAGGAGAAAAACAAAAAACATTGAGAATTTTTTCACAATTCTTCCTTCCCACCCTGGTATTTTTTCCTCCAAACTGTTCTACTGATATAAAAAGACAAAATAGATCAAAAGGATAGAGCAAGGGATTCCAGAAGAAAACAATGTGGTAGGAAGGCAATGAGCTGTGTATATACTGTTTAGTTCATGATGTTTACCATCATTGTGTATGTACGTGTGTGAGAGAGAGAGAGAGAGAGAGATGTTTAGTATTTTAAAGTAACTTTTCTCCTAGCTGCTTTTTTTTTTTTTTCAGTTTCTTGTTCTTTCTTTTTGGTGGCTGTATGATAATTTGAATATAGATGCTTAAATATTATAATGAGTGCAGTATAAAAATGTTGATAGTAGTCACTGTAGTCACATTCAAGCTGTAGTCACTTACATTCACAGATGCTATGATCTTCTACTGCTCTGTGATGTTTACCCATTGGGGAACTTTCCGCTCACCAAACTCTTAAACTTTGGCTCAGTAAAGCCAGACTTGTTGCTCACTGAAGCAAAGGAGATGCCTCGCACTACCTCAGCTAGTTAGGTGAACCTATTGTAAGTACATAAGGGAAGATCTAGTTCTGTCCAGCAGAGGACAGTGGTACACAAGACTATTAATTATGTACCGTCCTATAGCTTATTTTTGATCATCTGTGATCTGTGCTATAAAGGAGGTCAGACTAGATCAGTGGTCTCCAACCTTTTTACGCCCAAGATCACTTTTTGAATCTAAGGGCAACCCAGGATCTACCCTGCCCCTTCTCCAAGGCCCTGCCCCTTCCATCCCCTTTACCCCACCCTCACTCACTTTTACTGGGCTGGGACAGGGGGTTTGGGAGGGGGTGTGGGCTCTGGGCTGGGGCCGAGGGGTTCGCAGTGTGGGAGGGGGGATCTGGGCTAAGCTGGGGCAGGGGATTGGGGTGCGGGGGGGTGAGAGGTGCAAGCTCTAGGAGGGAGTTTGGGTGCAGGAGAGGGCTCTGGGCTGGGGCAGATTGTTGGGGTGCAGGAGGGGGTACAGGGTGCTGCCGGTAGGTGGTGCAGTGAGGCTAAGGCAGGCTCCCTGCCTACCCTGGCCCCACACCACTCCCGGAAGGGGCCAACATGCCCCTGGGGAGCAGCCAGGGGGCATATGGCTCCATGCGCTGCCCCTCTCTACTAGCAGCGCCCTCGCAGCTCTTCTGGCCAATGGGAGCTGCGGGGGCAGTGCTAGCAGGCAGGAGGAGCACGTGGAGGGAGACCCCTGCCACCACCCCCTTCCTACTGCAGGGCTGCGCTGGCTGCTTCCGGGAGCGGCGTGGGGCTGGGGTAGGCAGGGAGTCTGCCTTAGCAGCAGCCTCACTACACTGCTGGAGATCGCGATTGACTGGGAGATCCTCTAGGATTGACCAGTCGATTGCGATCGACCAGTTGGTGACCACTGGACTAGATGATCACAATGGTCCCTTCTTGCCTTGGAATCTATGAACCTATGAACAGAAATTCAGCCCAGCAGTTGATGCCAGTCTTTAACAGTCCTATGCCAATAGATGGCACCTGTATTCACAGGGATAAAGTTGTGTTCCCTCCAGTGGAGGGCAGTGGTACATGTCCTCTCAAAGCTAGTTTGGTGTACGAGACAGAAAGATAAGAGGTTTTCCTCCAAGCTTTTTTCCCCTCCCTTAAGTCTATCAGCATTTGTAAAGGAAATTCTGAATTAGCATTTCCTGTTCCAAACAAGAGTTCTTTAGACAATTAAATCCAGTAGCTGCTGATGTCTTCTATATTCAGAGGGTAAAAGCTTTGCAGTAGTAAGTGATGGAACATGTTAAATCAAATGCTGACTAGTTAATAGATGCAACACCCCAAGATTAAGGGACAACTATTCAAGATTGGTGTGTGTGTGTTGTGTGTGTGTGTGTGTGTGTGTGTGTAAATTATCAACAGTATTAAAACAGTAAATAAAAAATTACTATTTGAGAAGCAGCTCAGGTTGCTGATATATTCATTTGATGCAATCAGTATCATATTCCAATAACTAAAACTCATTTAGAGCTGGTGATTAGAAAATGCTTAAAATGTAAGTTCAGGTGATGCAAGTCTATTTCAAGGCAAGTCTGTACTGTAAAACTTCCTTAGTCTGATTAAAATATGATCATCTGAACTTAAATAATTGCCCTTAGGAGAGCCTGCTTTTAGAAGAAGTGTGATTAATGGGGGATGGTACACTCTCACAGAGGGATTACATGTGCCAGTGTAGTTAATGATGATAGGTAGTTAAACAATAGGGTTCGGTTAAGTTTTCAAGGCTATGAATGTACCAGTAAAAATGTCACATTTTTTCAAGTGCTTTCATTCTGTCCAGTTCTGACAATCTGAGGCTATTTGTTTATCACAATAATTGTGCTTCATCTCTCATTAAAGTCAAGTCACATTAATAGATTTAAGACACATGAAATTTTAGGCTTAAATTCCATGACTGTGTGTCCTCTTAAATAGTATTTACTAGATCTATTTTCCTCTGATCCTTTCTTAGTTATATAGAGCTTTACATACCATTTTACTATTCCTTGTACAGATCCAAATGTTACCTTTATCTGAAATTCCATATTATTGAATGCATACATCAAAGAGGGACTGAGGAAATAGACTGTCAATCTTAAAACAGTGGTTTTCAACCTTTTTTCATTTGTGGACCCCTAAAAATTTTCAAATGGAAATGTGGACCCCTTTGGGTTGAAAACCACTGTACTGAAGGTTTAATGACATGGTATATTAAGGTTCCTGTGCCACTGTTTTCTTTTATTTCCCATTTTTTATTAATATCCATTTAGCTCTTGGCAGATTGAAAACTGTGTGTATCATGTTGTGTATATCAGGTGTTGCATCACTGCCCCCAGTAACTTGTAAACTTAATAGTGAAGTGTGAGGTAGTATTGCAATAACCTGTAATTAGGTCATGTAATGGAAATATGTATAACTTGTGGATGTTACAATTGCCCTTCCAGTTTTTCTTGAATATTTTGGAGTGATGTACAATGAAACCTGTCAATGTGGATGAAAGCAGCAGAGCTTAAAACTTGAGCAAAGGGTAACTCAGTAAATCTTGGGGACACTTTGCCATGGTCAAAAGTATGCCTTAGAGGAGCACAGTGCAGAATTGCTTTTTGGACTGTGACAGGGTCAGGCCAGATGGCTACAGAAGAGTGTTTGAAGGCAGATATATTAGTCCCAGATTAAGTAGATTCCTTTTCCCTGGGTAAGGTAACAGGGGCAGTTCCAGAACAAGCAGAAACTTGCTGGAACCAATTAAGACAGGCAGGCTAATTAGGACACCTGGAGCCAATTAAGAAGAAAGTGATAGAATCAATTAGGACAGGCTGGCTAATCAGGGCACATGAGTTAAAAAGGACCTCACTTCAGTTTGTAGCGTTCATGTGAGGAGCTGGGAGCAAGAGGCACTAGGAGCTGAGAGTGAGCAGGCATATTGCTGGAGGATTGAGGAGTATCATTATTAGGCACCAGGAGAAAGGCCCTGTGGTGAGGATAAAGAAAGTGTTGGGAGGAGGCCATGGGGAAGTAGCCCAGGGAGTTGTAGCTGTTGTGCAGCTGTACCGGGAGGCACTCTAGACAGCTGAAGTCCACAGGGCACTGGGCTGGAACCCGGAGTAGAGGGTGGGCCTGGGTTCCCTCCAAACCTCTCAACTCCTGGGCAGCCACAGGAGGAATTGACCTGGACTGTGGCTTCTACCAGAGGGGAAGGTCTCTCAAGGTGAATCTGTCATAGGACCCACCAAGGTAAAGGAGGAACTTTGTCACAGGACATAAAAAGATTCAGTATAATGTCCCTGCAAAGTACAGCAATAAGGATATAAAATGTTTATATAGTAACAGTGTTAATTTAAAAAGTCAAAGCATTTAAAAATATGAACAATTTTCTACTGTATCACAGATGTTCTGTAAACGATACACAGTAGTTAGCTTTTATTTAAAAAAACAAACAAACAAGAGTAGCACCGAAATGTTATTACCTAGAGTACATTGTCCATTATTCATTGTTTCTTCCTCCCTTACACATACATAGAACTAAAAATAGCACCTGGGGCGAGCGGTTATTTCTATCTATTATCAAGATAAATATTGTCTCCTTTGTAGCAGGAAACTAGGCAAGTGAGTTTCTCTAAGTAATGCAGAGAAAGGTATGTGAATATTCTATATACCTACACAGAAGGTATGTTATGAAGCCCAAAGCTAAAGGTTCAAGTGCCATCCAACTCTCATGAAGTGTTTTCACGTTAGTGTTAATGAATTTATTGAATTGTGCTATTGCTTTTAAAATCTGCTGATTTGTTGGCTGAGTACTTGTATGACTCAAACAGGTATCTGCTTAGGTGGAAACTTTAGCAGATCTGATTCCTCCTCTCTCACTGCTCTTGGTTGCAAATCAGTGTCAACCCTGGCTGTATTACTGTAACATTACATCTTCCTGGAGTTAAGCCACCTCATTCCTTCTTGATTCACTTGCAACTCCACAGCCTTATCCATTTCTCTCCTCTCTCGTACCTAATCTGTCTATATGGGTATGTCTACATTGCAAAAAATAGAGCTACATCAGCAAGTCTCAGAGCCTGGGTCAGCTGACTCTGGCTTGCTGGGCTCATATTACAGGGGTTAAAAAATACCAGTGTAGACGTTTGGACTCAGGCTGGAGCCAAGACTCTGAAACCTGGTGAGTAGAGCCCTGTGCAGATACAGAATTTATATCTGTGGCTACAAAGTGGATATCCATGGAGCTGCAAGGCTCTGCCAGAAACTGCAGGCAGCTCCTCTGACATGGCCATATCGCCCCCAGCTCTGCCCAATGGGGTGTGCACCAGGCTGACCGACAGCTGTGTCCGGTCACACTAGCATGTGCAAGCAGCTCACATGCTCTTAGACAGGATACTCAGACCGCTGTGTGGGAGGGACTCCTGTCTGGGAGTATGTGAGCCGCTTGCACACACTAGTGCGACTGGGGACAGCTGTCTGTGCTGCCCACCCCAGTGGGTGGGGCTGGCGGTGATACAGCCACGCTGGAGGAGCTGCCCCTGCAGGGTGTTGGCTCCTGTGAGTGTTGGCCGGACATGCTGCTGGTTTTGCTGCTGCCGTTCCTGGGAGAGCCGTGAAGCTCTGTGGATAGCTGCATCCATGGATATAAATTTTGTATCCATGCAGGGCTCTACCAGTGAGGGGGGTGGGTCTCAGAGCCCAGATTCCAGCCCCAGCCCAAAGGTAATTGCTACTATTTTTAGCCCCATTGCACGAGCTCCATGAGCCTGTCTGTTGATCCAGGGTCTGAGAAGCACTGCTGCGAGTCTTGTATTGTATTGTATTTTTGGCAGTGTAGACACACCCTCTATGGGACTTCTAGAATATTAATCATTAGAAAATCTAAGGGTTTCAAATTGTGTTGTAGCCTTGCTTGAGCTTTCACTTGCTAGATATCTTCCAGTTTCCAGCCTCTCTTTCCTCAGCAAGGTACCGGACAAAATAGTCTTTTCTTGTGTCTCTGACCCATTTCTTCCAACTCATTCTCCCTAAAATGTGAGCATAGCCAATAGAAAGGAGCATAAACTACAGCAGTCAATATGTAAGAAGGGAATTAGCAGGGCTGTGACGGAATTTGAAGGGGATTAAGCCAAGTAACAATAAATACTTGAAGTATATCAGAAACAGGAAGCTGGCAAGAGAGTCTACAAGAGGATATAGCAAAAATAGTGGACAGGTTAGAAATGGGTGACAAGAATGTTTACAGGGATGGAAGAAAATCCCTATGCAGATAAAGAGAGTGAAAATATTGGAAGAGGTTACTTTAGAGAGGAGATGACTAAGAAGAGACATAAAGTTATATAAAAATAATGAATGCTTCAGAGAAGGTATTTTCCCTTTCTTATAATGCAAGAATAAGGGATCATTGAAACTGAAAGGCAGCAAGTTTATTTTTCCACTTATAAAGTTTTTCACACTATGCACAATTAGCCTGTGGAGCTCATTGCCACAAGATATCATAGAGGTCAAGAGCTTAACAAGATTTTTAAAAAAAGATAGGACTAAAGATAGGATTCACCAAGGGCAAGTCATGCCTGACTAACCTAATTGCCTTCTATGATGAGGTAACTGGCTCTGTGGATGAGAGGAAAGCAGTGGATGTTAGTCAGTCCTTGACTTTAGCAAAGCTTTTGATACGGTCTCCCACAGTATTCTTGCCAGCAAGTTAAAGAAGTATGGCCTGGATGAATGGACTATTAAGGTGGCTAGAAAGCTGGCTAGATCGTCGGGCTCAACAAGTAGTGATCAATGGCTCCATGTCTAGTTGGCAGCTGGTATCAAGCGGAGTGTCCCAAGGGTCGGTCCTGGGGCCGGTTTCATTCAATATCTTTATTAATGATCTGCAGGATGGTGTGGACTGCACCCTCAGCAAGTTTGAAGATGACACCAAACTGGGAGAAGTGGTAGATATTCTGGAGGGGAGGGATAGGATATAGAGAGACCTAGACAAATTAGAGGATTGGGCCAAAAGAAATCTCATGAGATTCAACAAGGACAAGTGCAGAGTCCTGCACTTAGAGGGAAGAATCCCATGCACTGCTACAGACTAGGGACCAAATGGCTAGGCAGCAGTTCTGCAGAAAAGGACCTAGGGGTTACAGTGGACAAGAAGCTGGATATGAGTCGACAGTGTGCCCTTGTTGCCAAGAAGGCTAATGGCATTTTGGTCTGTATAAGTAGGGGCATTGCCAGCAGATAAAGGAATGTGATCATTCCCCTCTATTTGGCATTGGTGAGGCCTCATCTGGAGTACTGTGTCCAGTTTTGGGCCCCACACTACAAGGAGGATGTGGAAAAATTGGAAAGAGTCCAGCAGAGGGCAACAAAAATGATTAGGGGGCTGGAGCACATTATTTATGAAGGACAGGCTAAGGGAACTGGGATTGTTTAGTCTGCAGAAGAGAAGAATGAGGGGGGATTTGATAGCTGCTTTCAACTACCTGAAAGGGAGTTCCAAAGAGGATGGATCTAGACTGTTCTCAGTGTTAGCAGATGACAGAACAAGGAGTAATGGTCTCAAGTTGCAGTGGGGGCGGGGGCAGAGGGGGTTTAGGTTGGCTATTAGGAAAAATGTTTTCACTAGGAGGGTGGTGAAGCACTGGAATGGGTTACCTAGGGAGGTGGTGGAATCTCCTTCCTTAGAGGTTTTTAAGGTCAGACTTGACAAAGCCCTGGCTGGGATGATTTAGTTGGGGATTGGTCCTGCTTTGAGCAGGGGGTTAGACTAGATGACCTCCTGAGGTCCCTTCCAACCCTGATTTCTATGATTCTATGACATTTGTACATCTAATTAGAACACCCAGAATTGTACATTGGGGGTTTCTTTCAAACCCTCACTAAAGTCTGGAAGTGATATTAAACCCTCATGCTTCAGGGCATAAGCCAAACTCTAACTGAGTGTTAAGAAGGACCTTTCCTTAGGGGCAGATTATTTCATAACCTACTGCAGCGTTTCTTACATGTCTCTCTGACACATCTGGTGCTGGCCACTGTCAGAGAAAGGCTATGTGACTGGATGGAGCACTGGTCTAAACTGGTGTGGTGGTAGTTATGTGTCCAGAGCACTTTGCTCACTGTTTGTTTGCATAGAATTGTTCAGGTAACTGGAGCTGCCTGTTGCAAAATAACAAACTCAGAGGAAAAGTATATTGGTGCAGTGTATATCAGTTAATAAAGCCTGCCTATGAGATGAACAACGATACAGAGAAAGCATCTTGAATTGATATTGTTGTTTAAATAAAAAGTGCTGTGGAGTATTTATTTAGCCTTAAAATCTCTTAAATTACTGTTGCTTGTAATTATATTTGTGACTTTCAAACTTTAGGTTAATTACATTGATGGTGGTAATAGTGGAAAATGTGCATAGATGGCTAAAGTAAATAACCTGTCTGTTCATTCTTTCCTTTCCCTTACTGTTTTCCTCAATTACTCTTCCACCGACACTTCCTAATTTATGGCTGGTCATCTGTTTATGGACATAAACTGTGCGTGGCAGCCACTGTTGCTCTGAGCAGTAATGCAGTGAACCTTGGATCAGTGAGCTATAGAAATAGTGTGATCAGCAACCTTCTTTGAGATTTAGCAAATTACATTACTTAAATCTTTAAGTAGGAAAGCAAGTGCCATTCTGCATTCGGTCTTTGGATTTTGTGCATCTAAAGTAAAGATTATTGGAGGGCTGCACTAATTGGGCAGCAGCATTTTGAGCTTTTCATATTGATTATTTTTAAGGACCCTTATCTGTTATAACTGGGAAGCAGAAATTCATTCTTTAGGCTCCTTAACCAAATTGCACAAAATCTATGGCTGTTTTGTTATATTTTTCCTTATTTGTATTGTATTTTAATTAATTATCTGGATTTAAATACAACAATATAAAAGAATGCTGACCTGGGGGTGGTGTGCCTTTGCCATTAACTAAAAATACAATTAAAAAATCATTATGAAACACAACTCAGCAGCACTTGTCCTTTCAGGGCCGGTTCTAGGTTTTTTGCCGCCCCAAGCAAAAAAAATTTTGGCTGCCCCCCGTCCCAGCCCTGGGCTCCCCCCTGCTGCCCCAGCCCTGGGCTCTTCCCCCCCACAGCCCCTGCCGCCGCAGCGCTGGGCTTCCCCCTTTCCCCCCCACCAGTGCCCCCCCACACCTCCTGCCGCCCGAGCCCTTGGCTCTTCCCCCCCCCCCCCGTACCCTCCTTCCGCCGCAGCCCTGGGTCACTGGTAACTCGCTCCCAGGGCGGGGCATTCAGCAGGAATTTTGGATGTGCACAAAACACAGACAGGATTGGTTCCCATATGGTTACAGAGCTGCAGTAAAGTGGAACAATTTTCAGCTTGTGTGATTGGAGGATATCTGGATGCATATTATAAGACTGTCCTCCATAAATGAGGAAAAGTTGAGGTGCCTTTATTATTCTTTTGTTCCTCTTTCTTTCTTTCTATGGGGAATTTGCCAATGCAATATCACTATCTTCCTTTTAAACAAACAAACAAACAAAAGGCAATGGCTGTTGAAAATAGCAATTCCAGTCCTAATAACCACTGGGAAGCATTTCTTGCTCAATTTTATCCTACTTTTTCTACAGCAAGTTACAGTGGATCAGTATATTTGATTTGGGAGAAATGAAGTAACAGTTGCCCAAACTGAGCTTGAGCACTCCTGAATTTTGAGGTGTTCAAATCTGGAAGGCAGGTGCTGTGTGTGTGTGGGGGGGGTGGGGTTGTGGGCTCTGTGGGGGAGCACAGCAGCATGTATGCAGCAGCGTGTCTGGTGCTGCGCGGAGCCAGACACGCTGGTCTGAGTGGCACGGTAAGGGGGCTGGGGGATTGGAGAAGGGGTAGGGAGTTCGGGGGCAGTCAAGGGACAGGGAGCAGGGGGTTGGATGGGGCGGAGGTTTGGGGGCAGTCAGGGGCAGAGAGAAGGGGGTTAGATGGGTCAGGGGTTTGGGGGCAGTCAGGGGACAGGTGGGGTCCTAGGGGCAAAGTTGGGGACAAGGAGAAGGGAGGCTTAGATAGGGGTGGGGTCCCGGGAGGGGGCAATCAGGGGACAAGGAGCAGTGGTGCTTAGATAGGGGCAGTTAGGGGCAGGGGTCCCGGGAGGGGGCAATCAGGGGACAAGGACCAGTGGTGCTTAGATGGGGGTGGGGTTCTGGGGGGCAGTTAGGGGCAGGGGTCCCGGGAGGGGGTGATCAGGGGACAAGGAGCAGAGGTGCTTAGATGGGGGAGGTTCTGGGGGGCAGTTAGGGGCAGGGGTCCTGGGAGGGGGTGATCAGGGGACAGGGAGCAGGTCGGGGTTGGATGGGTTGGGGTTTCTGTGGGGGGCAGTCAGAGGGAGTGGATGGTGGCAGGGTGGCGCTACCCTCCCCTTGGAGTGTCCTGGTTTTTGAATGTTAAAATATGGTCTCCCTACCATCCACAGTGCAGCTCTCCACTCACAGCACGCTGCCCCATGAGGTGCCCCTCCTTCATTTCCCAGCATTCCCTTGGCCACTACCAACTGGAAAGGTAGTTCTTTCACTGCTCCAGGGCTGGGTCTATACGCAGGGAGCTAACCAAGGAACTACAGCTCCCAGAGCCCCCGTTGGTTCTCAGCTCCCATGCTGGATCCCTGCTGCCCCTGCAAATGGGCTGCCCCAAGCAGGTGCTTGCTTTGCTGGTGCCTAGAGCTGCCCCTGTGTCCTTTCCCTATTCCTTTCACAGCCAGCAGTCAGCACACACATCAGAATCTCCTGCACCGCGTGCTCTTTCCCATACATAAATCCCACTTGCTGTAGCTCTATAATGTCAGCTCAAACAGATGTGCTCTTGTGTCTGGAAGGTCAATCAGTTTGGGCTATTTTGAACTGAGGAGTGAAAGGGGAGTGAATTCCAAAGTGAGAGTTCTTCCCACAGAATGTGCTGCCATTAGCCCCTTTTTTTTTGATACAAGAGGGACTCCAGCTGAGGTACCTCTGCTGATCTCAACTGCAGCAGAATGTCTCAGGGAGGAAAGTCCCAGGGCTAAAAAACCACCTCTACTCCTGCAGCCAGTTTAGATACTGGAGAACTAATGTCATGTGATCACAATGAGATATTCTATTTAACAAGCTAGCTACCTCATGCTGCGCCGAATGCATGTCAGGAGCACAGTTGCCAACTTTCATGCACCCCGGCTTTCACAATAAGCCAAAAATCAAGCTAATCCCATTTCAAATCAAGGCCAAAACAAGCCAATCCCTAAGAACCCCAACACTCTGTGACTAGATTCCCCCCCCCACCCCAGCATCCAGTCTGGGATTGTGGTGGGCCCGCTGTGCACCCCTGACTCTCTCCCCCACCTTCCTCCTGCTTACCAGGAGCCAACCCCAAAAAAGCAACAAGCTACAACCTGCTACAAGCCAAAAACTAGCCAACAAGCAACTCGTAAGCCAACAACAAGCCCAGTTTCTGTGTGTGTGTTTCCTCCCCCCCCGGGTTTGGCGTGTCTGATCAGGAGTAGCCCCACATAGAACACATTATTATATTCCAATCTAGAGGTGGGAAAGCAATAATCATGGGGGAAAACTGCACATCCAAGGGGAAATGTCGCACCCTCCTGGACAGAGATTGTTTAAGAGCAGTTGAGACTCTAATCAGATCTGTGATAACTTTGGTTACAAACCATGTTCAAACACCCTGAACTGAGGGGTGTGACTTAGCCTCTGTGAAGTCCTCCAGCTAATTACCCCAGTACATCATAATGACCTCAGTCTTCTCCAGACTGGATCTCAGCAATCTTGCTCCCATTCATACCCCAGTCTTGCTCAGATGCTGGGAAAGACACTTTTTGCTGCACTCTTTGGGCTGGGTGAGAGAGAGCCATGAATCTGGGTGCCAGCGGTGAATGTCAGATTGAAAACTCTTTGGCCTGTATCTCATCATTGACTCTCCTAATAGCTTTGCATAGTGTACACATAGAATAAGAGGGGTGGCAGAAGAGAACCTTGTGTGATCCCATGTGAGAGTTCTCTCAGGAGAAAAGCTGGTGTGGGTGGGTGGGTGGGTGGGTGTGTGTGTGTGTGTGTGTGTGTGTGGCCTCCAAGGACCATAGATGTGTCAACAACATCCTCATGATCCATTGTGCTGAAGGCAGCTCAGAAAGCTAACCAGCTCATCACTCTCTTAATATGTGATAACCTCTTGTACCCCAAGAGACCCACACCTATTATCCCCATAGTAACTCTTGCCTCCAATTCCTCCCCAGTAACATCAGTGAGTAGAAAAAACACTGCTGAGCCAAAGAGGGATTATGGTCCTCCTTAAAGGGACTTAGCCCCATTGTGGTGCAATCTGAGACGGGCAGAGTGGATCTGTGATCTCTTGGTGGCTGTCAGCCATAGATTTTCATGATGCTTCACCAGAAAGTACATAACAAAAAATCTCTGCTCTTTTGGAGCTTGTATAAAACACATACAGGTGCTGAAGTAATTCAAACAGCAGAGATAAAGTTGCATGTGGTTGTTAGCGCACACAGTTCCTGTGGAGAAGTTAGAAAATATGAGTGGAGAGAGGAAGAACATTTGGAGAATGATTATCAGAAATCTGACCCCGGTTTACGGGGTGGTGTAGAAGAAGGCATGGAGGTGGGATTGAGTGAGGCAAACAAAGAGGGCAGGACTGAGAGCAGGAGGGGATGGAATAAATAATAGCCTGATGACTGTTTTTAATTAAGTATATTCAGCAAAGTAACTTTATAGGTTTAAAGGCAGCATGTGTTTGTTGTAGAGCATCCCTGGTTTTTAAATGGAGCTAAAGGATTTTGTGTGTGTGTTTGTGGAGGAAATAATAGAAAAAGCCAGAAGGTGGTAGTAAGCACCATGGATTTTCCCCTGATACATGCCACAGACAGGGATCTCTAGATTACAATAGCTGGATTAGTATAAAATAAGTGACACTATGGGGCCATATCAGTTGTCTTTTAAAGGTACAGAAATGTTTGTTTACTAGACACACATTTATCCCATAAGGCATGATTTTCAAAATCAGATGTTTGCAATTGTGCTTACAAAAATTGAGTTATTTGCTGTGTGTGCAAATATTTGTGCATGTGGTTAGCCAATTAAATGTTCGTGCTTATCTAATTTTGAAAGGCAGGTCTAGAATGTGCAGCAGCCCCACCCTTTTGTATCTGCAGTGCAAATCATGCCAATAGTATGGCTGTGGCTGTGTAAAAGGATAGTTCATAGATTTGAAGGCTGGAAGGGGACATTGTGATCATATAGTCTGAGCTCCTGCATAACAAAGGCCATAAAACTTCTCCCAATCCCCCAAATAATACACTCTAATTCAAAGGGAATCTTTAAAAAAAAAATCCAATCTCAATTTAAAAATTGCCAGTGATGGAGAATCTGCCATGAGCTTTAATAAATTGTTTCAATTTAAAAATGTGCTCCACTACCCAGGACTCACTGTGGACACAGACCATGGGAAGTCCCTCCTCAAGGGGTCTGACAGGCAGCAGCCTCCTGATTGACTCCCTGCCCTATATAAACCCAAGGGCATTCCAGGCAACAGCACAGATCTCCTGTAGCTGGTACAACCATTCGTGCTTTTGAACTCCTGGTTTCAACCTTAGCTTCATAGAACATCAGGGTTGGAAAGGACTTTAGGAAGTCATCTAGTCCAACTCCCTGCTCAAAGCAGGGCTAATCCCCAGACAGATTTTTGCCCCAGATCCCTAAATGGTCCCCTCAAGGATTGAGCTCACAACCCTGGGTTTAGCAGGCCAATGCTCAAACCACTGAGCTATCCCTTCACCTTCTGACCCAGGCCCTGGAATCTGACTTGGACTCTGACCCTTGGTATCGACTCTGGCTGGAACCCTCCAGACCAGGATCTCTCCCCCAGTTCAGTGTTTCTTCAGGTGTTGCTGTCATAAGCAGAAGGTAAGAGTAGAGAGGTAATTTGTGTTGTATGTGATCTCTATTCTTATACCATTCTCCCCTGTTTGAGGATTAACTCCAGTTGGGGTTCAGGGAATAGCCAGTCTGTTTACATGGGAACTGTTTACAGTTCTATTGTCAATATGTAAAGTTCTTGCTTGAAACCTTCTTCCGGCCAAAGAATGGCTGTCGAACTAGGTGATTGTCCAGTTGACTATGTTGACACCTGGTTGGGGTGCTGACTAGCTTTTGTCTCTGAGGAACTGGTTTTCTAAACTTGGAGCACGTTACAGCAATGTTGTACAGTTGAATTTATAACTTTACATACAATGTTGATAAACGTGTTACCAGGACAATAATGTTCAGCAGATTATGACTTTTCAAATGATACCTCTCAAGGCATACATTGTATGAAATGTATCATAATTTTGTAAAAAAAGTGAACGTAATAACACAGTCTGCCACAGTGTGACCTACATTTTTAGGTAGGCATAGTTACAGCACTCAGAGCTGTGAAAAATTCAGACCTCTAAGCACTATAGCTATGCCAACCTAACCCCCTGCCCCAGTGTAGACATAGCTAGGTCAATGGAAAAATGCTTCCGTCAAGCTTCTGTTGCTTGGGGAGGTTGTGTTCCTACGGTGACAGAAAAACCCTTCCATATATACGTATATAAACCCTGCATATGTGTTTTGGGGTTATGCTGGCATAGCTACAGTGCTGTAGCTATGCTGCTATAGTCCCCATCTAAGTAGGAGAAACTAGTATTGGCTTCTGCTGTTCTGATGAAATGGGCATGATTACTGCTCTTCACTAGTTCATTCAGGTGTGTTTTGCCTATAATTTAATTCTAAAACCTCAGGGTTATAAAGTGTTGATTTCTGTATACTTGCACTACTCTACCTCTAGCCTTATAGATTTTTATATCGAAAAGGATGGGTACATGCAATGGTGACTCAATACTTCTCCCTTTCCAGCTTATCAGATAAAAGCTTGACATCTGTCTCACAGACTACAGGAGGTAGCAGTAGCCAAAATTCAACTGAAAAATGGCAGGGAGGGGATGCAGATTCTGGAACGAGCCATGATATAATTTTTAAACAGTTCTATTTCAGCTAACTTGATTCTGTTTGTGTGTATGTGTATATCCAATGTGCGTATGCATCACCCATTGATGAGTGTGTGCTACAGGTTCTCCCTCTGTGCCTGATCCACAGAGGAAATGAATTGTTACAGTCCTCAGCTGTGGAGGCTTGGCTCTTTAACTCAAGTTGTAACAACTCAGACTTTTGGCCCTGCAGGTCCCTGGTTCAGTCCCCTGTGCATCTACAGAGATGGTTGCCATTATATACATGTGTACCTTCATACACGATAGATACATACAATTTTAAAACATTTTATGGGCCACTTTACATCAGCTGTGGGTCTAGCCCACTAGTCTTTACTAGGTACCATCTTTTCTAGTGAAGACTGTACAGATGACAGTTTCAATTTATTGTCATTGCTATACTTATTAAATAGGCTTCTGGACTAGATTTTCCTTTGTACATAACAAGTGTGAGTCTTCTTTATATAAAAATAATGTAGAATGATGTCATCAATACAAGAGGTTAGTGATGACATTTTATCTGAAAGTTGGTTTATTACATATAGAATTTTTTGGATCCTCAAAGTGTGAAACATCACATACATATGTAATAATAAAAAAAGTGAAGTCTACATAATGCTCTGTGTAAACCAGATGGTAAAGTATTGTCTGGTGTCTTATGATTCTCTTTCTAATAACCTCATGAACAGGAAAGGAATTTCTGAGTTCATTCTTAAGAAGCATGCAGTGTTTTGCTATTGAAATGGTGGTGTCTGTGCATCCATCTAAATGGTAATGAAATGCTAACAAAGTAATCTGTTTGCTTGGGTTTTTTTATTCTGCAAGATGATGAGGAGAAAGTGATGATAAAATATTTGGCATCTGATGTCTGTTTTGAAAACGGGAAGTACAAACATAAACCAAGAAGCTTAATGAGATTTTCTTCTCTAAAACATTGGGCAGTTCACTGCTTTATAAAAAGAAACAAGAAAAAGCTGAATTCTTATAAGTCCTCTTGCAGATATTGGTAGTTAACCCAGTTTTATTACAAAGCACAAATATCCTGTTTTTGTTACTCACATGTTAACTGTTGATTATTTAGGTCTCAATCCTGCAAATATTTACATATCATTTTTACCATCCAAATGTAA
The DNA here is from genome assembly GCF_016161935.1 of Mauremys reevesii. NCBI lineage: Eukaryota > Metazoa > Chordata > Testudines > Geoemydidae > Mauremys > Mauremys reevesii. The sequence goes on from NC_052625.1 coordinate 43,091,241, forward strand.
TGGGATGACTCAGGTTTAGGCAGGTTTATACTTGAAAGGAGTTTCAGATTTTATTATGTGACCTGCAACAACTGTGGTGTGAACTTCCACCCCACCTTCCTATCCTAGCCTTCTCTTTGGGATTATTGTGGCCACATGGTTTTATAGAATATCAGGGTTGGAAGGGACCTCAGGAGGTCATCTAGTCCAACCCCCTGCTCAAAGCAGGACTCCATTCTAGTCTCTATGCCAGTAATGGTCAAATGTGTTTTTTCTGTTTCAGAATTCCTTTCCCATGCTGGGGTAAGCTTGGAGATCAGATGTTTTTAAAACATTCTTCCCTATTTGTGCAAGATCCCTGAGTTTATTGTGGGAAGGGGCATGTGGTTCTTGGGTCACCTGGTGTGATGGTTAATAATTGTATGTGCACCTATGTAGACTGCTGGTGGGCAGAGAGTGCTAAGGAGCACCAGCAGGCCCAGACCCGTGGTTGCATGTGTGACTCTGTGTGTCACCAGTGGGTTGTGGCCGGGGGCAGCAGGGGAAGGCTAGTAATTGCATGTGTGCCTATTCTGTTCAAAGATGTTACCCTGAGATGTGGCCCTAAAAGGCAGAGAAGGATTTTGTTCAGAAAGGCAGTAGGCAAGCCAGGAAACTACGCCTTGCTGCTTTTTGCCAGGCTGGTGCCCTAGAGCTGGTGCAGCAGTGGAAGGGAAGCACAAGCTATATGGACAGTGGTGAGAGAGCTGTGTTGCTGTGCAATGTGTGTGCCCAAGACAGAGCACTGTCTTTGCCTTAAATTTTTTTTTAAACATCCGCGGATCAGCATAAAGTGAAAAATAAATAGAATTCTGCAGTAACCCAAAAGGAGGAGGGGAGAGGGGCTGAATGAATGCCTTGAAATCCTTTTTGAAATGTCTCTGAAGCCTGATTTGGGTGACTTATGTCCTAACACTTCAAGTTTTCTTAAAACTGAGAAACCGTGAGCCAGAATTTTTTTTTTGGTGCTTTCTGTTTCTTGTATCTGCTGCTACTATAAATGTACTTGTGTTCAGTGCATCTCATTTGTAACCCTCACAGTGTGGCCATCTCAAATAGAACTGGAAGGGAGCAGGAGCAATAAGCAGCATGGTGGGGCATGGGGAGGACCTGGGATGCTTGAGCATTGGTTGTGTTTTTGCATATTTCTGAGAAATAAATAGTACTGTTTTAATTCTCCAGTGCAGCTGCCATTCTGAGCTCTAGGTGCGGCGAGTGTTAAAAGCCAAGGAGGCAGAGAGAGAGAGAGAGACTAGCCCATCATGGTGGTGCCCTGGCAGTACCCAGTTGTAGTTTAAATCCCCCAGTACAGTTGTAATATATCACATACTGTAATACTGGAAGAGGTCTTCTCCCCAGGTTAGGTCTCTGTTGTGATTCAGTTGGCCCTCTGACTGTGATTTGGGGGTCTCCTGGGTCTCCAGCATTGTGTGAGCCTTGGGGTTCATTGGCTTGAGCAGGTCAACAAGATCCTGTGTTGCAAGGTTAATCAGCTCTGGCTTTGCATCCTGGCTGGCATCCAAGTGGGAGTCGGAGGTGGAATTCACAGGAAGCTGTGGTTGGGTGGTGGAACTTCTACCAAAAAATAGGGTCCAGCTCCTATAGTAGGCACGATGTGAGTTCTCACCCAGGTGGTGTTGTCCCTAACATTCTTGTAACTCAGCTGAAACTTTTTTTCATTGGTGTGGCACTGGTTCAGGCCCCAGGAATGCCACCTCTCCTTCATTTGATAGCTGCTTGTAGACCTCTGTATTCCAGTTGGTGATTGCTGTTCGGGTGGGTCTGGACACTCTCTTCTCTCCACAGGGGGCAAGGAAGTCCCGTGCACAGTACCATGTGAAAATACAGGGCATGGCTGCTATCTAATCGACATACAGCTCTGGGGGTGTGAACTCGCCATGAGCTGGAATTGAAAAAGGGGGGGCAGGTACCTGACTGCTCGCTGGCACTGAAATGGCGGAAGAAACATCTGGTCAAAATGATCCTGGAGCAGTAGCGGGCACACCAGTAAAACAGTCTGATCCAGGTGGCTGGCAAAGCAAAGTAGAATAGCAGTGGGAGGACTGCCAGATGTGAAACAGTTGCTTCAGAATGGGAATGTGTGAGCACCTACCTTGTTGTGAAAAAAATCATCCTGATTCTCAGTAAACCTGCTTCCAAAGTGGGTTAGTTGTGGGTTAGAAAGCCAGAGGATTTGAAATAAATACTTGTGTGTGCATGCAAGGTAGTCTATTCTGAAACAATTTTCAGGTGTAGACAAGTCTTTATGCTTATAACATCTCAGGCATTGGGGACTTAGGTCCTAACATTTTGTGTACTGTCATTATAATATCAATTTGAACAGAAGGTAAATGTCTGCTTACTGTCTTCATTCGGAGTTTGGTAAATTACATATTTGGATTCAATCTATATAATTAACAATTTGAAGAGAGGGGCCTTTTTCAGGTCAGAATAGGGTGACCAGATAGCAAGTGTAAAAAAATAGGGACGGGGGTGGGGGATAATAGGAGGCTATATAAGAGAGAGACTCCATAATTAAAATTGTATTTTTCACTAATTGAGCATGCAAAAACCATAGCACAGGATGATGAGGAATCACAAAGGTGCCGTAAGTACCTAGCTGAACATTACCATGACACACTGACCTGTATTTAGCTATAGGCTCCGAAGTGTCCCGCTGATGCTCGGAAGGCTTCATAAGTGCCTTTTGAAAATACAGCTCCCTATTCCTTCCCACAGCAGTGTCTTTTTACCGGTATATGTGAGCTGAGCTGTGCTGGGTCCAGTGGCCCCGTGGCACAGAATTCCCCCAGCAGTATACATTCTGTTCTGCCAGAGAGGACAGAGCCTGCCCACCTCCTACCTCCTCAGAAACACCCTGAAGCCCTGCACCTCCATGCCTAGTGAGCTGCAATAGCGAGCAAGAGGGACCGAGTGTCTCTCTCTCTCTCACACGCATGAAATGCCTATTACCCCGCTCCCCCAGCGATGATTTACATTTCTACCAGCTGCTCTGGGCGCCCAAATCGACCTGCCTGCGCTGCCAGGGAGGGGCATGTGACCGTTCTTGTGGCTCCCTTTGCTTCCCCGTCAAAAGTGAAATCTGCAGGGAAATGAATTCCGCACACCTGCAGTAACGCAAAATTCCCCATGAGTAAGTAGAACCTCAGAATTACAAATACGAGAGTTATGAACCGACTACATAACAACAGAGCTCATTTGGAATCGGAAATCCACAATCAGGCAGCAACAGAGACCAAAAAAAGGAGGCCAGTACAGTACAGTACTGTGTTAAATGTAAACTACTAAAAAAAAGTAAAGCAGCATTTTTCTTCTATGTAGTAAAGTTTCAAAGCTGTATTAAGTCAATGTTCAGCTGTAAACTTTAGAAAGAACACCCATAATGTTCAGAGTTACAAACATTTCAGAGTTATGAACAGCCTCCAGTCCCGAGGTGCTCATAACTCTGAGGTTCTAGTGTATGCCCACTCAGGACAACCAAGCTGCCGATTCCTGTTAAACAGGACTCAGGGTTAAGAAAGACAAGGCATGAGCTGTGAGGGAGCAAGTAAGGAAATTGCTTGGAAGAAGCTATTTTCTGTTAAGGTCCCAGGCCTTGATTCTCCATTGGGTTACTCCAGTTTTATGTCAGGTTAACTGCATTGATTTCCTAAAACTGTGTAAGAGAGTAGAGAATCAGGCCCACAGTAGTTATTAACTTCTGTCAGAAGGTTAATATTGGAAAGCCTTATGGTTAAAGGACAAATTTACCTGTTATCAGTGTTCTGAGTATGTAAATTAAATAACCGTGTTTTGTATTTACCCAGAGTAACTTTGACATGCACCTAAATCAATGGAACATATCAGGGGAGTGGCTGTTCACTGTGGTATATTTATTGTGGGCCTGGTGAATTTGTTGGTGAAAATCCAAGAGGTAGTTCATGCTTCTAAGAGTTACGTTAACTCCCCTCCATGACTTCTGTGCTCCTCAGAGATGGGGGGGCTAGTGGAGAGAGGGAGGGAGTTTTGATGTGTTGGGGGCACTCCCCTGCGGGTGCTGCTGGGGGGAGGGACTTCTGGCACCGGTGCATGTGGCGAATACACACACCTATTATGGAATGGACATGGTGGAGGGATAGCTCAGTGGTTTGCGCATCGGCCTGCTAAACCCAGGGTTGTGAGTTCAATCCTTGAGGGGGCCATTTAGGGATCTGGGGCAAAAACTGTCTGGGGATGCTTTGAGTAGAGGGTTGGACTAGATTACCTCCTGAGGTCCCTTCCGATCCTGATATTCTATGAAAGAGGATATGCATGGAAGGGTGAGCTAATTATCTATGAGGATTTTCATTTTTAACTTGTACAGGGTGCAGTACCTCTCTCTCTCTCCCCCACCCCCACTGTGTCAGGCCACAAATCTTTGCAGGAGAGAATGTGGCTCCAGCTCCATGAGGTGACCCTCTCAGAGATTTTTTTTGAAGTATTTCCCCCCTCCTGTGGGCTTTTCCAGGGAGAGGAGCAGTGTATTGAATGCGAGGAAGATCAAAGGAACTCCAACAATCTTATATTTAGAATCTGGGATACTTTAGCCACCAGATCAAAGCTGTTAGAAAATCTGGTTGTTGTTTGACTTGCACTTCATGTCAGTATTCCTTTAAAATGTGGTGGTGGTCTGGAAAGTGAGTTTGGTTTAAAAAAAAAATACAACCCCCCACCTGAAACCACACACTAATTCTGTATATCTGCACTATATGTATCTTCCTAGTCATATCTGTCCTGTTTACTGACAGAAACAACTGCTTCAAACTGGCAACACTGCAAGGGTCAATGTAGCTGTTCAAAAGGGAAGTCTGTTCTGTTCTTCTCATGAATCACCAATGAAAATTGCCAGTTACTCCTGAACTTACGTGTTGATGATGATTTATGAAGCAGAAAAAAGGCTTATGTGGTTTGAAAATCACCTTGATTGTTTAGTTCTGGCACTCAGAAAACATTCTCTTATTTATTCCCAAGAAATCCAAAGGTAAACGATACTGCTAATGAGTGGAAGGTATTTAATATTAACCTCGCATCACTTTTTAATTTTAACTTTTAAGATTAGATTCACTAGTAGTACATTTGTGCCTGCTTTGTGTTACTTTCAAATTTTGACAAATTTGAATACTGAAATATTTTGGCTGGAAATCAAAATATTTAAGCTGTAAATCAAAATATATTATTGGAAATGCTGCCGCGATGCCTCATGGGAAATGTAGTTTGGGTGTGTCAAGCTCCCAGTTTGCAGTTTAATCCTACTTTATCTGGAATCGGGCACTGTTGTCTTGAAAACGGTGCTAATAGAGCTGCTCATGAAGAGGTTGTGATGTATCATTTGATGCAGACATTAGGATATTGTAGGATGCATTGTTATCCATTATTTACATTCCTAAAATATACATTATGAATGCAGCACATATTGAGGATACATTGCATAATGTGCTGTAGCTTTCACAAGCAGTTTGTGCAGGTGGCAATCATAACTTAGGTCTTAAAATAAAAACAGTCAGAACAGAAATGAGAAATTGAATCAGACAGGAATCAAATCAGACCAGGGCCGCTCAGAGGTTTCAGGGGGCCTGGGGCAAAGCAATTTCAGGGGCCCCTTCCATAAAAAGAAGTTGCAATACTATAGAATACTGTATTCTTGTGGGGGCCCCTGCAGGGCCTGAGGAAAATCGCCCCACTTGCTGCCCCCCCCGCAGCCCTGTGAAAAATAAACGTTTAAAAACCTTCCCCATCTTGGCACAAACCCAGTTTTGAGAAATTTCTTTTCAAGTCACCTTTACAAGGTATCACTGGTTCTCAGCATCAGCTAGTGCTAAAAGGCACTAAAGCTCATTAAAAGGGTTCGACAATTTTTTTTCCATCAAAACTTTTTTTGGATTGAAAACTAGGGGTTTTTAAAAAGCAGGAAAAAAAATCATGGACAATGTCTGCTTTCCTTAAAAAACAAACAAAAAAAAAACCCACACATTTTGAATTGAAAAGCTGAAATTAGTCCGCCAAAACCTGAACATGGTTTTGGGTTTCAGAAGTGCATGGCCAAATATTTGCTGCTTGCTGTGTTTGTTTAAAGAAACAATAAAAAAAATTCTGCTTAAAAAAATCCAAAACTTTTGAATCACCTCAGCTTGTGACCAAATGCCTGAGCCCATCCAGTCAGAGATTTTTTTCCAGGTTTCTGATACTCTGCTGGCTTCCTCGACTCATATCTGTCTCCATAACTTTGGGTTAATTTAGCTTAGAACATAAGAATGGCCATACTAGGTCAGACCAAAGGTCCATCCAGCCCAGTATCATGTCTACCGACCGTGGCCAATGCCAAGTGCCCCACAGGGAGTGAACCTAACAGGTACTGATCAAGTGATCTCTCTCCTGCCATCCATCTCCACCCTCTGACAAACAGAGGCTAGGGGCACCATTCCTTACCTATCCTGACTAATAGCCATTAATGGACTTAACCTCTATGAATGTATCTGTTTCCTAGAGACTGGCTCCCCGGGTCCCTCATAAACTGGAGACAGTTACTGTGGGTTTGTCTTTAGTATAGCTTATGTGTATACTCCACAAATTGAGCATTCCAGAATCTGGGATGAGCCTATGCTGTGAAAACTGAAATGCTCAAAATAGCACATGCATGTGAATGGACACAGGAGTTCTCAAACTGGGGGTCGGGACCACTCAGGGGGTCACGAGGTTATTACTGGGGGTCACAAGCTGTCAGCCTCCACCTCAAACCCTGCTTTGCCTCCAGCATTTATAATAGTGTTAAATATATATATTAAAAAGTGTTTTTAATTTTTAAGGGAGGGGGTTACACAGTTCAAAAGTTTGAGAACCACTGAATTAACCCCTCTGGAGCCTTGGGGAATGCAGGGGAGGGGGTTCTCCCTTGGTAGGATTGGGAAGGAGGTAGGTGGTGTAGGATATTGCTCTTCTCATGTGATCCCTCCCCCATGGAAAAGATAACAGCTTGGCTCTTTGTGTTAAATAGCTGTCTGCAAGCCTCAAACTGCTGAATGAGCTTTGGGGAGGCACAGTCTTCCCTACCCTAAACAGCCTGGCCCTGGCCCCTATCCGACCCCTATCCACTTCCTGCCCCCCGACTGTCCCCTCAGAATCCCTGACTCATCGTGCTCCTTGTCCCCTCACTGCCCCCACAAGACCTCCTCCCTAACCACCACCCCAGGACCCCACCCCCTACCAACCCCTCTGTCCCCTGACTGCCTCGACCCCTATACACCCCCTCTCCCCCTGCCGAGTACTGACACACCTCCGGAATGCTCACGATCCAACCCCCCACTTCCCCATTCCCTGACCGTCCCCCCCCAGACCCTCTGCCCCCTCCCTGTGCCCTGACCGTCCCTGGGACTCCCTGCCCCTTATCCAAGCCCCCCGGCCCCAGCCCTCTGCCATGCTGCTTACCCCCGCCTCCCCCTCTCCCAGAGCCTCACCGTGCCACGTCCAGGAGCAGCCCTGGACAGCGCTGCAGTGGCGTGGCTCCAGCGGGACCTAAGCTCCTGCTGGTCGGCCCGGAGCTCGCAGCCCCGCCCCCTTACCACCCAGCTCCGAGCAGGAAGGAGCTCAGGCCCCGCCCAAGCCACGCCGCTTTAGCTCTGTCCAGGGCCGCTCCTGGGTTACCCCTGCCTCTCCCCTCTCTTGGAGCCTCAGCGCGTTGCGTCCAGGAGCTGCCCTGGCCCCTGGACAGTGCTGCAGCGGCGTGGTTCCGGTGGGACCGGAGATCGCAGCCCCGCCCCCTTATCATGCGGCTCTGAGTGGGGTGGAGCTCTGGCCCTGCCCTCTTACCATGTGGCTCTGAGCAGGGAGCTTCGTCCGAGCCAGGCCGCTTTAGCTCTGTCCAGGGCCGCTCCTGGACGCGGCGCGCTGAAGCGCTGTGGGGAAGCTGGGACCAGGACTGGAGAATTCTCATGGGGGGGGCGCCCTGCGGGGCCCAGGGAAAATTGCCCCACTTGTTCCCCCCTCCCCCCGCGGCCCTGAACCAGACAGCTAGCATTATAGATCACTTTAATAGTAATCTAATTTGTTGCTAGTTGGCTGGTATCCAAGTTGTAATTTGGTTCTTTGTTTTACTGTGGGCTGAAAATGTGGTTGAATACTAGCCTACTGTGTTCCATGAGGAAAATACTGTAGACTTCATTTTATTTATAGAGATCTACAATTCTGGGTTGATATCTAGCTTTAACCTCACTTTTTTGTCTCACGGTTACTGGTATTTTAAGAAGGAGCAGGGACCAGTGACTTGTTAGATGCCTCTCATTTGGGGGCATCTAACGGAAGGCACCTAAAGGGAGTCAGGAAAGGCACAGGTGAAAGCTGCCTGAGGGGGAAACAGGAGACACAGAGGAGAGCTGATACAGAGAGCCATTGGGAAGAACAAAAGGTGGAGAAATTTATTGGTGAGGACTAGCTAGGGCTGGTGAGCCGCTGCTGAGTTACAGGAGAGCTTATGCCGTGGCCCCTAGGAACACAGGGAGGAACCAGCCTGGTTAGGGGAAGCTGAGCCTGAAACAAGAGGGTTGATGCTGGAAGGTGGATTCCAGGAGCAGGAGGTAGGACTCTCAGGCAGGGAGGCCTGGGTAAGTGGAACATTGCAGGAGGATCCCCTGGCAGAAGGCCTGAGTGGAGGACTGCATGAATCTGAGCCCAGAACTCTGAAGGGAAGTTCCCTGAGCTGGGGTAGGACTCACAGGCTGGGAACCCTGGTGAGTGGAACACTGCTGGGAGCCCTTTACCGCAAGACCCATCTTGGGACTACCAGAGAAGTGTGGGGGAGAATTGAATCTGGAACCTCTCAGGCTGGGGGCTGGAGAATGGGGCCCTGGGACAAAGACAAAAGAGTATGGGAATGGATTGGAGATGGACTCTTGGGAGGATGAGATAGAAATGCCATCTCGGGAGGGGCATGGAAAACTGTTGTGAACATGTTGTTCTTTAGGATTTTGGGAGAATGGTTTTATCATGAGGTTTCTGTAGACGATTGTACATGTACAGAAATAAGTTATGCCTAGAGGTGGGCTTTTGAACTGGACAGACTGTTCCTTTTATGGGAAACTGAGGCCAGGGCTGGCCTTACCATGAGGCGAACTGAGGCCGCCTCAGGTGTCAGACTATTGTGGGGGTGGGGGCACCACTAGGACCCAGAGTGTAGAAAATTGTCTGCTGTTGGTGCATATGTATTCTCTCTGCTCTAGATGCACAGAGATGGTGGAGTGCTATGCTGGAGGAAGGAGGGCACAAGAAACATAAGAGGCAGGCAGAAGAAAAGGTGAGAGGGAATAACAGAAAGCAGCAGGGAGAGAGAGGAGGAGCAGCAGCATCTTACATACCTTTCTAGCACCCTCAGGAGCCTGGACTGATTACACCAGCTTCTCAGGGAGCTTCCTGTTTCCTGCTGCTTCCCTGAATCTACTTGAGGAGAACAGGCAGTCAACTGAAGTAGTTGGAGCCAGTTAGGCCCTTAAGATGCTGACATTTGAATTATTTAACTAGGTGCTAGATTGTGCAATACAGTCAGTTGAACATTTCATGCAGCTCAGGGAACACTGCAGTAGATTTGAGATGTTGTAGGATATTCCAAAACTCTTCACTATACCTGAAGAAGACCTACACCAGCAATGCAGGGCACTAGGGACAGTGACACATGATGACGTGTGCAATATTGATGCAAGTGATTTAGATGATGAGCTGAAAGACCTTTCAGGATACATTTCAGCAGGATCAACTCCAAAGGCTGTTCTGGAATATATGTGCACAAATAAGATGACCCCCCCCCTTTCCAAATGCTTTTGTTGCTCTGCTCATACTTCTAACACTTTCTGTAACAGTTGCCTGTGGAGAACGCAGCTTCTCTAAGCTGAAGTTAATAAAAACACTTCTACACTCCACAATGACACAGGAGAGGCTGGTAGGCTTTGGAACCATCTCAACAGAGCATGAACTGGCCCAGGCTGTGGACCTTCAGGAATCAATTCAAATCTTTGCAACCAAGAAGGCACGGAAAGCACCACTTTGATTATTCAAACAGATAAAAATGCCAGTGTTTACTATGCAGAAAAGAAAAGTTACATTTGCTGTTCAGGTGTTTGAAAGTTAAGTGTTACTTAAAATTTTTGAACAAGGCATTTTAAGTTGTTAGTTTTCCTTTATCGGGGTAGGTAGCAGAGCAGTACCATGAGAGGAGTAGAACAGGAAGGCGGCAGAATTGAGACCTTTCAAAGTTTTGGCCCAAGCGAGGAGGCAGGGGGGCGTCATTTGAGCTTCCTGCCTCAGGTGCCAAAATGTTGTGGGCCAGCCCTGACTGAGGCAGGTACACACATAACTGTCATGCTGTGTGGCCTGCTGTTGGAAGGCATTCCAGGTCGGGGCTGCCCTGTCACACCAATATAGAAAGTTTAGTCTCATAGTAAAGTCTGGTGCAAAGTTCCAAACTACATTCATAGTAAAATAAATACCAAGATTGTTAATGGCATTGGAAGAAATTAATGCATCAAAAAGGAAGAAAACTTCTTTGAAATGTTGGCTTTTTCTTTTCGCTCTGCCACGTGACAGAAATTTGACTACTTTGGGATAGGTTTTGCCATGCTCTAAAAATTGGTCAGCATTTATTCATGCAAGTAATCTCATTACATTCAATAAGACTGTATGCAGAAGTAAAGATCTGTGCCACTGTGTTTAGTATTACTGACCTTTGTTTCTTCATGAAATTTGGTCCAATAAATTGTATTCATCAAAACTATCATGAGGAGAATAATGTACCACCAGTGTAGCCAGATCTAAACATTCAAAGCTCATGAATTGTACCCCAAAATTATGAGATTTGAAGAAAATAATTTGGGGGTTGTTTTTATTTGCCTTCTGGTTTTTGAGTCTTTTTAGAAAACTTTTCAAGCTTTACTCCACAGTCATGTAGGCTAGAAACTTGCTTTTTTTAATTGATGAAAGCTGAGATTTTTATGTAATCACAAGATTCCAGACAGAAAACACCAAATATGACAAGATTCACAATAAAATTGTGTGAGTTGGCAACTCTTGTTATATTTAAATCAGGCTTGACATCCGATAACCCTCTATCCCCCACCTTCCCTCCAAGACATTTTTTATGAAAGAGGTAAAAAGTGAGGTGGCAGAGCTTGCAGATGATGCTAAACTGCTCAAGATAGTTAAGACCAAAGCAGACTGAAGAACTTCAAAAAGAACTCACAGAACTAAGTGATTGGACAACAAAATGGCAAATGAAATTTAATGTGGATAAATGTAAAGTCATGCACATTGGGGAAAATAACCCCAACTATACATACAATATGATAGGCTGCTAAATTAGCCCCACAACTAATCAGGAAAATTATCTTGGAGTCATCATGGATAGTTCTCTGAAGACATACATGCAGTGTGCAGCAGCAGTCAAAAAAGCAAACAGGATGTTAGGAATCATTAAAAAGGGGATAGAGACAGGGCCGCTCACGGGGGGTGGGGGAGGGAAGTGGGGCAATTTGCCTTGGGCCCCATGAGCCCTGGCCCAGTGGCGGTCCGGGTCTTTGGCAGCATTTCAGCGATGGGGGGGCCCTTTCAGTGCTGTTGAAGACACGGTGCGACTGAAGGCCCCCCCCACCGCTGAAATGCCACCAAAGACTCGGACCGCCACCAGGTGAGTACAAGTGCCGCAGCTCCCCCACTTTGCCCCAGGCCCTCTGAATCCTCTGGGTGGCCCTGGATAGAGAATAAGACAGACTATCTTATTGCCCTTTATATAAATCCATGGTACGCCCACATCTTGAATACTGCATACAGATGCGGTCTTCTCATCTCAAAAAAGATATACTGGCATTAGAAAAGGTTCAGAGACGGGCAATTAAAATGATAAGGGGTTTGGAACGAGTCCCATATGAGGAGAGATTAGAGGCTAGGACTTTTCAGCTTGGAAAAGAGGAGACTAAGGGGGGATATGATAGAGGTATATAAAATCATGAGTGATGTGGAGAAAGTGAATAAGGAAAAGTTATTTACTTAGTCCCATAATATAAGAACCGGGGCCACCAAATGAAATTAATGGACAGCAGGTTTAAAGCAAATAAAAGGAAGTTCTTCTTCACACAGCGCACAGCCAGCTTGTGGAACTCCTTGCCTGAGGAGGTTGTGAAGGCTAGGACTATAACAGTGTTTAAAAGAGAACTGGATAAATTCATGGAGGTGAAGTCCATTAACGGCTATTAGCCAGGATGGGTAAGGAATGGTGTCCCTAGCCTCTGTTTGTCAGAGGGTGGTGATGGACGGCAGGAGAGAGATCACTTGATCATTACCTGTTAGGTTCACTCTCTCTAGGACACCTGGCATTGGTCACAGTTGGCAGACAGGATACTGGGCTAGATGGACCTTTGGTTTGACTCAGTACAGCTGTTCTTATGTAAAAATGCAAATGGAGAGCACAGTTCTACAGCCCTTATTGGCATGGTTGACACCCGTGAATTCACTGTCTGATCTCACACCAGCGTAAATGAGGATTACTCCTTTTTGTGCATATTTTGGCTTTGGGCCATGGGCACGTGCATAACCAAAAACATCCATGTTCTAGATTCTGATGCTGAACTTCTGTGCTCTAGGTCTGGCCCGAACTGCTGAGAGCGGGTTCAGGCCCTGGTGAAAAAAATTTCAGGCCCCCCCTGCAAGGACGGACCGGCTAAACAGGGCCGATGAAGCCGGGCCCCAGGCCCCCTTCCGGACCGCCGGGCCCTGGTAATTTCTACTGGCTTCCCCCCCCTCTCGTCAGCCCTGGGTCTGGCTCCCTGAAATCACATAGGGCAGGATTCAGCAAGATACTTAACTATGGACACAACTTCAAGATGTGCCCATTGCTAAGCGTGTGAGCAGTTCAATCCTATGTGCTTAAAGTAAGGCACATGTTTAAGACTTTACTGAGATCCAGTTCTGCAGGCTGTGTTCATACTGAGCCAGGAAGGAGTATTTTGGGAAGATGTTTGGTTGTATAGAACCCCCTCCCCCTCTGATTTATTAGTGCACACAAGAAATCTGACATGGTGGGCTCTCTCTGGGCCCGCCAGGATACTACCAAGGTAACAGTAGTTTGTACCCATTTTGGAGGGACAAAGTGAAGAGTGTATGTAATAATACTGTACAGACTGTGTATTGACTTTATGTTTTGGCAGACATCAAGATTTATTGTCCCTTGAGGTAAATATTTATATCCTGGGTCAATACATCTTGATTTTTTTCAGCTCTACACAAGTCAGTAATTGCTTATCATAACAATCAAGACCTGAGGTCCAAATGGAGATTTTGAAAGTGGAGCTGCTAATGCTTTGTTACGTCTCTGTACTAGAAAGAATACCACTTTGTTGTGTGTGCATTTAAGATCATAGATATATTAAGTGTATTTTAGCTCTTATAAAATGTATGTATCATAGAGCTTATCAATCAAACAAATGTTTAGGTTTTTTGATAATGGATCATTTGAATGAGGAAAAAAATCAGTAACATTTTTTAAAATGTGTTTTTTCATTATCTTATTTTTTTAAGGCATTGGCATGTTCTCTTTCAGGTGGCCTGGCATTAGCTCAAGTACTATTTTTTTATGTGAAATACCTGGTTCTCTTTGGTATTCCTGCTCTTATTATTCGAATGGATGGACTCAAACCTCCAGCTTTACCTCGCTGTGTGAGCACAATGCACAGTTTCACTGGAATGTGGAGGTCAGTAAGTTTAATTTATTATTCATATGACTAATTTCAGTGTATTTATGGTGTGTGTGTTCTGAACTATTCTTTAACTTTTCATCTTTTACATGATCTTCAGTTTGAGGATTACTTTTTTTTCATGCCACAGAGATAAAGGGAAGCCTGCCTTTCAGGATTTTCAGTGTCTTAATGATTAGAATTTAGATCCGTGACACTTGACTCCACTAAGCTGACTATTTTTTTCTAGATATTTATGAAATACAATTCATTTTTCAATCTTGGTCCAAAAAACACCCTTCAGTTGAAAATTCATTCAGAGAGGGATAAGAAATACATGAATAGTTACCCTGAGAGCAGTGGCAGATTAATAAATTTGCCACCCCTAGGCCCTCAAAAAATTGCTGCCCCCCTGCGCCAGCTCACCTTCGCTCCCCTGCGGCAGGCCTGGGAAGGAGCGGGGAGAAGGGGAGTTGCGGTGCGCTTCGGAGATGGCGGCGGTGGAGTGGAGGTGAGTTGGGGCGGGGGGCGGTTCCCGGCCCCCCCGGTTACTCCCTGCGCCCGCAGGCCCCAGCTCACCTCTGCTCTGCCGCCTCTGAGCACGCTGCTACTCGCTTCTAGCCTAGGAGGGAGGTAGAAGGAGGGAAGTGCGGCACGCCTGTGGGGAGGAGGTGGGCTGGGGATTTGGGGAAGGGGCGGAGTTGGGGAGGGGGCATGAGCAAATGGGGGGTAGGGATAGCTCAGTGGTTTGAGCATTGGCCTGCTAAACCCAGGGTTGTGAGTTCAATCCTTGAGGGGGCCACTTAGGGATCAGGGCAAAAAATTGGTCCTGCTAGTGAAGGCAGGGGGCTGGACTTGATGACCTTTCAAGGTCCCTTCCAGTTCTAGGAGATTGGTATATCTCTTATTATTATTATAAATTTGCCGCCCTAGGCCTAGGCATTGTTGGCCTAGGTGATAATACACTGCTGCCTGAGAGGAGAGTTGTGGATTATAACACTTTTTAATAGGAAGAAAACTGTATATCTGAAGAGAACTTTCCATAGCATTAGCATGTTAAAAACAATATTCATATTTTAGCATGAAATTCTGGTCTCCCCCAGGTCAAAGTAAATATTATGGGCAATCAAAATGAAAACTGTGGTTGTGAAGCTTAGAAATTGCTTTAAATAATTAAGCCTGTCAGCTCTTCAGCGCCAGGTCTCCTTTTTCACTGTGTGTTTGTACAGGGCCTAGCATGATGAGTAGGGCCCTACCAAATTCATGACCATCCGTGAAATCTGGTCTCCCATCTGGTCTTGTGTGCCTTTACCCTGTACGTTACAGATTTCAGGGGGGAGATCAGCGTTTCTGAAATTAGGGGTCCTGACCCAAAAGGGAGTTGCGGGGAGGTCAACATGTTATTTTAGGGGGGGTTGCAGTATTGCCACCCTTACTTCTGTGCTGCCTTCAGAGCTGGGCAGCTGGAGGGCGGCAGCTGTTGGCTGGGCGCCCAGCTCTGAAGGCAGCAACCCACCAGCAGCAGCATAGAAGTAAGCATGGCAATACCATACCATGCCACCTTTACTTCCGCACTGCTGCTTTCAGAGCTGGGTGGCCAGAGAGTGGCGGCTGCTGACTGAGGGCCCAGCTCTGCAGGCAACAGCGCAGAAGTAAGGGTGGCAATACCATACCATGCCATCCTTTTTTTCCTGTGCTGCTGCTTCCAGCAGTTCTGCTTTCAGAGCTGGGCTCCTAGCCAGCAGCTGCTGCTCTGCAGCTGCCCAGCTCTGAAGGCAGTGCCGCTGCCAGCAGCAGTGCAGAAGTAAGGGTAGCAATAGCGCAACACCCCCTACAATAACCTTGCGACCCCTCCCCCCCCAACTTCTTTTTGGGTCAGGACTCCTACAATTACAATGAAATTTCAGATTTAAATAGCTGAACTAATGACATTTACAATTTTTAAAATCCTATGGCTGTGAAATTGACCAAAATGGGCTGTGAATTTGGTAGGGCCGAATGATGATGCTTGATGTGGTAGGGATTCTATGTACAGTTGTAATACAAATAAAACTTTCCTTTTCCTTTCTTTAAGTTAGTAGGCCTGCATGCTGCACTACTATCAGGACTGACTTGGATGATTTTTTTTTTTTTACGTCAGAAGCTGACCATATCAAAGAAAACTAATTATTTACCAGGGTTTTGCTTTGTGGCAGTAGAAAACATTCAAAAAAGGAATGGGTTATGTGGCTGAGGTTGGAGAGGAATAAATAAGACATTTTAAAATAATTTAAAATCCAAGCTACTTAATAAGAGACCCCTTTGGAATAGATTCTCCTTTGAAATTGTAAACTGAACTTTTGACCCTTCAGGTTGGAAAAAGAAATCTTTTTTTGTTTTTTTGCCAGCCTGTGAACTGATAGCAACATCTTTTGGCCTGCCTGGACTTTGAAAGCAGAGTTTGAATCAGTAGCCAGTGTTTTCCTGCTGTGTCAATTATTACTCTGTGGATCTGAGCATTGCTCCCGAGTTGTAAACTAAATTGAACATCAGCACAAATACAGACAATATTATTGTGTTATATATAAATAGACCATGGAAGAATTGTTATTGACTGTGAAAGTAGAGTAGCTGCTTTTTTTTTTAAAGCTTTCGTTACACTTCCAAAAATATATATTAAATATTTTAGTTAATATTTACAAATTTTATTAGATCATTGAAACTTTTGTTCCACTAGGTAACCAAATTTAGATTGTTTTGCAATCTTACGGTAGAAGAAAAATATATTACTTTTTTGCCAAAATGTCTCATTCACTGATGTGCATAGGGAACAATCATGGCCAGAAATAATTAAATATATTTCACAGATTGTATTTGTGTATTGAAATCAGTTCACGTCCAGCTGATTTGATGTGTTGCTATGAAAGCCATATGAGTGGTAGAATTTCCCATGGCTACTAGTGAATTATGGGTCAATTTCAGTTATCTAAGAAATCTCACATAGCTTGCCCTCTGCATCCCCTGAGTTATGATTCTCTCATACCCTTACAGTTAAACTCATGAATCACTGCTATCCACAGGGCTGCAATCCTTTTTATGTGTTCAGTGCCTTATATAGAAATATCACCATCGGGAGGTGGAAGCTAGAATAACAGCCTTTTGTTTTTAGTCTAGAGGTTTGACTATCTCAGGTCATCCCATCAAGAATTTTAGTAATGTATCTTGGCTGCATCCAGGATATCAAAAAGGTTGGAAAGCAAAATAGCCTGTATTGTGAGGTCTAGGAAACTGTTGTCTAATTCTGATACAAACGCTGTATTTAATTTGTGTGTTACCAGGCTTCAATGACTACCCTCAACAGCTGTGTCACAATTACAGTAGTAATAGGATGGGGTCTGCTTGTAATGGTGTGCAATATGAAGACTTGCACTAGAATCTGGCTTTATGGAACAACAAAAATCTGAGGCTGGTAAAGACTCTTAGGGCTAAGGTGGGGAATAGAATATTACCAAATACATAAAACAAAATAGAGTGTAGTGGTGACAAGCAGACACTGTCAGTGAAACAGCGGTTTAAAGATAGCATTCAGAGAGTATAAAAGCACGATGATACTCGCATTGATAGATGCATGCAGCCCCTAGGTATAGTAGAGTGAGGCTATGGAGATTAGGAGGATAATGCTAATGTCACACGCAAAGCAAGGATATCAACTGAGTAAGGATTTCACTAAGTATTGTTCCTGGTAGGTTGGACAGATTGATTTTGTTCTTACAACAGCATCTCATGTCCTTAAAGCATAGAAACATAGATGCTTGCGTTGCAGACTCATGCAGGAGTTCCTAGTAATGATTGGTACTTGCCTGTTTCATGGTGCGATGTAGCATGTAGAATGTCGTGGGACCAGGAAGAAAAATGCCATGGTCTGTTGTTGAAAATATTAGGAGAGCTCAAGAAACAAAGAAGACTGCAGAGAAACAATCCATGTGCTTCCCATATGACAGTAAACAATTATCCAACAGAGTGTCTATTGCAAAATGCATGCATATAAAAATAGTAGTAAAGAGTCATGTTACCCTATTTGACAGTAGACTTTTGCTAATTTTTTACTTTACTAGTTCAAAAATGTTTGGGAAAAAATCAGCAGTCTCTCTACAGTTCTCATCAAGGATACAGTTACTCAGTATGGTAGTGAGGTTTCATATGATTAAGATGTCATTGTTTTTACTAAAATTTACTAGCACATTATGCAGTATTATCATACGTAATTAAAACTAACTGCTTTTGTGAAAATAGTGTGATATCCAACTCTGGATTTATGCAAGATGGGACAATAGCTCAGTGACAGACCAGGATAGAGTATCTAACTGGCTCTTAATGACTGCATTTCCAAATTCCAGCCACAGGGAATCAAACTGCATTTTATTTAGAGAATTAGCAAGAATATTGTAACAGCAAGGTAGCTAAGCACATGTGATAAGAACCAGTATTGTTGGAGGCTTAAAAATGCTTAAAGAAATCCTTCTAGCCTAATGCTTGCTATACAGATCCTTAGGCTACAAGCAAATAGTTCAGCAAAACTAGAAGAGATTGAATTCTGTTGTGGCTCTAACAGCTTTACACTGATACTTAGAAATTAGTTCTGGTTGGAAAAGTGCCCTCCTAGTGGGATACTGATGATTAAGGGTCTGGAAATTAGGGATCTAACAGATAAATAATATACATTACAACACCTGCTAATTTCAGTGTGTCAATACAGAGGGTGATTCCTGCAGGAGAATTCAGTGGAGAAGCCTGCTAAACATTTTCCAGAAATGTTAATTAGCCCATATGCTGTTTATGAAGAAAAGTGTGTTTCTCTTTTATGTGCCCATCCTACTTGTTCAGTGAGTATGGAGCACATGCATATGCAAAAGTAAATGATCAATGTATCTTGAAATCCTATGGAAACACCATAAACTCCCTCTGACAGGAAGACATTTACTGTTAGGGACTACAGTGTGGAGACAGGGAAACACAGCTACGCTTCTTCCTCCTCTCCCTTTCATGGGTAAGCGGTGCTCCCCCACAGCTCCCCATGCTCCTTGAATAGTGCAGCCTGAGTTTCCCCCTATTGATTCCATCCACTTTAACCACTCTGTATTATCTAGGGTCCAGTCTTTACTGGCCTCACAGCCAAACTTAAACATGTTTCAATCTTGGCATCTGCAAAATACTGTCTTACAGTTTGGAGGCAAGTATGGGGGGTGGGAACAGACATTTCTTAAAAAATGGTCTTAAGACATTGTTTTAGCCTAGGTTCAGTGAAGCCTTGAAGATGAGGACTCTCCAGGAAATGGTAGGATGGAGTTTGTTGGAGACAGGTTTTTCTAGGGATATCTTTCTGATTTGTACATCCAGAATGGAGGAAATGTAATTGGAGAGTGGTAAAACAGATCCCAGCCAGGAGCATTAATGTGTTGAGCAAGGGGATGGAGAAAGGTCTGGCATTTTGAGCTGCCATGTAACAGATTCCAGGTTGCATTCCATGCTTAGCACCCTAATTCTTGTCCATGTAGGTGTTTGAAGCGATGTGTCTCCAGAAAGGAGAAAGATTTGTGCCACTTTAAATGATAGACCCTGCTCATGGAGAGCAAACATGGTTCTCTGCTGGAACTTCAGTCTTATCCTCAAGATAAAAAAAAATCTTGGAGCATGGCATGGACCAGATGGGAAATGCTTCTGCCTAGAGGCAGAATGTGCTGGCTGCAGGGCAGGAACCAAGCTCTGTGATTGTGTTGTGTTACCAACAGAGCAGCTAAAATGTTGCTGGAACAACGTGCATTGACTTGCTGTGTGATGAAAAAGTAGCTACTCTTGCCAAGAGTGTGTGTGTGTGTGTGTGTGTGTGTGTGTGTGTGTGAGAGTGAGAGAGAAAGTAAAATATTAATATGTTAAAAATATCCCACAGATATATTGGTGACATCAGATAGTTGCAGCTGGGTTATGGTTTGAAGGAGATTGTTTAGATCAATCTAGGTCATCTGCCTCCTTATTGTTAATGGATTATTTGCCTTTATATGATGAGTATATTATTTATGCTAGATCTTAGGGAATTGTAAATTGTAGGCTAGAAACTTGCTGTAGGTTAATAATATTCCTGGCTGTAAATGTGCAGTATAAAACAGGCCTATAAAGTGGTAAGTGTCTGTCTCTGTACCTGCCTGTGACAGGGTCAAGACTCACCACTGCTGGCACCTCCCGCTGGTTGCTTCAGGAATTAACTCTGTTCAGTCATGGAGCACCCTCTGTGTGTGGTGTCTTGCTGACCATCTGCTCTGCTGCCTTGGGACCCGCATTGCTCCCCGCTCGGCGGTGTCCTCTTCAGGACACTGCCCTCTGGCAGTGCCCACTACTCCAGTCTCACCCCCTTCGGGGGGTGGGTGGGGGGTTAACAGCAGTCTTTCCTCTTGCACCTGCCGGAATGGCCAGCCACAACCCCAAAGTCTAGCCCCTTAGCTCAGGGGCAAGTTGCAATCTGTTTGGCCACAGTTTTCTGGAGGGAAGGGGGGACCCAGGCACACCCACTGCTCTGGGTCCCGACCCAGGGACCCTCTAGCGGCAACCTCTTCCTACCCTCCTTCGTTCCCCTCTTGTCCGCCTTTCTTCCCTGGGCCACTTCTCCTTTGTCCCTGTGCACCTTCTCATCCCTTTGTGACAGGGGTCACAAGCCCAGCAGGTAACAGGGCTGGAGCTCTCTCCTGCTCCCCAGAGCCTGCTCAGCACTGCTCTGTCCAAGGTGCTGGCTCCTTACCTCAGGAGCCAGTCCTTCTCCCTTGTTCATCAGGGAGAGACTGACTTCTCCTCTGCTAGGCAGCCTTTATATAGGGCCTCGCCCAGCCCTGATTGGCTGCCTCTTCTCTGCCCTGATTGGCTCTCCACAGGCCTTTGTTGATTGGCTGCCAGTCTGCACAGCCTCAAAGGCCTGTTCCAGCCCTTTTCTCAGGGGGTGGGGTGATGGCCTCACCACACTGCCCCTTTCTCCTCCAGATTCTACCTTCCCTCACTGTTTTCCTTAAAGGCTTCCTACCATTGCAGTTACTTCTCCAGTTGTCTTTTATGTCTGCTAGAAAAGACCATATGAGAAAATGTTTCTCCTTTTCATACTGCTCACTCAGGGGGAAAAGACTCTCAAATATTAAGGCCCTGAGTGCGAGCCTGATAGACCAGCTTGCTTGTGTGTAACTTTTTTTAATGACGAACAACAAACAATTGGAAACCCAGTCATTTATCAGCTGCCTGCTCTGCTTTGGACATTTGATGTCACTGCATAGACTGCAGTTGCAGTATTGGAGGGTTTATATTGTAACAAAATCCTGTGTTATGCTTTGGATTTCTCTTTTGGAGCCACAGCATTCTTTGGCCTTGATGCAGGGTCTTTAAATTAATTGACTGTTGCTATGAGGCTTGAGAGATTGGAGAATCAGGGCTAAATTTCCTATCACAGAATTTGCCTCTCAGATTCCATGGGACCATTGGAAAATTGTAGCCATATAACTTTTAATTGAGATGTACCTCGGGGAAAAGAAGAGAAACTCTTCTGTAACTGATTCATCATAAGAATTTCCATATGAAAGAGATGATCAAGGGTCAGTTTAGGGGCAAATTCTGCCTATCCTTGCATGTAATGGAGAGGCTGCATAGGAGAATGCCACACCTCCTGTGGCAATATGGGGAAGAGATTGGGGGAGGAGTGAGAATATGACCAGCATATTTAGGATCTGCCCACCAACCCCACCCACTTTGTAAGGGAGCACTGGGGCAGCATTTGCAGCTGCATGCCAAAGACTATATTAGCAGCTGTGCTGCTGTCTTTTGACTTGGGAGAGGATTTCCTGTGGGACTCAGACAAGACAGGGGAAGGGATAGCTCAGTGGTTTGAGCATTGGCCTGCTAAACGCAGGGTTGTGAGTTCAGTTCTTGAGGGGGTCACTTAAGGATCTGGGGCAAAAATCAGTACTTGGTCCTGCTAGTGAAGGCAGGGGGCTGGACTCAATGACCTTTCAAGGTCCCTTCCAGTTCTAGGAAATAGGTATATCTCCAATTAACTTTTGTATTAATTATATTGTACAAAATTTACTTGTTTTGAATAGAAAATCAATGTTTGAACCCCTATAAATGGTCTAGCAGCTTTCTCCAAGAAGATCAGATCTTTCTAGGTAATTTCCTTTAATTCTGGCCCTCTGTTCTGAAATCCCTTCCCTCCAATGGGACTGAACCAGCAGCTAAAAGCAAAAGCTGAGAAAAGGCAAGACAAGTTTGTGCTTCCTTCCCTGTTCTCCACAGATTATGAATGTCATTTTCAGGCTGTTTCTAGTCTTTGATGGCAAAAGGCTAATGGTGAAGGTTTTCCAGTTTATCACAGATGCTGCATTTGTAAAACTGTTTTATAATTATTTAGAATGGTTTTGAATTTCTGTCCTGCTGAAGTGAGTGAATCCTCACTCCTCTCATTTAACAAAGTGTTCACCTCAGAACTACCTGTGCACCAAAAATTTCAATCTATTAGATGATCCCCTAAACGTAGCAAAGGGCTACTTACAAAGCAACCTTGAATTAGAAAGAATTTCTCTTACCATGCTGAAATGTTCTAGTTTTAGTAATTAATCCATCAGTTAAAAGGAGGTTGTGTTTGAAATCCATAAATACAAGAAATAGATATTACCAATTTGAGAGGGAACAAACCCAAATACTTTAAAGTCTAAGAGCCGCATTAAGCCCTCACTTGTGCACACACGCACTGAAGTCAATAAGGCGTGTGAGTATGAGAGAGAGAAAGAATTGGACCTGAGATCAGTTGTAGAAACTATATATGAAAAAACAGTTTTCCAAGGAGACCTTGTGTTTGCATGTACTTGTAATTAATCAGGATATGTTTAAAGAATGCAGGTGGGTTTTTTTTTAAGATGCCCGCAGTTTTGAAAATTGTTTCTATTGTAAGACTAATATCCAGAAGCTACTGAGGAAAGAGCTCTTTACATCCTGTATTGCTGAAAAGGGAAATGTGGTGCCATAGAGACCTTCATTTGCATAGGCTGCCTACGAACAATCCTCTAGTGAGGAGTCACCATAACTCATGAACTTGGATTTTGAGGGGTTGTAGGCTCCCAGAGAGGCTCAGAAAAAGGAAGTAGCTCTTAGCTTGTGGCAAAGAGCTCATTTCCAAGCAGCTTGGACTCTGCTTAAAGGTCCTAAGTGCTCTTGGCTTCCCTTCTGGGGACACTTCGCTGTGAGAGAGAATGCAGAGGACAGCAGCAGAGCTGAGTGGGCTCTGGTGGGGCCCTGCCTATCCATCACCTTAACGCTAAATAACAAACTGGCTTAGATGATGGTCCCTCCAGGTGAACCAGCCCAGGTCCCTTGGGAATGGAGACAGATTTGCAAAGAGGTACTTGGATTATGGCAGCCTGCTGATCCAAACCATAAGTGAGGTTCGGTGGACAGATAAGGTGGGCTGGTCAAGGAACTGTCACCTGTGGGACATACACTGGCCGATGGATAGGGAGCTGGACAGATTACTACCTAAGTTACTGGAAAGGGGCCTGGGGGGCATTTTGCTGTTTATGTTCATATATATTCTGTTGCTGTGTTTTCCCAAGTTTGACTGTGTTCTCTTTCCCCTATAATGATTTTCTTGTTTGTACAGTCTTGGGGCGCTTGCCAGTATGGAAGTTCTGCCTGTTGAAGCTACATTAATTTTTCTATGGGGCCTCAATGCAGTTTAGTTATTTGTCAAGAGGGACTCTAGATATATTGAAACTGGCCCTTTTTGCTGACATTAACCACCTGGCAGAAGAGTTACACTATAATAGGATGTCATAAAGAAAGAAATGTACCACATCTGCTGTTTCTGAAATTTTGTTCTGAGATTATTGTGTGCCGGCATGCAAATTATAGGGGTTTTTGTTGTTGTTTTTGTTAGGTTGGTTTAGGTTTTTAGGAGTGTCAGTATTTTCTTTGAAGGTGCTGGAGACTCAGTTGTTTCCTTCCCATTGAGTTTCCTGAGGAACATATCAATACCTGCTGGTTTGGTTCAAGATGACAGCAGAACTGAATGTCAAATCCTTCTGTAACCTGGCCACAAATTATCTGGTGGTGAGGAGGCTTGTTCTACATGTGTGCTAGCTTGTTAGAGCTCTTTGAGACAGGCAGCTGTTGGGTTTGTTCCTGGTGCTGAATAGTGAACATCTGGATTCCATTCACATCAGCTGTGTTAGGAAAGCAGCGAAGAGAGTAGTATCTTCAAAGGCAAAGGAAACCTAGGGTCAAAAATACCCAAGTGACTTAACAGCTAAAATCCCCCTTTCAAAAGTGACTTTGTCACTTAGGGCCAGATTTTTAAAAGTATTTAGGCACCAAATTCCCATTAAAATCAATGGGCATTAAGCACGGACATGCCTTTTAAAAATCTGGCCCTTAGGTGGATTTGAAAATATTACTCCTAGTCTATATTGTACCATTTGCTAGTTAAACATTCAATGAAATTGCAAAGACCTTTTAAGAACCATAATTGACTCATGGGAGAAGTTTGGCTCGGGGAAGAGCAACAATTAATTTTTATTCCTTTTGAGACAGGTATTATTCCTGTCTCTTGAGATCCATTTCTTTTCCATAGCATTTGAGATTTTCAGCTCATTTACAGTGATTACTGAGGTAGGATGGAGACAAACTTCCATTATGCTGTTATCATTTTGGAGGCAGAAACGTAATCCTTCAAGTTACAGTGCATCACTCCATTAGCAAAGAAAGTATGTGTTTTAATATCTGATGAAATGCATTATTAAGGACATGCACTGAAAAAGTGAATTTTATAATCTAACCATGAATTTAGTAAGTTCAGGTTGCTATTTATTTTATATTTAATTAGATTTCAGGCTTTCAGCCAAGTTATTAAACAAATGTACCATTTTTAGAATGTGTGCTGAGGACAGAACCACTTCATCATTTCTCTTTCCCTCCCTCCTACTCTAAATCCTATCTCGAAAACATTGTTTTTTCTAGAAGGAAGAATAAATGGAATGAAATCTTGACCCCGTTAAAGTAATGGAAAACTGCCATGCCTTCACTGGGGCCAGAGTTTCACCTCGTTTCTTTGCAGGATGATGGTCATTAGGCACATGATGATTGTCACCTTTTCAGAAGGCAGTGAATTAGCTAGAAAATGTAAAAAATGAACAAAAACCCTACCAGTTAAATCAAGTCAATATTTATACATTAGAATGAAGTAGATGGTGGAATGTTGAAATTTGTTGGTGGCCCATGGAACATTTAAAATGGTAAAGGAAACGAAGCCTACAAGTTAGAATCTCTCAAGAAAACAATCTGCATGTCACTGCAGCTAGTTCAATATTGAGTGAGCTTTCATTAAAAAATGAAAAGCTTAATATAAGGTGTCTACTCAATTGGAAGACTGCTAAATAATAATTAGACAGAATGTTGCCGGGATGATTATCTTGAATTAGTTGAGTTTTAAAAAATATTTAAGTATCAGTATCACTCATTAGCACTCATTGATATTCAAAATATTGAATACACATCCATATTCTACCATTTTTATTTTAAAGGAAATTCTTTTGGAAATAAAAAGAAGTCTGCCTCTTGTCTGTAGTAACTCTGTGGAAAAAATCCAGAATTGCTACAGAGCAATAATATTACAAAACTAGTGTCATGGGGGCTGGCCCCTGAGGGGGTCAGGCACCTAGCCTAGCTGTGACAGACTATGCTAAGGAGACAGAGAGAGCTCCTAAGGGGAGAGGGCTTCTCAGGGCAGCTATTCAGGCAGCTCACCAGGAAAGGTATCCAAGGAAGAGACTCCGGAAGGGAGGAAAGCTGTGAATGACAATCCCTAGCAAAACTTGGTCCTAGCAGGAGGACCTCACCAGGTAGCAGCAGGAGCTCCAGATCACAAAGGAATTATGTGCTGTTCTGCTGAAGGGTTGCTGTGGTTTGAACTCTGCAGGGACCTTGAACGTAGATGCAGAACCCTTCCCCAGCTGATGACAAGAGGTCCTGGCTCCAGAAGATGATTCTAGGGCAAGACGGCCTCAGTAGCAAGGCGGTAGATGGACTTAAGGGGGATTGATAGACAAAGGTTAACTTGGTCCTCTTTCCCTTCTTTGCCCTGCCCCCTACACAGCTAGGACTCTGTGGAGAAAGTTTATTTGTGTAAAATGTTCTGCCTTTGGATTCAATAAACTAGACCCCAGAAGGAGTACAGTTCAATATATGTAAACCTCATTGGACTTATTGAAACCACAGAAAGGGGAACTGAGGCAGACACACAACTGGGGTTCTGCAACCTGGCTGTCGGGGGGCACTCCAGGGGTGAGTGCCTGCCTTTATAACTAGTAATTTACGTATATATCAGAAGGAATAACTTTCCATAGTATAAAATATTATGGCACAGATAGTCAGATGAAAGAAAACAATTAACATATGTAAAGCTGTTGTGAATAATGCAGATCCATGGATGGACTATGATCATTTGTCCCAATACATTTACAGTGCATCATTTAATAACTACTTCAGTCAGAGTGGATATGTCTACACTGCAGTTAAAAACCCACAGCTGGCCTCTGCCAGCTGATCTGGGCTCAGGCTGAGGGGATTTTTAATTGTGGTGTAGACATTTGGGCTCAGGCAGTAGCCTGGGCTTTAGGCCCCTGCAAGGTGGGAGGGTCCCAGAGCTCAGACTGCAGACGGAAGAAACATTAGATGCTATGTAAGTTCTACTGTGATGCGATCTCCATGTTATTCAAGGTTATACATCCATTTAAATACTGTTTTGTTGAGTGGAATGTGCTTATGCAAAATACATTTTAAGAGATTGTTTCTTAACTAGGACTGATTCAAGTAGCACTCAGAAGTTTTTGGTGAGACTAGGACATGAGACCAAATTCTGCTCATCTTACTCATGCCAGCAAATCCCATTGAGCTGAATGGGACTTCTGGTATGAAGAAGGTGAGCAAGGATGGTATTATTCTAGCCTTGTATTAAGGGTTTTCCAGTTCCAGTAACCATTACTGGATCCTTTCATATGTGACTAAGCCTTGAAAAGAATGTAAAAAGAAAAAGGTTAGTTTTATGTAATTACAGTTCCTCAGCATGTCGATATACGTGGATAGTGTGAAATAAATACAGCTTTCGAATATTAACTCAGCTTGTCAGTATCAAAATACCCAACCTGTGTACCTAAATTTGCATGGGAGATTTAGCACAGAATTAGTACAATGTTTTGAAAGTACAGTGACTGTTTTCATTCTACTTAGAAATATATATTATTTTTTCTGATTTCTTATCTGCTGCATTTTTCATTAACTATTATCAAATTTTATAACCTAGCTCTCCTATGTAAAGAATTATTTTGAACCACTGTGTCACTTGAGTAAATGAAAGCCATTTTTGTTCTGCTCTGGTTAGTCATTCTCATTGACATAGACAGTAAAGTTAACTGCTTTTGACGTCAATTAAATTAGTGTGTATGCCAGTTCTTCCTACCTACAGTACAGCTTAACTTGCTGATTATATTAAAGCTTTGAAAGGCTCATTAAATCTCTTCACTAGAGAAAAATCTATTATTTATCTCTTTGGAATGTAAAAAGAAGTAATAATGAAGCCCCTAATGCCGCTAAACTCCAAACTGCATAATTATTGTAATTATTTGCTTGTGGCTGCTGCTTTGTTACTGTCACTTGAAATCAATGGGCTTTATTCACCAGTAACCCCAGCCCAGTAGAAACTACATGTGGAGATTCCAAAGACCACCTGCATCCTGACACCTCCTTGGAGCTCATTCATCACAGCTAAGTTATTTGGCACTGGCTCTGCATGGATGTGACTTTCCTGTTGCTTCAATCCCTGCTCCCCCAAGGAGTCCAAAAGTATATCTACATTGCATTTTAAAACAGGCAGCAGCAAGTCTCAGAGCCTGGGTCTACAGACACGGGCTCACACTAAAAACAGCTGTATGGATGTTGTGGCTTGGATTGGAGTTTCAGAACCCAAGTTCCAGCCTGAGTCCGAATGTCTACAGAGTTGTTTTTAGTGCCGATGAGTGATTCTGAGTCTGTAGATCTGGGCTCTGAGACTTACTACCCTTAGGCTCTGCCTCTTCTCAGTGGTCATAGCGTTATGCTGAGAGGTTGGACTGAGTGGAGGGATTTTGTTAGTATTGGTGTGCGTGCATGCACATGTGGAGAACAGAGTGGGAGGCAAAAGCCAAAACCAAGAAAGCCAAGCAGTAGCCTGTGAGCACAGTGTGACCTGGGAAGAAGCTAGAGAGCGAGCTTTGAGGTCTGATGTTGGCTAAAGGCATAAAGCTAAGACTTTGCTCCCTTTTGTTTTTGGTTCCTCCTGTGTTCAGAAGAGCAGGACTTTGTACATGTAAATCAAGGTTGCATTAAAGAAAATACCAGACTCTATCAGTTTCTATTTCCAACTGGAACGTGCCCAAAATCCTGAAATTTGACTAGCCACTTGGATCAAAAAGGGGCAACAATATGTTGAAAATGGCTAACAGCTTTTAATAAATCCCTCTGTTGGAAAGGAGAGGGCTCAGTCAAGACAATCTGACAAGCATTAGGAGCACCTTACAAAAGGAACAGAGTGAAATCCAGGCTCCACTGAAGTCAATGGGAGTTTTGTCCTTGACATCAATGGAGCCAGGATTTCATCCACTACCAGGGAAAGGTTGGGAGTTTTCTGAAGGAACAGGGAAGTTGAAACTAAAGTTACTTTTGTTTTAAGAGATGATTAAAAAGTTAGAAAAATTCAAAAGGGAAACGTTGACTACTCAGTATAAGAAATTATCTGCAAAAATGTTTCACAAACAAGCAGGTAGACTTGTAGTATAAAACTCATTACTTGAGCCAGTTTTCCGTCTACTCTTCTGCCACCTCCAGCAATGACTAAATCTTGCTGAGAGATTTTTGTCTGGGATATTTAGCTGATCCCTCTTCCTTTGTAGGAGGAGATCAGTAATGATTTTCCACTCAAAATAATTAAAATCTTCTTCATCAAAATGACAACATAAAATCACTTAATCACATATGGTGCAGCTAATGATTTTCCACTCAAAATAATTAAAATCTTCCTCTTCATCAAAATGACAATATAAAATCACTTAATCACATATGGTGCAGCTAATCAGATAACTTGTCCTGGTATTTTAGTTTAAAAAATATAAATCATATCAGTTGATCCAATCACAAATTAACATGCCTGCATCAAAATGACCACTTAGTTATTGAGCTACGTCTCCCAGAATACCACATGCCTAGAGTCAGGAGGTTTGCCATTGACTTCAGTTGAGGACAGTATTTCACCCAGGGTTCCCACCACCTTGCTATTAAAAGCCCCAGCTTCTGGCTGTGACTCCATTTCAGGCAATGCTTATCTGCAAGGAGAAAAGTCGGGGTGAATTGCAGTGTTCTGGCACTGAACTCAGTGGAACTACTCACATGTGTAAAGTTAAGCATGTACATCAAAGTTTGCAACATTGGGGCCTAAAGAATCATACAGCACTGAACAGCATTCTTCAGAGCAGTGAACTCTAGGAATCAAGAACACCTGAAAATTTCATAATTTAATAAAGGAGAAATTTTGGTTGCTCCGTGGACATGGGAAACCACAAGACAACTTTATTGTGGGAGAAAGCTTTCTAATATTGAACACAGACAGAACTGAATGATGGCATTGCTAAATCACTCATGGAAGAAATAGAATGGGAATTCTAAATAGAAGGGTTTACCAGGAAACTGAAGTGCTTAAACTCCAGTAAATCCTTGAGCATGTGTCTGGGAGTATGATAAGGTTGTCCTTATGTATTCAAAGTCCTGTTTATTATGACGATAACAAGAAATTGCTTGATAAGGATATGAAATAAAAGCTTTGGGTTGTCTTTATATTTTTCTTTCCCCTATGGTTACATTTACTACTTTGAGAAGAAAAGAAGGCAACCAGTACCAGAGTTTGCTGCATTGCAGATTACTTAAGCATTGGGATCACCACTTGCAGAGAAAAGACACACTCCACTGAAGCTAGAGATCTAGGCTCAAGCTGACTTTTAAGATCGTGATGTTTAGAAGTACAGTGAATTCCTGAAGCAGGAATTTTCTCACCTTGTTGAATCATGTTTTCTTTCATTTTAAATATTTGTGGTAAAGTCTGAAAAAATTCTCTTATGACTAGGACAAAAGAACTTTTGTTGTTGTTACTTGCGATAGTATCTCAAGGCCCCTTTGTACTAGGCTCTGGACAAAGGTATAACAATGGGATCATCCTTCTGGCCCTGAAAATGAGATTATTAGAACAGCATGATAAGCATAACAGATCAGCTGTGATTTTTTTTTTCTATACTACATATTCTGTAACTAAGGATTGATGAACTAGATCTTAAAATCCATACTCGGGCAACATTCAGTGGGAGTTTTGCCTGAGTAAAGACTGTATAAAAAGTAGAAGCTCCAATAGGTCCTAAATCTGTGTTGAGATCTGCCAGCCCAGCTCTCTGTGAGGAGTTCTATTGACTTCAGTGTTCTTAGTAAAGATTGGATTTGAATACATAATTCTTGTATTTAGATAAATGCTTGTTGAGGATTACTGTGTGTGTTTGGATTCACATGAGTTTATCTGCATCATCTGATGCCTCACCAGTTTCAACCAGTGATTCAAAACACATATTTAGAGCTATTTTTTTTATAATGTAAAGACTGCCAGCAAATAATATACTATCTTAGTTTTATAATTATGCTGGCTTATTTGGCTCTCTGTCTTATTTGGCTTTTATATTATATATTTTATGATGTAATCATCATTGTTGCACTGTGCAAATGCCTTAGCAGAGATGGCAGGTGCATTATAAATAATTTATCATTGTTGATTTAAGTATTATTTGGGAATACCCATGCCATATGTTACCGAACAGATGAGATCTGCAGTGAAGTTTTAGATCTCACAGCTGAATCCTTGTTGCACATCTGGGGGGGTGGGGGAGATCTCTAATTTCATATAGGCAATAGGCAAAAGTACCTTTAAAATTCTAGATTTCTGAGAATTATATTTAATAATGATAAAATAAATTGGCAGAGCTCATTACTTTTTAATATTTACAGTATTTACTTTAAATATATTTCCCCTCCCCCCCAGGAGTTCCTGCTCTAGCAGTGTTTTTTTTAATCCATTCATTAGGACACTAAACAGACAACAACCAAGTCCGTATCCTGGTTTATTATCTGCTTTTCTCACAGTCGTCTATTTCTGCAGACAAGCCCCTAAATTATATGTGCCTAACTGACATTGAACATTTTTAGAATTTTGTCATTATTCATGTTTTGGACACTTTCATTCTTCAGGGATTACCAGTTAGAAGATTGCCAGAGGCAACATAGCAAGGGAAATTAGCAAAACTAGATAAAGCAAGAAAAAGGGGTTTAGAAGTGCTAAATCCATCTTTCAGTAAAGGAATTTTTCTTGTTTGTGTTGCCTGTTGGGCATCACTGCCACAGGACCCGCCCTGAGAAAGAGGAAAAGAGAAACAGTCTATTACAAGCAATGTCTCACTGAGAACAGCTATAGTTCAATAAACTTCAGGTGCCAATGCAAATTATTCTGTGTGGAGAGGCTCTTAGTCAGCAACTCATCTGGCAGAATGCCAGATTTAGTCTCAAAAACGTGTTCTGTTTATGGAAATCTACCATAGCTGGTTGTGCAGATGTTTCCTTTCTATTAAACTGAACCTGATTCCTCTGAGTCTAGGTGAATTAGATGGGTTTTCTAGTGTGCAAGGAGAGCTGATTTGTTTTACCCACATTTACAATGGCGGGATGGGGTGGGGGAATCAGCAGTTGAAATGTCATGAATGGGAGGGGTGATGAAGTTGCTAGGAGAAGTGGAATACACAGAAGGGGAGAAAAATATTGATATGTTACATGCTAACTAATCAACTGGCCAAATTCACCACTGCCGTAAGTGGTAACTAGCTCCATCGAATTAAATGGAGTGGTGCCTGATTACATGAGGACTAAGATTGCTCTAGTAAAACATGGGATAATGTTACATTTGAAATCTGTTCCTCTCTGTAGAATTTACAACTTTCCATTTAACACTTATGGGGCAGAGGCTGCACAACTGTTGTTAAGGTCTAGTGGCAGACTCCTTGCTAAAATACCACACAACTCCATGGATGTGTATTCCCTAACACACATTATATAGTTTCCTACCTGCCAACACTTACAGCTAATTTTCGAGCCCTATTTACAAATGACAACTCAACCCCCCCCCCCCATTTTAAATCACACCGAAAATTAAAATAATGGCATGCTCCTCTGCAGGGCAAAGGGCTGCCTGTGTTTTTGTTGTCCATGTGCAGAAGCTGCTGGAAAATGGTTCATAAAACATACACTGAACTGGCTCAGGCAAGCAAAAAATGTCTGCTTTTGAAAAAAGCATGTTGAAATTTGTTTGAGAAGTCAAGTGCACAATCCTATCTCTTAGGTCAGAATCTACATAGTTACTGAATATACAGTTTATCGTTCAGAGGTAATGCTATTAAAGGAATCAGGGATTCTTGAACAATTCTCAAAAGTATTCAACGTATACATGGTATCCACTAACATAAGGGGAATGTATGCCCTCCCCCACGTCATCTGTATCTTTATTTTCCAAACACATGGCCTAATATTTAGATGTGCTGAGCATCTGCAATTCCTGTTGAGGTCAATGAGAGTTCTGGATACTTTGTCAGTCTCAGATCAGTTCCACATTTATTGTAATCTCAGTACAAGAAGATGAGCAGTCTTCTATTTTTTCATATTTCCCTCATATAGCACATTATAGCAGGACCGACTGCAAGTAGGTTTGAGTAAGAACCACTTTTCAGACTGCAATTCCATGGAGACCTTATGATTCATTTGTTCTGCCACTTGAACAGAGAAATAGATTTTTCACATTTTAGAATGAGAAGATCAGGCATCTGCCCTCTGCCCCATCACCCGAGGATGTTCAGTGGCATTAACAACAAAAGCTATCAAGAAGTGCTCAAGGCCATCAGAAGTGTCAGAACCCAGACCATACACGTGAGCAGATGGAATTGAGACAGCTCACCCATGATGAAAGTAACTATTTATCATCCATGGAGACTATAGTCGATATGATCGAACTTCCACCAGTGTAACGCTATTGCTTTCACTGGAGTTACTCCCTGGTTTTACATGGGGGTAAGTGAGAAGAGTCAGGCCATGCTTCTTTGTTTATCTTCGTGTGACATATTCAGTCCATGGAAAAGATTTGCGTAATGATTGTATTTGTTCTGATCATAATGGACATCTTTGTTGAAGACTGTGGTTGGCCAAACATTTCCCAGATATGCTATGCTTGCACCTCCATTTTTATTTTGTTTCCAGGAATAGCATCTAGCCCATCAGTGATAGGGAGAAATTGATTGAAAATGATTATTTAGTGATCCTTCTTTCACAGCACATTGAAGTAGTTTCTCAACAAGAGAGAGTGTGTTTTGAAAAATATAGCATAAGAATCCAGGGTTTGTTAATGCGAGTAATTCAATCATCCTGCTCAAGGATATGTTGTTGAAATTTAGTTTATTATTCTAACAGTTTGAAATTGGGCCTGTCTCAGTTGGCATGATCCAGAGTGGTGCTCAGCACCCCCAGTTTCCATTACCTAGAGCTGCAGTGACTGAGAATCCAGTTCTCTGACAGTCAATGGAACTCTAGGTGCTCATCATCTCCCAATATTTCTCTGTGAGATTGGGCTCTCAGCCTCATACAGTGGAGTTCTGGTCTATGACTGGGATTTCTAGGCACTACAGCAATACACATAATGAACACTCTAGAACTGTAATACATTGTAGTAGGAAAACAAAACAATAGGTTCAGATCCTCTGCTAGTGTAAATCAGCATAATTCTACTGAAGTCAACAGAGCTATATTGATTTACACTAGATGAGGATTTGGCCTGTAATAAGCAAATATAATTCAACAGGTAAGATGCACAGTATTTTAGTGAAAGGCAAGTTATACAAATACTGAATCAAACTGGGTATACTTTCAAAATAAAAAAAAAGTCTACAAGGGATTTCTACAAATGAAATAGAAACATCAAAAGTAAGTTAAAAGCATCCATAGCACAATAGGGCTCACAGCTGACTGCACCATAAATGGAAACTTAATCCCAGTGTTGCACGTGTTTGGCTTTTAGATACATAAAATTGTCTGTTTTTTCTGAGAATTGGCAGCATGGCTTTTTCACTAAATGTGCTAATGCTTCCAATTTGAGGTTTAGCTTCCTATATAAGAGCATTCCTACTTTTCCTGGACCCATGGAAAGGAGACTCTCTGGAAAAATTCCACCACAATTTCAACAGCTTCCACCCCACCATCAACCTCAGCCTGGACCAATCTACATGGGAGGTCCACTTCCTAGACACCACGGTGCAAGTAAGTGACAGTCACGTTAACACCATCCTATATCGAAAACCCACCGACTGCTATGCCTACCTTCATGCCTCCAGCTTCCATCCTGGACACACCACGTGATCCATTGTCTACAGCCAAGCACTGAGGTACAACCACATCTGCTCCAACCCCTCAGACAGACCAACACCTACAAAATCTTCACCATGCATTCTCAAAACTACGATACCCGCATGAGGAAATAAGGAAACAGATCAACAGAGCCAGACATGTACCCAGAAGCCTCCTACTGCAAGACAAGAAAGAAACCAACAGAACTCCACTGGTCATCACAGACAGTCCCCAGCTAAAACCTTTCCAACGCATCATCAATGATCTACAACCCATCCTGGAGAATGATCCCTCACTTTCACAGGCCTTGGGTGGCAGGTCAGTCCTTGCCCACAGACAACCCGCCAACCTGAAGCATATTCTCACCAGTAACTACACACCGCACCATAGTAACTCTAACTCAGGAACCAATCTATGCAACAAACCTCGATGCCAACTCTGCCCACATATCTACACTAGCGACAACATCACAGGACCTAACCAGATCAGCCACACCATCACCGGTTCATTCACCTACACGTCCACCAGTGGAATATACACCACCATATGCCAGCAATGCCCCTCTGCTATGTACGTCGGCCAAACTGGACAGTCCCTACGTAAAAGGATAAATGGACACAAATCAGATATTAGGAATGGCAATATACAAAAACCTGTAGGAGAACACTTCAACCTCCCTGGCCACACAATAGCAGATTTAAAGGTAGCCATCCTGCATCAAAAAATCTTCAGGACCAGACTTCAAAGAGAAACTGCTGAGCTTCAGTTCATCTGCAAATTTGACACCATCATCTCAGGATTAAACAAAGACTGTGAATGGCTTGCCAACTACAAAAGCAGTTTCTCCACCCTTGGTGTTCACACCTCAACTGCTAGAAGAGGGCCTCATCCTCCCTGATTGAAGTAACCTCGTTATCTCTAGCCTGATTCTTGCTTGCATATTTATACCTGCCTCTGGAAATTTCCACTACATGCATCCCATGAAGTGGGTATTCACCCACGAAAGCTCATGCTCCAATACATCTGTTAGTCTATAAGGTGCCACAGGACTCTTTGCTGCTTTTATTCTCTCCTTGTGATTTACAGAAGCTACCTCACTTTTGCCAAATATTAAAATGAAGAGCTGTTACATAGTCCTCTTATTTTCCTCTTTTTCCCATTTTATTTTGTGGGCATTGACAAATAATTGCCTTCCTGACTTATGCAATCGTTCCGTTCTGGAAAGCCTTGCGTAACTTGAATTTTACGTAAGTCGGAAACGTATACCTGTATGTTACATAACTCGAAAATCCTATTTCTGGCTTATGGAATTTTTTCCATAAGTGCGAATTTGCATAAGTCAGGTCTTGTGTAACCCAGGGAGTGTCTGGTACACTATATGTGTTTCCCTTGCTGTTTTATTGTGAAGTCAGGTTGTTTTGTTTCAGATGTGAACCAGGCAAACATACGTAGTATTTTAAAATAAAATGATAAATTTTTGTCATAAGCCAGCTTCCCCAAATGCCAGCTCTTCAGGCTTTTGGATGTGTAGAACTTTGCTGTACATTTTCTTACATGTTCAAAAATGTACAGGGGCACATTTTCAAACAGTGCCTGGATTCTGATCTTACTTACAGTGGTATAATTCCACTTACTGCGGTAGAGTTGCTCCTGCTTTACATCGGTGTGAATTCAGACTCTGCTGTAGTAAGTGGAATTATACCAGTGTCATAAGATCAAAATTAAGGTTACAAAGGCCTGTGGGTCTATGCTGATTTACACCAGTTGAGGTTCTGACTCTACTTTTTTCTTCCTTTCCAATTTTTGTAATACATAATTACTGTCTTCCTGTGCTTTCATTTTTCATTTTAACTTTGCAACTATTTTATAAAACCTGTAAACTCTCTCAACAGGAGAGAGGTTATACAAAACAAAGTTGAGTTGTGTTTGTTCTATGTTTTTTAAACCATAAGTGTTGTTGTGAAACATGTTGAGACTATTGGACTAATGTTGCCTTGAGACTATTGGAAGCCAGTTTATCCATAGAGTAGGTACAACAGAAGTCAACAGCAATCTTTCCGCCTCCATGCCTTAACCTTGTTCTGGATGGGACACATCCAGGAGTGTGAGGAGAGTTCAGTCTCCATGCCTGTTCCTATCCTTGTCCTCTGTCTTGAGACTTCTAATCTGGGGACTATTCACTGTCAAAAGTGGTGGCAGTTTTATGATGCATATCTCTACCCACTTGAAACTAGACTGACATTGCAGCTTTTTCACGTAGGACACCCAAGAGTTATCGGATGATGACAGCTTTGGTTATTGCCAACCCAGGTTGTTTTTGAATTGGTGACCTCCTGTTGAGAGATGCGGTTATCCTGTTACCATTCTCAGGAGCGATAAAGTGCTCTTCTCACCCCTAAACTCCAAAACAGATACTTAGTTTTTACTCCTAACCACAAAGGCTTTCAGAAAAAATTAAATATGCATGTTATGTACCATTTAATAGAAGAATATAACTGCATAAGACTATTACAATTTTAGAGACGTGTGGAAGGCAAATCTTGATGTGTGTCCAAACAGGAAGAATTTGGAAATGTAACAGTATACTCTTCATGTTACCTTACAAAGTAAAAGGTGGGGAATGCTTTCAGGAAAAGGCAGCATGAGTAGGGATATAAAACTGAAGATGCCCATGCTCAAGTCTTTGGTAGAAACTCCAAGAATAGTATTGCTGATAGCTGCTACATGGGGAATGAGAGTTTGCTTTTTTTTTCATTGAATCAATGAGAAGTAATTCCATTTTATGTAAAATTGTATACTTTTTGAAAGCTTGATATGCATCTCTGTCAGGATGGTACTGATAACAGCATAGCTGATTTTCCTGGTTGAATCATATATTCAGTGGGTCATGTCAGGCATTAGTTATATTAAAAAAAATTTACATGTTGCTCTCACCTAGAGTGAGCAGTTGTTTTGAATTATGTAGCACAGCAAGAGTTAATTGCTTAAAAAGTCTTTCAGTTATTTTATGGCAAAGAATTTAAGCCTTTATAGTTAGGATATGTTAAAAGCCCTGTGGTTGGCCCAGGTCAGCTGACTTGAGCTTGCGTGGCTCAGGCTGCAGGACTAAAAATTGCTGTGTAGACGTTCAGGCTTGGGCTGGAACCCAAGCTCTGGGCCCTTTGATCCTCACTGCGTCCCAGACCTTAGCTCCAAACCGAGTCCAAACACAACCATTTTTCAGCCCCAGAGCCCAAGCCCTGATAGCTGAAGTCAGCTGACCTGAGCCAGTTGTGGGTTTTTTATCCCTGTGCAGACATACCCTTCATCTCAAACTAAGTTCCTTACCAGAAATAAGACTTTATGTATAATGTTGTCCTTTTTGACCTAGGTGGCTAGTCAAAGTTTGGGGCCTTGTAGGTTGTTCCAGCTGGGAGTAGAAATTGATGATGGAGTCAGGTATTTTCTTTGATGTAATCTTGTGTATTTACAAAGAATGTACAAAGTCCTGTTTCTCCAGGAGAAACCAAGAACAAAAGGAGCAGTTTCTTAGCTGACAGGTCCAAGCTTCTTTCAGCCTGAGACTCTGACCAGAATCTCTCTCTGGGCTTCTGGC
The DNA here is from genome assembly GCF_016161935.1 of Mauremys reevesii. Classification (NCBI taxonomy): domain Eukaryota; kingdom Metazoa; phylum Chordata; order Testudines; family Geoemydidae; genus Mauremys; species Mauremys reevesii. The sequence goes on from NC_052625.1 coordinate 43,129,152, forward strand.
TAGGGTCACACCTCGCTTACAGGCTGCTGTTGCTTGGCTTTCTTGATCTGCTTCAGTCTTTGGGTATGTCTACACTACGGGACTATTCCGAATTTGCATAAACCGGTTTTGTAAAACAGATTTTATAAAATCGAGTGCGCGCGGCCACACTAAACACATTAAATCGGTGGTGTGTGTCCATGGTCCGAGGCTAGCGTCGATTTCTGGAGCGTTGCACTGTGGGTAGCTATCCCGTAGCTATCCCATAGTTCCCGCAGCCTCCCCCGCCCCTTGGCATTTCCGGGTTGAGATCCCAGTGCCTGATGGGGCAAAAATCATTGTCGCGGGTGGCTCTGGGTACAGCCTCACCCCTCCCTCCCTCCCTGACAGCGGCAGACAACCATTTTGCGCCTTTTTTGCTTTGCTTGGTGAACCGTGCAGACGCCATAGCACAGCAAGCATGGACCCTGCTCAGCTCCATACCGCAATCGTGGATGTTTTAAACACCTTGCGCTCGGCGCACTGCAGTATATGCTGAACCAGGACCGTAAGAGGCGGATGCGATGACAGTGATGAGGCGTGGACACAGAATTCTCTCAAACCGCGGGCCTGCGCTTTGGAGATCCTGATGGTAATGGGGCAGATTCTATCCATTGAACGCCGATTTTGGGCCGAAACAAGCACTGACTGGTGGGACCGCATTGTGTTGCAGGTGTGGGACGATTCCCAGTGGCTGGCACTTTCATGGAACTTTGTGACTTGCTTGCCCCTGCCCTGAAACGCCATAATACCAAGATGAGAGCAGCCCTCACAGTAGAGAAGCGAGTGGCGATAGCCCTGTGGAAGCTTGCAACGCCAGACAGCTACCGGTCAGTCGGGAATCAATTTGGAGTTGGAAAATCTACTGTGGGGCTGCTGTGATGCAAGTAGCCAAAGCAATCACTAAGCTGCTGCTACGAAGGTTGTGACTCTGGGAAACGTGCAGGCCATAGTGGATGGCTTTGCTGCAATGGGATTCCCTAACTGTGGGGCGATAGATGGAACCCATATCCCTATCTTGGCACCGCAGCACCAGGGCACCCAGTACGTAAACCGGAAGGGGTACTTTTCAATGGTGCTGCAAGCACTGGTGGATCCACAAACATCCACGTGGGATGGCCAGGAGGGTTCATATTCAGAAGCACTACTCTGTTTAAACGGCTGCAGCAAGGGACTTACTTCCCAGACCAGAAAATAACAGTTGGGGATGTTGAAATGCCTGTTGTTATCCTGGGGACCCAGCCTACCCTTGATGCCATGGCTCATGAAGCCATACACAGGCAGCCTGGACAGTGGTCAGGATCTGTTCAATTACAGGCTGAGCAAGTGCAGAATGGTGGTGGAATGTGCATTTGGCAGACCTCAGCCAAACCAATGTCCCCTATGTTATTGCTGCTTGCTGTATTCTCCATAATCTCTGTGAGAGTAAGGGGAGACCTTTATGGCGGGGTGGGAGGCTGAGGCAAATCACCTGGCTGCTGATTACGCAGCCAGACACCAGGGAGATTAGAAGAGCACACCAGGAAGCGGTGCATCAGAGAAACTTTGAAAACGAGCTTCATCAATGGCCAGGGTACAGTGTGACTGCTGTGTTTGTTGATGAACACCCAACCCCTTGATTGACTCAGTCCCTGTAAGCAACTCCCCTCCCCTCGAGTACAGCTTACTTATGCAAATAAAGTCACTTATATTTAAAAGCATGAATTCTTTATTGATTCATTATAAAAGAGGGAAAGAAGTAAGGGTGTGCTTTGGGAGGAGGAAAGGAGGGATGGAGAAGGCCATTAAAAAAATTCAGAGTAACGGCATCCTTCTGGTTGGGCTGTCCACGGGGTGGAGTGGGCGGGTGCTGGGTGAGGAGGCTAAGGAACATGGTGAGGGGAGGGTGGTTATACAGGGCTGCAGCGGCACTCTGTGATCCTGCTGCCGTTCCTGAAGCTCCACAAGACGCCGGAGCATGTCAGTTTGATCACGCAGCAGCCCCAGAGTTGCATCCCGCCACCGCTGATCTTCCTGCCGCCACCGCTGATTTTCCTGCCGGTCTTCCTGTCGCCACCTCTCATCTCGGTTGTCCCTCCTGTCCTCACGTTCACTGGCCTCTTTCCTGTAATTTGAAACCACGTCCTTCCACTCATTCAGATGAGCTCTTTCATTGCGTGTAACTTCCATAATATCCGAGAACATCTCATCTCGCGTCTTCTTTTCCTCCGCCTTATCTGTGCTAGCCTTTGGGATGGAGGACAGCTGCATGAGGGAGATAAATATTTAGAAAGATACATTTTACAGAACAATGGTTATACTGTTTCACAGTGAACATCACTATTCACCTAGCACATGTGATTTCCTACAAGGTCGCATTTTTCATCTTAATAGTGACCGTTTGCAGCTCTGGGTTTACAGATCTCACAGACACATCAGGTCCAGGCATCAGAATTCAGCTTGCATGCGGCCATGGTAAGCCACTGTCTCAGTGATTTACCCCTCCCCCCGCATGGCTAATACCACGCTAGCTCCCGGCTAATCAACAACCTTCCCCCCCACCCACGGTGACCAAACAGAAAAGATCATCGGCATTTCACTCCTCCTCCCCGCTTCACTGCAGGAAAGTGTCTTTTAAGCTGCTGCATTCCACGAAACCAGTAGAAAAATGGCCACCCCCCTTACTTAAATTCCTGATTTTTAACCAGGTTATCCTGAACGATATCACTTTGCTGAGGATAACAGAACAAGATAAAGAGCGGATGCTTCTTGAATGCCAGCAGTCCCCGAGACCATACGCTGCGATGCTTTGCCACGCAGTGATACCTGATTACTTGCTACATGCATGGCATGGTAAAGTGTCCTACCATGGTGGGCGGAACAAGGATGCCTTGCCCAGAAACCTTCTGCAAAGGCTTCTGGAGTACCTACAGGAGCGCTTCATCGAGATGTCCCTGGAGGATTTCCTCTCAATCCCCGGACATGTTAACAAACTTTTCTAAGTAACTATACTGTCTGCGAATGCATCCCAAGTCCTCTGGGCAAATCAATCATTAAAAAAGGCTTGCTTAAAAAACACTGTTTGCTGTTTGCAAAGGTACACTCACCAGAGCTCCCTTCCAGGGCGTCATTCTCTGGAATAGTTGCTTGTGAGGGCTGGGAGCAGGGTAATTCCGTCAGGGTGATAAAAAGCTCCTGGCTGCTGGGGTTCACGGAGTGCTGTGTGCTCTCTGCGAGGTCTTCCTCTTCTTCTTCCTCTTCATCTTCTCCGTCTGCATAATCCTCAGACATGGCAGAGATTACAACCCCCACCTCGGAATCCACGGTCAGGGGTGGGGTACTTGTGGCGCAGCCCCCTAAAATTGCGTGCAGCTCAGCATAGAAGCGGCATGTTTTTCGACCTGCCCGGACCTTCCGCTTGCTTCTTTGGTTTTCTGGTAGGCTTGTCTGAGCTCCTTAACTTTCACTCTGCACTGCACGGAGTCCCTGCTGTGGCCTTTATCCGTCATAGCCTTAGAAATTCTTTCAAATACTTTTTCATTTCGTCTTTTGGAACGCAGTTCTGTTAGCACTGAATCATCTTCCCATATAGCGATCAGATCCATTACCTCCTGAGCGGTCCATGCTGGGGCTCTTTTTCGATTCTCAGGCGACAGCATTGTTAACTGTGCTGATGAGCTGTGCGTGGTCACCTGTGATGATGAGCTCTCCACACTGTCGAAGCAGGAAATGAATTTCAAAAGTTCGCGGGGCTTTTCCTGTCTACCTGGCCAGTGCATCCGAGTTGAGAATGCTGTCCAGAGCGGTCAGTGGTGCACTGTGGGATAGCTCCCGGAGGCCAATACCGATTGCGCCACACTAACCCTATTCCGATATGTTAATACCGATATTAGCGCTACTCCTCTCGTCGGGCAGGAGTACAGAAACCGATTTAAAGAGCCATTAAAATCGATATAAGGTGCCTCCTAGTGTGGACGGTTGTGGCGTTAAATCGGTTTTACGCTCCTAAAACCGATTTAAACGCCTAGTGTAGACCAGGCCTTTGTCTTTTGTCCTCCCTCCCAGCTTGTCTTTTTCGCCTACAGACATGCCCACTCACCTGGTTAAAACAATACCTGTGGAACCCTTTGCCCACACAGTGCTAGTTTCTGGACAGGTTCTGTTAGGCCTTGTTTTAGATGTGGCCCCTTTACTGTCTCTTACAACTGTATTAAATGAGGAAGGATGTGTTCATGCATCATTGTTGATGAGGTTTTAACTCTGCTCATAACAAGGTTTAATCTAGCCCATAAACAATACTTGTATAGCTGTGCCATTATTTATATCCAGCTGGTCTGGGAATATATTGCAGGACTCCTACATTCCTTAGAAAAGTATATGCAGATACCAAGTAGATTTTCAAAATTCAGATGACTAATTTTCCTGCAGTTTTATTGATTTTTGTCAACTACAGTTCATGGGCTGGATGCTCCAGATTTGGCTGAAGGGTATTTTGGAGCAAATCCAGAAGAGGGGAACAAAGATAGCTTTAAGCCACCATTGTATGTCTACACATCCCAGGCCGGGTCCACAGACTTGGGTTAGCAGGGCTTGTGGTAGTGCTCTAAAAATAGCTGAGTAGACAGCGCTTCGAAGCTGTGGCTTGTGCTGGAGCTCGAACTCTGAGGCCCCTCCTGCTCCCTACGCTTCAGAGCCGGAGTTTCTGCACAAGTGGCAAAGTCTATATGACTATTTTTTAGCAGTGTGGCATGAACCTGAGTCTCTCCACCCAGGCTGGGAGGCTTGCTTCCAGGGCTCTGAAAACAAATCCGCTCATATTCTCCATTAACTATACCATCCTTCATGGCCCTGCCTTATTGAACAGACATCGGGTCATGGAAATTCTCGAACTTGACTATAAGTGAATTCAAGTCTTTCCTCTAGATGATTATCTGACATTTCATGTATGTTGTTGCCTAAATTACATGAAATTGTATGTTATACTTCTTTGGTCTATCTTAGGCATTGCAGTGCATAAGATGTAGAAGTAATTTTATTGTAGTTAATTAAATTTGATTATTTTGAGGTTGAGTGTTTCTATAATACTCATTACTCTTGTGTCTGAGTACTTAAAATATGTTGTATTGTTTTTCTTCCAGAAGTTTTGATGTTGGACTGCATCATTTTCTTATCAGGTAAGCTAATGATATCATTAAACTGTAATAGAACTCCAGTGAACAGCCGGTTTCTTATTTTAGGCAGTGCTGGTAGTGCTGCCTATTTTTAAGGCTATATGACAATTTTCCTTATAAGACCTTGTTTTCAGTTACTTACAACTTTGCCAAACTGTAATTGTTCAGCCTGAAATTTTCCATATTGGGTGTCTACTTCAGGGTGATTTTTGAAATCTCAGCAAAAATGGTTTAGCCATTTCTGAGAATGAGATAAGACAAAAATACATGCATTGTTTTAACATGTTAAATACGTTCTTATAACTATTTAATTGATAAGATCCAGGGTCTCAGGATCGCTTTGGTGCAAGGACTTGAAATTTCACAGGGGATTGTCTTTTTGGCAGGGAAGTGCCTTTTGTTGTCCCAGTGGAAAACCTGTCTTAGTCAATGCGTAAGACAGACTGTGCTCAGACAATGAATCAGGGTTAGATAGAGAAGGAGGCTATTGTCTATAGGACCCAGCTTTGTTTGTTGCACAAGTTGGAAGGTGTGTAGTGAATGATGCAGGGAATTTCAGAAAGAGAAAAGGGAGTCTCATGGTAAAGGCAGTTGACTTCCACCCTCAAGAACTGGATTCTGTCCTTGCCTCTGCCAGAGAGTTCCTTTGTGATGCTGGACAAGTCCGTTAAACCAAACTTATAACAGGTGGCCACTAATTGTCGTTGTGTGTTCTTCATTTTCTGGGTGTCCACCTTGAAACCATGGAGGTCTGATTTATAGAAATGTTAAGCACTCAGAGCTGCAACTGAAATGAATGGGAGCTGTGCTTTTGACATATAAAGTGCTATATAATGCTAAGCATTCTGAAAAATCAGACCCTAGGATCCCAAATGGGGCACCCAAAATCAGTTGACACTTTTTTATTTTTTATATCTGTGCCTCAGTTCCCCGTGTGTAAAATGAGGTTCATACCATTATCTCACAGAGAAATATGTGAATGTGACAATACATTGTCATGTTTGTGAAGCATTCAAATACTATGGTGACGAACACCATAGAAAAGCCCACAAAGAAATTAATAATTTGGAGTTCTGAGCAGGGTTTAAATAGTCTGCAGTAAGTAATATATGGGGCCACACATTGAAAGTTAGGACAAAAAAAATATTGAATAGCTGCTTATTAAGCGCCATCCATCACTGAATGAGACAGGGGTCCTGTGGAAAAAATAGTATGTTAACTTGTAATTAAAATCTTTTATCAGACATTCTCACAATGGCTCTGAATTAATGTTGCACAGACAAACTTAATTCTGGCATTTCCTAATTCTTGAGTGCTTGACTTTGCAACCTTAATGTTCTTCTTAATGTCGTTTTTGGATGTAATAGTTGTTCTGGCTTCAGTGAAGAGATGACTAAAATCACTAAACACATCTGCATTTTTAGTGCACAGTTAAAGTTTTGAAAATATTGTACATTGCAATGACGTTATAAATTCTATCCTACCAGCATTGTCATTTCTGCTGATCATTTGATAGTTATTTTTAACAAAAATAAGTCACTGGTGTAAAGAGGATTGTCTCCTTAGACTATGAACAATGGAATCTCTTAAGAATACAAATAATTTCATAAGCGAGACTATTATCACATTGACTGTAGATGTACCAAAAACAAGTCAATAGCAATGCTTCTGTCACAGGAGAGTCACTTTCAATTACTTCATACTGAGGAATATAATCAGATGTTACTCTTATAAAAATATACAACAGTATTTTACATCCCATTGAGATGTAACATTGGGTTTGCTATTGTTTGTATAATCACTGCACAGCAAGCTGCCACTGAATTTGAATGAGCTGAATGTTTTCTTTCTTGTTTAAGGCCCCATCCTTTAATGCTACACAGAGGGCCTCCTGCAGTAATTTGTTGTTTTGTCCTTAATGACAGGATAGACACCGTTGGTTCTTGGAGCCTTAGGCCTGGTCTACACTACGCGTTTATACCGAATTTAGCAGCATTAAACCGATTTAACCCTGCACCCGTCCACACAACGAAGCCCTTTATATCAATATAAAGGGCTCTTAAAACCGATTTCTGTACTCCTCCCCGACGAGGGGAGTAGCGCTGAAATTGGTATTGCCATGTCGGATTAGGGTTAGTGTGGCCGCAATTTGACGGTATTGGCCTCCGGGCGGTATCCCATAGTGCACCATTGTGACCACTCTGGAAAGCCATCTGAACGCGGATGCACGGGCCAGGTAGACAGGAAAAGCCCCGCGAACTTTTGAATTTCATTTCCTGTTTGCCCAGCGTGGAGCGCTGATCAGCACGGACTGTACGGGAGATACTGGATCTGATCGCTGTATGGGGAGACAAATCTGTTGTATCAGAGCTCCGTTCCAGAAGACGAAATGCCAAAGCATTTGAAAAAATCTCCAGACAGAGGCCACAGCAGGGACTCAACACAGTGCTGCGTGACAAGCGTAATGGAAAGCCAAAGAATCAAATGGACGCTCATGGAGGGAGGGAGGCGGGACTGAGGACTCCAGCTATCCCACAGTCCCCGCAGTCTCCGAAAAGCATTTGCATTCTTGGCTGAGCTCCCAATGCCTGAAGGGTCAAAAACATTGTCCCGGATGGTTCAGGGAATATGTCGTCAATTTACCCCCACTCTCCCCCCTCAAAGAAAAGAGAAAAAATCGTTTCTCACCTTTTTTCAATGTCACCGTATGTCGTCTGCATGCTGCTGGTAGACGCGGTGCTGCGGTGCTGAACAGCAGCATTCCCTCCCCTTCCTTTCCTGATGGCAGACGGTACAAAATGGTGGAAAACCGTCCTCATCATCCCGTGAGTGCTCCTGGCTGGCCTCGGTGAGGTCACCCGGGGGCGCCTGGTCAGCAATGGGGATGACTCCTGATCATTCCCGGCAGATGGTGCAAAAGGATTGAAACCCGTCCTCATCATAGCAACTGGGGGCTGAGCTCCATCAGCCCCCCCCCTTTCATGTCTAATGAAGAATCTGTACTGCCTGGACTATCATAGCAGTGGGAGGTTGCCTCCCCCTCATTTTATCTCACTAAAAAGTCAGTGTTTCTTATTCTTTATTACTTCATCACACAAATGGGCGGGGGGACTGCCACGGTAGCCCAGGAGGGTTGGGGAAGGAGGGAAGCAATGGGTGGGGTTGTTGCAGGGGCACCCCCTAGAATGGCATCATCATTTCTGCGGGATCTCTGGGGCTCTGACCCGGATCGGCTGTGCTCTCTGGTTCTCTAGTAGACTTGCCCCATATTCTAGGCAGGACTGACTCTGTTTTTAGACAAAACATAAAGAAGGGAATGACCTGGGGAGTCATTCCCATTTTTGTCCATGCGCCCCCTGCCGACCTCAGCGAGGCCAGCCAGGAGCACCCATGACAGCAGCAGATGGTACAAAAGGACTGATAACAGTCATCGCCAATTTCCAGTTGCAGACGATGCTATAGCTGTTAACCGTCTCTGCTACCTTGCTAAGGCAAATGAATGCTGCTGTGTAGCACTGCAGTACCGCGTCTGTCAGCAGCATCCAGTGCACATACGGTGACAGTGACTAAAGGCTAAATGGGCTGCATGATTGTCTGTCTTTTAAAGGCATGACACAGAAATTTCAGCCACACAAATATTCTTTAATCTGTTTCATTAAAGGTTGTATGAAAAAGGAATTCTCTTTTGTGGGTGCAGGGGTGCTTGAGGTGCACTTTTGATATTGTTCTAAGATAAACTAGGTATAAAAGTCCCACCTTTTAAATGTACGGATGGAGTGAGAGGATGTGGTAGATTGCATTCTACATTAGAGAGAAACTTAACTGCCAGAGACTCCAGCCTGTAGGACCCGCCAAAGCAGAGACTGCTGCACTGTTGGGGAGAGGGCAAAATGGGGCTAAGCTGGGACCACCATTTCACCCATCAGGCACCCCACCCCCAAAACTGTTTAGGGGAGACCCCCAAACCTGAGAGCTCTAGGACTCAGATCGTGCTTCCCTCTGAAAAAAAACATCAGGGAAGGAGCCAGCTGGAGACACTAGCCAGTAGGAACAAAAGTAGCCAAAGCAGGGACCTTTGGATATTTAGAGAACTCTCTACAGTTTAGACTGGACTTTGCCCTGTGCTGACTGTTTGCTCCAACCTTCTCTCTCAGTGTCATCACCTCAGCTTCCCTCTACACGTGTCCTTGGTACCCTATTCTCTTCCCTGCCCTGTCCTCCTCTTTCCCTCCCCTTTCCTTTAGCTGATTCCCCTCCTAACTAAACCATTTTATAATGTCATGATTGTGAAGACGTTGGGGAGACAAATAAGCAAATAAAGCAAGTAAGCCCTGTTTGAAAACAGGGTATTTGATTAGATGAGATTGGGAACATGTGAGAGTGTTTCCTCATATAATGCTAAATTATGCCTCCTCTGGGAGGTAGCAGAGGTGCCTTGCCTGTGCAGCAGTACCTGGAGACACCAGGCCTCTGAAGAGGCATAATGGAGAAGGGCTACTAAGATGATCCGAGGAATGAAAAACCTATCTTATGAAAGGAGACTGAAAGAGCTTGGCTTGTTTAGCCTAACCAAAAGAAGGTTGAGGGGGGATATGATTGCTCTTTATAAATATATCAGAGGGATAAATATTAGGGAGGGAGAGGAATTATTTAAGCTTAGTACCAATGTGGACACAAGAACAAATGGATATAAACTGGACACTAGGAAGTTTAGACTTGAAATTAGATGAAGGTTTCTAACCATTAGAGGAGTGAAGTTCTGGAACAGCCTTCCAAGGGGAGTAGTGGGGGCAAAAGACATATCTGGCTTTAAGACTAAGCTTGATAAGTTTATGGACGGGATGGTATGATGGGATAGCCTGATTTTTGCAATTAATTTGGCAACTGATCTTTGATTATCAGTAGGTAAGTATGCCCAGTGGTCTGTGATGTGATGTTAGATGGGGTGGGATCTGAGTTACTACAGAGAATTCTTTCCTGGGTGTCTGGCTGGTGAGTCTTGCCCACATGCTCAGGGTTTCACTGATCGCCATATTTCGGGTCGGGAAGGAATTTTCCTCCAGGGCAGATTGGCAGAGGCCCTGGAGGTTTTTCACCTTCCTCTGCAGCGTGGGGCACGGGTCACTTGCTGGAGGATTCTCTGCAGCTTGAGGTCTTCAAACCACAATTTGAGGACTTCAATAACTTCAATAACTCAGACGTTAGGGGTTTGTTACAGGAGTGGGTGGGTGAGATTCTGTGTCCTGCGTTGTGCAGGAGGTCAGACTAGATGATCATAATGGTCCCTTCTGACCTTAAAGTCTATGAGTCTATGAAACAGCTCATGCTTTACCTTTGAAGCACAGAGCAGAAGGACCACAATCCCTAGTCCCATCTAGACTTGCCCCCTCTGGAGCCACTAGCTCTGCCAAAGACATTAGCTGCTTGCCCCATGCCTCTCAGGTCCTAGGAGGGAAAGACTTCTAGCCTAATCCTCTTCTTTACCACATTTATGTGGAACCAGCCATCATTTGGCTTATAGGATCAAATTTGTAATAAGTGTATGCAATTCCCATTGGCTTTGGTGAGATCCAGGACACCTGTATGTGAGGGCAGAAGTGACCCCACAAGAAAGAGGCATTTAGACTTCTAAATATGACTGTTATGAAGAGCCAGAGGATTAAAAGGGAAAGTCTGTTCATCAGTCTATTCATCTCCTATTTTCATTCTTTGTGAACTCCCACTGGGTCCTGCATATATCAGTGCTACCAAAAGACTAACAGAATTTTGATAATGAACCATCTGCTGGGTTGATAAGTGGCTTGTTCACTGAATTTAAAAATGAGGGAGTCCCTGATTAATCAGCATTGTTTGCTCAGAAAGGCGAGCAAGGGATCAGCATTTTGAAAAATAGAAAAAGAAAAGTTTCTGTCACTTATGCTTGCACACAATGCCCTCCAAAAGACATCAGATTTCCTTATTAAAGCTTTTAACAGTCTCTATCTACTTGCAGCTTTTCCGGCAAGTACAGCCACTCACTGAAGCTCAAGAGCCTCTGTGAAATATTTTTGTACTACCACCAGGGAATCCGTTCCCTCATGGCTGGTGAAAACCAGCGAAGAACAATGCTTTCCATGCCTCTGTCAGAGAAGCAAGTCTACCAACTTCCCTGAAAAATAGCGTAGTCTATTCAATCCTCAAAGCTAACATCTGATGTATACAATCTCTCCTGCTATTGCCATGCCTGAAGGCTAGTTCCTAGGCAAAATATTTGAGAACGAAGTGACCCCATGCTCCAACAGAATGCGACATCAGTCAACATCTGGATGCTTCTGAATCAGGCTTCATGCTGGGGCATAGCAGGGAGGCAGCCTAAGTGCCCCTAAAAGCTGTCTTCTTCATGACAATGGACAGAGACCACATAGCAGTCTGCTACTTTTGACACAGTTGACCACAGGGTGTTACTGACACTCTTACATGATTATAGCTGGAATAGACAGCACAACACTGAAGAGGCTCCAATCATTCCTCTTCAGACAGGACCAAGAGAAGTAAATCCTCCTCTGCAAGAACACTCAATTTTGGAAATCCACAGGAATCTGTCCTTTCTTCCATCCTCTTAATGTCTACATGAGGCTATTTGGAAAAGCAAGACACTGTGCCCCACTGCCAACATTATGCCCATGAATGCCCATCTGTATATCTCATTTTCCACAGTTGCATTCAGTGCCATCAGAAGGATGTCACAATGCCTAGAAGAGATCAGCTCTTGGATAAAGAACAGCGGGCATTCAACCCTGTCCACCAAAGCGGTGCAAAACCTCATGGTCCTGTTTGATTTATCACTAAGCCTAAACCATCAAGTGCGTCAGTAACACAATATGCTTTATGGCATGTGCAGCTTGCTAGGAAACTTCCTAACCTCCCACCTGGAGAGGAATTAAACCAGGGTGATTCCTACATTTGTCACTTTCACACTGGTTCATTATAACTCAGGGTATATGGGACTGGATTTTTATCCAGTGAGAGATAAAAAGACTTCCTTTAAAAAGTGGAAGTCAAATCCTAGTGAGGCAAATAGAAAGGAGCACAAACACTGCCAACTTAAGTGCAAGAGTGTAATAAGAAAAGCCAAAGAGGAGTTTGAAGAACAGCTAGCCAAAAACTCCAAAGGTAATAACAAAATGTTTAAGTACATCAGAAGCAGGAAGCCTGCTAAACAACCAGTGGGGCCCCTTGACGATGAAAATACAAAAGGAGCGCTTAAAGATGATAAAGTCATTGCGGAGAAACTAAATGGATTCTTTGCTTCAGTCTTCACGGTTGAGGATGTTAGGGAGATTCCCAAACCTGAGCTGGCTTTTGTAGGTGACAAGAACATTAACAAGTCACCGGGACCAGATGGCATTCACCCAAGAGTTCTGAAAGAACTCAAATGTGAAGTTGCAGAACTATTAACTAAGGTTTGTAACCTGTCCTTTAAATCGGCTTCAGTACCCAATGACTGGAAGTTAGCTAATGTAACGCCAATATTTAAAAAGGGCTCTAGGGGTGATCCCGGCAAGTACAGACCGGTAAGTCTAATGTCGGTACCGGGCAAATTAGTTGAAACAGTAGTAAAGAATAAAATTGTCAGACACATAGAAAAACATAAACTCTTGAGCAATAGTCAACATGGTTTCTGTAAAGGGAAACTGTGTCTTACTAATCTATTAGAGTTCTTTGAAGGGGTCAACAAACATGTGGACAAGGGGGATCCGGTGGACATAGTGTACTTAGATTTCCAGAAAGCCTTTGACAAGGTCCCTCACCAAAGGCACTTACGTAAATTAAGCTGTCATGGGATAAAAGGAAAGGTCCTTTCATGGAATGAGAACTGGTTAAAGGACAGGGAACAAAGGGTAGGAATTAATGGTAAATTCTCAGAATGGAGAGGGTAACTAGTGGTGTTCCCCAAGGGTCAGTCCTAGGACCAATCCTATTCAATTTATTCATAAATGATCTGGAGAAAGGGGTAAACAGTGAGGTGGCAAAGTTTGCAGATGATACTAAACTACTCAAGATAGTTGAGACCAAAGCAGATTGTGAAGAACTTCAAAAAGATCTCACAAAACTAAGTGATTGGGCAACAAAATGGCAAATGAAATTTAATGTGGATAAATGTAAAATAAAAGATGTCCACGCAGTGTGCAGAGGCGGTCAAAAAGCAAACAGGATGTTAGGAATCATTAAATGGGGATAGAGAATAAGACTGAGAATATATTATTGCCCGTATATAAATCCATGGTACGCCCACATCTCGAATACTGTGTACAGATGTGGTCTCCTCACCTCAAAAAAGATATTCTAGCACTAGAAAAGGTTCAGAAAAGAGCAACTAAAATGATTAGGGGTTTAGAGAGGGTCCCATATGAGGAAAGATTAAAGAGGCTAGGACTCTTCAGTTTGGAAAAGAGAAGACTAAGGGGGGACATGATAGAGGTATATAAAATCATGAGTGATGTTGAGAAAGTGGATAAGGAAAAGTTATTTACTTATTCCCATAATACAAGAACTAGGGGTCACCAAATGAAATTAATAGGCAGCAGATTTAAAACAAATAAAAGGAAGTTCTTCTTCACGCAGCGCACAGTCAACTTGTGGAATTCCTTACCTGAGGAGGTTGTGAAGGCTAGGACTATAACAATGTTTAAAAGGGGACTGGATAAATTCATGGTGGCTAAGTCCGTAAATGGCTATTAGCCAGGATGGGTAAGAATGGTGTCCCTAGCCTCTGTTCGTCAGAGGATGGAGATGGATGGCAGGAGAGAGATCACTTGATCATTGCCTGTTAGGTTCACTCCCTCAGGGGCACCTGGCATTGGCCACTGTCGGTAGACAGATACTGGGCTAGATGGACCTTTGGTCTGACCCGGTACGGCCTTTCTTATGTTCTTATGCAGTGCAGGGGCTCTAGCTGGTGAAGCATGTGTCTGTTTAAAACCAAAGTAACAGCAAAAACTGTTTTTTGATTCTCTGCACTGGCACCATCTCTGCTTCTGATCTCAGTTCTAAGCCTTGATACCGATTTATTCAAAGCCAGCCGTGTGTCAGCACAGTCTAGAATCATAGGACTGGAAGGAACCTCGAGAGTTCATCTAGTCCAGTCCTCTGAACTCATGGCAGGTCTAAGTATTATTTAGACCATCCCCGACAAGTGTTTGTGTAACCTGCTCTTAAAAATCTCCAGTGATGACGATTCCACTTACTAGGCAATTTATTCCAGTGTTTAACCACCCTGACAGTTAGGAATTTTTTCCTAATATCCAACCTAAACCTCCCTTACTGCAATTTAAGCCCATTGCTTCTTGTCCTATCCTCAGAGTTTAAGGAAAATAATTTTTCTTCCTCCTCCTTGTAACAACCTTTTATGAACTTGAAAACTGTTACCATGTACCCTCTCAGTCTTCACTTCTCACCCAGTTTTTTCAATCTTCCTTCATTGGTCATGGTCTTCTAGACTTTTAATAATTTTTGTTGCTCTTCTCTGGACTTTCACCAATTTGTCCACATCTTTTCTTAAATGTGGCACCCAAAACTGGACACAGTACAGTTGAGGCCTAATCAGTGCAGAGTAGAGCGGAAGAATTACTTCTCATGTTTTGCTTACAACACTCCTGCTAATACATCCCAGAATGATGTTTGCTTTTTTTACAACTCAGTTAGCTTATGATTCACTATGACCCCTAGATCCCTTTCTGCAGGACTCCTTTTTTAGGCAGACATTTCCCATTTTGTATGTGTGCAACTGATTGTTCCTTCCTAAGTGGAGTACTTCACATTTGTCCTTATTGAATTTAATTCTATTTACTTCAGCCCATTTCTCCAGTTTGTCCAGATCATTATGAATTTTAATCCTATCCTCCAAAGCACTTGTAACCCCTCCCAGCTTTGTATCGTCTGCAAACTTTAAGTGTACTCTCTGTGTCATTATCTAAATAATTGATGAACAGAACTGGACCCAGAACTGATCCCTGTGGGACCCCACGTGATATGCCTTTCCAATTTGATTGTGAATCACTGATAACTACTCTCTCTGGGAATGGTGTTCCAATCAGTCATGCACCCAACTTATAGTAGCTCCATCTAGGTTGTATTTCCCTCGTTACATATAGCTACACCAGGGACCATTTCTCTAATTTTGACCCTCCTGGTTATCTGTGCTCCTCTGGAACAGTACAGAGCCACAAAGGAAGCCAGTGAGAAGAGCTGGAGGTGAAGTCTTCTCAGTCAAAGGGGTTCAGCTGTAGAACAAGTTGCCAGAGGAGACCAGAGTAATCCAGCGTCTGACCACTTATAGGTTGTGTTGTAAAACCCTCCTCTTGGACAAAGCATTACCACCATACTGAGGATATGGTGATTTAAAAAGTTATCCCCAGGCAGAGCCACCTGTAACCAGGGAGGAGAGAGGAAGAGGACGACTCTAGGAAGTCCATTGTGGACCTCACTCTATAAATACCATATCTATATGGTAGACATATGTAATGAGAACTTCAAAAGTGCTCAGCGTTAGCCTAACTCTGCTCCTGTTCAAGTCAATGGCAAAACTCCCACTGACTTCAAAGGGAGCAGAGTTGGGTCAGCATTCAACACCTCTGAAACTGTCTGGCTCCCATTGAAGTCTACAGCTAAACACTCATGGATTTCAGCAGGAGCATCTGTAGGCTCATTGAACAGCTGTTTGCTGGATAGAGTACATTAAATTAGCTTTTCTTGACTCTCTGCTAATCTAGATTATGTGAAATTAAAACTGAATTATTGAACTGGCTAATAGCGATTTTAAGTGTATTGTAAAGTGGAGCAGCATGTAGTAAAATCAAAATTGCTGTTAACAAAAGCTTGACCATACAATAATGAAGAATGATGATAAATCCCTCAGCTGCTATTAAGTTCCCTTTATAGTCGTCAGAGTTTTAAATCTGAATCACATTTTTAGAATAGTGGAATATAATCTGTTTGTGTTATAATGAATTAGTAATTGAGTATGTTGCAAAAATAAAGCTAGGTTCTGTATAAACGAAGGCATGTATTTATGTAAATTTCATGTAAATTTGACATTTAACTTAAAAACAGTTGGAGCAGGGAAGTTGGGATTAACAAGGTAAAGCTCTCATCATGCTTATGCGCCCCCTCAACTGTGAATTAAAACAGTTTGTTTATGTTGCAGAGTATTTTGAGCTGCTGTATTATATTTTGAGCTACTAGAGATGTATTTTTTTAGTGCATGTCATTTTGTAATAACAATTTTAGATAATTTGACGGCGCTAGATGGAATGGGATAGTTCTCCTGTAGTATGGGAAGGAATATGCTAACCTGTCTTTATTCAGATGAGATTGTGAAGGTGCTGAACTCATCCATGGTGTAATAACTCCAGTGATGTCAGGGGTTAATGCTGATCCACAGACTTCAGAGGAAGTTTTGTCTAAATATAGACTGCAGGATTTGGCCTGGAGCTTACAAATGTTCTTCATTTTGTAGGACATCACATCTATTAGAATCAAAGTTACTGCATTCCCGAATCTCAGAGCTGTGGTTATAAGAGGTTACTCGGGCCTCATATTCTGCAAAGCACTTGAGCATATGCTTACAGTTAAAGCTAAACAAGTGCTTAAGTGCTTTGCTGAATCATTTGCTGAATGAATGAATTCTGCTTGATTTTAAGTTTCTTGTTTGATTAATCCTATTGTGTATCTGTTTGGATGTTTTTCACAAATTGTGACCCACGTTTGGGCTTTTGGCAGACTGAGTGACTACTTCCAATTAGTAGGACACAATTGGCATAAAGCAAATCAGACCAGCCAATAGGTTTCATAATTATTTTATGTGAGAGCGGAGTTGTACATTTCAAGTGAGATATAAAAAGCAGCTTGTCAAATTTGTATGATGGTTTACTGGCAAGGTTGAGATTTAGACATAATTGGAAAGAAAATGCCTGTGGAAAGAAAATACTGTTGTCTGCTACTCTCAGTTTCTGGTAAATAAGCCCAGACAGTGCATCTGCCATAGGCAAGGTCTTACTCAGCACATGGTTTAGGTTGAACCTTTGTACTCTCAACAGCTATCACTTCCACAGTTATATTTCATCTTTGTTTTTAAGGATAAATGTGTTATAATTTACCTCCAGTGCTGTTTCTCTCAACACATCTAAAAATAACACATTTTTAAACAACTAAGGCCTTTTCTCTGACAGTCTAGAAATTACTTAAATAAATCATTGATCAGTAATATTTTTGTGAAGTATCTTTTCCACGGGGGCATACAGTTTTGTTTTTTTTCCATTTTATGTGAATTTTAAGCTGAGTCTGAGAGCGTGATATTCAGGGGGTAGCCATGTTGTCTCAAGTTTTATTACGGAGCATTTGCTTTGCTTTACTTATTATGCAACATTGTTACCAGCAGAGGGGGCCCTTGTATTAACATTTTGGAGAATAATTGTATGCAGCATATTGTACAGGTATGGCTAGATGCTCAGCTTCTGTGGGCACAGTTGAGAAGAGGGAGTGTAAAGGAGTCAGCTGCAGCTTCTTGATCCTGGAGCCAAATTTTCACGAGTCCCTGTTCTGGCATAGATTAGAGCAACATGGGGGCTGCTCTGGTTTTACAGTGGCAGACAGGACCCCAAAGAATCATCCGAGGGCCAGCTGGAGCTCAGCACGATCCAGCTACACCCTCTCCCTGATAACCTCCTGTTGCAGATTCTAGTGAGTGCCCCTTCCTCGCCACCCAGTAGGACTCTGTGAGGGGAATCCAAGCCTCCGTTGCTCTACATCCCTGGGATATTTCAAGTTTCTAGCTGCAGCACTGGTTCCTCCCTTGGCCTCTCTGATATGTTTCCTGGGCACTGACTCTGTCCATTATACCTTCTTGGAAATGGGGCTCCTCAGCCCACCTGCCTTAGGTCCCTCTAAGATACCTTAGTTACTGAAACACCCCCCCTCTCTCAGAACTCCACCTCAATGTAATTCTCTCAGGGGCATGCAGTAGTTGTGAAGCAACACACACACACACACACACACACACACACACACACACACACACACACACACACACACACACACACACACACACACACACACACACACACACACACACACACACACCTCTTTATGCTCTTTTATAATTAATCATGTAAAAAACACAGTTGACTACACTGGACATCAAAACAGTAAACATCTGAAACCACAATCTCTCTCTCATCCTTGTGAGCCCTTGGGCAACCGTCTGGGTCGAGCAAAGCAGGCAGGCAGGGTGCCTGCTCCTCATGCAGGCTGTTGCATGCTAACTGGTCTCTCTCCCTCATGGAGCCCCTTTCCAGCTCCTGTGACCTTTCTCTTTCCTGCCCTATGCTTCCTCTTCCTGTCTGCCTCCTTCCTGCCCCCACCATTCTTGTGTGGCTCACTATTTAAACACACCTGACTTCCTTCTATCTTCTGGGTAGTTTTTCACGGCTGCTGCCCACCACCCTCTCCTCCTCTTCCCTCCCTCCCTTCAGAGGAGTTAAGCTAAAACTGGTTTTCTAAGGATGCATCTCATCAAGTGTTCAGGTGTTTGCACCTGAATAGGGTCACTGAGGCCTAAGCACTGGCCCTTTGTATTTTGGCCTAGTGCAGTGGTTCTCAACCTTTTTGTAGTGGCAACCCTTTGCACACAGCAAACCTCTGAGTGCGACCCCCCCCCACCTCCCTGTATAAATTAAAAAACACACTTTTCACAGCAGACTTACTAGCTAGCTAGGAGGTATGTACTCACAACCCCCAGGTAATAACCTCATGACCCTCAGTCTGAGAATTGCTGGCCTAGTGTGTACACTACAGGCCATGTCAGCAATGGGGGATCCACATACTTAAAGGCCTCAATGACAAAGCAGATTTTCATAAAACAACTCCACAATATCAGTCAGAATTCTTTAGTTGTACAGGTTTAGCCCCAATTCATCATACCCCACCAGTTGTCACCACCTCTCCCTGCATACTGGATGTTCTAAGGAGTGATATAAGAGCCCGCAATGATGACTCTGTGCCCTCTGGGGATTGTCCCACACTAAGGGGAATCCGCAGCCAGGGAAATATGACCTGATATGTGTTCTCTGCCACCATCGCATATCTGTCTTTATTCTCTGCAAAATATGTACTCAGGAAGGGGGCAGCATGTCAAAAGGGGTGTGATCATGGATGGGGGAGGATTCTGAGAACAGATGTTCTAAGCAACCTGTTTCTTTCCACCATGGATTGAACTAATGTCAAATAGGATGACTTTCTTTAAAGGAGTGCCCCAGTGGGAAGCCAGCCACTTTTCCTGCCCTCCAAAAAAAGAAGGCAATTCTGTTACTTGAGGGACTGATGTTCATTGTATGGGCCTGACCCTGCAAACCTTTACTCATGTATGTATGTGTAAGTATTATGGGCACCTACATAATATGGTAAAGAGGGCATTAGAGATAGCAAAGATAGTTATAGTTGTTGCCACTTATTTTTGGTATAGCAGTAGTGCCTAGCTATCCCTATCAGATCAGGGCTCTAGTGGGCTGTGTGGTGTACAGATACATAGCAAGAGATGATCCCTACCCCAAAGAGCTTACAATCTAAGGCCCTGATACGGCAAACACTTATACACATGCTTGAATGTAGGCGCTGTGAGTAGTCTCAATGAATTAACAAGTTAAGCATATGCATAAGTCCGTGTAGTTTCAGAGTCTAAATTAGGGCAAGGTGCAACTAATTGGTGAAAGAAAAGAAAACAGTGACAGGAAGTCAGGGTGACAGACTACCTGCTCAACCTGTACAATCTGCTGGTTTGAAGGGTTTTGTGTGTGTGTGTGCGCGCGCGCAAATCTAGAAATAAACGAGACACGGGAATGAGGTCAGTAGCTCCTGTGTAGCTATTATGGCCCGGAATAGTCTGTAAATATCAATAAGGGCTATGCCCTCTGTAATTGCAGAATTGATCCCAGCGTTGTTGTTTTGAACCTTGTAAGAAGCACTATTTCTGTCACAATAGTGTGCTATAAAAGCAAGACTTTCTTTTGCTTCCACTCATTTACTAGTACTGTCTGCATAAGAGGATAGCTTTTAATGTGCAAACTGACTAAACTGCTGTATCTAAAACAATCCCTCTGAATTGATTCTCAGACTTGTCAAGCATTTAGAATCATTGATTGAAATTCATGAGCAATAAGTGTTGTGAAACAGATACTGTTGTTCAGGGGACAGGGCACTGCACTGGGATGGGAGTCAGACATGAGGTCTAGTCCCAGCTTTTCAGCTGACCAACTCTGTGGTTTTAGGCAAGTCACTTAATGGTTCTGTGCCTTAACTTACCCTCCTAAAATGGGGATAATAACCTTCCCTTTTAAAGTGCTTTGAAATCCATGAATTAAAAAGTACTATATAAGAGCTAAGTATCAATATTTATTATGAACTCTTTATTAAAACATGCAAATGTGATTGCAAGACAGAAGGAGTAAAAAGATGATGAAACAGGGCTGACGGTAACTGCCAAATTTGTAGTCTTCCCACTACGCACTGAAATTTAGGTTAAAAAATAAGAGAAAGAAAGGGAACTGAAAAGAAATATCCAATCCTTTCTTTAAAGTCTATATATATTGCTCATCATGGTTAATAGGGCAGTGGTTTTCAACCTTTTTTTCATTTGCGGATCTCCAAAATATTTCAAACAGCAGTGCAGACCCCTTTGGAAATCTTAGGCAAAGTCTTTGGCCCCACAGGGGTCCGCAGACCACAGACTGAAAACCATTTTACTAGGGCAAATTCTGAAAAATAAAATAGAGAAATACCATAAAAAGGGAGATGAGAAAACATTGTCAGATTATGCATAAATCATGGCAATGCCGGCTTTGCAGAGAGTGTTGGATCTAAGATACATAATGTAATAGAGGACAGTCCCCTCCAAGTTATAATAGCTACTGTGGAAATTAGGTTACACTTTGGTCTTAAACTATGAAACAGGGTCCTCTGAAAACAGTCACATGAACAGGACTTTCCACTTGAAATACACTGGATTTGACAATTGTCTGTTAGATATACTTTTGGAAGTGAGAAGTCAAAAACTGCAATTTTCTGTTTATCTCTAAATGTCTAAAGTAGGAAGGTAAAGAAAAGCAGTGTAGGCTTCCTAGTATATTCCTAGAGGTAATTACAGTATTTCAGTGCAGTGGTAAAGAAAGAGCTAAGGTTATGGAAGCGAAAGGATAGTGCTTTTATCAGCTGTAGCACAGGTTTACAGCTCCTTGTTTACTTTTTGAAGGAGCCTCAGCATTTCCCTGGAAGCTGCATGACTTGGAAATTGAGAATCCTTTTAAAAAAAGTAGACCTCAGCTGAACATCTGAAAAGCATCTGTGCTTTTCAGGCAGCATCAGGTGTTACATTTTATGTAAATAGCAAGATGAAATGAGTTCAGTGGAGTTACTCCAAATTTACACCAGTCTGATACAAAGCAGAATTCAGCCTAAAGCGTTTTAGAACAGATTAGTATACGTAAGTAGTAGGTATTTTTATTATTTTTTTGTGAATTTTCCCTAGGTTTTAGTGAGATTATTTATAACATTGAGTATAACAACAGTTATTTGAAGTGTAATGGTGAATAAGAACTACCATGTGTTCGTGATTTTTACAGAGAAATCTTGAGTACTTTAAAGATTGCTATAAAATCTTGGATATGGTAAAAGGGTGTGCCTTTGTAAGCAGGATTAAAATACTGCTTTTAAAATATTAAATATAGAAATTTACAAACATTTAACAAAACATCCTATTTTTAAACACTGACCTTAAGTTTTTTAACAAAGATAAGGAGATAATTTGTCATCAGGTGATCAAAGTATAACCTCATGTAGTGTTTCTTTGAGGCCTGTCAGGTGTGTGGAAAATATTTTGTAAACATATTTAATATTTAACATTTTCTAAAGGGATGGGAAAGAAGAACCGATGATACTCTAAAATGGACTATGAATTGTTCAAACATCTTTTCACATTAGTTGCAAATCTGAGATTTCTGTGTGGTCTTGGTGAAACTTGGCGAAATATTCAGCTGGACTGACAACAGTAGCATGGTCCTTCAATAAAACCAGTATGGACATGAGGGGTTTCCTGCTAGGAATTTCAGATGAGATCAACAAAATGATGCGTTGCTAAATAATTGCTTTTTGTGCCCTGGAAGACAAAGAGGTGGAATAGGTTTGCAACACTTAAGGTCTTGATCAGAGCACAGTTGAGGTGGATGATTTGCTAAGATAAAATATTCAGAGCATCATCTTTTTTTTTTTAATACATTTTGAGCACTGCTGCTACAAAAGATTGGTGATTTTGCAAGAAAGAATAAGTGCATATCCGACTTCCGGTGTCTGAAAATATAGCAGACAACTGGGAATGAAAATTGTATTTTTCTTCCTTGTAACCTCACAAATTTCAATGGGTGGTTTGGTGGATGTGTAGAAATCAGATTTAAGATAGGACATGTTTCCTATTTTTCCTTCAATCTAATTATCTGATCCTAGGAACTTTCCCAAGAATATACTTTTCAAGTTCTTAGTCTCTTTTCTTTTCCTTTGTTTGGGGGTAGAATGGAGATGCGCGTACCTCTTAGCTGTCTTTCAAGATAATAGTGCGTATTAAAAGAATATAGGAGCTGGTGAACTACAGGGAGCCTTTTTTTTTCTATTCTATTCAATTGCATTTTTTCCTTGGACTTTGGCACTTGAAAAATATTTTAAAGGAATTCTACTCTATTCCATAAAAGAAACAGAACTCCATTGTTTCAAAAAATAACACAGGGAAGCACACTGAGAGAGGATAGGATTTTAACTGTTGTTGGGCAGAGCTAACCAATGGCATGTTGATAAAATGGATTAAGGATTTAGGCGTTAAATATTTTATATTCTTAAGCCTGATCGTGTTCAGTGTCAGGGAAGCTAGAATACCTCTTCTACTGGACAGATTGTGAAAAGGGGCTTTTGAGGTTAGGTAGCAACTTTGTCTAGGGATAGCTGAGTTTTGAAAGGAGTAACCAATACAGAGTAATTAATGTTGTTTGCATTCAGTATTTTTTGTGATGTTTTCATATATCTTGTATCCTGGACTTTGATGTAGCTCTTATGTGTGACTAATGAATGGTAAGAGTACCATTTATAGTCCGTATTCTATCCTGGCATTCAAATTGTATGCCTTAGTTTAAACAGCTGTAGCTTATCCACACTTAGTTCTGCAATTAGTGGTGCAAAACATCAGGCTAACAACCAGTGTTCAAAATACAGTAGGAAAATGTGATTCAGATGCTATCAAATAAGCAAAACCAGTATTTCACGCTACGTGCTATGGAATAATGTACTTTTGTAAATAGAAGGCAGAGATTTGAACTTGGCTGAGTTAGCAGGGATCCTAGTTTTCTGTCACAATAAAACCGAAATACCTGTTCCGTAACTGGCGTTCTTCAAGATGTGTTGCTCATGTCTATTCCTCATCCCGCCCTCCTTCCCCTGAGGGTCGGGGGAGCACGTGGCTCCCCTTATAGCGCACTGTAGAGGCGCCACTCCAGGGGTCACAGCAACGCTCCCCCTACCGGTACTGCTAAGGGAAAAACTTCTGGCACCGGTGCACGTGATGAGCACGCACACCTACTGTGGAATAGACACGAGCAACACATCTTGAAGAACGCCAGTTACGGAACAAGTAACTGTCCTTTCTTGTTACTCTTAACATCCCTTGCTAGCTGCAACTCCAAGTGTGATTTGGCCTTCCTGATTTCACTCCTGCATGAATCCTGAGCAATATTTTTATACTCCTCCCTGGTCATTTGTCCAGTCTTCCACTTCTTCTAAGCTTCTCTTTTGTGTTTAAGATCAGCAAGGGTTTCACTGTTAAGCCAATTTACTATTCTTTCTACACATTGGGATGGTTTGTTCCTGCATCCTCAATAAGGATTCTTTAAAATACAGCCAGCTCTCCTGGACTCCTTTTCCCCTGATGTTGTTCTCCCAGGGGATCCTGCCCATCAGTTTCCTGAGGGAGTCAAAGTCTGCTCTTCTGAAGTCCAGGGTCCATATTCTGCTGCTCTCCTTTCTTCCTTGTGTCAGGATCCTGAACTTGACCATCTCATGGTCACTGCCTCCCAGGTTCCCATCCACTTTTGCTTCCCCTACTAATTCTTCCCTGTTTGTGAGTAGCAGGTCAAGAAGAGCTCTGCCCCTAGTTGGTTCCTCCAGCACTTGCACCAGGAAATTGTCCCCTACACTTTCCAAAAACTTCCTGGATTGTCTGTGCACTGCTGTATTGCTCTCCAGTAGATATTGGGGTGGTTGAAGTCCCCCCTGAGAACCAGGGCCTGTGATCTAGTAACTTCTGATAGTTGCCTGAAGAAAGCCTTGTCCACTTCATCCCCCGGTCTGCTGGTCTATAGTAGACTCCCACCACGACATCACCCTTGTTGCTCTCACTTCTAAACTTAATTCAGAGACTCTCAGGTTTTTCGGCAGTTTCATACTGGAGTTCTGAGCAGTCATACTGCTCTCTTACATACAACGCTACTCCCCCACCTTTTCTGCCCTGCCTATCCTTCCTGAACAGTTTATATCCATTCATGACAGTACTCCAGTCACGTGAGTTATCCTATCAGGTCTCTGTTATTCCAATCACATCATAATTCCTTGACTGTGCCAGGACTTCCAGTTCTCCCTGCTTGTTTCCCAGGCTTCTTGCATTTGTATATAGGCACTTAAGATAACTTGATGATTGTCCTGCTTTCTCAGTATGAGGCAGGAGCCCTCCCCTCTTGCACTCTCCTGCTCGTCCTTCCTCCTGGTATCCCCCTACCCACTTACCTCAGGTATAAAGAAAAAAAAACCTGTCCCGATCATCATTAATTGTGAACATGATTTTGGGTTATAGCTAATATTGCCCCAGAAATTAAGAAGGAAGGAAATTGTTGAATACTACTGAATGTTTAGGGAAAGTATTTGTTTAATATTTCTCAGATATTTTAATACTGTTCAGCTCTTCTGAATGCTGTAGAAGGAAGGTAGATGCAGTAAAGATGCTATTAGGAGTACTGTACCATGGAAAAAAAACCTTTGGTTAGAGGAACCAGTGAAACACACTGTGACAAGAACAATCTGAAACTCAGAATAAAGACTTGAAAATGCAAACGAATGTTAAAGAAATGAAGACAAATTGGTAGTTACTTTATAGAAACATAATCGGGACTGCAAAGAGGCTAGTTTGGCCGATTTGCAACACAGTGTTGAGAGAATGTGAGTCAGATTATTAATGACAATCATAGTGATTGTCTAGGACACTTCAAAAAGCTTCTTAGCCCTGATGGTATAATACTTCATTTTGGAAGGCAGTGAAGAAGTGGTTGAAGATAGTCTTTCACTAGGATAAGCTACGTTCCTGTGTTCAGCCATAAGAAATTTGTATCAAGATACAAAGACATTATCCTCAAAATTCCTATAGTGATGGATCTTCTTGGAACGTTTGGGTTTCCTGGTTTTGAGACCGGGGGTCATCTCCGGAACTGGCAGTATCATGGAGCTGTCTCTTTAATTCCTCTATCCAAGGGGTGAGGAATCATTCTAGGATACAGGATTTTAAGGTGTTAAAAAAAATCTGTTTTATAAAAGACTTTTGCTGAAGACTATAGTATTGCAGAATAATCCTTAACCTTTTACTGAAGCCTCTGAACGTAACTAAGAGGAGCTCCTTAGCTATCTGAAAAGGATTTAAACTTCAGTCCAGGAGCAATAGGATCAAAGGTGCTGCAGCAGTATGAAGAGCCAACTTTGGTGGTCAATTATAGTTTAACAGCAATGTGAGAACATTCTTTGATCGATGGTGAGACATTTAAAATTCTGCTACTGCTCTTACGATGAGTATTAGTAGCCTCTATATGGAAAGGAAGTGACAGATGAGATATTGGTAACAGAACTTTATCACTGCCTTTTAAAACACTTTGCATGTACAATGAAGGATTAGTTTTATGCAGTGTAGTGCTTGGTAGCATCAACAGCTGATCCTTTACAATTCTTTAAAATTTCATCCTTTAAAATTTCGTTGACAGTTAGCTGTTGGAACGGACATGGTGTATGATAGAATAGCTGTAGTGTAGCCCTTTATTATCTCCTTGTAGTTATATTGTTTTTTCTTTTTAAAACTACATAAACAGTAACATGGAGATGGTTAAAAAAGTGACCATGGAAACCTGATCTTGTCCATTTAACTACTCCTGGGGGGATTCTGTGGGACTGCGCGACCGCAGGAAATGCCCCCCCCCCTTCAGAATTCCTGTGCTTCCCTGCAGAAAATGGCAGGGAAGCTGGGCAGTGAGGGCTTCGGGGGGACAACCATGCACACAGGTTTTTTTCAGGGGATTTCCCTCCTCCCAAACAGAGGGGAGATATGGGGGCACACAGGGTTATGTGCTGCTACCTCCCCCCCATTTCTGTGTCTGGGCTCCGCTGACTCAGCTGCTGAATACTGCCTCCTGGGTCCTAGTGCCAGTTGTGCTCCCCTTCTGTGTGCTGGGAGCCTTCCAGTTTTCTGTGCAACAGTGAGTGCTCGTGGTGGGTCTGGATAGGGGGTGTGTGGAGGAAATGAGGGTGGGGAGGGGTTGGGGGAAGAGGCAGTGGGGAAGGATTGGGGGATGGAATAGGGTGGGGGAGAGGAATGTGGGAGTGAGGGGAGGGGCACAGAGAAGAAAAGGGGATAGGGGAATTCCAGGGGAAGTGAGAGCCCGGTGTGCGGCATCCCCTTGGCAGCAGCTGAGGCTCCCCCATTAAGCAAGCCCATTGAACCCTCACTTGACAAGCTCTATTCCCCTACATCTGGACCTCTCCGACAAGCTTCCTACACCCAGACCCCCCACCCTTCTAAGCCCCAACCAGCTGCACCTAGATCCCCACCCCATCAAGCCCCACTACCCCTACTCCCAAAGAGCCTCCACATCCAGACCATCCCCCTCCAAGCCCCATCTCTCCACACCCATCTTCCCCCTTCTGAGCCCCAATCACCTTCACCTGGGTCCCCTGTAGAGTCCCATTGCTCCTGCACCCGAAACCCCCCAATGAGCTCCGGTGCATCCAGATCTCCCATTGAGTCACCCACACCCACATTGCCCCACTCAGAAACTTCTCACCACACACCTGGATCTGTCACACCCCAATGGCGCCCTCCCTCAGGGAGCCCCCGGAGAAGGCAGATCATCATTGTATGTGGCTAACACTGTTGCAAGCATCACAAAGCATTTTGGGGAGGGTCAAAAGTGTGTGAGTGGAGAGTGGAAGTTCCTTTGCAGAGTCCGAGAGGCCAAGGCGGGGAGAAAGAAGAAGAGCAGAAAATGGGTTAACTCAACACTGCAGCTAGCAAGCTCAGTCTGAAGATAAGATACTGGCCCCAGTGCAAGGTCATGGCGCGAGCTGAAAAATCTGCAGCTGCGTTTAACTCTCCCAGTTTTCAGCCAGCCATGAGAAAAGAAAAAAATACACTGAGATGACGAGCTGCAAAGATAGCAGCGAAAACAGAGCGAATGAGGTGGCAACAGTGAAGGCCAACAGAAAGGGAAACAAATTCTCTGGAGCCGGTGTGTTTTGGGCAGCCGAGAAGGCCACAGAAAGCTGTTTGGGACTGGTACAAAGAGCACAAGGCACAGAGGGCCCTGGATGATGACACCCCCAAAGGACTCCAGGACTTAAAACCCTCCCGAGAGCTGGAGCAATTTGGAGTTTACAGTGGATTCCCCAGACGACCTGGCCCAGGGCAAGAACTTCCTGTCCACCCCTTCCCCTCATCTTCTTACGTTACACTCAGGCCTGGCCTGCTTTGGGTAGTGTGTGTGTGAGTATGAAAGTGGGTTAGGGCTTGGGGATCTCATACTTTTTTTCTTCCCCTGAGTGACATGCGAGCATTCCCAGCACTCTCTGCTGTATTTTATTTTATTAATAAAGTTTTCAAATTTAAACACTTGGTGTGTTATGTCATCTCCTCCCCAAATGATCCTGCGGCGCAGCCTGATCACCTGATGCTCCAGGCAGATTGGTAATGAAAATCTGTCTCAGATCCCCCCATACTAAACCTCTGCACACTTGGATCCTGCTGGGCTGAGCCTGCCCACCCACACTTGGTGCACCTGGCCCAGAGGGGCAGGGCCCCGGAGTGCTTCTGGGGCAGGTCCAGCCCTTCCACTGTGTCAGGGTCAGATGCAGCAGCCTCACTGCCGAGTCCCTGTACTGGGGGAGGTGACGGCTTCAGGGTGATCTCCCATCTCAATGCTGCCAGTGGCCTGTGCTCCCCACTGCCATGCTGGAGCCACATTTATTTATTGACAAATAAAATTTGCAGAATTTTAAAATATTGTGTGCATATTTTTAATTTTTTGGTGCAAAATTCCCTCAGGAGTATCATTTCACAAATACATATTGTGTGTGTATGTATGCTTTGTGATTCACTCGCAAAAGGTGCCAGACTCCGGTTCCCTCTTCACAGAAGTAGATAGGGTATGTGCTGTCTGGCAAGGGTAGAAGCCTACAGCATCCCACCAATGTGCCTTAATTCTGACAAAGAGGGACTAGCTCTAGGGATGAGTGGGGAGCTGTAGAGTGAGAGGGATGGTTTGAGCATACGACAGAGATCCAAGTTGTCATAAACAGATAGTAAGGGTTAAGCTCTCTTTTACCTGTAAAGGGTTAACAAGCTCAGTAACCTGAGGAACACCTGACCAGAGGACCAATCAAGGGACAAGATAATTTCAAATCTCTGTGGAGGGAAGTCTTTGTCTGTGTCCTTTGTTTGGATTGCCGTTCTCTCTTTGGATTTAAGAGAGGCCAGACATATTCTTCAAGTTCTCCAAGGTTTCCTGAAGTATTTTCTTCTATTCAGTATAGTGAGTATTAGAAGGCGGTTTAGTCTTATAATTGATTTCTACATTTGCAATTGTGTATTTGCTGAAGAAATATCTTTATTTCTATTTGCTATTACTTTGATTATTCTGAGGAAGGAGGAGGGGGGGAAAAACCTCTCCAGGCTTCTAAGTTAGACCCTGTATTTTTTCATCCTGGTAATACAGAGATAGTGTATTTTTTTTCTTTCTTTAATAAAATCTTTTCTTTTTAGAACTTGATTGATTTCTTCCCTTGTTTGGATTTTCAGGGGAAGGGGATGGGGAAAAGTGAATCCCTCTTTGTTTGATTCAAGGAGTTTGAATCAAGGTATCTCTCCCAAGGACAAGGGGAGGGGGAAGAAGGTGGGGGGAATGGATTATTTCCCTTTGTGTTAAGATCCAAGGAAGTTGGGATCTGTGTTCCCCAGGGAAAGTTTGGGGGAACAGGGAGTGTACTAGACACTGGAATTTCTAGTTGGTGGCAGCGTACCAGATCTAAACTAGGATTTTAGTTTAGAGGAGCCTATGCAGGTCCCCATCTTGTGAACGCTAAAGTTCAAAGTGGGGAATAAACCTATGACACAAGTATTCTAGAATTGCAAGGCTTTCAGATACCATGATAAGTGCTGTATAAGAGCCTAATTACCTAGAATTCTAGTTCTGCTGCTGACTCCCTTGCTGCTCTTACAGTCAGTTGACTTCACTGCTTCTTCATTTACTTTCAAAGAACAATGAAAATGGACAAATATTCAAGGCCAGAGTATCCTATGTGGTATGACCGATTTGCACTGCCCTGCCACTGGATTCTGGCCAGTGAGCTGGCATATCCAGCCTTGAGAAGAGCATTTCAGAGCAAAGGAATCCTTTGGTGGCATAGAACTGGAATAGAGATCTCTTTGGCACCACACCCCATCCTGCTGCTGTTGGCACAAGGGTGTGGCTGGAGTAATGGCTTGGATGCCCCTCATTTGAACTGATCCCCAGCTGCTCTACTGGTGCATTAGGTCTGCTATAATGCAGTGTTGTTGTAGCCATGTTGGTCCCAGGATATTAGCGAGACAAGGTGGGCAATAAAAGATATTGCCTCACCCACCTTGTGCTTTAGGGCTGCTAGCAGCCAGAGTGAACCTGCCTAACTTGAGGGCTGATCTGACCTTCTCCTTGGGGCCAGCCTTTCACACTGCACAGTGCAGGAAGGCGAGAATGCTGAGATGAATTTTATGCCACCATTGTATATGTGCCTAACTTATCATGTGTGCTCCTCAGCTGTAGACAAGAGCCTGCCCCTATGTACAAGCTAAATCTTATTACTCTACTCTTGTTATCATCAACCACACAGAAACTCTTCGCTGAGACTGCCAACTCAGCAAATTAGTGCCAACTGCATTGCTGGTTTTGCTGTGCACAGTTGTTCACTGTGAATTGGGCACATTGTTCGTTTTTTTAAAAATATTTTAGTTTTCAGGATATACACAGTGGGTAGTCTAAAGAAATAGTATGTATGCATGCTTTATATTCAGTTGTGGCACTGCAAGAATAAAATAGTCAATACAAAATAAATTATAGTAGAGCATATTACATAGTATCATCGTGAAATTACCAAAGAAGGGTGATTTGTCTTTGTGTGGTAATTGGAGAGGTATAAACTTGTTATCAGTGCTCGGGAAGGTTTTCTGTAGAGTTCTGTTACAGAGAATAAGACAAGCAGTAGAAGAGATCCTGAGGGAAGAACAAACAGGATTTAGGAGTGGGAGAGGATACGTTGATCAGATATTTGTACTACGTACAATAATGGAACAATCTCTTGAATGGAACTCGCCACTGTTCATTAATTATCTCGATTTCGAGAAGGCATTTGAATAGGGTCCACCATCCATCTCTCTGGAATATCTTAAAAATATATGGATTCCCTTCGAAAGTGATTAACATTTTCAAAGATATGTATGCCGGCAATAAGTGTTGTGTTCGCCATGAAGGACAGCAGAGCGAGTAGTTCCATGTGAGAATGGGAGTTAGACAAGGGTGTGTTATTTCACCCATTCTATTTCTTGTGGTCACAGATTGGGTGATGCGGAAAGCCACTGAAGATAAGCCAAGAGGGATCGCATGGGGACCCTCCGGTCATATTGAAGACTGTGACTTTGCAGATGACATTGCCCTGATTTAAAGCTCTCAGACGGACCTCCAAGAGAAGACTGATAGAGTAGGTAGAGTAGCAAGGTGCGAAGGACTTAATATCCATGCCAGTAAGAGCAAAATAATGAAAGTAAAAACAGCCAGCTTGACAAAGACAGTGTTATGTGACGTAGAATTGGAGGAGGTGAAGACTTCAAATATCTTGGTAGTTACATATCGGCTGATGGCAATATTCATATCTACCAGAATCGGTCTTGCAGCAAATGCATTCTATAGACTTCAGAATATTTGGAGGTCAACCATCTTGCAAATTAAAACCAAGGTAGAGATCTACAGGTCGAACGTCTGCTCTGTGTTGCTCTATGCGGCGGAAACATGGAGGACCAACAAGAAGATAGAAAGTCGGCTTTGGGGCTTTGAAGGAAGGTGTCTTAGGCGAATTCTTAACATACATTGGCCGCAGCGTATCACCAATGTTGAAGTGAGCCGATTAACGGACATCAACAATATAGTGGATGAAGCCAAACAACGAAGATGGAGGTGGCTGGGGCATGTGTTGAGAATGGATGCTGACAGACACCCTTGTATTGCCCTACGATGGACACCACAAGGAAGAAGGAGGAGAGGTAGACCATTGGGGACGTGGCGAAGGACCATTGAAGAGGAAATGAAAGATATGGGAATGAAGTGGAATGAAATCTGCTGTCTCGCTCAAGAACAAAATGAATGGAGGAGAGTGGTTGACGCCTTATGCTGCACAGGGAGTGAAGAAGAAGAAGAAGAAGAAGAAGATTACAAATGCTTTGGCTGACACAGGTCCTACTGAACTGGAATCTTGAAGTTTGAGACACTTATTCATTATGGACTGCAAATTTTTTTTGGGGGGAGGGCAGATTTGAAATCTGACCTTTTCATCATAACTCTCCATGAAGTCGTTAGTTATTTTTATTGGATTTCAGCCATTCAAGTGCCATCTTGTGTATTAGAGTAAGATTAAAAAAATATGAATTTATTCAGGGAGGTGGTTGTGTTGTTTATGGTGCCTACAATTTGAAGACCTGAAGGTTATTTGAGGTCACCAGTCCTGTTTCTCAGATTTTAACTTAGAAAAGTTCCATGTGTATATTTAGCAGACAGTGGCTGAGGGCTTCCGATGTGACAACATTTGGTCACTGTTGATTTGGGCTGAAATTTAACCCTACCCTTTCCATTTTACAACAGACCCATTGGCCGCTGTAGAGATTACACATCAGTTAATCACCACTTATATGTAGTGGCAAAAAAGGGCTGGCAGTGGATATCAGCTCTCCATTTGGTATGGGTGAAATTCATTGCTATAGAGAAGGCCAGCTCCAGCGCTATGCACCTCCTAAATCCCACTTAAGATCATGGGATAAATTTACCTGGAAATAAAGTGGTGCTTAGGCCTTGTGCACAATCATGAATTTCACTCGGTGTGAACTTTCAATCAGTAAACGGTCTTAGGGAAATTTGAAGCAGTGCTTCTTGCATTTGCGATCCCACAGCTTTTGCCAAAAATAAAATACCCAAATGTTTCTCTCCGAGCTTATTAACACTGAAGCTGCAGTATCTAAAAATGGAATATTAAAATGAAATCAGTTACCTTGTTTAGAGATCTTAACAGACTGATACTGGAAGTGCCTATAATTTAAAAGACCAACATCTGTTTACCTTTTGATAGCGCTTATGTTGCAAAACATTGAAATAAACCCTTCAAAATAAACATAAGTGCAAAGTACTTATTTTGTCTAAGAAGTGCTTCAAAGACACCTAAAAATGGTAAAATACTGTGATGGTACTTCAAATTCTGTTAATACTAGATTAACATTTAAAGAAGATTCAGTATTATTAGTATGGCAATTTTCAATCTTAAATTCAGCAGAGGGAGTCCATGGTCTATTTGTTTTGCAGATGAGCCAAATGATTTCAAACCAGTAGTATAAAAGCAAATTCTATTTACTAGAATTAACACAGTTTCAATAATTATGCATTATAAGGTTTCTTTATTAGTATGGATTATAGTATCACTAGACTCTCAGAATTAGAGATGGAAAATAGCTATTAAATAGTCCCATGGTGATCACTGTGGCAGTGCTGCATTGTTGCCTGTAGTATGTTGTTGTTTTGTTCAGTCTAATGTTAAATGTCTTAGGAGTTGGAGCTCCTGTCCCTTTTCTTTGCAACCTATTTCTCCATCTAATGGCGACAGTTCTAGTTGTTTAAAATGTACATCAACTGTCTTAGCAAGTTTTACAAGATCTTTTGTTCCTGATGACTGTGTCCGGAGGTGAAGATTCGGTGACATTTTGGTCTGTCTGAATAGGTCTCTGCACAAGTCTAGAGTGCGGGTGGAGGAGCAAAGGCTTTTGCAGTTGAGGCAGGTGTCAGTGTGTGCTGTCTCCAATATCTGCTACATTTAGAGAAATATTAGAGACATCTTTAGCCTTCTGTTTTATGCTGCTGCCAGTGGCCCATATGGACTATTCCAGCTGCTGAGAATTGGCTGGCCAGAGAAGCTTTGTGCCCACACATGCTTTTCCCTGGCCAGACCCAGTATCCTGATACCATGCAGCTGTGGTGCTATTGGAGCCACCACCACTACAATGCAAAATAAGCCTAACAGGAACAAAGATTTGGCCCTATTTATCTATAAAAAATTCTTCTCTCTGGCCGATGTTCCATTATTTACATGATCCCAAAGGTGTTCTGTAAAATTACTCTCAGTAGCTATTCGTCTTCAATAGTTAAGTCAACACATCATTTCAGTAATAGGTACGTGATGTGTTGAAGGACAGAGATTGAATTAGTAAAACATAAATCCGTGCCCACATCATGATTTCATACATGAAAAAGAGAGCTATGGAATGTGCAAATCAAACTTCCATTCACTTTAAGATGCAATATGATGATTAGCTTTTAGAATAGCATCATTTAAAGTAGGCATTGTCCTATTTGGTTTACAGTAAATGATTTGAAGGTCTCCATCCTTGCATGTAGGTGTGCTTATTACAAAACATTAACATAGGCTGCTTTATTGACAATACTTTAAAAAGGAGTTATGCTCGGAGTAATAATATTTTAAAGGCATGCTATCCCCACAAAATCAAGTCAGTTTCAAAAAGTTAGTTTCAAGTACAATGGAACCCAGTTTATCTGATCTAATTGGGACTGGGGCCAGATCAGATAATCAAAAATTCAGATAATCAGGAAAATGGGTGTGGCTCAGGCTCGAATTCTGAACCCTGATGGTGAGGCTGACAGTCTGAGCTCTGCCACCCAGTTCAGTAAATACGGAGAGCCATATAAAGGAGGCTTGGATAAACGGTGTTCTACTGTGCTGCACGTCCCCCTGTGTTTCCCTGCCAATATCTTTATGGTTTACAACCTCATTTTCCTATTTTAAAATGTTCTGTCTCTCTCTCCTATTGTTGTGAGAGACCACCCAAACAAGAAAAAACTGACTAACTCTATATGGGAAACCGTGAAACTGACTAAAATACAAAGTGATGCCAAATGCCCAAAGTAAACCAATACAGAAGACAGAGATTATTTTTCTCCAACCTCTTTCACTTGTAGTCACCTTAGGTGTGACTCATAACAAGAGACTTGGCAAAATAATTTCAGACAAATATTTTTTTCAGTTGTTGATGGCGTCCCTTTAAGAGTTAAGAAGCAAGTTAGCAAAGTAACAGCGGCTTTTTAGTAAGCTGCTTCTGCTACAGAAACAGGTGTGCTGGAACGTACTTGTTCACTCCAGAACTATATCCACAGAACTCCTGTGCTGGACAGACTGATAAATCGTTTAATTAGCGAAAGACAAGATAGCATTAACTCATCAGAATAAACTCTGATTTGCCAGTCATCATCTCGAGGGCAAGACACTCTTGCCTAGGTTGTTATAACTCCAGTGGGAGTTATACACCCATAGAATGCTTGAGTGGACATAGAAAACTGACTGCTCTCTCTCTTACCATCAGCATAGGGCTCTCGGGGGTAGCACATGAGATGCATGCGCGTCATTACTTGTACTGTACCTGTTCAGTCTGCAGGACTGTCAGTGTGAAACCTTTTACCACTACATTAAGTAGAAAAACATGTTTTTAAAAAACAAAACAGTAATACATGAATAAGCAGTGACAACTTTTTTTAATGTGCACTGAACTTTTAGACTATTTTCCACATGGGTGAAATCAACTGATGCCTGTATCATTAAAGAGAAGTTATTAGTGTCACTGTCTAGTGTCGGCACTTCAGGTGTTATCTGCTGTCACTTCTTACATTGTTTCAGAATTTGAAAAATAAATCCAAATAATTTCACAAGATTATTGCTTTTTATTTATGTTCTTACAGTATTCTTGGCCTGTTGCAGAAAATAAAGGAAATGAGGTCCCTGCCCCAAGGATCTTAAAACCCAAGGTCCTGATCCTGCCATCACATCTGCTAACGCAGACATTGGGCTGAGGTGTGCAATTGGTGGACCCATTTGCAGGATCGGGGCATTTACAGACAAAAAGTAGATAAAAGTTCAAGCACATAAATCATCACAAAGATCTCTGTCATTGAGAGCAGATTAGACAAACACTAGTCAGGTTTGGTCTGGGTTTACTTTGTCCTGCCTCAGCATGTGGGCTTGCATTAGCTGACCTCATAAAGCCCATTCCAGCCCTACAAATATAACTGCACTTTGTGTGGTGGACTAGCTCTGCTAGGCTTGGTTTTAATTTGAGTTGAGTCTGGGGCAGATTTTATTTTCTATAGCTATTAATAGGCTGAAAATAAATTTAAAAAACTGCTGATGGATAATAGTCTTTTTAAACAAAACCTACTGTAAGGCATTCAGTGAGTTATACTATGGTGCTAAAACAAATGATACAAATATATTATCATGCAGACATGCATTGTTTGATGTTTGTATTCTCTATTAGAGATGCCTCACTTCTGTTTATTGTTCCTACAGTGTGGGCTTTGGAAAAAAAATAGTTTGGTTTGCATGGAAGGGTTTCTCTTTATTTGTGTCAATTAATTTAGTACTTGTAGAATAAATATAACATTAGAGAATTAAAGTTAGCTTAAATTTGGTTAAAGAAATTTGTTTTAAAGGCCCTAACTAGCAAGCAAAAGAAATGCCTTGAAAATATTGAGTTATAGGCCAGAAAGAATGAAGTAAGGAGGATGTCATGGTCAAAGAATAACTAATGTAATGAGGGGAAGTTTATAAGAAGACCTCTGACCAATACAAATGGTTTTAAATAACACAGAGAATCTGTCTTTAAAAGAGCCAACATGAACCTTCCCACCCACATATCAGTGTTATCTCAAAAATTAGGGCCTGTGGGAACCTAGGCGCAAAAGAAAAATGGTTGGTCAGCAAGAAGGAGGGGAAGAGATGGAGGAAAGGAAGTTGTAACTCTTATCTGGATTAAGACTTGAAATAAGGATGAACTATTTCAAATGGGTTTTTAACTGAAATCGGTAATTCATAATGACACTGCTTCTTTGTTAAAGGGTATATATTTAAAAAAAAAAAGTAAACTTTTAGAAGGTTCACTGCTATAATACCAGCCCGACCATGTTGGAGCTGACCAAGATGAGTCTAAGCACCACTGGGTTTAGCCCATTTGTAAGTATCTTGATCAGATGCTTATAAATGTTTTGTTACTGTTTGGCTGTAGCAAATTCCTTATTTAGGCTTTTTAGGTATGTTTAGAGCAATTGTATAAATAATGATGAGCCATACAATTTTGGAAAGCTGCCTAATTAATCTTTGTGCTTATTATTCCTTTGTACAAATGAATGAGTGTGAATAAGAGTGACAATGAAGCTTTAAAGAAGATATAGCTAGTTTGCATTATTTTTGTGATAGACAGTTTGCAGTGTGTGTGTGTGTGTGTGTGTGTATAAAATATGTATATATGAAATTAATTTATAATTGAGTTTCATTTCAGTTCATCTGTGGTTTTTGGGGCTGTTGCTGAAAAACAAAAAGGTATTGATTAAATATTTATACTCAAGCACCTGGCAACTTGGAACTGTGCATTTCTGCAAAAATTCTGCCAACTTTGAGACAGCTCAGGCTATAATAGTAATAATTAGTGGCAGGATGCAAGCAGGGGAGCCTTGGAGCAGCAGTGCAGCCTTGATGGGAATGGAAAATAAAGCCTGTCAATTTCTGCGGTTGGAAATTGGGGAAGAAGCTCATAATGGGAGCATAATGAGGGAAAATAGATTAGGGAACAGTGTCATGATATATCCATTTTCTGACATATAGTTGCAGTACTACAGGTGACTTTATTGTAAGATAATGCTCCATTTTCACTGATTAATTATCCTTTTATGATCTTTTGCCCTTTTATAGGTGCACATCTTCAAACTGATTGTCTCTTCCTGACTCAAGTGGTGTGTGCTAAATCCAGCCTTTTCCCCTGTCCTTTTCAAAGCTGCTCCCCAGTGTGACGCTTGTCATGTCAAATATAGGAACCTAGGTCCCAGTCCTCCTCCAGCTGAAGTCAGTGGGAGTTTTGTTTATATTGATGTTGATGGGAGCAGGTCCATGGGCTTAAAAATCATTGTTGATCACATTTTGTTGAGAAACAGCTGTACAATTAAAAAAAATGTTCAAATCTCCTTATTCCAACACGGGATAATATAAATCCTGGACACAGCATACAGCCCAATTAGACCGTGGTAGCCAGTGTTCTGATTTAGTATATCTTATATTACAGTGGTGCGCTTGGACTTCTGCTGACAGCAGAAAAATTATGTATTCCTCATATATTAATTGTCTGTTTCTCATTCATGTGCCTGCTTTCTTTCCTTCTTGTTCTTTACGTGCAGCATAGAGTTGGTTATGAATGACTGGTCGTAGGAAGTAACCACAATGTACTAAATTTCTAATTCTGTGGTCTCTCAGAATAGGAGATATAAGGTAAAGTAAAATGAGCCTGTGGATGTGTGTGTTTGCAAGCTGCTGTCATCTTGGACATGAAACACTTGTGAATTGTGAAAGATTAATAATTGACCGTAGTAGAACCTATCAAAATGGGATGTTTTCCGCATCTGTTATCTAATATTCAAAGTTGAAGTAAAGTTCATTGCAGGAATGTAGAAATCAATAGGGCTGTTGTTCTCTGTGTATGTCCCTTACAAATACCACCTCTGTATTAAGGAGCTCTATAGAAAGCATCAGCAGTAGTTGTTTTTGTCGCTAATGGATTACTGTGCTTAAGAAGCCATTTTGAGATCACTAGCATAAGAATACAGCAAACCTCAATACAGTTAAGTTAAAGGATCTCACAACTAACAACTTAAAAACCAAGTGGCTCCTTTACCATTGGTCC
This sequence comes from Mauremys reevesii, assembly GCF_016161935.1. Taxonomy (NCBI): domain Eukaryota; kingdom Metazoa; phylum Chordata; order Testudines; family Geoemydidae; genus Mauremys; species Mauremys reevesii. The sequence continues at coordinate 43,167,714 of NC_052625.1, forward strand.
CTCTGTTCTTCTGTGCTGTACTGTGTGGCACCTGCAACTCTGCCTCTAACTTATTGCTTTGTCTAGGTTCCCAATGGTACTGGTGGTGCCCAGATGCCAATGATCCTGCCTTAGTCCAGCATGTTTTCCTGCCCTTTGTGTAAAGAATGAATAAAATTCTGAGGACGACTTTGGCTTGTTCGGCTTGTTCGGTCTGTCAGGTTCTGGATCTGTAATGTTTTTGCTTTCAGCAATATGCTGTGTGCAGTTGGAGATAAAATGGTAATGTTGTTGGCTAGCGATGCTGACTGCTTTTTTTTTTTTTTTTAGTCCCTTATAAAGATCATGAAATAAGAGGTTTGAGGTGGGGGGGGGTGTTTAAATTTTGTAACGAGGCTGATTTTACATGGCATCTTTCCATTAGGAGAAAGTAATTTAAAGCCTTCAAGATACGGAAGGATATAAATGCCCAAGACCAGATAACAAACATCCTGATATGCTGGACCAAGGGCAGTACAGTAGGAAAAATCTGGGACTCCAATTACTGTCATACTTCCGTGAGATGTACTATGGACTGGTGAGATTTAGAAATCTACAAAATGGCTTTTATGCTTCCAAAGCCAGGCAGGCAAAACTAGATTCAGAGAATTATAGTCCTGTCATCTTTGCTTTTTGGGCTAGAAAGAGAGTCGGTTGTAAAGGAAACAAATGATTGGTAGTCAGAGACAAAAGTTAATTAACACAATTTAAAATGGATACTTCAGGGACTATATCCCTTCCCCAAAGTATCCATGATGTGTAAATAATCTGAGTAATGTGAATTTACCATATTAATGCATCTGAATTTGTAGGAGAATAGGTTTCTGAAACACTAACTTGGCCTGAAAGCCCAAGAATTCCTATTAGTTTATTTTGTATCAGTATCTAGATAGCAACATAGTGTTTGTGGACTGCGGTTATAGTGAATTGTGTACAGTAGGTGACAAATATATTTGTGTTACATTTTCACAAGATAATTAAGGAGAAAAACAGTTTAGATGGCTTGTTTGGGTCATATCTTGTTATTAAGCCCCATGGCATAGATAATGCACTAAGCGCATCTAGAAAAAACAAAATCTTAAATTAAGTAGATTGTAGCAAGAAGCTACTAATGGGCTGTCATATAGAGGCTGACCCTAAAGCCAATGGGATTTTTTTCTAAGTAAATCCGGATTAGGCTGAGATAATCCCTGACTGTTCCTTCTTCATGCAGAAAGTGGAAGTGGTCAGATGTCTATAATAATAATAATAATTAATATAATACTTAGCCGTTATATAGAGCTCTATATTCTTAGATCTCAAAACACTTTAGAAAAGGAGGCCAGTATCATTTCTCCCACTTTACAGATGGAGAAACTGAGGCACAGAAAGGGAAAGTAACTTTTCCCAGGTCATCCAGCAGGCCAGTGGAAGAGCCAGGATGAGAACCCAGGTTCTCCTGAGTCCCAGCCCAGAGCTGTATCTGCTTGACCACACTGCTTTCCCTATACTCTACCCCTTTCCTGAAATCCTGTGGGGCTGGGAAGTGGTAGGCAGCAGATGGGTTTGGGCCTGGAGTGGTCAGGTCATAATGGGCCTACGTTACCCATTCCCCAGACCTGTGTTGTTTCCCAGGAATGGGAATACAGCCTGAAGTGGAGTGAATAGTCTCTTTTGCTGAGCCAGCCCTTTTGAAGGAAGGTCTTGTGGGCAGCAGAAGCCAGAAGGGGGTCACCAGTAGAGCTGTGCCCTTGGGAAGTGGGTGTGGAGAGGCCAGGAGCACCAGAGCAAGGCAAAGTTTTCTGACATGTGAAGGGTTTGGAGTGGAACTGCAACTAATTCCAGAGTAGTAAATCCTGTCCCTCCACCAGATGATTTGAGAGACACTTTGCGTGGAAAACCTTCTCTTCTCATCCCCATTCTCACAGGTTTTCCCATGAGAGGAAGGAGAGGTTGACCATAAGAGGTTTACTCCTATTATGTACACAAAGGCTGTAGAAGCTGTAATAAGAGTGTTTACACATGATACTGGGCTTGATTCCCTGTGGCCTTGTGTAGATGAGCTCTTCGTTGCTCGCGGTACAAATTCGCGGGAGACCACTCTTTCCACACACCAGTGCCCTTTTATTTCCCAGTATTTTCCCACCACCACATATATACAGCTATATACAATTCAATACCAGTCAGGTAGCCCCTTAGGGAACAGCTTGCTCTTACAGCAGTTGGGAGAAACAGGTCCTTGCTCCTCACTTTCCTGTTCCCCCTTCCTGCTAGCTTTATAGGCCTTCCTCTCACCAGGCTCACAGGTGATTGCTCTCAGGCTCCTTTAATGAGCCACACCCTGCCAGCTCCAGCCAGCCCCCCTTGATGGGAGCTATGCTAGCAGGTTCTGAGCTAACGGGCTGGTTCAGTGCCTCTTAAGCCAGCACCCTGTTACACCTTGTACCTGATCTAGTTATCGACATATGTCCCAAGTGGGTATAAAATGCTATCATTCTGATCGGGAAGCATTTTGCACCCAGGTGTAAATGATTACACACGGTACAGAGCAGTGGAGAATCAGGCCCTCTCACTTTAGGAGAATAATCAGATGACTTGGAGGATGTACATAGTATTTGGAATACATTTTGACAGTTTAGCAGATTGAGTTTCTAAGTGGCAGATGGCATTAAAATGTCAAAGTATTAAAATATGCATGTCCGTAACAGGACTGAAAATGCTAAAAGTAATTACTCCATAGAAAAGCATTGTTTATATGAAACCCGTTCTGAGAGGGTTTTAAGGACAGTTGTTACTATTATTGTCTTACGTATAGTAGTAGATACAGAATAGAAGCACAATTTCAAGGATTGGTATCTAAATATTATGGTGTCAGCTTTGTGCTAGCAGTTTTCACTCTTCTTTTGATTTAACAATCCAAATAATTGTATATTTGGAAAATGAAGCATTTACTAGATGGAGAAACACGTGTTTGTCTCCTAAAAAACAAACAAATGCCAGATGAGTCTTGTGTTATGCACACTCCTTATACCTTTGGTTCATTTTTAAAAATTGCTGCCTGGACTGCTGTTAGAAATGTAACTCCCTACGTGCTACATTAGCTCATATGTTTTCAGAGTGTCCCCTATGTAAAGAATTTCTGGTGTGAGGTGGGTCAAAGGACCAATTTGATATGGGATGCTAAATTGAAGCCCTCCTCCTTAAATTTCATTCTTGGATAGATTTGTGATACTAGGAGGTTACCTGGTGACAAGGTGATATGTGGTTCCAATGTACAGCTTTGGTTGCTGAAAAATTAATCAGTTTTGCAAAAATGCAAAACTCAATCCCTGCCAGATATTGATGCCTGGCTCTGTGATATGGCTGACCTCGCAGCAAATGAACAACTGGCATTCTGCAGAAAGGGAATGCCCAAATTCAAAGCAATTTATGTGCTTACTGAATATTGTACTAATGGATAGCTGTCCATGAAGGTAATAAAGCACCCAGTTGTGTTTTTTTTAATAACTAAATTCTTAGACTGTGTTGTCTATTGAGTGAACATCTCATGCTTTAGCTATTTACTTTTAAATATCCTTTTCTTCCTCTGCACAACACACTCTTAAAGTAGTGCCACATTGAATATTGACTCATAAAAGGGAGCAATGTTAAGAGTCTAGATTTGAACCACAAAGGCAAGAAGAGTTAAAGCTGTTACTCCATCCTTAGCACAATCCATTTTACCTAAGTATTGTGGCCATACCACTGCATTGCTTTAACAGACAAAACCGCACTGACTTTTTTGTGAGTTTAGGGTGAACAAAGAACTCCAGCTTTGTACTATGTGAAAACTTAAACATCAAGTAATGTAACCCAGTTGTTCTCATTTAGTCAGAACCACTCAAGGGTGCTATTCATGTTTCACTGGATGGTTCAAGAAATATGTTCAATGGAACACCCGAGCCTGATGTACCCTCTGATCCATACAGTTGTCCCTTTCAGACCAGGCATGAGGAACGTTGGTGGGACAATGTGGAGAAACTTGTATTATTGCTGTCTTGTTTTGTAGAATGACGATGTTGGTTTCCAGTGTTATCAATCTGCCGTCTTTCACAAGCACTAAATGAACTGTAACATTTGAAATGTTAAAAACAAAACAAAAAAAACCTTTTAGTTACTGAAGGCTAAGACTACACAGATATAGGTCCCAGTCCTGCAATCTGACCCTTAATCCTGGGTGGAGTTGCATTGACATCACCATTAACACCTGTTTCTCTCAGTATGTTAGAATGCTGGACTGGGGCCATGAAAAACACAGTACTATGAACAGACCAGGATTTAAGTCTCTTCATCAGCTCTTGGTTTAATAAGGAAATCCAAAAAGAGTGTTGTTGAGAAGTAGTTACTGAGAAGTTTTCTGAATGAGGAGATTAAAAATACCAAAGGATCAGTAAACATATTTAATAAGTCTTTTACGGCTATTTATTGTATAGACCCATCTTTTTTTTAGTTTCTTAGTGATCTGGAGAGTGATTATAGATTGGATTTAATGTAGTCCTCTGTCTAATGACACAGTATATTAATGTAGCTGTTATATTTGATCTATTTTGCCTATTTGTGGCTTCTAGATTTTGAAGTGTCTGATTTTTTTCCCTCTAATAAAAATGTCTAGATGTTTTCCTAAACAATATGTTACAAGGAGGAGGATGCTGTGATTTCCACTAGGTCCTGGGAGTGGCGGCCCCGCATTCTGATTCTTTTGCTTCTTTTCCCGGGAGAGCCCTGCGGTTCCGTGGATACCAATTTATATCTGTGGATATCCGCAGCTGCAGATATAAATTTGTATCTGTAGCTGCAGATATCTGCAGATATAAATTTGTATCTGCACAGGGCTCTACACTTGAGTGCCTCTGCTTGGAGGGTGTGGGAGGCAGCTGCCTTCTTTCATTCCCCTCTGGTTACTTTTGCACAGAAGCAAAGTGGTTCTTTGTATGTCTGAGTTTCTTCTTAACGGTCCAGTGACCCTTTAATTTAAACAAGGACATTGTCCTGCTTGGTTTCTGCCTGTGTCCTTAGGGTGTGCAGGACGAAGGGAGTCTTCTGAAGATTTGCCTGGCTTTTATTTGAAGAAGTTAGGAAAGAAAGTGTCTCCCTATATTCTAGTCAAATGGACTGGATGCTTCTTTAGGAAGCTTACAGGGCAGCAAGGATAACCCCCTGTCTTAGAAACAAAGCTTACTCCTCCTACGTGATATAAGGAAGGGTGAAGAATCCGTGCAAAAGATTTGTAAAGCAGCTACCTGCCACTCCCTCTGCACTATCCCTAAGCACTACAGGTTGAATGTTCAGATGCAGTCTTATGTACCGAGTGCTTGGGGATAGAACTCTCTCTTCCACCAGGAGTGCCCCTGCCCAGGCTCTCTACTTCCTGTATCCCTGGGCAAGAAGAATGCTGCACTCTGGCTACGTTTTGGACCATCTGCAGCTGCACAGGGGCCCCAGAATTTACCCCGAAATCACCCTTTTCCATGACTGATTACACACTCACAAATGAGACTCATAAGGCAAGCCCAAACAAAGCAAAGATGTTATATGAAGGAGATGCATTCCTTAATTCACTAGGGAATATGGGATCAAAACATAAAGTCACTGATGTAATGACACTCATCTGTCACACACTACTATTCATGATTGGTGTATGTTGTTCACTCTGTGTTTCTCCTATATCCCTTTAGTTGATTTCTCTTTATTTGGTTTGGAAATTCTAAGGGACTGAGAGAGTTCTTCTGTCATTGCTCTGTTTAAGTTTATTTAAAGGCGGCCATCTGGCCAAGTCGGTACACAGGCTGTCTTAAAGTGCTTTATGTGTCATGTAGTCTTTGTACTTCACAGTATTCCTGTTTGCAGTAGGTAATAATGGACACAGTAGATTTTTTTACGATTCTTAAACTTTGGGGCCTTCTAATATTTGCATTTCACAAAGACATGTAAGTATAACAGCAATATCAAGAAAGGCGACTTTCAGTGAGCATCATTTGACAACAAAGGAGTGAGTTTAAAACATTGGCAGTGTCAAATATACAAAAACTTTGTCTATACTGCAATTGCAGTAAATTCTTTTGATTTTTGGCACTCTGGCACATTTTTATTCCCAGCTGCTATTTTTTTAAAGCTGTTAAATTATATCAAGGCTGAGTGAACTGCACTTGAATGGCCAATGCAGACAGGATACTTCTTATAGTTCTTTCAGTTGTTCTGGAGATGACTTATCCCTGCTGTGGTTGTGTTGTGACTGGAACAAGGCCATTAGCTGATGCAAGTGCAATTGGCCTTGTGTCACCACATGAATCTTTGCTGCTGAGGCAACATTTCAACAGACTGTTGGTGCACTCCATGTGTGTCATCTGGGATATCTTTTAAATTCTCATCATTACTTTTGGCATACAAGTATTTTTTGGGTTGCCTCGGAGCATAGGAACCAGAGCACTAATTTAATTTTTCTTCCGGAGGATGCCATCTTTCTTTCTGTCTATCTCTGTGTGTCTTTCTTTCTTCAAATGGTGAGAGAGTCAGAGTTTCGGGGGGATCAAGATTTACATAGGAGTTTCACAGCTTTTGAGCCATTTGTTGGTAGCAATTATTTCTCCTTTTCCCTTTATCCTATTGGCAGCAGAAGAAAATTTACAATGGCAAGTTGCCCCATCCGCATACCCAGGGGCAGCTCCAGACCCCAGCATGCCAAGCGCGTGCTTGGGGTAGCATGCCGCGGAGGGCGCTCTGCTGGTCACCGGGAGGGCGGCAGGCGGCTCCGGTGGACCCTCCACAGGCACGCCTGCGGGAGGTCCAGCGGAGCCGCGGGACCAGCGACCGGCAGAGCGCCTCCCGCAGCATGCCGCCCTGCTTGGGGCGGCGAAATGTCTAGAGCCGCCCCTGCGCATACCTATGTAGTAGTACTTTCATGTTGTGCCATTTGAAGTTGACCAGGAATGTGGCTATGTATTACAATCCTGCTCATGTTCAGACTGCTTTTCAGCACTGTGTATGCCACAGTACAAATAATACATAATCATGTGTAAAGCACTGCTGTGTGGGAGCACTGGTGGGGTGGTCTTGCTTCCTCCTTGACTCTTTCTTTCCACAGGAGGAGCCCTAAAGATAAAAAGAGAGGAACTCTTGTTAAAGATTGGTAAAAAGCAATCTTTCAAAGATTCCAAGCAGTTAATTGGATCTAATACTAACTGCTGACAGGTTTGCAATTTTGCTGTCAGGTTACAAATCAAATACTACTTCTGGTATTTCACACCAAAATCCCAAGAGTGTATCTTGCCTTGTATCAGATCCCAATTTCCTCCACTTTACCTCACTGCCTTAAGTGAAATATTCAGGAGGTTTCTCAATCCAAAGTGAGAGTCATGTCAGAGGCTACAAATGAAGCCCCAGTGAAGCAATTTCAGTGAGGCTTCTATGTGGGCATAGCCCGAAAATCAAAAACCCTGGGACTGTCACACAGTCACATTGTACCCTACTTCTAGACATTGCAGAAGAGCCAGATGGTACGAAGGATGAGCTGTCTCGCATAGGGATAAGATGTAAAAATGTGTGGGCTTATTACTTCATTCCTATCACCAGCAGCAGGGCTAAGAATCTGTAACTGTAATGGCCAGATAGCAAAGTGGTATGTAAGTGTTTCCCAGAATTTAATTTGTAGAGAGTAAAAACTGCATATGACTGACTTTTTGTGCTTTAAACTGTAGATCAAAATGTTTAAGTACAAAACAGGAGTATAAATTTGTCCTACCAGAAGATTTTCATAAATTTTGCATTTAGAGTTGGATTTGTTGTGAAACTTACTATGATGGGATCCCCATGGGGTGCAATCTGGGACTATGGGATCGCTGTGCCTCCTTAACTCTCTCCAGTCAGGGCTGTCTCTCACAATGCTTTGCTAGTGACAAGCAGCAAGCCCCTCCAGGCTCTGTGATCACTCAGCACAACAGAATTTGGAGACTCAAACCCAGCAATATTGCTTGAATGCTCCCAGAGCCACTCATGAATCACACAGAGAAAGGCACCAGAGACAAATACCCCCAGCTCCCAGCACCGTGCCTCAGGAATATACCGTCTAGCACTGCCTAAGATGAGCGGTGCAAATTTATTAATTGGTTCACCACTTCATCAATGGAAAGTGGATATACACCAGCCTTTGCAAAACCTGAGCAGATATGCCACCCACTTCATACAAACTCACTGGTAAAGATAAACAGTAAAACAGATTTATTGACTACAGAAGATAGATTTTAAGTGATATTAAGTGATAGGTGAAAAGTCAGAGTTAGTTACCAAAAGAAATAAAATATAAGCATGCAGTCTAAACTCTCAACCCTATTAGACTGGGCCACAACTAGATTAAGCAGTTTTTCTCACCCCACTGGATATTGCATTCCTTAATATATAGATTTGTCCCTTAAACCTGGGCCAATCTCCTCCATTGGAGTCTTGTTGTCGTCGCAGTTGTTTGCAGCATAGGTGGGGGCAGGAGAAAGGCCCAGCATGTGTCCACTGTCTGTTTTATAACCTCAGTCCCATGTGCATGAGGAGCACAAGGCCAGGCATGTCTGGGGGCATTGCTGAGTCTCCAGGCAGGGTTTGAGCAATTCCCCTGGTGTGGCCTCATGCAGGTGAGTCAATGAATTGTAGCTCCCTTGCTGGACAATGGTTGTTGATGGATTTTTTGAAACCCCACCCAGGTGTTGGTTACTTTCCTTGCTCTTGCCTCTGGGGAGCTAATATCTGGCTGATTCCCCAATTTACAGCATGTATAAGTGACAACTATACAACACAAGTCTCATAACTTCATATGCATTAATGATATACATATATGGATAGAGAAATGACTTTCAGCAGATCAAAACCTTTCCCCTGATACCTTACAAGGCACATTTTATATGTAAGATCACGATTATATAAAAATGAGGAATATGGGGGTTACAGGATGCTCCCCAAGGTATAGAATGCCACACTTACCATGATCTGATTTTGCACTGCATGGCTATTTTCAGCATAAAGATTTTGATTACTTAATTACTTAATAATTGCTGATGACATAATTAAAAAATGCTTATCACAATCCTAACTCATGCCTTTTTAAAATGTCCATGCCATATAAGAACTGATTTTTGCGTTATCCAAACTTCACGAGATCCAGCATTTACTCTGCCTGCCTTTTCTTTGCCCTGGATAAATAATCTTGAAAGAACTGTGCATGAGATTCTTGGTCCTGTTCACAGTGGCTTTGTGGAAAGTGCCCTAAAGAGTCAGCTGGCATAGGGGATTCTTGTCTCTTTTATTACATATACTAAAGGTTGCAAGTGGGGCTGTCAATTAATGGCAGTTAACTCACGTGAGTAACTCAAATAATTAATCATGATTAATCACATTTTAATCGCACTGTTAAACAATAGGGTACCAATTGAAATATATTAAATATTTTAGATGTTTTCCTACTTTTTCAAATATATTGATTTCAATTACATCACAGAATACAAAGTGTACAGTGGTCACTTTATATTATTATTTTTATTAGAAATATTTGCACTGTAAAAATGGTAAACAAAAGAAATAGTTTTCAATTCACCTCATGCAGGTATTGTAGAGCAGTCTCTTTATCATGAAAGTGCAACTTACAAATGTAGATTTTTTTGTTACATAACTGCACTCAAAAACAAACCAATGTCAAACTTTAGAGCCTACAAGTCCACTCAGTCCTACTTCTTGTTCAGCTAATCACTCAGACAAATATATTTGTTTACATTTATGGGAGATAATGCTGTCTGCTTCTTATTTACAATGTCACCAGAAAGTGAGAACAGGCATTCATGTGTCACTTTTGTAGCCGACATTGCAAGGTATTTAGCATATCTGGCATGTGAACATTTGTATGCCCCTTCATGCTTTGGTCACCATTCCAGAAGACATGGTTCCATGCTGGTGACGGTCGTTAAAAAATGTGTTTATTAAATTTGACTGAACTCCTTGGGGGAGAATTGTATGTCTCCTGCTCTGTGTTTTACCCACATGCTGCCATATATTTCATGTTATAGCAGTCTCGGATGATGACCCAGCACATGTTGTGCATTTTAAGAACACTTCCACTGCAGATTTGACAAATCACAAAGAAGGTATCAACGTAAGATTTCTAAAGATAGATACATCCCTCGACCCAAGGTTTAAGAATCTGAAGTCTTAAAAGAGCAACACTTCAGTGCTGAAACTACAGAACTTGAACCATCAGAAAAGTAAATCAACCTTCTGCTGGTTGACATTGGCATTTGACTCAGATGATGAAAATGAAAATGTGTTGGTCCCATGTGAACACCTGTTCTCACTTTCAGGTGATGCTGTAAACAAGAAGTGGGCAACGTTATCTCCCGTAAATGTAAACTAACTTGTTTGTTTGAGCAATTGGCTGACCAAGAAGTAGGACTGAGTGGATTTGTAGGCTCTAAAGTTTTACATTGTTTTATTTGTGAGTGCAGTTATTTTTTGTACATAATCCTACAATTCTACAATTGTACATAATTCTACAATTGTAAGTTCAACTTTCATGATAAGGAGATTGCACGACAGTACTTGTATTGTTTCTTTTTTACAGTGCAAATATTTGTAATAAATATAAAGCGAGCACTATATACTTTGTATTCTGTGTTGTAAGAGAAATCAATATATTTAAATAAATGGTATTCTATTATTGTTTCGCAGCATGATTAATCGTTATCAATCTTTTTAATGTGCAATTAATTGCAATTAATGTTCTTAATCACTTGACAGCCCTAGTTGCAAGATCTTTATAGCATATTTATCTTAAAGGTTCTAAAGTATATTTAAACACCTCAAAGTTGAGAAGTTTGCATGATGGTTCAATATAATGTAGGTTTCTCCTTATTTTTCTGAGGCTTTTCTAAGTATTTTCATTGAGATACAGAACTGAAGGAGAATAAGCACTTCCCGTAAATCAAGCTACTTATTAAATGCTTAAATCTGTATTTAGTTGCCCAACTTTAGGCATTGCATATTGAGTAGTTTGGCCTGTGTTTTCACTTGCCTATATATTATATATATAGTTTATATATTTATATAAACAAACTAACATGGAAAATTCCAAAACCAAAAAACTTTTCTGGGAAAAAATAGGTCACTTTTCTTTAGGTATCTCTCCATAATGTTTTATGTCTGAATCATAACCTTGTGATGCAACATGATAATACAATATTGCATTGCTGATTATGATATTTAAAAAAATATATACATTTTATGTGCAAACATGTATACTGTAATGCAACAATTTTTATAAATATTTTAAATATTTTAAATAATTCCCTTAGAAGGGAAAAATCAAATGCACAACTACAAAATAGGGAATAACTGTTTAGGGAGTAGTACTGCTGAAAAGAATTTGAGGGTTACTGTGGATCACAAACTGAATATGAGTTGTCAGTGTGATGCAGCTGTAAAAAAAGCTAATGTGATTCTGGGATTTATGAACAGGAATGTTGAATGTAAATCTCTGGAGGTAATTGTCCCGCTCCACTTGGCACTGGTGAGACCTCAGCTGGAGAACTGTGTCCAATTCTTGGCACCACTGTTTAGGAATGATGTAGAGAAATTAGAAAGAGTCCAGAGGAAAGCAACAAAAATGATAAAAGGTTTAGATAACCTGACCTGTGAGGAAAGGTTGAAAAAACTGGGCATGTTTAGTTGTGAGAAAAGAAGACTGAGGGGCAACATAAGTCTTCCAGTATGTTAAGGGCTGTTATAAAGAGGACAATGATGAATTTAAACTATGTCCACTGGACATAGGACAAGAAGTAATGGGCTTAATCTGCAGCAAGAGAGCTTTAGGTTAGACATTAGGAAACTTTCTAACTGTAAGGATAGTTAAGCTCTGGACTAGGCTTAGAAGGGAGGTTGTGGAGTCCCATATTAGAAGCTTTTAAAAACATGTTGGACAAACACCTGTCAGGGATAGTCTAGGTTTATTTGGTCCTGCCATGGCGCAGGGGGTTTGACTTGATGACTTCTTGAGATCCCTTCCAGTCCTACAATTCTGTGATTCTAAATGACAATATGCCTGCATATAGCTTTAAATGCATAGTAGCTCCGAAAAGAGCATACCATCCAAGTTTCAAACACATGCTGCATTTCCTATGCCTGTATAAGCAATTATTGAACATACGCCACATTTTAGAACTTTATGAACAAGACATAAACATTTACTTATTTCAGCTTATAGTTGTGTGATATTTTACAAAATGCCCAAATCCATAATATTTTTACTTTCTGCCTTATTCTTTACTGTATTGGAAAGTAGTGAATTGTAAACATCCAAACCTTTTAATCTTACATCTCATTACTGGGAATCCAAAGAATTTTGAATACTCACAATGTTGTCTTTGTTTATTGCTTATTTTCTTGAAGATGACCAATAATTCAAGTTAATTACAGTGCCCATTCTATGTCAATCAACAGTACACTCAGCATTATACATGATGTTTCATCTTCAGCTCTGAAACTCCAGCTGATTATTACCTTGTAGGAGACAATAGTTAGCAAGAATTGAGACAGTGTGTTTGATTGATGTATGTACTGTATTGTGACTAGCTTGGAAGTGTTTGTCACATCCCTGTACTTTTACTGGATTTTCCAGGATGCTCTGTGGGAAGTGTTGATGGCTCTTGATGAATATGTTGCCACCTCACTAAAAATGTTCCTGACTATACTGAGCTATATATATTTGGCCCCATATGGTTTTCATTGCCTGTTTGTTATTAATAAATGTAATTTTTTTGGTTAATGCTAGTGATATCCTCAGTAGGTTGTTTCACAAGCTCATCACCATCTTGAGGAAAATGTTACAACTGCATTTACAAATAACTAATTGTTAATGATTAGTTACACCACTGGAAGGGTAACCTTGTGGGTATTTGTCCCTCATCCTTCCAGTGAAGGCAACAGGAAAGAATTAAATTAATTGTTTGCAGTCTCCCTATTTTCTTTGATATCCCCCTGACTTAAGTTGTTCTAGTAGACCCAGGGACTCGCATGCAGACTTCCCATGGAAAGAATACGTTTCACATTTATTGATAGTATACCAGGTATATTTAATGTATTTCACATGTGTATGGACTATGATCTAAGAAGGGGGACTATAATCTTTTATAAGTGAGATCATGTACTGACTCATATAAATCCAATATGTGAAATATGTGTAGGATTGCATGTGTTTGCAAACTGGATAGTTGAACAACTTCTGTTATATGTAGGGCTTGTTTTTTTTACCTTGCTCATTACTTGGTGTTTGTACCCAAATCTGGTGTATTTGTGGTCACAGTGAAAACAGCTGGTCACAATGTGGATCTCCCTGGTATTTATTTGTTACTTTTATAAGTGCTTTATTATTTCAGAAATGTTATTGTCTGTTATGGATTATTTCTGGATTGGAAGGATGATCTTGTGGCTAATACACAAGGCTGAGGTCTCTGTTCTATTCCTGGCTCTGCCATAAACTTCCTGTGTTACCCTGGACCAATCAGTGTCTGAGTATCTCTCCCTATTTGTAAAATAGGGATAATTCTTACCTTTCTCACAGGGATGTTATGAGGATTAAGTCATTAATATTTTTCATGCCTATGCTGAGGCTATATTACATGCCAAGAGAACATGCCTATTAGTCTTCATTGAAACTGCCAAGTCTCATCCTAAAGAATTATCCAGAATGGTAAATGGCTTCATTGATGCTGAGTACCTACAGCCTCCAGATCAACCCCAAGTGGTATGAAGAGCTATCATCCTACTTCACTGAAAATGTCATTTGAGAAGGCTTTTCCACCCGTATGGTTCCTTTTCACCTGGACCAGTCAACCAACACCTGCCTGCCTTCCTGGAGTTCAGGATATTCCCTCTTCAAGACGTATGAGCCACCATATAGGAATTTCAACCCAAGACCTGTGAATCTGAGCCAACATATGCCCTTCTTGGCTTGTGAAAGAGAGTCATTAGCAATTGGTACCACTAATGATCAAAATAGCCATGCCTCATTCGAGAAAGGAATCTTCCTTCTGTCCTTCAAACACACAGTAGTCCAGCCAACACTGAGGAACCCACCCTGGATACATCAGTCCTAGTGTCAATATCAAACTTCCCATTTCTGAGCAAGCTCATAGAAAAGCTAGCCAAAGGCCAACTAGAGGCTCATCTAATTGAAGGTAATATTCTAAACCCAGTAGAATCAGGATCCAGGCTGGTACAGGAGACAGAAACAACTTCAGTAGCACTGATGGACGAGCTAATGCTGCCAGTAGATGTTGGACAGCTATCCATTATCATACTCCTGTATCTCTCTGCAACATTGAATTCTGACGACTATCAGATACTGCTGTCCTGTCTGAGAAAGGTGGGAGACATCCAGCGGGATGTGTTAAAATGGTTTGAAATCCTACAGGAGAGACACCCAATGAGCAGTGAAGGGAAACTGCACCTCTGCCACTAGAGCCTCTTGAGGAGAGGATGAGGGAGAGAGCAAATCACATGTGACAGATGTTAGTCATATTGCTTAATGATTGGTACCAGAACCTGTATAGAATGGAACATACTTTGAGAGCATTAAATGGTTTGCATTACAGAAGTGCAAGTCACGTTTGGAGATCGTAACATTCTTGGTATATACAGAAATTAAACAAACCAATATATTTTAAAGTGGTGTTCAACTTCAAATATACAAAATTATTGTCCATGGCAAGATAGGCAGAAATTTTGCTAATGCAAATTCTGTTCTTTGGAGCCATGACAAAACTAATTGCTTCTTTTGTTTGTCTCATTAGCTGCCTTGTTAGGATGCATTTGTGTATACAGTCAGAGAATAGACAGGAAGCTTTATTGAACCCTAGTGAGAGAATGTGGACCAGCTGAACTTCATTAGATCATAGTTGAATATCTTTTTCTTACACATTGGCATTAATATCAAAATGTATTATTTTTTTAAAAAATATCTCATGGGTTAATCCCAGATGGCCCTCTCCCTAAAAGGAGAGAATTTCTCTTATTAAAAAGTCATGGGAATTATTTTCAAGAATCAGTATTTGTTATCAGAGGAGTCAGCACATAGCTGGTAATTAAGTAATCTGAAGTGTCTAGACATTAAAGTACTGCCACCCGTTTCACCCCTCCTTGTTCATTCCCACCCATAAACAGTTGAGTACACACACATTAGTAGCAATAATAGCAATACTTAGTAATTATACTGCTTTATAACTTCAAATTGCTGAACAAACTTAATTAATCCTGCCTTGCCTCTGTTAGTGCATCTTCACTGACTTAGAACACATTGTTTTGGCATGCATGGCTTCAGCTTCGCGTAGACAATGAATTTTTATCTAACAAACACAATATTTATTTTCTCTAGTACAAGAGCAGTGGTTAAAATTTACATTCAGCTGGTCACTTGCACTTGAATAATTATGGTATAATTTGAAAACAGTTACTAGGAGGGGGAGACAACCATTTCAGTTCAATCATGAGTGTTAATATACATCTAATCTGTCTCTCTGTGGACCCATTTCATCCTTGCCCCTGTTCTTGCAGATTTGGTCTTGTGCTTTAGTTGTGGGGGAACAGAAAAGTGTTAAATGATAAAAAAGGCCTTTCTCCTTTTCTCCTGTGTTTCTTTCCTTTCCTTTTTCTCCTTTCATTTGATTCTTATCTGTTACTCTTTTTTAACTTCATTTTCTTTCTGGATTGGAAACATTGGAGTGAGGCAGAGCAGTGGGGACTATGCTGAGTCCCAGGCTTAAAAACTGCATCTCCTGCCCTAGATCCTTCTCTGTCAGTGACGAACACCAATGATACCTCTATTGTCTGGGTGGGACACATATTTCAGTGATGTGAAGCATTTGTCACTCGTTTCCACCAAGAACTTGCGAAGCCCATGAGCTTCACCTTAGACAACAATGGAGAAGGCCATGAGACCTCTCTCTGATCCAGGCCTGACCCTAACCCTCACCAAATGAGCAGCGCCCCTCCGAGCACATGCATAGGAGCAGAGCCTTTGGTTTTTAAGCCTAAGGGTTTCCTCCAGGGCTTCCCATAAGAGCAAGGAACACTCTCAAGGGTGCAAGGACAGATCCCCATCAAGGACTATCCAGAAGAGATGCGCTCCTTCCCCGATCCCATCAAGGTCGGGTGAGCCCTTATGCACTGACCCTAAGGAACTGGTTCAGTAAAAAATAACCAGACTGGATGGTAAAGTGCACAGGAAGAAGGATCTATCGGTGATTCCTGTACTGAATGATAGGGACCATCATCTGCTGGTCCCATCCATGAGTTCAGCTCCGGACTCTGTGGTATCAACTCTTCCAACCAAATAAAACACCACAACAAAAGATGCTCTGGTTCCCTCGGTGCTGACCAGCTAAACCCCCAGCACACTGGGATGCACAGAGACCTACCCGTAGTCTCCTCTCTTCTCTGCCCTGGCCATCTTAAGGGACATTACTACACTGGCAGATGATGCTACTTTGATGTCCCAGGAACCATCTCACTTACAATCATCCGGCAAGATTGCCCTGATATTGATGGCTCTGCCATTCCAAAAGAAGCATTTTTCAGACTCAGATGAATCTGATGAACTGGTGCCTCCTTCATCCGCCTGGGGAGAGCCAAGCCCAGACAAACAAGCCACAACTTACAGTCAGTATCCTTATGGGCATGACCTCCATTGGAACCAATGCTTCCCCATCCTGTGGGATCCCTCTCAAATGGTTGCCCCCTCTTTTTGGCCTTATTGGGGGCTGTGGGATCCTTACGCCAGATGTCTGGGACCCACTCAGGAGTCTTTCCACTCTTCTTTTCTCCCATGTGTCCACAACCTATTCCATCTGTATATGATGAAGAGGAGGAGGATGTTAAACTGGAACCGCAGGTACCAACAGTTCTGACAGGAATCTCCTCCTCTTCCCCTGAAAAGGCAGTCCTCCTTCCCTTTCCGTACCAGCTGACAATAAGCAGTAGCAGGACTTATTACGAAGAGTGGCTAATGATCTCCAGATATCTCTTGAAAAAATCCAAGATCCACACCAACTATTGAACATTCTGCAGCCTCAGGGCCCCTGTAAGGTAGCCCTCACAGGCCATATTGGAATTGGCGAGATTGGTCTGTCACACCCCCGCATCCTGCGCCCACACCTAAGAGGGCTGGGAAGAAAGGTCTTCTCCTCTATGGGCTTGCAATTCAGCATGGCTAATTACCAGGCCCTGTTAGCCAGGTATGACTTTAATAACTACTCTAGGCTGACAGTCTTTCAGGACAAACTTCCCTCTGTGGACAGAGTACAGTTCCTCTTCCTTTTAGAGGAGGTCAGGTTGGTGGTGAAAACTGCCCTTTAGGGTGCAGTTGATGCAGCAGATACAGCATCCAGAAGCTTGGCCACTGGTATTGTCACGAGGGGGGATTCATGGTTGCAATCCTCAGGATTCCCTAGAGAGGTGCAAAATATTAGTCAAGATCTTCCCTGGGATGAGTCCAACTTCTTTAACGAGAAGATTGATGATTCTCTCCACTCATTGAAAGATTCAAAGTGTACCCTTCTCTGCCTGGGGATCTATACATCAGCCCCAAGGAGGAAGCACCAAAGGCAAACCTATAAGCCAAGACTGCTGCTGCCTTCTTATGCATACTACTGCCGAACCTCCCCACAAGTGAGAGAAGACACAGAGGGCCCACTTTTTGGTCCCTTGTACCACCATGAGTGTGACCCATTCCCAGACCACTGCTAGGAGCCACTTTTGATGTTTTAATTGAGACCCGCTTGCCATCTCTGACACCAGCCCCTTCTTCTGTCACCTTTGGAGGCAGTCTCACTCTGTTCATCTGCAACGGGGAGCTAATCATGACGGGCAATTGGGTCTTGTCCATCAGGGATGCTCCATAGAGTTCCTTTCACTTCCTGATCCCCCTTCTGGGACCACTCTCACAAGGTGATTCTTCATCAGTAAGGCTAAAATCTAGTCATGGGTATTTTTAGTAAAAGTCATGGACAGGTCAAGGACAGTTAGTCATGAGTATTTTTGTTTAATCTTGGGTGCTCTGGAGGGGGGTACTCTGGCAGCGCTGCAGGTGCTTTGGGACAGGGAGTGGCCCAGCGGGGCCGCTGGTGCTTGGGGGTGGCACGCAGCCCGGAATGGCCGCTGGTGCTTTGGGGGTGGGGGGAGTGGGGTGGGAGAGGCATGGTGGCCCGAGACTGCCCCAGCAGCAGCCAGAATCCATGTCTTCCATGATCTCTGTGACAGACTCGCAGCCTTATTCATCAGGAATCAGAATCTCTGTTGGACAGAAGGGCAATAGATCACATTTTGCCTCAGTATCGAGGAAGAGGGTTCTATTCTCCGTATTTCCTAGGTCCCAAAAAAGAACAGTGGGTGGAGACCCATTCTGGATCTTAGACAACTCAACATCTTAATTCAGAAGGCAGAATTCATTAGGTTAAGCAACTCCTGGGGCTGGCATCCATACAGCAGTTCAAATGGAGAGAACTTGGTGGAGGATTGCCATGCCTCCTGGATGGCAAGCAGTAGTGCTAGGATTAGTTGGTCCCACTGGCGCAGGTCCTTAGGAGGGGAAGTTGTGGAGCATATCTTTGAGAGTCCGGTTAAACTGCCTGACTAGCCTGTTTGTGTGGGGTTGGTAGACCGATGTCTGCAGCCTTTTGATCCCTAGGAGGCTGCAGACCTAGTGAAGATGCTGACACGTGAAGTTTGTTCCCTGGTCTGTAAGACTCTCCCCCAGGCAGGCACACCTGAGCGAAGATCTTCAAGAGCTCTGCCTGCCGATGTCCGCCCACAGCAGGATCATAGGGAGGACCCCACGCTGAGTTGTGCCTACGAACCACTGGCGTATATCGATGAGGCAGCCACAGGTCCCTAGTGAGCCGCCCAGTGGCCATGATTTCAGTTGATGAGGGAGTGCCTCTACTGAGATCCTCAGACCAAAGAATCCTGCTCCCAACTGGTCGAGTTCCAGTATCACCAGAAAGTGGTACTGAAAATGGCCCATGATGTCCCTGTGGCCAGTCACCTGAGGCAGGAAAATACCCTGGTTTGGGTTTTGGCCCGGTTTTTCTGGCTGGGCATGCACCAGAACATCAGGAACTACTGTGCCTCCTGCCCAGAATGCCAGCAAGCAGCACGCCCCAGACATACATAAAGCCTCCCTGGTCCCCTTACCAGTGGTAGGGATGCCTTCAAGAGAGTTGTGATGGGCCTGATGTAGCCCCTCACCAAGAGCATCGCCAGCTTCTGATACATTCTAGTGGTGATGGCTTATGCTACCCATTTCCTGGAGGGTCTGTCCACAGCTGGAGTCCACGAAGGTGGGCACTTGATTCCCGCCAAGGCATACCGTGATGCTCACCTTGGCCAAAGGGCACAGGTTGGTGCAGGATTCCCTGTTGCAAACCTGTCCAAAGGAACAGTCCATGGCCGGGCACTGCCGCTGGGGTCTCTGCAGCCAGGAAGTCTTCTATCAAGCCAATATCTGCCTTCAGGGTGGTGGGTCAGTGGTGAAGAACCCAGGCCCTCCCTTTGGGAGGCATGATGTGGATGAATTGCTCAGTGATCACTTGCTCCGCTCTCTCGGTGGCAGAGTGGTGTTCTGGCTAGAGCCACTGCCAACAGGTCCCTTTGAGCTCCTGGGTCACTATCCAGGGTCATGCCCCTGGTGTGTAGGTCTTCCCCTGGAACTGTTACTGAAAGTTTCAGGGGTGATATCTAAGGCATTGAGGATGGCCCTCTTCACTGCCCCGTAGTCATGGGCTTTGTAATCGGGGACTTCGCGATAGATGGCCTGGGCTGCCCCCATCAAATAGGGGGCTCTGAGAGTGGCCCACTGCTTTGAGGCCCATCTGGCTGCCAAGGTGACCTGCTCAAAGGTTACCAAGAAGGCCTCTGGGTCAGCCTCAGGCCCCATCTTCGTGTACCATACTGGCATCACTAGGGTTGTCACGGCTGTCACCATTCCTCTGGGAGTAGGGCCGGAGGGACTAGGTAACAGGGCAGCCAGCTGGTGAAAGCACTGCTGCTGGTCCTGCTGCTGGGCCCCATTTCCTGGATCAGCTGCTGGGCCCCCAGCTGCTGCTGTTGGAGCTAGGTTGCCTGTTGCTGCTGTTGGCTCTCCGCCCACCATTTCATGAGTTTGTCCAACTCCATTCTGCCACTTGGTGGGTGGCTGGTTGGGAGTGCCACGAATCCCCTGGTCATGGGTCTGGCTGTGCTGGCATGTTCCACCAAAGGTCGGTGGTCATCTCTCCCTTCAGTCTCAGCAGAGGGTCATGATTCTCGCTACCATGTGGTTGTCCAACAAAGCTTAAGGGGAAATTAGCATTCTCAAGGCTCTGACCCCACTGAGTGTAGCAGAGCAAAAGTGGTCTATGAGGCTCTCATCCTCTGGATGGGTCCAGGTGACAAGCAGTCTCTGAGGCTCTGGCCCTCTAGGCAGGGCTGAGTGACAAGTAGACTACAAGGCTCTGGCCTTCTGGCAGTGTGGAGCACAAATAGGGCTGAGCAGTAAGCAGTCTAGGGAGCTCAGGCCCTCAGGCAGGGAAGAGCAACACAGTTTAACGGGCGTCGGGCCATCAGGGTAGGGAAGAGCAATAGGCTCAGGCAGACGGCAGACAAATGCAGGCCTGTCAGCATAAGGTGGGTAGGCAGCCACTAGGGTGGAGTGGCCGGAGGGGGTAGGGGGACCCGGGCGCACCCTACTCCACTGGGTCCCATCCCAGGGCCCTGCCAGTGGTGGAGGGCTCTGCCACTCGGTCAGCAGGGATCCCACCAAAATACACTGACCAGTATTCTGGTCATACAATCCAATTATTGTCTGGTGTCCCTGGGCTACATCTATGACCCCATTGCAGTGTACTTCTATCTCATGGGTGTCCTCCGTCTTCCCGGGGTAGACAGTGAATGGCAGTCCCAGTAGCTCCTCCATGCTCCCATCAGTTGGCCGACCCTGCAGTCCTTTTGAGTCCTCGGCACTGCAGGGCTCATCCTGAGCTATGGGGCTCAGCAGCAGGTGGGATGCATCTGTCTCCTTGACCAACTCCCCTCCAACTGAGGTGTAGGGCCTGCCTTTTAAGCTTCCTGTCCCATCCCTCTGCTTCCGGCAGGGTGGGTGTGGCTGGCCCAGCTCCACCCACCAGGGGGTGGATGGTGCTTCCTCCCCGTCAGTCTTGGTAGGGGCCATGCCCCCTTGCTATAGGCAGCCAGCTCTTAAAATGTTCTTTACATCTGAGACTTGGATTAATTCTATAAAACCTTGTCTAAAACATATTGGGCTCCTGCCAAAGTGCAGAAATGTGGTAAGCGTTCAGCTAGAGATGCTGAATTGTGATGACATTAGAGATTTACTGCATATTTTGTGGCATTGTCCCACTCAGTGACATCTATGAAAGCAATAATGGGGTGGTTGCATGTGCTGCTGCAGTAAATACTGAGTTGGTCTGTAGTCCTCAGACTTTGTGACTGATAGTCTTGAAGGCTTTTTAGTATCACAGTTGTTGTTGAGATACAATGACTGAGATGAAGTTTGAATAATGAAAAATGCTAGGAAACTTACCATAGCTGAGTGGTCCATCAGTCTGTGAAAAATGATGAATAAGACGCATAAATTATCACCTAATTCATACCTGATCTAGACCCACTGTAGTCAGTGGAAGGCTTTCTATTGACTTTAATGGACTTTCTGTTCAGGCTCCCAGGCCCTGATTCTGCAAGTTATTTAAACACCTGTCTAATTTTAAGCACATGAGTAAACTCACCCTATTCAGGAAAGCCCTTAAGCACAGGCTTACCCTGAAGTCAGTGAAACTTAAAAACATGGTGTTACAATTAAAGTTAATTTAGCTTACTAAATCTGGCTTCACCTATAATGACTTTGAAGATTAGCAACAACAGAAAACCAATGTTTGTACTATTACTATTCTTTACTGTCAAAATGTTAAATCACAGCAGTGCTACAATTTAGAAACTTCTGAAATACATACAAGAGACAGATTTATCTTAAATATCAAGCACTCTGAACAAGCCAACATCTGGTGTTGAATATTATCTGCAGCTCTATCACTTTTTAGTACTGAGCTGTTTGTTCTGGGTTACTGATCCTTGTGGGAACTTAGAATAAAAGAGATAAAATGCTCCAGTCATTGATTCTTTTTCCTTTATTTCTTGTTATACTGACCTTGGGAAGAGAAGATTTGCATCTGATTAAAAGGAATCTTCATTCTGAATCACTACAGATGGAGTTCTATTGAACTACTGTGTCCAATCACTTCTGAACACTAGGATTTCAAATTTGGATGTAACCTGAATACAGATGCTCCCCGGATTACGCAAGACCTGACTTATGCAAATTTGCATTTATGGGAAAGTTCCATAAGTCAGAAATAGGATTTTCAAGTTGCGGAAATTTTTGTGTAATGTACAGGTATACTTTTCCGACTTGCGCAAAATTTGAGTTACGTAAGGCTTTCCAGAACAGAATGGTTGCGTAAGTTGGGGGGCATCTCTATTGATTAAGCACATCTCTATTTAAAAAAAGGAAACGTTTTATAGCGATTGCCATTAACAGATCACACAGTAAATAAAAGCTATAATGTTGGCATCCTTTTGTCTGCGAGAGACAGTGGGAATTGCAGCCTATGATGTAGATGGTTTGCAATGTCTCATGTGACTGAATAGGCCAATCTGAGGTTTGCATGATCTTTAGCAGTTATTGCAAATGTATGTATCTTGGTTGGGAGCTGCTGGCTTCCTACGAGCTTTTTTCTCTTCAAGCTGTAGGAGCCAGCTTCTGTCCTGGACTTTGATACCCTGATGGGGACGATGGCACCACTTGTTACGATCGCTTGCCAAGATTTCCCATTGGTCAAGATCTAATTCCAAATTCCTTCATATCTCACTTGCATGTGTCTTTATAGCAAAGTTTGGGACATCTGTTGCCCTTGTTCCCTCTGATAGCTCCACGTATAGCATGTCCTTGGGTATGTGTCCATCTTCCAGCCTACTCTGATGGCCCAGACAGTGCAGTCATCTTTGCTTCAGCAGGGCTGTCACAGTTGGTAAATTTGCCCTTTGTTTGTTTATTGTAGCTTTTGCCAGCGCAGTCTGCTCAAGCAAAGATGACTGCACTGGCAAAAGCTACAATAAACTCCTTTATATTGTGTTTATGTCCAATGATGAGAAACAGTGGAAGAGAAGCAAAGGGCTAAAGCACTGTGAGACTTTATCGATTTAGCCTTAGGATTTCTTGACCTGATATTCATGTAGCAATATTCCTTCTATCAAGATTATATACTTAGATATGGATGATCCTGTGCTGTGTGTAGTCATGTTTCTTTTTGTTTCTGCAATCTACGCCCTCTCAACCCCAAGTAAAAATGAGTTGGTTTGATACTACCAACCGTGATCTTTTTTGGGAAGGTTTCATTGTGTGGACATTTATCATATTTGGTAGCCAGCCTTTATGGGTTTAACTTAATGTGTACTAGCTGACGAGCTCTTATATGTCCAGTTTATCTCTTCTAAATCTTACACACGTTATTTCCCATGTGTTGTGTTCACAAGATTAAAGATTGATGCTGGGAATGTTGATCATTATGAGCATTTTCTTTTTAACTCTTCCTCTCAAAACCACTAAGTTCAAGCACAGAACAATAAGGGTTTTCTTTTTTATCTTGCTAATTTCTTTTGGAAGTGAAAGAGCGTAACAAAGGAAGTGGCAGGTACAAGATTACAGAGAATGCTGTTGTATTAATTAAGCTTCTGCTTTCTCAGCAAAACAGGAGTCACAAGGATGACGACTAAGCTTCTTTCAGATGATGTATTAATATTTAAAATGGAACTTTAATAAAGATATCAAAACAATGCAGTCTTGGAAGTCTAGAATCCAAGACCATGTTCTGTTGCTCAAGGAGAAACATTTCCTGTTGTGCCAAGATGTTAGGGTATTCATAGACACTGTTAGTAAGGGAAATGTAAATTTGTAAAGGGCCTGATCCAATTAGAATCAATAGGAATTTTACCACTGTCTTTAGTGGGGCCAGAATTTAACAACTTGGGGTGAAATCCTGGTCCCGTTAAAGTCGTTGTCTAAAAATCCCATTGACTTCAGTGAGGCCAGGATTTTGTCCTTGGCTCCTGGGTAGCCTCCTAAACTCAAACTCAACTTTAACATCCTGAATAGGAACCTCCATGGAACCTTCAGGTGTCCTGTCCCACTGATAACTGCATTTTTCAATTTGTAACAAATAAGTACCATTTTATATATATATATTTATTTATAACACCCATTTCCCTTCCCCCACAAAGTTGGTAAGTAACTAAATTAGTCCCCATTTTAAAAAAGTGGGGTAAAAGAATATAAGAATGGCCCTGCTGGGTCAGACCAAAGGTCCATCTAGCCAGTATCCAGTCTTTCGACAGTGGCCAGTGCCAGGTGCCCCAGAGGGAATGAACAGAACAGGTAATCATCAAGTGATCCATCCCCAGTCACTCATTTCCAGCTTCTGCAACACAGAGGCTAGGGACACCATTACTGCCCATCCTGGCTAATAGCCATTGATGGAACTATCCTCCATGAATTTATCTAGTTCTTTTTTGAACCCTGTTATGGTCTTGGTCTTCATCCTCTGGCAAAGAGTTCCATAGATTGACTGTGCGTTGTATGAAAAAATACTTTTAAAATTTTTTTTAAACCTGCTGCCTATTAATTTCATTTGGTGACCCCTAGTTCTTGTGTGAAGGAAGTGTTGTTTACTACTTCTCATATCTACTTTCTCTACACCAGTCATGATTATATAAACCTCAATCATATCTGCCTTTTCAGCTTGGAAAAGAGACAGCTAAAGTCCCAGTCTTATTAACATTGTATATTAATAACACATGTAAATACCTAGAAGTCTGGAAATTCTCTGTGAAGTTTGTCACTGAATGTTAATTCTCACTAATTTATGGTTAATTTGTAAATGTAGGATTACTAAAAGGAAATGAATGTGAACAGAGAGGTGGTATTTGTGCTCTGGTTCTTACAAAGGTCTAAGATTTGCTGAAATGAGACTCTTGTATCCTCTTTGGGCTCCTAGGCTCTCTGTCTTCCCTTATATGATACCACTATGTGCAGGGCAAAGAGACGCTAGCCATCAGGAACAGGAACCCTGAGTAGTAGCTTTGGCAGCCAGTGCTTAGGTTGCAGGGATGTGGGACAAGACTCATCTGGAAGAATAGCTGATATCTGGAAAAAATTACTATGATAAACTTTCAACCCTAGTGCTCAGTTGACATTGTGAAGGCAAGGAAAAAAAGCTTCAGACACGATATTTTTAATGAAACCTGAGATTAACACTGACACCTAATGGTTTAGCTGCCAAATTGTTGATGAAATGTTTTCTCCCTGCAGCTGCTCACACAGAATGAGCCAGTTAGCCAAAAAACAAACAAAACTCTAGCTCTTTCCACCCCAAATTTTAAGGCATTTTTCTTCAAAGCTAGCCTGTGCCATCGTTTTCATGGACTAATAAGCATGTAAAAATGATAGGGTTTGAAAGTAAGCTGTTTGAGTTATAGTTATGGACACTTCTGTTAAAATTTGAAAGCAGTATAAATATTTACTTGCCTCTAACTCAAAAATTGTTAGACCAGGTTCCTTACAACTTGCCAGAAAAGGTCTTCCCCAGCCTGAGAGTTAGCATGCCATTTCCAGGCCCAAGGAGGCTTCTTGCTGAAGTTGAGGGGACTGAAAATAAGGCTTATACATTGTACCCTATTTGCAACCTTAATTCTTGTAGCTACTTAGCAGCTCAATAATACAGATATATGATTATGTGACATTGTGTAGAACTGTACCTTCAGGTCATTTTCCCCTCTGTGCTTTCAGCAGTACTTGCGGTTTCTAGGAAGTGACCACAACCTTTTCTGTGGGAAGGGCCTTTTTCTCAGAGTATGCAGGTAACTAATTTTCAAAAGCATTAGCCAGTAGCTTTTCGAGATGCAGTTTAGGTGAGCTAAGACAACGTGTAAAAATATTAGAAATGAAAATATATTTGTTTGAATGCACTGCATAAATGCCATTGAAAACATCATGCAAACTCTTTGTAGCTGAAGTCTTAAAAAAATGTTGTTTATAGAGGTATTGTCCTACAAGTGAGCTCTGCTTTACTTTATGTATCAGGTCCTTGTGCACAAAGGTAGATGTTTCAGTGACATGCTCACTCCTTTCTAGAGGTTAAAATCCCACCCTTCTGACCAGAAGTATACCTCAATTCTGTTTTGTAGCCTTGATGGATACTGATAGGGTTGATGAGGAAGTGCTGTTTGGTGGATAGAACCTTGGACAAGAGTCAGAAGACTTACATCACAGCTCTGCCATTGGTGGGTGACATTGGGCAAATCACTTAACCTCTTTGGGCCTCAGTTTCCTCATCTGTAAAATGATGACAATGCTAAAAGTATTTTGGAATCTAAGAATGAAAAGCAATAAGAGCTACGTATTATTAATCCTGACATCATATGTTCTCAGTGCTTCTTCTTTGATAAAATTGTTTTCCCAGGGCATAAGTCGTCTTCCAAGTAACTACTACCCTTTTGTATCTTTACTTGGATACTCACAGAATGCAAGATTATTTTTTTTATTTAAGAACACTGATTAGCAGCTTCTCCTAAGACCTTATTGGAAGTATTTGAATACAAGTCTTCCTCTATAGGTATATGAGAACACTTAGAGGGGTATCGTGTGCATTTTTAAAATAAAGATCCAACTGAGTCAGTCTTAATACTTCAGTATACACGAGGTCAGTTCTCTCAAGGACTATATATATAGTATTTTCTTGATGGTTCCCCCACTCTGTGGAGAGTAATCACTTCTAAATTAATACGTAAGTGGAAAATTCATGCTGATAGCTAATTTGTTCAATGAATTTCACCTTTCCTAGCTGAGCGAATACAGTATAAATAATCATATGTGTGGATACTGAAAAGAAAAACTGGACAGCTTATTTAAAATCTGTTATGGAGGTCCTCCCCTGCCCACCAAACAAAGAATTTTGTAGTATCTCAATGTAGTTTGGGCTTTTCAGCAAAGAACAGCATAATTCTACATTTATGAGGCACTGGTTTTCCATTAAAATGGAAATTTCATAATTATTCCTTATGAATGTACTTCAGAGCTTTAACAAACATGTCTTTTTTTCATTAGAATTGGAAAAAAAACCCTAAATCTGCTAAGTTCACTTTGTTGAATCAATTCTACTGTCAAAGGCAGTGATATATGAAACAATATATTCTTGTCTAAGTGCCTCACTGAATGTAAATACTTCATAAATGAACACCTCCCACCCCAGTCCCTCAAGATATTCAAGCACCCAAGTGAATCAAACAGTAGCCTATACATGCATAAAAATAATGGTACAAAGACAGAATTGTGCATTACATTTTTATTTTTGTTGAACCAACAAAAAGCTGGATTGTTGTCTTAAAATCATTAAAAGCACAGGCAGGCTTGCTGCCTCGATCAACCTGCCCTCAAAATACTGTAGAAGCGATGAATGGCTAAAGATGGAGCAAAGAAGAACAAAAATCATGGCGGAAAAGATAGAAAGAGAAGATAGATGGCCTGATCTTATGCCCATGGGATTCAGTAGCAAAAGTCCCAATGACAGCAATGTAAGTAGAGTCAGGCCTGCTATCTTAAAAGCAGATGAACTGGCCTTAGCTACCATCCATCCAAAAAAACCTCAAGTGATATCTGGGTAACTTCTCAATGTATAACCAATTTAAAAAAATTATTCGCAGATCTGCTGTTGCTACTAGGAATATTTTAGCAATATGAATTAATTTCTGTCATCTGGCTTATGCATATGGCTACAGTGAATAAGGGGATTTTAGATTGGGCTCTCAGGGATTATGGTGATGCGAGCATGTAGGTATAAAGATAGATAAACTGGTGTTGTTTTTTTTAAAATGTTGGTCAGATTTATCCTATAATAGTCATCTGCACTTTTAATTCTTTGCAACACGATCAGTTAAACTTTAAAATCAAAACAAACTCTCAAAATAGGTCTACCGTGTACAAAAAAAATAGAAAGAACTTTTAAAGTTACTTGTTAAAGAACTTCATGAAAAATGAAAGCCTGAGTGTATCAGAGTGTAATTAAATAGACAGATTTACAGTCTGTCTAAGGCTGATTCAAGGGGGAATAAAAGGTGTAGCTTCTGTAATGTAAAATAAAGATTACTGTCTAGTCTTGGGTTTTTAATCTCTACAGTAATTTTAACAACATTGGTTTTACCTAAGATATTGTCTAAACTTTGCATTTTTACAATGAACTCTGCATCTAGTTGTGTTGTGAAGACAGTTTCAGATTGTGAAGTGCTCAGGAGATGAAAAGTGCTGTATGTTTCCAAGTCTTTATTATTATTCTATTATTATTTGTTTTATTTTGAAATTCTATTTACTGTACATTTTGTTGGAATAAATTCATTTGTGTCAGAACTTTGTTTGGGAACCCCTAACGTGTGTCACTTACCGTTGTTATACAAATTGGAGGATTTTAGTCTAGATATTTCTGAGATAAAACTATGGTCTGGTAGAGAGGAAGTGTGTGGTCCAGTGGTTAGAGTACTAACCTGGGCAGTGCAGACCTAGGTTCAATTTCTCCTCTGTCACAAGCATCCTGTGTGAACCTGGGTAAGTCACTTAGTTTCTCTGAGCTTCAGTTCCCCCACCAGTAAAAATGGGGCACTTCCCTGCCTCACAGAGGGGACGTTGAAGATAAATACATTAAAGATTGTGAGTTGCTCAGATACTGTGGTGATGGGGACCAAATAAGTACCTTAGGTAGATAGATAATCTGCAAAACAGTGTAATAATAATGTTGTTTGTCAACAGATCTATGCATGAGGGTTTGCATGTTAAGGTCTAAGGGATAGATTGGAGTTAATTTATTAATGTCAGTATTCATTGATTCAAAGGCCAGAATAGATCACTGTGGTAATCTGGTCTGGCCTTCTGCATAACACAGGCTATAGGACTTCCCTCAATTAATTCTTGCTTCATGTCCAATAGCTGTAATTGAACTACAGCATATCTTCTAGAAAAACAACCAGTCTTAATTTCAGTACCTTATTTCTATTCTGAACTTGTCTAGCTTCAGCTTCCAGCCATTGGATCTTGTTATACCTTTGTTCGATTGAAGAGCCCTCTATTATAAAATCTCTTTGTACTTGTTGACTGTGATCAAATCACCCTTTAACCTTCTCTTTCATCTGCTAAATAGAGCTCCTTCAGCCTGAAGAACTTGTTTTGAGCCAAATTTGCCATAAGGACAGGGGGCATCAAGGAGTCTATAGTGGTAGAAGTCTATTATACACCACTAACCCCTCCAGATTTAAATATCTATTTTTGAAGAAACTGGGAATTACTCATATCCTGATGGGGTGGAGTAGGGAGAACGAGGACTCAGTATTTTCCCAGAAGGTAAAATGCAAAGCTACCAGACTCTTAACAGCCAATTGTTAGGAAGAGGAAAGCTATAATTTGTCCTTTAATGGGATTTTTAGCTTTAAATCTGTTGTTGAGGTTTAACTGGAGAGATTTGTTATATGTGTAATTGCATAAGGAAATCAATGTTCTTTGGTTTTTTAAAAATGTGGACGTAGTATTCCCTAAGTGACCTGGGAAAATCCTGAAAACAGACTTGAAATAATTCTAATAGAAATTTTAAAGGCCTTTTGTCAAATGACAAGTCTTTATTTTGATTATAATTAAAAAGGTACAGTGCACTGAATCCCTCCGTCCAGGCAGCGTTTCCTTGCAGTATTACAATTTATATTGAAACAAAAATGAGTGATTTAAATAAGAAAAAATTGCTTCTTTATTTTGTTAGTAGTTAACCATTTTTGCTTTTCTGCATTTGTATTTAGTCCCATCACTGTAATAACTCTAGAAGATCAGACAGAGAATATTAATGTCACATGTGAAATCTTGCATCTTTGAGCTCAAAGAAATGGAAACTGATCATTAAACAAATAAAACATTCCCATAGATGGCTGACAAATAATTCCAGCAATCTCAAAGCTAAACGGCAGTTTCTGATTTGAACCTTACTGTGTGATGCTTCAGTTATCTTTAGTGTTACTGGTAAATCTTCAGAGTTTGCCATTTATCTGTCTTAAAAAATCTCCTGTATTTTTTTATTTCTTGAGGTTTTTCAGGTCAGACATTTCACTTTAGTGACTTTATTTTTTTTTAACTCCTTGAAGATATAATTTCTTCATCATTTCTCAGCCTGCTAGCTCTGAGAAGTGAAGATGAAGGTGGATACAGTTCAGAAAGCTTCTGATTCTGGTTTAAGAGTAAAATCACCCATCTTGCTGTTAGAAAAAGTCTAAACTTCTTTTGTCAGCAGCATTTGATCCCAATTGTTAATCTCTATGGCCTGTGATCATAGCAGGGATTTTCGAAGGACCCTAAAGAATTTAGGCACACAACTTCTATTGAATTTGAATGGGAGTTGAGTACCTGATTTTCCAAGGTTCCTTTGGGAATCCCACTTTATAACATCAGCTATGGTACCACTGACATGTTATGACATTTTTACTTAATATCAGTGTAGTAGTCATCTTTGTAACAGGATCTGATATTTGCCTGTATCCTTCAGTGTTACATTTTGAACAATCTACTTATATTTTGTGTAATAAATTTTAGCATTGATACACAAACGTTAATTAATCCTAACAAAGCTCCTGGGAAGTGGTTCAGCATTAGCAGCCTCATTTTGCAGCTGTGGAAGAGAGGAAGGTCGGTCCAGTGGTGAGTGCTAACCTGAATTGAGGGAGACCTCGGTTCAATTCCTGCTCTGTCACAAGCATCCTGTGTGACCCTGGGTAAGTCACTTAGTTTCTCACCGTCAGTTTCCCATCTGTAAAATGTGGAGAGTAGTACTTTCCTACCTCACACGGTGTTGTGGGGATAAATACATTAAATATTCTGAGGTGCTGAGATACTACAGCAAGGAGGGCCATATAAGTGCCTAAGATAGATATAGAGAGGTGAAGTGATTTGCTAGGTTGAAAAGGGAATTAGTAGCAAAGCCAGGATTAAAACTCAGGAGTTCTTAATACATTAGACCTTGCCTTGCTCTTCAAATAACATTTTAAAAAAATCAATGTGTGGGGAAGACTGCACTGTAGAAATCTGTAGACCCCGTGTTCAGTGGGTGCTTTAATAGAGGACATCAGTCTCAGTGAATCCAGCAACTTTCCCAAGCTCTGTTCACAAATTTTAGGAAGAGAGATTTCTGTGGTTTAGAAAAGTTGATGTATGTTGTAGAAGGATTTGTAGGCATGGAAGAAGCCTAAAGTCAGTTTAGAATAAAAAGGAAATGTGTGTTGAGATTTTGCTTCTGTCATGTTCAAATAATTTTTTTTTAATTATATCAGTCAAAGGGTTTTTATGCACTATTTAAACTAACCGTGTTTTCAGTCTTCTTCACTGAGCTCATTGTGGACTAATTTTAACGGGCTCATACACCTGTTTGAGGATGTAAATAAAATCTTAAACATTTATTTTTTTTAAATCACCATAGTATGTATGAATTTAAAAGTGATCAACTGCATCCCCTACCCTGACTTGCCAAATCTTGCTGATTTACATACAGGCCCCCTTCCACCTATAGAAGTAGACGTTGGGAGTCTTTCTGGATCAACTAAAATCATTAGAGATTCAAACCCCGATCTACAAGTCAGTGTCAAAAATCCCATTGGCTGCAATGGGAGTGGGTTTGGGCTGTACGAGATTGTTTTATTCAGTTCAAGTCTTTGTTTTAGAATTAGATAACAGTTGATAGTCACTCCAATTTCACCACCTATTCAACAAAGTTTAAGTTTATCAGCACTACAGTATGATTCAATACAAGAAGATATACGGAGTTAGCTTTTTTAATACTTTTGCTGAAGCAGTAGAAGTTACTGTCCTCATTAAAAAGAGGCTCTCTAATATTGCTTGTAATGCCTCTGAAAGTTTTTTTCTGCTTGTTATATCAAAAAGGCAGAATGCTATAAGGACACAAATGCTCAAAAATGTGTGGCTGCTTTTTAAATCATTGCTAAACAAAAGTTGTCTAATTGACCATGTTGAATGTGACACAGTAATGATCTGCAAATAGGAAGTCTTCAGCAAGACGTGTTAGAGGAAGATGAGCATACAGCAAAAATACAATGTTGTTCATAGCATTTTGAAAATTGCTATTTCAGAAAAGCAATATGCATGCATTGAAAACGTTGCTGTGCATGCATCAAATGTTTAACTGGTGTTATGGTTCTAACCTAAACACACACAAAGGCAAGGGAAATGTATTAAAGCTGCCAAAATCTTTAAAATTCTTTTTGAAGCCATGCAAGGCTTTGATTTCTTTAGGTCTCTCAGGCTAAACAGAGTTGGACCTGGTTAGTACTTGGATGGGAGATACTGGATGATGTTGCTGATACAGATGAATATCAGTAGCCCTCTGAGTCAGTAAGGAACAAGTGCTCCAACACAGTATTAAAGAAAACTGTGCTAATGCTTTCTTGCAGATGAGAGATGAAACTGGGGTCCTGACTGATTAAAGATACCACTTTAATAAAAGCAGGGCTATTGATCTTGGATTGGTCAAATTTATATTACTATATTCTGCCCAATTAAATTTTACCTGCATTTTCAACTGAATGTGATATTTTCAGTTCCTATCCTCAACAATTGGGTAGTGTTGTTTTGCATTATGTAGCTGCTGTGTTATACTGCAGAGGTGGTTGCATTTCATTGATGTGAGAAGTGATTCCTTTATATGCTGCATAGTTTGTAAGATGCTTCGGCAAGAAAGAAGCTATGTTTGCCTAGAAATCTCCATGCCTGTGCAGTATTAGAAATTGTCCTCAGTTCTGAGAGGGGGCCCATATGTTCTAAGGAAGGTGAACAGAGATGGGTGAGGCAGGAATGACCTTACCACAGAAAGTATTTGTTTTTGAATACACCTCTACCCCCAAAATAACGTGACCTAATATAACACGAATTCGTATATAACGTGGTAAATCAGCACTCTGGGTGTGGGGGGCAGAGCTGCGCACTCTGGTGGATCAAAGCAAGTTCAATATAATACAGTTTCACCTATAAAGCAGTAAGATATTTTGGCTCCCGAGGACAGTGTTATATCGGGGTAGAGATGTACTTTAGCTTGGGAACAATTTATCATATGCTGACTCTTTAAAGTTTCACACAACCTTACGACCTTGTATCCAATGATATTTCATATTTAGGTGGCATCTGTTGATGTTCAGAACATTTCATACAGTATGTAAACAGCTCTTCTACTTGTCCCCTCCCCCTGCCCATATTTCTGCATCTCCCACAGGACATACCCTTGTTTTCTTCTGGGGTGAATTTCAATGACCAGTTATATCTTTCTTCAAGCCCTTGTTACTGCATAAGACCTGTTTTCCTGAAGATTGACACTGAGTCTTTGCTGATTTTCAAGTTTTGCAAAGCTGGTATAAAATGCTACCAGACCAGAATGCAGAGGTGATGCGAAACTATTAATAGTGGTGGGGGGCACATATTTTGAACCCATTCCCTGTAAAAATAAATAAATTAAATATGGGGAGGGATAGCTCAGTGGTTTGAGCATTGGCCTGCTAAACCCAGGGTTGTGAGTTCAATCCTTGAGGGCGCCATTTGGGGATTGGTCCTGCTTTGAGCAGGGGGTTGGACTAGATGATCTCTTGAGGTCCCTTCCAACCCTAATAATCTATGATTCTATGATGAACCCCGTAAGAAATTGTGGGCTGGGGGAGATGAGGGCACATGCCCCCACACACACCTGGCCTCTGCCAGAATGATAATGTTTTACATCCAGTGCGATCTCTTTGCACAGAGATAAATGGCTACACAAGGAGAAAGACAGACAGTATAGCAAGGGTAGGCAACCTATGGCATGGGTGCCGAAGGCGGCACGCGAGCTGGTTTTCAGTGGCACTCACACTGCCCGGGTCCTGGCCACCAGTCCAGGGGGCTCTACATTTTAATTTAATTTTAAATGAAGCTTCTTAAACATTTTAAAAACCTTATTTACTTTTCATACAACAATTGTTTAGTTATAGATTATAGCCTTATAGAAAGAGACCTTCTAAAAACGTTAAAATGTATGACTGGCATGGAAAACCTTAAATTAGAGTGAATAAATGAAGACTTGGCACACCACTTCTGAAAGGTTGCCAACCCCTGCAGTATAGAATCATACCCTTAACATTTAATATTTGAACCTCATTGTCTTCATCTGTAAAATGGGGTTAATGATCTTTAGTACAGTATCACCCCAATATCACAAGGATGTTGTAAGATTAATTAATGAAAGCTGGCAAAGTGCTTTGAGACACTTGAAGGCAAAGTGCTGAAGAAGTGCATAATATTATCATCATCCCTCTACAAAGGAATCTGTAATGTCTGAACACTCAGTTTCTTTTCTTTCACCCAGCAAGTCACCTTGCCCTGCTACCCATCACCTCCCCTTGTTGTTAAATGCAAGTAGAATTGTAGTTCCTACTGTGCATATTGCATTCAATGTGCTCCTCTGTAAGAGGCACAGCAGAAAAGGAAGTGTAGATCTGGGTATTGTCTATAGCATGCAGGCACTTTGGCCCCTTCTGTCTCTCCCGCTCTCCTAATGGCTTCACAGAGACAAGAGGATTGAGATTTGTGGGACTATGCA
Organism: Mauremys reevesii; assembly: GCF_016161935.1. Taxonomy (NCBI): domain Eukaryota; kingdom Metazoa; phylum Chordata; order Testudines; family Geoemydidae; genus Mauremys; species Mauremys reevesii. The sequence goes on from NC_052625.1 coordinate 43,202,525, forward strand.
TCTGAGGGCTCTGGATGTGGAGGAACAAGCATCTAATACAACCCTCTGGGGTTCACTCTGAGAGGAGATACACCTTTGCAAATCCATTGTCTTTAAATTGCACCCTTGGTGACACCTGTGCAATTCCATTGTCTTCAGTGGATTTACCCCAGTATAACTCATTGGAATTTTGTAAACAGTTCTTTTGATGATGCCCTAGGAGCAAAAAGTTCCAGTTAATTCTCAGAGAGCTGTTCAGGGCTTTACAGGAGTAAAACCTCATTTTTGGCGTTAAATAAGTAATCTGACTCTGAATACACACAAGGAACAGATCAATTGAGTAAGAAGGTGCCAATGTAATATTATATAGTCAATTTTCATAAACAGCCAAAGTTTTAAAACTTCTGTTCTGCTTAAAAAAAAAAAAGCTTTTGAAACAGGGGAGCTATGTGCTTGGACTCAGAAGAGCTTTGCTTGAGGGTTTTATTGCCTTCAGAGGGAAAGTAGGAGCAATGCACACATCTCACAGAAATGAACTTCTTTCCCATCTAATACTAAAGGGCAAGCATTTGCTGAATTTGAAACCTGGTAGAGTGCCGCTACATTTGCATTTTTTTATTTTGGTGTGACATTTTTCAGAACACAGAGTTGCAATTTTCTTTCCCTTCTTATTAAGTTTTAAATCTATTTAAATATTCAGAACACTAAGCTCTTTATAAACCTTTGTGTGAATTGTACTTAATTTGGTTAAATGCATGTGAATAATTTTAAAGAGATATTAGATAAAAATCTTTTAAAACTCCTTCCTCATGTTACTGATTGCCCCTTGGATGATCAAATCTAAAATAGATTTACAAATGAATTAATTTTCATCATGTACTCTGTTTATCTTTCATATTTTAAAGGCACATAACTTGAAATCTATCCATTTAAAAAAGAAAAAGTAATGTGGTTTCACAAAACACACCTGCCCCTCTATAACTGTATACATTTTTATGATTTTTACAGTCACTTTCCTGTTTTTTAATTCTCTTCTGTGTTACTGTGTGAAAGCTCCACACAAATAATAGGGAAAGTTGACTGACCTTATCTATCTTTAGAAAATGTGATTTTGAGAGAGAGAGAGAGAGAGAGTTGTAGCGAAGCAACATCTCACCGGTGTTGCACCTCCTGCTGGTCATCCTGGGAATTAGCTCTTCACCAGCTTCAGAGCGCCCTTACTGGGTCTGGTGGCTCACCTGCTGCTGGCCCCGTGTCCCTCCTGGACCCGGTACCCTTTATCTTGGGGTGCTGCCCCAGCAGTACCCCACCGTGCTCTGGGTTTCCCCTCCCAGGGAAACTCAACCTTCTATCCCCACCTTGCCTCAGTGGCTACTGCCAGTCATCATCTAGCCCCCGCTCACTGGGGCAGACTGCAGTCTGTAAACCACTCATCACTGGAAAGGGTGGGATTGGACCTGCTGCCTTTGCCTAACCCCGGGCTGCACCTTTGCAACCCCAGTACCTGTTTTAGGCCTTTACCAAGGCCTGCAGCCTGGGGAGTTGTCAGGCTGGAGCTACCCAGCTTCTCCTCCCTTTCCCCAGCACCGCTCTGTCCCAAGTGCCCTTCTCTCCCAGGCAGCCAGATCCTTCTCTCTCAAGAGCTAGAAAGACTGACTTAGTGTCTGGCTGAGCCCTTATAAGAAGGCCAGGTGTGGCCTAATTGAGGCATGGCCCCAGCTGCAGCCACACCCAATCAGCCCACCTTTCTCAGGAGAAGGGTTACTGCCCTGCTACAGTGTGTATGAGAGAGAGAGAGAGACTAACCCCCTTAGCACAGTTCTCTGGCACCTGGGAAGGGAGAAGACCAGAGGACTTGGCTGTGGGTGCTGGGTGGTCATAGTGACCTGTGATACACAGGAGGTCTGACTAAATGATCTGGTTATCTCTCCTGGCCTTAAACTCTATGACTGCAAGAAGCCCATTATGGACCTAGCTATTCAGATCTTACATATTTGTGATACGTTTATACGCTATAGTGATGATCTCTATAGAAAACCCTTAGAGCCAGAAAGAGAGAGAGAGACACCTACCACTGTTGCTAATTCACAATTTTATCACAAATCTTGTGGTAGTTGGTGTTTCTCTTAAAGCCCCACCTCCAGGAGTCATGTGATTACATTAGAATCCAGTTTTCATTTTAAAAAAAAAAGTTTCCATCTCTCATGGTTGTTAAGAAAAGCTTGAAAACATGAACCCTAAAGGCTCCAAAGCCAGAAAAATTCCAAATTTACAATTTTATAAAATCTTATGATTTTTAAGCCAATCTCATGATTGTTTGGCGCTTAACTCATGATTTTTGAATGCTTGAGGTTGGCAGTATTGCTATACAAAAGTGTTTTCAAATGCATAGAGTCAACAAATTGGGAGGAAATGGAGGAATTTTTTTTTGTCTTTGTTATAGTAATCTTAGCTATTTCCTTTAACAGTACTACTGAACATATTTTCAGAGAAAAGTGTAACTTTATTTACGTTAAGTTGATGGCATCCATTTAACACTGCTTGCACAATGAAGCTCTTCAGGTCCATTGTGAACTTCTCTTTCGGCTTTTCCAGTGTTGCAATATTTCCAAACATCTCAGGGGCATGTTTAGTTAGAAAAATTCCCATGAAAATGTTTTTATTACAGTTCATTGAAAAACAGCAAATGTTTTTTTTTAAATGGTTTAATTGAAATTCAAAAATAAAATAAAACAAAATGTCAGCCAGAGCTACTGTTTATGTAGAATAGCTTCATACGTGTAGTATGATGGGGTGTGAACCCCGCACTGTAGCAAAGGGGTTAATTGGAGCTAGAGAGCAATTAATGCTCCTGGTTGCGCCTGCAGGGGTGAAAGAGGGGCAGACTCAAATAGTATTAGCCCAGCTGGGGAGGAGCTGGTTGACTAATAAAGAAAGAACATCAGGGTCGGAAGTTGGAGGCTCAGGAGGAGAGTAAGCCTTAGGATCTTCTCCTGAGACAGGAGCTCTGGCAAAGGGCCCATAGAGAAACATGGACATACCGACAGCATGGGGAAAGGCAGACAGGAGATGGGTCTTGTTACCTGTTCCCTGGAACCAGCCAGGAAATAACTACAGACAAAGGGTGAACTTGAGCAGTACTGAGGGTTGATTTCTTGCTTCCCTTATTTGTGCAATTATACTCAGACACACAACTCATTCATGCTGGCAGGCTGCAGGCGTGGGTGTTGGTTTCATTTTCGCAGGTGGCTGGGATGGCTAGGCTACAGTTGTCTGGAGATCAGCCTGAGGCAACGAGAGTCCCCAGAGTCCCTTTGGATCCATGGGAGGGCTGTACTGCTTCCAGTCCGGTCCCGAGTTTAGCGTGCTGTTACATTTCCTTGTTGGGGACCTCGACCTGGCTGCCTGTCTCGAGATTTATACCTTCACCAAGGTAATACCATGGTTCCATAAAAGGCGGTATTTGCTTCTTTGCTTTGCCATTGGCTGTCACTCACACTATTTCACTCATTCCTTATGTTAATTGATTACATGTTCATAAGCATGAATACAATTGGTAATATAGAGCAATGTAGCTTTAAGCAAGCATCTAACATCACTGAGGACTTCTGCTGCTTGTGGCTTGGTAACAGCATAACAGGAAATTGTGCAAACTGCCCTTGAAAGGTAAACTGTGCAGGCTGCACTCAAAAGAGCAAATGAAGGTGGGCGGGCGGGCGCGCATCTGGCTACAGGTCTCTAGAGTGAAAGCCCTGAGAGGCGCTGCTCTGTACAAGAGTGGCAAAGAACTCTGCAGAGCCCAGGCAAGGGTGAAGAAGGGGCTGGGGAAAGGGGCTGGAGATAGGCCAAAGGAGGAAATGTTCCAGGGAGGTAGCAAAGAGTCTGAGGAAGTAAACCTTCTTGCTTTCTCTAGGGTCCCTGGGCTAGAACCCAGAGGGGTGATGGTGTTGGGGACAGGGCCTGGGTTCCCCTACCGGACCACCAAGGAAAGTGGTCTGAAAACACTCTGATAGAAGGGGCGTAAGGACAACTGAGCCCAATCAGGCCAAAGACCCGATGTGAATTTGTTGGATTATTGTTTGGTGGGAGTCCATCTTACCACAAAAGAGAAGCAGGGAGACTATATATGACTTGACCATAGTAGTGCCACCTTTCTAATGTCTGGTAACTGGATCCCCGAAGCCCTGCTCTGCCTCTTCCCACCCCCCCCCACCCCCACAAGGCGCCATCCCCTGCCCCACCTCTTCCCCCCCAAGGCCGCGCCCCAGTCACTTACTCCTCTCACCCTCTCCCCCCGTCACTTGCTGGTTTGTCTCAAGGAGCCTGCCTGCAGGTAGGAGGTGGCTCCGGCTGAGCAGGAGCTGGTGTGGGTTAATGACCTGGTGCCTCCCCTTGCCCTGGGGTAACCGGACTTTTGGTTCGGGTGCCATTTAGGGTTGCCAGGTCCCCAAAAACCAGGCATCTGGCAACCCTACATGCATCCAGACATAGAAGCCAAAAAAACCAGACAATCAGTGTGAAAACCGGTCCGGTGGCAACCCTACCTGACTGGAGGGCCGGAGGGCCTATTGGCAGGGGGCACCTGAGCAGAAAATGCTGCTATAGCCACTGAGGAGCACACCCTACTATAGCCACTAGGCGGCACATTCTTCTACATGCACAAAGTTCTGTGCCACAGGTGTGTCATATGCCTCTCAGAGGTCCTGCCCTCAGCAGCTTGCAGACTGAAGACATGATTGGTTTTAAAACAGTGAGGACAAGAAAGTGTTGTGTGGTCATGTGGCTTCACAGACAGTATGTTCCCGAAGCTTTGGGAGGTGAAGAGAGCAGGGGGTTGGTGAACGAAGCTATTCCAACCAGTTGCTCAAAAAAAGCATGAAGGGGGATGGACAAAAGAAACAAAGGGACACATTCAGAACTGATATGTTAAGTCAGCGTAATTCACCTAGATGAATGTACTGTATGTACACTGGCATAACTTGTACATTCACTTCAATTAACTAATGTCATTTGAATGGCCATTTACCTTATCTCTGAATTTGATTCAATGGGTACCTTAATGAGAGAGTTTTGGGCAGAGTGTAGAGATGGAAGGGTGGGTCTTGCAGGGAACTCCCATCAGGTTTTGTAAAATGAGTTCTTTGTTTAATTGTATCACAACACAATTTTGAGCCTAAACTATATCAATTTTGAGCTAAAATACAGGTCGTAATGTAAAGACTTCAAGCCCAATCCTGCAGTTGTTACTCGTGAGTGGTCCATATGGCCACAGTCCTGCAAAGACTTAAGCATGTGCTTAACTTTATGCCCTGTGAGTAGCCCCACTACTCACAGGGCATAGAGTTCAATAAAACTACATACAGTGCAAAGTTAACGGTGTGCATAAGTCTTTGTAGGACTTGGGCCTCTGTGAGTAGATCGATTTGAAGTCACTGGAACATCTCCTGTGAGTACGAGTTTGAAGGTGTAGGCCCACATTTGTACAACTTGAGTCTACCTGGAGTCTAATGAGGGAATAATTGAATGTAATATTATGAATGGGCTTGACGACATTTCCACTAAGAGAGGCTGGTACCTGTTTTTACTTTAAAAATCAGTTTTCAACTCAGTCTTTAATAGTTTTGCTGCATGTTGACTTCTAGTCTCCAGGAAGTTCTCTCACCTCACTAGTTTAATGTGGTGTTAGACAACCCTTGATAAAAGATGACCCCTTTAAATGTTAAAGCTCACGTGCACATTAGGCAAGTTTTTTTAAATTACCACAAGAATTTTTCATAAGAAATGAAGTCCATCTGGGTTACAGAGCATTAGGGAAAATGTGCTTATGTAAGCACAGTTTCCTATGTATATCAGAATAAGTTGTGGCATAGTTTTCCACATAATGATATATTTGCCAGTAGAAGTATTATGAGTGTTTTGTTTCTTCAGTTGTTTAGTCAGAAACCTAAGTATTCTTTCTGTATTTTTTCCCTGTTTTAAACATCCCTAAAGTTGTCATCTCTTACATAGGTTTATATGTTACAATAGAGATGAAGGGGTAGTGTTTTGAAAAGCCATTTCAGATTTAATATACCAGTTCAGTCACTTCAGCATATAATAGGATTTTCTAAGGAAGTCCTCATTTTCAACGAATTTTAATTTTGCTTGTATTTCAAATGGAATTATCTGAATCTTAACACTCATTTTGCATCAAAGGGGGAGTTTCATTATTGGAAGATTGCCTTGTTTAGTTTTCTTTTAGCCATGTTTATGAAAGGAAGGTGTCTGATCCTCCTTCCGTTGAAGTCAATGGCATACCTACTATCAACTTCAGTGGAATCAGGATCAGGACCTAACACATAGTGTTTTGTGTGGTGTGAAATACTTCTCAGCCTAATGTCTCACCTTGCACTGATGTGTGGTTTAATGCTTCCATTATCTCAGAAGTGAGGTTGTTTTATAAAAACTGAACAGCTTGCAGGCTATTCCACTTACAAAATGTTATAGTTAATTTTTAGAGGGTCTGTCTGCACAGCAGTTAAGCAGGTAGCCCATGTCAGCTGACTCAGGCTCGTGGGGATCATGTTGTGGGGCTGTAAAATTGTGGTGTAGACATTAGAGCTTTTGGATTCTGTGGGCTCTAGCCCAAACCAACGTGTACACCACAATTTTACAGCTCCACAGCCTGAGCCCCGAAACCCCAATTCAGCTGACAGGGGCCACCCATGGGAACTTAGTTGCTGAGTAGACATACTCAAAGTGGCCAAAAATTAGTAAACTTAATTATTTCTGACCTGCGTAGTTGTTGACTTATGGCTTGGAGTCATTTCCATTCAAATGGCTTGCTCTCTCAGTCCAGGCTGCCTTCTAAGGACCAGAGCCTGGGCACTTGTGCATCCCAGATGAATAATCAGAGTTGCAAGCTTGGTGACCACTGAGACCTAGGTGGAATCTGAGGAGAGAATCTTAGTACCTATATAGGTACTCATGTCTTCCTAAGACTCCAGCCCACCCAGTACCATGGCATACCTTATGGGAAGAACACAAGCTTAATATGGACTTGCTCTGAGTGTCATCCAGAGCTGGAGAAACAGTCAGGTATTTTGTGGCTAGAGCAAGTATGGCAGGGTGGATTAGGTCTGGAGGCGCCCTGCTGGAGGCCTCTCTGCCCTGCGTCACCCTGCCCCAGAATAGAGCAGCAAGAAGTCCTCCAAGCAACCTAGAGTGGCAGCATAGGAGTGGCCAATCAGAGGGGCTGCTGGAGTGACCAATAAGGGACCAGAAGGGCCAGATAAAAGGCAAACAGCAGAGCAGAGTCTTCAGTTTCTGCATGGAGCTTGATGAGGGAGGACTGGGTGGCTGGCTAGATGAATAGCAGGACCATGGACAGCTCACTTCAGAGAGCTCACCAGACAGAACTGAGCCCAGGGAAGGCTGCCAAAGACTGGATGCTTGGCTGGGTGAACGAGCAGCAGGACCACAAAAAGGTCAGTGCGGGCAGGCTGAGCCCAGGGGACTGAGCACTGAGATGGGTCCTGCTGGTCTGGCTGCAGCCTGAGCCAAGGGAGGGCTGCTGAAAAGACACCAGCTGAGGGTACTGAGATGGGACCCAGCTGGGTGGTTGAAGAAGGTAGTGTCTCTGGGAAGAAGCATAAGAGGTACGGCCCCATACCAAGGCTGTAATAAGAACTTGGGACTACATACCCCAGAAGGAGGGGATAGTGTACGCAGCTCAGCCGAAGGGCTGAGTCGCTGAAGACCCACCGAGAGAACCATCGGCTGGGGGATGCTCTCAAGAGGTGGGTGCCACCCTAATATAAGAACTAAAACCAAAAGCAGGCTGACACCCAACCAACCAACCAAAGAGGGGGCTGCCTGCAAGAGGTGGGTGCTGCCCCCCAAAAAGACTGATCACAAGCATATCGGCCACAGAAAAGGGGGTGCTCATGAGAGGCGGGTGCCGACCCCATTACAAAAACAATAGATTAAAAATATTGTAATAAATCACAGTGTTTATAAAATAAACAAGTTCTTCAAATGATTGCTCATATCGATTCCAGTTAGGTGTGTGGAGTCCCCTGGAGTGGCTCCTCCATGGCGTTCTATATATGACCCTGCCTCCTCAGATCCTTCTTACCACCAGTGACGGTCATTGGAACTGTGGCATCTTGCTCAGCAAGCTCTCCACATTTCTCTAGCTTCTGTCTAATTTAGTGTTTGATTTCCTTAGTTAGCTTAGTTAGTTATTAGTTAGTGTAGTGTTAATAGTTCGCTGTGGGGTGAAGGGTTCCCCTCCAACCCGACTGCGCTCTCCCGGGGAACTCAGGGCATGCCTAAATCCAAGGGGTTCAAGCCCTGCAACAAGCCTATGCCAACGGGCAACTCTCACGACACTTGCTTAAAGTGTCTGAGGGAAACACATCAAGCGGATAAGTGCAGGATTTGCAAAGGGTTTCACCCGAGAACAAAGAAGGAACGGGACTTTAGACTGAAGCAGCTCCTCATGGAGGCACTACTTAGGCCTCAACCAGCATTGGCGTGGTAGGGCCTGGCACTGAGTGCATCAGTGCATAGTGCCCCAGCAGTGGTGGAGATGGCATCATGGAAGGACTCTGGAGGAGACCCGCAGTGCGGAAACAGTCGGTGATGACTCTGCACTGGTTCCATTCCCTGGGTCGGAAGCGGCACCAGAAACAAAGGAGGGACCCATGCTATTGGAACCGGCCAGTGGGGCGTGTGCCAGGGAGGAGCCCCCAGTGCCGAAAACTTTGGAGCTGGCACCATTGACTTCGGTCCCACAAAGGGGGCCGTTGAGTCTGGTGCAATTGGACTCACTGTGTCAGGTGATGGAGGAGGTGCAACTGCCTTCCATCCCAGACACATTTGAGGCCGTGAAAGACCTCATAGACATGGCTGCACCACAGTCCCCAGCCCTTCGCGCCAAGCCTCTGATGCCACAATATGCGGCACCGTCCCGGGGAAAGTCTGCAATGCTCTGTCCCTCAACACCACCTCAGACGAGATACCACTCTGAATTTTGGAGTGGGCCCAATGCAAGCTGGCACGGGCAAACCAGACAGGGGTGTGGCACCATGGCCCGCACAGTGACCGGGGCCAATGCAGTGGCCGTTTTGGACCCCTTGGGTGTACCACCAGGCCCAGGACATCCAGTCCAGGGGCTCCCTTTCGGCGGAGTCCAAGGCGAGGGTCCCCGGAGGCAGCAGCCAGCTGTCCCACCCTGAGAGGTGCGGAGGAGTTACCAGCCCTACCACCTCCCCTGGAACCCACCCTTGTTCCTGAGCCTGACCCTGGGGTGGCTGACAGGAGGTACCAGAGGACCAGGAAGGTCTGGAGGACCCAGTTCCCCTCCCTGTCTTCCTCCCCGGACGAGGCTGTGGCAGGCATCTCCACCTCTGAGCCTCTCCCTATAGTGGTGCCCACCAGGATCTCCTATGCAGGGCGGCACAAAATATGAACCTGCAGGCTGAGGAGGTGGTAAAGACTGAGGACCCTATGGTGGCTATCCTAGCATCAGAGGGACCATCTAGGGTCACACTACCACTCATCAAAACTATCCAGGGCAATGCAAAGTCCATTTAACAGACCCCAGCCTCCATCCCTCCCAGTGCCAAGGGGATGGAGAGGAAATATTTCATTCCGTCTAAAGGGTACAAATACCTATTCACACACCCGCAGCCCTGTTCCCTGGTGGTGGCTGCAGTGAATGAGAAGGAGAGGAAGGGACAGAAAGCCCCAGCGCCTAAGTCCAAGGACGCCAAGCACCTGGATTTATTCGGACACAAAGTATACTTCACAGGGGACTTGCAACTCAGGATTGCCAATCAGTAGGCAATCCTGAGTAGATACAACTTCAACTCCTGTAACTCAATGCTGAAGTTTAGGGAATTCTTACCAGCAGAGTCCAAAGAGGAGTTTGGGGCTATTGTCGAGGAGGGCAAGGCAGTGGCATGGATCTCTTTATAGGCCTCACTGGATGCTATGGACTCAGCGATGTGCACCTTGTCCTTAGGAATTGCCATGAGGCGTAGCTCATGGCTGCAGGCCTCGGGGCTCCCACCCAAGGTTCAGCAAACTATGCAGGACCTGTCTTTGGATGGGGTGGGGCTGTTTGCTGAACAGACAGACTCCAGGTTGCAAAGCCTAAAGGATTCCAGGGCCACAGTGAAATCCTTGGGTATGCACACCCCGGCAACCCAAAGAAAGCCCTTTAAGCCCCAACTGGAGCAACAGTGGTCATATCTGCCTCGGTCGAGGCAGGATCCCTACAGATGGCAGGGGAAGAAATGACAGGCGCAAGCCCACCCATCCTCAGTCTGGGCAGGGACAGGGCCCGAATAAACCTTCGTCAGGCTCAAAGCAGCCATTTTGAAGGTGCACCCGAGGACGAAGCACCTGTCTCAGCACTAGATCCTTCCCTGTGATTTCTGAACCATCTATCCCTCTTCTACTGTGCTTGGTCCCAAATAACATCGGACTGCTGGGTTCTTCACATGGTAGACGTGGGATATTCTCTCCAATTCTTCTCCTCCCCTCCCTCCCACCCCCTTTCCCTGTCCCTCTTCAGGGACCCTTCTCACGAGCAACTCCTTATCCAGGAGGTGCAGGCGCTCCTCACCATGATAGGGGTGGAGGAGGTTCCTCAGGAGCTATGGAGAAAGGGATTCTATTCTTGCTATTTCCTAATCGCCAAGGCAAAGGTGGGTCTCTGACCCATTTTAGACCTGTGAGGACTCGACGAATTCATGGTGAAGTTGAAGTTCTGTATGGTCTCTCTGAGCACAATTATCCCTTCCCTAGATCCAGAAGACTGGTACTCCACCCTCGACATGAAAGACGCGTGCTTTCACATAGCCATTTGCCCCACGCACAGGTGATTTCTAAGGTTTGTGGTCGACCATAAACACTATCAGTTCACAGTCCTCCCATTTGGTCTGTTGACAGCCCCCTGAGTTTTTACCAAGTGCATGTCAGTAGTAGCAGCCTTTCTTCGCAAGAGACAGGTGCAGGTATGCCCTGACATCGATGAGTGGCTGCTCAGGGGAAACACCAGGGAGCAGGTGGAATCTCAGGTCTGGTTTGTCAGATCCACTTTCGAAAGACCTGGCCGCCTCCTCAACGTGAAGAAGTCAACCTTGTCTCCGACCCAGAGAATAGAGTTCATTGGAGCAGTGCTGGACTTGGTGCAGGCAAGAGCATTTCTGCCAGAGACACAATTCCAAACCATGACACGCATCATTCAAGGCCTCAGGCAATTCCCAACCACTACTGTAAGAGGTTGCCTACATCTCCTCGGCCACATGGCAGCCTGCACTTGTATGGTCCGGCATGCCAGGCTGAGGTTCAGACCCCTGCAAGCGTGGCTTGCGTCGGCCTTTCGCCCGGGATGCGACAACCTGGACATACCAGAGCACATACCTGAGTCCCTCCAATGGTGGCTCGACCTTCAGATGGTATGTGAAGGAGTCCCCTTCCACAGCCCTCCTTGTCCCTGGTAATGGACGCATTAGCTCTGGGATGGGGTGCACATTTGGGAGATCTACAAACGCAGGGACTATGGTCTCAGGATAAGTTCTCCCTTCATGTCAACATCAAAGCGGTGCAGCTAGCATGCCAAACTTTTCAGGCCCGGCTGCAAGGCCAGTGCATGGCAGTGAGGATGGACAACACCACTGCCATGTTTTACCTCAACAAGCAGGGGGGTTAGGGTTAGGGTGACTTCCTGCATCTGCATGTGCTACGAGTTGGCCAAAATCCCAGTCCTGACACTTATGACACACTCCACAAGGGCACAGGCCTCATCGATGGCATTCCTGGCCCAAGTCCCGATCCAAGAAATCTGCAGGGCAGCGACTTAGTACTCGGTGCATATGTTCACCCCTCATTACACCATCGTCCAGCATGATAGAGATGATGCAGCTTTTGGCAGAGCAGTGCTCCAATCAGCGATTCCATAACTCCAACCCCACCACCTTGGAATGGTTACTCACCTTCCCGTAACTGTTGTTCTTTGAGATGTGTTGCTCATGTCCATTCCAAACCCACCCACCTTCTCCTCTGTCAGAGTAGCCTGCAAGAAGGAACTGAGGGGGCGCCAGGTCGGCAGGGTCATATAGAGAGCGCTATGGAGGCACCACTCCAGGGGGCTCCACAGCCGACTCGACGGGTGCTTCTAGGAGAAAAACTTTCTGATGACTGTGCATGCGGCGCACACACACCTATTGGAATGGACATGAGCAACACATCTCAAAGAACAACAGTTATGAGAAGGTGAGTAACCATTCTTCACCCTTGTCTCCCTTTTTCTCACACCCTCTTCTTTCTATTTTCTTTTCCTCTTCTCTGCTTTTCCTTCCCTATCTTGATACATATTTTCTTTAGATTATTTCTCTGTCTCTGTTTTCTTCCAGGCTAATTTTCAGATATTTTTTCTTCCTTTAAGTGTAAATTAATTCTCACTAATACCCTGCCACCCCCCAGCTGTTTTTACTGTAGGTGATTTCTCTCTTCTTTCTTCCCCAATAAAAATGCTGGTGATGAGCGAGTCAGAGGATAAGGGGCTGGCATAGGGGAAGGCAGGGCACTGACTTTAGAGCTGGGTGCTCGGGCAACAGCCGCCACTCTCCGGCTGCCCAGCTTTGAAGTCAGTGCAGAAATAAGGGTGGCAATACCATGATGCCCCTAAAATAACCTTGTGACTCCCCCCTGTAACTCCCTTTTGGGTCAGGACCCCCAATTTGAGAAACGCTGGTCTCCCCCATGAAATCTGTATAGTACAGGGTAAAAGCACACAAAAGACCAGATTTCATTGTTCATGATGCATTTTTAATGGCTGTGAATTTGGTAGGGCCCTAGGAATCTGTGAGGGTGTTACCTTCTAAATATGGATGAGTTGGCAGCCTGTGACTTACTGAGTCAGCAGGAGATGTTCCTCAGCAGATTGATCCCTGTGGGAGACTGGCTGGCTATACCAGCCAGAGGGATCTCCTGGCTGACAGTTGTGATGGCCTCCTCTATTCCTGTGGCAGTTGGGAAAACACATGCCCCAGACGTTTAGCACTAGAGCTGGTCATGAAATTATTTTTTTAACCTGTGTAAAATTTTCAGTGAAAACAAAACCAAATAAATATTTTTGTCAACCCCTTGCCTCCATAAGGGGGTGTCCTAACTGTAAGGCAAATACGTCCCCGCTTCTTTATAGGGTGTACTACAGATGAATTATGATGTTTCATTTTTTTTCTAACTCCTGTTATGGATATCACTGCATATATATATATATATATATATATATATATATATATATGTAGATTACCTGTCACAGAAACATATGCTCTTATTGCCCTATAAAACTTACCTTTTAGCTTCGTTTTATATAGGTTAACTGAATATCTCAGGTAAATACTAGAAAGCTTGTATAGCTAGTATTACTTGTTTGCTTTTGTCTGTTGTTCTTTTACCTGAAAGCCTCAGTAAAATATGTTTAAAAACATAAATAGCTGATTTGGTGTAAAAGATGAAACTACTAGAACTGCATTATATTCTTAATGTAATTTTCAGATTCTATAAATTGAGTTGTAGCATAGGGTTTGCAAACATAAATTAGCAATTATGCAGTGTGAATATTTCTGCACTGTGATTTAAAGGAATTTATAAAATTAGTGCATGACCCCTGCTGTATTTCAGCTGCATGATAAGCTATTGTCATCGTTAAATAATGTGACATACGTTTGTCACATCTGATGGGTGTCATGTGTTGGGAAAACACAGCTCATTCATTTGTTGCAGCTTACATTTTAATGGGCGCAAACATGATCTTCCCCTTTTCATCATACAGAAGATGAAGACCTTCTTTAGCAATTCTTGCTCAGGTAAAACTCTCATTGATATAAACCCCTGTGTGGACAATTATTCTGGAATAAGAATGCCTTTTTTTTTTGTTTAGCTTAAACACCTTTGTGATGGGGCCCTGGGGTGCAACCTGGACTGTGGGACCACTGAGCCCTCTGTCCCACTAACCTTGGGTATCTTTCTCACTCTGTGATGCCGTGTCCAGCCACAAACCTCTAGCAGGTACTGGACTTACACAGACATCCACAGGCAGGGACACACCCCACTGAGTTACATGAATCCTTTCCCTAGCCACTCATGAAATAACAATAGAGAGGCTCCTGCCAATTCCTCCCCAGTTCCCCCCCCCCCCTTGCACTCAGAACTGTACCATCTTGGACTGGTCAGAAGCCTAGCCAGTATAAGTTCTGTGGAGAGGACATAGTGTATGTCCTCTCCACATAAGTATATGTGGAGAGGACATACACTAAACTGAGCTGAGATTTCCCAAGCACTTCAATCACACACTGTTTTAGATAAAATATAAAACAGATTTATTAACTACTGAAAGACAGATTTTCAGTGATTATAAGTAGCAGGCATAGAGATCAGAGTTGATCAGGGGGTATCTAGGGTCTGTGTGCAGATAGCTCAGGGTGCAGGGAGGGGGTAGCTAGAGGCTGTGTGCTGGCAGGGGGGTAGCTCAGGGTTCAGGGAGGGGATAGTTCGGTGCAGGGGGTGGGGTATCTAGATGCTGTGTGCAGTTGAGGGGGTAACTAGGGGCTGTGTGTGGGTAGTGGGGTAGCTCAGGGTGCAGGGAGGGGATAGCTCAGTGCAGGGAGAGGGGTATCTAGATGCTATGTGCACGCAAGGGGGTAGCTAGAGGCTGTGTGCAGGCAAGGGAGTAGTTCAGGGTGAAGGGAGAACATAAGAACATAATAACGGCCGTACCGGGTCAGACCAAAGGTCCATCCAGCCCAGTATCCTGTCTGCCAACAGAGACCAATGCCAGGTGTCCCAGAGGGAGTGAACCTAACAGGTAATGATCAAGTGATCTCTCTCCTGCCGTCCATCACCACCCTCTGACAAACAGAGGCTAGGGGCACCATTCCTTACCCATCCTGGCTAATAGCCATTTATGGACTTAACCACCATGAATTTATCCAGTTCCCTTTTAAACACTGTTATAGTCCTAGCCTTCACAACCTCCTCAGGTAAGGAGTTCCACAAGTTGACTGTGCACTGCGTGAAGAATTTCCTTTTATTTGTTTTAAACCTGCTGCCTATTAATTTCACTTGGTGACTCTAGTTCTTGTATTATGGGAATAAGTAAATAACTTTTCCTTATCCACTTTCTCCACATCACTCATGATTTTATATACCTCTATCATATCCTCCCTTAGTCTCCTCTTTTCCAAGCTGAAGACTCCTAGCCTATTTAATCTCTCCTCATATGGGACCCATTCCAAACCCCTAATAATTTTAGTTGCCCTTTTTCTAGTGCCAGTATATCTTTTTTGAGATGAGGAGTCCACTTATGCACACCGTTAACTTTGCACTGTATGTAGTTTTATTGAACTCTATGCCCTGTGAGTAGTGGGGCTGGGAACTGAGGAGCAGCTTCAACCCCCTGCACCAGCAGTAGCAGGAGACGAGGAAACGCAGCGGCTGCCTGCTCCATGACACCAGCCAGAGCAGCAGCTGTCCCACACTGCCCAGCTCTGGCTTTCTGCCTCCAACTTTGCCGAGGGCGGGGAGAAAGGGAGGTGGAGGAGTGTTCGTGTGTGTGTGTGGAGCTGCCCCAGGACTGCCCTGCTCTTGCAGTGTAGTTTCGAGGAGGGCAACACCCCTGTGCCTCCCAACTCTGTCCATGGGCTCAGGGCTTCTGCTCCATGGGAAGCACTGAGGCCCGGGGCTCTACGATTCAGCCCCGCTGCTCCTGGCTTCCACCACACAGGAGGTGCCAGGGATTAGGGCTTCAGCCGCAGGGGTCCTGGCTTCAGCCCTACGGGAGGTGTTGGGGCTCAGGCTCTGGGTTTTAGCCACGGGGCCTCAGGGCTGGGGGGCCGTCGACCCCCTGTTGAGAACTGCTGATCTACATATTCTTTCTGAGAAATCTCCATTGTAAACATTTCCTGCTATAGTGGATTCTTTCCTTGATGGGTGTTGATGAGCCATTAACCGTTGTCTGGCTACTCCATCATTGTAACTGAAAGGCTGTTTGTGGGTGTTCCCAACCTCACAACGTATTTCAGTAACACACATAGCAAAACTTCATAACTTCACATACAATAGTAGCACATACAATCCAAGAGGATATTAATGTGCAACAGATCAAGACTTTAAAAATGATACCTCACAAGGCATACTTTGTAAATATATATCTATATCTCATAATTATATGACAGTGGTGAATATGGGCGTTTCAGGGTGCTGCTTTGAGATACGGAGTGTCAGAACCTTTCAAAGTGTTCTAAGCTAATCCAATAAAAGAGTGTCCACACAGGGAGTTATACCATATAACTGCATTGGTATAAATTCACCTCTTAACTTATACCGCTATAACTTTCCCATATAGACAAGCCCTAAATAGGATGTCTCTTCTAGTTCTCTTCTGCCCATTTCCTCTCATAGCATGGGGTCTAAATTCAAAATAAAACATGGTTGGAGATGGAGGCGGAGGCAGGGGCCAATTCTGAAGCTTTTTTCTCAGTCTTGTCTATGTGTCAGCAGATCTAGAGCTATTCAGATTTCATTTAGTGAAGGAGTTTTTTATACATGTTCTGTTACTGCTCAGGACACTTGAAGCCATGCACCTTTGTGCTACTGCGTTGTCAGATCTCACATGCTAAATCAATTCTGAAATGGAAGGCTCCCAAAGAGTATCTAAATACTGCAGGAAGTTGTTCTAGTCATTTATTAGGAAGCAAACTTTATTCTGAAACAGTCATCTTCCAATACCCCACCTTTGTATAAGGGAGCACTATTTTGCTGGAGGTGTGGTCTTTGGTGTGAGAAGTGAAACCAGAATCCTAATGACTTGTGATCTCAGGACACTCTTAATAAGAATAGGGTTATATTTTGCCCTATGTCTGTAGTTTAAATTTGGTTAATGTATTCTTCACTTTCTATGCCAAATGCAAGCATAGTGGTGCTGGGCTCTGCTAAATACTTTCAGTGTCTAACCTCAGAAATGGCTTTTCAATACTCAGTGTGTAATTTGATTCATTTGCGGAGTACTCTGGGATTTTTCAAGATGTGAGGCACTGTATATAGGGTAAGCCATTAAAAAGTGAATATTTGCCAGTCATTACAACAGAATTATTGCAGGTATCTCTTATTCTGTGGTAATCAGAGATCTTATTATGTGATAACCATTGGCAAAGGTTGTTTCATAGATCTAAAAGCCAGAAGGGACCATTATAACAATCCAGTCTTACCTCCCGTATAACAAAGGCCATACCGTTTCACCCAGAAATTCCGGCATCAAGCCTATACATTCTGTTTGAACTAGAACATATCATTTAGAAAGACATTCAGTCTTGATTTAAAGATTATAAGTGATGGAGAATCCACCACATCCTTTGCTAAGATGTTCAATGGTTAATTACCCTCACTTAAAATTTTCATTAATGGTGACCACTATATAGATGTAAAATTTATCATCCTTCTCCGTATCCTCTATATTGGTCTGCTATCATGAAAGACTCCATCGTAAGTCCAGCCACTTTCAAAACAAGGTGGACTGGAAGGATGATGCCCTCCACGCTGCTTCTAAGTCAGTCAGAAAGTCTCACAGTAGAGAAAAGAGGCAAAACATAGAGTGAAGGGAAAAGACCAGTGCAGAGGAGACACACACTTTTTTTTAATAACAAGGTTATTACTTAATAGAAAGTGTAAATGCAAAATGATGCACTAAATAAACAACCTTGTAAAAAAATTGGTTGTTTTTTTGCGAAGGGATGGGATAAAACGTGCGGTGGGGACAGAAATTAGCCTGGGGTAGCCCTGGCTGACTGGTTTTCTTGCTTCCTCAACTTGTTTTCTATAGTTCCACCTATGACTGTCCTGTGAGGGGTTTTTTTTGTTTTTTGTTTTAAATATTGAAAATATTGTCATCTTGGCTCAGGACCAACTTCAATTGTCAATCTTAGATCCTCTGCTTGGTAGCATATGGAGTAGTCACTAGATTGTTGGGCTAGGTGCAAACTCATTTATTTTATCAGCTGAAAACGTCCTACAACTTGCTAACAAAAAGCCCAGTATAACAAAGATAAAATGTAGGCTTCAGCCCTGCTGAGCATCACAGATTTGGCTTCTGTACCCACGCATTCTTTTCAGCAAGAATCTTGATGGCACCATGGGAACTTTCTGTGTCCAAATATATGCCACAATCTTCTGAGAGCTGCTGAAGCTGGAGACTGACCCACTTATGGAACACTAATCCTGACTTCTCAGAGCCAAATATGTGTATAAGAGAGCTTATTTGTAGGCATTGTTAAAGTTAACTGAGCTTGGAACTGAACTAGCATGCAAGCAGAGATAAAAGCCACTGGGTCAAATCCATCTGTGCTTACATATGGCAGTGGCAAAAGACAGGGTGAATATCCTGGGATGGAAGAAGTGTCTTAAATGCTTAAACCCAATATTTCTTCCCAGATCTCAATAAGTAAAACCAGTTAAACAAATCTAGAAAGTGTTACATTTGTGATTGTGTGTGACATAGGAAAGAATTAGGAGTAAGTGAACATTCTCATTCACACCTGCTTTAAGGCTATGTATCAAATTGTTCTAATGCGGCTAGTGGAGATACTATCATGCAGATGTTATTAAATGTTTAGTGTCAGGGTGAACCAACAAAGACTGTATTTGCTCCTAGGATGCCTGTCTGCTAACTGCTAGAGACCCAGAGTTAAGGAGTATACATTTTTACATTCTGAGTCAGTGCTAGGGTCCAAGTCTGCTGAATAATTATGCATCTGCTAGTAGTATCTTCACAAATACAAATTTTGTTGGATAGGTTCATTATTACCCTAATTAATATTAGCAGCAGCAGGCTTAGTTCTGGTATTAGTGTGTATTTTGATATGTGCTATTGTTAAACCCTTAGGGCCAAATTCAGAGCTATTGTAAGTAGCAGTTATGGAATAATGACTAATGTGGGTTTGCCTGCCTACCACAGCTCTGAATTTGGCCCTAAGTCTTGAGGGCTCGTCTTTAAATGTGGTACAAAATTGCAGTTGGCCTTATACTGGTTCTGTAGAACCCCTCAGAAGTCAAGAACCCAAGTCTAAATATTTAATATGATTTTTCACCCCCAAATGGGGAATGTTTAAACGTGCAGTTAAGGTCAAATTTAAATTCTTTCGATCTGTGGATGTATGTCCCATGTTTGCACATCCAAAAGGTTTCTTACAAATGCAAATACTGGGGGGAAAAACTTAGAGGTTTCCTCTTAGAGTTTTGTTTTTGTTGGTACAAGCTGTTGTTTTCTTGTTTTAAGCTATGTGGGAAAAGCAAATGCTCTTTATAAACAAAGAAGAAAAATGAGGAGTAGCAGCAATTGCAAGTACAAATAATGTTGTACGGTTACTGAATGCCTAATGTTCCAGGGGATTTGGTTTGGAAGAATCAGTTCTGCAATGTGGTATGTGAAACAAATCACATTTATTAGCTCCATGACTAATCATGTCATGACTCTGCAAGGTTACTCAAGGAGTCCATCAAACATGCTGATAGACCTCAGGAAGAGCGATACATTCCGACACTGTTCTCTTTTTTTGCCATCTTCACATTTGAGATGCTAAGAATCTTAGCTGTCTAGTGCAAAAGGCAAAAGAAAACAATGCTATCAGTCTCTTAGGTGCCACAAGACTCCTCATTGTTAGAGCTGTTCGTGCTCGCTTTGAGCATTAGGGACCCAAAGTTGTTACTGAAGAACATTCACTGATCATAAGGGTCAGGTTCTCAAAGCATAATGCAACCCGAAAACAGTGCATTTCCAAATGGCTGCTGACAGCTTTTACAAAATCTAAGCTATTCTTGTGCTTATTGCAAACATCACTGAAGTATATGGGAACAGTTCACATAGATCACAATAGCATCAAATAAAATCTTCCCCAAATATAGAACATATGCTTTGTGACTCTCCACAGCAACCAAAAGCTTTTCTGATAATATCTTTGGTGGTGGATAGCAGCCTGTAGATGAAGTATCTGGGCTAGAGCTTAGCAAATAATTCACAACAAATTATTCAGCAAATTTTGCCTTTCTTTCTGTTTGCAGATTATCTGTGAACGGATCACGAAATTCTCAAATGTGCAGTATTCATTATTCAAAATTAATTACTTTTTTCATCAATAAACCTTTGACAATCATTCTCAAATTGAAGATAATTACAATTCACAGTTTTGTTTATCTTATCTCATTGGATGATTTCTGTAAATGATTGTCAGAATGCTAACTGTGAGGTTTATTGCATTGGTTCATTATATAAGTTATCCAGTTAAGGAAAAGAAACAGTATCCTATGGCTTATGTAACTGCCAAGAGATGTTGAATTTTAGACTCTAGATTTGATTGTAAACTTTTTGAGTCAAGGATTGTCATTTGTTGTTAATTTGTGTAGTGCTTAGCTCAATGGGCACTGACTTGGTGGAGGCGTCTAAGTGCTCCTTCATTATAAACAATAATTAATAAAATGCACAGTTCATAATGGCCAATTCAGCATTCAAACGTACATTTCAAAATTCACTTGTGCTAAAGAGTCGAGCATTCAAGTTTAAAATGAACTTCTTGCAAGTAAAGCTCAAGTATTGAAATGTTCACAGGCAGCAAATGAGAGGTTTGCAAATAAGGTTTAATCAAAATACATTTTCAGTTTCAAACAAAGATTCACAAATAACATTTTCTACTATTCATTGAACTGTAGTAAGTACATTCCAAGGCCTGCATTTGAGTAAAATCCTGGACAAGTACATGCCCTGTATGTCTTGATGTATGGCCCCAATTCAGAAAAGCGTTTAAGCATGAGTTGAAGCCCATGCCTGTTCAGCACATCACTTAAGCACATACTTAACTTTAGGCACGTTTCAGTCCCATTGAAGTCAATGAGAGTTAAACACATGACTAAAATTAAGCACCTACTTAAGTGCTGTGCTGAATAGGGATAGATTACTGAACTGGGGCCTATAAGGTTAAAACCAGGTAAGTGTCCTGTAGGAGTTGAAAATGTTCTTCATAACTATTCCTGGAGTCATCCAAACAAAATTTGTTTACAGTAAAGATATCGTTGTTAAACAGTGCTTGAAAGAAGCAAGAGGTATTCTAAGATGATGAGTTTATTAATGTGGTGTCTTTATTTTTTTTATATTGCCACTTATAACAAACTAAAGAAATGAGTATTGGTTTTGAAAGTTTTTCTCCATAAATAAATGTCACGTTTAAATACCTCAGTAATTATGTTTGTGTTTGTGTTACTGCAGGGATTTGAAGGGTAACATTTACATATTTTATCTAATTCACTAATGTTCGCCTAGTGAGTTAAAATTATGATATCCTGTGTAAATGGAGCAGCTTGCCTGTTGTAGATAAGCTGACTTAAGTTGTTCAGGCTTGTACTAAAAGAGGGGTGCCCAGTTTCTTGTTGAGACAACTATACAATTATATCGTGGTCTCTAAAAGTAACATGGCGTGTAATGAGCAAAGTACCGGTATAAAGTCCACACAAAAAAACTGGAAGTTTCTGCTGTTTTGAGAAAGTAAAATGCTTCTGAACAATCTAATCCAGTTGCTTAAGTAGCTTTTGTCCGTGTTCTAACATGCTTATTTTCAACTTCGAATAGTAATTCCTTGGCCCTTTGGTCAGAATGTGGCTTGCCAGTGAGAAAAACACAAGGGAAAGCTTTCTGCTTTTCCATGCCAGCCCAGTTCTCTGCATGTGTTGCTAATGGGACCTTTGGCTGGCAAGTAGAGTGTTTGCTAATCATATAGCATCCACCAAGGATTGTTTTGCAGCCCATAGGGTTGCTGCAGGTTGTTTGAACTATTGCAGAACCAGCACTTGGCCTCTTACTTCCTGTTTCACAGCCTGACTTTCTCAATTGAAGCAGGAAGTCAGTGGGTACCATGGGCTCTGTGAGATAGCTTCTTGATGGCTGTCAGGAGCATAGCTATTGCAGTATATGGTGGCTGGAGATGTAGGATGGGAAGGCTGGCTGTATGGTAGTTTTTAAAGAGACATTGTGGTGGCTGTACTGAGTACATTTACATTGTATTACATTTATCTTGCATTTTCTCTTCTGTTATAGTTCTGTTTTGCAATTTGCTCTTGCAACTTTGTTTTATTGATAAATGCACAGCTTGCCTGAGTTTTGGTTCTGTTATTTTTGGTAAGATTTTTCCTTGCTCTTACATGATCAGAAGGCATAATGAGGAGAAAAAATAGATAAAGAAAAACTTCTGATACTTGCTTCATACGTGAGCTGCAGGTAGGATACACTCTGTTGACTGATCAGTCATACACCAGTACATTGTAGCTTCTTAACCCTGGCTGACATGTTCTGATATCCTCCTGCAGGTTCTCCTTCACATTGGACACGGATGCTTACTCTTTTAGCCTATCATGTTGTGATGGTATCATACAGTTCAGTTTTTCAAAACTGCTTAAGATTGGAGAGTATCAGGCCTGGTCTACACTACGCATTTATACCGAATTTAGCAGCGTTAAACCAATTTAACCCTGCACCCATCCACACAACGAAGCCCTTTATATCGATATAAAGGGCTCTTAAAACCGATTTCTGTACTCCTCCCCAATGAGGGGAGTAGCGCTGAAATCGATATTGCCATGTCGGATTAGGGTTAGTGTGGCTGCAATTCGACGGTATTGGCCTCCGGGTGGTATCCCACAGTGCACCATTGTGACCGCTCTGGAAAGCGATCTGAACTCGGATGCACTGGCCAGGTAGACAGGAAAAGCCCCGCAAACTTTTGAATTTCATTTCCTGTTTGCCCAGCGTGGAGCGCTGATCAGCACGTGTGGCCATGCAGTCCCAAATCCAAAAAGAGCTCCAGCATGGACCGTACAGGAGATACTGGATCTGATCGCTGTATGGGGAGACAAATCTGTTCTATCAGAGCTCCGTTCCAGAAGACAAAATGCTAAAGCATTTGAAAAAATCTCCAGGCTATGATAGACAGAGGCCACAGCAGGGACTCAACACAGTGCAGCGTGACAAGCGTAACGGAAAGCCAAAGAATCAAATGGACGCTCATGGGAGGAGGGAGGGTAGACTGAGGACTCCAGCTATCCCACAGTTCCTGCAGTCTCCGAAAAGCATTTGCATTCTTGGCTGAGCTCCCAATGTCTGAAGGGTCAAAAACATTGTCGCCAGTAGTTCAGGGAATATGTCATCAATTTACCCCCCCTTGTCCCCCTCAAAGAAAAGGGGGAAAATGGTTTCTTGCCTCTTTTCAATGTCACCGTATGTCTACTGGATGCTGCTGGTAGACAGGGTGCTGCAGCGCTAAACAACAGCATCATCTCCCTTCCCCTCCCCTTCCCTCCCCGGTGGCAGACGGTACGGTACAATATGACTGATAGCCGTCCTCATCATCATCCTGTGAGTGCTCCTGGCTGGCCTCGGTAAGGTCGGCCGGGGGCACCTGGGCAAAAATGGGAATGACTCCCAGTCATTCCCTTCTTTAAGCTTTGTCTCCTGGAGATTCAGTCCTGGCAGATGATGCAATAGGGCTGGTAACCGTCCTCATCATAGCAGCTGGAGGCTGAGCTCCTCTTCCCCCACCCTTCATGTCTAATGGAGATTCTGGACTATCATTGCAGCGGGAGGCTGTTCTCCTCTCCCCCCCACCCTTTAATGAGTAATGGAGATTCTGTCCTGCCTGGAATATCATAGCAGCTGGAGGCTGCCTCCCCCTCATTTTATCTCACTAAAAAGTCAGTGTTTTTCTTATTCCTGAATTCTTTATTACTTCATCACACAAATGGGGGGATAACTGCCATGGTAGCCCAGGAAGGGTGTGGGTGGAGGGAAGCAACGGGTGGGGTTGTTGCAGGGGCACCTCCTAGAATGGCATGTAGCTCATCATTTCTGTGGGATATCTGGGGCTCTGACCGGATCAGCTGTGCTCTCTAGTAGACTTGCCCCATGTTCTTGGCAGGACTGACTCTATTTTTAGACAAAACATAAAGAAGGGAATGACCTGGGAAGTCATTATCATTTTTTGTCCATGCTCCCCCGGCTGACCTCAGCGAGGCCAGCCAGGAGCACCCATGACAGCAGCAGACGGTACAATAGGGCTGGTAACCGTCATCACCAATTTGCAAAGCAGCAGACGGTGCAATAGTGCTGGTAACCATCTCTGCTACCTTGCAAAGGCAAATGAATGCTGCTGTGTAGCACTGCAGTACCGCGTCTGTCAGCAGCATCCAGTACACATACGGTGACAGTGAAAAAAGGCTAAACGGGCTCCATGGTTACCATGCTATGGCGTCTGCCAGGGCAATCCAGAGCAAAAGGGCGCGAAATGATTGTCTGCCGTTGCTTTCACGGAGGAAGGATTGAGTGACGACATTTACCCAGAATCACCCGCTACACTGTTTTTGCTCCATCATGCATTGTGATCTCAACCCAGAATTCCAATGGGCGGGGGTGACTGCGGGAACTATGGGATAACTACCCACAGTGCAATGCTCCGGAAATCGACTTTAGCCTCGGTACATGGATGCACACCGCCGATTTAATGTGCTTAGTGTGGCTGCGTGCACTCGACTTTATACAATCTGTTTTAAAAAACCAGTTTCTGTAAAATCGGAATAATCCCGTAGTGTAGACATACCCTCAGAGGGGTAACTGTGTTAGTCTGGATCTGTAAAAGCAACAAAGAGTCCTGTGGCACCTTGTAGACTAACAGATGTATTGGAGCGTGAGCTTTCGTGGGTGAATGCCCACTTCGTTGGATGCATCCGAAGTGGGTATTCACCCACGAAAGCTCACGCTCCAATACGTCTGTTAGTCTATAAGGTGCCACAGGACTCTTTGCTGCTAAGATTGGAGAGTTTTTAGAAGAGGAACAGGAAACTTTAAAAAAAAATAAAAGGGGGCCAATAGGAGATTGTAGGAGGCATCTGAATATTTACACTTCAGGATTTCACCAATCCAATGGAGGTAGCCTGACATCCTCATTGATCTGTTTGCAGCTTGGATGTACCAAACAGTGCCTCAGAGTGTAAAGACAAAAGTGTTGTATTTGTGATAAGATCTCTGGGCCTCAAGTATCCCAAATATGGCACTGTACAACACTTTCTAAAATATCCAAAGGGGGCATGGCCAACTATCATTCTCCCATCTGGTTGCTGTGACTCCCAACTTTTCTTCTTTTCATCAACAATTTTAGGTGAAGATCTTTTGCCACTATTTACCCACTTTGGGTCAGCAAGACGTTTAATCGCCCACAAAATTGTAGACCCTATTGTTCAGTTTTAGTAATGCTGCAACATATTAACACCAAATCTTTAAGATGTGTCTGCATCCTTCTCCTTGCATACATATGGTAAACAGCTACTCCAGTTACAAACCATTAAGAAATCCTGTCTGGAAAGTGTTCTGAGCCACATTGATTTGTCATATAGACCTGGGAGTGCAGTGGCTAATATTAAAAAGTTAATATTGGCTAATAGTCACGAAACAGTGGTTTCTGAGCTGCCACAGTTACTCCTCTTCTTAGAATAGGAAATAATTATAGGCACTATGTGATAATTGTTGGCAAGTGTTAACCTTTTAATTAATATATTTGGATATTAGGGTAAAATTAACATTTATAGAAAGTAAAGTAATACAATCTGGTGCTGTGATATTATTCCTATGGTACAGTACTTCAACATAGAATGACATCCAATATTGTACCACTTTAGTTTTTAGCGCGGTAAAACAGAAGGCCGACATGCTGCAGTACATTGGTATGTATGCATGTATAAACACAGGCGTGTACACACACATGCACGTAGACGTATATGAACAGGTACTGATACATTTACATTGCTGCTCTGGAATAAAAATTAATACAGGTGTGTGGAATTGGACTCAGAATTCCTGATCTCAAAGCCAGAAGTGATGGTCAACTTCCTGTAGTTGGTCAGTAGCATCTCCTAAACAACCATCATTGGCCCCTTCTATTTTGTGGTTAGATATCAAGAAGGGCTATTGAAAAGATTTTAGTAAGCAAGAAACATTGGTCAGAATGGAAGACAGGTTAAAAGTGAATAAAACCACATCCTTAGAACATAAAATTGCTGTACGGCAAGAGCCTAAAGAGGAAGTAAGGAAAAACAACAATAAAAATAAACAATTACTTTTTATTCATGAAAATTGCAACAATTATATCTTTCTCAGAAATCTTAATGGTTAGTAAACTGAAGAGTCTAGCATCTTATTTTACAATTCTCTGAAGTACTGTCCAAACTGTCTCCTCTTCCTTTCTTTTTTTAAGCTTTCCAATACCTCTTGTACAAGTTTCAGATGTATCCATTTTATGAGACCTAACACTGAATTCTAAAATTCAGCTCAGCACCAGCTGCTACGTTGAATGCAAAGATTGCATGCTATCCTACAAGGAAGTTTAGATACTGAGAAAAGGTGAGATATGATATAGCTAGGGTATGCTTGCTAATATCAAACTCTCCTCAACTGAGTTTGACCTAAGGCCAAGTTTCTAGTCTGTGGAAGAGCTATGAAAAAGTGATAACATGGGAAAACGAGCATCTGTCATAGAACTGAAGACACAAAGCAGGCAATTAAATTCTGGTGGTCTGATCCTGCATTCTTTTTATGCCCAAAATTCAAGTCTACAGGAAATTTAGGTGCACAGAGAAGGTGGCCCTAGGTTCTCCTTCTATTTTTTAAATTACTTTGCACATGTAGCTTTTTATCTTCCTGCACTGCACTGGCATTGTATTGGATTTCACTCCAGGAACCTCTTGTATCCACTTTTAGGCTGGAGTAAATGTAATGTAAGTTATTGGCCAGTTACTTTTTCTCTTTCACTTTTGTTTAACTTTTTTCACAACTTAGATGTAAATTGATTTCCTTATCAATTGCTATTAGTTCACAGGCTGAAGCTAACATGTCTCTGTCTCTACACTAGTCACAATCATTCACTGGCTTACTCCTCCTTACATTTTATTGTCTATGATAAAGATTGTTTTTTAATAGTAAATAGATACTGACCTAAACATGTAGAGAAAGATTAAGAAACTATCTTAATAGTCACTATGCTTACGAATAAGCAAAGTACTTTTGGTAATGAAAAAGCACTTTTATAGTGTTATCTGTTTTACAAGCCACCACTATCCTCATCAAAGCTGCACAAAATAGCTGGAGTAGAGCCCCCAAGTCTGGCCAATGAGATGACCTATCTGAATGACCTAATGTGCAAACAGGACCATTCATTGTGAAGTGTAAATACAAATACATAGTTCTAGTGTAATTTATGCATGCTGTACGATGAAGTATGTACATGTTTTTCATTATCTGAACAAACTAAGGCCTAATTCTTTAGCATTTAGAGGAGGTTACATAAGCTATTTAGCCTGCATAAAAGAGAGGCAGACAAAATGGCAGAGGCAGCTTGGAAGGAGTCCTACAGCAACCAGCAGCATGTATAGCCTGCTGTAAGAGCTGCTTAAAAATGCCAGGGTAGAGGCCTTGTCATGCAGCCTACCTGGAAGTCAGTGGGTTACTACCAGGAATGTTGACTAGAAGTCAGAAAGTGCTTTGTCAGCACTTTTCTTACTCTTGTTTACGATTGCTAGAGAAGGAGGAGGCTCTGTCCTCTCTTCCCAGTCCCCACACATAGGTAGGCACCGTGCAGCTCTGTAGTGACAGGTTAAATGCTACTAAATATAGAGGCAGTTTTTGGTTCACACGCAATGTGCAAGGGTGACACACAGTATTTTTAAGAGTAATATTGAAAGCTGCATGCAAAGCTTTAGCCACATGACTCCCACTTTAATCAGTGCGTGGGAATTATAGAGCTAAAACGTCACTCGACTCTGAAAATTAACCGGGGAGTTATCTAAACAAAATTTAAACTAATGCTGCTAATTAACCAACTGCTGGCATTAAACACTGAAAGTCAGAAAACTGTGCCCATTTTTCTCAGCACAGCAATCTGAACACTCACCTGGTGTGAGCCATTTGTGGCCATGTAAACCAATCTGAAATTGAAAAAGTCAGTTTTTAATTAAAACTGGCATTTCTAAGCCTATTACTGGTAGTATCCACCTTGGCAAAAATAGATATTATTTGTGCTAACAGTAGCATTAGGAGCTCAGCACAAGAGATTGTAAAACAGTTTCCATACTGCTTGAATATCAGGAAGAAGACTTTGTTGTATGGAAAATGTTAATCATTATCTAGACATTAAGGGCCAGTCTAGCTCCCAGTGAAGTCAATAAGAGACTTCCATTGATGTCCGTGTTTAGAGAATTGGATCTTTAATACGTGAGTCAGGTCCTTGAGCTCCTTATTGGTCTGTAATTCTGGGTTTGTTATAAATGTCACACTTCCATAAGTTGGTGTAAGAGGGTATACGTTCCTTTTTGAGTTCTGAGGGCAACCCTCTTGAGCCAGTAAAACCCTGCTTCAGCTTTGCCTGTAAGAATCCCAGTGGGACGAGAATGCTATCTGTGAAGGGAAAGAGGTGGTCTTGGCAAAACAGGGATTTACAGAGAGGTCTACTTTGCTGATGCTGGCTTTAGGGCCTGAAGCTGGCATTCTCTGAGCTGGCTGGCTTGGAGCCACCTCTCTCTCCCAGCCTGTTGGATGAGGCTGGCTGTTGGTGGTTACAACATTCCATGTCTGAAAACCAGAAGAGTAGTCCACAGAGGAAACGATTATTAGCAATCCTAACCAACTGCAAGGCATGATGGGAAATAAAAGGAATATATAAACAGTAGCTTTATCACAAAAGAGAGAGAGACCAAAAGGCACTCAAGCTGTTCTGACAGTCTGTCCTGGAAAGTGTGGGTAAGAAGAAAAAACTCTTCTTCTGTCTCTTATTTTTGTAATCCTTTGTTTTGTAATGATTTTGATGTGGACACGTGAAGTGTTTGAAACAGTCAGAGAGTGGCTGTCTTTTGTAGTGGGTTTCAGTAAAGGCCTCGCAGGGGATCTTTCTATTTAGATTCCAAATACATGCCTCTTTGACCTGCAACAGACGTATGGCAAAATACTGAGGCAATTTAATTACAAATGTATATTATTCAAAAATACAATTTACAATTTGTATGTAATAAGAAAAGGCAGAACCAGAGCAGAAAATAATAGACAAACACCATATACAGATATAACTGTTGTATGACTATTGACAGAAAATACATTATTTATTTTATAAACATGTTATGAAAGTGTTTGAATGCAATAATCAATATAAATGTAATAAGATTTTCTCTGTAGTGAGCGCTCCATATATGCACAAAGATATATTAATGTTAATACATTATGTCTAGTAAGATGGTAGCATTTGAAAATCATTGCATCACTTTTTTTCATTTATATTACCTTTAATCATTACAATCACTTACCTTAGCTCTCATCCATTGATTGGGCTTATGACTTCAGAGATTAAGCGTAAAATGCTACGTTCATCTACCTAATAAGTTTTAAAATTAATACTTACATTGTAATGTCTCTGGGCCTAGAATTTGATAAACAAACAGCAACACTTCCCTGGAGAAGTGCCATTGATTGATTTGCTGAATATAAATAGAATAGTACAGAATGTCGTCACCCTGAAAGAAGGGTGACTAAACTCAGTTGCCAGTGGTATCTTAAAAAAAAAAAGTTACTATAATGTATATTTGCCATTAACATACACAAACAGAAATCATAACTTCCTTGGATGAGAGTCCTCTCTGACTTTTCATATTTGTGCCTGATCCTTCAAAGTGGGGCATATAGAGGGATTTACCTTTCTCTAAAGTCAATGGGAGTTGATGGACCTCAGTAATGGAAAATTCTTCCATTTCCTTTCTTCCTTCCTTCCTCAGAAATACAATGTCAAAATGGCTATGTCTAAGTTCCAACTCTCTCTCGTTAGATATTTTAAAACTATATATATACACTACTATTATATATATAATTTTTAAGGGGGGGGGGATATTTATTTATTTATTTTTGTGCGGTACCATAAAAGATGAGTACCTTGGCATGATTAAATACTAGAGCTGTCTAGAAAAGGTTAAGTATTTTCTATGCAAAGTTTTGAAAAGAGATTCACGGAACTTGTTGCCAAAAAATTGATAGACTATAGTTTTGTATAGAGAGAAGGCTGTTTTTTGTTTAAAAATATCTAACAAAAATTTCTGTTAGTTCTGTGAAATACTGATTCATAAAACCATTAAGTATGTGTAAAAATCATCAGACGTATAAGTAAAAAATTAGCAAATTAGTTTTAAGATGTTAAGTATTTAACATTTTATTGCTTTTGAGAGAATCTTTATTATTCTAAATTCATGGGAGGTTGGTTATATGAACTTCCTTCTTACATAAGTTGATTTCCTTCCACGCCAAGTGGGAGTGGAATTTAGTCAGTGTGTTCACTTAATGCAAAATTCCATTGGCCATAAACCTATCTTCTTGACAAATTTTGTATGTTAACATTTCATGAAGTTGTCTGCTGCTTTGCAGAAACTGTCAAGTTCTGAAAATAGAAAATATTGGGTCATTAGTCAAATGAGTCCTAACACTGCTCTAAAATCAAATTTATTTTGCAGCAGATACATTACCAAGATTTTAATAAGGTCTTAATAACATTGCTTATTTATCATTTCCCCTGCAGGTACATCTACATCCCAATGGGAGGATCCCATGGCAGTGTGTTTGGGATGTTGTTTTCCACAGCAATCACTTTTTCTTTTGTAAGCTATTGGCACGGGGGCCATAACTACCTTTGGTTCTGGGCAGCACTTAACTGGCTTGGAGTAATTGCAGAAAATGGAGTCAAGAGGCTACTCTCTGTTTCACTTGTTCGAGACTTAATTGTAAGTTGAATCCCCTTGTGCTTCATGTTCATTTGAAATTCAAGTTTGGATTTTTTTTAGAGCTAGGTTAAACTTAGTACTTAATGGATACAATGGTTGGTGCATTTTCCCCAGTCTGCCTATACTGCATAAGTAAAGATGTGCAGTACGTCAGCGAACCAAGCTGTGAGGGATAGCAGTAATGCAGACATGTTCCATGCTATGGTAATGTGAGCAAACAATGGCCAAGTTTATATATCATCAAAATTAGGAGGTAACTTACCTGATTTCTAATTTCACTCTGGGCTGTCATTTTGATTGCCTTATGCTATTTAAAAGTCATTATAAATTAAGAATGTGTCTTATTTAGTTACATCTCTTGAAGTAAGTGTGTTTGTGTTAGCCTCCCATAGTAAAATGCATTGGTGTGATGTATTGGGAATCATATAGCACCAAAAGGTTGAGTAAGGATAGCAAATTTGTCCTTAAAGACTTCAGTAGCGACTCCGATGCCACTCTCTTTTCTCCCAGACCTGATATCACAGAACCAGGGTGGAATTCTCCGCCCAAACCTCAACACTCTCCACATGACAGTTTGGGTGCTCCATGGTTAAATCCCAAAGAGCTGGCCTGTTCAGAACAAGTCCATCAAGTTCTGCTAGCTAGCAGGAAGCTCTCTACCAGAACTTCATGCCTTGCCAAGTGGAAACATTTTTCCATGTAGTCTTCTCAGCAAGGTCTCTTGCCCATCACTGCAAACCATTCTGGAGTATTTGCTACATCTGAAACCACAAGGCCTGGCAATTTCATCAGTTAAAGTACACCTGGCATCGATTTTGGCATTTCACATCCCAGTGGATGAGTGATTGGTATTTTTCACATGAGATGACCATTTGTTTTCTCAAGAGCCTAGAAAAACTACACCTACAGATTCGGGAGCCCATTCCCCTGTGGGACTTAAACCTGGTCATGTCAAAATACACAGGCCCCTAGTTTGAGCCACTGGCAACATGTCCCCTGTTGTACTTTTCCTGGAAGATGGTCTTTCTGATGGCTATCACTTCAGGCAGGAGGGTCTCAGAGATCAGAGCCCTTATGTCAGAAGAACCGCCGTACACTGTCTTCTTTAAGGATGAGGTACAGCTTCGTCCTCACCCTACATTCCTCCCAAAGGTGGTTTTGTAATTTCACAGTAATCAAGCTATTCCCCCCCACCCCAAAACTGTGCGCGAGCGGGGAGGAGCAACATCTCCACACACTGGCTTTCTACATTGAGAGCACAAGACCGTTCCGTACACCACGCAGTTCTTTGTGGCAATAACAGACAGGATGAAGGGCTTTCCTATTTCAGCTCAGAGGATTTCATCCTGGATCACATTGTGCATCCACACATGCTAGGAGCAGGTGGGGGTCCCGCCACCAGCTACAGTGATGGCCCATTTTACGAGGGTGCAAGCTTCCTCAATGGTATTCCTGGCCAGGTGCCGATCCAGGATATCTGCAAAGTGGCAATTTGGTTGTCGGTACATACATTTTCGTCCCTCTATGCCATCACCCCGCAAGCTAAAGATGAGGCCCAGTTTGGTCGAGCTGTGTTGCAGTCAGCATGTCCATGCACCCTGATCCCACCTCCCATGGTACTGCTTGGGAGTCACCTAATGTGCAATGGACATGTGCAAGCACTCGAATTAAAAACAATTACTAACTTTGTTGTTGTTCAAGATGTGTGTTGCACGTGTCCATTCCACGACCCACCCTTCTAACCTTCTGTCGGAGTTGACTGGCAAGAAAGAACTGAGGGAGTTCAGGGTCGGCGGGACCCCTTATACCAGCACATGAGAACGTGGCACCACAGGATAATAGTGCTGACCCAATAGATATCATTGAAGGAAAAATGTCTGGTGACTGTGCATGCAGCGCCCGCACAGCTAATGTGCAATGAACGTGCACACATCTCTAAAAACAACACTTATAGAAAGGGTTGGTTTTTTTTTACTGACTCATGTAGCAGCACCAGTACCCCTAGCTCAAACGTGTGCATTATAAATACTTGCAGTGCAACTGAGATGCACACCAGTGTAAAGATTTTATTTTAACAGGAACTCTAGTTGAAGCTAGACAAATTCAGACTGGAAATAAGGTATACATTTTCTAACAGTGAGAGTAAATTAATCATTGGAATAATTTACCAAGTGTTTTGGTGGCTTCTCCATCACTGACAATTTTTAAATCAAGATTGGATGTTTTTCTAAAAGATCTGCTGTGGGAATTATTTTGGGGAGGTTCTCTGGCCTATGGTTATGCAGGAGGCCAGAGTAGGTGATCATAGTGCTCCTTTCTGGCCTTAGAATGTTTTAATCCCCTCCCTGTGTTGACTCTCCAGGGGGCTAATAGATGTAAAAAGTGAAAGGTTATTTTTGTGACACTGATAAGCAGATGTGATTCTGAATAAACACAGGGAGCACTACTTGAATGTTTGTGGTGGTTTGCTGAAAAATGAACTGGCATAGATATAATACCGAGAGTTCATAAATCACCTCTTTTGGCATTTTTTCATGGGATTGTCTCACTTTTTCTTTGTACCTCTTTTGCAAGTAATCTAAAGCATTCTGAGACCCTTCTTTGGCATGTTGTTGTTCCTCATGCGCTGATTAGATATAGGCATAAGGAGAATCAGGCCCTATATTTCTTGTTTTCAAAAGTACATTTGCATTGTATTCAGAGTGAACTGGACATATTGAAATTAAAACATGGTCCAAAACATGTTTTCACAGCTCTGAATGAAATCTGATGGTTTTTCTTTGAGGTTTTACTCCACCGTTTGGGCTTAAATTAACCTGGATGCAATATTTGAGGGGAGTGAAACTACATGAACAGAAACCATCTCGAAAGTTTGTTGAAACTGATCTTAATTAAAATTAAAAAAAAGGTTTGATCTGAAACCGGTCAGTTCTCTTTCAGTTCCTTAACAGTGCTGTGCTTTATGCATCCAGCTGTAGGGCAGTCTCCCAACTGTACTTTTTTTTTTTATTCACTGAGAAATATTGCTGTATGAAGTTATCAAAAAGCATTTATAGAAAAATACAAATACCCTAAAGGAAGCTACAGTGAAACTCAATAATATTTTAATCCATTTATCAAAGCACTTGTATTTCTCCATTCAAAGCTGCTGAAACAGTAATAAATATTGTGCAAAGAAAGCTGGTCAGTATCCAGGGCATTTTATTAGAGTGTAAAAAAAAAAAAAAAGTGGCTTTTGGCAACTCTTGTTTCTTTCAGAGTCCCATTGCTTGGGACACTAGAAACTAGACTCAACAAAGTAATAGAGTTTTGTAGCCCACAATCCTAAATTAGTCCCTGATACATGGAGAAAGGTCCCAGTCCTGCTCCATTTGAAGTCAATGGCAGAATTTCTGTCGATACTAAATAAGGATTCTGTGATTTAGTCTGCTCTATTTGGAGTAAGAAAAGAAACCATGCATTTGCATTTATTTAAGGTATAACAAGTTGGCTCCCCCTATTAAATGATTATTTTAACTAACTTATTACTTGATGTTCTTTACTATAGCTTTTGGACAGTTTCCAAAAATTCCATTACAAATAATAATAATAATGTAAAGAGGTAAAGAGATGCTGTCAGCCGTTTCTGGGTTTAAATGGTTCTTGCTAATTTTTTTTAATCTTAATTGAAACCATAACATTTACATTCCTGTTTCTTCCGCATTAAAATGCAAGATGTGTGTCTCAAGCTAGGAAAGAAACTAAAATTAAATGGAATGGAATTTTTTAAAAAATACTGTAGTTAATGAACCTGTGGTTTATTAACTAAAACTAAAAATGTTGCCCTTAAAGAACTAAGCACAGAAGTGAATCAAATTGGAATCATCCATTTATTTTAAACACTATTTTACAATGACGGGCACTATCCCTTTATACAGGCTTTTAGTCTTTTTGTCTAAAATATTTCACCAAGTTTTGTGTTTAAATCTGCATTTATGACTGCAGTAAAATGGAATAAGTCAATTTCAATGTACCATAACTCTGACACAAGGCATCAGTGGTCAAAGCACTAGCTTTCTTTGTGATTTCAGAAAAGAGGTGAGTTATTTTGTAATCCTTTTTTGCACATATAGGGCCAGTTTCATAGTAATAATTTCCATATATTTCATATTGTCTTAATGCACAGCAGAGGTTCTCTTTATAAAAATGAATTTCACTTGTTACCTCCATAGTAAAATAACTCCTACCGTACTGGGGACCAGAGGCAAGAATAGTGACATTCATATTTTCAGCTTTGGAGAGAGCTTTATTTTAGTAGATTTAAGAGCCGGGTTTTTTTTATTTTGTTTAAATATTTAAATTGTTTAAGTATTTTGCAATCTCTGAGTCCTGTCCTTGGAGCTATAGAAATCTGCAGACATTAAGATGTCAGTTTTTATGTCCTGAGCCTGTAAAGAGGTAGACATGCATAACTTTACTCAGGAAGTTTTCCATTAAAAGCATGAGTTAAGTTGCTCGTGTGCATAGATGTTGGCAGGATTGGGCCTTATGCTACAAACACTTGCTCCTATATGTAAATTTACTGATGTGAATAGTCCTGTTAAAGTCAATGGGACTAATAACGCAAGTAAAGTTAGGCACATTTGTTAACTGTTTGCTAGATCAGGGCCTAACGGTCAGATCCAGCACCCAGTAATCTCAATGGAAAGACATCCATTGACTGGATCCTGTGGCTATAAATAGTTAACAATGGATTTTTGAAAGGAAAATTCATTCTTAGGAATGTAACTCACCTAAATTAAATAAGGTAACTATAAAGTAACTATAATGCCCCCTCCAGCACCAGACCCTCAGTTATATCCTCTCAACATGGGTCCCACACTCGTTTTAGGGCTTTATCCAGGTAATTGAGGGTGCTCAGCACCTCCCAGAGGATTAAGCCTTTAATGAGCACATGCCTCTTCAGTACATTAAGACATTCTTAGCTAGTTTCCAGCACACACTAATCTTTGATGACCTTTATTATGCAGGAAATGTATCACTTCATTTATTGGATGTAAATTTTTCTGTCACTTACTGTATGAGGGTCAAGAGCCTGTATCTTAACCTTTCTCTTTTAAATGACAGAATGATGTATGTACTTGCACATTTTACTTGAAACATATTGGTTCTATTAAATGAAAGCTATTTCCAGTAATAGTTTCTGCATAATGGATGACCTTTTATTTGGACTGAAACCTATTATATTTATTTATTTCCTTAAGCTGTAGGGTTGGAAGATTTACCCCCTTTCTCTGTCTCTGAGCAGCTGTACGGAGTTAGAATAACATACGTAGTTTTAAAACATATAACTTAGACTCTTACTCCAGGATGCCATTTATTGAGATCCCAGTGTTGTCATCTCCTGAGATGACAAAAGCCTGAGTAATGGATGGGCCGTACATCATATTCCAAAGATCAGCTCATTTGGATTCTGCAGGACCAAATGAGGGAGTGATGTCCAGAGCTGACAGCCCTCTATGTAGGATGTACTCAGACCTTCAAATCTATGGGAGCATAAGGAAGACTGCCCACCTGACCACAGCAATCCCATTGGCTCAGAGAGAGAGAGAGAGCGAGAGATAGAGAAGCACTCTCGGATAGCCAGAACCCATATGACTTTACAAATCAATTAAAACTCCATCAGTTGTCCCAGAAGTGAACAGTAGCAGATCCCACTCGATATACCCTTTCAGCTTGACTGTGAACTGTGATAACTACTCTCTGGGAATGGTTTTCCAACCAGTTATGCACCCACCTTATAGTAGCTCCATCTAGGTTGTATTTCCCTAGTTTGTTTATGAGAAGGTAATGCAAGACAGTCTCAAAAGCTTTACTAAAGTCAAGATATACCACATCTAATGCTTCACCCCATTCACAAGGCTTGTTACCCTGTTAAAGAAAGCTATTAGGTTGGTTTGACACCATTTGTTCTTGACAAATCCATGCTGACTGTTAATTATCACCTTATCTTCTGGGTGTCTGCAAATTAATTGATTGCACTGAAGTTAAGATGACTGGTCTGTAATTCCCCAGGTTTTATTCCCCTTTTTATAGATGGGCACTATGGGTATGTCTATACTATCCGCCGGATCGGCGGGCAGCGATCGATCCAGCAGGGGTTGATTTATCGCATCTAGTCTAGACACGATAAATCGACCCCCCCTGCGCGCTCTCCCATCGACTCCTGTACTCCACCAGCGCAAGAGGCGCAGACGGAATTGACGGGGGAGCGGCAGCAGTCGACTCACTGCAGTGAAGACACCGCGGTGAGTAGATCTAAGTACATCGACTTCAGCTTTGTTATTCACGTAGCTGAAGTTGTATTACTTAGATATTGATGGCTCAGATATCTCCTCAGTCAGCTCCTTGAGTATTCTAGGATGCATTTCATCAGGCCCTGGTGACTTGAAAACATCTAACTTGTCTAAGTAATTTTTAACTTGTTCTTTCCCTAGTTTTGCATCTTATCCTACCTCATTTTTACTGGCATTCATTAAATTAGATGTGCAATTGCTGCTAAACTTTCTGGTGAAAATGGAAACAAAAAAGTGATTTAGTACTTCTGCCATTTTCTGTTGTTGTTTTTTCTCCCTCACTGAGTAATGGGGCTATCCTTTCCTTGGTCTTCCTCTTGCTTCTAATGTATTTGTAGACTGTTTTCTTGTTACCCTTTATGTCTCTAGCTAGTTTAATCTCGTTTTGTGCCGTGGCCTTTCTAATTTTGTCCCTACATACTTGTGTTGTTTATGTTCATCCTTTGTAATTTGACCTAGTTTCCACTTTTTGAGTTTCATATCATTGAAGATTTCCTCGTTAAGCCAGGGTGGTCTCTTCCCATACTTCCTATATTTCCTTTGCAATGGGATAGTTTGCTCTTGTGCCCTTAATAATGTCTCTTTGAAAACTGCCAACTGTCTTCAGTTGTTTTTTGCCTTAGACTTGCTTCCCAAGGGATCTTACCTACTAACTACCTGAGTTTGCTAAAGTCTGACTTCTTGAAATCCATTTTCTTTATTGTGCTGTTTTCCCTCCTACCATTCCTTAGAATCATGAACTCTGTCATTTCATTATCACTTTCACCCAAGCTGTCTTCCACTTTCAAATTCTCAACTAGTTCTTCCCTCTTTGTCAAAATCACATCTAGAACAGCGTCTCCCCTACTGGCTTTCTCTGCTTCTGAAATAAAAAAAATATCTCCAATACATTCCAAGAACTTGTTGGATAATCTGTGCCATGTTGTGTTATTTTCCCAACAGATGTCTGGGAGGTTGAAGTCCCCCATCGCCACCAAGTCCTGTTGCTTTGGATGATTTTGTTAGTTGTTTATACAAAGCCTCATCCAGGAAGCTTACCTTCCTGGTTAGGTGGTCTGTAATAGACCCCTACGATGACATCACCCTTGTTTTTTATCCTTACACAGAGATTTTTGACAAGACTGTCTCCTGTTTCCTAATGGCTCAGATACGGCCCCCTGGGAGGCAACATACCTCCTGGGATGCTATGTCAGGCCAACAGATAGGTGCCTCCCTCCCCCTCAGAAGAGAGTCATCCACTCTCACTGGACTCTCTCTGTTTCCAGACCATTCCAGACACTGTTTGGTCAACATTCTACTTTGATGATACACATTGATGTGTTTTTAAAAGTTGCCCAGCTCCTCAAACCCACCCAATTTTCATTTTTATGCTCACTTTAAAAATTACGTGAATTTGTATAGTTTAGTAAAGCTTTGTCAAAATGTCTAATCGTTTCTTTATCCCATATGGTCCTCCAGCTGCTCAGTCACGCCCTCGCCTCCATTTTTGGTATTCTTAACTGCAGATAAATAAAATAACCATTAGTCAAAATATGTCATTTCCCTTCTCTACATCCCATCCACTCCATCCTCATTCAGCTCTTCACCCATTTTCTTGGTTTTATATAGTGCCATTATTTTTGGCAAGTAACTACAATCCAGATTTAGAAGACACTTCAAGGTATTACTCCTCAGACTGTTGAGAGCTATTATCATTGCAGTGCCTGGGGAAGAGGTTTGAGGAGGGTAGCTCTCATTCCTAAGTGTATCTCTTAAGGGAAAAACCCAAGAATCCTACTCAGAACAACTGGATCGCTTATATTGCTGCCTTATAGAGGTAAGCATGCTCTTGGCAATATCCTTTGGTCATAATAGTGGGTAGAGAGAAGGTCCCTGGTGACAACTAGTTAAAGGAAAATTTCAATACATGGTCCAACAGTTAGAAATTTGATTTTCCAAAGTCTCATCTTCAGTTACATACTCATACCACTTGTGCAACTATAATCCTGATGAATTAGTCAAAACAGCCCACATGTATTTTGCCTTCTAACTTTTTATGACCTTTATATCAACGACACATTGCAAAAATATTTTATTCTGTACATATGTACAATAAGGCGAACTGAAATGAGAGTCAGCTGGCTGTCGTCAGTATTAGCACTGAATGCATTTAATGTTCCACTCCAACATAATTTGGATTACAAACCCGAGTCCTCTATTAAAATCCCTTATAAACTTCAAATGCCAGAGACTCAACAATCTTAAATCACAATCACACTTATCCTTCATATCTTGGTGGTTGAAAATGAAGGATCAAACTGGGATTATGTGTCCCATCCATGAAAGTTCTTTGCTCAATGCATGGAGCGTAGGCAATAGTGCAATATACGTTCTGAATAAAAGTACAAAGCCTTTCTCTCACTTTAAAATTGTCCTGGATAAGGTGGCTGACAGAAAAAAAAATCATGCAGACCAGATAGTGAACAAGGTAGCTAAATGGATGTCATCTCTCCCAAAAAAATGAATTAAGCATTCAGCTCAGTTAAAAGATAAAGGAAGGTAAAACTGCAGCAGAGCAATGGTGAATCAAGCACAATGTATTTATACCACACTCATCTTAGTATTGGCATGTTAGAGCCTTATTCAATTGTGTGGACAGTCCTATAATATATACTCTGTTATGTGTAAGACTCAGTATTTATTGTAGCTCCCAATTTTTTCTTATCTTGTTCCTGCATTGTTGAGTCTCCAGAAAGGCAGTTCCATGTAACAAAAGACAAGTGTGGGAAATGACTGTTGTGCTGCATGAAGGTGTAAATTCAATCATATTAGGACTCCCCAAACATTGACAAGATTTAATTCCTGTGAGATAGGCCCTTGTTTAAAGCACTCTAACCACCTCAACAATCTCAATAGCAATATTGGATTTACATGGAAGTTTGCTGTAGCCTCTCCCAGCACAGACTTTTAAATTAGGTGGATTGCGATGTTAGTCATTTGTCTTTATAAGCCTTCCTTTTGAGGGGAAGATTATTGAGACGGTTATGCTCAGGATTGCCAACTTTCTACTTGCACAAAACCGAACACCCTTGCCCCATCCCTCCTCTGAGGCCCTGCCCCTGGTCACTCCACCCCGCCCCCCAGTTGCTCGCTCTTCCCACCCTCACTCACTCGCTCATTTTCACCGGGCTGGCACAGGGGTTGGGGTGCAGGAGGGGGTGAGGGCTCTGCGCGCTGCCCCGTCCACAGGCGCTGCCCGAAAACTGGACACCTGGCAACTCTAGTTATGCTGAGCCAAATCTAGCAATAGTTGCTGCCCTCAGATTACCTGGACCTAACAGAGTTCAGTAGTAGTTCATCTTTCCCAGTGACTGGCTGAGAGGGAGGTTTAGGCTGCACTTATTTACACCAGGTACTGGAGTACAGACTGCCGAGGATCAGGACAAGTGCAGAAGTCGCTTAAAGCAACATTTGCACACGCTTCTCCAATGTTGCACTTTGTGTTTCTGGGCCCCATCAGAGGATCTGAGTGATGTGTGATTGTAGTTTTTTGTGTATATGCCTAGAGGCCATGATAGGTTTATCTTTACAGATTGGAAAAATAGATAAATAAATCAAATGTAGAGGCAGTCAGCTATAGACTCCAGACCATGAGTGAAAGGGGCCAATGAGCATGGATGCCAATATAAGATTTTTGGTCAAGTGTCCACAATTTTTTGGAACTTAAACACCAGACAATTCATTAAATGACACTTTTCTTGGCAGCAGAAAAAAGGGGAGATGAGGATTTCAGATTCCACAACTGAACACCAGCTTCCAAAGAAACTATACAGCTGAAGTCAGAACTTAGAGTAACTGCTGGCATTTTTCTTGCAGCAGTAGAATTGATCATCTAGAGAGTGAAACAGCACAGAGAAGAGCTTTTGAAATAGCTTTCATGGAGACAAACTGTCAGATCTTGAGAACAATCAACAGCATGATAAATATTTAAATCACAAATATTATTGCTGTTAATCAAGACTCACCTCAATCCTTTCTCATTGGTAAATTACAGCTTCCACTGGGTTAATTTGGACACAATAGCTGCTCGGGTACTTTCATAATTGGATTTTTCTGCATGACATGAGACATTTAAAAAAACAGTTTGATTTTTCTATCTTTGTTACCGATGTGTAGAAAGTTCAAACACTTCCAAGAAAATCTTTACTGATTTGTGGATCAATTCCTAGCGGAATAATGAAAATTAGCTACAGCAAAGCCCTCAAATAGTTC
This sequence comes from Mauremys reevesii, assembly GCF_016161935.1. NCBI lineage: Eukaryota > Metazoa > Chordata > Testudines > Geoemydidae > Mauremys > Mauremys reevesii. Next base: position 43,243,975 of record NC_052625.1, read on the forward strand.
AATGAAGCAACTGTTTCTGTGCTAAAATGCTCTTATATCTTGTAAATGACCAAAGACACACATTTAAACAGTACAAGTTGTCTGTAGTACATATTGATTTTTCCTTTCTGTAAGGGTAATCCATTTCTATTTATAAATAAACTCAAACCTATAATTGTATGTTTGTTTTAATTAAGGGAGGCTGTTATACATGCTATAGTCATGCTACCTTGGGTTGTGAAACTATCAGATCTCATAAACTAGGCAGCACTGGGCCTGATCATTACTTTTGTGGGAGACGGGCGGCTCCAGGCACCAGCGCTCCAAGCGCATGCCTGGGGCGGCAAGCTGCAGGGGGTGCTCTGCCGGCGCCAGGAGGGCGGCAGGCAGGCTGCCTTCGGCGGCTTGCCTGCCGAGGGTCCGCTGGTCCCGGGACCAGTGGACACTCCGTGCTTGGGGCGGCAAAATGTCTAGAGCCGCCCCTGGTGGAAGACTTGGCCAAATTCTAATTTGGGTGTTATTTTGCCTATCTCAAGTCTCCCTACAGTTTTACACTTCTTGGTTTCCTGCGCTAAACTATTGTTTGTGGTTGCTGTATAGTGTTGAGTATGGTGATAAGATGTCCCAATTTTATTGGGACAGTCACGATTTTTGGGTCTTTTTCTTATATAGGCTCCTATTACCCCCCACCCCCGTCCCGATTTTTCACATTTGCTGTCTGGTCACCCTAGTGTTGAGCCACTGGCATTTTTTCACCCTTGATGGTGGAGGGCAGAGTGATAGAGAGAGGAAGGAAGGGAGAGCATAATGTAGGAGTCATGGTTAAGGCTACGTTTTAGTCACTGGTATTTTTAGTAAAAGTCATGGACAGGTCATGGGCAGTAAACAATTCACGGCCATGACTGTCCATGACTTGTACTGTATACTGTATATGGAAGAATGCAGGTAAAATAGAGCAGGAGACATACAATTCTCCCCCAAGGAGTTCACTCACAAATTTAATTAACTCATTATTTTTTTAACGAGTATCATCAGCCTGGATGCATGTCCTCTGGAATGGTGGCCGAAGCATGAAGGGGCATAGAAATGTTTAGTATGTCTAGCATGTAAATACCTTGCAACACCAGCTACAAAAGTGCCATGCAAACGCCTGTTCTCACTTTTAGGTGACATTGTAAACAAGAAGCTGGCAGCATTATCTCCTGCAAATGTAAACAAACGTGTTTGTTTGAGTGATTGGCTGTACAAGAAGTAGGACTGAGCGCACTTGTAGGCTCTAAAGTTTTACGTTGTTTTATTTTTGAATGCAGTTATTTTTGTACATAATTCTATATTTGTAAGTTCAACTTGCATGATAAAGAGATTGCATTCCAGTACTTGTATTAAGTAAATTGAAAAATACTGTCTTTTGTTTTTTACAGTGCAAATATTTGTAATAAAAATAATAATATAAAGCGAACACTGTACACTTTGTATTCTGTGTTGTAATTGAAATCAATATATTTGAAAATGTAAAAAAAATCCAAAAATATTTAAATAATGGGATTCTATTATTGGTTAACATCCCTAAAATATTATTTTATTAAGTAACTCACAGTATTGGGGTTATTGTTGTAGTCCACACACTTCCCTCTGTGATTACTTCGTTTTGGGCTCAGATTTTCAAAGGAAAATCCCAGCCTTTATGTTCAGTGTATATTTTCCCTGGAGTTGTGTGGGAGATTCACTATTACTGGGTACATTTCACACTGCATCTCTTTGTTCCATTATTATGGGTGTGGGTGTGTTGACTCATTTTTTTTTCAGCTGACTATATGCCAGCATTTCTTTGCTGAATAGTGCTGATATACGTTAGACTGGCAAACATGCAGGTTACAAAAGAGTTACTGTTCAGAAATACATTGTAATGACATTTTTAGGCCTGTATATTTATTTGAAATTTTGGGCCTTCGTTTTCAGTCATCTGCAGATGTCTATTCTGATGTTTACAAAGCTAGCAGTCTACTTGACTCCCTAGTAAAAATTTGTGGGACCATTTTGTACAAGTTCCATGTTTCTGGTGTCTGAGCACTAATTCTGGTACAGTACAGCTATTACAGATAAACAAATTAATGCTCTTATTGTTGCTACAGTAATAAAATACTCAGCACCCTTTGCCACGACATCCTGACTTGATCTGAATAGCTGTGAGAGGCTGAACCCTTCCTGGCTAGTTTCCTTAACTCCCATGGGAGATTGGAATGTTCACTACTTTGCAAGAAGCATTCAGATTCTGAGAGGATGAGTCCCTAAATAAAGACACTTTTGGAACCTGAAAATGTGGTGTACAGTATATGTTGTTCCTTATACAACACTGTAACTATACAGTATGCTTTCTTAATCTGATTTACCATAGTGCTATCTTTGTAATTCATTTTACCGGCTGAAACCTAAAGGAGGACAAAACTTTTTAAAATTGTACAGCCAGTGTTAATTTACAGTGCGTAGTCTGCTCCAAGGTTATTGTGGTGGTTAACTTGACTTATTTGCTGCATTAAGATCAATGGCGAAAACTGTCTTGCCAATGTAAGTAGTTATACAATACCTAGGTTCACCTCTGAAATGAATATAAGCAGTGATGTCACGACCTACAGTTTAATTCATTTTCCAATCAAAATATTTGTTGTTTTTATAAGGGAACTTATTGTACTAAACAATTCTGGTTTAACTGAGGCATCTGTCAGCGAATGCTTATTAACTAATCAAAAGTGAACTTGCTATTACCTAATCGAAAATGTTAGTGGCTCTTTAAATCCTTTATATTTGGACAGAATCACTTTAGTCCTTTGAAACCAATTGGCTATTAGAACCTATTGAATACCATTGGCCGTATAAGAAGGTGTGTTTGCTGCTCAACTCACAGGCAGAATGCCTCAAAGAAGATAGTGAAAACTAAAAATGATCTGTTACATTGAACTAATGGTTAAAGCTGTAAGGCCAATCCTGAATTCGTTACTCAGTCACAACTCCCAATCGGCTCAGTGGAAGTTTTGCCAGAGTATAAGCACTTCAGGATTTGATCTCGAATCTGAATGCTTATCTGCCATCATTACGTTGCATTTTCCAATGCGAGTTGTAAAAATGTTATTGCAACAACAGTTTCTCTGTATTTTTGGAGTGTTAACTCTGTGTTAACCTTATCTTTCTTTTCGTTTCTTGTCAGGATCGTTTTTTCTCACCGAGCATTTGTCGTCGACTTCATGCTGCCCTGGCAGCTGTTTCCACTTCAATGTTGATTTTATCTAATCTAGTGTTTCTCGGAGGAAATCAAGTTGGGAAAATCTACTGGAACAGGATTTTTGTGGAAGGTAAGTTATTTTGACATGCTCTAGGTGATAAGGCTTTCAAATGTTGCTTTGAGATTGAGAGGTCAGATTGTCATCTCAATACTCCTGTGAAAAGCTGAAGTAATTCTCTTGACAGTGTAACGGAGATCAGAATCTGGCCCACTGAATCTAAATAACTATAAGTGGATTGTTTAATAGTTGTTTTCCTTCACTTAGGGTATCAGTCCTCCTCTACCATCAGAGGTTGAAGGAGATCGTTCCCCTGTCCGGGTGCCAGGCTTTCCTAGAAGTGGATTGACACTAATGAACAAATAGGCATGGCATGATCATTTGGCCAGGCTGGAAGTCTCCCTCCCCCACAACTTTAACATTAACACATCACATACATCAATACAAACACTATCCCACCAAATCCAATGCAGTACATGCTCTCTATGAAGGGAACCCCATGAACAAAGTGAGATCAAGGCGCTGTGTCCAGCTAGTACTACCATACAGTCAGAGCTGAGCAGTGATAATCAAATGCCTTTGTGGTAGATCTGCCTGGATGGATGTCCTGCTGATATTTATAAAGGGGTGATTCGTCTTGTGAGGGAAGTACCCATAGGTTCCTACACTCATAAGCTCCTCAGTGAGCCCACTGCTGTCTCGTGCTTCTCTGGAACTTGTAGAAAATGGCTTCTCCCTGTGCTGTTTTCTCCTGCCCTTCTTTTACCTTAGCTTAGGGCCCAGCTTAGTTCAAAGAGCCCACTTAGGAATCATCTTAACAGAGTGAACTTGTTCAGGGGTCATATGATGTTCAGTGAATGTCTCTCTATAAAGGCAACCAAAAAAGAAATCAATCCACAAAACTTAAACACAATCAAATTGCATGAAGATAGGTAACAAAAATATTTTAGACTAAAATGTAGTGAAACATTATTTAGTTTTTATTATTTTGGCAGCACTCGTAAAGCCAACAATGCACTGCATCCTTGCTGTTTAGTATTTTCAAGGAAAAGGTTGAAAGGGTTCATTTACTATCTGATCAACTCTTGGTTTGTTTATTTGTTGTTTTTCTTGGTCAGTGTAAGTACAACTACAGAGACATGGTGGATGAGGTAATATCTTTTATCGGACCACCTTCTGTTGGTGAAAGAGACAAGCTTTCAAGCTACACAGAGCTCTTCTTCAGCTCGGAAGAACAGCCCTGTGTAGCTCAAAAGCTTATTACCTCAACCACTTTGTGTTTCTGATATCCTGGGACCCACACGGCTACAACAACACTGCAAACAACAATGTAAGCACAGCTAAGGAAATACGACAAAGACATTGGAAAAGGTAGAGTTGCTAGAAGAATTATTTATTGTTATCTGAATATTAATATACACTATGGTTTCTGTTCCTACAAGTAATAGTTACTGAAAGCTCATCCATGTCTATAGTTTGCTGTAGAGGTTTTATAAAAGATCCTTTGGAACTAAAATATGCCCTTATTCATGAGAAGGCTTTAGCAGTTTACACAAAATTGTATTTTCATCTTCTGAAGGCTTCTGTCATAACATAGAATTGATTGTAGGTTGGCTTTTGTGTTTCTTTTTATTTATTATTAGTAAATATTTTATCTTCTATTACAGAGTGCCTAGGTTTGGAATAACAAATTAGTGTAATAATTCAAAACTTTGTTTTCCATGTTAATTTAATCACATTATCTTTATTTTTAAGAAGCTAAAAACTTTGCTTCACAGAGCTCACATACTTCTGTTAGGAAATTCAGTGTCACGTGTTTCATGTCCGTATTCTGGTATCATGCACATGGCTATGAGTATTTGCTATTACAGAACACGTCTAAAAACTGTACTGCACTGACAAAGGTGGATAACAAACCAAAAACAGAAAGTGGTCTTCAATTTTGCTGACCTTTCATTCTTTATCTGTTCCCACATCTTCCTGCTACTGAACAAATGTCATGTGTTGAGTGCTGCGTTCTCCATTGCAAATCAAGATGAGCTATTCAAACTATCATTGTTTAATTTAAAATAATTAAAATTGTTGTACCTATGGGAGACCTAACCATCTACAAATATTTTTAGAGTGTAGACTCTAAGGGTGAAGAGAAATAATTTAGATCCCACATGAACCTATCCCTAGAAATGTTTAAATCAAGATTAAACAGAGCATTATGGTATATGCTGTCAGGGTATTCTTGTATCAGTCAAAAGATGGACTAGGTGACCTGAAGGGTCTTTTTAGTCTCTAATTTTTGTGATTAAATGTGTAAAGTAAGAGATTAAACACTGAATGTTTTTGACTTATTTGAAAATTCCTTTTTTGTACATTTGTGTCCTGTACAATACCAGCAGTGTGACGTTTCCATGTGTGGTTGTCTCTTTTTCTTTGTGGCACTGATGAACTCTGGATGGAATGTGTTGTTACTAGAACATTAAGAGGAGTCCAGTTTAAAATGGGAGGTGATCCCAGTGGTCAAACAAACTTCATTTGGGATCTGTTTACAAGGGGGCTCAAGCCACCCGTCTTCCATTGTTTCCAAAGCTGTGCCCCTGCATGCAGCAAAGTTCTAGTACAAACTCAGCAGTTTTTTTTTCTTGTTTGTTTTGTTGTTGCTTAAGTGATCAAATTTACAGTAGTCAAAGGGTTAGACTTCAAAATCAAAATTGTTTGGTAGGCTTTGCTTCAGATAGTAATGAATATTGTACAGCTGTCCAGGGAACTATCCGATTTAGGAGAGTCCTAGGGGAGTGGGGATGAGAGAGGGGAAGTACACTTGAGTACACTGATGTGCTACTAAGACAGGCTGGATGAAGCTCTAAACAGTTTGAATCAATAACTGTTAGCTTTGGGTTGGAAAGAGAAAAAATGTTAAATTAATTTGGGATGAAAAATGACACCAGAAGTCATCTGCACACTCTGTCCCTCTTTAACATCTGCAAGAAATTCACCCCAGTTTGGAAAGCCCAAACAAGTCTTTGCACCATGTATACCGTGAGGTGGGGCTGCACAGGAGAGGCTATGGAATATCTTCCTAGGCTAGGGCACCGCCACATTCCGTGCAGTCTGTGGAGCCGGACTTTATAATAGGCCAGTGTGGATTTGGGGTGGGCTGGGGAGGCCATAGGTTCCATGGGTGTAGTGGGTTACACCCTTGTATAATGGTTGGGAGGGAGAGGGTGGTAAAGAACTCTATTTTGGCCCATGGTCTGAAATAGCAGCCTTAGAGAAGCTATGTTCTAGCCCTTCAACCTGTGCAGGAGTAGGAATGGTGAATTACCTACAACCCCCTCAGAATACCAAGTAGTCAGGCTTTGTGTATGTGCCTATGTGGGCAGCAGGTAGAAGGAGGCAGAGACATGAATCTCACTCCTCTTGTCTTCACGAGGTGATTGTTTGCAAAGTTATTCAAAATGTAAATGGTGAACCCGAATGACTTAATAATACTATATATTGCAATGCAGACATTAAAGCTACAACTACAGGCATTACTGAATTGTCAGGTCCGACAGGTAAAATAAATCTTGGAATGGCAATATGTAAAAAACACCCACTGTGTGACAATCTGTGCTAACAACCTGTAATTGTGGCTTTTATGCAGAACATCTAATCATGGTGATCAGAATGCTACTTCAAAGAAATTGGAGTTCTGTTCTTAAATTACTTTCTAAAATAGATGAGTTAGTTTGTATGAAAGCTGCTGGACTGAAATATTCTATCCACAGCACAGGGACAGCATGAGCAGTTGCAATTCAGGCTTCCTTAGCACTGCCCAGCCAATGGCACTTCAACCTTAAACTTGATGGAACAACAGTGGGACTGTGAAGGCAGTTCAGGAGCTGAGCCTATTCAATGCTGGTCTCTGTGCTGATATGCTGAGGCTGCCAAAATGGGTAATTTAGTGTCTGTTGTGTTCTTGGGTATGTGTTGTGGATGCTTGTTCTCTAGAAACTGAACTCAGGCTGCTACCTTAAGCTTTTAATTTTCATAGAAGTTGCATGGAAAAAACCCCATCTTTACACCTGGTTTGTGTGGGGAAAGCATTCCAAGCAAGACCTACAACATCCTTTTACAAAGTGAAAATGTATCAGTGAAACTAGTAATTGTGTATGTGTGCAGTCTAATATTTTTAATTGAATCTCTGAGATTTAAGGACTACTAGGCAGTAAAGCTTCAGTCCTGCAAAGAGAACCATGCATGTGGATGATCAGTGAAGTCCCCGCAGCTCCATGTAGGCAGAGGGCTCTGCCAATACATTTATTTCCAGCATCAGGACCTAAAGTAGTAGAGTTTCATTAAGAGTACACTAGAAATACTTTTTAATGGACCCAATCCTGAAGGCCTCATTAGAGACAATGATAGTTTGCCCAATGGGAGTTTGCTAGAGTAAACTCTAAAAATGGATTGAACCCAGGTCGCAGTGATTGCTGCTCCACAAAAGCACTCTCAGCAATGCCCTGTATGGACAGCTGCCCTTATTAGTGAAAAGCATAGCTTATTTAAAAACTGCACAGGTAACAGTACTGCTCCTACCTTCTGTCCTGTGCAGATAGAAGGCAAATTCAGTTCTCGTCCGAATTTCTGTGATCATCAATAAGGCTACGTTTTAGTCACAGGTATTTTTAGTAAAAGTCATGGACAGGTCACGGGCCGGGAACAATTATTCCCGGCCCGTGACCTGTCCATGTCTTGTACTGTATAACCCTAACTAAAACATGGGGGCGGCCCAGGAGCATCAGATGTGCTCTGAGGCCAGGGGTGCCATGGGTGCTCTGGGGAGGGGGGGCAGCCCAGGACTCCTGCTGGGGGAGGGTGAGCGGGTGGTGGCACGTGACCCGGGACCCTTGCTACTGCTGGGGGGCGGGGGTTGGCGGTGCTGGCAGGCTCCAGGTGCATGGCTCCATGAAAGCGGCAACATGTCCCAGTTCTCCTAGACAGAGGCACAACCAGACGGCTCTGCGCGCTGCTCCCGCCCCATGCACCGGCTCCGCAGCTCCCATTGGCCAGGAACCATGGCCAATGAGAGCTGCAGGGGTGGTGCCTGTGGGCGGAGGTAGCATGCAGAGCTGCCTGGCCATACCTCCGCCTAGGAGATGAGGGACATGTCGCTGCTTTTGAGGAGTCCCCCCGAGATAAGTGTTGCCCAGAGCCCTCACCCTCTCCCATGCCCCAACCCCCTGCCTGAGCCGCCTCCCACACCCAAACTCCTGCTGCTGCTGGGGTGGGAGGGCACGGTGGCCCAAGACTGCCCCAGCAGCAGTTGGTGCTGCTGGCCCAGGGGCTGCCCGAGCTGCTCAGGCAGCCCCTGGGTCAGCTGCACCGGCTGCTGCAGAAGTCCCGGTGGTCCCGGAAAGACACGGAATCTGTGACTTCTGTGACCTCCGTGAAAGACTCACAGCCTTAATCATCAATTCTTTCTTTCACAGCAAAATCAGTAAAGCAAGTGTCCATATGTGTCTGGTCTTAAGTCAAATACAATACTAGTCTTTCAACTAGTCTTTTGAATGGCAGTAATCAGGTTTAGAAGTGAACAACTATACAATAGCAGTTATTATAAATCAATTATGAGGAAAGTAAAGGGTGTTTTTTTTGTTTTTTTTATTTATTTATTGCAAGAAATATTGGCACTAGGTACAGAGGCCTGTTTTACTAACTGGTACAATTGTGAATTTTCCTGTTGTCATATAAGCATAGTACTGTTTCCTGGGGTTCTTAGCCATTGGACAAGGAATTTTCAGCAAAGCATATTTTTCTATTTTGCATTTTATTTCAAATGAATTACGGGATACATTATTGCATGTTAATCAACAGTTTTCATTAGCATTTTATAAATAATTGTTTTGCAGTTGTAAATCTGTTGTGAAATTTACCTGAGAAACAATAAAAAGAAGGTATTGCTTAACTGGGATGTTGGTACAATAATTTTAAATGTTTCATGAGACAGTGTTTGCTGGGATCCTGAAATATTTGCTCGGTTTACATTTGCTAGTTTTCTTTAGCATTAAGTAGGATAGAACATGTGGTGGCACATAAGAATATTTAATTAGTCACATTTCTGGTACAAGTTAAAACTGTTGTACTGTACAAAACCAAATCTGATTTCTCAATGGCTGATGTTTGTTTATTGGTTGGGAATGGAGAAGCCTTCATCTAAATAGAAACAGACTAAACAAGTCTTCTTTTTGCTAGTTTTTAAACAAGACCGTGTATAAACCCTTTCAGAATTCAGCTGTTCACTGAAGTTACAGGGCAAAAATCTTGCTGCCCTGTATGGGTGCATTGGGAAACAGGGTATAGGGAGATTCTTCCAGAGCCTCTTACCAGCACAAGAGTCAGGCAAAATATAGACTGGATATGCCCAGTCAGGTTGCAAATGAGTCTAAGTCCTCACTCCACCCTCACCTCTGTGCCTGCTGGTGATCTGGCAGCTTGCACCCTGGGCAGTGCACAGTGCACTTTTCTGCACCAAGTGTGCTCCATGCCCTCGCAGTGCACCCTCATTCAGACCGAATGCCTTCAAGCTCCTCCACACTTTTGCACCACCCTCATCCCACAGCGTTTCTCGCAGGAACAAGGTTCCAAGCTGGTGGGCAGCGAGTTGTTTCCATTCTACGGCCATGCAAGCAGTCATTAGACAAAATGACAGCTGCTACATCATTTGATGTAATAAAACACACATTAGTATGGAAGGTTGTCACAGGACAGATACTTCTTGCTTTGAAAAACTTTGGAGTCTCCGCCTCAATGTTTATTTTCAGTAAATGCTGGCTGATTTGGTATTTGTCTAGCAGCAGGAGACCATCATCCTGTGACAACATGAAATTCAAACGACATTATTTCTTAATTACATTAAATCATAGCACTGAACATTATTCTCACAGCCTATATTTATTTCATTTTATGGAAATTGTGTGATGAATTAATCTCATTTTGAGTGGACTCGCTGAACACCCTGATCATTCAGGGCTCGATCCTCCCTGCGGGAGTTTTGCCATTTGCTTCAGTGGCAGCACAATATGGTCTTTCCTTCTGCAGAAAATCACTTGATTATTAGTGGTTGATCCTCCCTTCTTTGTGCATCAAAAATAATCATTTACAATACCATGAGTTACTACTTATTCTTCATATAGCATCACTGATCTGCATGAGACTTTAGAGGCAAATATGGAGGGCAGGTCCCTGCCACAAGGAGATTACAGACTATGGGCTGAATCCTGTAAGGTGCTCAGTATCCACTGAGATGTGTTGAGGATCATAAACTCTCATTCACTTCAATAAGGCTTGAGCATGCTCAGTACTTTCTAGGATCAGGCCCTATATAACACCTATATCAACATGTGGATAGGGTTAGGTGGTAGGGAAGGCATGAATGTGTAAAGCTTTGGAAGTACTGTACAGTCCCGGTTATCCAAATGGCTGGGGGGACATCTGAAACTTTCCAATAACTAAGCATTCAGATAAACATAAGTCCTATTTTGAGCTGCCGCTTCACTGCACGTAGCTCTGTTAGTTAATCACCCGCTAATAATTTCTCAATTAGCCTCTTAGTACCTGTTAGCGCAAATCAGTAACTTTGTACTTTTAATGCTTAATGTGTTGTACTTTTATTAAAGAGTAAAAAAATTACTATATTGAGTTTCTTAAAACACCAAAATTGTATTAAAAGGATGTGTTTAAATACAATTTTGGTATTCATACTAAATTCAAAGGGGTTTTTTTACCCTTTAATGTACAGAGCATTAAGCATTAAAAGTACAAAGCAGTTGATTAGTACTAATAGGCACTAAGAAGCTCATTGAGGAGTTATTAACAGGTGATTAACAGGGCTACATGGAGGACACACCATGGATTTGGATAACTAGCATTTTGAGTAGAGGGAGTTTGGCTGTACAGGAGTGTTTTGTAATGAGCTACCCAATACAGGGGGGAAGAAAATGGGTGTGTATAGTCCCAGAAGAGAGAGACCAGAGAGCCTAGCAGGTGGGATATCCCAGTATCTGCATGGTCCTTTGCAGTTTACCCAGTGGATAAAGAAGATCCCCTGAATTTTCCTGGCATGCCCCATACCGAGATGCATTGGCCATATTCCTTCCTGTTGAGGGGAAGAGGGGACTAGTTCCATGGTTGATCATTCATAGAGTTTAGGATGCATGTTTACCCAAGGGACTCGGTTTTTTTTAGTTAACTCCTGTGGGACAGTGAGTCTCAGTATGTAGTCAAAGTACAGCTGTATGAAATGTAGTGGCTTCTATTTGTAGGGATTTGTGCAAACCATTTCTTCAGGATTGATTTGGATGGTTTACCACCTTCATGCTTGCTTTGATTTGGGATTGAAATAAACCCCACAAACTCAGAGAGAACTCAGTCAAAACAGTTGAATGTCATTTAGTTTCATGTCATTAGCCCTTGCTCAGTGGCTTGTGCTGCAGTTTTGTATCCTTTCTCTTTAAACTAATCTTTCCTGATCAAGTCTCAGTCGTGCAGTCCACTTTGTTTTACATTCCACTCAACGGTTTCTCCTCCGAAATTCTGGTTCTTCTCCAGACTATCCTGTTCAGTATTATAGGATGAGAATTTACACTTGCTACGGTGTTACTCAGAAACTTAAAGCCAGCTTTTTCAAACTACTGCTATGAATGCTATATTGATGGATTACATAAATAAAAAAAAATATTGCATAGCTGCATGTGTCACCACAGGCAGATGTCACATTCTTTCAAATGATTTATACCTCTTCACATACAAAGGATATTTGTTCTTACAACTGCTTATTTTACAATCTTATTTGGTGGGCCCATTTCATTGGTACGTGAGCTGGCAAAGATCCAAGAAAACTGAATGTGGCTATTTCTCCTGGCAGTTTGCAATGAGTTAGAGAGCTGGCAATTTTTCTGTGCAGGCGAGAACTTTATAAAAACAAATATTTGCACACTATTTTAAGAGTTAAAAGAAGAAAGTATGTTCTCCACCGGATTAACTTGGACGCTCAGTCTTCTGTTGAATTGAATTATTTTGGACAGGCATTCTATTTAAAACAGATATGGAGCATTGCAATTTTAAAGTTAGAAGTGGTTTGTGAACTTAAGGCTACACATTTGCTTAAAATCATAAGTCTCGATCCTGCAATCTAATTGATGCAGATAGGTCCCGTACACCATTGGCACAACACATGAATAGAGATCTACCTGCACTGATCTGATTGCAGGATTGGGGCCACAGATAGTAAGCTCTTATTTTGTACATCGTGTTAAATGTTTCTGTATGTCCAAACTACTACAAGCAGAGATGACAAAAAAGTGCAATATAATGTTCATACAAGTGTGTGTGTTTGTGTGTGTGTATTTAGAGTTAATTTTGTATGTGCTTTGTATGTGTTTCACATTTTTTAGACAGAAAACGGAGGGTGGTTCCTACAGCCTGTGTCCCCCAGTCTACTGGGAGCATCTTGCTTCAAAGCACTGAGAATCAATAGTGACACACATAGCTATCAGCTTTATAGACCTAGACAAACATTTTCAAAAGTGCTTAAGAATCAGCAAAGAATCCTGTGGCACCTTATAGACTAACAGACGTTTTGCAGCATGAGCTTTCGTGGGTGAATACCCACTTCTTCGGATGCAGCAGTGGAAATTTCCGGGGGCAGGTGTGTATATATAAGCAAGCAAGAAGCAAGCTAGAGATAACGAGGTTAGATCAATCAGAGAGGATGGGGCCCTGTTCCAGCAGCTGAGGTGTGAAAACCAAGGGAGGAGAAACTGGTTCTGACTTAAGACACTTAAGTCAGGTCTGCACTACAAACTTCTGCTGGCATAGCTATGTCGGTCAGGGGTGTGAAAAGTGTGATCCCTGACCAAAACAGATGTGCCAGCAGAAGCCTGTACTGTAAATGTAGCTATACTGCCAAAACTATGATCTATAGCTTATTTTGCTGGAGCGTGCAATAAATTGTAATGGCAAAAGTGCAGTTTTGCTGATATAAGCTGTGTCTACACTAGGAGTGCTTTGCTGGTATAGTACAATGACTCTCAACTTTTCCAGACTACTGTACCCCTTTCAGGAGTCTGATTTGTCTTGCGTACACCCATGTTTCACCTCACTTAAACTACTTGCTTACAAAATCAGACATAAGTATCTCAGCACACTAATACTGAAAAATTGCTGACTTTCTCATTTTTACTATATAATTATAAAATAAATCAATTGGAATGTAAATATCGTACTTGCATTTCAGTGTATAGTATATAGAACAGTATAAACAAGTTGTATGAAATTTTAGTTTGTACTGACTTTGCTAGTGCTTTTTATGTAGTGTGGCAAAGTTCCTCCTCTCCTCTAGTAGGTCCTGCGCTTATTGGCGGATTTCCTCCCTTCAGTGGTCTTCCCCTTGGATGAAACCCACAGTCTAGATCAACTCCTCCTATGTCTGATTAGGAGTAGCGAGGCTTGGGGGGAACCCTGGCCCACCTTCTACTCCGGGTTCCAGCCCAGGGCCCTGTGAATTGCAGCAGTCTCTATAGTGCTATTTGTAACCGCTGCTTGACCGCTACAGCTCCCTGGGCTACTTCCCCATAGCCTCCTTCAAACCCCTTCTTTACCCTCACCATAGGATCCTCCTGGTGTCTGATACTGCTTGATTGTATGGTGTTTCCTCAATCCTCCAGTAGTACCCCCTCTCAGTTCTTAGTTCCTTGTGTCTCTGGCTCCCAGCTCCTCATACGCACTTCCTTCCTCTGGCTCCTCCTCCCTTGACTGGAGTGAGCGCCCCTTTTTATACCAGGTGCCCTGATTAGCCTGCCCTGATTGGCTGCAGGTGCTCCAATCAATGTAGCTCTTTCCGGTGCCTTCTAGAAAGTTCTTAATTGGCCCCAGGTGCCTTGATTACCCTGGAGCAACTGCCATTTTGGTTCCCATGGTACTAGGGATTTGCTTAGCCTGGGGCTAACATACCTGTTCCTCAGTACTTTCCTGTAGCCATCCGGCCTTGCTCCATCATATTATATAAACTAGGCAAATATCTAGGGGGTTGATGTATCCCCTGGAAGATCTTTGTGTACCCCCAAGGGACGCATATCCCTGGTTGAAAACCACTGATATAGTATACCGGTATAGCTATCTTGGCAAAGTGCTCCTAGACTAGACCTGGCCTTTGGAGCCAAAGACACATTGGTGCTCATGTGTTTTTGAAAACTTTACTCTGTCTGCACTGCATGGGCAGAATGGATAAAAACATTTATTTAAATTAAATTAAAATTAAAAATCAGATTTAAAATAAAATTAAACTAGATTTTGTTAACTTTAATTAAATTTGCATGTACAGTAACAGTATCTGTGTGAAGATTACATTCACTGTCATTTATTAGATTCATTTAAACCGATAAACAATTGTAAAGATCATTTGAGTGGATCAGTGTTCTGCATTTCCATGTCTCTGTAGTTTTCATCAAAGAAGCTTCCACAGTATCGCAAACCCTGGGAAACAAGCAGGGAGAACGGAAAGTCCTGGCACAGTCAAGGAATTATGATGTGATTGGAATAAAAGAGACTTGGTAGGATAAATCACATGACTGGAGTACTGTCATGGATGGATATAAACTGTTCAGGAAGGACAGACAGAGCAGAAAAGGTGGAGGAGTTGCACTGTATGTAAGAGAGCAGTCTGATTGCTCAGAGCTCCAGTATGAAACTGCAGAAAAACCTGAGAGTCTCTGGATTAAGTTTAGAACTGTGAGCAACATGGGTAATGTCATGATGGGAGTCTGCTATAGACCACCAGACAAGGGGGAAGAGATGGACGAGGCTTTCTTCCGGCAACTAACAGAAGTTACTAGATCACAGGCCCTGGTTCTCAGGGGGGACTTCAATCACCCCGATATCTACTGGGAGAGCAGTACAGCAGTGCACAGACAATCCAGGAAGTTTTTGGAAAATGTAGGGGACAATTTCCTGGTGCAAGTGCTGGAGGAACCAACTAGGGGCAGAGCTCTTCTTGACCTACTGCTCACAAACAGGGAGAATTAGTAGGGGAAGCAAAAGTGGATGGGAACTTGGGAGGCAGTGACCATGAGATGGTCGAGGTCTGGATCCTGAAAAAAGGAAGAAAGGAGAGGAGCAAAATACGGACCCTGGACTTCAGAAAAGCAGACTTTGACTCCCTCAGGGAACTGATGGGCAGGATCCCCTGGGAGAATAACATGAGGGTGAAAGGAGTCCAGGAGAGCTGGCTGTATTTTAAAGAATCCTTATTGAGGTTGCAGGAACAAACCATCCCAATCTGTAGAAAGAATAGTAAATATGGCAGGCGACCAGCTTGGCTTAACAGTGAAATCCTTGCTGATCTTAAACACAAAAAAGAAGCTTGCAAGAAGTGGAAGATTGGACAAATGACTAGGGAGGAGTCTAAAAATATTGCTCAGGCATGCAGGAGTGAAATCAGGAAGGCCAAATCACACCTGGAGTTGCAGCTAGCAAGAGATGTTAAGAGTAACAAGAAGGGTTTCTTTAGGTATGTTAGCAACAAAAAGAAAGTCAAGGAAAGTGTGGGCCCCTTACTGAATGGGGGAGGCAACCTAGTAACAGAGGATGTGGAAAACACTAATGTACTCAGTGCTTTTTTTGCCTCTGTCTTCACGAACAAGGTCAACTCCCAGACTACTGCACTGGGCAGCACAGCATGGGGAGGTGATCAGCCCTCTGTGGAGAAAGAAGTGGTTCAGGACTATTTAGAAAAGCTGGATGAACACAAGTCCATGGGGTCGGATGCACTGCATCCGAGGGTGCTAAAGGAGTTGGTGGATGTGATTGCAGAGCCATTGGCCATTATCTTTGAAAACTCATGGCGATCGGGGGAGGTCCCCGATGACTGGAAAAAGGCTAATGTAGTGCCCATCTTTTAAAAAGGGAAGGAGGAGGATCTGGGGAACTACAGGCCAGTCAGCCTCACCTCAGTCCCTGAAAATATCTTGGAGCAGGTCCTCAAGGAATCAATTCTGATGCACTTAGAGGAGAGGAAAGCGATCAGGAACAGTCAGCATGGATTCACCAAGGGCAAATCATTCCTGACTAACCTAATTGCCTTCTATGATAAGATAACTAGCTCTGTGGATAAGGGGAAAGCAGTGGACGTGTTATTCCTTGATTTTAGCAAAGCTTTTGATACGATCTCCCACAGTATTCTTGCTGGCAAGTTAAAGAAGTATGCGCTGAATGAATGGACTATAAGGTGGGTAGAAAGCTGGCTAGATCGTTGGACTCAACGGGTAGTGATCAATGGCTCCATGTCTATTTGGCAGCCGGTATCAAGCGGAGTGCCCCAAGGGTCATTCCTGGAGCCGGTTTCATTCAATATCTTCTGGAGGATGGCATGGACTGCACCCTCAGCAAGTTTCCAGATGACACTAACCTGGGAGGAGTGGTAGATACGCTGGAGGGTAGGGATAGGATACAGAGGGGCCTAGATAAATTAGAGGATTGGGCCAAAAGAAATCTGATGAGGTTCAACAAGAGTCCTGCACTTAGGACGGAAATATCCCATGCACTGCTAAAGACTAGGGATCGAGTTGCTAGGCAGCAGTGCTGCAGAAAAGGACCTAGAAGCTGGATATGAGTCAACAATGTGCCCTTGTTGCCAAGAAGGCTAACAGCATTTTGGGCTGTATAAGTAGGGGCATTGGCAGCAGATTGAGGGATGTGCTCATTCCTCTCTATTCGACATTGGTGAGGCCTCATCTGGAGTACTGTGTTCAGTTTTGGGCCCCACACGACAAAAAGGAAAAATTGGAAAGAGTCCAGTGGAGGGCAAGAAAAATGATTAGGGGGCTGGAGCACATGACTTATGAGGAGAGGCTGAAGAATGTTTAGTCTGCAGAAGAGAAGAATGAGGGGGGGATTTGATAGCTGCTTTCAACTACCTGAAAGAGTGTTCCAAAGAGGATGGATCTAGACTGTTCTCAGTGGTACCAGATGACAGAACAAGAGGTAATGGTCTCAAGTTGCAGTGAGGGAGGTTTAGGTTGGCTGTTAGGAAAAACTTTTTCACTAGGAGGGTGGTGAAGCATTGGAATGGGTTACCTAGGGAGGTGGTGGAATCTCTTTCCTTACAGGTTTTTAAGGTCAGGCTTGACAAAGCCCTGGCTGGGATGATTTAGTTGGGGATTGGTCCTGCTTTCAGCAGGGGGTTGGACTAGATGACCTCCTGAGGTTCCTTCCAACCCTGATATTCTATTATTCTAAACCCCAAAGAGTTCAAAAATTGTGACTCAGACCCAAAAAACCATGAAATTGGCTTTAAAAGTAGTTTGTTTTAAATACATTTCAGGTTATTTTAATTTGCCGTCTGGGGTTTTTTGGTTTTTGTCTTTTTTAGCCTTCAAAGATCGCATTTTTCAGCTTGCTTTGCAGTTATGAGGGGAGGGCTAGCAACGTTGTTTTTTAAATGAAAATTGAGATTCTCATATAGTCACTTGACTCTCGGTGCTGGGACTTTCAGGGAAAAATGCCTAATATCTCAACGCTAGTGATAAAATATCAAGAGGTTGAGAGTGTAGATATGTACTTTAGAGACTGCAGCCAATGTTATTAAAAACTGTGGGTGAGATTTTTCAGAAGTGCCTACATGATCTTGGAGCAAAAGTCCCACTGACTTTCAATTAATCTTATGCTCCAAAGTCACTTAAATACTTCGGAAAATCCCACCCTTTGCACACAAATGGACAAAGACATGTACCTTGGACTGTGTTATTCTTCTCTAATATCTTACTATTGTAGATCCTTTTGTAGAAACTTCTACCTAGGTTGTCGTACTGTCTAGCTGTGAAGACCAATGGCACTAGGCCTTGGGGGAAATGTGAGAGCCTAGAACATTCTAAATTGCCATTATTTGTTAATCAAGATTAGAGACTGCCTCACAACAACCTATGGTGGAACACGATAGAGAGCCTATAAGTAGAAACGCAATCACTTTTTATACACATTTTGTGGAAAAACTTTTGTTTTTTGATCTGTCAACACATCTGAGGTGCCTTGTTGCACTGGGAGGCTGAAGGCATCATAATCCATGCTTCTGCACATAAGTGCTACCACACCCCCTGGTTCGAAGTGGTTTCTATCTGTGATAAATGAAGGGGGGTGGGTAGCTCCCTTTTATGGACACCCAGCCAGCCAGTAGCTATAAAATCCCTGTTAGTAGCTGTTCTCTACTTGCTTTACCTGTAAAGGGTTAAAAAAAAACCCATAGGTAAAAGGAATGGAGTGCGCACCTGACCAAAAGAGCCAATGGGAGGGCTAGAACTTTTTAAAATTGGGGAAAAAACTTTCCCTTTGTCTGTCTGTCTGTTTTAAGCTGGACCTCAAGAAAACCATTCTTGATGTTAATGATTATATTTGCTCTTTTTAAATCTAGCAAAAGCCTGAGTTCTTTTTGTTTTTAATAAATTTTACCTTTTTAAAGAACAGGATTGTTTTTTTGTGTGTCCTAAGAGGTTTATACATATGTTGTTTAATTAGCTGGTGGCAAATTTTCTTTGTTTTCTTCCTCAGCTCTTTCCTAGGGTGCGGGTGGGGGGCTGTAAGGGCTTGAGGGTACCCCACAGGAAGGAATTTCCAAGTGTGCCTTCCTGGGTAAAAAGGGTTTTTTTGCATTTGGGTGGTGGTCAGAGAGCAGCTGTAACCTTGGAGTGGCCAGTATTAATTTTTAGAATCCTTGTGGGCCCCCACCTTCTACACTCAGTGCCAGAGTGGGAAATCAGCCTTGACACCATCATATACAGAGTTTACAGTTTGGTTCAATGGCTCTCAGCACCCCTACTGTAAAAAATTGTTCCATCACCACTGCTCTCCACTAATTCCTCCAAAAGCCCCATATACGTATTAAATGAGAGCAGAGAAAAGTTAAAAACCTATGTGAGAGTGCCTTTGGGGACAAAAAACAATTGCTTAAAACTTCCCATTGAGATTACTGAGCCACCAGGGAATAAAGCAACCAAATAGCAACCCCATTCACTCTCTCTGCCGTCTGAATGCAAGTCCAACCATGTTTTGTAATCCTAAAATCCAGTCGAAGTGAGGGGCAGTGTTCCACTGCACTTCTCCAGGTGCAGGGCAGGAACCAGATTGTGATGTTGAGAGTCACAATCTGATCCCTGTTTGCTGCAGGGGAGAAGTCTGTGGCAGCACTTTTTCTTCCCTCTCTGCTCCAGTGTGCTGGCTGGCAAGTTGACAGGGAGAACTAGATTTCCCTACCTGCTTCTCCTTCCCAGCCCATGCTGCCTCTGGTGATGCAAGTAACCCACACAGGGGCTTTTGGGCACTGCTTTTGCCTTTTCGCTCCCCTGCGTGGGCTCTCTGCAAAGCTCATGGTAGTGATCGACAGTATCACATTTCTTGATATAGTATTTGCGCTGCTGTTTTATGTTTATTTGGGGCACAATGTCTGTTGGCGTACCGACACATAAATGTGCATGCATGGATATGCTAAAACAGCTAACTCATTCTTAATAGTATTCATCTACTCTAAGAACTCTCGGCCCTTAGAGAGGAGTTAGCATTTTCCCAAGTACAAAGCCATCATTTCTTCATTCTATTCTGAACTTACAGCAGGGTCCTTATGTAGCCACCCTTTTTTCATAGGGGAATACTGATTTCTCCTCTTAGTCTCAGCCCCTTTCGTCTTTTTCAAATCTTCTTAGCTAGTAAATTTTTCTTTTTCGAAAATGCTTATTTAGTGAATAATTCACAAACACAGAAAGTAACCCTCTAAAAGTGAGAAGTTGCACACTGGATGTATTTAATTTTGGACTTTTGTATACTTCCATGATGTCTTTTTTTCCAAACCATATTTATTGTCTGAAAAGTGACTCTAAAAATGGCATGCTGGGGCTCTGTAATTATTGCCTGTCAGTGACTTTCAGATCAAATTCCCTCCATTTATATAGCTAGAGAGATTTTTTTTCCGACACCCAGCCCTGCAAACCTGCCTGGGGTTTGCAAATCAAGCTGTGTTCTTTCTGACTCATGCATCATCAGTCACAGAGAGTTTCTCAAATGCACTTAACAATTCTGCTGTGTAGATGCATGAACCATGCAAAAAATTCTGCTAATTCTCCCATAGCTGTGTTGGTCCTGCAGTGCCATCAGGAATAAATAGCACTAATAACTTATTTTTGCCACTAAAGTAGTGTAACTATATAAGAGGCACACAACCAACAGCTCTGCTGAATAAGTAGATACCATTATTACATTGTCACTTCTTTCTCTATAATCACGCTCTAGTATCCCAGGCAAAAATATAATTGCCAACTTTAG
This sequence comes from Mauremys reevesii, assembly GCF_016161935.1. Lineage (NCBI taxonomy): Eukaryota > Metazoa > Chordata > Testudines > Geoemydidae > Mauremys > Mauremys reevesii. The sequence goes on from NC_052625.1 coordinate 43,264,566, forward strand.
ACTGTCTAGCATCTGTCTTCATCAGCTGTTGTTCATATTTTTCTCCCTTTCTTGTATTTTAAACACATTTGGTACATTCTGAATCTCAACTATATTACCTAAACCATTATGTTGAGCCCATTACTGTTCAAAATTAAGTCAGCCCATTTACTCATGGTACACTTTCACATCAGCAAATTATATTAGTATCTATACACTCAGTTTTTGCATCCTGAGAATCTTTGTGGACTCGTGCAATTCCCTGAAGTTGGAATAGGATTTTTTGTTATCTAGTGTAGTTATCTGCAAGTATCACAAAACTCATACGGCTTTATACAGCTTATTACAATTGTGAGCCTCTCAAACACAACATTAGAGAAATGTGCTAATGTAAATTGTTCTTGGGTAAATTCAGGGAAGGTTGTCTGTGGAGTCAACTCATATCAAACTTGATTCAGTGGTGATGCTATAGCATCACAGAGTTTTAAACCAATTATATGCTTCTTTTATAAGAGGGTACTTTCCTTTGAAAACTTTTAGACAAGGAGTAGGGTAGTGGCTTCACAGTAATACTACATTACAAATCCTATGTATTCCTGGCAAAAATCTAAACACTGCTGTCCAAATCCTGAGAAGTGCTGGGGATCTGCAGCTCTCATTGATTGACATGGGAGTTTGTAAATATTCAGCACCTTTCAGGATTTTGTCACAGTACAACAATGGTGATGCTCACCACTTTTTTTTTTACGCTACTGATTGAGCAAATTACAGTGATGATATACTGTTAAAACAGAGTTAGAACAAACCTGCATGCTACTCCAAGGGTATATCTACACTGCAGCCCCTATCTGGCCTTCTTGCGCACAACTAAAGGTGGGGAGGAGGCTAAATATAAATAATTTGCCTTGTACCCAGAAGGGTCCCAAAGTAAATCAAAACTGTTCTCTCAGCTGTACAGGGATCATGGCAGCCACTAGTAAAGCGAAGCCATCCTTGCCAGATGACATCTGCATTAATGATGCACAGTAGCACCACACAAGGATGTAGGACAACCATCGAGGTTATATGGTGTCTTACCCTGTCCAGTTAAAACTGCAGGCGGATATTATATAGGGTTTAATGATCATAGTTGGCAAGGAGACCAGGATTAACATGCCTATACTGTGAGACTTGCCCTGGGGTATTTTAACAGTTCCAGCCATCAGGACCTCAGTTTTATATCTCATCACCAAGGCTGCACCTCCAGCAACACAGTGCCCCGGAACACTGTGCTGTGATGTGCAGCACCTAGACTTTGGAAACCTGCCATGAAAACACGAGCTTGGGCCAGTTCTGCTTAGCTTGTGAGACCTAATGGAATTACAGTACAAAATAGAATGGCTGCATAAATAGAGTACTTGGTTTTATCAGGTTAATGACCCAGTTCCTTGGACTATTGGCCCATTTTAATTAGCCTAGAGATGGAGGAATAGATTAAATTGAAGAAAAATTACGAGGACTACTATAGTAAATTCATCTGTAAAGTGCAATTGAGACACTATCCTAAGTGCTTCTATAGCTAGCAAGTCAGTTCTGACACACTCCCCTGATGCTGTGATGCTCACTGTTTCATTGAATAATAACATGATTGATTTCATGGAATAATTAAATTGATTTAAAATATTGGCATTGTGCACCCAAGGAAGAAGACTAACCACAGCAGAAAAAATGTCTCTTCCTCTTTCCCTTCCCTTTTTCTCGTGTAGTTATTTGTGGATTCCACATACTAGGCGAATACACACTGAGACCCAGTGGTGATGAAAGGTGGAAGCCCACTGATGTGATCTTGTAGTGGTTTTTGGCCAAGGTGTTATACATTGCTTAGTTTGCTAGCCAAACAGTGCAAGCAGGTGTTACCTCCGTTAGTTTTATTTCCTATCCCTGTTATGAGGTAAACATTCTGAAGAATATCTTAACCTTCCCTGTTGTAACAAGATCAGAATTTGTCACTGAGCTTCCTGCATCTATTTTCTGGCAAGCTCGTAAGGGCAGTCAGATTTATATGCTAAATTCTGCTTCCATTATGGTTAGTGGTGAAACACTAATCTCTGAGTCATTTGTAGCCACTGTGCAATGTGGTAGTGTTTAATCACTTTTAGAAGTGTGCATCTTTTATGACGATAATAAGAAGTTGTTGTTTTGTTTTGTTTTAAAAGCATTTGCCTATTTCTGTAGTCTGCATGTGGAAAACAGTGAATAACCTAAAAAAATCAGGATTTCATAATACTGACAGTCATGCATCCAACAATATTATAACATTTGGTGTCTGATTTACACACACACACACACTCTCACTCACTCTTCCTCATCTGTTTTATTAGGCCCATAAATAAGTCTTATATCAAATGTAATAATCTCTCACTCAGACAACCAAGAAATCCATTGATATGAGGATTTCTTTCTTTATGATGTACAGTACGAATTATGTGTAAAAGAAATTGTTAAATTCTGGATTTTTGAGCTGGCTGTGTAAAGGTTATTATTCTTGAAGCGTGGGGTGGATTGAAACACCAGGGCATGATATTTATGTTTGGTTGTTGTTATTTTTTTCCTCGCTGGCAACAAATAAAAGTGGTTGGAGAAGTTGTATTGTTCGGGTTGGAAAGTGGCTTCTACAGTAATTTTTAATTTTGATAGAAAAGTGTGAGCATTTTAACCCATTATCTCTGGGTTAAAATCCAGCGTATAGAGAGAAATAGTTTGCAAATAATCGAAATGTGTTTACACTTGAATATTATGGCTATGAATCGTTTTCTCTGCAGCTGAAAAGCACACTTTCTTTGTAATATAACTGTTTCAAGCATTCTCTTTTTATAAATAAACTGTATATATATCTGATTGAAAACCACTGCTCTAGAGAATCTTAGCATTCCATTAGATAGTATTAACTTTGGCTTTTAACATCTTAAATCGCCATTTTTGTTTCAGACATAGGTCTGCTATGTACTTGTTTGTTTTAGTTTTTTATACTCTTTTTGGTATCATACATAACAAATGCTGCAAAACGTCTGTTAGTCTATAAGGTGCCACAGGATTCTTTGTTGCTTATACATAACAAAACATTTCCCACTTAATTTCATTTTTGAAGCTGCAGAGCATACTACAGAATATGCATATGAAACTAGAACCTGCATATGACATTTTTGCCCATTATTACACCTCAAACATAAGGTAAAAAGATCTGACATTTCACTCTAATCTCAATGTAGGGTACTAATTGTCCATCTCTGCCCACATAATGAATCTCCCAAGTATTCAGTATTTTAAAATGATCTAGCCGAAACCTGGTTCAGAATGTGAAAAATGAAAGGACTGAATAGACAATTGCTAAGGGAATGTGCCGCCCTTCACCTTAGCTTAGGTTCAAATTCTTTCCAACTCAGCGGTGACTACAAGTTTATATTCTTCTTCGAGTGATTGCTCATGTGCATGGCACAATAGGTATGTGTGCTCGCCACGTGCACCAGTGCCGGAAGTTTTTCCCCTAGCAGTACCCATAGGGGAGCGCCACTAGCGACTCCTGGAGTGGCACTGCCATTGCGCGGTATAAGGGGTGCTGCGTGCTCCCCCCCACCTTCAGTTCCTTCTTGCCACCAGTGAAGGTGCTTCGGAACTGCTCTGCTCCATCTCTGCTGTAGCTTTCCCTGTTTGGACTGTCGTTTAGTTCATAGATAGTACATGTAGTGTAAAAAAAAAAAAAAAAAAAAAGGGCGCCCAGGTCGGGGTTTAAGTTGTGCAACACCTGTAAACGGCCTATGCCCATAAGGGGTCTGCACACTAGCTGCTTACACTATCTTGGGGAAACCCACCTCAGCAACCGCTGCAAGATCTGCAGATCATTTAAGCCTCGGACCAAGAAGGAGTGGGACATACAGCTCTGAGCCATATTGATGGAGTCAGCCCTGACCCTGACACCGCTATACTGCTCTGAGTCGGCACCAAGCATCGCAGCATTGGTGTGCGGCGACCCAGCGGTGCCCTCCACCAGCTGGCACCACTCCCCATCCACGGGACACTCTAAGAAGATGAAGAAGCGATCTTCTCCGTCAAGGCAAGGCTGGGGGTGAGACTAGACCCACACTGGGCAGCTCTCGATCCCCCTTGACCTTGCGGCCTCCGACTCAAGTTGAGTGGAGTAGCCCAGCCCACTCCGAGCCGGCCTCCCTGGACACCAGTGGCCACATATGGATGCCCTCCACGCAGGAGGCCCTGCAGGAGGCTCGAGACGTAATGTCTCTCCCAGAACCAGCTGCACTTATTCCAGCGGCTCCCTGGTCCAGAGGCAAGCCAGCGCTCGGACTGCCACAGTCACCACCCGGGCGGTACCGCACACGGTCTAGGGAAGGTTCCCGATTTTGTCCTCCGCAAAGTGACCACCCTCCTCGCAGCTCACACTGGTCCCTGTCGACCCCCACCAGATTGTCTGGCTGGGTGCCGAGCAGCAGGGAATCCAGGCGTGGCTCTGCATCGAGGGAGCGCAGGCCTTGAGGTCAGAGCATGCGCCGCCAGGACTGGGACAGACGGCACCAGAGGTAGGTGACTCCAAGAAGCCACCGTAGCCCCTCGCGGTACCAACGTCAACGCTGCTCACACTCTTCACCCCAGTCGAGGTCCTTGGCACGGCACCACTCCCACAGCCCCAGGTGTAAATCACCAGCAACCGTCCATAGCGGATTCGCCCAACGGAGCCATTTGCGGAACAGCTGTTACAGACGGTACTCCTGCTCCTCTACACTGGACTCAAGGTCTCAAGCCCGGCACATACTCATCCCCATCCCGAGATAGCGACTGCTCATATGCCAGCCTGGCCTCCCCTTGGAGCCTACAGTCGGCGGACCTGGCAAGTCTGGTGGGGCAGCCCGCTCCAACTGTGCCACAGCAAGTGCAGTGGCACAAGGATCCCTGGCCAGCACCCTGGTACCAATGGACTCCATGGGCCCAGATGCAGCCCCCAGTGGTGGCTCACTCAGTGGCATATTCTGTAGTATGCTCTGTTTTTTGTCCTTGGAAAGACCGTCAGCCTCCCTCTCTCACCCCACAGGAAGGGGTCAGCGGAGCCCTCTTCCCCAATCCCGCGCTCAGAAGGGGACCAAGCATTGGGTTCTGTGGCACCGGTGGGGACGCAGAGCACTGTGCCCCCATCCTCATCCTCCCCTGATGAGGCAATCATGGCACCACCTCCTCCTGTTCCCCAGGAGGACACAAAAGCCCACCAAGAGCTCTTGAAAAGGGTGGCTTCGAGCCTCAATCTACAGACTGATGAGGTGGAAGAGCCTTCAGACTCCCTCTGTGATGTCCTCTCAGCCAGGGTGGCCCTTCCTCTCCACAAAGGGGTGGCGAAGATCTCCAATGCCCTGTGGCAGACCCCGTCTTCCCTGTCCCCCATATCAAAGAGGGCAGAGCAGAAGTATTTTGTGCCCACCAAGGGGCATGAATATCTATACATCCACCCAGCCCCTAACTCCCTAATGGTGGAGGCTGTCAACCTCAAGGAGCGTCAGGGCCAACTCACTCCCACCCCTAAGAATAAGGACTCGAGGAGGCTGGATTTGTTTGGTAGAAAGCTTTATTCTTCCTCAAGCTTCCAACTGAGGGTGGCAAACTACCAAGCCCTGCTGGGCAGATACAACTTTAACTTATGGGGCTCAGTGCCAAAGTTTACAGACTCCCTCCAGGAGCATGAGAGGAAGGAGTATAAGGCCCTGGTGGAGGAGGGCACAGCTGCCACCAGAGCGGCCCTTCAGGCAGCCTCGGATGAAATGGACATGGCTGCAAGAACTATGGCCTCTGCAGTGTCCATGAGGAGGGCGTTGTGGCTCCTCTTGTCCAGGTTGTCCAGCAAAGCACTGAGCTCCGTGCAGGACTTCCCCTTCGATGGCAAGGCCCTGTTCACGGCGCAAACAGACATGAAATTACATGCTCTCAAGGACTCTCGTATGACCTTAAAGACTCTTGGTCTCTATGTCCTGGCCTTGGCCAGGACCAAATTCAAGACTCTGCAGGTCTCCAGCCAGGCCACCCACTCCAGATATGAGCCTCCTTATAAAAAAAATCCAGGTACTATAAGAAACGCCCACAGTGGCAGTCTCGGCCTGTGCCCCAGCCTGGTCCTTCTAAGGGCAAGCAGATGGGTAAGCGCCAGTTTTGATGGGACGCCTGGGGACGACTTACCAGTCTGCACCAGGGATCCGCCCGACTTACCCTTCTCCAACCGTCTATGTTCTTTCCTCCCGGAGTGGTCGCAAGTGACCTCAGACTGTTGGGTCCTCAACACCGTCTCCCGGGGCTATACCCTCCAGTTTCTCTCTACCTCACCTACCCACCCTCCCTCCCCATCCCTCTTCAAGGACCCCTCTCACAAGAGACAGGCTGGACAAGGTCCTCACTATGCCAGAGCCCGTTCTAGCCTCCCTCCATTGGTGGTCCACCCCAGAGAACATGCTCCGAGGGGTCCCGTTGAGGAGCTGCCCCCAACTATAAAATTGGCGTCCGATGCGTCAGACTTGGGGTGGGGAGCCCACGTGGGAAACCTCCAGAACCAAGGCCTGTGGTCCGCATAGGAACTAGCCCTGCACATAAACGTCAAAGAACTCAGGGCAGCCCATCTGGCCTGCGTGGCCTTCCGCTCATGCCTTACGGGCAGGGTAGTCAGAGTTCTCATGGACAACATGGCCTCAATGTTCTACATCAACATGCAAGGCTGGGCTCACTCCTCAGCCCTCTGACAGGAAGCCCTCCAGCAATATCAACCTGGAAACTCACCACTTACCGGGATCCGGAACTTCTCATCCTAACATGAATAGTCACTGCACCTGGAGGTGGTGCACATGCTCTTCCAAACGTGGGGCACTCCCCAAATGCACCTCTTCGCAACCAGGCAGAACCGCTGGTGCCCTTGGTTCTGCACCAGGAGGGGCCTGGGCCAGGGTGCAATTTCCGATGCCTTCCTTCTGTCCTGGTTGGGTCAGCTTCTATATGCTTTTCCCCCAATTCTGCTGATCAGTAAGGTCCTGGAAAAAATCAAGATGGACAGGGCTCGCATCCTCATGATCACCCCAGTATGGCCCAGGCAGCACTGGTACGGGACTCTTTCGAGCCTGTCCACTACCCCCCCTGTGGCTGCTGCCACCCCGCCCAGACCTCCTCTCTCAGGACCGAGGTTGCCACCTCCACCCCAACCTGGCATCCCTCCACCTCACGGCATGGTTGCTCAATGGCTAGGCCATGAGGAGAGGACCTGCTCGTAGGGCGTCCAGTGAGTCCTCCTGGAAAGCAAGAGGCCCTCCACGCATCGGGCCTACATGGCAAAATGGTCTAGGTTCTCCCGGTGGGCCGCTAATCGTCCTCTCACCAGTGGCTGTTCCATTCCAATTTATACTGTATTACCTCCTTCATCTCCGAGCCCAAGACCTAGCGCCCTCATCTGTCAAAGTGCATCTGGCAGCCATATTGGCCTTTCACCCGCCAGTACAGGGCCACACAGTATTTTCTCATGTTATGACTGCTCAATGCCTTAAGGGCTTGGATCGCCTCTTTCCTTACGTTAGACTCCCGGTCCCTCAGTGGGACCTGAACTTGGTTCTGGTCAGGCTGACAGGCCCTCCATTTGAGCCACTTGTTACATGCTCCTGGTCCCATCTCATATGGAAAGTAGCCTTTCTTGTGGCAATCAAGTCTGCTAGGAGGGTCTCAGAGCTCCGGGCCCTGACCGCCAAACCCCTGTACACGGTATTTCATAAAGATAAGATCCATCTCCACCCACACCCTTCGTTCCTCCCTAAGGTGATCTCTGCCTGTTATATGAGCCAGGACATTTTCCTTCCGGTGTTCTGTCCCAAGCCCCACGCGTCTAGTGAGGAGCATCGCCTCCACATGCTAGATGTGAGATGGGCCCTGGCTTTTTACCTGGAACCAACAAAACCGTTCAGGAAGTCTTTGCAGCTGTTCATCGCCATGGCTGAACGTATGAAAGGTTGGCCAATCTCCACTCAGCGGCTCTCCAATTGGATCACTTCCTGTATCCATACTTGTTATGACCTAGTGGGAGTCCCCCCACCGCCAGTTGTGAGGGCACACTCAACAAGGGCACAAGCCTCGTCTGCCTCTTTTCTGGCTCACGTCCCTATTCAGGACATTTGTAAGGCTCCCACATGGTCATTGGTCCACACGTTCACCTCACATTTTGCGATAGTCTCCCAGACTAGGGAAGACGCTGGGTTCAGCAGAGCAGTGCTCTGTCCTGAGTGTCTGTGAACTCCTACCTACCTCCAACAGATATAGCTTGGAATCACTTATTGTGGAATGCACATCACTTGAAGAAGAAAAGACAGTTACCTTTTCTGTAATTGGTGTTCTTCAAGATGTGTTGCTCATGTCCATTCCACATCCCACCCTCCTTCCCCTCTGTTGGAGTTGTCTGGCAAGAAGGAACTGAGGGTGGGGGGAGCGAGCAGCGCCCCTTATACTGCACCATGGCAGTGCCGCTCCCCTACCGGTACTGCTAGGGGAAAATCTTCCAGTACTGGTGCACGTGACGAGCACACATGCCTATTGTGGAATGGACATGAGCAACACAACTCAAAGAACACCAGTTACGGAAAAGGTACCTGTCTTTTATCCGATGGTTTGCTACTAGTCTGTGGTATGTGAACTGAGGAGGTGGGTTGAGTTCAGCTGCTAGTGGACAGGTTTGTTCATGTCACAAGTGGTATCTTCGAGTCTTAGCAGACTGGTCAAGCAGCGAATAAAGAGAGAGCTACAGTTTTCCTTTTCCAGTGCTGCTTTTCCACAAGCACGACACTCGCATCGGTTTTGATACTATTTCCAGTAGCAAAACCAGACTGAATTCAATCGGTCTTACCTGTGACTTAGGTAGAGTACTCTTAACATCCTCACACTGGTCTCTTTCATTGCTGCTTAATTGATCAAAAGTAATCAGTATGCCAAAGGAGATCTGTGTGATCAGTGCAGTAAAACAGGCCACTATGTGAATTAGCGCTCAAAGGCAAAAGTAGGATCATCCTGTATTACTAGGCCATCAGTAAAGTGGGCCAGTGCCCAATGGTATTTTCCCTCAGAGTCTTCAAACCTTATTAGGTCCATCACTCTCCGAGAGCAGACTTTATATGTAGCACCTGTTGTGTCAAACAGGTTCACACATGTTGGGAATATTTTGCTAGCTTGGCAGCTGGTAGTGTGGGAAGCTAAGATGTTTAGGTTTTTAGGAGGTAGTGTGGGAAGCCTGAGATGTTTTTTTTTTTTTTTTTTTTTAGTTAATTAGGCTTTGAGTTTTGTTTTGTTGTGTTGGCCTTTCTCTCTCTCAGGCAATAATAATATAATAAATTAATAGTAGGATAGTCTAGGATGATGTTAGGATGATGTTAGCAGTGTGTGTGTGTGTTTTTTTGTTGTGTATTAAAATTTGCTTGCTTTCAAGCTAGTATAAAGATGTATGTATGAGGAGAATGAATGGAGAGAAAATCATACTGACTGATGAACATATGTCCACGCCCGCATGAGGTGCACTGAGGTGCAACACACACACTCCACATTTCAGTGACAGGTGAACTGTCAAAGTGACTTGGCTGAGGTTCCAGAGTAAATCAGAGACAGAACCAGATACAGAACTCAGGAGTCCTAATTCTCTCTCTCCTGGTGTAACCAGTGTCATACTTCCAACAAACAATGTATTTGCAATATGACTTATTGATTATGCAAGTTATCTCAGTGTCTAGTCATATCAGCCATATCGTATATTGTTAAGTCATCTAACATGTCCGTCTCTGGGGAGGATGGTTTTCAAGATAGATATTACCCGCCTTATTTATTCTGCTTGGGTGAACACACCAGGGGACTAGAAAAAATAGTAATTCTGTTAGTCCAGTAGTCAGATATATGTTACCAGGCCAATCATTTAAACGCTACAAGGAAGCTTTGGAGTGCAGTGCTCTCTTAACCTACCAAGACTGCAAGTCGCTTTCGAGAGCTTTCATACATTTCTGTATACAGCAGCTATCTGCTTGTTAACTAGCTTTTTAAATCTTTTGTAGGCTTTCAGATAGATTCAGTATTAGGATATGCCAGTTACCGCTGGCAAACTGAAGGCACAGCTCCATTATATTGGTAGCCAGCACCACCCCAAAACTGGTCAGTGTTAGCTGGGAAGGACCACGGCTAGGATGATTTCGCATACTCCAATTGCAGACTCCCTTGAGAAGTATGTTATGCAGCTTCTGGCAGAGATTAAAGCTTCCCTTGCCTGGTGGAAATTCAAAGGCAGAGCAGGTGGCATAACTATCACCTACCCTTCCCTGCATTGTGTCTCCCCTGTGGCACAATGAGACAGGCAAACTCCAGTGGGTATATATTACTACACCTTGCATCAGTAAGAGTGAATTTCATGTATAAAACTGGGTAAAGATTTATTTTTCAAGGTTTCTCCTCCTCTTCTCCCATCTGATGGAAGAGTCCATATAGGCGTCATTATGGCACCATCTACTCCAGTGCAAGGAAACAAAGAATTGAGGTTATAAAAGGGCAGACTCCATTCCCCAGCCTGTTAATATTCTTTGCCTCATTTCTTGGAGAAATGGAGGGGCCTAACTCTCAGCTGTTTGAATATAGTTCCTTTTTTTCCCTTCAGTAACTCCTTGAAGTGATCAAAAGACAAGAGCAAGAATCAAAAGAAGAGCGACAGAGAAAATAGGGACCCAGCTAAGGGGAACAAAGCAAGAGTAAGTGCCAATTGTGTAGGTTCCCAGTGCCAAAAAAATACATTGTGTGTGTCGTCAGGGGCATCCTCCACTGACTGTGGAGTCCTTCTCTGGCAGGCAAAGTGCCTGTAAGGGGCACCAGTTGCATAGGCACTGCTCCTCGTTGGGATAATGGCTTTTCCTGTGACACAGCGCTTCCATTTGGCTTCCTTAAATAGCAGTTGGATCTTTCACTGCACAGTGGGGAGTACTTGGCTTGGATACAATAGGGTGGAGTGCTCCAAAGGGGCAATGTGTAACAAGGGAAGAAAGTGAGCTAAATGAATATATTTATATCCATTTAAAAATGTAATGCAGACCAGCACTGAAAGGAAAAATCTACAAAGCAGACTGTGCAAATTAAGGTCTCCTGGGCCGCTGCTCTAACTTGCATGTCTGACAGTTACATGGTTGCTGAGGATAACCCAAGCTGACCTTGGCAGCAGTACAGAGTCAGTCTGAACAAGAGGATGAATGATTCTCAATTGCCCCAGTGCAAAGGATTATGTACAAATAGGCTTTTCTTTAACACCAGGAGCCTGATTCTCTTCTCATTTACACTGAAGTAAAACACAAGTAACTACAGCAGAGTCATTGGGCCGTATCCTCTGGTGATGAAGCAGCACTGATTTACACCTACTGAAGAGCAATCCCAGTGGAGTTAAACTGGTGTGTGAGACGCATGTCATCTTATGCCACCTCCTGCGGACCTTGAGGCAGAACAAAGGAAGTATCACTCGCCATTTTTGTGTGAATTCTCCGACACCCCTCCCATAGTGTTTAAAGTGACTCTTTGAAGGCACCAGGGCTATAGAGCAACAGTTTGTTCGAACTGACTGTGCTGGCAGTTCTACCTTTATGGGCACTGAAATTGATTTTCCTCCTCTTGATAGAGTTTGCACATTGAACAAGGGAAAGGGACATGGCAGCACAACTGCAGCATGTAGAAACAAATGTTAGTAAGTGCATCAAGACTGCCAATAGATTAATAATATTTAATATATCTATAGCAGCGTAAGCATGCATTTTGCATTACAAAAATAATGGACAGAGGGAGCCTCTGCAAGAAGCATGTCTTTCTCTTGTTGATATGACTCCAGTCAAGTCCTACGTAATACTTACATATCACCGTGTTTAGTGGGGGCACTGTTCTGTTTCTTTATAAGCCAAAGTAGAGTGTACAGAAATACCTTAGTCTGCTACTTTCCTGATGCTGCACCTGACACTGCTTTTTAATTTGTGTGAATTAAATGGTGCTGAATCTTTTCTAATCACTTATGGCATTGTTGAGAATAATTAATGTCCAATAGGATGGGCTGATTAAAAACATGAAGGCACCAACCTTGTCTATAACTGGAAACAAACAAACAAAGATTCCAGGCCAGATTCTCTGTTGCATCCAGAAGAAGCAGAACTTATCATTGGCAGAGCTTAGAGTAACCTCTAGACTGCTCTAACTCTGCCAACTGGTAAGAATTTCCCAAGGGCTGTCTGGCAGCCGGAGATCATGGAGTGCAGTGTGCTCCAGCCACAACCCAGACATACTCTGATCTTCCAGGAGCTGTGAAGAGGTGGCAGAGGAGGCAACTACAGTGGCTCTGCCCCTACTGAAGACTCCCACATTGAGACTCTGCCCCGTAGCATTTATTTCTAAATAACTAAATGTTAGTGTAGCATATACTTCTTTTTAATGTGTTCAGTTCTTCAGCAGAACTTTAACGGTAAAAGTTCATCCAGTGTAAATACCTGTTTGGTGAAGTTCCCTCCCATCTCCCTATCCACAAATTAAAAACTAAAGATTAATTCTAAAAATTAAAGATGGCCCAAATCCTAAACTATTTATACAAACCTTTCCTCGTACAAAACATTACAGGTTTGAATAAAACCTGACCCATTTTTGACAATCTCTGATTTTTATTTTCCAAAATTGAAACCTCACTGTTATTTTCTGAAACCACCTGAGCTTTGCTGATGTTTACCAAGAATCAGATATTCCTCATGAGAACAATAATGGCATTTGGCATATCCCTTTCTTTTTATTTTTCTGTCCCCTAATTTCCTCCAGAAATAAACCTTATTGCCAATGGTGCTGACTCTGTGAAATCTAACGAGATTTAGCTTATCAATACCTACCTTTCCACTGGCAACTGAAATACAATAGAACTAATCTGCACCCTTTTCTGCTTGCGATGAGATGCTGTCTGCATTAGCTAGAAAATACTGAAATGGTTTGTTAGCAGGCAGCATTCTTGCAATGCATGGAAGCATATACTGTGCACTTATCACTTTGCTCTTTTGTCCATATTTTAATCCTCTGGAAATAGGTAATTTAATGGCCCAATTTTTTATGAAATTTCCATTAGTTTCTCAGTCAGCTACTTTTGTCAGTGCAGATATTAGGTAAAAATAAAGCATTTCTACAAAGTAGTTAAAGGTAAAAAAAATAGTAATTAAAAGACATCAGAATTTGCTCAGGACTGTAGAATGTATGACACATGACCTTGGCTGAATGGCAGATTGCTGGTTATAATGTTCCAAAATAATTGTAACAAATCTGTGGCCACTTAGAACTTTGCAATTTTCACTATATAGTACACTAGGGTCATTTAGAATTTGATAGTGGCAGTCTTCCTGTCCCAAATTAGAGGCTCCAGTCCTACCCCCAAGCTAAAGGAGAATTTCCTTTAGCTGGTAGCCATCTGGGGTCTAGGATACTACACAGTATAAATACAGATGACATATTTTTCCATAGTTAAAATGGTTGAAAATTATTCCTCTGATAATGTTATTCCTCTGCAATGAATATTTCAGAACTTGACCAGATACAGAGGAAGTTGAATATCATACAAATTATTAATCAAATAATTTATTTGACATTACTGGCAATATTTCTTGGATAATGTATTGAGGAGAAAGTAAATCAGTAATGAGATTCAAGAAGTGGGAGGGGAGATTTTGGTTTAATAAATCACAACCACAAATGTATGCTATGTCCTCTTAACAGAATACAAATGCTTGCTTAAGCTGAACTATATTCACAATATTTGTAGTTAATATTGTCTTGCAGACTAAAATGAGGACATTTTGCAGAAAAATCCTTGAAAGACATTACAGAATATAAACTGTAGTCCTGGAGGAATTCTGCACCAAAGAATTAAAAATTCAGTGCACAGTATTTTAAAATTGTGCAAAATTCTGCATATATTCTGCATATATTATTTGTCAAAATAACACTATATAATCATGCCAGTTTCATTTATTTTGGTAATTCATTTAAAAATACCTATCAGCAACTATGTCTGTAACAGTACAGACAGAAAAAAATTCCTCCAGGAGTAGAGAGTTAAGGAAACTCCCCTCAGAGCCCAGTAGGGGGGGGCAGGCAGCCCCCCCTCCCGCCTCCGCCCCCAGAGCCCAACTACAGGGCACCTCCCCAGCCCAAACACTTGCATGCACTCCCCTACTCCTTTCAGAATTTTCCTTATTCTACATCCGATTCCTTATGCATACTAACATTTTGTTTGCTTTTTTAACTTCAGCTGCACATTAAGATATTAAGCAGAGGTTTTCATTGTGCTGTTCACCATGATGCTCAAGTCTCTTTTTGGAGTTGATAGAGTTAATTTAGAATCCTGAAAGGTGTAGGAGTAGTTTAAATGTTCCCATCTGATGTGCATTAGTTTGCATTTGTCAACACTGAATTTCATTTGTCATCACCTAACCCATGCACTTCGCTTTGTTAGCTCTCTCAGGTTCCTCACAGTCCTTTCTGGCCTTGAGTAACCTAAATAATTTTGTGTTAACTGCAGGTTTTGCTACTTCACTACTCACTTCCCTTTCCAGAGTATTGGTAACGATATTAAACAACACAGGACCTACTACAGAACTTATGGCACCCCACTGTTAAACTTTTGCCATCATAAATATAATCCCATTTTTTGCTTCCTGTCTCTTAGCCTCATAGATCTTAGTTTATGATCTATGGCAATATTTTGACATTCATTCTATGACTACTTAGCTTCTTTAGTTGCCTCTTGTGAAGGACACTGTGAAAGGACTTTTGAAAGTCTGAATAAATTATGTATGTCAGCTGGTTCTCCTTCACCCACTAATTTATTGGCATGTTCAAAGAATTCTAATAGTTTACTGAAACAAGGTTTTCCTTTGCAGAAACTGTGCTCGTTAGACCCTGTCAGATCATGATCTCCCAGTTGTTATTCTATTTTCCGTTATTTCAACTAGTTTGACACTATAGGCAGCGCATAACTCTTGTGTTTGGGTGATGCTGGGCGTGAGTGCCAGAAACTCCCTAGAAGTGGGGTGGGGGGCGGCACTGGCACCGAGGCCGTGACCCAACCTCCTGCTCCATCCTGAGGCGTTGCCATTGCTCGGCCTCCTCCCTCTGAGGCCCTGCCCATGCTCCGACCCGAGGCTCCATTCCCACTCGGCCTCTTCCCACAGGGCTCCCCACACCAACTGCTCTTCACCCCTCCCTTGAAGCCCACCACTCACGCCTCTCCTCCACCAAGACCCCCCCTGCTCGTGTCTCTCTGCCCCACCAAGGTCCCCGTGCCCACCACTTGTGCCTCTCCATCCCCTCCCCGAGATCCCCCTGCCCACCACTCGTGCCTCTCTGCCCCTACTCCAGGTACTACCTCTGCCTGGTCCTCTCTGCCCCCTCCCCCAGACCCTCCCACCTGTTCAGTCCTCTCCTCCCCAGAGGCTCCCTTCCCCCGCCTCTCCATCCCCTCCTCTCCACCCCTTCCCCGAGGTCTCCCCACTTTCTCCTCTCCTTCCCTGAGCCCCCTCCCCCACCTGCACCTCTCCACCCTTTCCCAGAAGAGGCACCAGGTGGTGGTGGGGGGTACCTTGGGGGAAGAGATGGAGCGGGGGCGGGAAGAGGCAGAATGGGGGATGGTCCATGTGGGAAGAGGCAGAGTGGGGCTGTGGGGCAGGGCCACAGTCTGGACACTGGTGGCCCTCCCACTTCTCGGAAACTTCCGGCAGCGGTGCTCCAAAGGCAGCAGACTGCCACACCGCCAAAGGGACATGCGTTGCAGCCAGCATTTCTTGCCCTATTTGGGGAGACTTAGCCTCCCCAGACCTTCTTATGCCTGCCGTGTTTGCCACATTCGGATGTAAGACTTACTGGTCTGTAAGTCCCCAATTTTTATTTTAGCTTATTAACTTCCTGCTTCTTGTAACACGAGGACAGTTCTGCTTTTGCATGGTTTACTCTGTGGCTCTGTCTAGACTATGAATATAAGGTGTATTTCACAATTGTGCTGATGTGAACATAACAAAATTACTTTTTGGTAGCTAAAAAGTTGAGCATTAACAAACTTAGTGACATCCACAGATATTCAACTGTTACTAAAGCACATTTGGAAAATATTTCCATGTTTTGTTAAAGTTAAACTCAATGAGCCAAAATCAGATTTTAGTTACACTGGCTAATTAGAAATGAACCCATTGACTTGTCTTCACACAAAAGTTGTATTGGCTTAAATAAAATTGTGTTTAATATTGATGTTATTAAATGGGTGTAAACTCCTGTGCAGACCCACTTACACCCGTGTAACACAGGGTGACATGGATTTTTCTTAAATTGATTTAAGCTGAAATAGTATAAATTTAATTGAGTGTCCACCCAGGGTTTTGTACTGGTTTAATTATAGCAATTAAAAGAACCCCACCTTTAATTAAACTGGTGCAACTTTGTGTACAGATAGAACCAACAATTGTTATTTTGGATTTACAATATGTATCTAATCTATTTACCATTGTCAAATCTGAGCACCTCACTATTTTAATGTATTTTTTCTCATAGCACCCTTGTGAGGTAGGGAAGTGCTGTTATTCCCATTCCCCAGATTGGAACCTGAGGTACATGTGTAATTAGCTCTCTCTGGGTATGTCTTTGGATTTGTCATGCGAGCAATTTCAGACACTAGCTTCAGAGTTTTCAATTTCAGTGGTTCCTAGGGCATGTCTGCATGGGAAAATTATTCCCGAATAAGGTAGGATGTGAAATTAAAGTACAATATTTATTCTGGAATAGTTCCGCATGTGGACACTCTTATTCTGGAAATTAGAAGAGGCTTTCTAACCATCAGAGGAGTGTGGTTCTCAAACTGCCTTCCAATAGAAGTAGTGGAGGCAAACCACCAAAATAGTTTTAAGATGGAGCTTGATAAATTTATTAATGGGATGATATGACAGGGCTGCCTGTGATAGCAGGGGACTGGATTTGCTGACCCAGGAGGTGCTATATTCCTCACACAGAGCTATTCTGGTCAATTTCCCTGTGAAAACAAGCTGTCTCTTCCACTGCAGCCTTATAGCTGCAGGTATCAGTGAGAGAAATTGGCTCTAGAACTACATTACAAACTCCAGGCCTCTGTCAGTTTGGGCTCCAACTCTTTCTTAGCCCACTGTTAGTATCAAGAGGCTTTTTGGAGGGGACAGAGTGAAGAGGCGAATCAACTTGTCAGAGAATTAGAATTTTGCTCCACTAAAGAGGCAGCTGTCCACAGCACTGGAGAACAGAAGCAATGAGTGGATCTGAGCTGCTCCTTCGATTTTTCTTGGTTTAGATAATTTGAGTATGGCAGATTAGGGGAATAACTCTTTGTCTTTAAGTGTAAAAATGTGAAAAATAGACTTCGTATGTGCGTGTGCAGTTTGGAGTTTGTGGGTGCTGTGGTTGTTTACCCAACAGGACATGCAAGATTGTCAGGGCCAAATTTCAGAAAGGGCTCTTTTCCCACTGTTTCCCCAGCAAATGTTAATAGCTCTTTTTTTAAAAAAAGCCAACAACAAATCCTGACAAAAACAACCAAAAAACAAAAGAAACCAACCACCACTGCTGCCAGCCAGGGAATATTTCCCCGTTGGCGATCCGTCAGAGTTCAAGGAAGATTGTCTTCCATACAATGATAGCCAGGGAATATGTATTTGTCCTCTGAAGAGCCATTGTAGAAGATTTGGTGACTAATTCCAAAAACTGAAATGTAAAACAGAGGGATTTTCTTCAAATTTTAAGTGCAAATATAAACATAACTCTACCTATGGCATCATTACTGACTCAGGAAAATGAAGCATCTTTTTCACGGATACGCAAAGCATGATTGTTATTATGGAGATGGTGTTATCTTCTTAGAACATTAATTTTATAAAAAAAAATTGTAAACAGTGTTTGCCTAAACCTTGTCTGTCTGCATTGTGGCTTCAGCAGTGGACCTTGAGGCATAGGAAACCAGAATTACGTGGCAAATGTTCACATTTCCAGTGGCTTCTCTGTGCATAGAAAGAAAGTTATTGGGAATGAATGAGTGATTTTTTTTTTGTTATCTTCTGAGCAAAGGTCCATTGTCCAAAGTATTGTGTGTGTGAAGTGTTTGTAAGATATACAAGTGTGAACTCCTGCGTCCATTGAAATCAGTGGTAAAACTCCCATTGACTTCAGAGGGGACAAGATTTTACTATGTCAACATCTTTGCAATCCTGTGTTACAGAATGTCAAAATATAAATAAAAAGGTAAAATGAGAGACTGCATGCAAACTTTCAGAAAATTGTATGTGATTTTATTTCTTCTGGAGAAACAAAATCCAGTTTTGTGGCATTGGGCTACTAAATTAGCATGTGAAGAATAAGTGCTTTTATTTTGGAAGTGAATGCGTAGGTAAAATATTGACCCCCATTGCAGTCAAGGCAAAACTTTCATTTAATTTTAATGGAGCCAGGATTTTACCCCATCTCTTAAAAATAAATAAATAAGCTAGATAGTAAAAGAATAGCCTAAAGTCCTGCTACACAAGAAAAGCTCAACACCACCTTAACTGTCAAGTTGCTGCCAATGCCTCCATTATACCATAGCTCATGGTGTTTGATAGGTCCTTGTTATCTGTCATTGTGGTATCTGACAAAATTTTACCTACAATAATAAATGTAGCCCATTAGCACTATTTGGGAATTCCTTTTTAAAGTTTCTAATGTTTGTGTTTTGCTCCAGTTGTAGAGTATAACCTCCTCTGTTTGCGTAACTTGTCCGGAAATCGTATCCTCTCAGTGGTTTGGTAACAGCAGCAATGTTGCACTGCAAAGATACAATAACTTTACCCAAACTCGGGATGTTTTTCTAGTATCTAGATTTAGGTCATCCCCCACATGACCAGAAAGTTCGTAATTACTTAAACAAAAGAGAATAGATTTGTCTGACAGGATTGGTTTGTTTTTTAGACCAACAAATGCTTATTTCCCCTGTGTTTTTCATCATCAGGATGATTGTAGATTATTTTATTTTAATAAATTAATGTTGGATTTACATGGTAATTGCTAGAATTGCTCTCTTTTAAAATTTTCTCACTTCTCTGCAGCCCACTTCTTCATGACTTTAAAAAAAAAATCAGTAGTTTTGGAAAGTTAATGATTTCCCTCGACACTCTTGAAGGCATATAACCTAAATCAGTGGATGCTCCTGCAGCTCAATCTTACACAGAAAAATGAGAAAATAAAATCAAAGCGCAATACGTTTACTAACATCACAGTGATGCCATTCACATCAGTTGTTTTACTAGCGTAGCTTTTCCAGATGAAAGATTCATGCAGGGACAACTGCTCCAGTGTCTCAGCTCATGCAGTGCATGCATTAGTAGGTAGCAGAGTGGGTGATCTTTTTAAAGTGGAAAATGTCCATCTTTCAGCAAAAATTTGAATACTGAAAAATTTCTGCCGAGAGCTGAAATATTTTGGTTTTCAGGCAGTTTCTTTGGCAAAAAATAAAAAAAAATTGTGCAAAGCAGACACTTTCTTTGTTAAAATTCATTTAATCAAAACCCCAATTTTCTGTCAAGCAGTTTTGAAAATTTTCAACCAGCCCTAATAGATAGCTTCTAAATTGCAGTAATAGGACATCAGGGAGGGATTTAGATAATTAGGAAGTAAAGAAAATCTTGTAAATTATAGTTAACAATAAGTAGCATGTAAAAGAATACTTGGGAAAATGGAACATATGTAAAGCCGAAGGTCTAGATCAATGGCAGCTCAAATTAACATTTAGGTAGGGCACCATGACACTCATTAGATGCTCTTGCACTCATTATTTACAGGAACTTTGAAAGTTCCCCCTCAGCTGGTGGCTGTCCAATGAATCCAGGTCTGATCATCAGCCCACCCAGAGAAATACCCCCTGAGGATACAGTGCTTCTAGCTAGCCTGCCCTTGTGCTAATGAGCACAAAGGGAGGAGTTGTGACTTCCTCCTTCATGGGTGTGCTGGGAAGGAAGGTATTCTGTACCCTCTTGCTAGCACATCCATTTCAGGACAACTATAATGTGGACTAGACCCAGCAGTTCTTGCTCAGGCACTTCAGCAATAAGGTCTAAGTAGGACTGAAGGATCTGACCCATCATTTGAAAGTTAATCACAGATGAGAAAATTTCTACTGCAGTAACCATACTCATAACTCTGAGGGGTCTAAAAATCAGGCTGCAGGGGATTGGAGCACCTCTGAGTCTCCTAATACTGGGCCATTAGGACACATGAAAACAGCTGGGTAGATTTTTTTTTCCCCTCTGGCATTTCAGATTTCACTTCAGCTTGTAACTTTATGTATACTTACATAAAAGTGAAATACACGTTCAATTGCTCTTTAGTGATGCTTGCAGCTGAGTGTAGAAGATAAAACTGCTTATCTCTTCCCTTGTATTGTTCAGCATGTTTAAAGTTGCTGCCAGTTTGGGATGTGGATAACACAGAGAAGATTAACTTTATGAACACAACAAAATGGTGCAACTGAGAATCACAAAGGTTGCCAGGTTCAGGCCCACACTTCAGATACCCCCGAGATGACTGTGGTATAAGAATGTAGACAGTGTCTGATAAACTGCGGAGAGCAAAATCAAATATCCTCATCTCCCGTGCCTCCCAAGATTTTCATCCTTCTTCCCTTCACTTCCGTACTGCACTCTCCTCTCCTGTTTGCTTTTCTATGTACCTCTCATTTTCCCTTAACCCCATCTTCTACACTTTCCTTTTGCCCTTTCCCACTCTTCCTGATCTGCATTTCTCTTGTCCTCTTCCCTTTCCCACTTTTTCTTTACGTGTCTCTGCCATCACTTTTTTCCCCTCTTCCTTCCCCACACTTTATTTCTAGACATCGACCCAAATGTGTATGTAAGGACAGTTTTTTAGAGCCTGGCTTCCTTTTCTCTTCATGTGAGTGCAGAAAGACCCAGTATTGTTTCGGCCAGAAAAACCAGCACAGCGGTTAATGCTGTGCAAATAATCAATAGCAGTGACTTCTGCCCAGCCCCAGGGAAGGAGGGGAGCTGAGGTATGGTGCGTTGGTGCCCTAAGAGTAGCAAGGATGGAACTTTTCTTCCTGCAGGTCCTGGGGCTTGTTCACCTTGCAAAAATACACACTGTTGAAGGGAAACATGTGGTGAAAAGTTCATCTCACTGAGTTTCTCTAAGTCCTCTTTCCCCCTCCTACTGGAATGTTTCAATCTGGGCTGCCATTTTTATCTTGACAGTGCTGCTGTAATAACTTGGAGTAGTCTCTATTCTTTGTTTTAAATTGAGTAAGACCATTTCTCTGGGTGCTGAATTTCAACAGAACCTCTCTCCTAATTGCTATTCTTTATATTCTTTTAAATCTGCTGGACTTTAAAAACAAACCAGCGGCTTCTTTGTGTGCAGTTAGAGTGAAAGTCATTTCTAGAACTCTCCTGTACTTTTAAAACAATGATTTAATAGAAGAAACTAGTCTGACGACAGGCTAAGATTCAAGTCTGTAGTGCTCCATGGCTCAGTTTCTGTGCCCTAGCATACCAGATATACTGCAGCGGTACCCAGCATAGCAACAGAGCACTCAGCTGGAATTTTATTGCTTTACACATAACATCTTTGCTTCTCACAATTACCATAAAGATGAAGCTCTTTAGTCACTCGTGTTGATTCTGCAGAAAGGTTTTAAATTAGCTTCCTCTTTTTATGTGGTTGAAACACAAGGTCCCCCACCTTCATCACAGAGCTTATTGTTCACAAGCTGATAAATAGTAAAGTACTGAAGGAAGAAGTGTAAATAATCATGATCACTAGGGTTAGAATGCTGGGAAGAGCTTTGTCAAACAGCTTTGAAGTAATGTGCTAAGCATGGTATGTAGATTTTTTTATTATGGGAATTTTAAATATGTAGCAAATGCTTTATATTCTCCTCCTCTTTGTATTTGGTTATTGAGAGACTTTAAGGCTTTTTGTAAATCCATTTTGTGTTGTGGATGTCTGGTTCTAGGTTGACCTGTTCCAGCATTCCTTTGTAGGATTTCTCTCCTTTATGTCACCTGCAGTTAGTCTGATGTGAATAGATGCCTGATCACTCTTCCTGTTGCCACTAATTTAGTTTGGTCAACAGCACCTTCTCTCTCTTCTGCCTTAAATTTAGACTTAAATCTTGTGGAATTTAATTAAATATAATCTTTCTATTGGACACTATCTATTATATGGTGTAATTATAATACTCTGGTGTGAACTATCCTGGGGTTGTCATGCCCACTGTTGAGAGGCAGTCCTTATGCAAATTATTGTATTGGTACTTAAACCTCGCCCTTTAAGGACTCAGCCAACATCTTTACTGCAGTCTGTTGCCTGCAGAGCTCAGAGCTGCAAATTCTGTTCCTCTCTACCACTCAGTTTTCAGCTAGCAGGGCCATTCTTGCCTCTTTGTCTCTGCATCTACTCTTGTGTCTCCTTCCCTTCTCTTCCTGCTGTAGTGGTAGCAGCAGTCCTGCTCTAAGCCAGCTGAGCATGGCAAGGTTATATGTCACTCACTGCAGTTGCATGGAGCAGGAAAGAGCTTTGGCCGCTGTTAAACCAAAAACCAAACCTAAGGTATGTCTGGCTGTATGTATTGGACCATGAAAGGCCTAAGAAGGAGGAATAGAAAATAAATTTTGATGGGATTTGCATCCAAGGCCTTGTCAATGTGCTGTTGGAACCAGTGATTTCCCTACACCCCCCCCAGTGGGGGTGTACACCCCCCCCTGAATTTTCCCAACACCCCCCCAAGTTTTGTGAGCTAGTTACATACCAAATTAGTGACTGGTTGGAAATCTGAATTTAAACGGAAACATTAATACATACTTTAAAAGCTTATACAGTGTATGATAAAATATGTCAAGTATCAGAGGGGTAGCTGTGTTAGTCTGGATCTGTAAAAGCAGCAAAGAATCCTGTGGCACCTTATAGACTAACAGACGTTTTGCAGCATGAGCTTTCGTGGGTGAATACCCACTTCTTCGGATGCAAGTAGTGGAAATTTCCAGGGGCAGGTTTATATATGCAAGCAAGAAGCAAGCTAGAGATAACGAGGTTAGTTCAATCAGGGAGGATGAGGCCCTGTTCTAGCAGTAGAGGTGTGAAAACCAAGGGAGGAGAAACTGGTTCTGTAGTTGGCAAGCCATTCAGTCTTTGTTTAATCCTGAGCTGGTGGTGTCAAATTTGCAGATGAACTGAAGCTCAGCAGTTTCTCTTTGAAGTCTGGTCCTGAAGTTTTTGCTGCAGGATGGCCACCTTAAGATCTGCTATTGTGTGGCCAGGGAGGTTGAAGTGTTCTCCTACAGGTTTTTGTATATTGCCATTCCTAATATCTGATTTGTGTCCATTTATCCTTTTCCTTAGAGACTGTCCAGTTTGGCCGATGTACATAGCAGAGGGGCATTGCTGGCATATGATGGCGTATATTACATTGGTGGATGTGCAGGTGAATGAACCGGTGATGGTGTGGCTGATCTGGTTAGGTCCTGTGATGGTGTCGCTGATGTAGATATGTGGGCAGAGTTGGCATCGAGGTTTGTTGCATGGATTGGTTCCTGAGCTAGAGTTACTATGGTGTGGTGTGCAGTTACTGATGAAAATATGCTTCAGGTTGGCAGGTTGTCTGTGGGCGAGGACTGGCCTGCCACCCAAGGCCTGTGAAAGTGTTGGATCATTGTCCAGGATGGGTTGTAGATCCTGGATGATGCGTTGGAGGGGTTTTAGCTGGGGACTGTATGTGATGGCCAGTGGAGTCCTGTGGTTTCTTTCTTGGGTTTGTCTTGCAGTAGGAGGCTTCTGGGTACACGTCTGGCTCTGTTGATCTGTTTCTTTATTTCCTCGTGCGGGTACTGTAGTTTTGAGAATGCTTGGTGGAGATTTTGTAGGTGTTGGTCTCTGTCTGAGGGGTTAGAGCAGATGCGGTTGTACCTCAGTGCTTGGCTGTAGACAATGGATCTTGTGGTGTGTCCGGGATGGAAGCTGGAGGCATCAAGGTAGGCATAGCGGTCGGTAGGTTTTCGGTATAGGGTGGTGTTAATGTGACCATCACTTATTTGCACCGTGGTGTCTAGGAAGTGGACCTCCCGTGTAGATTGGTGCAGGCTGAGGTTGATGGTGGGGTGGAAGCTGTTGAAATCTTGGTGGAATTTTTCCAGAGTCTCCTTCCCATGGGTCCAGATGATGAAGATGTCATCAGTGTAGCATAGGTAGAGAAGGGGCGTGAGTGGACGGGAGCTGAGGAAGCGTTGTTCCAGGTCGGCCATAAAAATATTGGCATATTGTGGGGCCATGCAGGTGCCCATAGCAGTGCCACTGATCTGGAGATATATATTGTCATCAAATTTGAAATAGTTGTGTGTGAGGATAAAGGCATAGAGCTCATCAACCAGTTGTGCTGTGGCATCATCAGGGATACTGTTCCTGACAGCTTGTATTCCATCAGTGTGTGGGATGTTTGTGTAGAGAGCCTCTACATCCATGGTGGCTAGGATGGTGTTTTCTGGAAGGTCACCAATGCATTGTAGTTTCCTGAGGAAATCAGTGGTGTCCCGGAGATAGCTGGGAGTGCTGGTGGCATAGGGTCTGAGTAGAGAGTCCACATATCCAGACAGTCCTTCAGTGAGAGTGCCAATGCCCGAGATGATGGGGCGTCCAGGATTTCCAGGTTTGTGGATCTTGGGTAGTAGATAGAATAACCCTGGTCGGGGCTCTAAGGGTATGTTGATTTGTTCTGGTGTTAGTGTAGGGAGTGTCCTGAGTAGATGATGCAGTTTCTTAGTGTATTCCTCAGTGGGATCTGAGGGAAGTGGCCTGTAGAATTTGGTATTGGAGAGTTGTCTGGCGGCCTCCTTTTGGTAGTCATACCTGTTCATGATGACTACAGCACCTCCTTTATCAGCCTTTTCGATTATAATGTCAGGATGGTTTCTGAGGCTGTGGATGGCATTGTGTTCTGCACGACTTAGGTTATGAGGCAAGCAATATTGTTTTTCCACAATTTCTGCCTGTGCACGTCGGCGGAAGCATTCAATGTATAGGTCCAGACTGTCATTTCGACCCTCAGGAGGAGTCCATGTGGAGTTCTTCTTCTTGTGCTGTTGGTGGGAGGGTGGGAGGGTAACTGTGTATCAGTGCGCTCTTCAGTGTTGTTCTGAAAGTATTCTTTGAGTTGGAGACGGCAAAAGTAGGCTTCCAGATCGCCGCAGAACTGTATCATGTTGGTGGGGGTGGCAGGGCAGAAAGAGAGTCCCCGAGATAGGACAGACTTTTCTTCTGGGCTGAGTGTATGGTTGGATAGATTGACAATGTTTCTGGGTGGGTTAGGGGTACCATGGTTGTGGCCCCACATAGCAGGTAGGAGTTTAGACAGCTTACAGTCCTTTTTCCTTTGTAGAGAGGTGAAGTGAGTAATGTAGATCTCCTGTCTTATTTTAGTGAAGTCCGTTTGTATGGAAGTTTGGTTATTAATGAGCCTCTCCAGGTTAGAGAGCTCTTTTTTGATGTTTTCCTGTTTGCTGTATAGGATGCTGATCAGGTAGTTCCTCAGTTTCTTTGATAGAGTATGGCATAATCTCTCACTGTGGTCTGTGTAGTATGTAGATAGCAGTGGATTTTTTACCTTTAGTCCATTTGGTATGATGTCCATCCGTTTGCATTTGGAAAGGAAGATGATATCTGTCTGTATTTGTGCAAGTTTCTTCATGAGGTTGATGGATTTCCACTCCATACGGCTAAATGCAGTGCCTTGCATGGTGTCAAGTATCAGAGAGGTAGCCGTGTTAGTCTGGATCTGTAAAAGCAGCAAAGAATCCTGTGGCACCTTATAGACTAACAGACGTTTTGCAGCATGAGCTTTCGTGGGTGAATACCCACTTCTTCGGATGCAAGTAGTGGAAATTTCCGGGGGCAGGTATATATATGCAAGCAAGAAGCAAGCTAGAGATAACGAGGTTAGTTCAATCAGGGAGGATGAGGCTGTGAATGGCTTGCCAACTACAGAACCAGTTTCTCCTCCCTTGGTTTTCACACCTCTACTGCTAGAACAGGGCCTCATCCTCCCTGATTGAACTAACCTCGTTATCTCTAGCTTGCTTCTTGCTTGCATATATATACCTGCCCCTGGAAATTTCCACTACTTGCATCCGAAGAAGTGGGTATTCACCCACGAAAGCTCATGCTGCAAAACGTCTGTTAGTCTATAAGGTGCCACAGGATTCTTTGCTGATAAAATATGTGTATCTGAAAAAGTATAATATATTTGAAAAGTATGAACATAGACTAGCTTCCTTGCTTCCTTATACAGCTGTTTTTTATGATGTCAGTGCATTCATTTAGTTGATGTTGGCCAACCTAATAATTTCAAATGATGATTTGTAAGCAAAGTCT
The DNA here is from genome assembly GCF_016161935.1 of Mauremys reevesii. NCBI lineage: Eukaryota > Metazoa > Chordata > Testudines > Geoemydidae > Mauremys > Mauremys reevesii. The sequence goes on from NC_052625.1 coordinate 43,291,038, forward strand.
AAATGAGTTCTCCCTGACAGCTAGTGATGAGCTGGGGGCTAAGGCTTCAGGGCCAGATTATATTTTCATTCACACCTAATCTACCTAGGTATCCAGCAAACAGAGCTGTGTTGTCCAAGTGATAGATTTTGGCTGGGATTGGGTTACAAACCACTTGACTGTGGGGGAAATGTTGTTCTTATTGTATGAATAAAGGGCAGTAGAACTGTACTTAGTCTGTGATGATTTGAAGGCATCAAGAGAGAGGGTGGGGACCTGTCCCTCTCCACTGTTTAAAGACAGAGCTGACAGGCTCCATAGACAGTCTTTTGTTCTGTTAAGTGACCACTGCAGCTGAAATCACTGACAATCAGGTCTAAGTGCTTAGTCCTGTTGTGGGGACAGTGTTCCTGTGGGTACAGTGTTTTTGTGTAAGAGACAGCCCAGACTGCACTAGCAGCAAGGTTCCCACACTGAGAGCTCAGCTGAAATCACTGAGAGCTGGTGGAACCTCAAGAGACCAACTCGCAGAGGTCACAGTGGTAGGTGACAGCAGAAGGTGACTGTGCAGGGCCATTGGCAACAGAATGGTGGAGTGAACCATGGCACAACGAACAGCCGTGGCCAGAGCAAACTGTGCCTTTTTGTCCCCTACCTGGAAGGTGTACTCACGTGAAAGCACCTCTGAACTCTGAGTCTCCATTGACCAAGGACAACACCGGTGAGTGGAGTGCGGTGGAGGGAAAAGTGAGGGACATGTTAAATAAACATTTGTTTGTTGGACTATATTTTAGTCACTTTGCTCCAGAATGCTAGATTTGTGACTGGGAATGGAAACTTATATAAATATGTTTCCCAGTAGGCCAAGATTTTTAAAATGCAGTATTTGCCAAGGTTGTTATCTCACATTGTTGCTATCTTGAGAGGTCATTATGTTGGGGAGTTTCTGTACTAAACATTTTTATTATAATTAATTTTTACAAAAGAATGGTCATACTGGGTCAGACCCATGGTTCATATAGCCCAGTACCCTGTCTTACAACAGTGGTCAAGGCCAGGTGCTTCAGAGGGAATGAATAGAACAGGGAATCATCAAGTGATCCATCCCCTGTTGCCCATTCCCAGCTTCTGGCAAACAGGCTAGGGACACTCAGAGCATGGCGTTGCATCCCTCTCATACTGGCTAATAGCCACAGATGGACCTGTTCTCCAGGAATTTATCTAGTTCTTTTTAAAATCCTGTTATAGTTTTGGTCTTCACAGCATCCCCTGGCAAAGAGTTCCCTGGGTTGACTTTATATTGTGTGAAGAAATACTTCCTTTTGTTTTTTTAAAATCTGCTGCCTATTAATTTCATTGGGTGACTGCTAGTTCTTGTGTTATGTGAAGGATTAAATAAAATTTCCTTATTCACTTTCTTCGCACCAGTCAAGATTTTGTAGACCTCTATCATATCCCCATTAGTCATCTCTTTTCTAAGATGAAAATTCCCAGTCACTTCAATCTCTCCTCCTGTTTCGTACCCCTCATCATTTTAGTTGCCCATCTCTGTACCTTTTCCAATTCCAATATATATATATTTTAGGATGGGTGACCAGATCTACACACACTATTCAAGGTGTGCACGTACCATGGATTTATATAGAGGCAATATGATATTTTCTGTCTTATTATCTATCCCTTTCTTAATGATTCCCAACATTGTTTGCTTTTGTGACTGTTGCTGCACATGGAGTGGATGTTTTCAGAGATCTATCCACAATGACTCCAAGATCTCTTCCTTGAGTGTTAACAGCTAATTCAGATGCCATCATTTTGTATGTATAGTTGAGATTGCTTTCCAATGTGCATTACTTTGCATTTATCAGCATTGAATTTAATTTGCCATTTTGTTGCCCAGTCACCCAGTTTTGTGAGATCCCTTTGTAGATCTTCGCAGTCTGTCTGGGACTTAACTATCTTGAATAGTTTTGTATCATCTGCAAATTTTGCCACCTCACTGTTTACCCATTTTTCCAGATCATTTATGAATATGTTGAACAGCACTGGTCCCAGTACCGACCCCTCAGGGATACCACTATTTATCTCTCTCCATTCTGAAAACTGATAATTTATTCCTACCCTTTGTTTCCCATCTTTTAACCAGTTACTGATCCATGAGAGGATCTTCCCTCTTGCCCCATGATGGCTTACTTTTCAAAAGTCAATTTAAATTAAATACTTTTTTTTAAAATGTATATATTTTTTAGAAATCTAGACCTGTTATGTGTTTTGGTGTAACTTGCATTATTCTTATGTTAAATTTGCATAATCCTAACAAAACATTTACTTTATTCATATCTCTTTTACATATCTCATTGGTCCTGACACCCCCCCTGTAAACTCGAACACCCCCCCTAATTTCAATTCCTGGGGAAACCACTGGTTGGAACACAACAGAACAAGGAGTCTGGGAAACTTCACCCCTGTTTCCAACAGTGTCTGTGCCAGTTCCTTTATGGAACTGTCAGTATTTGGAGTGTTTTTAGATGAATAGGAAATCTGTGTTAGCTTTGGCTCTCGTTTCTCACGTTAAATGAAGGAATTAAAAGGATTATGTATTTCCTGGTCAGTCTTCAAGTTGGAAGAGGAAATAAATGCTGTTCCACCTGCCTTTTCATCCGTTATTGGGCTGCAATGTGCTGAATAACCTGGGAGTAGGAGGAGGGCCAGCATGGGTCTTTGAGTGACATCCAGCCAGGTCTCACTGATGCAGGCTGCATCTGGAACTTCACTGACAAGGTGAGGTGGTACTAGGATTGCCAAGCATCCAGTTTTCGACCAGAAGGCCCAGTCAAAAAGGGACCCTGGTGTCTCTGGTCGGCAAGCAATGGGAACTGCAGGAGCAGCATCTGTGGGCATGAGGACAGCTCACGGAGTCTCCCTGGCCCCCATGTGCCTAGGAGCTATGGTAAGCGCCGCCAGGACCCCGAACCCCCTCCCACACGCCGAACCCTCGGCCTCAGCCTGGAGCCCCCTCCTGCACCTCAAACCCCACATCCTCGGCCCCACCCCAGAGCCTGAACCCCCAGCCAGAGTCCTCACCCCAACCCCCTGCCCCACCCCAGAGCCCTCTCCCAGTCCCTGAACCCCTCACTTCTGGCCCCAGCCCAGAGCCCATACCCCCCTGCACCTCAACCCCCTTCCCCAGCTCAGAGCTCTCTCCTGCACCCCAAACCCTTCATCCCTGGCCCCTACCCCAGAGCCAGCACCCAAAGCTGGAGCCCTCACCTCCCTCTCGCGCCCCAACCCCCTGCCCCAGCCCAGTGAAAGTGAGTGAGGGTGGAGGAGAGCAAGTGATGGAGGGGGTGGGGATGAAGCGAGCAGGGGCAGGAGTGAGTGGGAGCAGGGCCTCAGAGAAGGGGTGGATCAGGGGCAGGGTGTCAGGGCAGGGCAGGGGTGTTCAGTTTTGTGCGATTAGAAAATTGGCAACCCTAGTAGACATGTCTTCCCGCTTGCTGACCATTGACCTAGTGCTGATCAACATTAGTTTGATCTGGGGCCTGTTGGTAGATGATGTAAAGAGTGACTAGGCCATATCTGGTATTCGACTTCCTGGGGCCTATGCTGTCTTTTCCTGGGATTGTTCCTTCCTTTTGGAGCTGGGATAAGATGATATGAGGTGTTGGTAAGTAGGTCCAGCTGAATGAAGGGTTGTATCTATAGTGCACCAGGTGCTACAGCCATGGCAGATATGATCAACCCAAGCTGGCACTATCATCCTGTCAAGTGCCAGTCGTCATTCCAGGCTGACCCAGAGAACTCTCTTGCAAGCAGATGTGATGTTGTGGGCGAGCTCTTACTTGAATATTCCTTCACCGATGGCATCAAGTCCAGACAGACCATTAGTTGCCAAAGAGCACCCTTATTTGGAGGGTCTGATTTATTAACAGAAAAGCCAACATAGAATATAAATAAAACTCCCCCCCTGCCCACCCAGATCTTAGCTGGGTCACCCAGTCATTCTTGGTTCATTTGTCCCCCACCTGAGCCCAGTGTGTTCACCTCTGTCCAGGCTCTTCCCCAAGGAGTCTCTCAGTTCCAGTCTCTGCTCCTGGTGTTAGACTTCTTACCTCTACCAGAGTAAGATCCTTCTTTGGAGTCAGGAGTCCAGAGAGGTCCTTCCACTGTGACTCTTCCAGTGACAGTGGGTGATCCTTTTCAGGCCAGGCTTATTGCTAGTGTCTGGGAGACCCACTGGCTGGGAGCAGCCCTCCTTGGATGTCTGCAGACTGCAGTTCTCCTTCTAGGAGTTTCCCTCTCTAGGAGAACCTGTTACAGGATCCCCATTATGGTGGGTTCTCCAGAGAGCTCACCTCTAGGCTCCCTGCTGAGCTCACTGACTCAGGCCTCTCTTGGAAGTCCTCTCCACAGGAGCTTTCTATCTTCCTTGGGAGTTGACCCCTAACCAAGACTGGGTAGCCTTTAATAGGTCCAGGTGCTCATTTACTAATCAGCCACATGAAGTAGGTGGAGCCTGCATGAGACAGTCATGAGCTGACTGAGCCCTGAGACCTCAAAGGGTTGCTGTGCCATGATAGCTCTGAAAGGGGACAGAGCTGGTTTAACCTGGTGCTGACAGGGTGGAAGGAGTGCTGGTGGCGAACTACTTGTTATACAGAAGAAGGATATGTGGTAGCTAAGTGATATGTATTTCTTTAATAATACCTCTCTGTGATGTCTCCACCTCTGTTCTCCTGAGGCTGTAAGAGGGGAGTAGGGAGAGAAAATAAATGAGCTGTGTTGCATTGCCCCAGAGCCTGTGTCTTAAAAGCATTAGGCCTTAGAAGTGGCATTGGCTCTATTGCACCTTACCTAGTGAGTGTGGAGGCTGCCTCACTCTCCTGACACTGCTAGTTGGAAGGAAATGAGTTTCTGCCCTGCTGGAGTTTGCTTTGACTCCCTAGCAAAGAAAAAGGAAGCACATCAAAAAATACAACAGGAACAGGACATCCAGGAAAGCCTTGTGAACAGGGAACAACCCTTACCCTCATCTTCCATATGAGATTCAGACCGGGGGAGATTATGGACTCAGAGGAGCTGAACAACTTATTTGGAAAAGCCAATAAATATTACAAGTTGGACCTGTTAAAAATGTGAAAGTCCAAGATGTTACTGTAGAATTTTGAAAATTAGTCCAGCCAGGACTGGGACACACAAAATGCAGGGTACTGTATCTAAAAATAGACAGGTGAATTTAGTAAATTACAGTTAGTAAAAGCTATGTTAGAATTAGAAACCTCACTACAGCATTTAGCCTGCAAATATTTTCTGATAAGGCAGAAACACTGGTGTTTTATTGTTGAGAATTATCATGTTTGCCAAGTGAGAATTAGCACTGTTCTGCTCTACTTCCTATTAAGTAAAATGAATCACTTTTACCCATATGTATAATATGAATGTGCTCTGCAGTATTTCCCCATAACACCACTCCACTCTACTCACTCCTCTTTGATCTATGTTTTAATTAGAGTCAACAGCAGCAGCATCCATTTTGGCAGATGGAGGTTGGCAGGCGGCTATGCCACTTTGCAGAGACAGAGCTCAGCAAGTGCTGACCATTGTGCTATAGCAGCCTGTGCTAACTCACATAATCTGGTTTCCTCACCTCCCCTCTTCATGGGGTCTTTTCTCTGCAGAAAAGAGGGAGTGCTCTGAACCAGGAAAGGAGAGAACTTTACTGTCTTCAACCCTCTTGCTACACTTGTATGTGACTTTTGAAGATGAATGTCGTTAGCAGGGAAGGATCCAAATTGTATTTTGCAATCTTTGATGACGTATTTCCAATACTATTCGGCACGTCTCACAGTTATTTAATTAAACAAAATCAAGTAGGGGAAAAACTAGGACAGTTTTTCACCATGGGTCTGTATCATGATGTACACACTGGCTTATCTAGTACTATTTTCCTGTTGTCCCTCATTAACTCCATTACTTCTTGTTGCCATGCCATTTTATTAGAGGACGGTAGGGAACATCATAGTTTATTGGATGCAGCAAAGGCCAAATTTGAATTAATCACAGCTAATTATAAATGCATTTGGAAACATGATGTGCTGTAGAACAAAATTACAGAATTTTCTTCTCTTATTTGTTGTATTTTAATTAATGTGCTAGCAAAAGGTGCTAAATTGATGCCCCTGGGGAATGAGACCCTCTCTTTTATTTATTTTATTATTTTCTAAAGCATCTATCTCAAGTACTTGGATTGCAGTTCAAAATAAAAACTAGCATTGCAAGAATACTGTCCAACAGCCCAGGGAATCCCTCAAAAATTGGGCAAAGATAGGTACTCGAAACAAGGAGAAACCAAAATGACGATAGATAAAGATGGATGGCTTTGTGGTTAAGGTGTTGAACTCATGGTTCAGTTTCTCCATATGGCCAACCCCAAGTGTGGAAAAGTCATGAGTTAGACCAAAGCATGGTATCTTAAAAATAATTGATTTTAAATTCTTATTAATTTTCCTTCTGGTTTTTCAGCCTTCAGGATGCACTCAGGTCACATTTTCAAGTTTTTTTCACAACCACAAGGGCTAGAAATTAAAGCTGATTTCTCCACTCTTTTTCTTCGGGATCTGGGGCTTAAAAAACAAACAAACCCTACCTTCCATAAACCAGTATTTGATTCTAGTAGTTTACTAGCTAATCTGCAAAATCAAAAAAAATCAGGTATTACTGGTTCCCTTCATCTCTGCCAGGGAGCATGTTTCCAGACCCAGCTTCACTTGAAGGCCAAGTAAAGAATAAATTATAATACTAGAGTCTGGAGCCTATGAAGGTGTGAGTGACCATAGTAGGTTCCCCACAAGTGGCCTTCCTGGAGAATACCTAGTTTTTCTACATAGAAGTGGGAAATCTAGTCAAGTGTGTTGGTGTTAAGCAATCCTCCTTTTCCTAATCAATGTAAATTTCTTAGAGGAATGTCACTGCTTGGTGACATTTCAAACAGTGGGATTTTTATAACTCTGTCCCTATACAGCCTTTGCTTTTCAGTGCTGGCAATCTTACGATGAGTGGAGAAAACACTAAATGAATCAGGCAGTAGTAATCTTACCCCCCTGGAATCCTTAGCACATATTTTCTTATGCCTCAGTTTTGCAGACATTACTGTCCCAGCAAGGACCGGCTTTAGGCTGATTTGCCCGATTCCCCCGAATCGGGCCCAGTGCCTAAGAGGGCCCCACGCCGGCGCCTTTTTAATTTTCACTCACCTGGGTCTTCGGCGGCGGGTCCTTGAGTGCCACCGAAGCCCCGGAGCGAGTGAAGGACCTGCTGCCGAAGTGGCGCCAAAGACCCGGAGTGCCGCTGGGTGAGTACGAATTGGGCCTCGCACTTGCTAAAGCCGGTCCTGGTCCCAGCTTCCTACCTCACCCCTGAGATTTTTCAGGGTACTAATGTTATAATACATAGGGAGCTCTTAAATAGCATTAGATCTCAAAGCACTTTACAAAGGAGGTCAGTATCGTTATCCCCATTGTACTGATGGAAAACAGAGAGGTGACATGACTTGCCCAAGGTCTCCTGCAGGTCAGTGGCAGAGCTGGGAATAACCCAGGTCTCCTGAGGCCCGCGCCAATGTGCTGTGCACTAGGCAATGTTGCAACCCCCCCCATTTGTTTTTTACACTTAAAGTTAATGTTACCCACATTTGAAGTATCTTCAGAAACTTCTTGTTTCTGATATTTTATTATTTTTCTAAATAAATTGTGATAGAAAAGAAGCATGCATACGATGCAAGAAAAATTAGAGTTGGGACCAGTTTTAGTGAATTTTTCCCATTGCAAAATTCAGAGTGAAAGAGACTACTTAAAGCATAACTCCTCCTTGATTATACTTCTGTGCACAGACAAACTAAGAAAATGTATGATGTGGATAAAATGACAGCAGCACTCAACTTTTTAAAGACCATTCTAAAGACCGTGATGGCGTAACTTATAAAAATTCAGAAACTGGCCTCTATATAGACTTTTGTATCCGAAAATTATATTGGTTTCTTATGCAAATAGTTTCCTGTACTACAGCTCCTTGGAGAAAAGCCTAAGTACATAATAATAATTTCATACCAAAAATACATCAAAAGAACATGAAGGTTGCAAAGTCAAGTGCTCAAAAGTTAGGACATGCCTGAATTAAGGTTGCCTGTGCATAATCACATGCTTTTTTTAAAAAACAGGCCTCATTAAGTGCACAACATGGACAGCACTTACCAAATGAATAGCTATTCGATATTTTGTTTTCTCTTTGTTGTTCAGTGTGTGGCCATAGCACTTATTTACTGCAGACTATTCAAATCCTGCTCTGAGCTCAGAATTGGTAATTTCCTCAGGAGCTTTTCTATGGCACTCATCACTATATTATCTGAGAGCTTCACAAACGTTCATGGATTTATTTTTACAACACCCTGGTAAAGTAAGGGGGTGGTATTTTCTCCATTTTTATAGATGGGCAATTGAGGCTGAGAGAGATTAAAGTCAAAAGTTTCAAAAAATTTTGAGTGCTCGGTTTGAGAAGACAAGGGTCTGATTTTTCAGAATGCTTAGCATTATATAGCCCTTTATATGTTCAAAGCCCAGCTCCCAGGCTGACAGTCCATCCTGTGCACTGAATGAGACAGAGGTCATGTGGAAAAATATGTGATCACATAATTAAAGACTATATCGTACGCACAAGGGGAGGCAAATTAAGGTTGCATGCAGGAGCAGCAATTGCAGAGTAAGTCCTGGTGGCAGCTCTGGGTTAGAGTATACTCCATGTAGTCAGAATCGTTTTAGAACTGAGCTGCCAAAATCTAACAAGTTTTTCTGAGCATGTGCAAACTTCAGTTTTACAAAGGCTTATATCTTGGCCAATTTGAGCAGTTTTTCATGGGAACAGCAAAAGGCACATCCCTGACACAAAGGTCACCCCTGCCAAATTTCATGCACTTGCTCCAAAGCATGGGGTTCTAGAGCTACTCAAATAAATGGTTGTAAACCTTTTTTATTTTTTTTTTAGTATGGGAAAAGCAGTATATTTTTCCCTAAGCCCATTCTAGGGTTAAATTTCTGTCGGCAGCACAGCAGGGGACTGGGGCTAAGGCGGGCTCCCTGCGGCTCCCGGAAGCAGCTGCCAGTGTCCCTGCAGCCCCTAGATGCATGGGTGGCCAGGGAGGCTCTGTGTGCTTTCCCTGCCCCGAGTGCCGGCTTCGCAACTCCCATTGGCTGGGAATCGTGACCAATGGGAGCTGTAGGGGTGATGCCTGTGGGCACAAGGGCAGCGCGCGGAGCCTCCCTGGCTGCCCATGTGTCCAGAGACTGCACTGCAGGGACCTGGCGGCCACTGCCCGGGAGCAGTGGGGTCCTGGGACCCCACATCTCAAACCCCTCTCCCGCAACCCCAGCCCCCTACCCCAACCTGGAGTCCCCTCTTGCACCCAAACTCCCTTCTGGAGCCCGCACCCCCCTCCCAGCACCCTAACTCCCTGCCCCAGCCCCTTCCTTCACCCCAAGCCCCTCATCCCTGGCCCCACCCAAGAGCCTGCATCCCCAGCCGGGGTCCACATACCCACACCTCCCAAACCCCTACCCCAGCCCAGAACCCTCTTCCACACCCTGAATCCCCCATTTCTGGTCCCAGCTGGACCCTGCACCCCCAGCCCGGAGCCCATACCCCCCCAACCCCTACCCCAGCCTAGAGCCCTCTCCCGCACCCTGAACCCCTCATTTATGGCCCCATCCAGAGCCCGCACCCCAGCCCGGAGCCGTCTCCTGCACTCCAAGCCCCTCATCCCCGGCCCCACCCCACAGTCCACACGCCCTCCCACACCCCAACTCCCTGCCCCAGCCCAGTGAAAGTCAATGAGGGTGGGGGAGAGCGAGCAATGGGGGTGGGGGATGGAGCAAGTGGGGGCGAGGTCTTGGAGAAGGAGCAGGGTGGGGCCTTGGGGAAGAGAGTGTTTGGTTTTGTGCGATTAGAAAGTTGGCAACCCTAGTCATTCTCAGAAACAGCTGAACCATTTTTGCTGAAACAATTGCTGAGATAGACACCTACGATGAAAAATTTCAGCCTGAAGAATTAAAGTTTAGCAAAGTTATAAGCAGTTGAAGACAGGATCTTATAACTGGAAGTGTTGGGCAATCTTAACTGTATGCAGTGCTACCAGCTCTGACTAGAATAATCCTGAGTAGCAAAATACTTTAGAAGTGGTAAAGGTACATGGAAATGCATGTATAATAAATTGTCATTGAATATTAATGAAGTACTACAGCATGTAATGCTAAAAAACTTTTCTCTATGTGATGATGTTAAAATAATAAATACATTAAGGTGTTTGCATAACACAGCTTAATATTTAATACAACTGGACTTCAGAAGAGCAGACTTTGATTCCCTCAGGGAACTGGTGGGCATGATCCCCTGGGAGAATGAGGAGGAAAGGAGTCCAGGAGAGCTGGCTGTATTTTAAAGAATCCTTATTGAGGTTGCAGGAACAAACCATCCTGAAATGTAGAAAGAATTACACGAGCTGAAGAGAAACCAGAGTAGAAAGAATAGTACATATGACAGGCGACCAGCTTCACTTAACAGTGAAATCCTTGCTGATATTAAACACAAAAAAAAGAAGCTTACAAGAAGTGGAAAATTGGACAAATGACCAGGGAGGAGTCTAAAAATATTGCTCACGCATGCAGGAGTGAAATCAGGAAGGCCAAATCACACTTGGAGTTGCAGCTAGCAAAGGATGTTAAGGGTAACAAGAAGGGTTTCTTCAGGTATGTTAGCAACAAGAAGGTGGTCAAGGAAAGTGTGGGCGCCTTACTGAATGGGAGAGGCAACCTAGTGACAGAGGATGTGTGAAAAGCTAATGTACTCAATGCTTTTTTTGCCTCTGTCTTCACAAACAAGGTCAGCTCCCAGACTGCTGCACTGGGCAGCACAGAATGGGGAGGAGGTGACCAGCCCTGTTTAGAGAAAGAAGTGGTTCAGGACTATTTAGAAAAGCAGGATGAGCGCAAGTCAATGGGGATGGATGCACTGCATCCGAGGATGCTAAAGGAGTTGGTGGATGATCATCCTTCATGTAGGAACAAATGACACGGCTAGATTCTCGCTAGAGAGGATCAAGGGAGACTATGCCAGGTTGGGTAAGACGCCGGTTGGAGGGGGGTTACCAGTGGAGTTCCTCAAGGCTCGGTTTTGGGTCCGATTTTATTCAATCTATTTATTGCTGACCTGGGAACCAAGAGTAGGAGTAGGCTGATAAAATTTGCGGATGACACCAAGTTGGGGGGTATTGTCAATTCGGAAGAGGATCGGGATATTCTCCAGGGAGATTTAGATGACCTTGTAAACTGGAGTATTAGTAACAGGATGAAATTCAATAGTGAGAAGTGTAAGGTTATGCATTTAGGGATGTCTAACAAGAACTTTAGTTATAAGCTGGGGACGCACCAGTTGGAAGTAACGGAGGAGGAGAAGGACCTAGGAGTCCTGGTTGATCGCAGGATGACTATGAGTAGGCAATGTGATGTGGCCGTTAAAAAAGCTAATGCGGTCTTGGGTTGCATTAGGCGAGGTATTTCTAGTAGGGATAAGGAGGTGCTAGTCCCGTTATATAAGGCGTTGGTGAGACCTCATTTGGAGTATTGTGTGCAGTTTTGGTCTCCCATGTTTAAGAAGGATGAATTCAAACTAGAACAGGTACAAAGAAGGGCCACTAGAATGATCCGAGGAATGGAAGGCCTTTCGTATGAAAGGAGACTTGAGGAGCTCGGTTTGTTTTCCTTAACCAAAAGAAGGATAAGAGGAGATATGATTACACTCTTTAAATATATCAGAGGATAAATACCAGGAAGGAGAAGAATTATTTCAGCTCAGTGCTAATGTGGACACGAGGACGAACGGATATAAACTGTCAGTCAGGAAATTCAGGCTTGAAATTGGACAAAGGTTTCTAACCAGGAGGAGTGCAATATTGCTCACGCATGCAGGAGTGAAACAGTGGAAGGCCAAATCACCATGACTTTAAGATTAAGCTAGCAAAGGATGTTATGAGGGTAACAAGAAGGGTTTCTTCAGGTATGTTAGCAACAAGAAGGTGGTCAATAGTACAATGGGCGCCTTCTGAATGGTATGATATAACCTTTGACAGAGGATGTGGCTGAAAAGCTAATGCCCTCAATGCTCGGGTTTTGCCTCTGTCTTCACAAACAAGGAATTCAGCTCCAGGAAGATTGCTGCACTGGGCAGCACAGAATGGGGAGGAGGTGACCAGCCCTGTGTGGAGAAAGAAGTGGTTCAGGACTATTTAGAAAAGCAGGATGAGCGCAAGTCAATGGGGATGGATGCACTGCATCCGAGGATGCTAAAGGAGTTGGTGGATGTGATTGCAGAGCCATTGGCCATTAGCTGTTAAAACTTATGGTGATTGGGGGAGGTCCCGGATGACTGGTAAAAGGCTAATGTAGTGCCCATCTTTTAAAAAGGGAAGAAGGAGGATCTGGGGAACTACAGGCCAGTCAGCCTCACCCCAGTCCCTGGAAAAATCTTGGAGCAGGTCCTCAAGGAATCAATTCTGATGCACTTAGAGGAGAGGAAAGTGATCAGAAACAGTCAGTATGGTTTCACCAAGGGCAAGTCATGCCTGACTAACCTAATATTGCCTCTATGAGGAGATAACTGGCTCTGTACATGAGGGGAAAGCAGTGGATGTGTTCTTCCTTGACTTTAGCAAAGCTTTTGATATGGTCTCCCACAGTATTCTTGCCAGCAAGTTAAAGAAGTATGGGCTTAATGAATGGACTCTAAGGTGGATAGAAAGTTGGCTAGATTGTCGGACCCAACGGGCAGTGATCAATGGCTCCATGTCTAGTTAGCAGCCGGTTTCAAGCGGAGTGCCCCAAGGGTTAGTCCTGGGGCCGGTTTTGTTCAATATCTTCATTAATGATCTGGAGGATGGTGTGGACTGCACCCTTAGCAAGTTTGCAGATGACACTAAACTGGGAGGAGTGGTAGATACGCTGGAGGGTAGGGATAGGATACAGAGGGACCTAGACAAATTAGAGGATTGGGCCAAAAGAAATATGGTGAGGTTCAACAAGGACAAGTGCAGAGTCCTGCACTCAGTCCTTCACAGAATCCCATGCACTGCTATAGACTAGGGACTGAGTGGCTAGGCAGCAGTTCTGCAGAAAAGGACCTGGGGTTACAGTGGACGAGAAGCTGGATATGAGTCGACAATGTGCCCTTGTTGCCAAGAAGGTGAACAGCATTTGGGGCTGTATATGTAGGGGTATTGCCAGCAGATCGAGGGACGTGATCATTCCCCTCTATTCGACATTGGTGAGGCCTCATCTGGAGTACTGTGTCCAGTTTTGGGCCCCACACTACAAGAAGGATGTGGAAAAATTGGAAAGAGTCCAGTGGAGGGCAACAAAAATGATTAGGGGGCTGGAGCACATGACTTATGAGGAGAGGCTGAGGGAACTGGGATTGTTTAGTCTGCACAAGAGAAGAATGAGGGGGGATTTGATAGCTGCTTTCAACTACCTGAAAGGGGGTTCCAAAGAGGATGGATCTAGACTGTTCTCAGTGGTAGCAGATGACAGAACAAAGAGTAATGGTTTCAAGTTTTTGTGGAGGAGGCTTAGGTTGGCTGTTAGGAAAAACTTTTTCACTAGGAGGGTGGTGAAGCACTGGAATGGGTTACCTAGGGAGGTGGTGGAATCTCCTTCCTTAGAGGTTTTTAAGGTCAGGCTTGACAAAGCCCTGGCTGGGATGATTTAGTTGGGGATTGGTCCTGCTTTCAGCAGAGGGTTGGACTAGATGACCTCCCTTCCAATCCTGATATTCTATGATTCTATTAACATACTGTTCTATACCTGTGCTTTTTACAGTATCTTATGATGTTTCTACTTTTCAACTTAAATGTTAGATGATTTGCCCAATGTACTGAACCTGATCATTTATCATTCCCATGGGGTCATGCTGCCCCAAACAACAGATTGCAAAATTGCTGAATAAATCAAGAGGCAACAGATTAGAAAATGTAAAATTTCTCTTCAAGCTGAAGTACTGTGCTTGGGAATCACTAGTGACAGGAATGAAACTTACTGAAAAAGGACATGATAGATTAATGGGGTTTCAGCAAAATGCATTTCATAACATTTTCCTTTTTTGTGGCAGGATTTTATAATGGTCGAGGGAGGATATAGGTGAACATCATTGTCCCAATACCCAAAGTTTACGCATTACTTAGCATACACATTAATGCCAGGTGTTTATAGATGATATGTGTTTTTAACATATCATGCAACAATGCAGTGACTGTCATGAACCAGGAGAAGTTGTCAAGCATAATTACCAAGTTAAACTCAGATATCACATGACTGATCTGTGCTCAGCAGACAGGATGTCAAATACAGCATTGCACATAATAATGTTTCCTGAAATAATGGCTTCCTGGAGATTAGAGGGGTGTCTGCAGTTGTCCTTATCGATGCATGGCTCCCAGTAATTAATTTCAGTGGGAGTTAAATATGCACAGGGAAAGAATAGTCTCCAGTAATATCCAGGGAGTTCTGTGGGTTTGTGTGTTAAAGGAAGTAAGGGTGTGTCTACACTGCAATTAGACATCCGTAGCTGGCCTGTGACAACTGACTTGGGCTAAGGGGCTCAGGCTAAGGGACTGTTTACTTGTGGTATAGACATTCGAGCTCAGGCTGCAGCCTGAGTTCTGGGACCTTCCCACCTCTCAGGGTCCTAGAGCCCGGGCTCCAGTCTGAGCTCCAATACCTATACCACAATTAAACAGCCCTGTGAGCCCAAGTCAGCTGGCACAGGCCTCCTGTGGGTTTTTAATTGCAGTGTAGACATACCTGAGTTGCTTTAAGGATTATGAGGAAGTGGCTGAGGAGTGGTAGACATGTTTAGAGATCATGAAGAAGTTACTGTAGACCTGGGACCTGATCCTACGTCTACTAAGGAGACTTGCAATTGACAGGTTTGGGAGGAAGATCACAAACTGCCTCCTTAAACTGTGAAAACCAAAGTGTCGGTATAATACTGATGTTTGTCGTACAAGTGAATGTTGATTGTGAGGTCTGTCTACTTAGCGCATTGATCAGAAATGTTTTGTGATCTTCACTATTTTGTCTCCTGGAAACAGTGAACCTTATTGAAATCTGTAGAAAGATTGTCCATTAACTTCCCTCATTAACAGTGTTAGGGACACTGGAATTGTAGAGAAATAAGGAGGTTGGAAAGAAAACCAGAAACGTGGTTTTTTTAAAGCCCTTAAAAGATGTTTCTTTTAAGAAACAGTAAGCTGAGGATCTTCATTTGACTCTCTGAGGCCATATGCTACCATTGATTTTAAGAAAAGTAGCCTGTTGGCTTAGTTTTGTGTGTGAATCAATATCAGGAATAAGGCCTTTGTGTCCATTGCACGGCTTTCTCTGTTTTTCACTGAAATATTTGTCTACCAATTTTCAGTCTTGAGTTTTATTGAAATTTACAATTGTGCACATTAAATAATCTCTCTCTGCTTAGGCTTTTAGGGGTTCCAAAGGCAATTTTTGGAGTGTTGCATTATTATGAAAACCAATATATGTATAAAGTTTATTGCACATAATTTGCAGTGCAAGAGGGGTGAGGGCTCTGGAGCAGTTTTAAAACAAACAAACCTTGTCTCCCTTTTAGCATCCATAATTTGAGTGCACAAACAATGCACTTGCAACTATTTTTGGGTGTGGCATAGGTGAACTAGACATCTACATTCCATATTTTGGGGCTCAATCAAATATTCGGACCTCTAATTGTGCTTAAAATATCTTCAGGCATAAGAGGTAAAATCCTGACTCCATTAAAGTCAATGGCAAAACTCCTATTGACTTCAGTAGGATCAAGATTTCATTTAAAACTCTGGGGTTCAAAAATGGAGGACCAGATTAGGCTGAGTTGAACAGCAAGGCCTTTCTCTTTATTTCCAAAACCATACAGTGGAGAGTAAGCCTGTATTAAAAGGGAAAGGATTTTGTCAAGGTCAAGCAATACATCATGATTATTTGCACAGAGGTGGGAGAAAACTTATTTCAAACTGAGCTATCTACTTTTCCCAACACTTGAGATCCTATGAGGGAAAGTAAGAATGACATTATATGAAGAAATTATTGAGAACAACTAACTTTTTCGTTAGTTCATTTTGTAATGACCTGTGTAAGTATTTAACATTGGAACTGATATGAGACAGTGTTTAGAATTTCATCAGCACAGTTTGTAAGGCGTTTGGCTTCAGGGAATCCCCCTCCAGTTTCCTGAATTCAGTGTACTATGAGGTAATACGCTCTTTAAGCAGTTGTTCTGTTAATGCAAACAGGTGAGATGAGAGGAAGCAGCCCTGTTTTGGGTTACATGCCTTGTAAAGCTGATAATTAATAAGCACCAAGACTTTAGGCATAACAAATGTATTTTCACCTAGCCAGTAAACTTAGCACTAGAGATAAAGTCAGATAATACAATATAAGTCCATTCTACGCTGTCAAACACCCTTATATTGTCAACAGAATTTGCAGCTGTTGAAGTATTAAAGTTTATTCTCTTAATGAAATTTAATAACTTGGATGAATTATTACTGAGTAGAAAGCCTACATAGTCTCTTTAAATGTTTCTGCTCACCACTTTTTCCAGGCAGTTGTTTATATGCGGGAATTGCTACAGTCTTGCAGTCAGAAATGATCAGTGATGCAAGCTTTCAGCGTGAATAGCATACATATTTTCTTCATGGAGGTGGTGGTTCAGGAATACTCAGAGGCAAAAGTACCACTTATTGAATTATCAAAACTAATTCTGCAGCATCTGAAAGGTCTCCATCCTCGTTCTCCTCACATCTGATCTGCTTAGATTGAGCTGTCTAATGAGATCACAGTGCAAAGTGTCTCCTGTGTATTTACAAATTCCTGTATAATGCAGATACCAGTAGTCTAATATACAGTGTTATTTACATGTATCTGTTAGCTGATTTGAGATACAGGTTATCAGGGTTTGGTCCTTCTGCAGAGGGTTGATTGAGGGTTGTTGGGAGAGCAGCAATGAGCCAAAGGTAGTGCTGCTGAGCATGGTTCTGTGTTACATATGATCCAAAAAGGTGAAGTAAGCTGTGGGTAACAGATCCTGTAGGCTGATGAGCTGACAAGAATGCTGGGCATGCGTCATGAGTCATTGGGTAGCTAGCTATGGAAAAAAAAGTGTTTCATGTGAAGCATTTCTCACAATCTTCCTCATGTTTCACTAAGTCATCCCAAACAGCATATTCCAAGGTGGCTCTCTTCATATACTTATCACATCCAAACACATCACATCCACAAACAAAAAAGGGCTCAGTGCTGACCCCTGGTACAGGCCAATGTTTACTGGAAATTCTCTGCTGTAGCCCCATTTAATTTTGACTACAGTAGTCTCTCCATCATGCATATCCTGGATAAGATGGACATATCCTTCCAGCACACCTCTCTATTGCAAATTCCACCAAACTAATTATCTTGGTCCACGGTCATACACCTTCTCCAAGTCCGCAAAGACCATGCTAGTTGATGTCTCTTTCCTCTGAACTTCTCTATAGGATTAGTAGAGCAAATATGGCATCAATTGAGCTCCTTTCCGGCATTAATGCAAATTGCAACTGTTCCAAATTTCACCTGTTCCGTGCAGACACTTTTCAATAATCTTTTCACAACCTTTCATAGCATATTGATTGCAAACACACACTTTTAGAAGAGAGAAAGCCATCTCATAACTTATGCCAGTAGAGGATAGAAGTAACAAATTAATTTCTTTTTAACAAGAGGAAGCGATAAATCACAAATAATCAATTGTAAGTTAATACCTATTGAGTGCATTGTGAACCAGCACAGACTTTTTCTTATGAACTTCAGAATGCAGAGAGCTAGAAACAACTGAATCTCTGGGCACCACAAAGGCCTAAGTGGTGGAAATTTAAAGATGGGAATGAAAAATTCTTTGCATAGAATTCCTGATTCCACATGGGGATATGCGGAAGATAACTGGTAGAAACTAAAGTTAATGTTACTGCAAAAGGCACATGAAGCCCTAGGAGTGATGAAATCAGGGCTGAAAAGGATGCGAAGGGAGACATAGTGGTGGAAACCTCAGATTAAAGAATCCCTCGAGAAGAAAAAGGTAACTTTTAAAAAATGGCAGGTCAGTGGCTTGAGCAGGGGTAAGTCAGCATATATGGAGGCAAAAGAGGCCAAAGAAAGTGTTACAACAGCTAAGGCGAGAGAGAAAAAGGCAAAGGATGTGAACGAATTTGCTTATATTAGAAATGAACATGGTATATGGAAAATGAATGGTGAATCAATCAAAGACTGGAGTGGTTATTTTGAAAAACTAATGAATGAGGAGAACCCAAGGGAGGAACTAAGAAAATGGAAGCTGAACTGGGGCATGATAGATTGCATACAGAAGGAATAGGTTGTAGAAGCACTTAAAAAAATGAAAAAGGAGAAAGCATCTGGGCCAGATGAAGTGCCAGTGGATGCACTGAAGTCATTGGGAAGGGAAAGCATCAAGTATTTTACAAGTGTGTTCAATGATATTCTTAAGAAAGATAAAATGCCAGATGAATGGAGTAAAAGCCTTATGGTGCCCATTTTTAAACATAAAGGAGGTAATAAACTGCATGATAATTATTGCCCAATTACACTAATGTCACATGATATGAAAGTGTGGGAGAAGATTATTGAAAAACATTTCCAGAGAACAGTTAAAATTTGGAAGGGTCAGATGCTGGAACAATTGCATGTAATTTTAAAAAACATTGGAGAATTATTGGTTCCAATCTGGTGAGAATAAATTTCAGTCGATCTCTAGCTTACTGTTTATCACTGTAATCTTTCCATCTCATCACTTATGAGCCTGACATTCATCACTTTCCCACAAACAGGTACTATGCTCTTTTGTAGATTGAATTTGATCCCCACACACAAGATTTTTGTTACCGTGAAACTCCTCAAATAACCACCGTTGCCCAAAATCACAGGTGTCTCCCCCTCACCCCGGCATGTGTGCGTGCAAATGCACACACAGAACACGAATCTTTCCTGGCACAGGGAATTGAATGTTATACTCAATAATCCCACACTGTCATTTAAATTAAATGCTGTATCAGCAGATCACACACACGGAAGACCAAGGCAAGATAGTAAGAGGGATGTGTCTTTTAAAGCGCTCAGTGGCTTCTGCCTAGTTCAAAATTTAATCATATGACAGTGGTGGGAGCCAAGTAGGAGGGATATGGGTGGTTCACAGAGGAGTCAGTGCCTTAAGGAGACAGACAATATTCCTGTCTAGAATACTTGTAACACTTCAGTAACCTTCAATATGTTCAGCTTTCACCAATATCTTTTTACAATATTAATGCAAAATAATGTTTTAAGTCCATGTACTCTGTACTGTAAATCAGTGGTTGGAAACCTGTGGCCTACGAGCCGCACGCGGCCCATCAGGGTAATCTGCTGGCAGGCTGCCAGATAGCTTGTTCCTGGCCAATGGGAGTTGCAGGAAGCGGTGACCAGCACATCCCTGCAGCCAGCGCTGCAGCTCCCATTGGCCGGGAATGGCGAACCGCGGCCACTGGGAGCTGCGGGTGGCCATGCAAATGTAGACAAACTGTCGGGCGGCCCGCCAGCAGATGACAGGCCGCCTACAGCCCATGAACTGCAGGCTGCCCACCACTGCTGTAAATTCTTCTTCACAATAATACTTTTGTCTTTTGCCTCCAGCCATTTTTGCTCAGCTAAGGAAGGTTGGGTCAGATCATTACTTCCCCCTCTTAATCAATGGTATAAGATAGGGTACTGTGCTTTTGGAGCGGGCCAATACCCTTAGCACTTCAGCACAGACCTCTCCTGTTTGAGCTAAAGTTCCCCCTACAGTCTCAGTCACTTCCTTTATTAAACCAGAGGACAGTGGCTATTCCTGATGGTGCAGAACTCCATCCAGAGTGTCCAATTCCCTGGGTTAGGGGGAGCCATTAGGGCACACTGCACTGGTAGGGAGAAGGTCCTGTTGTCTTTAGAAGAAGATGGGTAGAAACAATGCTGCCCAGCTCTGACTCTTCCTGTCCCCTTCCCCCCTCTTTGATCTGGATAGGAGACTCACTCAGCCTCTGCCTCAGATAGAAAAATAATAGATGGGTGGTTTCCAGAAGTGGTTGGGAAGTGGCTGGCATGGATTCCAAAGTGACTCAATGTTAAAGAGCTGGCTGCGGGGTAGATATAGGTTGAGTGGAAGTGGAAGTCCTGCTGCATGTGAAGAGTGAGTTGTAGAGTGCTGGGAGGCATCATGCTTGTGAAAGGAGGAGGAGGAGGAGTGGTGGCAGCGTCAGGGAAAGGAAGACAGAGATGGGAGCCAAGCTGATTCTGCTCCTGTTCCTCGCCTTAGATTCGTAAGTAACAGTTACTGATCCTTTGGTTTCTAATGGTTGAACTGTTGGGTGTCATGTTACTATGTACTCTTAAACAGTTCCTGTGTTTCACTCCAGAGTTTCAGTGATGAGTGAAGTGCTACCCATGTTTACTTTTAAGTTCCATTCCTGCAGAGGTCCAGGATAGCAGATCCCAGTGCAGGATCAGAACATTAGTTTATAAAATGCTTTGGGATCCTCTGGGATGAAAGACACGGTATAAATGCACTGTATTATTTACACCTATCATTGTAGAACTACTCCCTACCCTGATAAGGAGACTCTATCTACCGATGCAGCTGACAATGCATTGAGGCAAAGCAGTGTTAACATTACAACCTTCAGTTAGCACTGAAAAGTCCAAGAAAACACCTCACCTTTCAGAACTCTGCCCCAAACATCCAATGCATTAGAAGTAGCATATTTTAAAATTCAGTTGAGTATTTTTTTATAATTAGATCACCTTGTCCTGAGTTAAAATCAAACTATATCATGACTGAGGAATCAATACATGGCAAAGATGAGTCTAAGTATCACTAATAAAGAGTGAAAATGTACTGTGAAAACCTTCAAAAATTATTTCTTACAAATCCAACCCCTGACTCTCTCTCTCTTGTTCTGTTTGATCATTTGATGTGTCCCTGGTACAAGCCACTTCCCATAAATGCTACCTACTTATTTTTCTTCATTAACTTATCAGCATGTGAACAAGAACTGTAGTTGAGTAATTTCAATTGCTGATTCCCTAATTAATCTGACTATTTTCACCACAAACACAATATCTCTGACAGTGACATAGAAAGATGAGAGTTTGATGGAGGACAGTCTGTCTGTTCCTTACCACAGATTAAAAAAAGGGGAGGGACCCACACATTCATTTTAGACTAAGAGGCAAATATATGCAAATCAGTTTAGTCATTTCCATTTATCATTTTTATATGTAGTTTTGAGGAAAAACTAATTAAAATAATTAAAGTTATTTTGCTTGGTTCAGTACTTATTAAAGTCCCCTTGCATATGTAATCAGTGTCAATAGCATGATGAGGGATGTAAAAAAGGTTGTTCTCCTCTCCCCTACCCATTGTGTGCCTGCACATATGTTTGTTAATGTGTTAAGCATATCAGGAATTATGGATGCACAACAAATTTTTATGGATGTCATTTTAAAATATGGCCTCTTATAATCCCTGCTGTGGGAGAAGTGAGTCTGTTTCAGCCTTCAAGATTGTTTGCTTCCGTACATTTCAGAATTTCCAAATAGAGTCTAAGGCTGATTTTTAATAGTCTTGGTGTAACTACTGAGTTTTTGTTTTTTAACCTTGACTGAAGTTAGTGTTCATTGAAAAGTAGCAGAATTTCAAATATGGAGACTGAAATCCATTCTGCCTACGATATAGCAATACAAGCTTTGCTGCCCTGCGCTGCTAGCATTTTTCAACCCTTGGCCAGTCAGGGTTTCCTCTTCTAAGAAGAGAACAGTTCAATTTCTGGTCCAATCGGTTCTTGTAATCTCCACTGCCAATCCTGAGTCTGGTTAGTGATAGTGACACTTCTCCACTAAGAACTGGACTGTGATTGGTGACCTACAGGAAATAGGTTGGTAAATAGCTATCAGACAGTAATGAGCTTCAGCCAGTACTAATTTTAACTGCATGTGAAACAGTGACCCATTGCCAATCCAGCTACTCCTTTTTTATATGGAATCTAGAACAAGATCACAGCCTGTAAATGGTCAGTGAGAACAAGTACAAGTGTCTGGAGCTTCACAGAACAATGCCTTTTCCCATAGGAAAAAAAATGCAAATTATACAGCGATTGAGCTGGGAAGAACAATCACACCTCCCTTTTTTCCTGTGCCCAACCTCTTAACAGCTTGTGACATTCATAGACCAAGTGCCAGCTCTTAACAAGTCTGTAGATGTCAGCTGAGCCCTGACAAATTCATAGCTAGAAACCAGACCAGCTCACCTGTATGTTACTGTTCTTCAGGTGCTTGCTCATGTCCATTCCTTAGGTATGTGTGCTTGCCACATGCACCGATGCCAGACATTTTTCCCTCAGTGGTATCCGTAGGGGACCAGCTCTGGTGCCCTCTGGAGTGGCGCACACATGCTGCAGTATAAGGGGTACCGCCGGCTCCCCCCACCCTCAGTTCCTTCTTGCCACCAGTGATGATGCTGGAACATCTGCTGTTTTGGCTAGTCTTTTTCACTTCGTTCAGTGTTTCAAACTTTTCTTGTAAAATAGTTGTACATAGTTAGCAGTTTCCCTTCGTGTGTTAGTGTTTTACTTGATTGGTCCCGAATGGGACTTAGCCTAGGCACAGGGCATGCTCTGGTCGCCAGGCTTTAAGCCCTGCAACTGCTGCAAGAAACCAATGCCTATCAGCAATCCGCATAATAGTTGTTTAAGGTGTCTTGGCGAGTCGCATATAAGTGACAAGTGCCGTATTTCGAAGTCCTTCAAATCTTGGACTAAGGCCTGGTCTACACTAGGACTTTAATTCGAATTTATCAGCGTTAATTCGAACTAACCGCTCAACCGTCCACACCAGGAAGCCATTTAATTCGAACTAGAGGGCTCTTTAGTTCGAATTTGGTACTCCACCCCGGCAGGTGGAGTAACGCTAAATTCGCACTTGCTAGCTCGAATTAGGCTTGGTGTGGATGCTAATCGAACTTAGCAGCTCCGGGAGCTATCCCACAGTTCACCACTCTGTTGACGCTCTGGACAGCATTCCGAGCTTGGATTCTCTGGCCAGCCACACAGGAAATGACCCGCGAAAATTTGAATTCATTTTCCTGTCTGGGCGGTTTGAATCTGACGTTCTGGTTGCACATCGGGGCGAGCTCCGCAGCACCTGCAACGATGCAGAGCTCTCCAGCAGAGGAGTCCGGGCAATCCCAGAATAGAAAGAGGTCCCCAGCATGGAGTGACCGGGAAGTCCAGGATCTGATCGCTGTGTGGGGCGAGGAGTCTGTGCTCTCGGAGCTGCGCTCCAACAAGCGGAACGCGAAGACCTTCGAGAAGGTCTCTAAAGCCATGAAAGACAAAGGATACAGCCGGGATGCGATGCAGTGCCGCGTGAAAGTGAAGGACCTAAGACAAGGGTATCAAAAGTCAGAGCGGCAAACGGACGCCCGGAGCCCAGCCCCAGACATGCCGCTTCTACGAGGCACTGCATGCCATTCTAGGTGGGTCTGCCACCAGTGCCCCACCAGTGACGGTGGACTCCGAGGACGGAATAGTGTACCGGGACAGTTCCCTCCCTGTTCGCGATGGGGAAGATGAGGAAGGGTCTTTAGAGGACGGCGCAGGCGACATCGAACCCACTCCCGCTTTCCCTGACAGCCAGGATCTCTTCATCACCCTCACAGAGATCCCCTACCAACCGTCCCGCCCGTTAACCAGGACTCGGAATCAGGGAAGGATCAGGCGGTAAGTGCTACAAACAGGGAAACATTTATTTTTTAAGAAACAGGGATTTATATAAAAATAGAAATACTATATAAACATTTTTAAATATGAAACTAAACAAACAGCAGGTCTACACAAACAGCAATGGAGCAATAGTCCTCTGGGGATATTTCAAAAAGCTCTCAGAGAGCAGCTGGAAAAGCCTCAGCAAGAGGTTTCTTGGGAGAGGTGCTTTATTGGGTGCTCCGTTGAAGCACACTCTTCCGCGCCATGCCATCCTCAGGTAGAGGGGGACCATCGCCTCTACGAGCATGGCAGCGTAGGGTCCTGGTCTGTGCAGGGCTTCTATTAACATCCGCTCTCTGTGTGCGCCTGACACGCCTCAGGGTGATGTTGTTGTGGAAGTGCTGCATCTAATTAGTGGAATTAGTGTACTGTTACTATTGTGCATGGTAGACTTTTACTTTGCATAAGAATGACCTCGCTTAACAGAGTTTTACTTTGCATAAGAATGACCTCGCTTAACAGAGTTTTACTTTGCATAAGAATGACCTCGCTTAACAGCCACGTGTTGCAGGCCTCAGAGGAAAAGCATACAGGGTCTTTCATGTCACTGGCGGGAGATGCTGCATAACGCTCATCTTTTCTGCTTTGCACATTGCCTCCAGCAGGAGAGCACAGCTAAGCACTATCTGATAAGCAGTCTGTACTGTAAGGCTTACCAGGACTTTGTGCAAGAGGGATGCAGCTGTCTCTCCTCGCTTGTGCGCTATCCAGTGCAATCGCGCCGCCAATGAGAGCGTATTCCGAAATCTCGGACTAGTTCCGAGATCTCCTGAGACTTGGTTCCCTGTTTGGTCTTCTTAACTGAAAATGACTAGACTGTGTTTACTGTTGGCAAACATGTATTTGTTCAAGGAAATCACCTACTTTTTCGCATCACACAGCTTCGCTCCTTCACGGACTGCCCGCCATCCCCTGCAGAGGCTGGCTCAGATTAGACGCCGAAAGAAAAAGACAAGGGACGACATGTTCCAGGAACTGATGGCCAGCTCCAGAGCGGAGGCGGCAGAGCAGAGACAGTCGAGGGAGAGCCTGTGTCAGCAGCATCGCACACACCTGGAACGGGAGGATAGGTGGCGGCAGGAAGACCAGCAGGCGACTCAAACGCTGCTTGGTCTAATGAGGGAGCAAACGGACACGCTCCGGCGCCTTGTAGATGTTCTGCAAGACCGCAGTCAGGAGGAGAGAGCCCCCTGCAGTGCATCTGCAACCGCCTCCAACGCCAAGAAGTCCTGTCCCCTCACCCAAAGTGACAAGACGGAGGGGCGGTAGGGGCCGTGAGAACTGTCCCTGCACCGCAGCACACCGATAATGTTAGAGACAACTGTCGCGCTGTAAATTTGTACAAGCTCTTTCTTTACAGCATCAACCAGTCCCAACTCCAAGTTCAAACCCCCCACTGTGTATTACATTATTAAAAGCGGTTTGGTGTTACTGACTGTTTCCGTCACGTTTCTGGTGTCAGAAGACTTTCTGTTGTTCTGTGGGGAATTGTAATGTCACTGCAGAGCCCACAGTGCCATGCTACAGACTTGGCTGCAGGGTCAACTGCAGGGCACACACAGACTGCAGTCACTAGGCACCAGGGACAGTCTGTGTGGTGTATGCTGCCCCGGGTCGTTCCTTGATGTGTATGCTTGTGCAGGGTCCTGGTGCCTGACATCCCGAATGTAAAGGCAGGCTTCCTTCACATGCATTTGGACCGTAGTCACGATCCTCCCGGTGCCCCGAGCCCCAAAGAGACCTCATCCAGGGGCAGATACTCACCCTTCCCCACACCCTCACCCCTTCCAACGCCCAAACCCACAGCCGTCATGGTAACCCCTATCCAAGGACGGCACCCTCGCCTTCCTGCAAACCCACCCATCAGTGCACACCTTAACCAGCACAGAATGCTTCCATGTTTCAACGAAGAAACAGAAATGCAAAGTCAACGAAAGATTTATTATTAATTACTAAAACATGTCCTTAGTTTTAAAACGTCCTTGGGAAGTGGGGAAAACTTGGTTTATGATCAGGCTCTCTTAAAATCAAGTGGACAGTCACAGGTTACCCTGCTCTGCGAGGAAACTCGCTTTCAAAGCCTCCCTGATGCATATCGCTTCCCGCTGGGATATTCTCTCAGCACGGGTGTCTGGCTGATCATAAACAGCAGCCAGGCGATTTGCCTCAACCTCCCAAGCGGCCAAAAAGGTCTCGCCCTTGCTCTCACAGAGATTGTGGAGCACACAGCAAGCAGCAATAACTACGGGGATATTCTTTTCGCTGATGTCCGAGCGAGTCAGTAAGGTCCGCCATCTCCCCTTGAGACGTCCGAAAGCACACTCCACCACCATTCTGCACTTGCTCAGCCGGTAGTTGAAGAGTTCCTTTTCAGTGTCCAAGGCGCCTGTATAGGGCTTCATGAGCCAGGGCATTAGCGGGTAGGCCGGGTCCCCGAGGATCACTGTAGGCATCTGCACATCCCCAACCGTTATTTTGTGGTCCGGGAAGAAAGTGCCTGCCTGGAGGCGTCTAAACAGACCAGAGTTCCTGAACACACGCGCGTCATGAACCTTGCCCGCCCACCCGACGTTGATGTTGGTAAAACGTCCCCTATGGTCCACCACAGCTTGCAGCACCATTGAAAAGTAGCCCTTTCGGTTAATGTACTCGCTGGCCTGGTGGGCTGGTGCCAGGATAGGGATGTGAGTCCCATCTATAGCCCCACCGCAGTTTGGGAATCCCATCGCGCGAAGCCATCTATGATGATCTGGACATTTCCGACAGTCACTACCTTTGAGAGCAGTTGCTCAACGATTGCGTGGGCTACTTGAATGACAGCAATCCCCACGGTAGATTTGCCCAC
Organism: Mauremys reevesii; assembly: GCF_016161935.1. Taxonomy (NCBI): domain Eukaryota; kingdom Metazoa; phylum Chordata; order Testudines; family Geoemydidae; genus Mauremys; species Mauremys reevesii. The sequence continues at coordinate 43,317,848 of NC_052625.1, forward strand.
GCCAAAGTGGTTCGCTACTGACCGGTAGCTGTCTGGCGTGGCAAGTTTCCAGAGGGCTATGGCCACTCGCTTCTGCACAGTCAGGGCTGCTCGCATCCTTGTGTCCTGGCGCTTCAGGGCAGGGGACAGCAAGTCACACAGTTCAAGGAAAGTGTCCTTACGCATCCTGAAGTTTCGCAGCCACTCTGTGTCATCCCAGACCTGCAGCACTATGCGGTCCCACCAGTCTGTGCTTGTTTCCGGGCCCAGAATCGCTGCTCCACACCATGAACTTGACCCATTGCCACCATGATCTCCACTGCCCGGCGTACCCTGCTTTCTGAGAGGTCTGCGCCACTCTCACCGTGCTGCCGGAGCCTCCTCGCCCGGTTTCTCAGCATCTGACTGTGGAAGAGGTGGACGATAACGCGGCGAGGAGTTGACAACGGCCATAAGTGCAGCGATGATCGCAGCGGGCTCCATGCTCGCAGTGCTGTGGCGTCCGCGCTGTAACCGACCAGAGAAGGGCGCGAACAGATTTCCCGCCGGCGCTTTCAAGGAAGAGAGGGAGGGCGGGATTGACGGTTCAATGACGACACATTTTTCCCCCCAGCATGCATTGGGGGGAAATCCCACAATTCCAATGGGCAGCGGGGAGTGCGGGAACTGTGGGATAGCTTCCCACAGTGCACCGCTTCCAAAGTCGAAGCTGGCCCCGTGAATGTGGACTCAGAAGTTCGAATTTGTGTATTTAGTATGGATACACAAATTCGACTTATTAAGGTCGAATCCACAAATTCGACTTAAGTAGATTCGAAATAGTCCTGTAGTGTAGACAAGCCCTAAGAAGGAGAGAGACATCCATCTCAAAGTGCTGCCAAGCAGCAAAAGAAGACTGGGAGAGGAAGATCTGCATCCCGCAAGGGGAAGGAGGGGATCCAAGGCCCAAGGAGGGTGGCTCGATACCTCCTACTGGGAGTTGGACCCCAGCTCCAGCCCACCCTGACCCATGTCTGCCATGCCAGACAGTGATGAGGGCCTTCATCACTTAGAGGTCCCATCAACACCTGAGGCCCTGCAGGTAGCGCAGGATGTCCTGGCCACCCACACCAGCTATGGCGGTACCCTGTTCTAAGGGTAAACCTGCCTTGGATCCTTTCTTTCGGTCCCTGTCTCAGTGGCACCACTCTCCATCGTGGGAGACGGCCCACCAGCGCTTGCCCACACACAGCCACCAGGACTTGAAGGCAGAGAGGCAGGCTTGGCGAAGCCCTCTTCAGTCTCTGGACTCAGGGCACCGCCCACAGGGCTCGAGGCACGCCTTGCCAGTGACCTGAAACAGGCCTGCAGAGGTCCACTCTTCCTGGCATCAAAAGCACTGGGACAGGCCCAGTGCTTCACCCATTGCTTGGCACCAGTCATGGGTCTGGGACAGCCAGTCTCAGGAGTGGAGTCTCCAGTCGTCAGCTCATCGGTATGCATCACCACGACATGGATCCCCTACATCGAGGGGAAGGTCTTCCTGGCAACCAGCCTTCTCTAGCTCCTGGTCCTGCTAAGAAACAAAAGCAGACATCCCAGGGTCAGCTTGGGTTAGCTCTAAAAGACATTCAATGGACACATTACTACATCTCTGTCACTTTTTGGAACCATAGACTGTAACTCATTTGTGCTTATATGTTTCTTGCTTTAACATGTAAATAACTCTCAATTTCCTTTTCCTAGTTAATAAATCCTTAGTTTACTATAGGATTGGGTACCAGTGTTGTCTTTGGTATGAGAGCTAAGTTACAAATTGATCTGCGATAAGTGACTGGTCTCTTGGGACTGGGAGCAACCTGAATATTTTGTGACTTTTTATTTTAGTGACCATTTATCACTAAGATCAGCAGGCCTGGGTGGTGAGCACAAGGGGACTGCCTGTGACTCCATGGTAAGACTGTTGTAGTATTTCAGGAGTTCACATTTGTTACTGGATTGGTGAAATCGAATTATTGAACATACCACCAGTTTGGGGTGTCTGCCCTGCTTTTTGAGAGTCGGCCCTGAGGTTGGCACTCACAGTCATAAACCACTCCAGACAGTGTGACACAGCTCACTTCAGGTGTGGACATCAGAACTGAATGAGCTAAAATGAGAAAAAGATAAAAATGGGAAGTATGCGGTAATTGGAAATCAGTGGTGCCTGTTCTTTACCAAACTTTCATAAGGAATAAAGTGCTTGGGACAGAATGATCTGCATAGCTAAAGATCAACAGTGTGCCTAAAAGGGAAATAAAACAACTTCAGTGAAAAATGCTAGCCACTTGAATTGAGTCTCGGGACGAAAATAATGTGCAAGCAATGCTTTGACTATATTTGCTGCTGTGTGTGCAGTATGCCCAGTTAAGTAATAATTAAATTCATAGGTGGCAGAAAAATATGTGTGCAAATTGAGAGTGGGGAGAAAACTGCCTCCTAGCAAACCTTTTTACATAAAAAGACTGTTAAATTGTCCCAGCTGTTCCCATTCTTTTCTCCCACTATAATCCTTTCAAATCAACATAATTTCTGTTCAGTGTGGCAATTTAACTAACAATGCTCTATGAAGTTTGACATTCCAGTCATAAAATTGGCACATTGCAGTTTTGATTTAATATTTATTGGTTGCCTCAATTTATTACAATCAAAATTCTTAAGACCTGTTTTTAGCAAGAAACTTCTGTCAGATGCAAAGGATACTGTGAGAATTCAGACTTGTAATAATGAAATGCTAAGACTCAGCATTCTAGCAAAATCTGTTGTGACAATCCAGTTTCATGCATGAGAGTGCATTAAATTATATGAACTTGGTCAAATGAATGTAGCCGATAGATATTGATTGTGGAGATCCATTCATTATCAAGGAAAATTGCATTGATTTTGTGTGCAGTGAGATCATGATACAAAATTATATAAAATCAATGTTATTACAAGCTATTATGAATGGTGCCACATCTTGGATGCTTTGGGACATGAGTCCAAAACTAATTAGAAATGTTACAAAAGTTAGAAGGTGTGCTCTCTAGCTCCAAATGGTTAAAAGATGCCTCTAGCATTTCTTACAATATGAATTACTTTGTGCTAGATTTTTATCCCATGGCCGAAGTAGAAATGTTCAGATTGTTTTATATATTAAAACATATCATATTCTTACAGTGTTAATTTTAATGGTCAAAAACAATGGCTGAAAAAAGAAATGAGATTGATTGGGGATTTTTTTCTTTCTAATCAGAAGTCATTTTATTTAATCATGTATTATTATTAATTACTGTGTTATAAGACGAATGCTTGAAACATTTTACTAGCCCTGAACAGGGCCGCCCAGAGGATTCAGGGGCCCTGGGGCAAAGCAATTTCGGGGGCCCCTTCCATAAAAAAATATTACAATACTATATTCTCGTGGGGGCCCCTGCGGGCCCCGGCACAAATTGCCCCACTTGCTCCCCCCCCATGGGCGGCCCTGGGTAAAATAAACCTTCTACATCTCGGCACAAATCCAGTTTTGAGAACTTCTTTACAAGGTATCACTGGTTCTCAGCATCAGCTAGTGCTAAAAGGCACTAAAGCTCATTAAAAGGGTTCGACAAATATGTGCCGTCAAAACTGTTTCTGGATCGAAAACTACGGGTTTTTAAAAAGCAGAAAAAAATCACAGACAACGTCTGCTTTCCTTCAAAATTTGTTGTGGTTCTTTTAATTGAAAAGCTGAAATTAGTCTGCCATAACCTGAATATGGTTTGAGGTTTCAGAAGTGTGTGGCCAAATATCTGCTGCTTGCTGAGTTTGTTTAAAGAAACAATAAAAAAAAATTCTGCATAAAAAAAACCCCAAAACTTTTTGAACCACCTCAGCTTGTGACCAAACGCCTGAGCCCATCCAGAGATTTTTCCAGGTTTCTGATACTCTGCTGGCTTCCTTGACTCACATCTGTCTCCATAACTTTGGGTTCATTTAGGTTAGAATATAAGAACAGCCATACTGGGTCAAACCAAAGGTCCATCCAGCCCAGTATCCTGTCTACCGACAATGGCCAACGCCAAGTGCCCCAGAGGGAGTGAACCTAACAGGTAATGATCAAGTGATCTCTCTCCTGCCATCCATCTCCACCCTCTGACAAACAGAGGCTAGGGACACCATTCCTTACCTATCCTGACTAATAGCCACTAATGGACTTAACCTCTATGCATTTATCTGTTTCCTAGAGACTGGCTCCATGGGGTCCCTCACATACTGGAGACGGTTACTGTGGGTTTGTCTTTAGTATATTTTATGTACATACTCCACGAACTGAGCATTTGAGCTTGTTCCAAATCTGGGATGGGCCTATGATGTGAAAACTGAAATGCTCAAAATAGCACATGCATGTGAATGGACGCAGGGTGCTAAAATTAAATTAACCCAGGGGTTCTCAAACTGGGGGTCGGGACCCCTCAGGGGGTCACGAGGTTATTACTGGGGGCCGCGAGCTGTCAGCCTCCACCTCAAACCCTGCTTTGCCTCCAGCATTTATAAAAGAGTGTTTTTAATTTATATGGGGGGTCACACTCACAGGTTTGCTATGTGAAAGGGGTCACCAGTACAAAAGTTTGAGAACCACTTAATTAACCCCTCTGGAGCCTCAGGAAATGTAGGGGGGGGGTCTCCCTGGGTAGGGTTGGGAAGGAGGTAGGTGGTGTAGGATATTGCTCTTCTCGTGTGATCTCTCCCCCAGTGGCTAATTTTAAATGAAGCTACCCTCCCCTGACATGAATCTCCCTATGGCACTGAAATTAAATATAGACTATAATTTGGCATTTGAGAAGTGAAAGGGATGGTAGCCCTAATGGAAAAGCTAACAGCTTGGCTCTTCTGCAAGCCTCAAACTGCTGAATGAGCTTTAGGGTAGGGAAGGCTGTGCCTCCCAAACAGCCTGGCCCTGCCCCCTATCAGACACCCATCCACTTCCTGCCCCCCGACTGCCCGCCCCTCAGAATCCCCAACCCATCCTGCTCCTTGCCCCCTCACCGTCCCCCAGAGACCTTCCACTACCACCCCAGGACCCCACCCCTGCTCCCTGTCTCCAGACTGCCCCAAACCCTGTCACCCCCTCGCTGAGTCCTGACAGACCCCTGGAACGCCCATGATCCAACCCTCCCGTTCCCTGTCCCCTGACCGCCCCCCAACCTCTGCCCCCTCCTTGTCCCCGGGACTCCCTGCCCCTTAGCCAACCCCCCCAGCCCTGGCCCCTTACCCCTGGCTCCCCTCTCACCCGGAGCCTCAGCGCATCCAGGAGCTTCGCTCAACAGAGGCAGCATGTCTCCAGCGGGGCCTGAGCTCTGACCCGCTCAGAGCCTAGGGGGCGGGGCTGGGAGCTCCACGCTGAGCTCAGCTTCCTCCGCTCAGCCTGGAGCTTGCAGCCCTGCCCCCTCACCACGCGGCTCTGAGCGGGGCGGGGCTCAGGGGCCCTGCCGGAGCTGTCCAGGACGCTGCTGGATGGGCCGAGGCTCCGGGAGAGGGGAGGGGAGGAGATGGGGCCGGGTAGGGAGCCTCAGCCATGCTCATGGGGGGCCCCTGCGGAGCCCGGGGCCTGGGGCAAATTGCCCCACTTGCCCCCCCTCTGGGCGGCCCTGGCCCTGGCCCTGAAATCATATATTTTTTTACCTATTCATACCACCATATGATTTTTAGCCTCACTGTCGTATAAATTGCTAGAGCTGGAAGTCTACGTGTTAAAAGGAGGTAAATACTTTACCTCTGGCAGTTCTTGAGATAGCAGTTTTTACATTGCCTATTAAAATAATCGTTGAATTCTAATGTGGGGAAGGGGGAAAATAAGATGGTACTAAGAATGACATGATTTTATGGTCTAGCCTCTCATGACCTGATAGGAACAGAAATAGATGCTTTATACTGTTGGAAAGATGTGTATCACTGAAAATTTAAGATATTAAATCTTAAAACTAAATAAGACCTAAAAAACAGTTTTTGGACATTGTTCCTGATCTGAATATAGGAAGTCCTAAGTCTTCAGAACAGTGTAATTTTAATCATTGTTGTTGGTTTTTTGCCCCACTGTGGTGTTGGGATGAGGAGATGCCTTTCTTGGAGGACATGAAGACCTATTTCAACCTGTTTTGCATAACCATTGTCGGAGAGGACTCTCCTAAATTAAATAAGGGGCTGGGTGTTGCTTCATCCAGAGCCTGTCAATACCACCCTTGAGATGCCTACATGGGCTTGCTCTGACGCCATGGACTTGTGCTCATCCAGCTTTCCTAAATAGCCCCGAACTACTTCTTTCTCCACAGAGAGCTGGTCACCTCCTCCCCATACCGTGCTGCAGAGTGCAGCTGTCTGGGAGCTGACCTTGTCTGTGAAGACAGAGGCAAAAAAAGCATTGAGTACACTAGCTTTCTCCACATCCTCTGTCACTAGGTTCCCTCCCTCATTCAGCAAGGGGCCCACACTTTCCTTGACTTTCTTCCTGTTGCTAACATACCTAAAGAAACCCTTCTTGTTACTCCTAACATCTCCAGCTAGCTGCAACTCCAAGTGTGATTTGGCCTTCCTAATTTCACTCCTGCATGCCTGAGCAATACTTTTATACTCCTCCCTGGTCATTTGTCCAATCTTCCACTTCTTGTAAGCTGTTTTTTTGTGTTTAAGACGAGCAAGGATTTCACTGTTAAGCCAAGCTGGTCGCCTGCCATATTTACTTTTCTTCCTACACATCAGGATGGTTTGTTCCTGCAACCTCAATAAGGTTTCTTTAAAATACAGCCAGCTTTCCTCGACTCCTTTCCCCATCATGTTATTTTCCCAGGGGACCTTGCCCATCAGTTCCCTGAGGGAGTCGAAGTCTGCTTTTCTGAAGTCCAGGGTCTCTGTTCTACTGCTTTCCTTTTTTCCTTGTGTCAGGATCCTGAACTCGACCATCTCATGGTCACTGCCTCTCAGGTTCCCATCCACTGTTGCTTCCTCTACTATTTCTTCCCTGTTTGTGAGCAGCAGGTCAAGAAGAGCTTTTCCCCTAGTTGGTTCCTCCAGCACTTGCACCAGGAAATTGTCCCCTACACTTTCCAGAAACTTCCTGGATTGTCTGTGCACTGCTGTATTGCTCTCCCAGCAGATATCGGGGTGATTAAAGTCACCCATGAGAACCAGGGCCTGTGATCTAGCAACTTCTGTTAGTTGCTGGAAGAAAGCCTTGTCCACCTCATCCCCCTGGTCCGGTGGTCTGTAGCAGACTCCCACCACGACATTACCCTTGTTGTTCATACTTCTAAATTTAATCCAGAGAGACTCAGGTTTTTCTGCAGTTTCATACTGGAGCTCTGAGCAGTCATACTGCTCACTTACATACAACGCAACTCCCCCACCTTTTCTGCCCTGCCTGTCCTTCCTGAACAGTTTATATCCATCCATGACAGTACTCCAATCATGTGAGTTATCCCACCAAGTCTCTGTTATTCCAATTACATCATAATTCCCTGACTGTGCCAGGACTTCTAGTTCTCCCTGCTTGTTCCCCAGGCTTCTTGCATTTGTGTATAGGCACTTAAGATAACTCGCTGTTTAAAGCCCTCCTCACTAGGTTAGCCAGCCTGCTTGCAAAGATGCTCTTCCCTCTCTTCGTGAGGTGGAGCCCATCTCTGCCTAGCAATCCTTCTTCTTGGAAGACCATCCCATGGTCAAAGAATCCAAATCCTTCTCTCCGACACCATCTGCGTAGCCATTCGTTGATTTCCACGATTCAACGGTCTCTACCCTGGCCTTCTCCTCCAAGATGGAGATCAGCTTGCACTTTGTACAGACAAAGTCGCTTCTATCCTGTGGAAGGAAGACAAACATGGCGCATCCTGTGCAGGTCACAACGGATTGAGTCACAGTGCCCTCCAAGAAATCTACATACTTGCATTTTCAAAACATCTTTACTCCAATGCACAACTTCAAGACACAGCTCAGTGGTCTTTGATTAGTATTCAGAATCACCCAGATGAACTGCTAAGAAGTAAAGACATTTATTTAGTTACTATACAGCATGATAGCTCTGGATACAGAATATCTTTAATTGAAAAGATGATCCAATAATCCGAATGCATCCACATGCTTTACTGAAGCTCCCATCAATAATGAAAGTCTGTATGACTAGCAACGGGAATGTGTTCTGTTACGGAGCAGCACCCACTGAAAACACTATGGGCCAGGTTCTCAGCGGGGCTAGGCCAGCAGAGCTCCACTGGCACACACAGAGCTGTGCTGGTTTAAACTCGCTGATTGTCCCGCTTTCTCGGTCTGAGACAGGAGTCCTCCCCTCTTGCAGTCTCCTGCTTGTGCTTCCTCCCGATATCCCACTTCCCCACTTACCTCGGGGCTTTGGTCTCCTTCCCCTGCCACAGGGAGGATAGACGAGAACACCACTTGCGGCTCAAACTCCTTTATCCTTCTTCCCAGAGCCACGTAGTCTGCAGTGATACACTCAAGGTCATTCTTGGCAGTATCATTGGTGCCCACATGGAGAAGCAGGAAGGGGTAGCGATCCGAGGGCTTGATGAGTCTCGGCAGTCTCTCCATCACATCGTGAATCCTAGCCCCTGGCAAGCAGCACACCTCTCGGTTTTCCCAGTCAGGGCGGCAGATAGATGACTCAGTCCCCCTGAGAAGAGAGTCCCCGACCACTACCACCCTCCTCCTCCTCCTCTTGGGAGTGGTGGTCGTGGAACCCCCATCCCTAGGACAGTGTATCTCATGCCTTCCTTCTGCTCTGTTCCCTCAGATGTATCATCCACTCCACTCTCTGCACTAGTACCTGCGGAGAGAACATGAAAACGGTTGCTCACCTCCATCTGTGTTACTGGTACATGGACATTTCTGGTACTCTTTCCTCTTCTGGAAGTCACATGCCACCAATTATCCTCGCTGGCGTTCTGTCCCCGCTGCGTAGCCTGCTCTGAATCTTCAGAACATTGTGGCCGCTGAAGCTGATCCTGACGTCTATCCAGGAAATCCTCATTTTCTTTTATGGAACCTCAGCTCTTATGGGCTTTCTTGGGAGAGTGTGATGTTTCCAGTTGCTATCTCAGATGATAATGCCATGAGAGGGCCACCATTAGGCCCAAAGAATGGATGTGATCTTTTGGAGCATTCTGGGACCTCTTCCTCTGGATGAGAGACTAGCATGGGAAGGAAGTCACAACCCTTGCTTGGAACTACACATATATTATTATTATTTATTTACATTACCTTAGTGCATGAGAGCCCCAGTCATGGGCCAGGTCCCCATTGTGCTGTGCGCTGGACACAGAACAAAAAAAAACAAACCACCACTCCCTGTTCCAAAGAGCTTACAATCTAATTATAAGACACGAGGCAATAGATGGATACAGACAGACCAATGGGGGAGTGGAAGGAAACAATGAGATAACGTTGGTCATCATGATAGGCAGTGGTCTCATAAGGCTGACCTTGTACCCTAAAACAGGCTTTACTGTGGAATTTTAGTCCTCTCAGTTCTGGCCCTTGCTGGAAACCAGAAGTGGAAAACGGCTTATCCAAACATATGAGAACTTTAAGAAAAATGTACTCTGAATGCTTTTCAAAATGCATGAAGGGTAAGAGAGGGACAGCTCATATTTCTTCTCATCTAGTTCATGCTTAAACTTAAATGGAGTTTCACTATGTCTCGGTATGTTGTATAAGCAAGATTCACAGTATTTAAAAGCATTGGCTTGTTATTTTCAAATGTACGGTATTTCAGGTACAAGACTGGATTTCACATCCAGCCCTGACAGGTGGCACATCATGTTTTCTCTTTAATTGTTACTCTTAGCGAAAATATCTCGCATAGTGTTATGTTCATTTTGTTATTCTTTAAACACAACCTTTTGCTATTGCGATCCAACCAAATTACTGTTCCTCAGATCATATAAAGAGACATACTGTGTTTCTCAGTAACATAAATACTGATTTTGGGATTTGTCAGTTGCATTGCATTTTTATGTATGTAATTTAGCTGAAAGTATGGTTTGGTCATGTTATTATGAATGTATTTAGTCTAGGAGCAGAGAGGACCAACAAAAGCAAAGAGATTATAAATTTATTTTTGATTTTTATCCTCTAGCACAAACTCGTCTGATAGATGAAGAAATTCTTAGCATTCAGGGTGAGATGGAGACGAGAATTAATTTTTATGTACATTTTCTCAAATGTGTATTTTGGAATGATATTGTCATGGTTTTCCTGTACCAGTGACTTGCTGAAAAAGGCAAAGGGACTATGAGCCAGGAACTCCTGAGTTTTAATCCAGGCTTTGGCTTTGACTCCTTCTGTGGTCTTGGGCAAATAATATAACTTCTCTGCCTCACTTTCTCCTTCTGTAAAACTGTTGCTTTCTTTTGACCTTTTAATGTGCTGTAGTGACTAGATGACAATAACAAAATGAGATTCAGCTTGGGAAAAAATGTAAACTAAAACTTGTGGGTGAAAAGCAATCTGAGACAGATAGTCCAGGGGCAAGACAAACAGGAAAGCAGAAATGCCAAAAGAGATGTAGGGGTGCTAGCACACAGCAAATTAGATAGGAGTTTGCAATATATACTGGCAGCAAAATTGGAGTTTGGGACATTACAGAGGGGGGTGCTACTAATCGATCTATTGTGGCCACGCAAAGAATATTGGCCCAAATCCTAAGATATAGCTGAGAAGTACCTGCTGCAGCTCAGCAGAGAGTGAGTGCAAAGAGGAACTTCTTGCTCACTTGGTATTGGACCAGTTGGGTGCCAGGCAAGTCTCCCAGCATAATTTAAAGCGGACTTCAGGCTTCTCTAAATTACACCAGCTGCCAGTTTGGCCAATACATAAGTCTAGGGAACAGGGAGCTGTAATAAAGCCCCAGCAATGCGCCATTTCAACCAGTCACGCCCTCTACAGCACTGGGAGCGGGGATGGGGACGGGGGAGGGAAAGAGGAAGGGGGAAGGACGGTGGTGCAGGAGATACTGTGCTAAGTGGACACTGCTGGAGGATTCTTCCTACTGTGGCTTGCTACAACAGTTTTAAGGCCAAAATCCACTGGTAGTGCAACACAAAGCAAGCCATTATTACCAGATCTGAGTGAAGGATGTTCAAATGACAACAACAGAAATTATCAGGGGGATGGGGGAAGCAGTGGAGAAATTGATTCATGACAAAAGAATGAGGGCTTAATTCTTCAGTGTGGCCAGCTCCACTCAGAAACATTGGCGAAAGGGGGCCACAGGGAATTGGTTCTGAATCCCTGATCCTGTATCACCTGGCCCGAGTGGATGTAAGGCAGCTATTCTAACTTGCATGATTATGTCAGTGGAATATAAGCCCCATCTCTAGAATGCCCCAGGTATATTCTTCCTTTGAGGGGAGTTTGCTGTTGACCAGCTATGACAGACTAGAGAATCCAGCCCTAAAACAAAGTAAATAGGCTGCAATTGTCTAAGTGATCACTAAGGGGAACAAGATAACAAGCTACATGGATTCAAAGGGTGCGAACACCAGTGCACATTAATTATTGAGGGGCTACACCTAGGAGTGAAGAGATTAAATTAAATAAAGGGAAAAGTCAGGTGGAATATTGGGAATGTTTCTAGATTGTGGGCCAAATCCTGCAAACCTTAGGCCTGTCTCCAATTGACCTCCTCCTAGGAGTTCTGCCCAAGTACAAGCTGAGTGGGGATATTTCTGTGGCCTCCCAATTCTCCACTGTCACCTCTTCAGTGAATCTCAAATGCTGCCACAAAAATAATTTCCCTCACCTACCACTTGGACCATCTCCATCCCCTTCCCCTGCAGTATCTCTCCAACTGCATCAAGTTCAGTCCCTAGCTTTGCACCTTCAAAGCTTTCCACAGCTACACTCCACCCTTTGTACTGGTGCTCACTGTTTACCACTTTCTCTGCACTGCACAAACCCAACAGATCTCTTTGTGTCCCCCTTGCACTCCTGTCTTTGAGCCACCTTCTTACATGCTCTCCCTTGTTCTTAGAATTGTCTCCCTCTTTGTGCACTGAACAGCCTCCATCTCTTCATTTAGCTTCCTCCTAATCTACAATAGAAACAAGTTTCATTTTTTTAAATAGCCAGTGATGTACAGTAATTGAGTATTGTGCATCTGCATTTGTTTCTTCAGCCTATTTTAAACTAAGCAAGACCCCCTTCTTGTGGGCACTTTGTCTTTATCAATGTTTAGGCTTGGAAGGATTAGACTTTTAATGGTAAATGTTAGTAGGTGTCAATTTCACCATGCTCACACAAACTGACGATAGAAATTTACAGACAAGTAAAATAAGAAAAAATCTGCCCTTCTTGTGGGCACTTTGTCTTTATCAATGTTTAGGTGTCAATTTCACCATGCTCACACAAACTGACGATAGAAATTTACAGACAAGTAAAATAAGAAAAAATCTGCCCTTCTTGTGGGCACTTTGTCTTTATCAATGTTTAGGCTTGGAAGGATTAGACTTTTAATGGTAAATGTTAGTAGGTGTCAATTTCACCATGCTCACACAAACTGACGATAGAAATTTACAGACAAGTAAAATAAGAAAAAATCTGCTTGAGAACTTGTTAGTTTGATTTAAGGATATTTATTTTGTGTATTTTGCAGGGGATATTGACAATTTTGTTTTAACAGTTATAAAGCTTTAGAGTCTTGAATCTCAATATCTATTGTCATTAACTAATTATTGTCTGATCAACCCATTGTCTTACATCCCCCATAATTTCCATCAACTGTGAAAATTGAAATCTATTAAAAATGCTTAAAACTCAACCTCTGTATTATCCATCTAAATTATAAAAAAAAACAAATTCTGCCAAGCCTATTGATATAGTTGCTATAATCACTCAATTAAAAATAACCATGAAGACTGCAGGATTTGGGAATAGGCCCCCAGGGAAATTGCCTGGGCACATTTAAACTAGGCTTCTTGATATATTGGCATGTAGAGAATGATCTTGCATAGGCTGAGAGAATGGATAGTACATGACTTAACTAGTCTCTTTTGTTGCTGAATTCCTATGGTTTGTAAAGTTCTTTGATGCCTGAGAAGCTCTCCATATGTCAGGCATTATTGGGTCTACTCTTTCAGCTTTGAGAGTTTTAGTGCACATCAGTAGGCTATTTTTTGCTAAGCTTGCCTTTTCATGTTCACACGTGGTCTCCAGCTGCAGAGGCTTGGCTTAATGTTAGAAAAAGCAGAATCCCAGTATTAATGAGGACTTGGAAAGGTGACCATCAAACCTGCCTGTCTGATGAACAATACAGCCTTTTCATGTAAAATCATACAGGGGAAAAAATCCTTCCTAATATAGAATCAGAACATCTGACTTCTTTCATGTGCCCAGAAATTCATCATGCTAGGCTGCAGTTCTCTTGCAGGGAAGACTGATTGGACTAACACATTTATTCAGAACTCCTAAAACTAAGTCCTTTCTTAGTCATAGAAATGATGGGTTCCATTTTGATTTTCTTATATGCTTTATTACTGCAATAGTGTGTCCGAGAGAGAATCTTGGATGAGGATTGTTTTTGTCTTAACTATTCTATATAATTGCTGCAAGGCAACCTCCCCCTCCCCCCCGAAGGACTGTCATTTTGTTAGGCCAGGTGTCAGCAACCTTTCAGAAGTGGTGTGCCAAGTCTTCATTTATTCACTCTAATTTAAGGTTTCGCATGCCAGTAATGCATTTTAACTTTTTTTAAATATATAACTAAACCTTTCTTGTATGTAAAGTAAACAAGGTTTTTAAAATGTTTAAGAAGCTTCATTTAAAATTAAATTAAAATGCAGAGCCCCCTGGACCGGTGGCCGGAACCCGGGCAGTGTGAGTGCCACTGAAAATCAGCTCGCGTGCCGCCTTCGGCATGCATGCCATAGGTTGCCTACACCTGTGTTAGACTATGAGTTGCAAAAGGAACATTCCAGTTTTGTAAGTGTAACTTTGTGTGGCTTAGAACTAGAGCTGTTCATTGTGCAGAATACTGCATCTTATTGACTCCTGCCCTCTTCGGTAATGTTTAAAACTTGAATGAAGATTGAAAATGTCAGAAATAAATGAAGTCAATGGAAACTGTCAACTTGTTTTGGCCATTGAAAAAGAAAAGAAAACTGGGTACAAAACTCATGATCGACATCACACTCAGTTGGGAAGGTTAAACGTAAGTTATACATTATGATTTTAAATTCCACAGCAAACATTTCACTAGTAAACTGTTTTGGGTGCACAGGGAATGGAAGGTTAGCCCCAAAATATTCCAATAATGAGACACACACAGGTGGTTAGCATTAGAAGGCAGACAGCTGGTTATCAGCTATACATAGGAAAGTTCCATGCATTGCTGAATTTTGTATTTTGGATCACACACACTGAATTTTGATACACACACACACACAGAGGTAACAAATGTCTGGAGCTTGTTTACTAAAGGCAAAATCCTGGCTCCATTGAAGTCAGTAGCAAAGACACCACTGACTTCAGTGGAACAGGATTTCTCCTTAAAAACTTGCTCAAAAGCCCAATGAAGTCAATAAAACCTCAAGTTTATTGACTTCAGTAGGCTTTGAATCAGGCCCTGACCATCTTCTATTATATCTTATAATAAATTTCCCAAGACCTTTAGCAGCTATGTGACTTTCAGACTTGCTCCTAGTGGACAGCATGGAGAAGACGGTAGTAAATTTTCAGATCACCTAAGTAGGGAACAGTGAAATATTGACTGACTAATGAATGAGAAAAAAGATCATTTTAGACATCTCAGGCAGCAGCCTGAATATTCACAACCACTGTAGTCAAAGCTTTTACTCTCAGATATGTTGTTAAGTTAAGTGGGCTCCCCTTTGCTTTTTCCTTACAGTGAAATCAGATGCAAACTGAGAACATGTACTACATGTTTGTATTTTATTAACTCAATCAGTAATTAAATGTATATTATAGATAGGGCTGGCAGCACACTGCCAATTATTAACATTGCCCCAAGCTTTCCATTTCCCTGTTTTCAGTTACATATAACTTTGCCAAACTTTAATCATTTGAGTTGATATTTTCCATGATGGGTGTTTGCCTCAGGCTCATTTTTATTAATGTAGTTTGCAACATTTCAGCCAAAATGGTGCAGTCATTTCAGACAACAATCAAGGGAAAATCCGTTGTTATGCCCTTGTTAAACTATTCTGGCAACTTTTTCTTTGAAAAGCTGTACCGCCACCATCCTTTAGAGCAGGGACTTGAAATTTATCAGGATACAGATGGCCTATGTATTAGGGTTGTGTCTTGTGCTGTCCCCATGAAAATATGCCAAAATTTGGCCAAGCCTTTCAAGACTTGCAGTTTGTACATACTTAATAGAGACTTGGTAGAGCTTTGAAGCATAATTCCCCCAAAGATTCCATCCACACAGGGCATGCTCCAGCCTCCTTGCATTGAATGAGGCTGGGGTTCTGTGGAAACAATAGTATGTGATTATGTAATTAAAGACTTTATCATAATGCATACCTGAAAGGAGACTGAATTAAGGGTGCATAAACCAAAAGCCTGGTGTAAAATCCCACAATAATTAGCATAAGCAAATGAAAAGGGAATCAATATCCCTGCTGTTTTCAGACCAAATCTTGCAAGGTGCTGAGGCCCTTTAACTCCCATCTGAGTCACTGGCAGCTGAGATTGCTTAGCATCTGGCCTCTACTGCCAGTTGTGCTCCCAATGAAGTCTGTAGCAAAACTTCCATGGATTTCATTGGTGCAGATTTAGAACATATGACTTATTTTCTTGGATAAACCAATTATCTACAATGACTAAAATATTTAAATCAGGGCCTTATTAGGGTAATACGGAACTTTTTGTGGGATTTTAGCTCTTATATTCTAAATTTCATTTGCATTGCTGACAATCTTCCATGAAGTTGCACGTACATTCAAAACATGGGAAAAAACAGGGTATTGTTCTTAAGAGAAATCTTCTCCAAATAGTGAAGCCTTTTCACAAAACAAAAAGCTGATTCAGGGGTAAGCTGCATGCTGGATTTCACAAAGCCTGCATTTCAAGTGCTTGCTGCTCTGTACTGTGCTGAAAATATATTGCCTGCCACCAAAAACTGCTCCAAGTTTTGCAACATTGATTCACTGCAGGAACTGATGGTTTTCAATTACTGAGGTGTTTTAGCCTGTGCAGTGGCAGCAGTGCTTTTCATCACATGTACAGTTCAATGCACAGTTGCCTTCTATCCTGTGCTATTCAAAAAATAAAATATCTACAGGACCCAGATGCCATCTTTACTCATCAGCAGCATATAATAAACTCTTAGAGCATGGGAAATGTGCTCATGTTTCCCTCTTTGTGTGGTGTGGACACAAGCTGTAATTAGTATGAGAAGAAGAATAGATAATAGTTAAGCTCTCACCTACTGTTTTTAAGAGGCTATCCCTGAAGACACTGGGTAAACTCAAGGTATTAATCGTAAAGATTAGCAGCTTCCTAAGTACTGTCAGGAGCTTCCTCTTGGTGTTTTGGAGGACAAGGGAGAATTCAGTTTCCAAAGAGGGCAGGATCAGGTCAGCACTCTTGCATGGTAAGAACATAAGAATAGCCATACTGGGTCAGACCAAAGGTCCATCTAGCCCAGGATCCTGTCTACCAACAGTGGCCAATGCCAGGTGACCCAGAGGGAGTGAACCTAACAGGTAATGATCACGTGATCTCTCTCCTGCCATCCATCTCCACCCTCTGACAAACGGAGTCTAGTCCATTCCTAGTAGTAGTGGTTAATATTTCATCCTGTAATCTCTAAAGTCATGTGGGTCATACTCTTGGACACACTTCATGTCCCTTTGCTGGGGCATTTGATATGATCTTGTAGCTTTACCTCCTGAACAAATGAGGCCCTTGCTATGTTGCAGTATTCTGGGAAGAAAAGTAATTCCCCACCACCCATAGGACTATGAACAAAAAGCAGAGACAGTGATATCACCACTGGCCTGCCATTTCAGAGCTGTTTCCTCTAATGATTCTGGTGGATGAGCAATAGAGTTTGAGTAACACAGAGTTGCTCAGGCATTGCATCAACAAGGCAGCTAACCTTGTGCTGATATGATGCCAACTGTGCATGTGACAGCATGGTGTCATCTAAAATAAAACCCATGTTCCTTATTATTTGTATTACAGTAGTGCCTACATTATGCTAGCCACTTCCTAACATTTAGGAAGACACGGTCTCTGCCTCCAAGAACTTACAGGCTAAAAATGCCACCCTTCCTCAATCATTCATTGCCACCATTGCTGAAGGGAGAAGTGGGTGTGACCTTGAACCATCATGAAGACATCAGTGATACCAGCTGCCAATGGAGAATGAGTTCAGAGCAGCAGTGGAATCACTGCTATCCTCTTCATCATTACTCCTGGGGGAATTCTGCGCCCTGCAGGGGACGCAGAATTCATACCTTCCACATATTTCTTGGCTCTCCTGCAGAAAAATAGGGAGCCAAGAAATCTGTGGGGAACACACGTCCCTTCCGCAACAGCCCGTGACACCCCCCCAGACACACTCCCCATGAGTCTCCAGAACTTTTTCTTTCTCTCTTTGCCCCCGAAGGCTCCCACTTGCATGCATTCTATCTTCTTCCTATTTAAAAGAGAAAATATATAGGTTACCCACTGGTAGACATAGTGCAGCATTTTCCAAATTGTGGTGTGTGCTCTCTTGAAGGGGCGTGACAGACCAGCAGGGAATGATGGGGTGTGGGTGCACAGATGGTTTTCCAGAGTCTCAGCTGTTTTCTTTTTTCTTTTTCTTTTTTTAATTTAAAGTTAGTCATTAGCTGTTATGGTAGCAGAGGAAACCTTCAAAAACGAGACCTGAGTGTAACCAGTAGAGCAATCTCTGCCTGAATTTTCAGAGACCCTGAATCCATAGGCCTGAGATCTGAACTGCCACATACATGCCCTGCTAGCTGGTGTTTTGTCAGTATCATTAAATAAAGCTAACTATATTTAATCTCTGTTCCTCTCTACCTGTCTGTACTTATCCTAAACTATCTGTATGGGTACATCTTTCCTATAGTGTGAAGTTAATGGCAGCTGAAGCATATATGGCACTGTCAATTATAAATCAGATTTATACATGGTTCCTGCAAGTCTCTCTTGTAAATGAATGAAGGTGAACTGCAAGTCCCTGTAAACTCTCTCTGCTTCCATTTACTTTGCACTGAGTGGCCTTCTATAGCCCTGTGTAGATCTGTGTGTTGAGGCTACGTTCTCCCATGCTTCCCACAGATTTATTGATTAGGGCAGTGACTCTCAACCTTTCCAGACTTTTAGGAGTCTGAATTGCGAACCCCAATCATTGGAGATTTTTAAGAGCAGGTTAGACAAACACCTGTTGGGCATGGTCTAGATAATATTTAGTCCTGCCATGAGTGCAGGGGACAGGACTTAATGACCTTTCAAGGTCCCTTCCAGTCCTATGATTCTATGATAAAAATACAAAAGTGTCACAGAATACCAGTACTGAAAAATTACTTACTTTCTCATTTTGTCTATATGAAATTTTAGTTTTTACTGACTTCACTAGTGCTTTTTATGTAGCCTGTTGTAAAACTAGCAAATACGTTGATGGAACTGATATACCCCCAGCAGGGCCGGCTCCAGACCCCAGTGCGCCAAGCACACGCTTGGGGCGGCGTCCCGCAGGAGGGTGGCAGGCGGCTCCGGTGGACCTCCTGCAGACGTGCCTGCGGAGGGTCCGCTGGTCCCGCGGCTCCAGTGGACCTCCCGCAGATGTGCCTGCGGAGGGTCCGCTGGTCCCGCGGCTTCGGTGGAGCATCCGCAGGCACGCCTGCGGGAGGTCCACCGGAACTGTGGGACCAGCGGACTCTCCGCAGGCACGTCTGCAGGAGGTCCACTGGAGCCGCGGGACCGGCGACCGCCAGAGTGCCCCTCGCGGCGTGCCGCCCTGCTTGGGGCGGCGCAAATCCTAGAGCCGCTCCTGACCCCCAGGAAGACCTCTGCATACACTCAGAGGTAGACATACTCCTGGTTGAGAACAACTGAATTGGAGGGTTGGTAGATTCTTTGGAAAATAGTTTCTAATTTAGCATTTCATGGTTCAAGACATTTCAATGAATGAAGTGTGGGTATGACTGAGTGAGCTTGTGGATCAGTTGTATACTTTAGATTGCAAAACACTATTGTATAATTATAATGCAGCTACAAAGGTGATGGGAAGATCTACCCACTAATGTGCTGTGCCAACACAACTTGGGATATATTTTGAGCATTAATTACTAGGTAGAAGTGAATGTATTTGAGCAAGTTTCGAACCTGTTTGAACTTCACAAGTTAAAAAGGAATTCCTGGACCTTACCTTTTGCAAAATGTTTTATGTACATGTTGTCTTCTAAATTGATTCCAGCACTGACAAATGATATACGGTCATTAGACTGTACTGGCACCATACAGTATCATTTTAAATCCGTTCATGTGAGAGATGTATATTATAAACAGGGCTGGTGGGACTGCCTATTAATAAGGTTGTCTGACATCCTATTATAAGACTCTGTTTTTATTTGCTTGTAAGTTTGCCAAACTTTAACCGTTTTGAATGATATTTTCCATGCAGGATGATTTTTTGTGGAAAATTACAGCCAGAACAGTTCAGCTATTTCCAAGAATGAGGCTAGAGAAAATAAATGTTGTTTTGCCCATGTTAAAAAAATGCGAGCAGCCTTTCCTTTGGGAGGCTCTAGCACCCCGTGGAGAAGGGACTTGGAATTTGGCAGAGGAGATGGTCTTTGTGTCAGGGATGTTCCTTTTGCCACCCCTGTGAAAATTCATCCAGATTTGGCCAAGTTGTAAGCCTTTGAAACATGCAGTACACACATGCTCAGTAGAGAATTCTTAGAGTTTGGCAGCTGAAGCTTCTGTTCACAGTGGGCACGATCCAGCCTGGGCAGAACTTACCCTGTAATTGCAGCTCTGGGCTGACACAGAGCAAGGCACTGGAGCTGGGAGCAATGAGTCCGTCTTTCCTATGCTTTCGATGCCCTCCTTCTGGGTTCATGCAGAATGCGGGAGAAAGCTGCCTGATTCAAATGCAGCAGGAACATGGGGCAGGGAGAAGTTTGGGACAGGGAGCCTGGGGGGGAAGACTGGGACTGGAGGCCATTGGGGAGGGGGAAGGGAAACTGAGGCCTGGTCTACACTGGGGGGGGTTCGATCTAAGGTACGCAACTTCAGCTACACAAATAGCGTAGCTGAAGTCGAAGTACCTTAGTTCGAATTACTTACCCGTCCTCACGGCGCAGGATCGACGTCCGCGGCTCCCCCGTCGACTCCGCCACCACCGTTCACGGTGGTAGAGTTCCGGAGTCAACGGGAGCACATTCGGAGTTCGATATATCGCATCTAGATGAGACGCGATATATCGAACTCCGAGAAATCGATTGCTACCCGCCGATATGGCGGGTAGTGAAGACGTACCCTGAGACTGAGAGTTGGGGGTAGACCGGGACTGGCAGGGCAAAGAGACTTGGACCTGGAAGGCAAAAACAGAGATTGGCTGGGCAAGGCTATTGGGACCAGAAGCCAGGGGGAGGGTGGCACTGATTGGCCAAGGAGACTGGAAGCCAAGGAAGGAAATGGGGAAAACTGAGATTGTATGAGGAGCTGGAGATGAGACTGGGACTGGCTGGGAAAAAACAACTGGAACTGGGAAGCCATGGGATGGGGAGAGAAGGCGAAGAATGGAGTCAGGCTGCACTGTCTATCCTGTGCAATGAATGAGACAGGGCTCTTAGAGAAGAAATAGTATGTGAGCATGGAATTAAAAACACTGTCATAATGCTTACACACAAGGAGGCCTAATTAAGATTGCCCAGACATCCTTAATGCCGGCATTTCCTAGCTTAAAGTTTTTTAATGTAGGTTTTGTTTTTAATATGTCTGTACATGTGTAGTTAGTTAGTTAATAGCTAAGGCACCATGCAGTATTGTTCCTGGATTTTATAGGCCAAATAAAACGTATTGTTGTTGTACATTGCGAAGGGCTTCTTGTGTGCACCTCTTGACATGCAGCTCTTAACTACATACCACTCTGCCTGGCTGTATTTGTACCAGCGCCTTGTGGGGGAAATTTAGACAGGAAATAGAGGACCTGGAGGACACACACAGAGTAGCACATGGAGCAGTGCCAGTGGACGCAGAGATGTGTGACTGCTCAGTTAGCTGGGAGGAAAGAGGATGGGCCAGAATAGTTACACGGTATTTGTTAGGTGCCCGTGTATACTGCTAGGGGAAAAGTGGGCCAAATTCGTTACAGGAAGACAGCCATGGGCCCAGCTAGGCTGTTGGCAAGGGTGAAACACTTCGTTATAGACCCAAACCATGTTTCAAGCTGGGAATAGTATCACAGCAAATACCAGCAGCACGGCAGATGCATCGGTAGCAGCAGTGCAGTTGCACCAGTGGCAGCAAGAGTGTAGTGTAGACAATAATGTAGGCAGGGTTCAGGCATTTTTACCACTAGGTCATGAATATGTTGCAGCAAGAAAGAAGCTAAGGTCGTTTCTAAAAAATAACAATCCTTAGTGCATTGTTAAATAAATAGACTAAGTCTTTGTCCTAGTGGCCCAGCTTCATACACTGTGTGTAACATTAGCATTGGCACTATATAAAATCTCCCTCCATCCGCTCATGCCAGTAATGGCACAGTAGGTTATGTAACAACTTAAAAGGCTTTCCTATATTAACTCTACCTTGCTGTACTGCTGTTACTATAGCAACTGCTGACCCATCAGTCCTCCTGAAATTGATACTGTGTAAGTACTGTACTTAGCCAAGGACAGGTATTTTATGTGCACTTTTGTCACTGAGATAAGAGTAAATCATAGCAAGAAGCTTAATTTCATCTATTATTTTATTACATTTGTACCAGTTCTAGTCACTGAAACATTTACATTTCTTACAATTGTGGATGTATTTTTAAGACAATCCAAAAATCAATATATATTTAGATAGTGACTCAATTGGGAGTACATTGCTGACATTTACTTACTGCAGGGAAAAATTCACTTTGTACATCACATGGGTTCTGCAACAGTAGTTTCATTAATTATTCAATTCAACTTTATGCACTGCTGCTTTCACTAAAGAAGTTGGCTACTGACAGCATTTTATTTTTAACGTTCTGCTCATTTGATTGGGGTAAAAGTATGGGTCCAATTCTAGCTGTATTTATTTTTACTTACATGTAACAAGGTTTCTGCTTTACATCCTGGAGATTCAAGTGAGCCATTGATCAACGTGACCTCTCTGTTGATGGTTTAAATCCGCCCCTTGTCAGTAGGGGCCAAAGATTTTTATTAACTGGAGATGTTTTATTAACTGGAGAGGCCACTCTCAGATTAACTTGTGCTCTCGATTCAGTTTCTATAGGATAAATATCCATAACACAAAACTATCACAACAAATGAAACGAATTGACTAGGAATGAGTGGGCGATGGATTCCCACTACTGGAAGTGGTCCCACCAGGGCAGTGCTGAGGCTCACTGGGGAGCAGTGTAGGGAAATTTGCATTAGTGTGTGGTTTTTCACTTCTGATGGATCACTTGAAACTAGGAACATTCATCTAACACAGTGATTTTCAATCTTTTTTTCATTTGGGGGTAGACCTATTGTTTTTTTCATTTTTTTCATTTCAATTTCAATCTTTTTTTCATTAACTAAAAAATGTTGAATGGAGGTGTAGACTCCTTTGGAAATCTTAGACATAGTCTGTGGACCCCTAGGGGTCCGCAGACCACAGGTTGAAAACCACAGATCTAACATTTAAAAATATTTGTATTAAAAATTCTCTTTCATCCTCTTTGCAGAAAACGGGCACATTAAACAATGACAAAGCTGAAGTATTGCACTTACTCTCTCAGAACATTACAAAGGACTGTTGGATTCAGACATATTTAACATATATTTAACATATATTGTTAAATATACTATATGCTGGATAGAGCACAACCCTTTCGTGATTACTGGGCTGTATGTTTTTGTATTTGTTTGGCTTTAATTGGCCGCCATGCTCTGCAGAAATGTTTTGATTTTCAAATGTGTGTGCTTCACTCCTGTTCCCTGGGCCCCTTTTCAGCTGCAGAAAGCTGCTGTTTTTTTGCCAATTTACATTCTCTTCTGCCATTTCTCACCCACATTCTTTCCGACTGCCAGAGACTCATTTGATCACTTTAATCCTTTGCTTGGGCCTTTGATATTTATTTTTCAGAGTCCTTTGTTGTGAATGTCTAATTGGGTCACCATTTTTATTCAACTTCTCCACTCTCCCCAATCCTTTAACTGTGCAATACACAATACTTCACACAGGAAATCAGAACTGAAACGCCTCAATTTCTGAGATTCTCCCATGACTAGTTATGTAACACCAAATGCCGTTCAGGTCAAGACTTGGCAAAAGTAAAGGTTACTTTATCTTGCTAAATAAGAAAAATGATTGTCAGCCTAGAACCATAAAGAATTCAGGGACTTTAGCAAAGGAGAATGTAGGGAATATTAGTATATTTGTAATGACTTCTGACTTCCAGAATAATTTATTTACCTCAGTAAATGAAATGCAATTTAAAGCAACCAAGACGATGACTCAAAGACTTCGTCACAATTTTTGAACAAAATACCATGTTTTATTTTGGGTTTAACTATTTTATAACAAGTGGATTACGGATTCTGCCAAGAAATAAATGTCACTTATTTAATCAGCCCTCTCTGTTTGTTCAAATGAACAATGAAACTATTTTAGAAACAGTTTGAGTCCAGCTGACTCCCTTACTTCAGTCCAATACTCATGGAAACTATAGAAGAAGAAGAAAAGTTATTTCCTCCATAGCTATACTTGGGTTCTGTGATTAAGTGAACCCTGAGGTAATCCCGAGTGCACTATACTACTCTAAATTGAGAATACTGAGTAACTTGAATACCCTTGAACCACTTAATACTTACTGACATCAGGGATCTCACTCATAACTGTGAATGGGCAAAATCAGATCTCAAGGGCAGAATTTTCAAAGCTTGGTACAACAGGTGCTTGTGAACATTCAAATGGTTCTGTTTAAGTCCTATTTTGGATAGAATTGTGTAAGACTATAAATATAGTGCAGGGGTCGGCAACCTTTCAGAAGTGGTGTGCCGAGTCTTCATTTATTCACTCTAATTTAAGGTTTCGCGTGCCAGTCATACATTTTAACGTTTTTAGAAGGTCTCTTTCTATAAGTCTATAATATATAACCAAACTATTGTTGTATGTAAAGTAAGTAAGTTTTTAAAAATGTTTAAGAAGCTTCATTTAAAATTAAATTAAAATGCAGAGCCCCCTGGTCAGTGGCTAGGCCCGGGCAGTGTGAGTGCTATGAAAATCAGCTCGTGTGCCGAAGGCGGCATGCGTGCCATAGGTTGCCTACCCCTGATATAGTGATTAGTGAAATAAAAATCTGTCTGTAGATTTTTGTGTGTAATTCAGGCACCAGAACATGTAGATAGATACTTGTCTGCTCAAATACCCATTTGCATGTGCCTGCTTTGTCCCTGCCAGTAACCAAAATTGCCTGGACAAAACCAGGGTTTGTGATGCACAATGATTTCACATGTATTTTGACAGGCTCATTCATTTTATCCATTTTTGAAAACTTAGCCCCAGGTGTGTAGTTCAGCAGTGGGGGTTAATTATATTTTAAAAATTCACATTTTGTTGTGCCTTTAAAAGCATAACCTCTTCTCTAGGAAAAAAACAAAAACAACCATTATCTTACCCTCTCTCCCCCATGAGATGCAGACCTTGTCTACACTAAAGAGTTTTGTCAACAAAAGTCATGTCAACACTCAAAAAGTGCTATAATAAAAATCGATATTGCATGTTCACACTTGCTCCCTCTGTCAGTGGAGTGCGTCCACAGTTGGGGCATTAACATCAACAGTGTGAGCAATGCACGGTGGGTTCCTATCCCACAGTCCAGCTTGACACCTTCTGCTGCTAGGTCTTGTGGGAAGGCGGAGCGGATCCTGGCGCATCTTGGGACTGGGCTCAATCCAAAGCATAGAGAATGTTGGCTGGTGGGGGTGCTGTACATAGGGAAAAGAGTGTGACATTGCAGTCTATATGGTTTTATAAAAATATGCTAATGAGTGAATATAATGTAACTGGAATATGCTTCATGCAAAAGGTCTCTTGTAAGGTATCATTACAAAGCTTATAATCTACTGAATGTGATCATCCTATTTGTATAAATGTACCACTCTTGTATCTGAAACTAGAAGTATGAAATAAAACTCTGAGGGCCTACTGTAATTATGCAAAGTGTGGGCCATTAATGGTGGTTTGGAATCTTGGTGACTCCCATTAACCAGGACAATTGTCTTCAAATGGCTGTTTTACCTGTAAGTCTTCCTGTATACGTGTGTGCTGGCAAGTGGGCAATGAAGTCTTGCAGTGACATGTGATCATGACACCTGAACTGGAATCCATCTTTAACCTGGTGTCTTTCCATTGAGAAGGAGGGGGTGGGAACCCAGAGAGGAACAAAGGATTCCTGCCGTATGCAAAAGATATATAAAGGGGTGGAACAGAACAAAGAGGGAGAGAGCCATCATGAAGAATCCCCTAGCTACCACCTGAGCTGGAACAAGAGCTGTACCAAGAGAAAGAATTGTGTCCAGGCCTGAAAGGTGTCCAGTCTGAGGAAAAAACTTACTGAAGCATCTCTGAGGATGAGATTATCTGTATTCAGTTTGATTAGACATAGATTTGCACATTTTATTTTATTTTGCTTGGTGACTGTACGCGGGTGGTACTCACCCCAGCCGCGCCTCCTGCTGGTCGGGAATGTCCTCCTCTCGGTCCGGAGCGCCCCCTCGCAGGCTGGACCCCCCTGTTCTCTGTTCTCTCCGGACCCTCTACCCCTATCTGGGGGTCCTCCCCCAGGGAACCCCACGCTACCCTACCCTCTCTAGTGGCTCAGTAGCAGTGGACAGTCAGTCTGGGGGCCCACACAGACTGCAGACTGCAGACTCAGCAGCAAAATCACAGGCAAAGACCTGCTTGGACCTGCCCCCCTGGCCTGCCCTCTGCCCCTGCCTGCCTGCCCCCCTAGGCCCCCCCAGCCTTGGCGCAGGCGCAGCCTGGCCAGGCTTCCTCCCTCCAGCCTGCTTCACCTCCCAGCCCTGCTCTGCCAGCCCTCCTCCCTCCCATCTCTCTCCTGCCAGAGAGACCTCTCTGGGGGCTCTGAGAGAGCAGAGGCTCTGGCTCCCAGGCTTCTTTTTTCTGGGGCGCCTCCAGGGCTTCCCACTTTGGCGTGGCCTCTCCAGCCAGCCCTTCCCAGCTCAGTTTGAAGCCCCACAGCCTTCCCCCACCAGGCGGAAGCCCCACCAGGCGGGCAGTGACTTACTTTGTTCTGTCTGTTACTACTTGGAACCACTTAAATCCACTTTCTGCATTTAATAAAATCACTTTTTTCTTATTTATTAACTCAGAGTATGTATTAATACCTGGGGGAGTAAACAACTGTGCATATCTCTCTATCAGTGTTATAATGTATAAGCTTTATACAGGGTAAAATGGATTTATTTGGGTTTAGACCTCATTGGGAGTTGGGCATCTCAGTGTTGAAGACAGGAACACTTCTGTTAGCTGCTTTCAGGTAAACCTGCAGCTTTGGGGCAGGTAATTCAGACCCTGGGTCTTTGTTGGAGCAGATGGGAGTGTTTGGCTCAGCAAGACAGGGTGCTGGGGTCCTGAGCTGGCAGGGAAAGCAGGGGTAGAAGTAGTCTTGGCACATCAGGTGGCAGCTCCCAGGGGGTTTCTGTGATCCGTCACAAAGATCACTCTGCGAGGGTTGTGGTGCAGTTGACTAGGGAAAAAATTCTAAAATTCTCCCACGCTTTTTGACAGGCTGGGATCATTCTAGCAGATATCTCAATGCTGAGGGTAAGCAGGGAAATGAACATATATCTACTCCATGCTTGTGGCTTCCGCCCTGGTCCCTATCCTACTCACCTGCGTGGCACTTTGGTCCCTGTACAAGTGATTGCCAAATGGCGCGGGAAAGTTTCCTACCATGGGGGAAGGAACAAAGCCACTCTGCCAAGGAACCTTCGGCAGAGGATTACTGAGTATGTCCAGGAAAGTTTTCTGGAAATCTCTCTGGAGCATTCCTGTGAGATCTCGGGGTGCATCAACACCCTGTTCTGCCGTACTCATTAGCTGCACAGGGAAATGTCAGGCACACAGAAACACAGCCAGCCTTCTACACAAACCACAGCCACTTACCAGGCATCTCCACTCCTGCTTCTTGCTCGCCGGAGAGCAACTGCTGAGACTGGTTAGACACCTCCAGAGTGGTGAACAGTTCCTGGCTTCCTGCCCCACTGGGCGACCCCACCAGGAGCTCCACATCATCATCTAACTCCACCTCTTCATGAATGATTTTGTTCTCTGGGTTAGGTCCTCTTTCTGCTGCCTCCAGGCCCGCTGAAGTATCCGTGGGGATCTTGGCAGTGGAGGTGGGGTCGTCACCAAGGATAGTGTCCAGCTCCTTATAGAACTGGCAGGTCTTAGCTGCAGCACCGGAGCGACGGTTTGCCTCTTTCGTCTTATGGCACGCCTGCCTCAGCATCTTTATCTTCACTGTGCACTGCAGCGTGTCCCGGCCATAGCCCTTGTCGCACAAGCCTTGAGAAATCTGCCCATAGGTATCCCAATTTCTACGGCTCAAGCACAGCTGGGACTGCACAGCCTCCTCTCCCCAAGTACTGAGCAGATCCCACAGCTCTGCAGTGGTTGAAGCAGGAGAGTGTTTGCTGCGACAAGCCGCCATGGTCACCTGGGAAGATACAATGAGACCTCTCCATGCCAAAATGGAATTTCAAAAATTCCTGAGACTCCTAAGGGGGAGGGGCGGACGGTTGTTTACCTGGCTGCAAGGCAGCGGAGTTCAAACTGCTGACCAGAGCGGTCATGATGGGCATTGTGGGACACCTCTTGGAGGCCAGTTAAAGCGATAAAATCAAGCATGGTGCCGACACTGGCACTTTGTTGACAAAAATTTTGCGCAAAAAGACTTATGTCTCCTGTCAGGGTGGTTTTATTTTGTTGCCAAAACAGCACATTTTTTCTGCCAAAAGTTGCATCGCAGTGTGTACGCGTTCAGTTTTGTCAACAAAAGCTGCCCTTTGTTGATAAAACTCTGTAGCGTAGACAAGGCTGCAGAATTAGTGTTGAGAGAAATACCTATTGTGAGTGTATGTGGGGGGTTAATCTCAGAAGGGAAGCTATACATTTTCCACATAATAGTAACACATGAATCTGCTGTTAATCCAATAAGGAAGATGCATCTAGCTTCTTATTATTGGACTTCTGAAGTCCTGATTCCATTCTTCCTGACATCAGTATTATTCCATTGATGTCAGTGAGATTATTCTTGTTGACACCAATATAAGAACAGAATTGGGCCCTCACTGTTTGTCATTTAGAAATGACCCATTAAAGTTTTGCTTCATTGCTGACTCTGCCAAGGAGACAAGAAAGCAGCTGAATAATAATGCAGGATGGATACGTATAAGCAGGGACCTTGGAATCGAGCTACATCTCTATTTTCTCTGAGCAGGGTATTTACATAAGCACCATTAGTGGTCTTGTTAAACCCCTGAAGAAGTGCATTATGTTATGCTATTAATTTGGATTTTAGCAGGGAAGGGTCAGATAATACCCAGGAATATTAGCTAGCCATAAAGAAGCGCCTGGAAGGCTTACATCTAATTGCAGTTAGATGCACTTAAATGAGGTGATTTAAATATTGGCATTACCTTTTTAAGTGCAGCATAATCTTACTTACTATTTTTACTTCTTGGTTGTTTTGATGTAATACATAAGAGATGATGGGGGTTTTTTTTTTCTGTTTTCCTGGAGAAGAGATTGTGCTGTTAAAGACACCTCTGAATTTGAATTTTTTAGGAAATATTTTGACAGACATAATTATTATTTACTTACAATTTACATCAGCAGTATAAAAACTATCCTAAGTGCATCTGATAAAATAGAAGGAGGCTTGTTATGCACATTGCAACTCGACATTTATTTGGTATTTGGAGAGATTTTGTTTCTTAAAATGGGAAAGTGAGAAGATTGGTGCTAGGATATAAGAGTTATGCTTAGCTCTTATTTCATTTGTAGATCTCAAAGCACTTTCCAAAAGTCAGTATCATTATCTTCAATGTACAGGTGAAGAAAATGAGGCAGACACGCCCAAATCCCCAAAGGGATTTACGCACCCAAATCTCAGATTTAGGCACCATTACAATTCACAAAATCCACACTCGGCAGGCACTTAACCCTGAAGGTGTCTAAACTCATTCAATGCCTACATTTTTGCTGTAAAAGTTGCCTGCTATTCTGATGTGGGTCTTTTGCAATCTCTCCTGTTCAAGCTGTTCCACTTCGGATACATAAAGAATCATTAAAGCAGGGAGATTGGATCGTGGGTCTCCTACCTCCCAGGTGAGTGCCCTAACCACCAGGCTATAAAGTCAATCTGATGCTTTTTCTAGGCTAATGACTATTTATTTATACCAAATGGATAGCTTCAACAGGAGAGACTGAGAGAGACCCATATCAGACTGTCCCATTGGGCTAAAACTTATAAAGGAGGCAGCACCACCACCACCACCTCCTCCAAGAAACAAGCTAGATGCCTAAGCATAGAGAGTTTAGGCACCTAAAGCAGAGTTTGTGGATTCCAGTGATTTTCTAGGTAAAAGTTCAACTCTGCAATGCTACTCGCAGCGTAAGTCCCTTTATGGAGCTGGGCCATGGAACCTTTCACCGTAGACATCTAGCTCAGATTAGTGGTGATCAAAACTGACGGATGCTTGGTGGTCTCATTTCAGTTCCCAGGCATCATATCACAAAAAAACTCCACCACAATTGGCCATCTCAGCAGACAGCCCTAGTATTGGATAGGAGTGAAGGTTGAATTACCCTCTCACCTTTTGAGGTAGTCCCATCATGTATGGTTGCTGTATAGAACATTTGCAGGACATTGTGAGAAGTTTGCACTGCTGCTGCTGCACATGCCTACAATTCAGTTTGTCACATCAGTGAGCGTCTGTGTGCTCATCTGTGCTGGCCCTGTAATCAAGCAAATATGATTTTCTGATGTCTCTTATTAATTTGCGTAGAAGCCATTAGAATTTGCCTCATATCTGCTTTATGCTTCAGAAGCTCATGAAGCATCAGCATGTGAGATACTGTATCACACCCAGATTTCTTTTCAACCGTAATGGAGGCACTGGTCACGAATCCTGAGTTCCATTTTGCACTTAAAGCAAGCGTTCAACCTTCTTGTTATGTATGAAATATACAGCGTGCCCTCCCCAAACATACAGCACCTGTTCTTTGAGTGCAGAAAAAGTTCTCAGAATGTACAAGTGAATCCATTAGTTTGAGTGAAAATTAATTAAATACTGGGTCATCTAAGAAATTTAAAATCTGCATCAGTCTTTTCATTGACTTGAATGGTCTTAACAGAATATCACAGAATCCTCAATTTTTTCACATAGTTAAAAATTAAATGAAATGTGTACATAATTACACAAAGCCTAATTTATTAACAATTATTGTATCTAATTGCTATGTTTATATAGGCTAGGACAGAGTCAGCTCAACAGTTCAGATAACTATTAAGTGGGGCTATTATGATATAAATAAGTCAACCACACATTGCCCTTTCTGTATGGCTAATTTGTATGCAGCAATTATGTTGGTTGTAATGCATCAGTGGTGTGAGGGAGATTGTACACGTGTGTCAGTTTTTCCCATTGGCTGATTAGTAGGCCCAACTGTCAATGCTCTTTAAAGGTTCTGTGGCTGTGTTCATCAGTGTTTGAAAGGCTGACTCTTCCTTGTAGTGATACCTTAAAGGGAAACAAAATATGAAAAAGTGTCTTTAAAAATCAGTTTAATCTCATCTGAGACCACATACATTAAAATGCTTTATTCATTATCTTATTGCTATTGCATGATGTCACTACATGGCATGTAAAAATTGTTTGGGTGCCTTAATGGTGCATTTCCATCCCTTAATATGTTTGCATTTCTTTTAAGTTCAGCCCCAATTGTGAATTTCCTGTGCTTGTAATGCTTAGTTTGGGGATAATTACTACACCCCTGTAAGGCTTTTTACCCCTTAAGTTACTGTACTCTTACTTTTAACGTTAAGTTGATGTACTCTCAGCCTTAACTCTTGTGGCAGAGCTCCAACCTTGTCCCCGTGGGTCCCGTGCTTCTAGGCAGTTTATGCTAGCCTCAGCGGCTCACTTCGACCCTCCACGTAGCCCTTCTCTCTCTAGGGCCAGGGTTACAGTCTACTGAGCCCTTTTCATCATAGGCTGCAAGGAGGTTGGTGAGAGAGTTCCCACAGTCTCTGTTGTCCCTGGGGGCTTATTTCAGGACAGTTTAGCCTCCTGTCCTGACAGGGGCCTGACTTCCCCTCCCCGGAGGAGTTTCTGTAATGGTGGGTTGGGGGGAACCCGGGCCCGCCCTCTACTCCAGGTTCTGGCCCAGGGACCCTAATGGCAGCAGCTGTTGGCAGTCAACCTTTCACTGCCAGAGTTGCTACATTTCCCTGGGCCGCTTCCCCACAGCTCTCCCACTTCTCTCTTCTTCACCCTTACCTTAGGGCTCCCTTACCGATGGCTTGAGGGTGTCTTCATTAACCAGCCCTTCAGCCACACTTCCTCTCCTCTGGCTCCCTGGCTCTCCTCAGCCTGACTGGAGTGAGCCCTTTTATAGTATCAAAAAGAGCCTTAATTAGAGTCAGGTGTTCACATTACCTTAATGGTGTCACCTGACTCTTTGCAGATTAATTGGAGTCGGGTGTTCTCATTAGCCTGGAGCAGCCCCTGCTCTGGTCAGTCAGGGAATAGAAAACTGCTAATCCAGTGGCCAGTATATCTGCCTTCTACTACTTTGTTGTACCCAACTGGCCTGGGTCTATCACACTCCATTTTAATGTGGTGTTTTGTCTGGGAATTTTATATGAAGCTCTAGTGTTATTCTGGTTACTGTATGCAGAGGGGGAAATGGGAACTCCATGGTACTAACACAAAGGTGTTTCATACACAGGACTTCTATGATAAGTTACGGTTGATATAACACTATAATAGTTGGTGGTGAATGATGGTGGAATTTGTCACAATATCTGTCTCAGCATAAATACTGATTTTAGATAATAGGCTGAATTGCCTCAGCTGTTTGGTGCGGCAAGCCTGGGAGGGAGGGAGGAGAAGTGGAGCTGCCACACGCTCGTGGGAGAAGGCAGAGAGCAGAGGTGAGCTGGGGCAGGGGGGCTGCAGCAAGTAAGGGGGGGCGCAGAGGAACTACTCCCCGCTCCAGCTCATCTCTGCCTCCTCCCCTGAGCGTGTGGTTGCTGCTCCGCTTCTCCTATTTCTCCTAAAATCATATTTTATACTATAAATCAAGTTGCTTTGTTCTCATATTTCAACACATAACTAATGAATAAAGGCTTTTGTCTCAGATGTTTTAATCAGTAAGCTGTAATGCCATCATCAACTAATTACCTTTAGAAGGGGGAACTACACAAAAATGAGGAAGCTAGTTAAACAGAAATGTAAAGGAACAGTCAGAAGAGTGATATGCCTGCAAGCTGCATAGAAACTTTTTTAAAATGCTAGAATAGAGGCTCAAATTAAAAGTATGCCTCCCAAATTAAAAAAAAAAAAAGTAAGAGGACCAAAAATGCAACCATGGATAAATAGAGTAAAAAAGGAGTTTTGAAGCAAAAAAAGGCATCATTTAAAAATTGGAAGTCAAATCCTACTGAGGAAGATAGAAAGGACCACGAAGTCTGGCAGGTCAAGTATAAAAGTATAATTAGGAAGGCCAAAAAAGAATTTGAAGAGCAACTCGTAAAAGACTCAAAAACTAACAGCAAAAATTTTTTTTAAGTACATCAGAAGCAGGAAGCCTGTCAAACAAGCAGTGGGGACACTTGGTTGATTGAGGTGCCAAATGAGCACTCAAGGAAGACAAGGGCATAACAGAGAAGCTAAATGAATTCCTCACATCGGTCTTCACCTTAGAGGATCTGAGGGAGATTCCCACACCTGAGACATTCTTTTTTGGTGACAAATCTGAAGAACTGTCCCAGATTGAGGTATCAGTAGAGGCGGTTCTCAGAGCAAATTTATAAATTAAACAATAATAAGTCACCAGGGCCAGATGGTATTCACCCAAGAGATCTGAAGGAACTCAAATATGAAATTACAGAATTGTGGTATGTAATCTATCACTTCAATCAGCTTCTGTAGCAGATGACTGGAGTATAACTAATGTGATGCCAGCTTTTAAAAAAGACTCTGGAGGTGACCAAGGCAATTATAGGCTGGTAAACCTAACTTCAGTACCAGGCAAATTGTAGAAACTGTAGTAAAGAACAGAATTACAGACACATAAATGAATATGATTTGTTGGGGAAGAGTCAACACAGCTTTCTAAAGGGAAATTATGCCTCACTGATCTATTAGAATACTTTGAGGGGGTCAACAAACATATGGACAAGGGTGATCCAGTGGCTATAGTGTACTTGGACTTTCAGAAAGACTTTGACAAGATCCCTTGCCAAAGGCTCTTAAGCAAACTAAGAAGTCATGGAATAAGAGAGAAGGTCCTCTCACGGATCAGTAACTGGTTAAAAGACAGGAAACAAAGAGTAGGCATAAATGGTCAGTTTTCAGAATGGAGAGAGGTAAATAGGGATGCCCTCCAGGGTTCTGTACTGGGACCCGTGCTGTTCAACATATTCATAAATGATCTGGACAGAGGGGTAAACAATGAAGTGGCAAAGTTAGCTGATGACACAAACTTACTCAAGATAGTTAAGTCCAAAGCTGACTTTGAAGAGCTACGAAGAGATCTCACAAAACGGGGTGACCGGGCAACAAAATAGCAGATGAAATTCAATGTTGATAAATGCAAAGTAATGCATATTGTTAAACATAAACCCAACTCTACATATAAAATGCTGGGGTCTAAATTAGCTGTTACCACTCAAGAAAGAGATCTTGGAGTCATTGTGGATAGTTCTCTGAAAACATCCACTCAATGTGTAGTGGCAGTCAAAAAAGCTAAAAGAATGTTAGGAACCATTAGGAAAGGGATAGATAATAAGACTGTGTATATAATAATGCCACTATGTAAATCCATGGTACACCCACACCTTGAGTACTGCATGCAGTTCTGGACATTTAAAAATTGAAAAGGTACAGAGAAGAGCAACAAAAATGATTAAGGGTATAGAACAGCTTCCATCTGAGGAAGGATTAAAAAACTGGGAGTGTTCAGCTTGGAAAAGAGCTATGAGATGAGATGAGATCTATAAAATCATGGATGGTGTGGAGAAATGAATAAGGAGTTATTTGCACCTTCACATAACACAAGGACTGGGGGTCACCCAATAAAATTAATAGGCAGTAGGTTTAAAACAAACAAAGGTAAGCACTTTTTCACACAACACACAGTCAATTTGTGGAACTCATTGCTGGGGGATATTGTGAAGGCCAAAACTATAACTGGGTTAAAAAAAGAACTAGATAAGTTCATGGAGGATAGGTCATCAATGGCTATTAGCCAGGATGGTCAAGGATGCAACCCCATGATCTGTGTGTCCCTAAGCCTCTGACTGCCAGATGCTGGGACTGGATGATGAGATGGAT
Organism: Mauremys reevesii; assembly: GCF_016161935.1. Classification (NCBI taxonomy): domain Eukaryota; kingdom Metazoa; phylum Chordata; order Testudines; family Geoemydidae; genus Mauremys; species Mauremys reevesii. Next base: position 43,352,629 of record NC_052625.1, read on the forward strand.
CACTTGCTAACTGTCCTGTTCTGTTCATTCCCTTTGAAGCATCTGGCATTGGCCAGTGTCAGAAGACAGGCTATTGGGCTTGGTGGAGCATTTGTCTAGCCTAATATGGCCATTCTTATGTGATTACAAGTAAGTAGTGCCTTAAATTCTTAATGTTTATAAGTGTTGTTTTCCCACATTTAAGTAGGTTGTGCAGATTATATATATGGACTTATAACCATACAGTTGTTCCACAGTATACCATTGCTCTGAGATGTTATATTTTCATAGCAAAAACATTCGTCAAAAGGATAGATCCTTTGGCTTGTTTACAGCTGAATGAATATTTGGCAAAACAGTTGTGAATGGTACTTTTCTGAAATGTGACTGTAGTAAAAATAGCATTATGTACTTCTATATTTACAGTGCTTCATTGATTCCATATCAAATTTCTATATTTTACAGCTAAAAAGATTTGTTTTCCTGACCCTCAGACTTGCAAATTAATTTTTTTTAACCAGAAGCTTACTCCGGGTTCTTTCCCTTTTACCCATCCATCATCACCAAGCCAAATTCTAACCCCTTTTATACCCATACATAGGTCCAGATTCTATAATATTGATCCAGATTCTGACCTTGCACTGGTTTAACTCCTTTGATTTCAGCTGAGTTACCCCAGTTTTACACCAGTAAGAGTGAGATCAGAATCATGTTGATTATCTACGGTTTCATGCTTTCTGAGTTAAGTTATTTATTGGCTCAGTTGGTGGCATCTCTTACCACTGTAAGCAAAATAATTATAAATTTCTTGCTTTTCATAGGAAATCTGAAGTCAAAATTTTAATACAGCTTTAAAATGGACCAGTTAAAAGGATAGAAAGTCAGGAAAAGTAAAGAGTCCAGGAACAACTTGGCTACATTGCACAAACTTACTATTTTCTATTCCTGTTTTTCTGCTTAAATGTACAGTTTAGTATATTAGAGGCATATCATTCAGTCATTTTAAGCACAAATCCCCACTGATTTCAATGGACTGTTCTGCTTCAGAACAGTGGCATGCCATGCCCTAATGGGCTGAAGTGACATAAACACAAATTCTGATAAAGTCAATGGCAGCTGCAAGTGCTCAGTACTTTGAAAGTCAGCCCTATTAGTGTCTTCTAATAAAATACACGGTGGTAAACATATAGGATGAGTTGCCATTAAAAAAACAACAAAAAGAAAGTTCTAAGCTAATACCACCCGTGTGTTCTTTTGTTTAGCCCCATATTTAGATTGTAAGTTTCTCTGGGTAGAGGCCATTTCTTCCTTTATGTCTTGTACGGGGCCAAGTATTCAGTCAGTGCTCAGCAGCTAGACCACAACAACAACCTTGCTCTCAGAGTCTTCGTTCTTGTGTTTGGTGGTTGTTGCTGTCCAACCCCAGTATGGCACCGAGCCAGTATTTTTCCATTGAATACTTAAATTGTTCTGTAGGAAAAGTGAATTCACTAAAAGAGAATTTCACTGTGGTTGATTTTCAGGAAAATAATTACAATACGAGGCTGGTTATTTCTTCTGTGTGTTCAGTAACTCCCAGTTGTGCAGACGTGGAATTGTGTCAGCTAGTGAAAGTGTAGCGCTGTTCGGTTACCACTTGAGAGCTGCACAGTATGCCAGTCTGTGTGCTCTGACGGGCTATTAACGGCACACTGATCGCGGGACCGTGTACATGTTGTGTACAGTGTACACAGGCTGATATACTGCCTCCCTTGGAATTTCCCCTCCATGGGCACATCACAAAATGAACATTTCCAGTGCTCATTTTCCCCCCAGTTAAATAAAGGGAACAGCATTTCAGCCCACTTATCAAAGTGACACCCGGTAAAAACTGCTGCTGTCAACGGTTGCCCTGAATTTATCTTTGTGTCACCGAGTTCAGAATCAAGTCGAAGGTCTTTGAAACATTTAATCATTGGACTTTTCAGTATGATGATTCCTCAAGGGCAGTGATGAGCTGCCAATTTTTTAACAACCGGTTCCCTCCTCCCTCCAAAATTTTAACAACGGGTTCCCTCCTTCCCCCCCCCTCCGTGGGGGGGGTCGTGCCCCATCCAACCCCTCATGTTCCTTGACACACACACTTCGAGACCCCTGACCCATCCCCCCCTTCCCTGTCCTCTGACTGCCCCTTGCCACCACCCAACCCCTCCTCTCATTCTCAATGGCCCCCCAGAACCTCAACCCCATACAACTACCCTTTCTCTCTGTCCCTGAGTGCCCCCACCACCTCATCCAACCCTGCTCTTTCCTGACTGCTCCCCGGGACCCTTGCCCCCATTCAATCCCCCTGTTCCCTGCCCTCTGACTGCCCTGACCCCTATCCACCCCACAACCCACCCCTCCCTGCCCCCTTACCACACTGCCTGGGGACCGGGTCCACTCTGCCAGGACCACGACCGGCGCCAAGGCCCAACTCCCGAGCCGGCCGAACAGAGCAGGCACCGCCGGCGGCAGCCGCTCGGCCCGACTCCCGGGCCGGCACCGGGGCCGAGCCGCCGCGGCGGCAGCCGCCGGCCCGACTCCCGGGCCGGCACCGGGGCCCAGCCGCTCGGCGGCAGCCACGGGGCCCGACTCCCCGGGCCGGCCGCACCTCCCCTCCCCCTCCGCGCCCCAGCTTACCTGCCTCCATGCTGCTTGTTCAGGCTTCCCGCGAACATCTGATTCACGGGAAGCAGGGGAGGGGGAGGAGAAGGGGGCGGAGCGGGAAGTGAGTTTGGGCCGGAACTTTTGTTAAATTTAGCAGCCCTTAACAACCGGTTCTAAAATGGCTGCTAAATTTAACAACAGGTTCGCATGAACCCGTGCGAACCGGCTGCAGCTCACCCCTGCTCAAGGGCACTTCCTGTTAACTCAGCCTTAGCATTCATTTAGGCAAGGTATGGCTTTCATATCGCCTTACAAACAGGCCAGCTTCAAGCTGTCATCTAAATAGCTAATGAAAAGCTTCATACTTTCGTAATCAGGTAGTTGGGTAAGGGCCGGGGGCAGGGGAGGGAGGGAGGAGCAAAGATGAAAGATAAGACATACCCTTCCTCATGTCCGCAACCCACCAAAAAGAAAAAGAAAAAAAAAGGAAGAGTTTTACTTTCTTATGTTGTGATCTGGTCTCTGACAGCCATTCCCTCTCCTTTGTCTCCTCCTTACATCTTACGCTTATTGCAGTTTTCATTTCACACCATTTGAAAGATGGGCCAAATTGTGCCTTTAAGACCTTGTCTGGACTAGCACTTCTCCCACCTCTGCAACACAAGACATTTTTATCACCATGCCATCTAACTCAGAACGTGGGTAGATCACATGGCAGTATAAATCCTGGAATCCAGTTTACACTAGCACTCCTGCTATCAGTGGTGTAGCTACATCAGAGCTAGACCAGATCTGAAAATATCTACTGTGTATATATGATATAGGACTGGCTGGGGTTGGAGTGGTGCAGGGAGCTGAGCCCAGTGCAAAAGACCCTGGAGCACTAGACCTGCTCCATGAGCAGGTGGCGATTGGCTCTGTCTCCTCCCCCGCCCTTCCTCTGGAGCAATATGTGCCCTAGGCATGCATAGAAGGAATAACCTCTGTCCTGATTTTCATGCTCCACAAGTTTCTGTGTCGTCCCATTCCACAGATCAGCAGCAGTGCTGCAAAAGCTGTCCATGTCCCTGAAGCCATGACTGTTAGGCGATGGGCGAACAGGAGAAGCCAGTCTTTCCACCCTGTCAGGGCTTTGGTTGGCTAAAGAACTGCCATCTCTCCAGGGCTTGGAGGAGGGAACAGTGTGGGTGGCTGGAAAGGGTGCATGTAACAGCTGTTGTGGCAGGGCGAATGGCCACAGCAGACTGATAGTTTGAGCTATGAACTGGGGGACAGGCCCAGGGAGCAGTCTGAGCATGTGGCCCCACCATGAACCTGCACTGTGCATGATGATCAACCAGAGCCCAATGGGAAGGAAACCCTTCATCAGTGCCTGGGAGACTGACGGGGCGAGGGGTGGGCGGCACTGGGACTGTGTGTTTGCTGACAAAACTGATTATTTATTACTGATAACAGCATTGGAGTGATTTCTGGGTGACTTCCTGCCTTCCCAAAGGCTGAAGGAGGAGTCTCCACTCAAAGCAAAGAGTTGGGGGGCTTGAAACTAACCATCAGCAAGAAGAGCCTCTTCTACATCTCAATTTAGGACCTTGTTCCAACTGAATATTCCTTTTAACCTAATTCACTTCCCTTCACCTTCTCCCTGTGACCAGAACATCACTGTAGCTATCTTGGAAAAAAGTGTTAGAAGTTGATCATTTTAATATGCACAGTTTTAGTGTCTTCCTTTGTCTGTGTGGCCTTTAGGGCTCTTGGAGCATTTTCAGGTAGCAAGTTACATTCAAGCGAGATCTTCTGCAGCAGCCAGTTTTCCATGTCCCAGTTATCACCAGCAGGGGCTTGTTCAGTGACATGACTTTTTGGCTACACAACTCAACCTGAAGTGCACAATAAAATGTATATTAATAATAAAATACCAGCAGAAAAGAGAGAGATGATTGCTCACAGAGATTAATGTGGATCAGGTTAGCCATTAATTAAAAAAAGCATTGCTGCAGGACTCGGGCAGACATTGGTAAAGTGCCCCATTAAGAAGCATTAATACATTTGTAGTTTTACATTTAAGACCCGGAGATTGGAAATTTCAATTTCCAACCTCAATAAAACCAAACATATTAAAGTTTTGTTTGATCTTACGAGCACTGTTGTAAAAGTGACATGCCACCAGAGCCGAGATTGTGCAGAGCTATTCAGAGTTTCTAATATGCTGATTTTTTAAGGGCCTGTCTAACACAGACATAAAGAACAGAGGCCAAAGTCAGGAGGGAGTCTGCGTAAGTGGTGTTAGGTGCACCCTCCTCTGACTAAAACTCTGTCTACATGACACACCATCGAGCACACTCCAGTACAAATACACCTCTACCTCGATATAACACTGTCCTTGGGAGCCAAAAAATCTTACCACATTATAGGTGAAACTGTGTTATATTGAACTTGCTTTGATCCACCGGAGTGCGCAGCCCCCCCCCCCTCCTGGAGCACTGCTTTATTGCCTTATATCCAAATTTGTGTTATATCAGGTGTTATATTGAGGTAGCGGTGTAATTAACAACAACAACATAGGCACTACTGCAATAATAATAATTCATTAAGAAAATTCAGAAAGGGGGAATGTATCCCACCAGCCCAAGGTTTCTAACCAACTTCTGTAGGCAAGATAGAGTTCATTGGGCTGCAGCTGGATAAACTCTGGAGTGGATTAGTAATTGGCTTGGCTGGAGTCAGTACTTTAAGCCTGATTTACATCAATGCCAAATTTCAGTCCAGACCAAGCAAAACATTTAGAGGTGATGCAGAGGGTGGACAGGTGTAAATGGTACATTGTTAAGTGGTTGGGAATGGGGGTGGTTATATGCCTACTTAGGTCCTGTCTCCTGTAAGGTAAGTCACACTGGTGGAACTACATCAATGTAGTTACTGTGGTTTAAACTCTTAATGTAGATGCAGAACAGCAGTGCAGATAGGGAGGATGTCTTATTTGAGGGCATAACAGGACTACCAGTGCCAATGTCCTTAATGTAGAAAGGGCCTAACTCAGCATATACTATATACAGGTTTGAATGCTGTGTTTTTCCTCATACTATGTTCACTGAAAACGTGCCACTGATGCTGAGGTTTTTTTAAGTACATCAGCAATGTTAGAAACAAGGAGAGGACACTTGACCTAACATGCTGGTTTCTGTTTGCTTTTTATCCTGTTTGATGTATTAACTCCCCACAGCTCTCTCTGATCTTCCCATCAACAAATTCACGTTGCACTCCTTAAATCTGCCTTCAGGGACATGCTGTTCAGTAACCTGCGACCTGTGTAAAGTTTTGCTTATGGTTAAACTTGAATATGCTTCACAGCAGGGATTTGATCCCAGGTCTCTCATATCTGAGCTGAGTGCCCTAATCAGCAGGATGGACAGACAGACACACCCACCCTTTCTTCTTCCGCCCCACCTCACCTGGGTGATCTTTTGTGACAGGTATCAGGACTTAGGCACGCTCAGAGCATGTCTATGGGAGTGGATCCCATTGGTGAGAATCCTGCTTCGATTTGAGCTAGGGCTCTGAGCAGTTGATTAGCTGTGGGGCTGAATCAGGTGGCTTTGTGTAGGCCAACTGGTGGAAACTTAGGGGACTTAGGTGGCAACTGAGCAACAATTTTGAGGATATCGGTGGCAATTAGGTGCCTAACTGCCTCTTTACATACCTCAGTACCATTATGAATTGGGCAGTAAGTGCCTAAGTATTTTTAAAGGTATTTAGGCACTGAGATCCTATTGATTTCAATGGGAGTTAGATGCCTATATACATTTGAAAATCTTGACCTCAGGCTCCGAAGTCACGTAAGCACTTTTGAAAATTTTACCCTAGATTTCATTTCTTGCACACCCTAGTTTCTTAGGCCCAGATCTACAAAGACACTTAAAGGTAATAATAATTGGAGATATACCAATCTCCTAGAACTGGAAGGGACCTTGAAAGGTCATTGAGTCCAGCCCCCTGCCTTCACTACCAGGACCAATTTTTGCCCCAGATCCCTAAGTGGCCTCCTCAAGGATTGAACTCACAACCCTGGGTTTAGCAGGCTAATGCTCAAACCACTGAGCTATCCCTCCCATTCCAGTTTTGGCTCCACTGCGATCCACAAAACACCCACCAAACAAACCCCCTTGGCACCTAAACTCACTCAACACCTAAGTTTTCAGTGTAAAAGTTCCCTAGGTAACTATGTTTCTGCCCCTGGGCATGTGCGCTCCTGCCTCGCTATCAGCACCCTAAGCAGTTCATAAACCGGAGGAAGATAGTATTTGTTCATCAAAGTCGCATGTTGGGCCTGATCTGGTAAGTGTGCTCAGAGGCTGCCTACAGGCTTGGGTCCCATTCAGAATCCATCTGGAGGATGTCCCACCAGTGCCACCTCATCACTTTTAGCCCAGTGGCTAGAGCACTCCCCTGGGATGTGGGAGACTCAGGTTCAATTCCCCTCTCTTTTTTGGAGGGGGAGAAAGGATTTGAACGGGGGGGGGGTCTCCTGTGTCTCAGGAGGGTGCTGTAACCGCTGAGCTATGAGTTGTCCCAATGAGGGGAGCTCCCTCAGTCTCTCCTGTTGAAGTTGTTTCACTGTGGATAAATAATGAGAGTTATTGGAGCGGAGGGACGGGGTCTCCATCCTCGCAGATGGGAGTGCCCTAAACGCTGGACTACAGAGTCATTCTCATACACTCTCTCTCTCTCTCAACAATGAAACAGTCATTGGGCCAGAGACAGAGAGTAAGTGCAAGAAGCGGCTTAGGCACCTAAGCCTTTAGACTCTGGACAGCAGGTGTGACGGGTTGGGTCACAGAAACCCCTCTGGGAACTGCCACCAGATGTGCCAAGACTACCTCTGCTCCTGTTTTCCCTGCCAGCTCAGGACTCCAGCACCCTGTCTTGCTGAGCCAAACACTCCCGTCTGCTCCAACAAAGACCCAGGGTCTGAATTACCTGCCCCAAAGCTGCAGGTTTACCTGAAAACAGCTAACAGAAGTGTTCCTATCTTTAACACTCAGATGCCCAGCTCCCAATGGGATCTAAACCCAAATAAATCTGTTTTACCCTGTATAAAGCTTATGCAGGGTAAACTCATAAATTGTTCGTCCTCTATAACACTGATAGAGAGATATGCACAGTTGTTTGCTCCCCCAGGTATTAATACATACTCTGAGTTAATAAGTAAAAAGTGATTTTATTAAATTCAGAAAGTAGGATTTAAGTGGTTCCAAGTAGTAACAGACTGAACAAAGTAAGTCACCAAACAAAATAAAATAAAATGCACAAATCTATGTCTAATCAAACTGAATACAGTTAATCTCACCAGTTCCAGAATGCTCCCTTTTACAGACTAATCTCCTTTTAGCCTGGGTCCAACAATCATTCACACCCCCTGTAGTTACTGTCCTTTGTTCTAGTTTCCTTCAAGTATCCTCGGGGGGTGGAGAGGCTACTCCTTTAGCCATCTAAAGACCAAATGGAGTTTAAATAGACTTTCTCTTGTGGGTGGCGACCCCCCCCTCCTCACTCCTGTGCAAAGTCCAGCTCCAAGATGGAGTTCTGGAGTCACCTGGGCAAGTCACATGTCCATGCATGACTCACAGTCTTTACAGGCAGAAGCCATTGTCCACATGGTATCATGTATGTCTCCAGGAAAACTTCTTATGTGGATTGGAGCATTTCAAGATGCATTGTTCCCCAAGTGCTTCCTGATAGGGTACTTAACCTTGTGAATTCCTTCCTAAAGAAGCTGACCAAATGCGTCACAAAGCTTACTTAGAAATCAAGCAAGTATACAGCCAATATTCTTAACCTCAAGTACAAAATGATATATGTGTACAAATAGGGTGAATAGATATAGTAGACCATAACCTTTACAGAGATATGTTACATGGCATATATAGCAAAACCCTATTCCACCCCCCCACTACGCCCCCAAAAGCCTTATGCTCCCGTTTGTAGATCACTAAGCAGAGATAGGCGCCTCTCTGAACCCTTGAGTTAGGCATCTATCTCTGAAAGAGGAGCAGGGCTTCGGATACACCCTCTCATTGGTATCTCCCATTGGCTAGTTTAGGCAACTTCTCTCCTAGTGTGCTGGCTTTTGTAGATCACATTCTTAGGTGCCTCATCTCTCCCCAGTCAGTGGACAGGGACCCTAGGTATCCCACCCTTAGTTTTTAGACCCATTCCTCTCATTGGGCCCAATCCCTGTGATATGCTGAGTGCATTGTGATGTGCTTAGGGTCCTCATTTCTCATTGATTGACTTCAGCTGAGGGATTTGAGCCCTTCATGTTCATCATTGTAGAGGGTGAGGTGACTTGAAAGAGATTATTTGAAGTGAGATGATGGGGGCTTGGCCAGCCTTTTGGGAGCAGAGACTGAATCCAAGCCCTGCTTGAAGGATGGCACCCTCCTTTACTTACTGGAATCAAAGTCCAAAGTTTGTTGCATAGGTTGCTTTGAAGGTGCATGCCCCTATCTTGTCATTTGATAGAAAGAAGCATTTCATAAGGAAAGATGCGAAGTGCAGAGGCAGAAGCTCCTCTGAGAGTTATTGCTGTTGGAATTAGTTGTGTCGGCTTTGCGATGATCGGGTGACAAGCACAGGTCCCTGGTTAGTAATTCTAGAGGTCTCTAGTGCATAACGCATAATCAACACACATGATGGAGTTTGAAACCAATAAGCTCATTGGACGTCAGATTAGCACTGCATAACAGAGCCATTTCTCTTGCGTAATTGATTTCTAACTGGGGAGGCCATTGAAAGGGGGTGGGTGCTACGCATTCCAAGTACATACAACAGGCTGATGAACCGCCCTAGAATTGCTGCACAAAATGTATCATATTTTTATCACTTTACTGAGAAGTTTGTTTCTGACTTTATGCACAGTATATACCCGCCTTAGTACAGAACTTTCTCTTGATTCTGCAAGCCTTTATCAGGCAAGTATTCCTTACTAACGAGCAGTCCAGTTGACTTCAGCAAGATGAGTCGTGCAGGTAAAGGTTGCAGGATTAGGTCCTTCAGTTGCAGACAGTATAAATTAATGTAGTACTCATCTTTTCTATTTTGTTGTGCAAAGATGATGAAAATATGGTGCAGCCATCAAAATGGAGACCTCCAGTCAAAAATCAAATGACTAAAGGCTATTGTAACACATAGGTAAAAGCAGGGTGAACTAAGGTTGCATGGGCAACCTTATCTCTGCCATTTCTTAACTATTCAGTGGTTGACTTTGCAGCCTTAATAAGGTAGTTTTTTGTATGTCATTTTATACATAGATGCAGATATACAATGTGTGTGTGCTTCTGAATGGATAACTGGAAAAGGTTATACAGAGAATGACATTTTGTATCAGAAGATTTTCTGTTTTTCTCAGACCAACACCTTATGTAGCTTTTAGGGGGCAAAAGAATGATGGGCAGAAATAAGAGTCTTTTGAAATATCTTTGGAGGTGAGGTCAGGATGAAAGAGAAAAAAAGAGTTCAGGGAATATGACTTGCAATGCTAAAGTAAGAGGACAAAGTCAGTCCTTTTAGAATTTAGATCAAGTACATCATTATGTTTTGGCAGCCTGGGTTTGCAACAAGTGTTTTAGGCAAGGCAAAGGCACCCTTGAAATGACTCTTGTAAAAGAGTGGCTCATACTTCCTTTTATTTGATTACAGAAGTTACATGATGACACATAGGTCATCAGTGTAAAATTAATCCAGAGATGACATCATTCCAGCTTGACTGTCAAGCCTTTTTTTTTTCCTTCACGTAAATCTGTCCTTCACTGGGAACTCAGAAGAACCCAAGTGCTCATTTATTGCTGGATTTGTAATACATTTTAATTGAAAGGAAGGAAGGAAGCATTTGAAGTGGTTAGAGAAGAGGAGTGGAAGTTTGGAATATCTGCATGCTATTCCTGGCTCTGCCACTGATTTGAAGAGACTAGTGGGATTTTTAAAAACTCTTAAGTTACTAACTCCCATAGATTTTAGGAATTAGGTCCCAGATTTGTTGTGCTCAGCATTGCAAAGCTTACCTAATTTGGAAGACTAAATCTCATTTTCAAAAGAGATTTAGGCACTTAGGACTCTAAATCCCATCAATTGTCAGTGGGATTTTGTCTCCTAGGTGCCTTTTGAAAATTATATTTCTGCTCCTAAATCAGTTAGGCATTGCAGCACTGACTGTAGCAACACCTAAATACCTTTAAAAATCTGGATGCCTACATGCTTTTGAAAATCTGCTAGGTCCCTATTTTATCTTTGTACACACAGAACATAAGAATGGCCATACCAATGGTCCATCTAGTCCAGTATCCTGCCTTCTGACAGTGTCCAAAGCCCGATGTTTCAAAGGGAATGAACAGAATGGGGCAATTATCAAGTGATCCAGCCCCCGTTATCCAGTCCCAGCATCTGGCAGCCAGAGGCTAGGGACACACACAGCCTAGGGTTGCATCCTTCACCATCTTGGCCAATAACCATTGCTGGACCTATCCTCCATGAATTTACCTAATTCTTTTTTTAACCCACTTATAGTTTTAGCCCTCACAACATCCTCTGGCAATGAGTTCCATAGGTTGATTGTGTGTTGTGCGAAAAAGTACTTTGGTTTGTTTTAAACCTCCTGCTTATTAATTTCATTGGGTGACCCTTGGTTCTGGTGTTATGTGAAAAAGCAAGTAACTTATTCATTTTCTTCACACCATCCATGATTATATAGACTTGTATCATATCCCCGCTTAGTTGTCTCTTTTGAAGCTGAACAGTCCCAGTCTTTTGAATCTCTCCTCATATGGAAGCTGTTCCATATCGTTAATCATTTTTGTTGCCTTTCTCGGTACCTTTTCCATTTCAAATAAATCTGTTTTGAGATGGGGTGACCGGAACTGCACACAGTATTAAAGATGTGAGCGTACTGTGGATTTATGTAGTGGCGTTATGATATGTACAGAGTTATTAGTTATCCCTTTCCTAATGGTACCTAACATTCTTTTAGCTTTTTTGACTGCCACTGCACATTGAGTGGATGTTTTCAGAGAGCTATCCACAGTGACTCCAAGAGCTCTTTCTTGAGTGGTAACAGCTAATTTATGCTCCATTTTGTATGTATAGTTGGGTTTATGTTTAACAATATGCATTACTTTGAATTTATCAACATTGAATTTCATCTGCCATTTTGTTGCCCGCTCACCCCGTTTTGTGAGATCTCTTCATAGCTCTTCAAAGTCAGCTTTGGACTTAACTATCTTGAGTAAGTTTGTATCATCAGCTAACTTTGCCACCTCACTGTTTACCCCTTTTTCTAGATCATTTATGAATATGTTGAACAGCACAGGTCCCAGTACAGACCCCTGGGGGACACCACTATTTGCTTCTCTCCATTCTGAAACTTGACCATTCATTCCTACCCTTTGTTTCCTGTCTTTTAACCAGTTACTGATCCACGAGAGGACCTTCCTTCTTATCCCTAACTGCTTAGTTTGCTTAAGAGCCTTTGGCGAGGGATCTTGTCAAAGGCTTTCTGAAAGTCCAAGTACAACATATCCATTCGATCACCCCTGTCTACATGTTTGTTGACGCCTAAATATCTTTAAAAATCTGAGCCTTATGGCCTGATCCATTGCCCATTGAAGTCAAGTCTTTCCACTGACTTCAGTGTGCTTTCCCCATCAGTTAATTGGGGGGATAAAAATACCTTTGTAGCGCACTTTGAGGTCATTGGATGAAAGGTGCTACCTTCTGTAGGTGCAAAGAATGTTACTGAAGGTCCTGCATTCTGGCAGTCCCATTTCCTGCCATCCATAGAATATGCACAGTACTGTACAAGTTGTAACTGCAGGTTCTCTAAAGGTGTTCAAATAAATATGGGCCCGAGTTTTGAACTCTTCGGAAGAATCCTTCCCTGCCCCTCTCAGTCTCTATGTCTCATGGTCATCCAGGTGGTTATCTTGGCTAACCTCTCTTTTTCATTGGTACCTTACTAAATTGCCATTGGCAGGACATGTTCTAATTAGAACATAAGAATTTTAATTGTTTTGATTATGTTGTGCTGAATGATGTAACTCAATTCCAACCAGAAATCTAGAGCAATTATCCTAGACTGCAGTAGATATGGTATACAATTTAAACTGATTAACATTTAAATTCTAGCTCAGATTTTATGTTTAAACATCTGAAAGGAGACTCCATCATTCGAGATAGACGAGGCAATTTACCAAACTGTGCTCTCAGGTTAAAGCTTGTAAAAAAGATTGTGGGGACAAATTGCAGCTTTTAAATAGATTTAAAACTTGAGTCTGATTCACCCCTGCTTTACTCCAGCTCTGTGTTGGTATAACTGAATTGGTCCAATGAAGTTACAATGCCACAGGGCTGGAGTAGAGGAGAGGTGAATCAGGTCCATTATTTAGTTCATATGAAGGATTTTCCAATGCTCTATTCAATCAGAGAGATTCATGGGTAGGGAAGCAAAGTGGAAATACTATGGGCCGGACACTACCAGATTTTCCCCACTGTAACTCCATTGAGTTATACCAGTGTAAGTGGGATCAGAATCGGGTGCCACATCTGATTAAAGTGAGACCAGTAAAGAAGTGGTAAAATCGCTAGAGGCCAAATTTGCTAAAGTAAAATTCTGACTAGAATCTGCAGCTAAACGTCTTCATCCGAGGACTCAATGGTCCCCCTTTCTGTTGGTTCTAATTAGGAATATAGATTTTAGCAAAATCACTTCATAAAGAATCGTTAAAGCTGGGATTCCATTTTTAAAACCTTACAAACATGTTCTCTTGTGAGATTTCACTAAATCAGCCAGACAATTGAGGGACTGGGGAGCGTGTATCCATCTCCTATGACTGGAAACACAACGACTTTAGTTTTCAAATGCAGAAAATAGTCCCCGACCCCTGCGTAGCAGTCAGATCTTTCTTTTTGACTCTGAGATGGCACAAGGGGCAGGGAGGGAAAAGAAAAGGAGTGAGTAGAGCTGACTACAGAAAAGTCACAAAACTCAGGTCAGGAGAGGGAGGGAGGGGCTTGTAGTTAGGAAGAGGATACTTATTGGAAAAGAGCAAGAATGAGGAAAGAGTGTACTAGAAAAGAGAGGTGTAAAGAAGATGCAGCTTCTCATTGAAAGTGAGAGTGTGAACAGAGCTCCAGAGTTTTACCAATGCATTATGAACTGCTCCAAGCAAGTTTTCATTGTGGTGGTCTAAACAGCTCAGGCCCGTCAGCACTAGTTCTTGTATCGGTACAGCTGCGCCACTGCTGAGATAAGGTACAGGTATGTCTAGTTTGGATGCACTCTGAACCAGGAGGAGGATTGCTGAGTCCCGCCATGAAGATTTGACCCAAAAGCCTGGTTCAGGGAAGGATTTTAGATTTTCACCAGCCACGTTGTATTCTAAGGCTCCACTTCTGCAAACATCTAGGCACGTGCTTAGCCTTATGCAGGTAAACAGTCCCCCCGATGTCAAGGGGACTGCTCATGCATAAAATCAAGCACATGTATAAATGTTTGCAGGACTAGCATCTACTACCATCTTTTACTCTTCAGCATCCCCTAATGTGGATACTTCTTCGAGTGCTTGCTCATGTTGATTCCACGCTAGGTGTGCGCACGCTGCATGCACCGTTGCTGGAGATTTTTCCCTTGGTGGTATCCGTAGGGCTGGCTCTAGCATCTCCTGGAGGCCCGCACTCATGCACCGGTATAAGGGGCACCACTGGCCCTGCACCCTTCCAGTTCCTTCTTACCGCCTGTGACAGTTGCTGGAACAGTCTTCCTTTCTTTGTGTTTGCAAGCCTTCTTTAGTGGTTTACCGAACTGTATTTTTGTAAATATGGTTAGTTAGTTTGTTAGTTAGTGTTAGATAGTCCACTTAAGGGGCCTTGTCCCAGGGTTGGGGCATGCCCTGATCCCCAGGTTTCAAATCGTGCGCTACCTGTAGTAAGTCCATGCCAGTGAACGATCCCCACTCCAGCTGCCTAAGGGGCTTTGCAAAGGCTCACATCAGGGACAAATGCAGAATTGTCCGGGGCTTAAGGCCGTGCGCCCGAAAGGACAGGGATATCAGATTGAAAGCTCTGCTGATGGAAGCCACACTCAGACTGGCCTCTGAGCCAAGTAGGTCAGACTCAGTGCCGAGTACATTGGCTTCAGGATGAAGTGCCTCTCTGAACTGTGCCTCCCTTAGCACCGTTCCCCATCTCCAGCGACAAGGAAACAGCAGGAGGGCAAGAGTGAGATGCAACCCATGTCGGGCCATTCACCCTCCCCACAGAGACATATGGCTGTGGCGATGACTCCACTGGTGGCATCTAGCCCAACTCGGGACCCACCCCACATGCCAAAGAATAGCCGGGGCCCAGTGCAATTGAGAGTGCCCTCCACACTGGAAGCCTTTCAGGCAACAAGGAACCTTATGGCCCTACAGGTGCCTCCCACACCCCGGGACCGACCACTCTCCTCCCTAGATCCTCTGAGGGCACTGGTATTGAAAGGGAAGCCCACTATGGGACCTTCACAGTGGTCCACCAACCCAGCACCGGTCTACGTTGCTGTGCTAGTCTACGGCCTCAAGACAATGATCCTCAGTGGGCCTGCACCAGTCACCAATACACTGGCACCAGTCATCCGAGCCCCAACACTGGTCACATGAGTCCCGGCACCGGCCACCCAAATCTCGACGCTGCTCACCTGAGCCCTGACAGCAGCCACCTGAGCCATGGCACCATTCTCTTGAGCACTGCCATTGGTCATCTGAGCCCCGGCACCAATCGCTAGCCTCCCGTAGCCAGGCCCTGTACAAAGGAGTTGTCCCTCAGCACCACTCCCTGGCTCCCCAGCATAGCCAGCAGGAGGGATCAGCAGTGGCTCTGCTGTAGTCATCTTATGAGGAGTCCTCATCAGACTTCAAGAGGGATTCAGCTCCCCCTCAAAAGAGGCGCCATCACCCAGCACATGTAACAGACGTTGGTGCCGGACCATGTATGGGCCAGTGGCTTCCAGGACAGTGGCCCATGCAGTGGCAGTGCTGGAACCCATGGGGGTTCTCAGCGATGCCAGGGCCATTCTCTCACCCTCCGTCTGTGGTGATCTCTGAGAGATGGAGTGTGGCTCCTCCCCAACCAGTCCCAGAGCCAGGCTCGGACTCTGACCATGGTACCGAAACCCCAGCAGTACCTCCCACAGAAATTACCTCAGGAGAGGCAGAGGATTCAGCCCTACCACCACTGGCAGCATCCTCATCATCATCCCCAGATGAGGTGTTCACAGGTCCTGCTAACCCCCTACCTCCAGATTATTCTAGAGCCCACCAGGAGCTCCTCAAGAGAGTCATGATCAGCCTGGGCCTAGAGGCAGAGGAGCTGAAAGAATCCCGTGGATGCCCTCTTTGATATTTTGGCTGCCATGGATCCCACCAAGGTGGCTCTGCTGGTGCATGAATGGGTGGTTAAGTTCGTAAAAGCACCATGGCAGATCCCTTCCTCTCTGCCTTCAACATCTAAAAGGACAGAAAAGAAATACTATGTTCCTGCCAATGGATTTGAATACATGTTCTCACACCCTCCCCCGGGGTCCTTTGTGGTTTCCTACACTAATGAGCAGGATAGGCAAGGACGGACAAGTGCCATTCCAAAAAATAAGGAAGCTAAATGCCTGGACCTTTTTGGTTGAAAGGTTTATCCCATTACAAGCCTTCAACTTCATATTGCAAACCAGCAGGTGCTGCTGGGGAGATACAATTTTAATGTTTAAAACTCCATGGCCAAATTTAAGGATTCCTTGCCTCAAGAATTGCAGCAGGAATTCAGGGCCATCATGGAGGAAGGAAAGATAATGGCCACAACGTCTCTCCAGGCGACTTTCGATGCTGCAGATTTGGCGGCCAGAACAATGGCATCAGCGGTCGCCATGAGTCGTGGTTTGTGATGACAGTCTTCAGGTCTGTCCCAGGAGGTTCAGCAGCTGGCCCAGGATCTCCCATTTGAGGGAGCCTCATTATTCTTGGACCAGACAGACACCAGTCTGCATAGCCTTAAAGACTCCAGGGCTATGCTGTGATCCTTGGGCCTTTCTACACCGCCAGCCTCAGGGAAACAATTTAGGCTGCAGCGCCCCCCTAGGTTCTCAGGACCATCCAGGAACAGGCCCTGTAAGAAAAAAGGGAAAAGTTATAGGTACCATCAGGGTCAGCTGCCTTCCACCTCTGCCCAACAGGGCACTAGCTGTTTCCCGAGAGGAGGCAGATAGGCCTTTTGAAGGCATGCTTGGGGCTGGCTTACCAGTCTCCCTCCCAGATCAACAGCCCCCATTTGTATTTCTGGACTGCCTTTTGCCATACCTCCCTGCTTGGGGGTCAATTACATTGGACCACTGGGTACTCAGTATCATAGCAGAGGGGTACACCCTGCAGTTTGTCTCCATCCCTCCAGCACACACCCCTTCCACATCTCTTTTCAGGGACCCTTCCCATGAGAAACTTCTCGTCCAGGAGGTGCAAATCCTGCTACGGAAATAAGCCCTTCCGAGATGAGACGGGTAGGTTTTTACTCCCGCTATTTTTTTATTCCCCAAGACAAAAGGGGGCCTGCAGCCACCTATGTTGCCTCAGCAAGTATCTCAAGAAACTGAGGTTCCTAATGGTCTCCCTGGCCTCTGTCATTCCTTCTTTGGAGACTGGTACACCTCCCTCAACTTGAAGGATGCGTACTTGCATATTTCCATGTTTCGGGGATGCAGGAAGTTCTTCAGGTTCATGGTGGGCCACGAACGCTACCAATTCACAGCGCTCCCGTTTGGTCTTTTGGTGGCCCTGTGAGTTTTCACAAAGTGCACGGTGGTGGTCGCAGCCTACCTCAGACATTGATGAGTACAGATTTATCTCTACTAGATGATTGGCTGATAAAAGGCTGCTCAAGGCCTTTGAGCACAGCACCTCTGTGGTACGGGCCACTAGCAGGATGCTGGGCCTCCTAATAAACTAGCAAAAGTCAATGTTGGTCCCAGCCCAGAGAATAGAATTTACAGGAGCTGTGCTCGACCCCCCTCAGGTCAGGGTTTTCCTGCTGGAGGCAGATACAGAGCCACGACAGACTTAATCACCCAAGTATCGTCTGGCCTATTGACGACTGCTCGGGTGTGCCTACATCTACTAGGTCACATGGTGGCATGTACTTACATGGTACAATATGCACGACAGCTTCAGATGTGGCTTGCATCTGTCCGTTCCCCAAGCCGGCACCATCTGGACTTGATCCTCACCATTCCAATGTCAGTCTGGGCTTCCCTGAAGTCGTGCTTAGGCCCAACCTTGGTTCTGTCCGGAGTACCTTTTGAGCCCCTGCAGCCCTCGATAACATTAGTGTCTGATGTATTGGATGTGGGGTGGGGAGCCCATTTCAGCAAACTTAGGACCCAAGGCCTCTGTTCACAGGACGAATTGTCCTTAAATATAATGTGAAGAAACTCAGGGCAATACGCGTGGCTCTGGGAAGTGTTCCTGCCCCATCTCTCAGGCAAAAATGTGCAAGTACTGATGGACAACACAGTGTCAATGTTATATGTCAACAAACAGGGAGGAGCTCACTCCAAGGTCCTCTGCCAGGAAGCACTCGGGCTGTAGAACTTCTGAGTGAAGCATTACATTCACCTAGAGGCATCACATCTCGCTGGGGAATGGAATGTGTTGGCGGATTGCCTTAGCAGGTCCTTCTCCTCTCGCCATGAGTGGTCTCTCCACCCAGAGGTCATCAACATCATCTTCCAGAGGTGGGGTACTCCCCAGTTGGATTTGTTTGCCACTGCAAAGAAGTGTCACTGCTTTTGCTTGAGGCTCGGGCAAAGGTACCCTCTCCGATGCCTTTCTGCAGTTGTGGTCGGATGGCCTGCTGTACACTTTCCGTCCAATCTCCCTGGTTCACAAGGTGCTCCTGAAGATAAAAGGGAACTAGGCGAAGGTCATCCTGATTGCTCCAGCCTGGCCTCATCAGCATTGGTTCAGCATGCTCCTAGTAGACCTCACAATCGCAACCCTGTGGACACTTCCTCTCGGACTGGATTTGCAGGATCATGGGTGACTCCTCCATCCGAACCTCACAGGCCTACACTTGACAGTGTGGTTGCTGCATGGCTAAATCCTGAAGAGTGAGTGTGCTCAGAGCAGGGTCAGCAAGTTTTGATAGGTATCAGGAAGGTTTCTACCAGGGCAACCTACCTGGCTAAGTGGAAATGCTTCACTGATTGGGCAGCCGAGCGGGGCCTTCCTCCAACACAGACGTCTTTGCAGCCCATCCTGGAGTGTCTGCTCCTCCTGAAGCACCAAGGTTTGTCACTGTCTTCTGTTAAGATCCACTTCGTGGCCATCTTGGTGTTCCACCCCATGATCCAAGGCAAATCAGTCTTCACTCAGAAGATGACAAGCAGATTAATTAAAGAGTTGGAGAGGCTGAACCCACAAGTTCATGACCCAATTCTACCATGGGATTTAAACCTGGTCCTGTCCAGGCTCACGGGGCCACCTTTCGAGCCTCTGACATCATGCTCCCTACTGCTCCTCTCATGGAAAGTCTCTTTCCTGCTTCCACAAAAAGGTTTCAGAGCTTCAAGCTTTGACCTCAGAGCCTCCCTTTAACTGTTTTCTTTAAAGATAAGATCCGACTATGTTCCCACCCAGCCTTTCTATCCAAAGCGTCGCAATTTCACATCAACCAAGACATCTTTCTACCTGTCTTATTCTCAAAACCACACAAGACACAATAAGAACGGTGTCTGCATTCGCTGGACATTAGAAGGGCCTTAGCCTTTTATATCAACAGAACAAGACCCTTCTGCAAATTGGGCTTTTTGTTGCGGTTGCAGACAGGATGAAAGATCTCCCAGTGTCAGCCCAGAGGATCTCATCCTGGATCACTGCCTGTATCCAGGCCTGCTATGAACGGACGGGGGACCCACTTCCCAATTATCATGAAGGCCCACTTTACAAGAGTGCAAGCATCTTCAGCAGCTTTCCTGGAGCAAATACCAATACAGTGTTATACTTAGAAAATGGAAACCAGCAGGATCTTATTCAGGCGATAAGGCAACACGCCATGTTGATTGTGAATACAGAAAGAATCAGAGTAAGCAATCAGTTATAGCTATAACATTCTATTCACTCTCACACACACAAGTTCTGCAAGGTTGTTATTATAATTACCAGCCTAGGAGTTGCTCGTGCCAAGTCACTGTCCAGATGGCCAGGACACAAGGAGGGAGCCAGGCCTTGTCATATGCACATCTGATGCGTCTAGAAGTTGGTTGCAGAACCAGACCCAAAGTCCTCAGCCTTTAGGGTCTGTCTATATTGGGATCCATCCTCATACAAGTCTTTGGGGTTTGCCTCGTCATGCTGTGCTCATGTTTGAAGTGATAATCAATCACGCAGATGGCACAGCAATGACAGTTTGTTGTTATCTTGCTCTTCGGTTCTCCGGTCCCCCTGACTTGGGACGGTTGGGGGTAGATTCTGGTGTGCCCTCAGGGTTATCAGATTATCTCGCCCAGCACATTCTTCAGCCAAACAGTCCTGTCGGAGGGTAGTTGTTTTTCTTCCTCCAGATGTGCTGTCGTTTATTATGATTCTAAGGCTGGTGCCTCAACCTTTTATTACCCATCCAAACATACAACTGCAATCACATTCTATTTCACTTAACATTTTTTTTATCACTTCTACATTTTATTAGCTATTCATTCTTTAACATAATCATTCTGAAATCATTGGGGCATGACAGACTCCAATAAACCTATTCATACCACTTGTTACATATAAAAAGAAAATAAGCAAGATAAAAATGCAAGAGTGGGGGTTAACAGATCTTATTCCTGAGTTCAGGAAAACAGTTGTAACAGCACCTGTCCTTAATGGTAATCTTATCACTTTAGAACAGACTTTTTGTCTTGGGATGTGTTTTCTACAGTTAACACAGACCTTGTAAACTGACAGGCTTATTCCTTTCTAATGGTCAGGCCAAATCCGGGGCCTGTTCTGGGCCATTCTTTCTCACACTTTCCCTTAACATAAATGTATTATTACTTTAATCCAACAACAGGATATCTGCAGGGTCACTACATGGTCATCAGTCCACACATTCATGTCCCACTGTGCCATCACCCAACAGGCCACAGATGATGCCAGTTTCAGGAAAGCTGTGTTACAGTTGGTGTTACAGTTACACCCCGGAACTCCAAGCCCACCTCCGGTGATACTGCTTATGAGTCACCTAGCATAGAATTGACAGGAGCAAGCACTTGAAGAAGAAAAAAACGGTTCCCTACCTTTCGTAACTAGTGTTCTTCGATATGTGTTGCTCATGTCCGTTCCATGACCCACCCTCCTACCCTGCCGTTGGAGTTGACAGCAAGAAGGAATTGGAAGGGCACAGAGCCAGCGGTGCCCCTTCTACCAGTGCATGAGTGCGGGCCTCCAGGGGACGCTGGACCTGGCCCTGTGGATACCACTGGGGGAAAATCTCTGGTAACGGGGCACGCAGCACACACACACTTAGCATGGAATGGAAATGAGCAACACATCTCAAAGAACAGTTACGAAAGGTAGGTAACCGTTTTTTCCCCACCTGTTGGATTTTTACTTTAGTTACAAATCTAAACAGAACTCTTAACATTACAAAGTGCCTTCTTGAGATGTATGGGACCACAATAGAGCCAAGGATGCATGCTCTACTTATTTTTGTATTGGTTAGTGCTGAAGCGAAGGTAATTTTTCTTGGGTTTTACCAGCAACTTTGAAAGGTGGAAATCACATCCTGTGTCCCTTTGTTTCTGTTTCCTAAGGTTTAAAATCTGTTGAGTTATTATGGGGTGGATTTATTTTTGTTTTTGAAGGTGTTTATTTTGTATTCACTAAAATTGTAGATGCAGCTGTTGAAATAAAGACACTGCTCAAAAGGCCTTTTGCTTGTTCCAGGCTACTCACCTTTAAATTGTATACCTACAAAATTCTCTTTAGACACACCCAGGTAAATTCAGAGTGACTACAGGGACTGGAATGCAATTACTCTGGATTTATATGGATGTAAATGGAAGCAGAATGTGGCTTCTTTTGTTTCTGTATTATATATCTATAGTGGAAACATCTCATCATAAAGGGCTTTTCCCCAGTAACAACTTCCACTATAGGCTAAGTTGTATTGTAACAAGGGAGAGCCCACAGGACAAGAGATCCCCTCCACTTCACCAGATGGATGATGGCTCCTACATTTGCAGGGAGCACTAGAGGTGTGGGGGTGGGGGTTGGCAGGGTGTGTGCGCATACAGTTGGGAAGGCCATATCTTCACTCTCAGCAGTGAGCAGCTGAAGCAAGACTCATTCCTCTTCTCTCCACCCTCATCTCCTCCATCACTGTGAGCCAGAAATTCTTCTTTACCCTTTCCTCCTCCATGGTAGTTGCATTTTCTTTTCCCTTGCCGCCCCCACCCCCCTTTTTCAGCTGAGTTAGAGCAAAAGTGGAGCAGGACAGGATGATGCCTTGTAATGCAGTCCTTAATACCTATTTTTGGTAGGTAAAAATGGCAACATTCTGAGAGGGTAGCCATGGGACTAGTTATAGTGGAGTGAAAGTACGGTTGCCAGGTGTCCAGTTTTTGACCAGAACGCCCAGTCAAAGAGGGACCTGGCGTATCTGGTCAGCACCACTAACTGGGCCATTAAAAGTCTGGTCAGTCATGCTGCAGGGCTAAGGCAGGCTAGTCCCTACCTGTCCTGGCACCACGCTGCGTCCTGGAACTGGCCAGTAGGTCCGGCTCCTAGGCGGGGGGGGAGGGACACGGGGCTCCACGCGCTGCCCCCACCCCAAGCACCAGCTCTGTACCCCCATTGGCTGTAGCTTCCAGCCAATAGGAGCTCGGGGGCGATGCCTGCAGGCGAGAGCAGCACGCGGAGCCTCCTGGTCCCCCCACATAGGAGCCGGACCTACTGTCTGCTTCCGTGGTGCAGGGAGGAGCCAGGACAGGCAGAGAGCCTGCCTTAGACCTGCTGTGTTGCCGACTGGGAGCCACCCAAGGCAACCCAATCCTGAGCTCCAACCCCCTGCCCTGAGCCCCCCCCAAACTCCTCATCCCTGGCCCCACCCCAGAGCCTGTGACCCCAGCTGGAGTGCCCAGAGCCCCCTCCCACACCCCAAACCCCTCATCCCTGGCCCCACCCCAGAGACCACACCCCCAGCCAGAACCCTCACCCTCCCTGCACCCCTGCCTCAGCCCTGATCCCCTCAATCCCAGCCCAGAGCACACTTCTGCACCCCAAACCCCCCACACTCACCCCAGAGCCCACACCCTCAGCTGGAGCCTCCCCCACCTCACTCCAACCCCCCTGCACCAGACCGGAGCCCACTCCCACACCCTGAATCCCTCATTTCTGGCCCCACCCCAGAACCCGCACCCCCAGCGCAGAGCCCATACCCTCTCCCACACCCCAACCCCCTGCCCAGAGCCCCCTCCCATACTCTGAACCCCTCGGTTCCATCCCCCAGCCCGGAGCCCCCTCCTGCAACCCAAACCTCTCATCCCTGGCCCCACCTCAGAGCCCTCACCCCAACCCTCTGCGCCAGCCCAGTGAAAATGAGCGAGTGAGTGAGGGTGGGGAGAGCAAGCAACAAAGGAAGGGGAGATGGAGTGAGCGGGAGGGGGGCATGGGTATGGCCTCAGAGGAGAGGTGGGGCAAGGGTGTTCAGTTTTGTGCGAGTAGAAAGTTGGCAACCCTAAGTGAAAGTCTACTGAAATAAAGTGAAACAATTCAAGACTCACTCCACTTGACTGCAGGTGGAATTTCACTATAATTAATTTCAGAGAGGTAGCCGTGTTAGTCTGTATCAGCAAAAAGAACAGGAGTACTTGTGGCACCTTAGAGACTAACAAATTTATTTGGGCATAAGCTATCGTGGGCTAAAACCCACTTCCCAAATAAATTTGTTAGTCTCTAAGGTGCCACAAGTACTCCTCGTTCTTTTTACTATAATTAATGTTCTCTATAAGATGTTTTCACTACATATAAGTCTATTTTGCCTTTCACTGTGATCATTCTGTAGACAAAGCCTTAATAATTTAACCTGAGCCTGAGAAGGAGCCAGAATTTACCAATGTACATTGCCAAAGAGCCACAGTAATACATCAGCAGCCCCCCATCAGCTCCCCTCCCGCTCCCAGTGCCTCCTACCCACCGGCAGCCCCACCAATCAGCGCCTTCCTCTCCCTCCTGCACATCCGGATCAGCTGTTTCCTGGCATGCAGGAGGCTCTGGGGGGAGGAGTGGGGACAGGGCCTGTGGCAGAGCCAGAGGTTGAGCAGTGAGCACCCCCTTGCACCTTGGAAAGTTGGCGCCTGTAACTCCAGCCCTGTAGTCAGTGCCTATACAAAGAGTCACATATTAACTTCTGAAGAGCCGCATGTGGCTCCGGAGCCACCCCGATTTAGGGTGTGGTGTACTGTGCGGTGAATATGAGTAGGGCTCAGTAAGCTCTCAATCTCCCTGGGCCAGATTTGTAAAGGTATTTAAGTTCCTAAAGATACAGATAGGTGCTTTTGAAAATCCTATTTGGCACCCCTGTCAGCATCTTGAAACACCTAAATACCTTTAAAAATCTTGCCCTGTGTGGCTATTTAATCCTTCTGCCTCAGGTTTTGTGTTCATTGCAAAAAAAGAGGTGGGGATTACCTCAGTGTAGCTAGTCAATGTGAACCCCAGGTAGGGGTTGACTAGCTGCAGTGTGGTAGAAACTACAATATCTTGTTTCCAATAGGATTTTATAGGGAGTTTGTTATGTCAGTGTAAAAGAACATACCTTTTTGCAGTAAAAATAGAGCCTCACTTTCCCCAGGAGTGCTGTGAAGATCTGTCAGTTAATATTGGTAAAGTGTCTGGAAGATGGAAAGTACTATATAAGTTTCAAGTATTATATTCTGTTTTATATTTTACCGAGAAACAAGGACATCAGTGTTAGGATGGTATGAAGCCTGCAGTTTCACTTTTCAGGGTGAAAGTGATCCAGTCCTGACAGATTTGTTTGCAGGTGGGAGTTAAATGAGTTCAACTCTTCAAGGAGAACACATAATGATTTACATATAAAGACCATGGAGAGATGGAGAGAAAGTTCCCAATGTTGTGGGGAAAGGAGGTTGGCTGAGTGGGATTTGCAGGGTGTACCTACGTGAAAACTCACAGCCTGTATTTGGCTGTGTCTTCACTAGAAATAAAAGTGTGTCTTACAAGATAGATACCATGTTGTATGAGTTGGTCAAGGTAAACCTTAGACACCTCCACCAGCTTCCCAGGGTTTGCTTTGACCAACTCAAGGTAAAACTACTACTTACTTTGTTCTTTCTAGAATTCTGCAAGACAGCTAAAACAAGATAGCTGTGTTGTTGTAAAAGACATGGGTTCGGGAACATGTCAAGCCTCAAACCCAAGGTTCATTCTGAAAGAATTCAAGGCTCAGTGCAAATACTTTTCACAGCTCTACTCACAGTCTCCCCGAGAGTCATGACTATCATTAAAGAGAATGGTAAATAGAAGTACAACTAGCCCACCTCCCACTTGAAATTCTTTGAAAATATAGGAGGTAGGTGTCTGACATCTGTGAACCAAAAAAATAAAAGGAAGTATTTCACTGTAGATTTCCTGCAGTTGTGTGTGACACTGACAATGTGGAAATATCTGAGAATTCTAAGATTTAATTGTAAATGCCCAGACTTCTGCTGGTGAGCAGCACAGTTTGTCCTGTATCCTTATGTTACTACTTTGTTGTCATGTTGTGGCTTTGTACTCTTTTGTGCTTAGGATGTGCCATCATTAACTTAGAATTTAAATTTTCTACTAGGGTTCAGTTTAGTGGGTGAATGCCACCCACAGAAAATAACATACCTACTTAATTTGGCACATTGTTTTTTGAATATTAAATAGAGATGAAACCAACCCAAAACCCTATACCCATTGCCTTTGAGGTTTGGGAGAGCCTGGATCTATAACAAACCAAGCCAAACTTAACTACCTCTGAAATTTGGAAAATGTCAGATCTGGTTTCAAATTCTGTGGCTTGGCTCTACCTCCCATATTAAATGTTCAACAAAAATATCCCTGTAAACCCATCAAACATTCTACCCCAGACACATGTGTCTCAATATATTTCCATCCACTTGCTGTATTCATTAACTAGATTAATTACTCTGACTAGTATTATCTTTCTTTCTGTTCACAGGCTGGCCCTGGGCAACCCTGTCTGTTCTTGGATTCCTGTACTGCTACTCTCATGTTGGAATTGAATGGGATCGCACACACCATGTAGATTAGCACACAGTTATACAAAGGTATGCCATCATGAGCTGTGAGTTAAGAAGGGAGTGGAACAGGTTTTTGTAAAACCTTTCATACAGTGAATACAGACATTCTGATTTCTCTGCTGTGGATGTACATACCATTCTCTCTGCAGGAAAATATGCCATAGCAAATATACTTTGCCAAACTATTTAAAACACTGGAAGCCACTTTAATTTATAATTGTTTATGGACAAATCACTTGAACTGTAAACACTGATTTCTTAAAGTATTTTTTGTCATCTTAGACACTAGTTTTATATCAGAAGTATTTGAAATTGTATGTACTTGTTGAGTATTTTAGTATATGTACTTCACATTCTTGGACCCATGTCTGTCAGGAAGAGAGAATTTTTTGTCTTTTTCCTATTTTTTTCTGGTCTGGATTAAATGTAAATACACTGCAAACAAAAGAGTGCATCCTGTTCGTCCATTGCACAATTTGGAAAACCAGAATTCTACCCAAATTGCCTTCCATACATTATCTCTAAAAATAATACCCAGCTATTGAAAGTACAGCCTGAAAACATGTACAAAAGAATAAAAGATTTTGCTTTTTTAGCCATTTCTCTATCTAAGTGGTCCCCAAACTGTGTGGCACACAGAGGAGCATTCAGATATGTGTGCAGCAGGGCTCGTGCCAGCCCCCTTGGAGGGCAGGGAGGGAGTGCCCCCCCAGCCCCGCTCTGCCCCCCGGCCCAGCTCCGGCCCCAACCACAGTTCCACACCAGCCCCAGACGCAGCTCCGCTCTACCTCGAACCCAGCTCCGCTCCACCCCTAGGCCAACTCTGCCTCTAACCCCAGCTCCTCCCGCATCCCCAGCTCCACCTTCAGCCCATGCTTTTCTGCTGAGGAAGTCTTGGCTGTTCAGTACAGGTGAGGCATAGACAGATTCCATTACTGGTAAGGGGCGGGGTCGTGACAGGAAAAATTTGGGCAGAGGATCACTGCAACCACTACCAAAAAGGAATGCCCTGAAGGTGGGATTTTTCAAAAGCCCCTAACATGGGCCTAACTATTGGAGTAGATTTAAGCCACTGCTGAAAGCTTTTGAAAAATCCCATGCTTTACCCTTTGTAATTAATACTAGGATGAAAAACCATGTATCTGTTCTCCAGCCATGTAGACTGGGAATCCATTGATCTAATGTAGGATGTGTAGTAACTTGTATACATAAATAACATCTCTTACACTCAGAGATGGATATGACCTAGTAGGTCATCTAGCCCATGCCTCATTCCAGAGGAGTATCAGTCAATGTGCTGTATGTTTTAATGCTTTGTACTGTCTAGTGTTGCTGTATATCCTTTTCTGTTTTAATAATAAAACTCAGTCTTTAAGGATGGTTGATGAACATATGTGACTTGCAGAATTATTTTTTGCTATATAATAGGGGGGGAAATTGTTTATGCTGTATCAGAGGCCATGGAGAAACACCAATTTTATATAAAAAAAAATTAACCGCAGGAAGGATTAGATCTGTTCCTCATTTACCATACTTTCATTCTGAAATTCTTACTGTCCCTCATGTTTAATGGAATGTGCAAATGCCAAGAGTTTAATAATCTGAAATACAACTTTAATTATGCTTCAGTAACTAGTTATCTCACTTCCTTCTAATGTCATTTGATGTATGCTAGCTAGAGGGATCATTTGAATAGATTGTGGACACGCTTACACCGTGTTAGGCTTTTCTCAAGGAAGATCAAGGAGTCTCCAACCAAACTTTTCCTAACCTTTGAGGTATTATTTCAGTTCAACATATTGGCAGAGGTTTGGGTTACTTTATATCAAAACTCCTCATGAAACTGTCACTTATGCCTATCCTATTGTCATTATATGTCCTTAGATAGTGAGATGACTTTGTCTTCCCTCTGTAATAATTGCTTTCATGTTAGTATGCTTGAGGAATTCTTCTAAGTCTTGCTACTTGAGGTCATTGTCTCTTGAGCTGGACATCATTATATAGTGTGGGGTAGTAATTTACAGGGAAGTGTGAAGAGTTCTTAAACAATGTCTCCCTTGTATGAGGAATAAATAGGTTTTCTTCAGCACCAATCTCCCAGGGGCTCCCTTTCCTATTTCAAAAATTCCTATAATCAGGCCGATTTAAGGAAAGTCACTAGTTAAAATATGTGAGAGTTCCCATCTTTCCCACATGCCATGCACCAACATACATGGCATCAGAATCTTGGACCAACTTCATGTATTTATCAATAGGATTCCAGACTCTGTGCCCTAGGCAACGTCCGTGACCATCTGCAGCAGAAGTTCTAGGGGTTTGGCACCGAGACAGATTGTCCTTGCTTGGCCTGTAGAGGTCCCGAGTGCATCCCTTCACCCATACCCATGTGCCACTGTGAGCAGGACTGAGGAGTCCAAGTGCATCACAAGTGGCAGCATCAGGTTGCCATTTTACAAGCAATTTATTCATGAAACTCCTAGAGGAGCGGAAGCTACACAGAGGTTTGGAGCCACAGACCAAGGTAAACACATTAGTTAGTAAGCAGTAACCTGATCATGCAAAGCACAGAGCAATATGGAGAGGAGGGGAAGATGCATTCTCTTGCCTGGAAATTAGTGAATGTTCAGAGTTAGGGAACAGATAGATTGGGAGGGGAAGAATTTCTCCAGGTTCCCCAAATAATAAATTGCCATTTTACACCAAAGGAGCGGGGCCCTGACTAGTGGGCACTTGTGTAAATCAGATGCCCTTTGAACATGTGAAGTTACCACATCCCTTGTCGTTGCATGGTAGAAAATGCAATGATGAAGACAGTGCTTAGCTGTCATTGATTATGAGGCTGAATTAACATTTGGGTACCTGCTGCTGCACTTGACACCTATGAAGGTTCATGTGAAATTGGTGCCGTGTTTTTCAAAACAATCCTAAGCAGCAGGCAGGCTGGGTGTGCCCATTGCAATATATGTATTCAACAAGTGCCAGGAAAGATCTGAAAAATATGGTTGTCCGGATCTCTCACACAACCCCTCCTCCCCCAAATATTTGGTTTTGAGTTAAGGCAACCCACGTCATTCTTGATGATAATTGTATCTGTAAGATTATGCTAATCAGTTCTGCTTTGATTACAGATGGCGCGTAGAGCTGTGCTCACATATCTGTTTCACATCTGAGAACTAAAAGCAGCTTAGTTGAATTAATCTACTTAACACAGGTCAAAGGAAAAACAGCTTAGCTATAAAAACCTAAGGCAGACTTAGTCATTCATCACACTAGCAAATGCCACCTCCTCCCCCTGCATACCTTCCCAAAGATAACTATCTTCCGTGGAGTCTGCCTCTGGGGCCAGTTGCTTCTCTCATTCGTTATCCCTAGGTATGTCCCCTAGAGTTTTGTGGAACTGTCTGTCTAATGTAGCTGTGAAGAGTAAAGGGATGGAGCTGCACAGTATTGCGTAGCTGTCTACTGTCTTCTTATACTGATACTCATCCCCTCTCCCAATACAGTGCAATAGCTCATTCTCCTGTCACACATTCTGCTGTCTACTGGGAAGTAATTCTCTAGGTGCGCAGCCTATTTTATTAGCCAAGTCTTCCCTTTTAATCCAGTGGGGGCAGTTGAAATACTGCTCCCTCTGAGGCTTGCAGAGGGGACACAATCTGTGAAATCTTGTGAAGAAGTCGGGGAAATCTGCATTACATTAGCGTGTTCCTTCTGCTAAGGGACCCCTGAGAACTACTGAGCATACTGCACTTCTCAACTGACTCCCCTCAAGGATTTTGATACCTAGGGGTTGGTTCACATGTACTGAATTTAACACAGCTTGCTGTTCGTGAGTTTCATTTTTAGCCGCATTATCACACTACACCAAAAATCACCACCAAGGGCTGTTTCATTAGAGTTTTTCCACATTTCGTGGGTTTGATTTGTATCAGGTGCAGGATTCAGTCAAGGTGGCTGACAAGTTGATATGTCCCAGCTGCTTGCTGAAGTGACTCACCTACAAGAAGAGCGTGTGGCTGATGGATCACCAGGGCTTCTGCATCCCATGTTTTGGGGCAGACCATGACAGCTCCCAGGATGAGAACTTTTCAAGAATGTCACCTCCACTTCCCAAGGCCTAGCAGGCCAGAGAGAAAAGAAACCCCATTCTACTTGTTCAGATCTGTATACAAAGGCTGAGTTGAGTAACTTTAAGCTCACATTTTCACACTGCCTCTACTTTTGCACCTGTAGTTTGGCTTCCCTAATCAATCGTAACAAAACTACTACAACTTTGGCATCGACCTCATTGCCCTTGGAAAGCTGGCTTCTTGGATATGAAGTTATTGCTCCACTAGGAGTCGGGCTTTGCCTCTGTATTGAGCTTATCAACATGTGTTATAACAGAATATCATTTCCCAGTGCTAACTTACATGATGTTAACTATGAGTTAGCACTGAGTGTAAATAGGGACTGCCATGTTTAACAGTGTGCAGGCTGGTTGCAATTAACTTCGGACCACATCCTTTTGAGACAACAAAAGTCCTCTCACACACTTCCCATTCCTGAAGGATTCCCCATCTCTGTCTTCCTTATATTGAGTGTCGCACTAGGGCAAGACAGAAGCTTGAGACAGGCTGAGACTGTGTGAGTCCTTTGCAAGGCTTGACCACAGGTAAGCCTGGCTTTGTCATCTTTCCTCCTTAGACAGGATCACACTGATTAAGTGCAACTAGCCTTCAGTAGTGGCAATCAGCTACTTTCAGAAGTGGCTCAAATGCTCTTTAAATGCAATACCTGCAGTATATGACCACCCGCATGACATTCAGCACATAAGTTAAAAAAAAAATCAGTGTCAAATGTGACCTAACAAAACTCCTAAATAGCGCTGGGTAGTGACAGGGACTTACTGCGGGTGGATGTACCCTCCAACCACTAAAAATTCACTGAACATATAATCAAGCAATATAACTTGGCATATGACCTGTGAAGTTTAAATTGTATTAGCACTCACTCTGGAGCATGTCTTTCTTGACAATATTAATGAATTTTTTATGGACCAAGGCATTTGATATCCCTGCACTAATGCATTTGGTAGTTGAGTCCTTCTTGGTCTCAAAACCTGGATGACACATAAAATAACTACTGGGAACTGCATTTAAAGATCAATGGCTACTACCGTGTTGGTAAAGGATTTTAACGAAGAGCCTGGGCAGGGAAGCATTAGGAAAGAGTCCTCTTGCTTCAAAAATGATGCTACTAACTCCCAGGAGGTAACATTGTTTAAGGAAGGTTTACGAGGGAAGTGATCAAAGGCATATGAACTTTTAAAACTGTCCCCTACTATTTAACTGTGCAGTCATGTAATTGGAAAGAGCTGCCCCTGGGAAAGACTCACATGCAGAGGTGATGAGAGCCCCAAGCTCAAAAGATAAATAATATTTATACAGTGATTCCATCTTTACAAACATTTACCAGTTAACCCTCTCAACCCCTGGGGAGGTAGGATTATGAGGGCAGAAATCTGAAACGATTTGCAATGACCTGTCTCTGAGATGGGACTGGAATTCACAAATTTCTGGCTCCTACTTCTGTCCTCAGCCTGCTGCCCTTGCCATCCCTGTATCAGAACAAGAGCCTGGGAATGTTAACAGAAGTAGGGGCCTGGTTTTCTGCACCCTCACAGAAGAACAGAACTTGGAGGAAAGTTGCAGCTGTTAGATTATCACAGATTTAGAACACATCAGCTATACATCCTAAAATGGCAAAATTAAGACTACAACAGAGGGGAGCAGTCTAACTTGTGCAGAAGGCCAGCACAAGTCTCACTGCAACCCTCAGCATGGGGCATTTGGGGTGTGATTCTAGTGCAGAGGGCTGGAGAGGATTTAGTTAAATCTTCCCTGGAGCTACAGTGCTGCTGTCTAAAAACAACTTTGATCCTCAGCTGCCGTAAATTGTCTTAGGTGCTTGCGGATCCGTCCCCTTATTTATATATAGGGAGTTCTCACAGGTGGAGGTAGAAGGCAGGCTCTTCTCCATACTACTGAAGTATTTCCTGGATTCAAGAGCTTCCTCATACTGACTATGATCTTTACAGACCCCCAGGCTGATGATGTGTGTGCCCACACACCTGATACAGTCTAAGCACTGAACTGAACTGAAACAAAGAACTACTCCAAGCTATTATTACCTTAAGGCCTATGAGCCCTAGTCATGGACCAGGACCCCAGAGGGCTGTACAAACAGAGAACCAAAAGATAGTCCTAGACTCCCTTTGTGATCTTGGGCAAGTCACTTCATCTCTTTATGCCTCAGGGACCTCCTCTTTAAAATGAGGATGATCATTTACCACATAAGACTGTTGTGATGCTTGACGAGTTGGGGTTTATAAAGGGCTAATCAGTAGTATATGAGCTTGGATTCCCTTGTGTGTATAGAGAAGGGGCAGAGAAGGTGTCTTTGTATTGTTCATTTACAGTAGACATGATCCATATTGTTGTGGGGATGGAAGCTCTGTATTTATTTTGCAAAGAAATGAAATCCGTTCCAGGTGCCGTTCTGTGTATCAACTCTACCTGCACCCAAATATGATTGGGGTTTGAAGACACAAACAGCTAAAAAGTGTTACTGTAAAGGATGTTACAAAAATCCTTTCTTTCTTAACAGTAACCATGTTATGTGGTCAAATGCAGTCACTGTCATGTAAAGTGTGATGATCTACAAAAGAGTGTGGTACCTGGTGGTAAATGTTATTTAACCTGGCCCCAGTTATGGGTCCTGACGACTTTTTGAAATGCTGGCTCTTAGATTTTAAGGATTGTTTCAGTTTTAACGATTTAAAGTGTTGTTAGTTTAAAAAAACCTGTAAAATATAAAGCAAATACAGCAGTCAGGATTATTTTATATTCTACACCAGGGGTTGGCAACCTTTGAGAAGTGGCGTGCCCGGGCTTCAATAATTTAAGGGTTCCTGTGCCAAAATAAATTTTACATTTATAGGGGCCCCCGGCAGAACCCCAGACTGTCCGCTGGCCCCACTCAGGTGCTGCTGGCCCGGGGTCCATCCAGGACCAGGACCAGGACCCCCGACTGGCAGCGCAAGTGGCAGACAGAACCCCAGACCAGTAGTGCGCTGAGCCACTCAGCCCACTGCCAGTCTGGGGTTCCGTCCGCCGGCCCCGCTCAGCCCACTGCTGACCCGGGGTTCCATCCATTCAGGCCGGCGGCAGGCTCAGCGGGGCCAGGACCCCGGCTGGCAAGGGGCCGGCGTCCAGAACCCTACACTGGCAGCTGGCGGAGCGGGGCCGGCGGACGGAACCCCAGACCGGCGGCAGGCTAAGCACCCCCACTCAGCCCGCTGCCAGCCTAGGATTCCGTTCACCCAGGCAGGCGGCAGCAGCATGCCAGTAAAAATCGGCTCAAGTGCACCCTTTGGCATGTTCGCCATAGCTTGCTGACCCCTGTTCTACACAGAAAATGTAGCCCACTGTAAATATAAGAGATTAAAATCTTTTAGGGATTAATGTAAGAAAATTGGTGTGTAGGGAAGGGCAAGGTTTTATTTTCATTGTGATTAAGACTGGAATTGTTTAATGGTATTAGGGTCCATATTTAGCAAGAAAATTTGGATTCTAAAACTTAGAAGTTGGTCTGCTTCAAGGTCTGTATGCATACACAGGCCACACTTTTTATCATCTACTCAACATAATATTAGTCTGTTCTGGAGCTTCACACAGATGATTTATAATAAGTTTTCTCCCTTACAGTCAGCAGTGAGTTTCTTTGAAATGTTTTCAGCTCCTTAGCTGTAAAACAAATTTCACAAAATCAGCTTGCTTGAAAGGATTTGTGAGTAATCCACTTTTCATTCATCCTAAAGCTTTGCTCACAAAGAATAGACTGTTGTAACACCGTGTTTGAGCTATTGCTGAGTACGTAATGCCTGTTGCATTTAATTCCAACATTCAGCACGTTAACAATATCTAATATTCACACACACACATTTGTTAACTCCCCTGCTTTTCCAAGTACTTTGATCAACCTTGCAGATGAAAGTCACAACACCAAACCAAATTTTCTTCACTATATAGTTTATTCCTTCCCCTGTGGGTAGCATGTACCAGCTATGAGAACATGGATGTGGATGCACGACTGAGCCAAAGCGTGCCCTTCATACACACATGCAAATTCCATTGATTTCAGTGAGACTTACATGTGTATCTGAAGGCAGACTTTAGCCATCTACTAACCACTTCCCTTTCACATTAATTTACGAGAAACATTCATCTTTATTCACAGTAAGGAAAACTGCATCAATTAATATAAAACAAAGGTTGACAAAGCAATATGAATATTGCTAATACAGTAAGAATTGTATGTCATTCCAGCAGTGAAGCAAGTGATGTCCTTGTCTCTTTTGATTCATGCACTTCTCCCTGCTATATAGCACAAGCTAGAATTGTAAGAGCGAAAGGCTGAGAATTTGAAATTACAGATGAAACTTCAAAAAATGTTTTAAACTATACCTTTGCCAGCTGAGGGCTTGAATTTGAGCTTGATTTGGAGAAAAGTATCTGGGGAAAAAATGGAGCAGAACATATGTTATATGCTATTCAGCCTAGGAGCAGAACACAGGTTATATGCCTCTGTTTGTCTTGAACACAGATGTGTGTGTGCAGATATGGTTGTGAATGGAGGTTTCTTATCTGTGCATCTGACACATACTTATGTTTAGAGAACAAGCTATTCCTCTGCCCTAATTGGCTCGTCACACATTTGAATCACATTCTGCCTCTCAGATCCAGGACTAGCTCCCTAGCTAGTTTCTTACAGGTACTATCCACTGTCATTA
This sequence comes from Mauremys reevesii, assembly GCF_016161935.1. Classification (NCBI taxonomy): domain Eukaryota; kingdom Metazoa; phylum Chordata; order Testudines; family Geoemydidae; genus Mauremys; species Mauremys reevesii. The sequence continues at coordinate 43,387,425 of NC_052625.1, forward strand.
GCATTCTATGACAAAGAGCAAACCTCTAGCTGAACAATATATTTGGCACCATTTCTTATACTGTTTGTCCCGGTTGTTATCACACCTTGCATATGGATTAGCAGTAACAAAGACCACCTGCGGAATTCTAGACCACTCAGCCTAACTTTGATACCTGGAAAGATACTGGGAACAAATTATTAAACAATCAGTTTGTAAACCCTAGAGGATTATAGGGTTATAAGGAAGAGCCAGCATAGACATGTCAAGAACAAATCATGGCAGACCAACCTATTTTCCTTCTATAACAGAATTACTGGTCTAATGGATGAGGAGCAGTAGACAAGATAAATCTTGGTTTTAGTAAGGCTTTTGATAAAGTCCCACATGACATTCTCATAAGCAAAACTAGGGAAATGCAGTCTAGATTACATTATTATAAGCTGGTTGCACAAGCAGAACTGTTTTGAAAGACCACACTCAGAGACTAGTTATCAATAATTCACTGTCAAACTGGGAGGACCTATCTAGTGAGGTCTTGCAGGGGTCAGTCCTGTTCTTTATTTTCATTAGTGTCTTTGATAATAGAGTAGAGAATATGCTTTAAAATATACAGATGACACCAACCTGGGAGGGACTGCTAGCACTTTGGAGGACAGGATTAGTATTCAAAAGGACCTTGACAAATTGGAGAATTGCTCTGAATTCAGCGATATGATATTCAATAAAAACAAGTGCAAAGTACTTCACTTAGGAAGGAAAAAATCAAATGCACAACTACAAAATGGGAAATAACTGGCTGGCAATACTGCAGTAAAAGTGGATGAAAAATTGAATATGAGTCAACAGTGTGCTACACTTGCAAAAAAGGCTAATATCATTCTGGGGTGTATTAAGAGACTTGTTGTATGTAAACATGAGGTGATTGTCCTGGTCCATTCAGTAGTGGTGAGCCTCAGCTGGAGTACTGTGTCCAATTCCGGCCACCAGTCTTTAGGAAAGATGTGGGAAGACTGGAGGGCGTCCAGAGGAGAGCAACAAAGATGATGAAAGGTTTAGAAAACCTGACCTGTGAGGAAAGGCTACAAAAACTGGTCATGTTTAGGTCTGAGAAACTAAGACTGTCTTTAAATGTGTTAAGGGCTGTTATAAAGAGGGATGATCAATTGTTCTCCATGGCCAGTGAAGGTAGGACAAGACGTAACGGGCTTAATGTGCAGCAAGGGAGCTCTAGGTTAACTATTAGGAAAAGCTTTTTAAATATAAAGAGTAGGTAAACACTGGAATAGGCTTCCAAGGGAGGTTCTAGAATCCCCGGTATTGGAGGTTTTTAAGAACAGATAGGACAGACACCTGTCCGGGATTGTCTAGTTTACATGATCCTGTTTTAGCACAGCAGACTGGCATAGATGACTTCTTGGGGCCCTTTCTAGCCCTACATTTTGGTTATTCTAATTCATAAAAATATTGCATGTCTTGCAACATTTTGTGGTTGGGGATGCTGCATTTCATGGCATGCAGTGTCTCAGTGAAACACAAGGATAGCACAAGCTAACTTGTCAGCTCAGACATCCCACATCTTAGGAGACATGCTTCAGTGCATAAACCAGAGAACCTTCCCTTCGCTGAGAGAGGTACCATGTGTTCTCAAAGTGCTGCAGTCCTTTCTGTTTCATAAGCTGTTCCCATACAGTGTGCTCTCTCTTACTATACCTACCCAATGTTCAGAAGTTCTTTAGGTCATATTGTTCTGAGGTTTAAGACAATGAAGGCTTGTTTTTTTTTTGTTTTCTTTTTGCAGTTCTGTTAGTAACTTGGGTGGACATATTCAGGTAAAGACTACTGCTACTGCACATGGGTGAGTCAGCAAAAATGAATTATTTTATGGCTTCATTGTTCTGCAAAATGTCACAAATCCCCATGCTGTTTCCTGGAGCTGGACTTCACATCTAATAACAGTACACTGATGCAGAAAAACATGGGAGCCTGAATGCTGCCAAAGTAAACTAAGAACCAAAATATGGTATTAACACCCCATCACCAAACAGAGTATCCAAAAGAGCATCAACAACATCCAACAACTCACGAATGTGAAATTACTCTGGAAACCAAAGCTTTCACCTTGCCTGGCAGGATGTCACTGACTGAGTGGCAGAGTTGTGCATAACTGCAGATTCCACAGTAAGAAAAGCTTTCCTCTTGTTCTCAGAAAGGGTACCCCCCCTCCCCCCCGCGGTAGCCTCCAGCTCGGTGATACGTGTGACGGTAACAAATATTCCTGCAGGTTGGTTGGCCCAATAGAATTTAATAGTACTAGTCTTATATAGTACTGAGATTGACACGTCCATGATTAGATATAAGCTGTGTAAAATTTCTTATGGCAAAGGCACAGAGCTCCTTATTGACTATGCAGCACAGGAGGCTGCCGGGAACTGGTCATTCCATCTTGTACATGTGTGTAAAATCTGCCACAGCTATATTCGTTATTGGTGGCAGTCTGTAAGCACAGACCATCCCACTTCTGGAGAACACATGGCCCCATTCCAGTGTATTTGAGCAAAGATGCATTATTCTAAAGCATCTTTGGAAATACAGGTATATCTCTGGGCAAATAACCTTTGGAGCAGTGGTTGCAGCTAGCCACACAGGTTTTTTCATTTTGTATCTCAGCTCAAGGAATAGCATGTTCCACCTGCCTGCTCACAGTTTGTCATGGTGGACATTGAAAAAGATGCTGCAATTCAGCATCTTAAGTTTGAAAATATGACAGGATTTTTCACTGTGGGATTAACAAGAGTGGAAAGATGCACAAGATTGTAATTATAAAAGCTTAAGGGTAACAGTGCTAATGAACAGTACAAGTCTACTTAAATCCTGGCAGGTGGGCAGAACCAACCAGAGCAACAACAAAAGGCCCACCCCGTCATATGGGGGATAGGCCTCAAAACCCAGAACTTAACTTAACTGATTGCAGGGGACACAAAATGAAAAATAGGAATGGGGTTGAAACAAGGAATCTGGGTTGACAGTCCTGGAGACCAAAACCCTCTCCTTATCCACAGACAAGGTGCTGTTCACCAAGAGCAGAAGCAATACAAGCTTCCCCACACTACTCCAGCAATATGCCTCAACCCTGACCTGCAAGGACAACTTCTAGACTGAGAACAGTAGTTCAGTTTCCTTGCATGCTTGGCCCTCAGTCTCTCTGCTGAGACAGCCAACAAGGGTGTTAATTATAGCCAATTGTAGTAATATTAGTCATGATATGGGTGCCTCCTCAGGAACCTCAATCCAGGAGCCAGGCAGGACATCCAGAATTCACTTTGTCTTGGGGAATGCTCTCAATCTTGGCAATTTTTAGACTGCATTACAAGATGCATTTCTTCACTTTGGCTTCTTAATTTGAAACCAGAGACTTGGTAGTTTTTTCATCAGTGGGTGAGGGGAGCGGGGGCATGGTGTGTTTGACCCATGCTAATTGTTAGAAGCAAGTGTTTCACATTCTTGTAAGATATACCTAGATATGGCAACAACAAATGCAATATGCATAAGTCTACAAGGATACTCATCCTCTGGCATCTGAGTGCACCAGCTCATTGCAAATAGGCCACCAACCAGTCTTCAGATGGGAATGATTCTCCATTACTAGTGACTTCATCGCAAGCTGGATAAAAGATAGTGTTCCAGCCCCACTCCACACAGCCACCTAGGAGCTCAGGTTGGTTGTTTATTTTTAAATTATCTGAGTTCCATTTACAGTAACCCTGGAACTATTCAATTTACTGTAGGGTTTAATGGTGCACAACCAACTGAAATCTAATAAAAAAAACCTAATTTATCAAAATAATGATGCTTATATATATATAATCTGTATGAGCTGTAACACAATTGACTAAAACTGGTATTATAGATTCTATAGCAGATGCCAAAAATATATCAAAATGAACACATTGTAGTCAGCTATCTAACAAGAAAAGAAGAAATCTAGCCAAAATGGTTGGCAAATTATCCCTTGTCATTTCTCCATGCAAATATAAACCACACCCAGACAGTTATAATGTATAAAATAGTTTATTACTATAATAAATAAAATTAAACTTTTTTTTTTACAAATAGTATTTGTGCTTGTTTAAAAATGTTGATAAGGGCATATTAATGTAGGTGACTGCAACTGTATTTGAACATTCCAAAACAGGAGATATACAGTATATGTACTGGCAGCGTCTCTGCTGACCACAAAAATAGTATCTACTCATTCTTTTCTCTTTTAATTCATGCTTGATTGAGCAAAGTGACAAATGCAAAGAAAAAAAACCAAGAGAGTGGGTTTCTGAAGAGATGAAAACAAATGAAATACATTTAAAAGTGCCAGAGCAACTGCATAACTGCATATCAATAAAGTGTCCATGCAGTGGTGGCTAAATATTTAAACGCAGACAGATTTCCAACAGATGTACAAATATTGATTCTATGTAGTACAGCAATATAGCACATTCATTAGAAAAAGTCATATTTCTTTATATAGCAGTTAATCCTGATACAAGATTATTGAATTTCCCATCTACAGCTAAAGTGATTCTTTTCCTACTTTAGTGACGTATTCAGTGGGAATAAGACCAAAAAAAATAAAGTCACCAGTTTTTCAGAGCAGTTTCATGAAAACCCCAAGTTACTTCATTAACATTGGGCATTTAAATCCAGTTACAGAGACACTCTGGGATTACACATTAAACGTGTTTACACAACACTCAAATCAGTTTGAAACAAATAACAGCTGCAGGTAAAGTCACATCAGCTTTATTGAACTGTAAAAAAACCCCAAAACCACCACCTAAACACAAACACTTCAGCAATAGATGTGTCAGCTCCCTGATATACAAAAGTGTTTAGACAATGATGTTTTGTTTGGGGGAAAGGGCTGCTGGAGTCATTTATTTAACTAATAAGGCGGCAATAAGTAATTACCTACAAGTGACTTCCATTAGACTTAGAAAGCTAATCAAAGTGCTTTATATTTAGACAACACTGTAAACACTACAGAACTGAATCACAGTTTGAGCTCACTTATGACGGGTCTTAAGGCTAAGTGTTGAATGTTTTATTGCAAGAAGCTTTATTTTTAAATTAATTGAATCAATGTTCACCACAACACTGTGGTCTAGAAACAAGAGTACAATAAACCTCAGTACTTACTGTAGCGCACATTGGATTAGCGGGGCGTTCTTTGAGATGTTTGTCTTTATTACTCAGAAGTACCGATGAACTACAGACTTCGTTATTGCCTATACACTCACAGGAGAGAGCCTTCGGCTACTGGCTTCCTCTGTGTCGAAGTCAGGCATTCAGAGGCCAACATGGCAAGTGCATTTCTACCCCTAGTGCCAGGATAAGAAAATAGAGGTGCAGTGACAAGAAATGTTTGACTCAAGTCATTGAAAGACACTTTGCCCCAGGGTAAGTATAGTATTCTCAGCACCTTTGAGACAGCACCTGGTACCAGAAAAAGAACATTTATTCTGGACTCCATCCTCGGGGAGAAACCACAAGAACCAGGACTAGCTCAACTTTGCTTTAGAGATACAGTGAATGGCAACAAGCTGTGGATTATGAACCAGGTTCTCAGCAATTATGCCGTGTTTTTGAACCTCGTGTGTGTTTCCAATTTCTGGCTGTCACAATGTTTGCCAGATCCCATGGCAGTCATGGTATCATAAGCTAGTCAGGTTAATTAACTTTAGGCCTAGAAGAGAAACCAAAGAAATGCTGTGGCCTGAAAAGGTTAATGATCAATAGAAACATACCAGACTAGAACATTTCAATGGATACCTACTGGGGAAAGCTTATGTTCCCTTCCTGAACCTTTATCATTAAATGAAGGATGTGCTGTTATTTGACTGATATACAATCCATAGACTTATCTATACATACATATATATAATGTGTGTGTGTGTATGTATGTATACATGTTATCATATACACTGAAATTTATATAGTAAAGACAAAAATCGTGTTTTAAGTTGTTCCACAAACTTATCAACACTGTGTCAAAAAAAAAAAATCACCAGGATATTCACAGCAAATAGCTCTTTCGGCTCATTAAAGTGAAGTACTGTAGAAGTAGAACATCACCTTCGCAGATGTTAAACTGGATGTTCTCTGGAAAGCGGGACAGCACTGTGAATGAAATTTAAAGCAAGAATAATGTTTATAACAGCATACATGTAATATCAGACAGAAGTAAATGTATCTGAACACAGATTTGTTTTAAATCATGTAATGCCTAGGGTAATTTACATAATTTAAGTACTGACTCTTTAAACCTGCCATTTAAACCAAGACACATTATTACTTTATCTGAACTAACTGCATCCCATTTTCAACCTAATTACAACTTTAAAGTAAAAAATCAAGTGCGTAACGGCTTTCTGCTGAAATGAAGACTATTCAGCAAGTTGTAAAACTACAGCAGCACTATGCCAGACGATGGTGAACATTGTTTTTATAGCATTTACAGAGGTTTGGTGGTTAATAGAATTTGATATGTAGGATTCATCCATTTCTAAGATGAATAAAATGAGGACATTTTAAAAATAGTTTGAAAGAAAAAAGATCACAAAAGTTTAATACATAAGGCAGCAGAGAGAAACAAAACCAAAGAACAAGAAGTAACAATTCAGAGCCTTGATTTCGCTTCAGGAACATACAAGTCTCGTTGACTTCGCAGCCCAATGGGAGGCCTGTGTGTGTGTGTATCCAAAAAATGAGTGTGGTCCTAAACAACCACTTTTTTAAAAAAATGCTCTTACAATGTATGGGAATCACTGAGGGCTGTAACTATAGCCTACAACTAGTCTGAGTAGCTGATGGTTCACACAGCCTTAATGGGCCAGTGTCTGATTTCAGTTACAGCCGTGTAAATCTGGAGTACATCCACTTACTTCAGTGCTGACTTGAAGGGCTGATACTCTGAATTTACAAAGCTACATTTAGCCCATACAGTCATTAAATGTTAACCATAATTCTAAAACACATTATAACTCGCGAAGTCTTCACAAGCCAGAGAATGCTACAGGTGGGTTCTGTTCTTCAAACACCAGTGAGTATAGCACTCATGGCTCTATGACTGTGTAATACACAGGTGGAGGAGCCCAGACAGTAATAACTTAGCCACAAGAAGTGCAGACCCATGTTAATTTAGTTTGACCTCCCATGCTGGAGGTACTGTAATTATAGAGCTATTGAGTTCAAGCCCTGCCATTCCAATGTTAGGCACTCAGCAACACCAAAATAGTCACTAAAGTTTCCCTGAGAGACCTACACAAATGTCATTTGGCTGAGTGAGCAGATTGAATCAGATATGAGCTAGGCAGGGCCAGAGAACTGTGATTATGTCTCTAACTCTCCTGTACCTACAGTGTAGAACTTTTGGAAGCAGCCACCTACTAGAAGGCTGTATAGTTTCCTCCTAGCCCACCACATAGAAACATGGGTATTATATTTTCCACTGGAAGATGGATGGGTAAAGTTTTCAGGAGTGCTGAAGTCCCCTTGATTTTCAATGGGAATTAGGCATTTTTTGAAAATTTTATCCAGCAAAACTAGTGTTTGGAAGATGAACTAATCCCAGTTAGAATGGATTTAGAAATTAGACTCTTACCTGGGGCCAAAGAATTTTTTGGGACTTTCAGGACCCTAAATACCAATATAAATTAATAATTCATTGTCTCAAAGAGTATGATTTAGGCTTTAAAAATTAATATGACAAATATTACATAGGCTTTAACAGATATATTGATTTTAGAGTCTATGAAAAGTCACTTCATGGTCATGAACTGAAAAGTGTGCATGTATTTGGGTTTGTTTTGTTAATCACAACACAGTTATTACTTGTAAATGAGATATAGAGCAGCAGTTACAATAGGTCTGCAAACATACAGTGAGTTTCTTTGTTCAAATAAAGTTTTCCTTAATACTGTACGTCTTTGGTACATGACAGACACCAATTAGCACTAGAAAAAGCTAACCATGGAGTCCTAAATAAAGTGAGCAAAATGGCACCTGTGCTTCTATGTGTGAGTCACTGATATGTTTTTATTCTTTACTAACCTAAAGAATTGTTCCCACACAGCTGCTTCTCAAGAATACTGCAATTAACAGCAATATTTACAGACAGTGTGTCACCAGAAACCCTTTCAAATGGCTTGATTTCCCTTGCGACCCCATTATCTAATGTGAAACAAACCTTAAACAACAATCACACCTCCTTTGGAAGTAAGTGTGTATTGTCAAAAGATAAATGATCAAAAGTCACTACCCCTCTCAGTGGAAAGACCCCTTGTCTATCAGACTGAAAGACCAGAAAATGTTATATCACATGTCAGATCCCTAAAGCACTGTTAAATACAATGCTAGAGTGTTTCCTATAACTGTATCCCTACCTATCAAGGCCAGGATGCTGGCTAAACTACCTTATCTAATGATTACTAAATGATATTTACTAGCTTTGGTAAAGTGCTTGTATCTACATCCAGTAGCATTATGAAAACATAAGGTTTGGAAACAGTCCTTTAAGAAGCAGATATCTTTTTTGGTTGGGGGCATCCCTTGACACTTGCATACACTAAGCATGGTCCTTTTATTGACCAGTTCCATTGATGTTCTAGCTAGGTTAGCATAAGTACAATAACTAGATGTTGAGAGAGAACAAAGAATTCCAACCATCTAAATTCTTAAAAAGCCTGGTGAGAGCCTTTGACTATGAACAAAGAACAGTATCAAAATAGAAACTTCTGAAGGATAATCCTAACTAGAACCATCAATGGCACAGTATATTTTCATAATAGACTGGAAGCCTGGTGAATGGGACAATGACACTGATACATTGCAATGCTTCATATTCTAAGAAGCACCATGTTCAAGCATACATCATGCACAGTTCTTTGTCCTCTGGAGTTTATGTAAAAAAAAATTGGTATTGGAAAGCAAAACTAACAATGTATAAGGGCATCTTTATAAATGGTTAGTTTTTGAGAATCCAGTATCCCTGCTGTCGGGGGTGTGGAGGACCTCATCTGAGGATTTTGCCCACTACAATTACTTTAACATCATGTGCTAGATTTGAAATGAAATGTAGGAAGTTTCAGGGTTTTTTCCTCAAGTGATAATACATAATACCACCCACAGATACCTTTGGAAATTAAGTAGTGCATATTTCTTTTTAAAAGAAACCTTATAAACCTCCCACATATTGTCACATTATCATTGCAATAGGAAAATATACTGTGACATTTAACACATACACTCGATCAAGACAGCATCAGCCCAAAAAAAAAAAATGATTGCTAGAGAATTTAAGCACCCTGGCAAGTCCTTATGTATCTATACAAAAACTGAGCTGGTTACCTAAGGCATGCTCCATAAATCTCTATGAGGTCACCTAATGCTTGCAGGAATGGCTGCTGTTTTAAAAATAATTATCCAAATATCATAATGGGGGGGGAGATGCACCAATGAAGGAGATGAAAAGAACTTTATAAACTCTACCCTTGCTGTCAAAAAGACTACAGTGTCAGCTGCCATCTTGACATGAGGCTGCAATTCCTGTTACTGTACCTTTTTTTAGAAACAGGGAACATGCTTAATGAACTGGTCCCTCACTGGTTTTCATCAAGAAAGGCTAAATTTAAAATGGTTGGGGTGGGTGGGTGTTTATTTGTGTGGGTTTTTGTGTTTTAAAAGAGAAACATCTCAGCTTGCTCCAAAAATGTCCTTTTCTGATTCTGGAGACTGGGGCCTTGATATTTCAAACAGCTCCTGTGGTGACTGAGAGCTTCTTCTTGAGGTTAATATCCTTAGTATCTCCGCAAGCTGTTTTTCTATACTGTTCATTTTTGTGTTTAAAGCCTTGATGTCCTCTTTCAGCTCATGTTTTACTTCCAGCATGGTAGCCTGAAGAGTCTGTTCTGGGATAGGGTAAAAAGAGTGCTTGACCTCTGCAAGGACAGGACTTCGGTCCTGAGGGCTCCTTGTCTCCCCAACATTATCCAAGCGCAAGTCACTCTTTGTAATGCCACTGTCACAAGAGTCTGTCTTCTTCAGTGTAGTCTCTCCTGAAGTTTTAGTTCTTTCTGGTAAAGTCTCCATGGATTCTGCTTTGGATACTTTGTTCCAGTCTTCCCCCTTTCCACAAGCATCTTTGAATTTGGCCCAGCCTTTGCGTCTTGAGTATTCACCGGACACTTTGCACCCTGCATAGTCTGACGTAGGGGCCTGCAATTTGGCATGATCGGGCACACCGGATGTTGAAGCAGACTGGTACGAACCAGGGGTTGCAGGGCTCTCCCTGACCGTTACGATACTAGCTTTCACAATAGCGCGAGAGTGCTCTGCAAGAATGTTGCCCTTTTCCACATCCAGGTCATCTGGATCCCTCCCCCTTTCTGCCGCTAGCCGAGCTTCTTTCTGTTGCCTGAATCTTTGAAACAGCCGACGGACCGGGTGGTCTGGTGGTAGAATCAGAGGCGCTTCATTCTTCCTTTTCATCCTCTCTTCTTCTTCACGTTTGACATCACTAATCTTCCGGAACACAATCTGCAGAGAAGAAACATATTTCACACTGTTATGAGTTACATAAAGGTCACGGTGGGGAGGAAAGGGAAGTAGAGAAGCGTGATCTCTGTTACACATGATTAGAAGCAAACTGCTACTAACTACAGCAACGACACACATGTATGTTAATGTTACTGCTCGATCCCTAGGGTGGCTTATGGTGTGCGTAATGTGGGCTATCTTGATGTTTAGAAGCATGCTACATCCATTATATGGCTCCAAAGGTACTGGAAAATAACCTTTTCAGTTCTGAGAGGCGAGATGAGATGGTGTCACTAAATGTAACTATAATAATCACAGTCATTCCATTCTAACACGGATTATTACTGCTGGGTCTTGGGGTTCATCAGTGTACTCATTTTTCACTATTAATATAGCCAGTCTCATGTTTTTCTGCCTACTCAGCCTTGAACTCACTTACTGCACATCACGTGAACTTTGTAATTGTTTTATTGCAACTCGGCCAGCTAAGTGGTTTGTACAACCAAGATTAACTCATATCCATGCTCATTTACTGTAGTCTCTGAGGTACTTTACTGAAATTGTTTTCCCTCTTGCTTCCTTTTCTTGTTACACGTGTCGTATGAGATGAAGGTTGATAAGTTACTCTGGAGGATAAAAGGCAATGGTAGAATGATTCTCACTGAGTCTACTCTGCTCATTGGAATGGTGGGAGCTGCCAGGGAGCTAATTATTAGAGCTAACTGGAAAATCTTCAAAATTTGAAATATTTTTGACCAAAAAAGGAACACATTTTTCATAAAAATCCTGGTTTTTGACCACCTCTACTAACAACCACTTCTTGATCCTGTGGGCTGATCTGTGCCAGCCCCAGCCCTGGTCTAGAGGCGGCTCAAACTTACACTACTAATGGGTGGGCCCATACTGCTCACAGGAAGAATATTCCCCTCAGTAACAATCGACTCTTTATCACTGTTGGTATTTTCCAAGCAAGAAAACAGGGTGCACTCAAATCTGGTAGTCAAGTAGTTCAGTTCCAAAATGTGATGTACATTAAGGCCGACGTTTTCAACGAGACCAACTACAAGAGTTAAGTACCCAGCTCTCACTGAAAATCAAGGGAGTGGGGTGCCAGTCCCTTTAGGTTCCTTAACCCCACCCCATCTAAAGTTTTGTAATACAGGAGAAAATATCCCTGAGGTTCTAAATATGAATTGAAACTGATTAATAACCCCACCCCTCTGTGCCGGAGGAGTTTCTATTAAAGAATCAGCAAAGGCACTGTTTTCGCACAACACCCAACGGGAATGTTTTGTTTGCTCTGCTAGCGCTAAAGCTCCTTGACATTCTCCTCAGTGAGATGCAGGCATGCAAATAAAGAGTTGCGTTAATTGCTGGGTATTTAGAAAGGAGACGAAGTCAGTCATTTGCCAAATAGGAAAGGACATTTTATTTTCAAGATTTAAAGGGGAGTCTAAACATAAACTAAGAATGACAAAGTGTTTGACAGTGTCCTTTCAGGAAATGGCAATAATTAGGAAACTCAGACAAAGGAGTCTAATTTGCAAAAGGAGAGGCATGACCCCCAGTCGGAATAAATAAATAATACAGTGCTCCAAAATAAGGCTTGTCCACAGACAAAAGTTGCACCAGTTGAACTGAAGGTGACACATTAAACCAATTTAGCTAAACTGATTTAACTTTGCACATGGATGCTCCGAGATCAGTTTAAACCTGACTTGTACTGGTTCAGCACGTACCTATTCCTCACAAGTGCAGAATGTACACAAATAAATGGGTGATGAGAAGTGGGCTGTAATCACAACTACAACTAGGGAGGGCATATCAACTGTTGGGAGAGCTTGACATCAGCCTGCTGTTCCCGCAAACAGGGAGGACCTCAAACTGTTTAAGCCTGGACATTGTAATTCAATTTGACGGTAAGATCTGACTGAAGCTGCTACTAGTACGCCATGCACACAGGTGCTGAATCAGCTGGTGAGAGTTCTGGGAAGCAGCAGTATGTCCAACTCTTCGTTTGTGCACGTTCTTGCATGATGCGCAGGAAAGGTATGCCAGGCTGCTGGGCTTCAGTACAAGAGTGACTGGAAGTTATGAACAGGCCCAAGAAGGTGGACACTGGGGGGAAGATTTTTCAAGAGTGGTCAGTACCCCGCAGTTTCCATTGTTGAGTGCTGAACTCTTGAAAATGTGGCCACTGGCACAGTTCTCCGCACGGTGTGGTAGAGAGTCTCAAGCCCCAATGCACACCTATTCCTGTACTCTGAAAAGCACATGGTGAAATGGATGGGGGCACGTGTAAAGAATGGAATTGTCTGAGACATCGGCTTATGCATAAGCTCATTCCCATTATCGTAACCAAGCACCTTGCTACCTACTTCCATCTGCGAGAGGCAAGGTGGGTGAGGTAATATGTTTTATAGGACCAACTTCTGTTGTTGAGAGAGACAAGCTTTGGAGCTTACACAGAGCTCTTCTTCAGGTTACTACTTAGGTGTTTCTCTAGCTACCAGGCAGCCACACAGCAGCACTCTCATTAATGCAAAATCAGATCCCCTGGACTCCCTGCCCTGTTCATCATCTTTTGATGACATATCTGTGCAGTACCCTGCACCCCTACTGTGCAGAATTAAACCTGAAATGTGTTTGTCTGGGGACTCCCCCTTAGGTTAGTGTGCGCGCTCTTTTAGCTGAAGACGTGGGTAAGAAGTGAGAACGATGCACAAATACATGTCAAAATAAATCTGTTGCTCTGGCAGCTTTTCCAATGCTGTGCTGAGAAACATGGCAGCTCCTTACTGAATACTTTGACTCCACTGAAGTTTTATGGTAACTGTGCAAAGAGAAGTGGGAATGAAAGAGGCTTTACAGGGCTGCATTTGGGGGTTTTGTTTGTGTTTGTTTTAAAGGGGAGATTCAACTGTTTATAGAGAAACAAATACAAATAGCTGTTTGGGGTGGATTGTTTTCTGATCAATTCTGAGGCAAAGAGGAAGATGGACAGACAGACTGACCGACCGACAGACAGTATATGAGGTCTAAAGGAAGATGCAAGATCTGGAAAAGGAGGTCATTTTTATTTCAGCTTTTTTTTCCCCTAAAATTTTGCATTGATTCCTTAGTGCAAAAGGGAAAGGTACTTTTATAGAGTTGTCTTATCAAGTGTGTAACACAGCGACATGCATATTAGCTAGTTAACTAACTGAAATGACAATGATACTCCATAATAGACTGGGTGTAATGAGCAAACTTGTATTGTGGGTCCTAGCAGCAATCCCTAGCCCTATATTTCAGACTCTACAAATGCTACATTGCTTGCTGTATTTAGGTTGCTATCATGCACAATGAATTATAGTGGAAACATCACATCCATATGTTGGAAGATTTAGCATTTTTGCTTAACTAAAAGGAGATTGTTGTAATTGCTTTCAAGGGTGATCAAATCTCATACTCCTGTATGCAAGCTAAGTACCACGGTGCCAAGGCAAATGCTCCATCCCTACATATCTGTACAGTATTGCACAGTTTTCGTGATGGAGTGCAAGGATTTCAGCCTAAAATTGCCAATAGCACGAGGCAGGCTACTTAACTAGAGCTGTATGAAATCCTATGCTCCAATTAAAAAAGGGCATTCTGCTAAAAGTGACCAACCTACACTTTGGGTTAGATTGTGCTTCTAGAAACTACAGCCTAAACGGGGGGAGTGGGGAAGTGTGGAGCAGCTGCTCAGCAGGAGCTGGTCCTGGAAGCAATCCAGCTGCCTCGGCCTGAATGCCGCTAGGGGCTCTGCAGAAGCACGCACTGGAACAAAGAGCTCTAGCCCCCATTTATAGAGTGCAATGGGACTAGACTATCCCACTCCCCTGCAGCAGCTCAACCTTGCTGCCACTATGGAAGGGAAGCCAAGGTCATGGTCCTTTGGGGAGTCGAGTGCTGCTGCTGGCATTAGATGTGTGCGCACTTTGCACTGTCCGCTGGATTTCAGGCGGGGCTCTACAAAAGGATGGATGGAGTCAGGGGCGGCTCTAGAAATCGGGCTGCCCCAAGCAGCGCGGAGCGCTGCGCCGCCCTTCCCCAGTCCCGCGGCGGGTCCCCTCTTCCCGCGGCTCCGGTTGAGCTCCTGCCGGCATGCCTGCGGCAGGTCCACCGGAGCCCGGGAGGAGCAGAGCTGCCGCAGTCATGCCTGCGGGAGCTCAACCGGAGCTGCGGGAAGAGGGGACCCGCCGCAGTCATGCCTGCGGCAGGTCCGCTCGTCCCGGGCTCCGGTGGACCTGCCGCAGGCATGCCGGCGGGAGCTCCACCGGAGCCAAATGCCGCCCCCCCCGGGAAACGGCCGCCCCAAGCGCCTGCTTGACGCGCTGGTGTCTAGAGCCGCCCCTGGATGGAGTAGGCTCCTCCATGTGGTCTTTCCAACCCCTCTTGTGCACCTATGTGGGGTTGGCCACAACCTGGTCTGTTTAGTTAAACAGAGAAGAGAGAGAAGTGCTGCATTTTGCTCATTGAAATGAAAGCAAAGGACAGAGTTGTGCTTGATGTGTTCCAAGAGTCTAGCCTCCTTCTGTCATCGTTCATTTGAGTCCACCAGAGGGATGTGCTTGTCGTACCTGAAGTGCCGTTAGTCACACCTTCACCACCCTACAACTCTCTACTCTGGTAACATCTCTAGTCCATCAGTACTGATAGGACATTAAGACTAACAAACAGCGCAACTTCAGAAATATACATAAAAGAGAGAGCAGTGAACCAAAGTGATGGTGTATTTTAAATCTGCTCTTCTGCAGTCAAAGCTTTACAACAGGCAGCTAGGTGGGGGTTTTTCCCCTCCCAAACAATATGGCCTGGGTCCTCAGCTGGTGCCAATCAGCATAGCTCCCTGGATGTCAATGGATCAAATCCAATACACACCAGCAGAAAAGCTGGCCAAAAATGCTTTTAAAATTATATTTCAAAGTCTGTATCAATGAACATGAGTTTTCATGAAACAAGGCTGCAATACCAGTGACAAATGCCTCAATAGCCCCTTTTTACTCTCTTTGCACAAAGGTGCTTGCTTCTAGGGAGCCAACTGTGCTTTAAACATCCTCTGCATGCCTGTTGCAGCTCATTCAGATGTCACTTCTGACAGCTCGTGTGTAAGAAATGAGAAGGAGGAAATGAAGCAAAATAAGCAAAAAATATTTAACAGGGCAGTCAAGGTAGACACTTGTCTTACTGTGATCTTATTGGCAGGTAGGTGCCTGACTCCCACTGAATGTCATAGAATCATAGACTATCAGGGTTGGAAGGGACCTCAGGAGGTCATCTAGTCCAACCACCGGCTCAAGGCAGGACCAATCTCCAGACAGATTTTTGCCCCAGATCTCTAAATGGACCCCTCTAGGATTGAACTCACAACCCTGAGTTTAGCAGGCCAATGCTAAAACCACTGAACTATCCCTCCCCCCAAAATCTATATTTAGAATATCAGGGTTGGAAGGGACCTCAGGAGGTCATCTAGTCCAACCCCCTGCTCAAAGCAGGGCCAATCCCCAAGACAGATTCTTACCCCAGTTCCCTAAATAGCCCCCTCAGGAGCTGAACTCACAGTCCTGGGTTTAGCAGGCCAATGCTCAAACCACTTTCATGATAGAGAGAGATATATTCCTTATAAAAAATCGTCCTAGCTAATGTTATTCTGGATGTTCTTATTATCCATCTAAATACGTCAGCCTTTGTAGACTCCTACTAAGTTCTTGGCCTCAATGATATCTTGTGGCAATGAGCTGCACAGGTTAGTTATGCACTATGTAAAAAGTATTTCCTTTTAGGAGTTGTAAATTTGCTGCTTTTCAGTTACATTGAATGTCTACTTGTCCCTTGAGTGAAGGGAAATAGCAGCTAGGGAAGCCTGATTTTTCTCTCTCTATTGCTCACTATTGTCTATTTATGTCCCATTTTAGTCTCCTCTCTAAACAGCGAGACTCTTTCCAAATTGCCCTCATATAGAATTATTTCCATGTCTGATTATTTTCCATCAGCAACACACTGTTGTTTAGGGACATTTGTTTAACACTTACAAGTACTAAGTGTTCCATTTTCACTTAGGTCTCTTGAAAGTCAATGGGATTTAGGCTCCTAGTGCCTATGTCACTTTTGAAAATGGGCCTTATGCTCCTAAGTCATTTAGGCACTTTTGAAAATGTTACCTCTTAACTCAAAGTAATGTTTGGTATTAAGTTTCTTTGTCTTCTTAATGAGCAGTTAATTGGTCCTTCTGAGAAAGAGAAATCCTTGTAGGATTTCAAAGTTAAATAATTTAAAATGCTACAAGTTAATATTGCAAGTGAGAATTGCTGCAGTGGGTAGATCATATTTTCATCTTAGTTGTTCTCAGAGTTTAGAAATTCTTATCTTAAACTGGTCCACTGGTGGTACAGAACTGATTTAAATTTGATGTTTAATTCTGTTACCAGTATAGTCTGCAGCTTGATACACTTTACACATAATTTAACCCAATCCTGAGGTTGTTCAAACACCCTGTAGAATTCCCACAGCGTTTCACATTTTAATGCTGTACCATGCTTACTGCATCATGATTCATGGTATCACAAAACAAAACAAAAATCCCTCCACTGAACAGCATGAGGAACTCTTCTATTAAAACACTATGGCCTGGAATATAGACTTGGTAGGATCTTTCAGATAGGAGACGATCAATACGTTTGCACAGCTTGAAAAGCTAAGTGCTCACTGAGGAAGTCTGAGATTGTCATTTTAAGGAAGGAATCTCAGAGAGCGCTCTCATTACACAGGAAAAGGAGGGTAAATAGAATGCACTTGATAGGAAGACCAGTCTGAAGTACCACTGGGGTTCTTCCTACTCCCCATTATGCCCATTCCATAAGTGGTTTTCCATTAAAATTGCTGGGGATTCAGTTAAATGTCCTGGAATGGTATGTGGTCCCAAAGTTCACTCGTGGTGAATAGGTGCTGATCAGACCATGTTGCATAGTAAGTAGCCAGGCAGGAAAGTGTGAGTAAAAATGGAAATATATGGATTCAATTAATAGGGACCATATTGGCTTCAGGAATAGTCTTACTAAAAACAATAATGGTGGAGAAACAATATTGGAAGCATCCCAGAGAGGCTCAAACGTTAAACTTACCTTGACATTCATGGGCCTAGGCTCACAAGCAATGTGAGTCTGAGAGACCCGGAAGTGGCTTTTGTTAGGTATGAAGGAAAACGCTTGATGTTTTTATAGCTTTTTTATGGAATCAGTTAGAGATGCTGATTTTAACCAAAGCAGAGCTTTACACGTTTCGAACTAAAACATATTTCGGAACAATGGGCAAAGCCTCTAGGAGGGTTCTTACACTCATGCTGCACAGGGTCCACCTCATCACTACCTTGAAACACATTCCTCTCTGGGGGTGTCGCTTAGCTTGTACTCACTAGCAATCTTCTGGAAGAAAATTTCACTCTCTACTCAGAGACTGAAGCCATTAAAAAGGTGAGCAATAGCTGCACCTGTTATATGCGTTATTTATACCTCGAACATAAAAGTATAGGCACTGCTGTAGCACAGCATCCTCTTCAGGCGCTGAAGCACAGAGTTAATAGGGGGGAAAGGTTTGCAGTGGTAGCCCCTTAACTCCTTCCACCGGATGAGAGGAAAGAAGGGTGGGAGTGTGCAAAAAGAGAGGGTGAAGATAAGGAGAGGAAAAATATCCTATCAAAAGGGCTCAGACTGATATTAGCTCTTGAAGAAATAGAGGGCTGAATTCAGAGGTCATGTAAGAGGTGTGTGCAGGACTCCAATTGGGATCACCTAGGTGTACAGTATAGCTCCACCTCCGTGAGCTACCATCTCATGTTCCAGACTCTCACCTTTCATTTAAAAATAAATTTCTGCCTCTTAATAGTTGCAAAAAAATCTTCAAATCAGCCAGGAGCGTAACTATCACAGTGATGTCAGGCTGAGTTTGCTGAGAGCCTGAAAAAATAGCTCAGCGTGGTGTACTGCCTCCAGTCATTTCAATAAGGCTTTTACTGACATGTCCTATTATGGAGACAAAGTCCAATAAAAGAGATTACCTCACCCCCCTTGTCTCTCTAATATCCCAGGACCAACACGGCTACAACAACACTGTAAACAAAAATATTTAATTATGATCATTTATATGTTGGCATTGATAACTATTTTACTACTGATCAAAGCATTTAAGAAGCAGGTGAAAGACATGCAAGGGGTATGCCCAGTTCATAAGCTATAGTATAGATCCATCGGCCCATATCTCAGAGGGGTGCATTAGAGGGGTCCATGGGGAAAAATAGACTAGATACAGACACTCATAGCAATGCAGATGGAGCACCATCCGCACCCTTCCCCCCCCCCCCCCCCCGCAGCCCTTGTCTCAAAAGTCTTTCCCTTTTGCCCCCACGTCACGGTCAACCCACTTCCCCCAACATCCTGTTTCTTATCACCACCAGCTGTCTCTAGCACCTGTAGCTTCACCACCCATCCCTGCAAACTACGACCCTTACCCACTGCACTCATTTTAGCCAGCCTGAAGTGCAGCACTCATTGCACGGCACTCCAGACAGGAAGGCTGAGTATGATAACAGGACATACGCAAATCTGTGATTGTCCCCACCCAACCCCTTTCCCTTCCCTCCTGCCACACAGCACAGATGTGTCATGCCCTTTCTGTTTCCCAAGCGGTTGTGTTTCTTTTCAATAAATGAATTCTTTGGCTTTGAAAACATTCTTTATTGAATTAAGAAAAAGATACCGTAGCCCAGGAAAGCAACTGGCACTGCAAGTCAGTGCATCATACATTGCAAACACAGGCGCCTAGTAGCACTGGAACCACTGCACTTCACTCCCGTGCAGGGCACCAAATATTACTGGTGGCTTTCAGCATCAAATTGCTCCCTCAAGGCATCCCTAATCCTTACAGCCCCGCGCTGGGCCCCCCAATAGCCCTGGTCTCTGGCTGTTCAAATTCAGCCTCCAGGTGTTGAACCTCCAAGGTCCATGCCTGAGTGAAGCTTTCACCCTTCCCTTCACAAATGTTATGGAGGGTACAGCACATGGCTACAACCGTGGGGATGTTGTCATTGGCCAGGTCCAGCTTCCCATACAGACAGAACCAGCGGCCCTTTAAACGGCCAAAAGCACACTCAACAGTCATTCTGCACCAACTCAGCCTGTTGTTGAACCGCTCCTTGCTGCTGTCAAGGATCCCTGTGTAGGGTTTCATGAGCCACGGCATTAAAGGGTAAACAGGGTCTCCAAGGATCCCAATGAGCATTTCGACTTCCCCTACAGTGATCTTCTGGTCTGGGAAGACAGTCCCAGCTTGCAGCTTCCTGAACAGGCCTATGTTCTGAAATTTGCATGCGTCATGCACCTTTCTGGATCAACCTGCGTTAATGTCCATGAAACACCCACGGTGATCCACAAGCACCTGGAGAACCATAGAGAAATACCCCTTCCGATTTATGTACTTGGAGGCTAGGTGGTGTGGTGCCAGAATTGGAAAATGCGTGCCATCTATTGCCCCTCTGCAGTTAGGGAAACCCATTTGTGCAAAGCCAGCTACAATGTCATGCACGATGCCCAGAGTCTCAGTTCTTCTGAGCAGGATGCAATTAATAGCCCTGCAAACTTGCATCAACACAATTCCAACGGTCGACTTTCCCACTCCAAACTGGTTAGCGACCAATCGGTAGCTGTCTGGAGTTGCCAGCTTCCAGACTGCAATAGCCACTAGTTTCTCCACTAGCAGGGCAGTTCTCAATCTTGTGTCCTTGCGCTGCAGGGTGGGGGCGAGCTCAGCACACAGTCCCATGAAAGTGGCTTTCCTCATCCGAAAGTTCTGCAGCCACTGCTCGTCATCCCAGACTTGCATGACGATGTGATCCCACCACTCAGTGCGTGTTTCCCGAGCCCAAAAGTGGCGTTCCATTGTGGTGAGCATGTCTGTGAATGCCACAAGGAATCTTGTGTTGTACGCATCATGCGAGTCAACATCATCATCAGACTCCTCACTGTAATTTTGTAGCTTAAGGAGTAACTCAACTGCAATTCGTGACGTGCTGGCGAGACCCATCAGCATATTCCTCACATGTTCAGGATCCATTCCCGCAGACCGAAAA
This sequence comes from Mauremys reevesii, assembly GCF_016161935.1. Lineage (NCBI taxonomy): Eukaryota > Metazoa > Chordata > Testudines > Geoemydidae > Mauremys > Mauremys reevesii. The sequence goes on from NC_052625.1 coordinate 43,408,138, forward strand.
GGAAGACACAGCACACAGTACAAAAAACATTGAAAGATGGCGCCAAATGTGGACAGAAGCACAGGGATTGCTGAGATGTGAAGCGATGCATCACGGGACATTGGAACAGGACCCAGAATGCCCTGCACCCCCCACACTGCCTTCCCACAAGCCACAGCTCCAGATTGGGAAGAGGTGCTTTGTGGGATAGCTGCCCATAATGCACCGCTCCCAAAGCGGCTGCAAGTGCCGCAAATGTGGTCAGGCCACTGCGCTTGCAGCTGACAGTGTGAAGACACGGCAGCGCTTTCCCTGCTGTGGTCTCCAAGGGCTGGTTTAACTCACAGCGCTCTACATCTGCAAGTGTAGCCAAGCCCTAAGTGTAAACATTCCAGCTTGGCCTCTGAAACCTGGGGAGGGGTAAGGCCTTCAGGGTGTGTCTACATGTAATTAACTCTCCTGGCTGGGGTGGGGCTTGCAGGGCTCGGGCTACGGGACTGTTTAATTGCGATGAAGACATCTGGGTTCAGGCTGGAACCAGGGTCCCAGAGCTCAAACATCTACACCTCAATTAAATAGCCCCTTAACCCAAGCCCTGGGAGCCTGAGTCAGCTGGCCTGGCCCAGCTGTGGGGTTTTTATTGCAGTGTAGACATACTGTCAGAGCCTGGGCTCCAGCCCAAGTGGAAACGTCTGCACTGCTATTTTAGGCCCTCAGCCCGAGCCCCGCAAGCCCAAGTCAATTGACCTGACTTCTTAGCTGTGGTGCTGTGGGTTTTTCTTTGCAGCATAGATGTACCCTTAGAGACAAAGGCTTTTCAAAAATGGGTGTCTAGTGTTAGAAGCCTAATTTCATATTTAGGCCCTTAACAAAGTATCTGATTCTCAAAAATGTTGACTGCCCAATATCTCCTATTAAAGTCACCAGGAAATGTGAGGTGTATAGCACTTTTCAAAATCAGGTCACTTATTGTCTTAAGATAACAAAGCCTCGGTACAGTACCTGCAAATACAACTTTCAAAGAGACTTGTGCTTCTGACTCCTTTAGGCACTTCTTAAAATGTTACCTTTAGGAACCCAGCTTTCAGCATTTATTTCTGAAAATCTCAGCCAAAGTGTCTTTGGGCAGTTAGACACGATGGGAACAGTTTTAGACATGACAGACAATGACAACTTTTTACTGATAATAATTTATGAGCAAAGCCACAAAGTTCAGAACTTAATTTCATATTGTATTTGTACTCTAAAGCTTTGGAGACATTAAAATTATGTCCCAGACACCATCTTCTTCCACCCCACATAGCAGTGGCAAAGCCCTCACGCCCACGTAGAGTACTTAGATGGTTTAACCAAACATATGATTTAAAACAAACAAACAAACAAATAAAAAACCCTTGTCCTTCAACCACTTCCACTTGCCAGCTCTCTGCTCCCTAGTTACTCTTCCCATCCCAATGCTGGACTAAGTATAAATTTCTTTCACAAACAAAAAACTGCCCCAGTTCAAGAAGCAGAGTAGATGCCAGCAAACTAGAAAGAACTTTGGAAAGTAATATTGGGTTCAACTTTATTTTCCCCCAACTTTATTTTTCTTTCACATTTTAGTGGAATATCACAGATCAAATGATCAGCAGGGGGGAAAAAAAGGGAAAAAGTTTTCATGTATGGATTATACCAAGAACAAACAACATTCCTGTCTAGCAAATCAAGGGAAATATCAGATTTATGAAGCTGAGTAAATACCTGCAGCTAATTACTGAAAGAACCACTGAAGAATAACAGTTTGGCTTTAACAAAGCCCTGTATTCCCCTTGACAGACTCAGCAATCGTCTAAATTATTTCAGAAATCATAAATCCGTGACTCTTTCCCACAACCACACTGCAAGAGCAATAACAAAAGCAGACCTTTTATTTACACGCAGTGGTGAAATTAACAAAGGAAAAAACTTTTCAACGACTAGTTAATGAATTTCAAGGGAAAGACAGAAAAATTCCTATCTGGATACAGCATTGGAAGGGTGTGGCACTCTGCACCTCGGAGTAGCACCCCAGAACCCCCATGTTCACCATTGTGATATTATATGTTTTGTACAAAGTATACCTGGTGAAGTATCATTTTAAAAGTCATGATCTGCTGAACATTAATATCCTCTTGAATTCTATGTATTAACATTGTATGGAACATTATGAAATATTGCTATGTGCCTTACTGAAATATGGTATGAGGTTAGGAATGTCCACAAGCCAGTGTTTCAGTTACAACAAGGGAGGGCCAGACAGCACTGATGGCCCATCAAGGAAAGAATCCACTATCCCTGAGACTCTTTAGAGAAGGCAGATACGTAATGGGGACTGCCCTGACCACCCACACCACAGCAAGGATCTTTCTAGCAGTTGGAAAAAAGTATAAAAGAGGGAGATTGACATCAGTTGGCCTTCCTCCCCCCATCTCAACACCTGGAAGCACATCTGGAAGACAAAGACTTTGAACTTGGTGCCAGGCTGGAAAGTAGTCCCAGCCTGTGTATTGAGGATCTGTAACCTGCTTGTACCATCTGTCAGAGTGAGGCTCTGCTTGATTCAAATCCTGCTTAGTTTGTAGAATTTAGACTGTGAATTTATTTTTATTTCTTAAGTAATTAACTTTGATCTCTATGCCTGCTACTTACAATCACTTAACATCAGGGGCGGCTCTAGGATTTCCGCCGCCCCAAGCAGGGTGGCGCGCCGCGGGGGGCGCTCTAGCGGTCGCCGGTCCCGCGGCTCCGGTGGACCTCCCGCAGACGTGCCTGTGGAGGGTCCGCTGGCCCCACGGCTCTGGTGGACCTCCTGCAGGCATGCCTGCAGATGCTCCACCGGAGCCGCGGGGCCAGCGGCCCCTCCGCAGGCACGTCTGCGGGAGGCCTGCCGGAGCCGCCTGCCGCCCTTCCGCTGGGACGCCGCCCCAAGCGTGCGCTTGGCACGCTGGGGTCTGGAGCCAGCCCTGCTTAACATCTATCTTTCTGTAGTTAATAAACCTGTTTTATATTTTACCTAAAACAGTGTGTTTGGGTCAAAGTGCTTGGGGGAATCTCAGCTCAGATTACAAAGGCTGGTACATGTCCACTTTCCTATGAAGAGGCGAACTGGATAATGAGCTTACACTGGCCAGGCTTCTGACCAGTGCAAGACTGTACAGTTCTGTTGTGCAAGACTGGGGCACTAGGGGGAACTGGCTGAGCCTCTCTATTGCTGGTTCATGAATGGCTAGGAGATCATTCATGTAACTTGGTTGGGTGTGTCCCTGCCTGTGGATGTCTGGGTAAGTGCAGCACCTGTCAGAGGCTTGCAACTTGATATCAGCATCACAGTGTGAGAGGCAGCCCAGGTTGACAAGTTTGGAGGGCTCAGTGGTTCCACCAGCCAGGTTGCAACCTCAGGGACCCCGTTGCAAGGGGCTGAGAGGAGAAGAAAAGCAGCTGACCAAACAGTTGCAATAATAATTGTTGATGTACTTCATGAATGCCCATATGTTATCTTAAGACAATTAACCCATTTAGAAATAGTCTAAGGGTCCAATTTGGCTCTCACTGAAGGCAAAGGCCAAACACTTCCTGACTCCAAGAAGGGTAGGATTAGTCCCTAAAACTGCAACAACACATGAGCAATAATCCAGATAAGAAATATACCAAGTGATGTTACTATACCTCAGCCATTATAATCTAGTACAACCAGGCAAGTGAAGTGTGAAAGAGAGAGAGAGCGTCTGTAATGAAAAAATAGGTAAGATCCTCAACTTCCTCATATTCATAATCTGCATTTTTTTTGTTCAAGGGTAAAAAAAAATTACTGGAGGAGTTTAGCTTTTGAGGCTCTATTCCCTTCCTCCTCATAAAATGTTAGACCACCATGAATGACTTATTCTAGCCAGTTTTCAGTGTTGTTGTAGCCATGTTGGTACGAGGATGCTAGAGAGACAAGGTGGTGAGGTAATATCGTTCACAGGACCAACTTCTGCTGGTGAAAGAGACAAGCCTTTGAGCCTGTGTAGCTTAAAGGCTTGTCTTTTTCACCAACAGAAGTTGGTCTAGTGAAAGATATTACCTCATCGCCTTGTCTTCTTTATTTTAGCCAGGACTAAAATATCATACTCAATCCTTTCACCTGCAAAACATTTTGTCAATGTTTTTTTTTTCCTTCTTGAGTGGCAAGATCCAAGAAAGAGTGAGTCCTGTGGCTTTGATATGTTCTTTCTTTAGTGGTGTAACACTTTTTTCTTTATTCAGACAGTGCTGGGTGTACATGGTACTTTATGGACAGAAGAAAGATAATGAGCCAGATTCTGATCTCTGTTACACTGGTGTAAATCTAGTCCAGAATAACTCCACTGACATCCATGGACTTACTCTGGTATAACAGAAGTCAAAATCTGTCCCAATGGTGCTCTGAACAATAGGGAATTTTGAGTAGTTCGGTCTACCTCAGTCTTTCCCATTGGACAAGGTGGTCAGAGATTTACTTAGATTAGCTCCTCGATGTCCCCCATTTGACAGAAAGCAGGTAATCAGCAACATCAGTCTTCATGATGGTAGGGGAGAAATGGCCGATCATGTTGCCGCAGTCCTGCAAAAGCTTGGTACATATCTAATTTTCAGTGGGACTACTCATAGTAAGTAAAGCTAAGTACATGCATAACCCCTTGCAAGATCAGGGCCTACATTATTAAAAGAGAGATAGATAGCCTCTTGTTAATGGAATTCCTAAAATCTTGGTGATTCCCAATCTGATCTAATTTAAGGTATTAACATCTATCTGCTATTTTCTTCCCTTTAAATAATCATAGGGGACATAATCTGAAGTATTTACTCAATCCATACTGAGGAAACATTCCATTGCAGCCCATGGAAGTCCTGTATTGCTGAAGTAAAACTCAGAGGAAAATCTGAGTAAGAGCTTTGAGACCTGAACCTCTGACAAAACAGCCTGTTCAGATATTTACTTCAAGAGAGCCAGATATACCACCACTGTGCCCTGGTCTGCACATGCACAAATGGGAACTACATCTAGGGGGAGAGAGTATGATATAGCCATTAGTGTGAAACACTCAGTAAGTAGCCTTGGCATGGCTTTGCAGCTTGTCCAGTTTGAATGAAATCACTCAAATCCTATGTCCGGATGGAGGCAGACAGACTGTTTTGCACACCGTTACACGGTTGTACTTAGTTTGTTGTTTTATCACTCCATCCAACATTTCACACAAGGAGAGAAATTAAAGGGGTGGGCAGGTCAGTTTTTCTAAAGTTGGTGTGAGTCGCCTGTATTTAAATGAATGCACAATGCTGTAGAAAAGTCACGTTTTGCAGCTGAAATCTTAGAACTGCATATGGAGCAGAACTTAGAAGCTTGCCAGTTGTTTTTTGTATTAAGTTTAATTCTATACAACCCACCTTCCACTCTTGAAAATATATTTTACAGGTCCACCTTGCTTCTCTAATATCCTGGGCTTGACAAGGCTACAAAAAGACTGCTTATCTTTTATAGACACAGACACTGTAATTTGGGAAGTTTTACTCTACACTTAATCAAACACATAGCCAGCCTCAAAGATCAGCACAAGTATAATCACATCAACAAAATGAACCATCATCCTACTTTCTCAGGTACCAAGGAGAGGAAGTTACTTCACATTTGCCAACATCAACAGCAGTGCTCCACTGACAATATTTGATATTGTAATGAACTGGCTATTGTGTATGTATACACAGCCCTCCGCTGGATGGAATCAGAACTGTTCAACAGTGTGTCGTAGATCCCAGACAGTTAACAACAAATGGAGAGTCTGTTTCTCAAGTGGAGGGGAACTATTATTTTGAAGCAGGAGGATCCAAATTTTCTTTCCACTGTGGCTTTGAGGGCCTGATCCAAGACCCACTGAAATCAGTGGAAAGTCTCCTATTGACTTCATTGGGCTTTGGATACAGTCCTGTATCACCATAGTGTGTAGCATACTGACAGCTGTGAAGTTCTTAGTTAGCCATGGATCTATTACTATACTAACTCCACCCAGCTTCCCACCCTCCCACCTCTATAGCACACACAGGCAGTGCCAGGACTTGGCAGTTCTTCCTTAGTGTTAGCTGCAAATAACATAGTAGTATTCTGCTCTTGTGCTTAATAATTCTCTTTTACAAATACAAAAACACCCACAGAGTCTGCAAGCCCTAGATATCATAAACAATTAAAAGCTTAAATTACTTGATGAGGTCCGCACAGAAAATGGACTTATGCGTGAGGAAAACAATCACCAAGAAGCCATTTATTACTACCCAGCCCATCTAACATCTGCTGGGAATTGATGACAATATCTTCAGGCTTATGTTACACTGAAGAAAATTGAAGCTGATCTATTAAAAAAAATGCCAGACAGACACCAAGGCAGCAACAACAATGCATAAGACGCTGATGTTGTTAAAGAAAATTAAAGCTGCATATCATCAACCTAATACAGTATGGTAGAGAATCACCATAGTGATGCTTTATTAGGTACTTAAGAGGCAATATGCTGAGGAAAAACTAGAACAGAACTGAGGCCTTCCGTCCTTTTACAACTTAGTAAGGAGTTTTGGCAGGAGGGGGTTATTTGGGGTGAGTTTGCTTCTCACAAAATTGCAGGACTTCCCCAAACAGTCTTCGGTAGATCTCTCTTCTATACTATATTGCTGCTGCTATTCCAGGGTTAGATTCTGCTCTCAGTTACCTCTAGTGACGTGAAGCCTGTTTCTATGAGAAGCTTTACAAGCACACAGGGTTCATCTATAGCAAAAATGGGTGAGGATTCCACTAGGCAACTAAATTGTTAGATGTGAACGGAAGCCTGCAAGCATGGAATGGTGGGCGATGTAGATTTTCCAAAGCGACTTCCACAGTTTCTGACCCTATTTAAGCATCGCCCATTGTGATTTGTCCCGGTTGTTTTGTGCATGGGTCTGATGGCATCACACAGGAGCACAAATCCAAAATAATGCCATTGAGGTGTGTTATCATTAACTCCAGATTTATGTGGGTCTTCATGACCGTAGAATTTGGCCCGCCGTTTGTAGCAGTTTCTGAAGGGAAACAGACTTTCTTCCCAATTGGTGTGATGGTTTCGTGGAAACAAAGTGGATGCATGTTACCATATTCCCCAACAACCTCCATGAGAAATGCTCTGAAAAATTAAAGGAAATTGAGGTCTGAATGGCCCTGGCAATGTGGCTACAAAGAAATCGTGTTACCAGTGATCCTGACACTGGGGGTAGAGAGCCCTAGAGTCAGTGCATGGAGGAGCTGGACCAACACGTGAATGGACAGGGACCTCTGGTAGCTCCAAGGATTCTGGGTGTGGACTGTTCTTTGTGCTTGAGGGGAGTAAACCCTGCCCTCTAGAGAGAATGGTCGGTGATCCTCCCTTCTGAAAATCGGACCTCTTCCCATGCCACGGATCCACAGGATCAGCGCTATGCCCTCAGCTTTGGAACAGTCTCTATGAGGAACTCCTTCCATGTGCCAGACCCAGACCCCCTAGGGGTCTCACTCTTCCTCTAGGGTAAGCCGCACGGCTTCACCACCTCTTTAGACTGGATCTCTAGGGCTGCAGCACCCTGCATCACATCATGAGCTCCATTCAGTAAGTCCAACTGAGACAGACTCCTGAGGGAGATCTATACACTCTTCAGGGATTAATGCACCTCACCCAGCAATTGCAGTGACACACAGACACAGCACTGTCAAAACACAGCATAGGAAATCCTGAGGGTAGTATAGAGAATTGAAAGTTAAACCATAGTCCACTCTGGTTAGCCCAGAGCCCAGCCAAGCTGTAGCGAACCCCTTTGTTCAAGCTCTGTCTGTCTCTCCATCTGACCTCTTTGGTCATATTCCAGGCAGGGGAGCTGGAACAATTTGTGTAGTGAGGGGTGCTCAGAGCCACTGAACTAAACTGTAAACCCTGTATATGATGAAAACCACTTCAAGCCAGGGGTGTGGTTCCAGCACCTCTGACTCCAGATGAGAGGCCCGACACCTTCTAGCAGCCAGCTCTTATCCTCCCACTTCACATCTTCCTGGCCTTTGTTCTCGAGCTGGGGAATGTTGTCTAGCCTCCCTGTGGAGAGGTGGGAAAATCTATCCCTCTGGGGTGCTGGTTGCTAGGTATCAATGTCCGCAAGGCCAGCTCCAGGCACCAGCCCAGCAAGCAGGTGCTTGGGGCAGCCAATGGAGAGGGGCGGCACCTCTGGCTCTTCGGCGGCAATTCGGCGCGGGTCCCTCGCAGAGCGAAGGACCAGCTGCCGAATTGCCGCGGAAGACTGAAGCAGCAGCGGTAGAGCTGCAGATTGCGATCGCGGCTTTTTTTTTTTTTCCCCTCTGCTTGGGGCGGCAAAAACCCTGGAACCGTCCCTGAATGTCTGGCACACTAGATTTGCCATTGTCTTTTCAAATGTTTCATCGATACAGGGACCAAGGACCAGACAGCTAGGCCCAGACATCCACACCTATGTCTCTTCGCCTGCCATGAGAGCAAACTGCCCTTTCCCACCCCACTGGGTAACAAGGCAGCCTATAGGGTAAACCGAGGCACAAACAGGACTCAAAAATATTACAAAAAATTCCAACTTTGTCACAACATAGTCAACAGAATCATCATCACAAGAATTTGTTGGGGAGAAGCCTGAATTCATAGTTTGAGGACAACATATGCAATCTGATTTAATGTATATAACTCGTACTAATGCTGAGCTTTAGTGCCTGAAACTGAGTGAATGAGCTAAATGTTATTAGGCTGAATTTCATTAGTGATGCTGCAAGTTTCTTCTTTGTGAGATGATATTTTGAAGGCTAATTAAAAATGCTATAAACGGTGACTTGAATATTACTGTTCAATCATGTCACTCATATTTATTCAGAAGTTGCACACAACCAAAAGACAATTCCCTTTTTTCATACTTATTTTGTTTCATGTGTGCAGGCTATGCTGCATTTTCTCCAGAGAATAACATGAAAGAAAACTCTTTTGATCAAAATGCTGTTGGAAATAAGATAACATATATACAGCGTGATTACTGGAGAAAAAAATAGCTGAATCTAGTATAACTTGATGCATAAACCACAGTTTCTGTAACACGCTACGAGGCATCAAGGCAATTTTTTTTCTTGTTAAAAACAGCTATTCAAAAATTTCTACTAACAATACAGTTAAGTGTCAATACACTTAAAACTTCAGAGCCTGATCATGAGCTCCGACAGGTACTCAGAGGAAATAAGAATTAAGTGTAACTGCTATTTTTCTAGTGCACTTGTCCTTCTAACTTTTAAATTAAAAGCAAATATAATTAAGCTGATAAAGTGTGTATCAGTTACAACTCTATTAGTACTGCATTATTTTGAGGGGGAATAAAAACTGCCATACACTACTAACAAGCTCAGCAAAATGCTTTTGATGAAAATATGCTAGACCTAGTGGAGGGGAAATATTTTAATAGCGGGGAGTCACAATGAATTTTAAATTACCTGCAGTATTTTCATCTTTGCACCATATGTACAATGGGTAGAGCTGGGTGATATTTTTTCAGCAACAAGTAAATTGTAAGGAAAATGCATTTTTCGGGGCACTGAAGCTATTCATGAATTCAGATCAAATTTGTCAAATAAATTTCAGGCCCCCCCAAGACGCTAAAAACAACAATATTAAAAGTGTTGAAATGGTTCATTTAGAAAAATGTCCCTTCCCTGGAACTTTCTAGCAAACAGATGAGGTTGTGGTCATGATCTGCCATAGCTTCCATCATGCTGTCTCCATATCTGTACACCATAATGTCATCAGCTAGGATGCTGATCACTGAAAATCCTGTTCGTATATCTTGTTGGTGACACTGAAATTCTCCCATTTCAGGTTTGATCCCAAATGGCATTTTCAACCATATATGTTTATCTGCTGGTGTCCAAAGTGTGGTAAGGTAGCTGCTTTCTTAATCCACTAGCACTTCCCAATATACATCTTTGGCATCAAGTACTGGGAATATTTTTGCTTTTTGCAAAGTCAAGTAGTATCTCTTAATCATAGGTATTTGGTATTGGGCTGATTTTAGTGCTTTGCATATATTGGTTGGTTCTATGCAAACAGGCGGGTTACCCAGGGGGGGATCCTAGCCGGTTTGCCAGACAGGATGGAAAATATTTTTGGTGCCTCTCTCAGCAGCCAAAAATAAAATGCCAGCCAATCAGAGCAGCACTGGGGGTGGGGGAGAGGGGAAGAGCCCAGCATCACGGTAGTTTGGCGTCCCCTGGAAGTTGGTGCCCAGAGTGACTGCCCTGCTCTACCACTCCTAGAACTGGCCACGAGCTTGCCTGGCTTCTCATGCTGCGTATCTAACTTAGGGGCTCCGCGAGGCAATGCTTGTATTGGCTGAATTGTTTTATCTATGACATCCCAGCCCTTCCCTTTCCCCTCCTCCCTCCCCCTCCCAAAAAAGGGTAATCTTTGAGCAGCTTTGTTAGAGGGATGCCACAATGTATTGTCTGCTCTGGACACATTTTTTGTTTTACTTGTGTGCCTTTGGTATCGATCATTTGTCCTAGTTTTAGGCCAAGTCTACACTGTAAACTTACATCAGTATAATTACGTGTCTCAGAGGTGTGAAAAATCCACACCCCTGAGCAAAGCAGTTACACAGACCTAACCCCCGGTGTAAACAGTGCTAGGTTGATGGAAGGGCTTCTCCCACCGACACAGCTTCTGCCTCCCAGAGAGGTGGATTAACTGCACTGATGGGAAAAGCTCTCCCACCAGCGTAGTAGAATCGCACGGAAGTCCTACAGCTGCACCGCTACAACATTTTAAGTGCAGACCTACCTTTAGTGTCACTAGGTTTGTGAATATACATGTTTTAGCTGAAAGCAGTGGCTTCTGTGTTGTCTGTACTACTTGACATGTCAGTGTGTATGCTTTTCCTGGGTTTTCTGCTTGTACTTTATATTGTCCTGGTGGTGGTATGATTGTGCCACCATATAGTTTTAATTTGGCTTTGCTTGCTTGCAATTTTGCTTTCCTGTCTCGTATGACGCTGAAAAAGTCTTTGTAGCCTAGCACATTCATGGATGTCCAAATGACTATTTGGCATTCAATTTTCTGTTTGTGTGCTTCATCCTGGCCTCTGCATCTGGTGCTAGTCTGAGCTTTACAAGCCATTTTATGGTTGCTGCTTTGCACTGCATTAATGATATATGCATGCAAAATCTAAGGCCACTAAGACACTGCTTGCTTCCTCAATTTGGTGCATTTTTCTTTGTTTTTCTTATCTGCAAGCTTTGCCATAACAATTTGTCTTGCCACAACTACTGCACATGACACTATACATGGGGGGTTGTCTTTTTTTTTCATTTGCATTTATCCTCTCTGCTTTGTGTTTGGGCATTTGCTTTTGCACAATTTTTGGTGCATTTTCCCTTGTATTTTTTTGATTTCCCTAAACTATGAGGTGAATTCTCAGTGTTTGCACTCCACTTATGCTCTGCATTAGGACGTAAACTTGTTCACTAGCTATGCACATTTGTAGCTCTTGTCAGAATTCGTGTGGGCTCTGAGCATTCTCATTAGAGCTCCTGCAGCTTTCATTTCTATTACTAATCTATCACAAATTAGTTCTATGCCGTGTAATTGTAACCGTGTCGGTCCCAGGTTATGAGAGAGACAAGGTGGGCGAGGTAATAGCTTTTATTGGATGATGATTTCTAATTTCTGCTGGTGAGAGAGAGCTCTGTGTGACTCAAAAATGTGTCTCTCTCATGAGCAGAAGTTGGTCCAATAAAAGATATTACCTCACCCATCTTGTCTCACAAATTAGTTCATCTTTTAAGATATAATTGCATGAATCAGCAATTTTGCACAGTTTGGCAACATACAGAGCTATTGTTTCTCCAGGGTTTTGATTACACTTGTTAAAAAGATACCTTTTTGCATGTGATTTTTTTTTTATTGAAAATGCTTTGGAGTGCTTCTGTGATTTCCTCCCAGGCTGCTGCTGACATATATACAAATGCTGTTGGAGCATGTGACAGCCTTTGTTCATCATTACAGCTAAAAGTGTGGCTGCTCTATTTTTTTTTTTTAATCTAGCCCTGTTGCAATTTCATAGGTTTCCTATTGTGATTTAAAGAATGTCTAGCATCTCCTTTCACATCCACCTACTCAGAGACAGGAATCTGGTAGTTGCCATAATTACTGTTTCTTCTCTCTCTTTTTTGTTTTGTGTGCAATAGTCTTAGTTTCTGATTTCCATGTGCCGGCAGGAGCGAGCACAAAGAGACAGAGCCAAGACAGTGCAACATTCAGGCTTTATTCCTTCCTCCATGTATACTGTCCTCTCGCATCAAGCACTTCCTGAAAGTAGAGTTCCTACAAATAACCATACTATAATGCCCCCTACTGGGAAGCTATTTATCATAAAAATGATAGTGTCAGAATGGGACACTTAACATCACAAATAGGAGCAGACAATAGTTTGATTTTGCCCCAAGTGTTCTTAAATGATCCAACTAGCCCATAAAGCACCAACGCAGCGGGACAGGTGTGCTAACACCCACTATCACTAGTAAGGTCACTTTTCTGTGGACATTCTGATTTCCATGCACATAGCGTCACCACCAAACATTAGGACTGATCCTGCAACCCTCACTCACCCAACATGTTCCATTGACCTCAACAAAACTAGTGGCATGAGCAACAGTTTACAGCAGGGGTCAGCAACCTTTCAGAAGTGTGTGCCGAGTCTTCATTTATTCACTCTAATTTAAGGTTTCACGTGCCAGAAATAATTTTAACGTTTTTAGAAGGTCTCCTTCTATAAGTCTATAATATATAACTAAACTATTGTTGTATGTAAAGTAAATAAGGTTTTAAAAATGTTTAAGAAGCTTCATTTAAAATTAAATTAAAATGCAGAGCCCCCCGGATTGGTGGCCAGGACCTGGGCAGTGTGAGTGCTGCTGAAAATCAGCTTGCGTACCACCTTCGGCACCCGTGCCATAGGTTGCCTACCCCTGGTTTACAGGATCAGATTTATTTATCACCATTCCATGGCAGCAGTGTAATATTCACTGCTCTACTCTAATTACACAAGAGAACTAATTCTTGTAAAGCCAATAATAACATTATAGTTCCTGGGGGACAACATATTTGCTATAAGCTATTAATACCTCGTGCCTCTAATAAGCTAGGAAAACTGGATAAACATGTAAAATAGGAAACACACATTAAGTTGGGGGCCTGCTGTGTGCCAGACACTCAGACTTCAGTACTACATCTGTGATTACAAAGATGCTCTAGAATGATACTTGGTGAAAACAATCAAAACCTATTTAAACCACCAATTGTAAACAGATACATCAGTAGTGTACATTCAAACTGGCGAGATGAGAGAAATGCCCTCCTCTTTATATTTAAAAGCCTTGCTTGTATGTAGTGCAAGTGTTACCAGTAGAGCTGGTCAAAATTTTTCCGACAGAACAGTTTTCTGTCAGAGGCTCCCTGGGCTCCCATGTGCTTGTTGTTTTAAAATCCTCTCTCTCAAAATGCTTTGTTCCCACTGTTAGGATAAACGGTAGGGTGGTTTAAGAAGACTGTCAGATCTCTACATACACCACTGGTCACAGACTCCCATAGGGAAGAACCTCAGGTGCCAAAACCAGCTGGGTAAGCCTGGTTAAGATGCAAGGTACTGTAGCCCAGTGCCCAGTCTAAGCATGACAGAATTATGAGATTGCCCCTTAACACAGGTAAAGACTGGGGGCGGGGGGGCGGGCACTGAGAGGGAGACTAGGAAGGGGACAAAGGTGCAGCTAGCCCTGCAAACCATGACGCTCTGTAATACAAAATACTACATAAAGGGCTGAATAACTACAGGAACCACAACTTTGAATTTCCTGATTTTTTGCAGTGTTGCCAACTCTCGTGATTTTATTGCGACTCTCATGATATATTTTCTTAAAGCTCCTGGAGTCCAGGGATTACAGGAGAATCTCAGCTTTAATTTGGTTTAACAGTTTTTAGTCCTTGGCGTTGTAGAGGAATGGTGGAAGATGTGACTGGCGTGTCCCCAAAGGCTCAAATACACAGAATTCAAAGAAAACACACACAAAAATATTATTTTTCCCAAAGTCTCATAATTTTTAAGCCAATCTCATGATGTTGGGGGAGGAGGGAGAAGGTGGGAGGCTAATTCATGAAACTCCATTTCCCCTTTGCAGGAGCTAGGAGGCTGAGGGAGGGGTAGAAGAACCGAAATCGCATGCACACACCCTCTCAGCAGCCAAGCGACAAGAGGGAAGAGCAGAATTCCCTCCTCCCCCTGACAACAGGCCAGGAGATGAGGGGACAATGCACAAAGCAGTTCCCTTCTGCTTTCAACATCAGAAGTTTGGTGGGAGGAACTGGAACAAGTTCATAGGAGTTTTTAAACACAGGAAGGGCACTTCTGAACTGAATTCTGAAATGGGTGGGGAGCCTATGGAGGTATCTGTGGATGATGGTGATGTGTTTAGGTGATATTTAATGACATTGTGTATTTTGTTCATAATGTCATTTCAGAAACACTGGCTTCCTCTTAGTATCATTTCTTCCCCCTCCTATTGCTCTTATTGTATCTTTCTTTCCTGCTCTTTATTTTCCCTTTGGATTGTCAGTTGTCTGTTTTCTGTCATTATCTGTCAACCATTCCATGCCTATTGCACTCTCCAAAGAAACACTGGGTGGGATTTTCAAAAGCACCCCAGTGAGTCAGTAACACGGGGCCCACTGGCTTTCTATGTGGCTTGTGCTCCTAATTCACTTACGTGCATAATCAATCCATTGCAAACATTCCTACAGTAAAGTACAATTAATATTCTATTTTCCTTGATACATAATGCTTGTGTGGCTGCATCCCTGTGAATTCAACCTGGCGTAAAGGTCCTTGCACAGGTTGCCTGAGCTGGAGTGAATTCATCTCTGCATATATTTCAATAGGTTAACATGCTTTGAAATTTGGTGACATTTCATTTTTTTTAAATTACTGTAGCTACATGAAAAGGAAATAAACCCTATTCGTTAGGCAACCTAACTTACCTATGTACTGTAGCTGTGCACAACCTACAAAGCCTCAACTGGAGAATCAATTCCAGTCTGCTATTCTGTCCCTTTTTGTGTTGAGGAACACTTTGGGGTTTACAATAAAGAAGAAGGAAACAAAGGGGTATGGGGTGCTGGCTCCAGGAGGGAGCTGGGTGAGAATCAGCAATCAAAAAGCACACTGCAGCAGAGCTTCTGTTTTACCCCTAGTGGCTATCAAACCTCTTCAGCCTTAATAGCCCCAAGCTTAAAACCTTCCGGGGAAAGAAAACAAAATGTCTATAGCAGACACTCATCTTATCATTATAAGAAACTGCCCTTAACTAGCAGCTCTAGGGAATAGCCTTCTGACACTCTGTTGAGGTATGGTTCCAGCTGACTCTTTCTAGTCTAGTTTCAGTGCTGGCAGCTGTCTCCTATCAGGCAAATGCACGGATGAGCTAATTATCCAGGTGACAGACCCAACAGATCCCCCCAAATATTGTCACAGACCAGCCTTTAAAATAGCAATAATTCTAGAAGTTGTTTTATCTATTTTTATTCTTTTTAATACAGCTATAAATGCCAATGCAGGCAGACACTTATATGAAATCCACTATTACAAGTACTAAGTATTTCCAAGGGGTGCAAGAGGGGGCTCAGAGTGCTGGCTCCGGGAGGGTGCTCAGGGCTAGGGGTTGGGTTGCAGCCTCCCACTGAGCAGCATTTACATCCAGAGGCTCCCAGCTGGCGGTGCAGCGTGGCTGCCACTCAGGCAGGCTCCCTGCCTACCTCGGCCCCACACCACTCCTGGAAAGGGTCAACGCACCCCTGCGACCCCTGGGGAGGGGGCGGGTGGCACATGGCTCCGTGCATTGCCCCTCTCTGCAAGCACCATCCCCGCAGTTCCCATTGGCCACAGCTCCCCATTCCCGGCCAATGGGAGCTGCAGGGGCGGTGCTTAGAGGCAGGAGCAGCATGCGGAGGGAGACCCCTGTCCCCAGGGCCAATGCTCAATTCCCACTGCTCTCATCCCTTCTGCAGAAAGTTTGATTGCTCCATCACATTAACCAGGCTTTTCTCTGCACATGCTCAACAGGCCAGCAGAAAGTTTCAATTTCATATTTTTCAATATATTTTGTTTTCCACAGCAAACGGTCAGTTTCTCTTTAAAATCTGTGATAGCGGAATTATTTTCATGGTCTTAACAAATATCCCCATTTGACAGATAAGGCGATGGATATCTTGGGCTCCTGTCCATCTGCTACTCAACATATGGCTGTTAAATTACCCGATTATGTTACTTGGTATGGGCCAGATCCTGTGAGCTCTCAATTCCTGTAAGTTGATGGGAGTTTTCTCTGAGCTAAATCAGCAGGACTGAATCCCGAGCATATGCACAGCCATGGGGAGAAAACGAGGGGACACGTCTCCAATTTTTATTGTCCTGATGGTGTTCTATCTAAACCAGCCCCAGGTACCCTTCTAGGTAATGTTAAAACCAAAGGCATCAGGAGTGCAGGGACTTGTTTATATGAGAATATGAAATATATTCACTTTCTAAAGCTTGAGGTAGAGGTAAGCCCAATGTATAACGGTTGTGGGCCAAATTTCTAAAGGGGCCTCAATGTGGTCTCAAAATTGTAAGCAGTTTTTCATATCTAGGTTTTGCATTTGAATTGTGCAGGCGGGTGCACACATTGAAACTGGGATGTGAAAAATTGCACCCACCCTTTAAGCAGCCTCAGGTTAGCAGTCCCCCAGGTCCCAGGAGAGAAGCTGAGAGTCACGACCTCATAGTGATCCCCATTCTGAAAATTACCACTAGCCCACTCCTTGAAAACAGCAGTAATGTCAGCAAGTTTTTCAAGCTTGCTAACCCCTCGCAGCCTGCCACAGAGCTCAGAACTATGAACACAGTCAAGGGACAAAGCAGAGGAAGCTTTGTTTAATCGTGTTGTGTTCTTTCAGACTGAAATCCTGGCCCCAGAGCTCAACATGAGCAGCTGAACTGTGCATTGGGGGCTGGGGGGGGAATCTTTCCCCACTTCTGGCTGCTCCACGGCCAGCCTTGTGATTGCAGTAGCCTCCACAACCACTGCACATATACTGTGCATGAGGAATACAGTGGATCCATAGGGCCCGTTTCTCTCCAGCCTATCCAATAACTCTGTAGAGGCAGTGCAGTGGTAGTGCATGCAGAGCTGGTCTGCATGGTGCACAAGGAACATGCACTGCCTGCATAACTTCAAATCCTGCCAGCCATCCACACGGTAGAGCCTATATTTGTTCTGTATACACACCTCTCCCTGCCCAGAAAGGAGGCAGCAATTTTTGCCTTCACTGATAATGATCACAAAATCATTCAGTGCCTGTCTTACTCTGGTTCCTGATGAGCAGGGGTCACAAAACAAACTCTACCACTACAATTGATGCCTGTAGTTTCAGCTGAGATGCCAAGGACTGAATGGATATAGATACTGGATAAGCCATTAACCCTGAGGTGAAACCCGCCCAAGTGCATATTAAGGCACATAGGCAGGGCCGTGTGGGTCAGAGTTCTACTGCCCCTGCCTGATGCCTACGTGCTTTGCAAAGAAAGAGAGAAATTCGCTCTTCAGGGCTGCCAACCAGCCTCTATCAGCAGCAATAAATTCACAGCTGTTTTTAAAGCCAGCTATTGAACAAAATCCTTATAAGCTGCTTAAATGGCATTACGCATTTTGGAAGGGAGACTTCAATTCAAGGTATCTGCAATTAACGGGGTATGTACAATGTATACTCCCCTCATTGTCCACCCGCTCTCCAGTCCTGTGCTCTGACTAAGCCTCTCTCCTCAGCTGTCTTTGTCCACTTCTCCCACTCTCGGCATTGGAAAAGCATCTTCTCATTCCTACTTCAGATCTCCTAAAACTAGTGGGGGCCGGTGGTGGGATTCACACCATCAAT
The DNA here is from genome assembly GCF_016161935.1 of Mauremys reevesii. Classification (NCBI taxonomy): domain Eukaryota; kingdom Metazoa; phylum Chordata; order Testudines; family Geoemydidae; genus Mauremys; species Mauremys reevesii. The sequence goes on from NC_052625.1 coordinate 43,426,164, forward strand.
TAAATCTCCTCTATTGGTTCTTCAAACACACAAAACCCACACTTTTGTGGCAGACATCCTTCTTTTCCCACTTCTCTTTAGCAGAACAAAGCCTAGCAGAGGGTAGGCTGGGTGGAGTGGAGCAGGCAGCATCTAATCCGTTCAGTTTAGCTGCACCAGAGAATGCAGCCAGCGGCAAGAGAGGCTGGTGGCTAAGAGAGCTCCTCCCTCTATTAATCGATAGACATGCTCAGGGTTTAACTGATCGCCATATTTGGGGTCAGGAAGGAATTTTCCTCTAGGGCAGATCGGCAGAGGCCCTGGAGATTTTTCGCCTTCCTCTGCAGCGTGGGGCACGGGTCACTTGCCGGAGGATTCTCTGCAGCTTGAGGTCTTCAAACCACAATTTGAGGACTTCAATAACTCAGACATAGGTTAGGGGTTTGTTATAGAAGTGGATGGGTGAAATTCTGTGTCCTGTATTGTGCAGGATGTCAGACTAGATGATCATGGTGGTCCCTTCTGACCTTAAAGTTTATGAGTCTGTGAGTCTATGAGAGCAGGGCTGAGATCAGAGCATGCTCCAACTGACTTTTCGGTCTTCTCTGGGGCAGAGAGCAGCAGGAAGGACGCAGAGCAGCTGACCTTTTTTCAGGCAGGAAGATGGAGGCAGGGAGCAGATTGGAGTGGGTGCCTCCTCAGGAGGAGAGCCGTGGTGGGAGCTACAAGAGAGAAGCTGGAGAGCGGGGGAATAAAATGTATTGATTGGGAAGTGCCCACCGTTGCTAGATGGAAGGTTGGTGGATGTTATTTGGGAGATTAGAAATGACTGTGTGCATGTTTGAGATGTTATATATATATTAGGAGTGGGACAGGGTGCAGTGGAGGAAGTATCCAGTTACCAGTTCCAGCCTCACCCCTTATTTTCTGCACCATCCACCGCTGCCTAAATCCAACCTGTGGCCCAGTCTTCAACCCTCTCACATACCTCTTATTTTATATGTGGAGTGTAAGCGATGCAGGGGAGGAACCATGTGTAAATTGTTTGTTTTTAAAGTATTATGCACTTTATGTGTAACCAATAAAAAGAGAAAATCACTTACTGGCAAGTCCTCTTTGGTGTAGTCTCCTCTCCTAGCATATGACAGCGGATCAACGGTTATATAACCGGGGCTTCCCTGCAGATAGCACCATAACACTGCCTTTCCCTTAATCCAGCGTTGTGAGATGGGAACAGAAAGAGACGCATGACAATAGACTTGTCTTCACTGCATTGTGGAAGCTTGGGTTACCTGTACTTGAGTCAACCTCCCTCAAAGTTAGTCTAGCTTGAGTGAGAACAGTCACACTGCAAAACACCACTCGGGCTGCACAGAACGATTGTATTAACAGCTCTGAGTAGACATCCCCACCACATTACTAGTTCCAGTGTCAACAGCACTCAAGCTTTCACCGCACCTCCCGCCAGCCAGCTAGCTTGAGTTTAAGGCACCACTGAGTTCCACCTAGAGACTTTTGTGTGTGGAGGGGGGTCAGGTTTGGAGCAACACTTGTATTATACCTCATGTTAGCACTGCAATGAAGACAGGCCCAATGATGTATACCTAACTCCTATAGATTATGTAAGTAGGGATGCGTATGCCAGAACAGACCCCTTGTTTGATGTTGGCATTTATTCCGTTTGATCATTTTCTTCTTTTTAAATTGTCCATAAAAGAAACAAGTCTTCATGGAGATTTTTCACACTGCATTGCGAGTTACTCTGCATTGTGTACTAATCAGTTACCACCCAGGAAGCAAGGAATAAAAGACTTGATCCTACAGCACTTGATAAATCTTATATTTAAACATGAATGAAAGTCAGGGCCTGACCAGCACAATATATCCTCAGCTTTCTGAGCACTGCAAGGACTACAAAGATCCAGAGGCTGGATAGAAACATAGGATTTGCCATATGGGTCAGACCACTGGTCAAAGGAAGATGGAGAAAAAGCCTGTAACATACCTCCCTCCCCCACATAATGCACCTCAACATAAGGCATTTTATCCAATAGGGCAGGGGTTCTCAAACTTCACTGCACCGCGACCCCCCTTCTGACAATAAAGGGGGAGGGTGGTCAGAGCTGAGCCCTGCTGCCCTGGGTGGGGGGGAAAGGGGGCCTCAGGCCAAGCCCTCCTGCCCGAGGTGGGGGGAGAGGGGGCTGCAGCCCAAGCCCTATTTCCCCAGGTGGGGGTGGAGCTCAGGCTTCAGCTTCAGCCCTGGGTCCCAGTAAGTCAAATGCTGGTCCTGGTGACCCACTTTGGGATCCCGACCCACAGTTTGAGAACCGCTGCATTAGGGAACAGCCCCCAAGCCAAATGCAGTGTAATGATTAGTAGGCACTGTGATGTGTGTGCTGAAGTTCTTTACTAGGACATTAAACCTAGTTTAAACTGCAGCCTACAGAGCTGACCAGGAGAAAAAACTCATATAAATGAGCTCCTTCCCCTCCCTTCTGTGCTCTCTTTACCATCTATACTCCTGTTCTAGGACCACTCAATCTGCAGAAATTATTACAGCCCTAAGGACACCTCAACCAGCTCAGGTGGCAAGATGGATGACCTTCGACTTGATCTATGGGATGAGATATGAGATACTTCCTTGGTGACTGAAGAGTGTCGCCGGGAGCTTCTTTCTCATTAGTTAATCATGTGTAGAAACCACACTGGAGTCCTGAAAGACAATGTTTTAACATACTGGGAACAACCATTTCATGGACACTCCTAACTTGACTGAGGAAGCATACAGTATTACTCCAGGCCAGATGCTCATCTCAAAGGATCAAGCAATGCCAATGGCATTACTCAGGAATTACACCAGTGTGAATGGAATTGGAATCAGCCCATTAGCTCAAGGTGTGAGGATTAGCCTTTGGATGCTTAAATTGGAGAAATTTAAATGAGAGCCCAAGGCAAACACATTGTTCAGACATATGGTGAACTATTGTAGAATCCCTTACTGCCCTTCTCTTCAATCAGAGAAGTTAGTGATCCTGAAAAGTACCACGTAGCCAGTTACAAAGCAGTCAGAGAGGGAGTGAAACCTCAGTGTTGGCGCTAGCACAAGTTTTGTTTCAAGCAGGGGTTCTCACATTTTTTGTAGTATGACCATATCTTACCAAATCCCTACTTGGAGGGCCATCTCCCATCATTTATGATGCTATAATCATCTCACCTCCCATTAAACGCACCTGTGCCTCTTCGGCACTTAACTCCCATTGGATTTCAATGGGATATGTGTAACTGACTCTCTCAGGCCTCTTTGAAAATTCCAGACTATGCCTCTAAGAGATGCAGCGCAGCACTCACAGCTCAAGGGGAGCAGGAGCCAAATTGGCCACAAGCCACCTGTGTGGCCTCTCAATCCTGGACTCTGGTGTGATTCAGAAAACCCTAGCGGCCCTTACAGCAGTCTCCTCCAGGCTGCCCTATGGGACACAATGCTGTCTGGAGTCTCCGGTGCTTTGGCTCCGCTCCAACATGCCCCTCTGGCCCCAAACCATCCTCTGGCACATCCCTTACTTCAGGTGTTGTGAGATGAAGCCCCCAGAAGGGCTACTTGCAGCAGACTCTGCAGTGCCTGCACCGTGGCATCCTCCCCTGGCTAGATATGGGGCTTTTAGGGATTGGCTCCTTTATGCCACTCCAGCCTTTTCACATGATGTAAAGGTGCTGGAGCAGGGGTGAAGACCTCACTCCACGTGCTAAGATGTGTTTGTACAGCACCTGCGCATTTGGGCTGCAACAGGGGCCTTTGAACATCTGTTGGTGGAAAATCTGTTATGCCTAGAGCTCATATGGTCTTCTTTAAACAAGGATATTCCATTCCTTATTCATCCATTTGCCAGCACCTACTGGCTTATGACATTTTAAAGTACATTGTGTTCAAAGGAGGTACTGAGCTATACGTTTAAAGTAGTGAAATCTCCCCTCTCCCTCACCACTTTCTCTAATAGTAAGACAATATTGGAAAGATGTTAGATTTTCTAGTAAACATTTGGATTCTCATACACACAGCTGGCAAACGCATTGTGCGCTTGTTATATATTAGTGCAATGGCAAATTTGCTGTATATTCAGATGGAAACTATTTGGCTCAGAAGCTTTGCAGCCTGGTACATCAGCTATCACTCCCATTATTTCTTATTTGTTATGGAGGTATCAAGCCCAAAAGCCTGTTTGGCTGAAATAGATGGAAGCGTTATAATCTCCTGAACTCTGCTTTTGCTGCTCAGTGATTGGAGCTTCTGGAAAAGTACAGTAAAGGAGCTCATAATACCCAGCAATGCCTTGAGAAATCAATTATTCATCAGTTACGCACCTCTGCCATTTGTGATGCTGTTATTACTCAGAAATTGTGCCTTACATTAAAATTAGCTAGAAGTCCTTCTCAATTTGATGAACAAATGAAATAGTCTGTTCTCAAATCTCTTCCATTTAGCCAACAAAAAAAGAGTTCCAGTCTTTGTTGGGCATTAATATAAGTTGGAAAATTTGCTAGATCCAATGTCCTAACTAGGGTTTCTCTTTTGTACTAATTTCCTTCCTTTCACTTAGCATTTGCTCTTTTAATACATGGCTTTTTAGAAATAATCTGCTTTATTAAGACGATTATTCCCAGAATAACGACTTGATTAAAATAGAGTTGGATTCAGAAGATGTTGCCCTTTGAAAGAACCTCATTAGAATGTTATAGTTTAAAACCCTGAGAATCTAGAAAGTCAAGCAAATATCCAGCATCAACCTTAACTGTGCATCCTTCCGAGCCTCACCCACATTCTAGCCATGGGTTAGAACGCCTTATCATGTAGTTTACGAAACTAAAGTCTGCCTTACCATGCACCATATGAAACTGAAGTTGAGTATATGAATTACAACATAGTTTTTTGTTGTACGATTATATAGCTTGCATCCAACCTTCCAGCCGCATCAGGTAAACAAGTGATTAAAAGCAGATCCTTTTGTCCTTGTTGTTAAAGCTTCATGCTGTAAAGTGCCCCAGATTTGCATAACTGATTGCAGAGGTCTGGTTGTCTGTTGCTAGTGTGATGTACAGGACCCAGAATGACTAGCCAGAGGAACAGGAACTGAACTGGGTTTCTTGAGTAATGGTCTCAAGTTGCAGTGGGGGAGGTTTAGGTTGGATATTAGGAAAAACTTTTTCACTCGGAGGGTGGAATGGGTTACCTAGGGAGGTGGTGGAATCTCCTTCCTTAGAGGTTTTTAAGGTCAGGCTTGACAAAGCCCTGGCAGGGATGATTTAGCTGGGGACTGGTCCTGCTTTGAACAGGGGGTTGGACTAGGTGACCTCCTGAGGTCCCTTCCAACCCTGATATTCTATGATTCTATGATCATTTTAAATTATTTCATGCAGTGTGGAGGCTGATGAGGTAACATGCAGCTTTCACCTTTGCCTGTCCCAGCAATAAAGGAACTGAGATAGTGAACCCCCTTACTTTTTCCTATTTAATAAATATTTCATCACATCATATTGCATTTCATTATTTCATGGACCCATCATGCATCAGGTACAATCACCACCAAAGCTCTGATGAGAGATCACTCAGAATGACAAGACACCCTATATATAATGGAATGCCCAGACACCGGGAGCAGCAAATAGCTGTAAGGACCTGTAAAAAAGCAGGGTCTGTTTTACCTCAGATCAGGAACTGAGGGAGGCTTTGGCAGTTCTCTATACTGAATCCATCTACATTTGGTTAGGCTAAATTAGCTCTTTCGCCATCTGAAAACATTTGGACTTTGTCCATACACCGGTTATTTAAACTGCAATTTGCAAAATGAACTCCAGCACAGGTGTCGAAGCAGTGAATCACCCCTCTAGATTGTCTGGCAATATCGAAGGTATTTATACATTCTCTTGAACAGTACATGGTTCTCAGGGAGACTTATTTATATTCAAGAACTGTTCAAGGACAAGGCTACTGCAAGCAATTACTGAAAGTAAAGAGACTGGCAGGGAAAAAAATACCACCCTTCCCTCACACACTCCAAAATTGTTTTTTTACTAATGTCAATAAAGAAAGCTACCCTATTAGGACTGTTTTCAAAACTTCTGTTTTAAGTGTTTATGAACGCAATGGGCAACAGGGTGAGAAAATTGAATGCCTACTATCTTGCCAGCTTAATGCAGCAATTCATTGTCCAGTCAGATATCACAGATGCCACACGACTGCACTGCAGTTCCAGCAAAGCCCCTCAGCCTCAACCAAATGGGAACCCCTACTGGCAAGGCCATTCTATTTCCCCTTAGGTTGCTCCAGGAAATGCAAATGCATTCTGTTGTACGGCTGTAACATTCTGATGACTTCCATAACAAGTGTTAAAAGCGACGCTGTCAAGATGAAATTCAGAGATTTAAGAGATTCAAAATTCAGAGCCCTCCCCGATGTTATAAGCTTTGAATGTTAAAATCCTTCCCAATTGTAATAATCTAATTTGCTTTTCACAACATGTATGTTCTTCATTTACGCTTTTCACCTCACTCAGCTTGAACAATGAAATTAGACTGGCCGGTTTTACGTCTCTTCCTTGGTCAGTTCCACCTCGTGTGATAACACAAAGCAATGGTGTTTGGGGTTCCTTGAAATATAAATGGGGATGGATAATCGAAACTCACATTGATAACGTATTTTAAGGTCTATAGACGGAAAGTGTTAAGTTATTAATATGTAAATGGCAAAAGGTGTTTTCATTTAATTATATTTGTAAAAAAACATGGCAATATTAAGGGCCAAATAAGTATCTATAAATGTTGTATCTGAGCCCCCTGCCCCTGGTTGTTAGTGTATTTATCCTCACAACATCCCTTTACAGCAAGGCAGTGCTATTTTCCCCATTTTACCTGTGAGGAACTGAGGCACAGAGAGGCTAAGTGTCTTACCAAAGGTCATACAAGTGTAGGGACTTGAATCCAAGTCTCAAGTCCTAGCTAATGTCCCAACTATGGGACCATCTTTGCTTTGACGGGCTATTATTCATATTAGGTCTTGTAAACCCTGCTATTTATTACAGAAAGCCTAAAGCCCTGACCCTGCAGTCAGATCTGCCTGGGCAGAGCCCTCCAGTGGGGCTCTGCACAAATGCTGCAGTCAGTCCCCAAGAAGCCCGTTGCCAGATGGGGGCCTCAGCTGATGGTATCCCTTTAACAATGTGGACATAGAAATGAAACATCATCACCACACAGCTGGATGTGCTGGCATGTTCACTAGTTTAAAAATGACACTATGCTGATGGGAACCATTTCAAGGTTTTATTAAAATTAATAAAACCAAAATCAACAGACTACAGACAATCAAAGTGCTTTTTAAATTGAAAAGAAATGCTGTTTAAAATAACTTTAAGGCAGTGTATGTCATAAACAAAAAGCTCTGAAATTTAAATGCAAGGCGGACATTCAGTCCTCAACTCAAGAAATAAATATCATCCCATACAATCCCATTTTCTGACCACTTGCTGTCAACTATGTAAACATCTTGAAATCTAAATGTCCCCTGCACTCTGTCATATGCAGGAAATTGACAAAGAGTCAACGTGAAAGTAACAGTTGCAAGGAACAAAAATCGGGAACAGTGCAAATAAAATAAGGGTTGGGTAGTTGTTTTTGCAAGTGGTTTGTTGTAATCTTTAAATAGTGAACATTTTTCTAAGCAAGAAAAGTACAAGTACTTCTGATTTTCTTTTGAAGCTGGTTTTTCACAGATGAAGATCTATTAAGCCAACAATAAAAAGCCTTAGTTTGTAACATCCAGAATGCAAAATATTTTTCAGATGCTCTTAACACTGCAATCAGCTACTGTTCCCCTCAGGCTTCCAATTTGAACCTCCCGGGATATCCCAGGACAAAAAGCATCCATGAGTGTCCAGTGGTATAATTACATGGTAGGATAGCAAGGGTACGCGGATGTGAAATCTTTCATTTTGCTGAAAGCCTAATGAGCATTGTCAAAACATCACTCTCATGCTCTGTATATGAGAGGCAGACCCGGGTTTGTTATTTACTCAAAACTCAAAGGGAAAAGAACTCAAAACTGAAATAAAGTAACAGAGACTGACAGCCACAAACAAACCCACCCCACTAGACACCTAATGTGGTCAGGTTTCTACTGCTGTGGCTCAAGCATCATAATATGGAAAATATAACACAATAAAATGTCTCATGAGCCACCTCCAGCCCAAAACATTCTGTGCTCCACCACTGGGATTCTAACAGCTACACCACCCCCACCGCAGCCATCCCTTCACCACAGAAAAGAAGGAAATGGCAGATCTTCTCTATCCCCCCTATTTTGTTGTAGCTGAGGAAGATTAAAGATCTGAGACTAGATTTACAAAGATATTTAGATGCCTAAAGATACAGACAGGCACCTAATGGGATTTTCAAAAGGGGCTAAGCAGATTAGGCTCCTAACTCACTTTGGCATTTTCGTAAATCCTTTTAGGTACCTATATGCATCATTAGGTGCCTAAATACCTTTTTAAGTCTAGCCCCAGGTGACTAGAACTTTCTCCAGTGTAGATCACACATTAAATTTAGACACAATTAGTAGAGCACTGACTACTGCACTCACGCAGCCACTCCCCCTCAGTTCCACTGTCAAGTCAGAACTTTCTACAAACTGAAGACCGTCCATAACCTAGAGTATGGGAGGCAGGACAGAGAGAGAAACAAAGTTCTTCTTGGGCTGTGAAACTCATAGGCCCCAAAAACCAGCTCTTTGTATAATCAATCTGTGGGATTCACTGACACAAGGTCAGCAATGTAAATGCTACAGCAGTTTCAGGAAAGGGATTATGCAAGGTAAAACAGTGCTTCAAGAATAATCAAAACCTCATGCTTCAAGGCATAATCTCCCTGATCCCCCATAGGGACTGGGAAGCTATACCGTCTCCCCCACATCATGTCAAAACAATGCTCGAGCTATGTCTACACTACATCCTCTGCTGGCAAAACTTGCATTGCTCAGGGGTGTGAATATTAAATCCCTGAGCGACATAAATTACACCAACATAAGTGCTCATGTGTACAGCACTATGTCGATGGGAGAAGCTTTTGCCACTCACAAAGGTGGGTTTTTTATGCCAACGGGAGAGCTCTCCCCCATCGGCATAGAGCGGCGTCCACGGACACGCTGCAGTGCCCGCGGCTGTGCTGCTGCAGCGCTGTAGGTATAGACATAGACATACCGATACTTTCGCAGCTTGGGGACTGCACTGTCACCTGACTGTGTAAAGCATCAGAGACTGGCCACTAGCATAAGCAGGATACCTGACTAGATGAATCTGGCAAATCATGTATGGCAAATCTTATGTAGACTGATAAGAACATTTAGATACAGTAATGTATCAGTTATTAAAATAAACTGATCTATTCTAGTTAGTATAATTACTTTTAGATGTTCTTGCACAATGATTTCTAAATGTATATTAAATTAGGTTTTATTATTGATTTAGGTCTACATTTGTTTACAATTGTCCTTAGCTATGTTATTGTTAATACATCATTAGACATACTTTTGAAGCAACAAATCATCTGGAACAGAATACATCTCTCTCTCTCTCTCTCTAAAATTTCTCTCTCTCTCTCATGATCTGCCAGATTCATCTCTCTCTCTCTCTCTCTCTCTCTCTCTCTCTCTCTATATATATATATATATCTAGACTGGAGAGAGAGAGAGAGAGAGAGATTTTAAAATGAATTAAAAAATAGAGTGCAGCTCTACAGTCTAGATCTATGACCTGATTTCCAACACCAAAAGTGTACCAGGGAAATTATAGGTCTACAGGATGCTGAAATGGAGACAGTTCTTTGATTCAACAGGAAATGTCACAGACTCCCACATTTCAAAAGATCATCATTAGACTTAAAAACGAGAAGCTGGATCCTGAAGCCATTTTTCAGGCAAATCGCTAGAGGATTTGGTCCGAGGTTAAATGAACAAAAATAGTTTCTCATTCAAATTGTGCCAAACAACGCAGGCTGCAGCACATACATTAGTACTCTTAAATAATAACTATACCTTTGTACTTCTATAGCACCTTTCATCCGAGGGTCTTAAATAAATTAAACTTCACAATATTCCATGAGGCAGGAAAGTATTATTAATTATTATTATTATTCCTGTTGTGAAGAAGGGAAATAAACAGATTAAGGGTATGTCTACACTACGGGATTATTCCGATTTTACAGAAACTGGTTTTTTAAAACAGATTGTATAAAGTCGAGTGCACGCGGCCACACTAAGCACATTATTTCGGCGGTGTGCGTTCATGTACCTAGGCTAGCGTCGATTTCCGGAGCGTTGCACTGTCGGTAGCTATTCCCAAAGTTCCTGCAGTCTCCCCCGCCCATTGGAATTCTGGGTTGAGATCCCAATGCATGATGGGGCAAAAACAGTGTAGCGGGTGATTCTGGGTAAATGTCGTCACTCAATCCTTCCTCCGTGAAAGCAACGGCAGACAATCATTTTGCGCCCTTTTTCCCTGGATTGCCCTGGCAGACGCCATAGCATGGCAACTGTGGAGCCCGTTTAGCCTTTTTTCACTGTCACCGTATGTGTACTGGATGCTGCTGACAGATGCGGTACTGCAGTGCTACACAGCAGCATTCATTTGCCTTTGCAAGGTAGCAGAGACGGTTACCAGCCCTATTGCACCATCTGCTGCTTTGGAAATTGGCGATGATGGTTACCAGTCCTATTGTACCATCTGCTGCTGTCATGGGTGCTCCTGGCTGGCCTCGCTGAGGTCAGACGGGGGCGCATGGACAAAAATGGGAATGACTCCCCAGGTCATATCCTTCTTTATGTTTTGTCTAAAAATAGAGTCAGTCCTGCCTAGAATATGGGGCAAGTCTACTAGAGAACCAGAGAGCACAGCCGATCCGGGTCAGAGCCCCAGATATCCCGCAGAAATGATGAGCTGCATGCCATTCTAGGGGGTGCCCCTGCAACAACCCCACCCGTTGCTTCCCTCCTCCCACACCCCTCCTGGGCTACCATGGCAGTTATCCCCCCATTTGTGTGATGAAGTAATAAAGAATGCAGGAATAAGAAACAATGACGTTTTAGTGAGATAAAATGAGGGGGAGGCAGCCTCCAGCTGCTATGATATTCCAGGCAGGACAGAATCTCCATTACTCATTAAAGGGTGGGGGAGGAGAGGAGCGCAGCCTCCCGCTGCTATGATAGTCCAGAATCTCCATTAGACATGAAAAGGGGTGGGGAGAGGAGCTCAGCCTCCAGCTGCTATGATGAGGACGGTTACCAGCCCTATTGTACCATCTGCCAGGAATGAATCTCCAGGAGACAAAGCTTAAAGAAGGGAATGACCGGGAGTCATTCCCATTTTTGCCCAGGCGCCCCCGGCCGACCTCACTGAGGCCAGCCAGGAGCACTCACGGGATGATGATGAGGATGGCTATCAGTCATATTGCACCGTCTGCCATCTGGGAGGGGAGGGGAGGGGATGCTGCTGTTTAGCTGTCTTTAATGGGGGGGGAGGGTGCTAAATTGACGACATATTCCCTGAACCACTGGCGACAATGTTTTTGACCCTTCAGGCATTGGGAGCTCAGCCAAGAATGCAAATACTTTTCGGAGACTGCAGGAACTGTGGGATAGCTCGAGTCCTCAGTCCCCCCTCCCTCCCTCCATGAGCGTCCATTTGATTCTTTGGCTTTCCGTTACGCTTGTCACATAGCACTGTGTTGATTCCCTGCTGTGGCCTCTGTCTATCATAGCCTGGAGATTTTTTCAAATGCTTTGGCATTTCGTCTTCTGGAACGGAGCTCTGATACAACAGATTTGTCTCCCCATGCAGCGATCAGATCCAGTATCTCCCATACGGTCCATGCTGGAGCTCTTTTTGGATTTGGGACTGCATGGCCACTCGTGCTGATCAGCGCTCCATGCTGGGCAAACAGGAAATGAAATTCAAAAGTTTGCGGGGCTTTTCCTGTCTACCTGGCCAGTGCATCCGAGTTCAGATGGCTGTCCAGAGCGGTCAAAATGGTGCACTGTGGGATAGCTCCCAGAGGCCAATACCATCGAATTGTGGCCACACTAACCCTAATTCGAAATGGCAATACCAATTTGAGCGCTACTCCCCTCGTCAGGGAGAAGTACAGATATCAATATTATGAGCCCTTTATATCAAAATAAAGGGCTTCATTGTGTGGACGGGTGCAGGGTTAATTCGGTTTAACGCTGCTAAATTCGGTATAAACGCGTAGTGTAGACCAGGCCTTTGTTACTGGCCCAACATCATACAGAAAGTCTGTGGTAGACACAGGAATAAACCTGACACACAGTCCTGTGCTTTTGTCACAAATATACCCTTTCCCTTGGATTGAAATAAAGTACAAATTATCGGAACAATGTAATTATAGTACAGAAATCAAAATCAATTTACTGTTACTATCCCATGAGTCGGCTGCTTTTAATCCTTGGTGAGCTATCTACCATTGCTTTAAGCAAAGAAAAAGATATACCAGTAAGGGGATACTCTGAGCCTGACCCTAAATGCAGTTCCATAGATGTAAATCAATAATAACTTTACTGAAGTCAGAGAAGTTACTTATATTTTACTTCAAGTGATATAAAAATCTGAATTATCCCCTATTAGCCTTATTTTCTGCAAGCTATTCAAACCCTGTATTGAATGTGTTATTTATTTCCTTGTCGGCTTTTCTGTGGTGTTTCCCCCATAGTATCTTAGGTTTTTTACAAACATTAATGAACCGATCCTTACAATACCCCTGTGAAGTGAGGTAGCGTTATCCTCCTCATTTTATATAGGAAATTGAAGCACAGGGATTAAAGCCAAAATTGTCAAAGTATCAGCTAATTCTGGGTGCCCAACCTGTGAAGCCAAGGGCCTGATTTTCAGAGTGCATAGCATTACGCAGCACTTTATATATTCACAGCAGATTTCTCATAGAGCTCAGTGCAGTTGTGAGTATTCAGCACTTCTGCAAATCAAACCCCAGGCATCTCATTAAAAGTTATCATTGAAGAACAAAGTTCATCACAGGAACCATACTGAACCCCTCCCCACAGGGGTCATCAGCAGGAGTGGGATCTTGAGATCCATAGCACAACTCTCTATCACTTGAGCTAATAGAGTAGAAGAAAGGCTGTTATCGATGTTAACCTGCCGCTAGAGCAGGAGACACACACTTTGCCAGTGGTTTTCACAGCTATTTGCTAGACAGCAAGGGAATGTTGAGACTCAGGAATAAAGGTTTCTAGTTCCGGTCAGAGAGATGCCAGAAGCTGAAAAACTACAAAGCAGAGGGAAATGATCAAATCACAGCAGAAATGCTAAAAGCACTGGATGCTACCACCCTAATGAAACTGGCAGAGCTGTCCAACGAAATCCAACCCCTGGAAACATGGAAATTACTGTCAGAATACCCAATAAGGGTGATCTTACTGACTAACAACTGGAGAGGAGTCACAGTATTATCTGCTGTAGGGAAAGTCTTCTGTACTGTGATACTATATGGGATGAAAGAGGCAGTAGATGTAAAGCTTAGGGAAGAACAGGTGGATTCAGGCCCAAGAGATCCTGTGCACATCAGATATTCACACTCAGGACCATCATAGAAGAATGTATAGAATGGCAGGCTTCCCCTATCATCAATTTCATTGATTTTTCAAAAGGCATTTGATAGCCTGCATAGGCATACATTGTGGCATATTCTTCAATCGCATGGAAATCCAACTAAAGACATCAACATCAGCAAGGCTACATACAGCAATGCAAAGTATGTTGTAAGGATGAACAACCAGACAGAGTGGTTCGGTGTGGACAATGGCACGGCACAGGGCTGCATTCTATCTCTGCAGCTGTTTGACATTACCATAGATTGGATAATAAAGAAGGGTAGCAAACACAAACGCTGGCATAGCAGGGGTAGATAGCAAATGCTTAGAAGATCTAGACTTAGCTGATGATATTGTGCTACTGAACAACACCCCCCAAAAAACCAAAAAAACACCTTTGCAAAAACAAGGCTCAAAATCAGTTAGGCCAAAACAAACTTCCTTGAAACACAGACACGTAGTTAATTGTTTACTACACTTGTGGTTCATCATGAAAAACGTTCAAGAGACCAAATGACTTAACTTAGCCAAGTTTATTGTCTGAAACATACATACACTTCCTTTCAGGAAGCAACTCTTTTGTCTCAGCATGTTCAGTTCCCCTTACACAGAAGGTGTGCTTCCATGATATGCATTTCGACAAGTAATACATATAGTATGCTTTTCCAAGTTACAAAACTCTTTACACGTCACTAAAATCCAACCCACCAGTTCATAACTGTTCCTTAACTTGTTGGTTTGTTCTATACTTTTATTATCTCTGTTTTGGATACTACCTTCCAAACCAGTTACCCATGAAGGTACCTGTACTAGGATATAGAACGAATGTATGTTGATTTTGACAGATTTCGTATTTGCTAGTGCCAAAGCAGACTTCAGCTCTGCAAAGTTGTATGGGATACTTAGCATGAGTGAACAAGAGTAAGCATAATACCGTTCAAATATAAAGCTTTGTGCTAACATTTATGTATAATATAATGTGTAATAAATATTAATATAGCGTGCAACACGTATAACATATACATATTGCTAACAGGCGTTAAGCGATAACATCATATTAGAAAGCAAAAACATCAAGAAAGTGGAACAGTTCATTTACCTGGGCAGTTCTATACTAGCCCATGGAGACCTTAAGAAAGAAGTGACATCCAGGATAGGAAAGGCATCCACAGCATTCACTAAACTCAACAACATATGGAAATCAAAGAGATACAGAACCAAAACAAAACTGAGAATTTTCAACTCAAACATAATCTCAGTGCTCTAATGCAGCTCTGACCTGGAGATCTATTAAAGTGTTAGTTAGAAAAGTAGATGTCTTTGCAAATAAGTGCCTGTGAAAAAATCTGGGTATTGGATAAAATGGTAATAATTTCTTTCTTTTCCTTTCTGTTTTCTTGTTTAAAAAACTTCTTCATTAAACACTGATCACTTATATTTGCTAATTGTATTACATTTGGATATTCTGATTATGCTTCAAATGTACCGTTGCAATGTATATAGTTTCTCTTTAAGAAGAGCACAGGATGGGATGCATGGCTCTTCCTGAGTCGTCCTTGCACTTAATTGTTGTTTCAGAAGCACAGTGAATAATGACAGATTGTTTCTTTATCCTGGGTGCATGTAACTGATTCTTTAATTTAAAACAGAAAGCACAGACAGAATCAAAACGGACCATGGCTATGGCATACACAATGCTTGAAATGTTTCAGAAAATAGCCAGATGGAAGGAATTAATAGAGCTTGGAGGAAGTCTTTGCAGGATATGAGGTCAAAAGCATGGGAAGCTGCTCATTTTCAAATGGTCAGAAAAACAGGGATGTATCAAGCCTAGATCTTACATAGTAAGTTACTGGCCAAGGGCAGAAAAAACTAAATAGGCTTTTAGAGATGTTCAAAGCATATTTCAACCCAACACCCAAACATCATACTAAGAAAGATTTTCTATTACAGAAAATCATAGGCTACCTGAGCCAATGGGTGAGTAATACAGATACAGCGATAGTAATAGACTATACCCCGATATAACGCGACCCGATATAACACGAATTCCAATATAACGCGGTAAAGTGGGACCGCTAAACACTTAGGATGGAGTGGAGGTTAAGGACAATCTAGGCATGGCCCAATATCTAAACAAATATTTTGCCTCAGTCTTTAACGAGGAGCTTAGGGAGAATGGTAGGATGACAAATGGGAATGAGGATATGGAGGTAGATAGTACCACATCCAAGGTAGAAGCCAAACTCGAACAGCTTAATGAGACTAAATATATTAGCAAGAATTTTTAATGAATCTGTAAACTCAGGGGTTGTACCGTGTGACTGGAGAATTGCTAACACAGTTTCTATTTTTAAGAAAGGGAAAAAAGGTGATCCAGGTAACTACAGGCCTGTCAGTTTGACATCTGTAGTATGCAAGGTCTTGGAAAAAATTTGAAGGAGAAAGTAGTTAAGGACATTGAGGTCAATGGTAATTGGGACAAAAATACGACATGGTTTTACAAAAGGTAGATCGTGCCAAACTAACCTGATCTCCTTCTTTGAGAAGGTAACAGATTTTTTAGATAAAGGAAATGCAGTGGCTCTAATTTATCTCGATTTCAATAAGGCATTTGATGCAGTTCCACATGGGGAATTATTAGTTAAATTGGAAAAGATGGAGATCAATATGAAAATTGAAAGGTGAATAAGGAACTGGTTAAAGGGGAGACTACAATGGGTCATACTGAAGGGTGAACTGTCAGGCTGGAGGGAGGTTACTAGTGGAGTTCCTCAGGGATCAGTTCTGGGACCAATCTTATTTAATCTTTTTATTACTGACCTTGGCACAAAAAGTGGGAGTGTGCTAATAAAGTTTGTGGATGACACAAAGCTGGGAGGTATTGCCAATAGAGAGAAGGACCGGGATATCATACAGGAAGATCTGGATGACCTTATAAACTGGAGTAATAGTAATAGGATGAAATTTAATAGTGAAAAGTGCAAGGTTATGCATTTAGGGATTAATAACAAGAATTTTTGTTATAAGCTGGGGAGGATTCAGTTGAAAGTAACACAGGAAGAGAAGGACCTCTGAGTATTGGTTGACCACATGACTATGAGTCGCCAATGTGATATGGCTGTGAATAAAGCTAATGCGGTCTTGGGATGCATTAGGCGAGGTATTTCTAGTAGAGATAAGGAGGCGTTAGTACCATTATACAAGGCACTGGTGAGACCTCATCTGTAATACTGTGTGCAGTTCTGGTCTCCCATGTTTAAGAAGGATGAATTCAAACTGGAACAGGTACAGAGAAGGATGATCCGAGGAATGGAAAACCTGTCTTATGAAAGGAGACTCAAAGAGCTCGGCTTGTTTAGCCTAACCAAAAGAAGGCTGAGGGGAGATCTGATTGCTCTCTATAAATATAGAGAAGGATAAATACCAGGGAGGGAGAGGAATTATTTAAGCTCAGTACCAATGTGGACACAAGAACAAATGGATATAAACAGGCCATCAGGAAGTTTAGAGTTGAAATTAGACAAAGGTTTCTAACCATCAGAGGACTGAAGTTCTGGAACAGCCTTCCAAGGGGAGCAGTGGGGGCAAAAGACATATCTGGCTTCAAGACTAAGCTTGATAAATTTATGGAGGGGATGGTATGATGGGATAGCCTAATTTTGATCTTCGACTACTAGCGGTAAATATGCCCAATGGCCTATATGGGATGTTAAATGGGGTGGGATCTGAGTTACTACAGAGAACTCTTTCCTGGGTGTCTGGCTGGTGAGTCTGGCCCACATGCTCAGGGTTTCACTGATGGGTCGGGAAGAAATGGTTTCCTCCAGGGCAGATTGGCAGAGGCCCGGAGGGTTTTTTGCCTTCCTCTGCAGCATGGGGCATGGATCACTTGCTGGAGAATTCTCTGCATCTTGAAGTCTTTAAACCATGATTTGAGGACTTCAATGGCTCAGACATAGGTTAGGGGTTTGTTACAGGAGTGGGTGGGTGAGATTCTGCGGCCTGCGTTGTGCAGGTCAGACTAGACGATCATATTGGTCCCTTTTGACCTTAAAGTCTATGACTCCATAGAAGACAGAAGCTAGCTATAGAAGACAGTTAGGCTGCCTTTTGAGTACCCCCTACCCGAACAAACCCTGTCATGGGGATGTATCGGACTCAGCTCTGGAGATTCTCTCTCTCCAGCCAGAATCAGGAGGGCACAAAAGGTGTCCGAAAGCTCTCATTCTACTCTGATCTCACACAGATGAGAATCAGGAGTAACTTCAATTACGTCAACTACATCGCACAAATATAAAATCAGTGAGATGTCAGATTCCTTTGTCTTTAGCAGTAACAACTAACAAATAAAAGACAATAGCAGCGTAACTGTGGACGAAGTTCTATCCTCGTTTCTCACTTCAGAGTCCAGCATCAGCACAATTCTCCATCTTCTCTGTGGCTGTCAAGTAGGCTTACAACATTGCTTGTGGCCACAAAATTAAAAGCCCCCAAAGTATCTTTTGCAGCTTTACTTCCAGCATCTTTTGCATATAAACTGAAATGGGGAGACAAAACAGCAAAAAAATGCTGTACACATGAGCAATGTTGAAATTCCTCTGCAGCCTACAGAAGGAAGTTACCTGTGAGCCAGCAGCCTGTCTGTTGAAGATTTTATAGCTTTTATAGCTGAAGTTTCAAAGGGAAAAGGTTTAATCTCAACTTTATGTGTCTTTCTTTTAATTTTCCAATCTATTAACTCCTAATTGTGACTTCACGTCTGTCTGAATGCAGTAATTTTTCTGCTTTCTATGCTTTTCCTCCAACACCCATAGTGCTACCTTAATGGACAATGATGTTTCAACCAAGGATGGATTGATAGGCCTTGCACATTTGCATTTTGTTCAGCCTGACACTTACATGGCCCTACCTTACCATCTGAGCTAGGTAAAAAAGGCCTGCTTGACTGCAGTATCCAAATCAGCTATGCTATTGCTTCTCTGTCAGATTCGGCTTTGCTCCTTTTACCTAAGGCATGCTCAGAGTCTGAAATTACCTTCAGGCTTCCATCACAGATCTCTTGAAGTGGATGTATTTAATGCATTAAGGTGAAAATCCTTGATTTAGTGTGCAGCCCTAGCCATCAGATTCCGAGGTGAAGAGCTTTATGGGAGGTGAGGAGCAGAAAGAATCCTCCACCCTAGGCCAGGGTGACTTTGGCACGGCAGCCAGTGAAATCCCCTTAATCCCCTTCTGCAAGGATAATGACTGGTGCATCAGCATAGTCATAGGTCTACCAGCTACAGCACATAAGGGGCTTTGGTGGTGAGTCGCAGAGAAGTGACATATGTCTACGCTGCAATTAAAAACCCGCAGCTGGCCTGTGCTCATGGGGCTTGGGCTAAAGGGCTATTTAATTGTGGTCTAGATGTTTGGGATTAGAGTCCTCGAGTCTGGGCTCCAGCCTGAGCTCACATGTCTACATCTGCTCAGGGTCTCCAGTTCCCGCCCTCCTTCCATAAAGGAACTGTGATGGGTCCACTGGGTGAGGATCCTCCATGACTGTGGATGGTGGTGGGGAGAAGATCAGGGTCATCAGCATCCTCTGCATATAATTGAGTAACCCAAAGTGTACTGTCCTGAAAACAGGGCAGATCTCCAGTCCCATGTGTTTTCCACTTCTGTGCTGGCAAAGTTTCTGCTGGAAACTCTGTAAAGCCAGCAGATCTACACCATGACAATTAGTAATTGGAGGTGAAAGATTTTAGTTTGTTAATGCTGACAATAGTTGGAATAACTGGCTCTCCTGAGCCTCCTGTATATATGATATTTTTCTAGGCACATATGATTTTACATATCAATATATGTTAACTAGTTCAGACATCTAAAAGCAAAACCTAACACTCAGAAATGTTCTGGTGATTTATTACATGCCTTTAGGATTTTGGTCCACAAAGCAAAGAACAAATTAAAAGATTCACAAGTAAACACTGTAATTTCACCTGCTATATGTATGATCTTGTTTCACTATTCTTCCTGTGATTCAAAGGAACACAATGCCCATTTTATTTATACCAACACCCATGAATCGACGCAGGTAAAAGACATCACTGACAATGACTAAACTGGGAAATAAAAGCACTATTAGAAGCCTCAGCCTTCTGGGATCAGCAAAATGGGTACAGTTCTCAAATTGGTTTTGTAACACCGTATGTGATCAATCACAGCCAAATGGAAAATGCCTGTGCAAAATGTGAGATGGGGTTGCAGTATTTTGCAGCCCCTGCTTTTCATTTAAGCCATAACACCAAGGCTATGCAAACCAGAAGCTGGCAGTGACATGGCAAAGCTAGATGACTTCCCACAAATGAAAAAGCATGCATACAAAAATCCTGTCTCTTCAATTACATGTATGAGCTATTGCCATAAAATACTACATTCACTGCTGCATAATGCTACAATATATAAAGGTCAAGTATACTATCTTACCAAGTTATAAATAATTCAGGGTTTAAAAGCATCCTATCTGATATTGAAAATGCGGAAGGCACACAGGACTGCTCTTTGGGCAAAGTCTGTGTAAACCTTTTTACAGACCTAGCACATTAGACTGTGCTACTGTTCACATTATACTGTCAAAGTGTGTGTTATTCTCTCAGCCCATTCGCTCAATCCATATAATCTTTCATTAACTGATTTTTTTGGATTACACACTGAGAACCTGGATTTCTGCCACAGACATACTGTAAATGGGCTTCAGAAAACGATGCACCCACTTGAGAAGCAGATCAGTGCATTTAGAGATCAGAGAATTACTAAGGAGTCCACTCTGCACTTCAAAGCCAGAAAGAGGCATCTTATTCTTTATATTGCAATAACATCAATGGGCCACAATGTGCTAGACACTATACAAATGCATAATAAGAGACGAGCCATTCCCAAGGAACTTCCAATGTAAATATATGGGAGGAAAAGTCTTACTCTCCACACTCTGACACAGATATATACCTACAGGGCTAGCAATGAGACCCAAAAACTGTATTTTCAAACTGTACTTCCATTCCCACAGCTATATTAACAAACCCAAATCTGTAAATGTCACAAGACACATTCTGGTGAAAGCTCCGATGCCCTTACACTGGGCTGTTGATGCATGAATATTTTCAAGTTAAGAACTTCTTTCTTATCAAAGGCAGCATGTGGCCCTTAATATGGAGATTTTTAAATATATGATTTCTCAGCTATGCTTAAATAATGTTAGCATTTGGCTATTGAAGTAAACTAGATACAAAATACCAAGATGCCATTTAAGAGTCATACTTTTCTGAGCATAACTATAGTTTGAGCTCTAGCCTATCATTTTTAACAAGAAACAACTCATGGGATGCAACTTTTCTGCCCTCCCTTCTTAGTGACTTAGAAAGCTGACCCTGCCTCTTTGTGAAATGCAGAAAGGAAGCAGCTGGCTTTGAAAATGACCGAGCTTCACTGGTTGACATTAAACTTACATGGGTTTTTTTTCCCTCCTAAACTCACTTTTTAAAATACCTGCAGCAAAGCAAAATCTCTTGATTCAATCAATTTTTCCATTTAAAACATTTTTTCTACTTTATGTTTATGGCCTAGAAAGACATGAAAACACTTAAGAGGATCAAGGAATATCAGTTTGGCCTCAATCGTCCATCCCCTCCTACAAATTCCAGAAACATCAACACTTTGGGCTTGCCTTTCTTTCTCTTCAGTGTAAGACTGCAAATCCCTTAAACCTGCTTAGAATCAGAATCACATATCTCATCATCATCACTGTTGATTATACATCACCCCAAAATGTGCTGGTTGGTTTAGAAGTGCATACGATGACAAGTCCATGCCCGAAAGAGCTAGACTGTGGCCTGAGCTGTATGGCTATGTGAGGGACATAAAATGCCACAAAGACACCCCAGTGCAACCTCCCCAGACCTTGAGTATGGGTGTATAGGGGCAAACTATGGGCTTGCTACCCTCCACTTAAGCGAGTTGGTGGGGAGTGTGTGGGGCGGTGACTCCAGCTCCTATCTCAATGCACCAGCCAGGGCAGCAAAGCCAGGGCAGGGGGGCAGGAGCAGGGATAGTAATCTACTACTGGTCAGGACCAGTAGTAAATACTACTCCCCTGGAGCAAGGGAGGGTGGGGGGATATGCCTCTCTGAGTCACAGTTCTTTCCTGAGGGGCTCCTCTGGTAGCATAGCTATGTGCCACTACTCACAAAGCGCAGATTGTGAATTTGGCCTTTCAGTCTGCAGGCCATATTCTGTTCCCATTACTCATATTAAGCACAGGTGTGGACCCCTGCAAATAGTCTTACTGCCATCCATAGGACAACTCACAGAGTAGGGTATGGCACAGCATCAGGTGACAGATTAAGGTCCCTAACAGAAAGGGGAAATGTGATAAAGAGCAACAAAAATAATCTTCACCATCTCCTGTTTTCAATATATGTAAAGTATATTTCCTTCCTTGCCTTTATGTCCAATTTCTTTTTATAGGTTTTGCTTTTGCTATTGCTATTTGCTAGTTTAGCGCAAGACCATTTACTTATATAACTTCTGATACTGAAAACTGAGTCAGTCCTAAATGTATTAAGTAAGTGGATAATTTTAAGCCTATTATTATAATCATTAGCGGACCAAATTTTAAAGTGTACCCTTCATTTTGTTTTGTGACAGAAATAACTAATATTAATGCAAGCAGCGTATTATCAATTTACATTCATTATCATTTTGCTTGTTGTTTAATTACCATAAAAATCCCAGTCACTGTTATTACTCTGTGCTTTTTTCCCGCTCCCAGGATGCAATGGCTACGCATCTCTCTCCACACCAAGTGCCAATAACATTTAGTTGTTAGTTAACTTTGGGCCATTAAAGGCCTTGCCCTGAGACCATTGACTTGATTGGAAGCAGGATTAGGCCTGATAGTACTTCAGTGGGGGCAGGATTAGGACCTGAACACTGGGGCAGGATATACACACAAACAAATATATAAATTAGTGATTCAAGAATCCTGTAGTAAATTGGCTACTGCAATATTTAGTAGAGAGCAAGAAATAAAATCAGTCAATATCTGGTCACGTGAAAAGGTTCCCCAGACACGTATTCTCTTTCAAAAGCTCTGTGTATGTGTAGTACATGTAGATACATTTAATGTGAGAGAACATAATTTACTATGAGATATCGTACTTTGTATGTTCATGATGGCCCAGATCGTGACTGGTCCTTTGTCAGGGAGCCAGGATGCTTACCCAACAGTGCACCCAGTGCAGGGGCTGAGCACAGTCATAGTCCCCATACTCCCTGAATGCAAGAACTTCTTGCTATCCTGGAGAGGCAGTGATAGGTTCAGGGAGGGCAGGGCCATGGTTCCCCCCTCACTCTCTACTGGTTCAACCCAGGGGAAAATATGTGCTGTACCCTTTAAAAGGGTAGTGTAAGGTGCCAATTTTGGTTGGACATAGTCCTGGAGGTTTCATCACATGACATAATCTTTAAACAAACATTAATCTTTAATTCCTGGAGGGACAATTGTCCTGGGACAATCCTGGAGGGTTGGCAGCCCACGGGTGGTGGAGCTGGTGCTGCAATGTGTTGTACACTGCCAGGGAGCCCTCAGAATCTGAGGGTGTGTCTATGCTGCGATCAGCCAGGAGGTGGGATTGCAGCTCTCACACACATACCCGAGCTTACTTTGATCTGGCTAGTGGATATTAGCTCGGGTGTGTCTATACACGCTGCAGTCCCACCTCCTGAGTGCAGTGCAGACATACCCTGAGTCAGCCAGAATTCTTTTGGGGGGCTTCCACTACAGCTCCTTGTCAACACTTTCCAGTGCAGGCTGTGGCTTCAGGCCAGCATCTGTCCTAAGAGGGAGAGAATCAGAATGTAACTATATTCATGACTAATTTTGGTGATCCGAGGACACCTCTCATCCTTCTGAGAAGAAAAATACAGATATGCCAGACAGAAAGGATTTTAGGAATATTTGAGAATAAAAAACATTTTGTGTATAAAACATGTAACACCAGTATCACGTAATGAATAGATTATCCGGCCTGTCCAGTCACAAAGAAAATCTGGTGTCCCAGCATCCTTTAACTTCAGAACAGAAGGGCAAATCTCTGTCACCTCTGAGCAGCTATAGCTGTAACCCTGGAGTGAATGATGATGGCAGTGAATAGAGAATATTCCCTGATAGCTCATGTCCAGAAAAGAAAGTGCACTTCAGAGGTTAACTATTTAAGAGGGAATGCAGTCAGCTTGAGAGATGTTTGGAATCACGATTCCTGTTTTCCCAGTATTCAATGACAGCAGTAGAACTCAAACACTGCAAGACACCACAGAGATACTTCCTTGGCCTAGAGCATTGTGCCAGCCGCCTGCTGCTCCTCCTTTCACCATGCCACCAGCTCACTTTTTCTATAATGTTTTGTTGCATTAAAGATGCCAGATCCAGTGAGCTCTATGAACAGGATTAAGCACGAGGGACGGTTCTCTTATTACTCACAGTAGCTCTATTACTGTCTTTCCTGAAAGTTCACATGTCCCACCGTGTAGCTCTGCTGAATATTCCCTGTAAAACTCATTAAATATTTTAATTAAAGCTATTTTGAGGGAGTTAAACTTCCACTAACAGAAAATGGGGAATCTTCTCATGTTTTTATGCACATCCCAACTCTGCCAAAGAGCTGGAGGGAGCCCCCTGTTAACAGCGCTAGCCTTTGCTTCACTGACAGAGCCCCTAGCTCATTCCTTCATGCCCCTTCCCTAGGAGGCAGGCAAATTTCACCCATTTGACAAGTCAGGCAACTGAAGCGTTGCTTCAGGCAGAACTGGGAACAGAACCCAGGTCTCAGCTATATCAGAGCCAAGTCTTATCAACACCACCTTTCAAGATGAATATGCCATATCTGTGTGCTTAACTATGCTGTCTCTAACCACTAGACAACACTCTGCTCCCAGAGCCAGGAACAGAACTTCGGAATCCTTATACTCAGCATCCCACTGCTGTCTTACAAACCATTGTGTAACTCACTGCCAAAGCATGGGTCACATCCCCCCTCTAATGGCTGGTCCCCATAAAGGATAACAGCCAACTCATTCTCACTTCTGTGGCAAGTTTAAAATCACGTGAAGGGCCTTGCACGCACCTTCAGCATCATGCTGAATATCGCACAGAGTGGGACTATTAGCCACTTTCTCCACATGATGTGTATGCTCCAGAGATGGCCCTGAAAGCTGGGGACAAATTTATTTCCCCTAAAAAAAAAAAAAGAGCGGAATAGATCTTTCTGAAACCCACCCTCAGTGGCCATGGCCATTTCCAGAACCATCAAATAATCCACTTGCAGAACTGCTTGGATTGAAATTGCTGCATCAGAAATGCCACCTTGCTGGGGAGGAGATGTCAATAAAGGAATAATGCCATAGCAAAGAACCTATCATTTTAGACCTATTTGTGGAGCTCTATTTAGGCAATTTGATTGCTGACCCTAGGCAAGAAAAGAAATAGCTTGTTTGCAGAATAAATGGAGTCCTTTTGTTTTAATGAAAGTTAGAGCTCTCTTCTAGAGGGAATATGTTATCCCTTGAAACATACATACCAGATAAAAAAGTAGGAGTTCTTCATTTGCTTGCTGCCCTACTGTTAAATAATTTCATTCATAATTTGTATATATTGTTTACTGTGCCATTAGTTAGATTGATTTGTTTACAAGATATACATAGAATATCAATCTTAACAACAGAATTAGTTCCGTTTGTTTTAATTAAGCATGTTAATTTCTCCCATACAAATATACTCAGGATTCTGCATAGTAATCACCAGGGCATAATTCTCCAATCATGAACTAATTATTATGGGCAGTTTGCAATGGCTATGCATCTCTCTCCTCAGCAAACAGACTAACAATCACAGGCAGAGGTCTACAACTCTAATCATAAATGATGATTATCACTGAAACCTACCTTTGCTGCCTGTTTTTACACTGATGCTGTCTGAACAACACAATCAACTAAATGCATTCTCTGTGCTGTATGTGACCTCCTGTGGTAGTGTCAGTAAAGATTCAGTATGAACATGCTTTCATGGTGGAGTATAGTGATGCATTTTAAGGAAGAACAGGAAAACATGAACCCGCTCCTACAGCTTTGGTATTGCTGTGCCACAGTATAATGTGATAATATAAACTGTCTCATATGGGGAAAACACATTATTGGTGCTATAAGTTGCGGTGACAGTACCCCTTCCCCAATTTACTAAGAATTAATCCCCTTCCTTTGCAGAGGTGCTCAGGGAGAAGGAATATAAATTGACACACTGAGCAAGAGAGACAGGAGACAATCTGTGGTAAGGCAGGGCTCCAAACCCAGGATCATATGACTGGGTTGAACCCCTAGGCTGGGGGAGATTTCTGTTACTCTGTTTGCTTATGTAACTCACTGCTCCACCATACTTATGCTGAGTTATTTTGATTTCTGGGTACAAGTGTTATCCCTTGAGGAAACCCCCTTGCAGCTACATTTTGCTATTGTTAAGTCACTCTACCAATTTGCAGCTGGTTTTAGTGATGTAAAATGAAGCAATCTCAGTTATGATTATTCCTCCACCCTGGACTGTCACCTGTTCTCCAGGTCCTTCCACCCAAATTCATCAGCTTTGCACCAATTTTTATACAAGTTGCAAAATTGAAAGGCAGAAGTGCCATCTATACATTCATTCTTTCTGGTGCTTTGGCATCTCATAGTGATTGATAACAAATCAGAATTGTTGACTGGGCCACTTACTATTTTATATGCCAGACTGCAAAATTTCATACCAATCCATTGCTGTTGTGTATCAGATAACGGGTGACAACAGTGTCAAGTGAAATTCTCTATTTAAAGTTACTTTTACTCATAGAATTTTGTAAACAAAAAGGATGTATCACAGAGGAGCATTTATATGATTTTTTTTACAACATATACTGTGGTATCTGTGTGTATTTATATATATATTCTGTATATAGAAAGGATTTTACAAATATTGCAGTGCTGTGCAACTCAATCCACCACTGGTTCACTATTTCATAAGAAATGGCCGTTTTCTGCCCTTTGTTTTGAGGATCTTTTACAGGATCTCATTATCTGCTCCCCAACACAAACTAAAGTTGGTTCAAAGCACCAAAATGTAGTGGCATAGGTCTTGTAGAGTTTGAATTCTGGGCTTTATCAATATCACTTAAGAAAAGGGAAGGGCAGATTATAGATGTAGGTAACTAACAGTTGCCTATTCAGATCCTGGGTCCTTCATCTGGGAGTTGCAACCATTCTGCCCATCCCATATTGCTAAATGGGAGAGCTGTCCCAGTTCAATGCCTGCCAGATGGTAGGGGGCGGCAGGGGAGTTCTGATACGGCAGAATGAGAACCACTGGTCTGATCTAGATGAATATGTCTTAAAATGGTTTGTTTTTGAGTAGGTCCCTACATCTAAAATAAAAAGATTTATGTTTAGGATCATCTTCAACACATGCCTGCACAAGTAGTGTGTTCTGCTCTGCTACTGTCTCTGGTATTAAATGGTGCTTGCTCAGAGTATACAGATATTGCCATCAGAAAATATGATCTGCTAGTCTGATGGACAGTAAACTCTTCTGATTCAGTCTGGATTAGAGAGTGAGGGCCCCAGTTCAGCAAGCTACTGAAGCATGTACCTAACTTTAAGAATCTGAGTAGTCCCGTTGAAGTCATCTATTCCCCAATTCAGAACAGAATTTAAGTAGGTGATTAAGTCCATGCTTATTCAACCAAGTACTTAGATGTGTGCTTAAATTCCATTGTTTTCAAGGGGTGTTGGATCACCCCTTGCTGAATAGGGATGGGCTGAATCAGGGCCCTATGCATTCTCCTTTTTAATTTTTTTAATGAAATTGTGGATGGAAGGTATGGCATTCTGGATGGAATGAAGAAATTCCTTCTAAGGGCAGGATACAAAGAGAAACATTTCTAAAGTGTTTTTTTTTTTGGAAGGCTGATAATCAGAGGATACTACAGCAGTTGCCACCTGCCAAACTTTCCTGTTGATAGTCAAGTTTTTCAGTGCTGAAAACCACAATGTTTGGTGTTATGGTGAGGGGAATATTTGTCAGGATGGTTTTTTTGATCAACTAAAATAAAAATAAACCTTTAAAAGTCCATATGTCCTGCCACTCCTGCTCTGTTCAGTCATCTCAATTTCTTTAGGCTTAAAAACTACTGCAAGGTTTAAAAGGACTATGATTGTTAGTAAGAAGAAAACTCTCTATATGGTTGTTTCTTATTAATATAAATCTGCTAAAACACAAAAAATTTGGCTCTCGGAAGTCCAAACCTTGCCAGCAGTTTATTCCTATTAAATAAAATAGTAATAACATCTTGCACTAATATTTTGTTAGGTTCCCAAGCACTTTGCAAGAATTACTTTGTTCCCCACTGAAGTTCAGTCACCTCTTGAGTGAAAGTGGGCAGCTGTTTAACAGTGCACAGCAATATTCCTGAAAGTTTATGACAGGAAATGAAAAAAATACATATTATCCAGCTATACATTCAGGGGGAATTTAGGGACACAGAACACAATTACTCAAGTTGGAATTTTTCGAAGATACTGGAGCTAACACGCTACACTAGTGAGAAGTGTCATGGCTTAGTGAGCAAGTATGGTCAAGATGTACTTTATAACAAAATGACTCTTCCAAGAGCACAGGGATGCTTTGGGTTAAGAAGGAATAGCATGTCCAGATTCAGAAGCTGAGATTTCCTTGGAGCTCTCCCATCCAAATGACCAGGCTCACCTGCACCTAAGCTTGTGAGGTCTGGTGGAGACCACAGCCTGTGGTAGTTACTTTATTATTTGTATAACCATCATGTCTAGGAGCCATGGAGGAAAGAGACAGAACCAGGACACCATAGTGCTAGGCATTGTACAAATACATGGTTCCAACCCCCAGGAGTTTACAATCCCAGTATAACACAAGAGATAACAGATGGATATAGACTGACGGCAAAGCACAAACAAACAATATTGGTCAGTATGTTAGGCAGTGGTCTTTGCACACTAACAGCCTAAATTTTGTCACAGCAAAGGGAGTTTTAGGAGGGATTTGAAGGTGGGTAATGAGGCAGCATTGCAGCTGTTTACAGCAGACACCTCCCAAACATGTGGAGCAGCATGGGAGAAAGCACAACGGTGCTTGTTTGAAAATGTAACGAGTTGGCAGCGGAGGCTGGTGTGATCAGAGGTGAGCATCCACAGCTCGACAGTGACAGAGATGATAGGATGGGGATTGAATATGAAGGGCTTTGAAAGTGAATACAGGCAGTTTATGTTTGATGTGAAAGAGGAGTCAGTAGAGGGATTCAAAGAGGGGTGACATGGTGAAAGCAATGGGCCAGGAAAATTAGGGTGACCATATGTCCCAATTTTATTGGGACAGTCCCAATTTTGGGGTCTTTTTCTTATATAGGCTCCTATTACCCCCACCCCATCCTGATTTTTCACACTTGCTGTCTGGTCACCCTAAGGAAAATGATCTTTGCATCAGCATTCTGAATGGATATGAGCAATTCAAGATGGCTTTTGTCAAGACCGGAGAGAAGCATGTTGCAATAATCATGACACAAGATGCTGAGTTTTAGTTTTGTGGATAGACAAAGGCTATATCTTAGAGATGCATGGCTTAGTCCAGGAAATACCACACTAGTAATTAATTTCCCAAGGTCAATCTTATGAAGGGGACAAAAAACAGATCAAGACAATACAGTCTTACACAGTGTGTCTTTCTCACTCACTGGTCTATTTTATCATTCACTGGTCTCACTCTGATCCTAGAAGTCAGCAGGCAAATGAATTTAGGTGTCTGAGAACTTCACTGCTCTTTTCTGGTATCAACAACCATATCAGGATTTCAATTTACAAAAATGTCCTTGAATAAGTGTATTGGCCTATGTGTGAATATAATAAACTCTTAATAACTAAACAGGATAATTTAAGGAGGCCTCTGAAGAGGGTTGGCAATTTAGCACAGCAGAATAAGAGGACACAATCTGCTTCTCAAATTAACCGATTACAAAAAGGTTCAAATGGTAAATCAGGAAAAGGATTATAATACAGATTTTTTTTGCACCAACCGTCTAATTGTGGAACAAATCAGAGTGCACATTTGGGCACAAAGCACTGAGACTCATGCAAAGCAACAACAAAGGAGAATAAAATGAGAGTTTAATAAATGGAGGCTCATGTAGTTTAAATACTCAACCCACAAACAGAATTTACCAGGACATCTGAAAGGGCATATTTAGCCTGGTGAGACTGGAAGACCATGGAGAATCATGAGAGATGAGTCTGATAGAGGAGAATGGGAGAAAATTACAAGTCCCATGAGGCACCATGGAGGCATTTCTGAATTGAACTATTTAGGTTTTCAATTGGTCGCCAAAAAGTCAAACTTTGCTACAAGGAAGAGAAAAGCGCCACTAATTTAGTTTAGTTTATGAAAAGGACAAATCTAGATATGTTAAGTAAACCATTTCTTTCATTTTTATTCCATTTTCTCTCACTTTAATAAATCTTCTTCTGTTAAAATACTACAGTATCGGTAATTTCACACAGACATCATTTCTACAGAGAACCCTGAAGCCTCTGTGGAATGGTGGTGAAGGTTAAACTGGACAAAAGGTGTCCTTATCCCAATAAGTCATGTTGCCATAAGGCTACTACATGAAAACACAATGGGATAGGTCAAAGGACCAAGGACAAGATGAGAGTTTCCGGTCCTAATCCCAGGCAAAATCTGTTCCCAGACCAGTGAATTTCTACCAGCCTGTGGATCTATTTGAGTGAAGTTTGTCTATAAGTGCTTGCCTGCTGCAAGTCTGATTATCATTAAGAAGATTGTGGTTCCAATTATGCCAAGTCAGAGCCTGATGGCTTTTCTTCCAGGATCAACTTCCAACCATGTCAGCAACAACAAAAATGACTAATCCCACGGTGAATGTCTGCAAAGCAAACTTTTGATGTGCAAATTCAAGAGCACAGTGCAGATTAACATCATGATATTTCAAGGGCAGAGATAATTTGCCAACAGCTCCAGGACTCTAATTTTAGGGGAAAATAATAATACATTATTTACATGATATTACAGATTTGATAATACATAGGAGATTTCTCTCAACTACTAAGAAAGAAAATAGTTTTTTTCTAATGCTTATTTCCTTTTAAAGAGTTTGCCTAGAAACATATACTGTAAGGCATAAAGATTAATAAATCAGATGAATAAAACAGAAATAAGGTGAAGTTTTATACCACAGTGTCGTAGAAGCTGTACACCTGCAGCTATCTTTGTGTTACTAATTATTAAGTGCAGCATGGTCAGACACGCCGACTTTCTAATTTCCCCTGGGGTGCTCGACCCTCACTCTGCTCCAGACCCTGCACCCACTCTACCCCTTCCCCCCACCTATTTCTGCCCCCGAGTGCACCCCGCTCTCGCTCTGCCTCTTTCTGCCCCCGCTCCTCCTCCTCCCCCCTACAGCACCTCCTGCACGCCGTTGAACAGCTGATCACTGGTGGGAATGAGGTGCTGGGGGCGGGGGGATAGGGAAAAGTTGATTGGCAAGGCTGCCAGTGGGTGCTGAGCATCCACAATTTTTTTTCTGTGGGTGCTCTGGGACTGGAGCACCCATGGAGTTGGTGCCTATGAGTGTGGTACTATTCTTTCTTACTCTTTATAACCTTCATGTAGCAGATTTCACTACATTAAGGTCCAAACACATTTATTTTTAATGCATTCAGGATCAAGCACATTTTTTGCTTGACTGTTGACAGATCTCCACATGCTAAAAAAGTATTTCTGTCTGACTGAATTGAAGCATCAGTGTAGCAAATGGACAGTTTAATAGCTGGGCGTCATTGACTATGTTTCACTGAATTTACAAAGATTCTAAATATTAAGTTGCTTAGATTGTATTCTCCTCCAGACGAGATTTGTGTCTTCCTATTTGCTTGTACATCTCCTCAAACAATAGGATCCTGATCCTAACTAGGGAGTCTGGATGCCAAGGTAATATAAATATTAACTAATAAGTATAAAGATCTACTTCCCTCACCTTCAGACTATCTAATATACAGCAGCGAAGGTCACATTTGTCTCTCATTGTTTAATTACATTATTGCTCTCCTTAAAACCATACACTGGCGTCTGCTCTTCTGAATAAAGTTCTTGCTGCTTCTTCTAGCCATCAGAGCCATTCACAACTTTACCCCTACTTACCTATCAGCCTGCCTCCCCTCTGGGGCTAGGCGCAAATTTTCATCCACATTTTTTTTTGCCAAAAAATGCTGATTTGGCTTGACCAGAAAACATCACGAATTCATGTCAGTTGTGGGGGGAGGGGAGTGGTTCAGAAAAAAACAGTTCATTATGACATTTCCTAAATGAAACATATCAGCCTGGGGTGCTAGATTCACAAGGAGATGTAGCCCTCACTCACAAAACAGAGGAGGAAGAGGTGATGATGATCCCCTTATACCCAATAGCCCAGTGATTAGGGCACTCACTTGGGATGTGTGAGATCTAGGTTTGAATCCCCACGATGGAGAAAGGACTTGAACCCACACCTCCCCGCTCCCAGGTGAATGCCATAACCATCAGACTAGAGACTCCTTCCCACTCGCTCAGACCCAGTGACTATTTATTTATGCAAAGTGGAACTGCTTCAACAGGAGAGACAGAGCCCCCACTGCACAATATCCTATAGAGCGCCTGGTGGTTAGGAATGGAGACCTGGGTTCCAGAACAGGAATTCAAACCTGGATCTTCCACATCCCAAGGGGGTGCCTGAATCATTGAGCTATCAGGTATAAGGGCGGCAGCACCACCGTAACAGTTTTGTGAAAGTGCCTTTGTGAATCTAGTCCTTGATTTCCAAATTTCCTTTGCTTTTATTAAAAACTGTTAAAAATGGCTAAAATCAAAATGAGTTCTTTCAAAAAAAATTAATTTGCAAAACAATTTTTCCAATGTTTCAGAACTGCCAGTGAACCAACAAATCATCATTTGTACAGCTCCCTTCACCACCTATATTGTTTCCTGCTAATTACGCTCTGCACAAACCATTCTTCTTTTGAGATTTTCTTCCAGTGGAGTTACTTCAGATATGTACAGATTCTGCTCTGCAACAGAGCAGAATTTGACCCTTTGCAAATGGCTTGACAGAGTATCGATACTAGTCTAAAAATGTATGCCACATTGTACTGTAAATATATCTTTTCTGATCTAGATATTAATATAGGACAGTATTTCAGCCACTCACTGCCCATAAATATTGAAATATATCCTTCTCATAATAGATACACATTGAAATTCATATTGACATCATTTGTGGCCTTTACTGTTATGGAACAGGCCTATATCATTTAACAGGATTGAAGCAACAGACTTCTATAAAAATGCCAAGGCTCTACAGAAATTACTCTAAGGAGTTACAGAGTATACTAGGGAATAATATCCCACCCATAGGTAGTTAGACCATCCCATAAAATTCTATGAAAGGAATAGAGTTCTTCATTAAATTGTGCAGAATGATTCCAAACACCAACACACACAATCTATATCAATGAGATCATCATCTAGTCAGTTCTATAGGTCTTTTCTAAAAGATCCCACTCAGCCTTGAGTAAAGGGCATTGCAGAGCCACACATCACTCTGGGGAAAGTGTGCAAGTGCACAAGCCTCTGTTCTAGATATTCACTCTTCATTACATTACATTACCAGCCCTTTCGAGCATTTCCAAATATCTCTGTAATGTTCTGTTTCTCAGAGAGCATTGTAGTATGCAGTAGCCTGTTAAAAATGCCCCTCCTTCCCCCAAAAAAGAGTTCTGGTTGGAAAAATGTGTTTTGTACAATGAATAATTTAAGTGGATACACTTCACTGCATTTCTATGCATTAAGTGCTATTGCTTTTGGAAGAACGAAGAGGCTCGCAGTTATAACCAGATTATAAAACTACTGGCTGGTCATACTTTAAATATGCTAACTTAAAATACAATTCATTTTGCCAATCAATAAGAAGGTAAATTACAAAAATGGGCTTTTCTTATTACCTTTGCAATGTAACGCCTTCTTTTCCGCCAAAACACCATACCATACATTTAAACTAGCAGACTGGATTGCCACTTTCAATGAATATTTAGCTGAGATTTCTTATTTTCTAGGGAAGAATCATCAAGACATTTTCTCTGTTATGATAACTATAGCATGGAACAGAGCATCTCTTCACTATGACTTTTCCTGTCATGGGTAAATGATAGAAAATAATTTACTCTATTAAATGCCTGCTTTCCCAAAAATCTTAGCTAGCACTGCCATTTTCTCCAACACATCTCCAAATCTCACTGCAATAAAGCCTTGGTTAATATTAGTTATCAACACATCACTGTCTTGAGTTTAACTCTTTTCTCCTTGGAGGAAATATTTTTTAAAATTCCCTTCTTTAAGATTTAACCTCTTACCAAAGATATTCAGTTTCATTAAGCTGTTATTTCTATTGCCTTTATTCCATTAATGAATATGCTTGAATACATTATAAACTAATTTTTGCATTAAAAATTCAGTATTTGTAAATGCTGACCGAAGAGACTGTTTCAAGTGGTTATCAAAAGAGGATACAAATTCCATCACTATAATATACCATCATTCAATGTAATAACACAGATTAAAAATTCACCAGATTTAGCTTGGCAGTGCTATATATAATGGATTTTACCTCCTTTAATTGAATTAAATTAAAAATTTACTTTTTTTTTTTTTTTAAAACTCAGCCTAATCTGCCTACGGCCTTGTAACACATTAAAGGTAGATACAACAGTATGATAATTTGCGAATGTATCTTCACTGTCTTAGGCCAGACATCCTGTGTACAAAGGCAACATTAGAGCTGTAGTGCCATTTCAGTGAGTCATACACCCCTTATTATTCACAGAATCATAGCAATGTAGGGCTGGAAGGGACCTCAAGAAATCATCAAGGCCAGCCCTCTGTGCTGTGGTAGGACTAAGTAAACCTAGACCATGCCAGGCAGGTGTTTGTCCAACTTGCTCTTAAAAACATCCAATGATGGGGATTCCACAACCTTTCTTGGAAGCCTATTCCAGAGCTTAACCACCCTTATAGTTAGAAAGCTTTTCCTAATGTCTAACCCAGTGGTTCCCAAAGTGGGATTCATGAACCATTGGGGGTTTGTAAAACGTATCAGGGGTTCTCAGAAAAAATTCTGTAATGGCAGACAGAGCTAACCCTAGGGACCCCATGGCGGCTGGGGCCGTGCAGCCGGGACCCCAGGTGCACAACCCTGGGGAAGTTGGGCGGCATGAGAGGCAGAGTGGGAGGGGAAGCCACGCTGTACCTGGAGGGCTGTCCAGGCTAATTTGTCCTGGCCCCACATCCCCCTGATGGCATGTTTGCATGCCAAATCAGCCGGAAACCAGGTCATTGTAGCCAATGTAGCGGTAACGACTCTCAGTTAGTCCATACTCAGTCATTCTTGGTAGCATGGCATTGTGCTCCAATGAGACGTGAGTGAATCTTCTCACTTACTAGTTTGTTCGTTTGTTAGCGTTCTCAGTGTGTTATTTTTATTTGAACTGTTGTACACCCAATATGGAGAAGCGACTGAAAATGGAAAGTGTAAAGACATGAGAAAACAAACATTTGACATCAGCTAGTGTTTCGTGAAGTCCAAAGTGTGGAAAATCTAAGTCAAATGATCACAATGGTCCTGGAAAGTCACTTATGAAGAAAAGAAAATATGACAACGATTACATAAAATATGTCTTTCCATGCATTGTTGATCAAGAGCATCCAAAACCACAATGCGTAATTTGTGGTGATAGTCTAGCAAACAGCAGCCTCAAACCTTCTCTACTTCGGTACCACTTAGAAACTAGGCACTCCCCATAACTCAACAAGCCTGTTGATTTTTTCAATCGAAAATTAGCCAAGTGGAAAGGTGACATTACCAGTTTTGTATCCAAAGCAAGTACTGATAACGAAAATGCACTTGAAGCGTTGTACTGAGTGAGCTACCGAGTAGCAAAAGCATCAGAAGCCCATACCATAGCAGAGAGCTTGATTGGTCCACGTATAAAAGACACAGATCATTGCATGCTCGGAGAAAAGACTGCAAAAAGGATTGACATAGTACCTTTGTCCAATAATACGTTGTCGTGAAGAATTAATGAGATGTCAAGTAATGTAGAAACCACAGTTGTACATAGAGTGAAAAATAGTCCATATTATGCTATACAGTTGGATGAATCAACTGATGTTGCTAATCTATCTATCTATTTTGCTAGTGTTTGTATGTTATATGAATGAAGGTCTGGTTGAAGAAGACTTGTTGTTTTGCCGACCATGGAAAGAACATACAACTGGAGAAGATATCTTCAATCTGACTAATGCATATTTTCAAGAAAAGGAAAGATTGGTCTCATTGCCTAGGCTTTTGCACTGATGGGGCCACATCAATGATGGGAAAGTATACTGGATTTGTAGCTCGAACAAAAAAGGTTGCATCAAACGTGTCTTGAACTCATTGCAGTATCCATAGACAATCCCTCGCAGCAAAACGCATGCCTGAGGGATTGAAGGAAGTGCTAGACAATACAGTGAAAATGGTGAATTTCATAAAATCACAGCCAACAAATTCCAGAATATTTCACGTACTTTGTGAAGAAATGGGTAGTGTACACAATTGTCTGTTGTCCCATACCAAAGTTAGAAGGCTCTCACAGGGAAAAATCCTTGTGTGCTTGTTTGAGCTTAGAAGGGAAATCCTTGTTTTTTTCAACAGCCACCCTTTCCACCTTGCCAGCTGTATGGAAGATCATGTCTGGCTCCACAGCCTAGCTTATTTAGCACACATTTTCTTGAGGATTAATGACCTACATTTCTCTCTTCAAGGCCTCAATACAACAGTTTTCAACATGCAAGACTGAGTTGAATCCATGATAAAGAAGTTGCAGTTCTGGGAAAGCTGTTTGGAAAACAAACTGAGTATTTCAGTACGCTTCATGATTTCCTGGCAGAACAAACTTCAGTTGGATCAGTGCACTAAAACCAATATAACTGCACACCTAAAAGGACTTTGCACAACACTCAGGCAATACTTTCCAGCTATGTCAGGTGATAATGACTGGATTCGCAACCCCTGTGATTATACCACTTTCTCAGCGCAGGTATTGAGCACTGAGGAAAAAGAGAAATTGATTGAGATCTCCTGTGATTACGAACTGATCAACTTTTGACTGAGTTTAAGAAACAAGTACTCTCTGCTGGCAGAAAAAACTACTATAGTTTTGTTACTGTTTTCAACAACATACTTATGCAAGAAAGCATTTTCCTCTTATGCACATCTGAAAACCAAATACAGACACAGACTCAATGCCGAACCAGACCTGAGACTTTATCTTTCTCCAATGGTTCCAGACTTCCAAGAGCAATGCAGATCAAAGCAAGCATATCCATCACACTGAGGAGATTTACAGTTCAAGACTCCTTATGAGAAATAGAAAGGGAGGTGGACATTTTTTGCTGTTTCTAAAATTAAATAGGCTGCTAGTGTTGTTTTTAAAATTATTATGAAGAACAAGTTTAAGCTTTGTTGTAGTCATGCATTGTTTGCCTGGACTGTTCAAGATTCGAGTGCTTGTGGGAGGAACTCTTTATTTGAGTTGGCTTCTTAAATACCTTCATGTTGTTTCACGTCTGGTACTCCTTGATGAAACATGTAGGAGGCTTAATTGAAGTGATATGAGCTACAAAAGTGAAATCTTGGAAGAGTGTTGCCGTTTTCATAATGTAATAAAATTAATAATGTAATGATAAATAGTGTGTAATAAGTGTGTCTCAAGAAAACCAAATTATTTCCAAGATCACCACTTCTATAATTTATGCTCAGGGAAGGGAGAAAATCCCTGGAAATATTCATTTTTAGGAGGAGGTTCGTGAGATTTGATATTTTCGTGAAAGGGGTTCGCAGTTGTTAAAGTTTGGGAACCACTCTGTTAACTCTATTGTTGGCGTTTCTGTAGCAAGCTGGTTTTTACAGGGTGGAGTTGCTAGCCCCACGCCCAACCCTCCTCCTTTACCCTGACTTGGGACAGGCAGATGGCCCCAAAGGACCTGGTCTAACCTTAAGCTCCCTTGCTGCAGATTGAGCTCATTACTTCTTGTCCTGTTTCAGTGGACATGGAGAACAATTGATCACAGTCCTCTTTACAACAGCCCTTTGAAGACTTACGAGGTTCCTCCTCCTGTCTTTTCTCAAGACTAAACATGCTCAGTTTTTTTTAACCTTTCCTCATAGGTCAGGTTATCTAAACCTTTCATCATTTTTGTTGCTCTCCTCTGGACTATCTTGAATTTGTCCACATCATTCCTAAAGTGTGGCACCCAGAACTGGCACGAGTAGTCCTTCAGAGGCCTAACCAATGCTGAGTACAACGGGTCAATTACCTCCCTTGTCTAACGTACAACACTCCTGTTAGTGCAGCCCAAAATGATATTAGCCTTTTTCACAGCTGCGTCACATTGTTGATTCAGATTCAATTTATGATCCACTATAACCCCCAGTTCCTTTTCAGCAGTGCTACCACTTAGCCAGTTATTCCTCCTTTTGTAGTTGTGCATTTGATTTTTTTCTTCCTATGTGAAGTACTTTGCACTTGTCTTTATTGATTTCAGACCAATTCTCCAATTTGTCAAGGTCCTTTTGAATTCTAATCCTGTCCTCCAAAGTGCTTACAACTCCTCCCAGCTTGGTGTCATCTGCAAGTTTTATAGGCACTCTCTCCACTCCATTATCCAAGTCATTAACGAAAATATTGATTAGTACCAGACTCAGGACTGACCCCTGCATGACCTCACTAGACATGCTATCCCAGTTTGACAGCGAACCATTAATAACTATTCTGAGTATGGTCTTTCAAAAAGTTGTGCACCCACCTTATAGTAAATTCATCTAGACTGCATTTCACTAGTTTGCTTATGAGAATGTCATGTAGGACCATGTCAAAAGGCTTACTAAAATCAGGATATACACCTCTACCCAGATATAACGTGGTCCTCAGGAGACAAAAAATCTCACTGTGTTATAGGTGAGACTGCGTTAGATCAAACTTGCTTTGCTCGCTCCCTGTTCCTTGTTCCCTGACCGCCCCCTCCAGAGAGCCCCCTCCCTAATCACCCCCAGGACCTCACCTCCTACCTAGCCCCCCTGTCCCCTGACTGCTCTGACCCCTATCCACCCTCCACCCCCTGACAGGCACTCACCGGCAGAGGCGGGAAGCAGAGCAGCCCGGCCCCAGTCCGCTCCACTCCACCAGTTCCCAGCCACGGCGCTCCGCTTCCCGCCGCCGGTGAGTGCAGAGAGGTTGGGGAAAGGATGCCCCGCCCCCGCACTCATCTGCGGTGGGAAGCGGAGCGACGCGGCCCCAGCCGGCTCCGCTTTCCTTGCCCTGGCCCCAGCAGTGTCACTGGGGGGTGGCTGGGGAAAGGTCCTGCACTCACCTGCAGCGGGAAGTGGAGCGCCACGGCTGGGAGCTGGCGGAGTGGAGCTGGCTGGGGCTGGGCTGCTCCGCTTCCCGCCGCCAGTGAGCGCGGGGAGGTTGGGGAAAGGACGCCCCTGTACTCACCTGTGGCGGGAAGCGGAGCGCTGCAGCTGGGAGCTGGCGGAGTGGAGTGGGCTGGGGCCGGGCTGCTCTGCTTCTGCCGCTGCTGGTGAGTGTGGGGGGGATGCCTTCCTCAAAACCCCCTCCCCCGAGTGACAGACCCTGGGGAGAGGGAAGCCCCTGACCGCCCCCGAGACCCTCTGCCCCTTATCAAACCCCTTGGCCCTGGTGTGGTCCGGCACCCTTAACTCGCTGCTCAGAGCAGCGTGTCAGAGCTGTACCATGTTATATGCGAACACGCATTATATTGGGTCGCGTTATATCGGGATAGAGGTGTATCACACTTACTGCTTTCTCCCTCCTTATCCACTAGACCTGTAACCTTTTCAAAGAAGGAAATTAGGGTGTTGTGGCATTACTTCTTGACAAATCCATACTGGCTATTCCTTATAATCAGGTATCCTAGTTTTCCCAATTTAAAAAAAAAACCTAAATTCTCTCATAAAACATGAAAATCTGCATTTTTTTTACAATTAAAATGAAACACTGAACTTTAGTTTCCCTAGCCACAATATATATGGGTATCAGTTGAACATAATGTTTTACTGACATATTTACAATTTTTAAGCAAGTTTAAAACACAGCAGTGACATCAGTCACTATAATAAAATAAAATTAATAGAATTGCAATTTGTTATCCACAGCCCTGCTGCATACAGTACAGAACAGAACAGCTCTTTACCATCAACATGAAATTTATCCTCGCCAAACTCAGTGACATGGTCTTTAGGGGTGATTTTTAAAAGTTTTCAGCATCTTTTCATAACTTTAATTACTCACATCTGGAGGCTGAAGAGAAATTTGAGATGCATTAAAACACGAACCCCCATATGCCATAGAGTAACCTCTATATGCCAGAAGCAGCTTAATGGAATATGTTTAGCTATGTAAATTTAAAGCACATTCAAAAATCAACCACAAGAGGGGGAGGTTGTGGGCACTGAATAAGTGACACTGGTACTTGCTGTAAAATTTGTTAATACTTAATATGTTTTTTATTTTTTCACAAATGTAAAAACTAAAGATTCTCTGTAAGAAACACATTCCGCGTTTTTTCGTGGCAAACAGATTTCTGGGATCCCGGCTTTATAACCCTATTATTCTCCAGGTGTTTAAAAACCGATGTTTTAATAGTTTGTTATAGTATCTTTCCAAGTTTCAAAGTTAGGCAGATTGGTTTATAATTACCCAGGTCCTCTTTGTTTTTCTTTTTAAAAAGATAGGTATGTTTGCTCTTCTCTGGTACTCTGGGACCTCACCCATCCTCCAGGTGTTCTCAGAGATCATTGCTAAGGGTTCTGAGATTGAATCAGCTAGTTCCTTAAGTATCCTAAAATGAATTTCATCAGGGCCTGCTGACTTGAATACATCTAACTTATCTAAATATTCTTTAACTTGTTCTTTCCCTATTTTGGCTGTGTTCCCTGTGTTGAGGATCTGGTCACATTAACTGTTTTAGTGAAGACTGAAACAAAATTGGCATTAAACACCTCAGCTTTCTTGATGCCATCAGTTATCTTTCTTCTTCGTACACTTTTCTTCATCTTCTTCTTGCTCCTAATGTATTTAAAGAGCCTCTTATTGCCTTTTATAGATCATTAAAGAGCTCCTGATGGATCCAGATTGACCTCCTATTATTCTTCCTATCTTTTCTTTGCACTGAAATAGTTTGCAGTTGTGCCTTTATAGAATCATAGAATATCAGGGTTGGAAGGGACCTCAGGAGGTCATCTAGTCCAACGCCCTGCTCAAAGCAAGACCAATCCCCAGTTTTTTGCCCCAGATCCCTAAATGGCCCCCTCAAGGATTGAACTCACAATCCTGGGTTTAGCAGGCCAATGCTCAAACACCTGAACTATCCCTCTCCCCCATTTAATATGGTATTGCCTCAGAAACTGTCAGCTCTCCTGCACTCCTTTTTCCCTTAGATTTTCTTCCCACTGGTCCTTACTTACCAGTTCTCTGAGTTTGTTAAAGTCTGCTTTTTTTTTGAAGCCCATTGTCCTTATTCTGCTGCTCTCACATCTTCCTTTTCTTAAAATCATGAACTCTGTAATTTTCATGATCACTTTCACCCATAATTTTCATGATCACTTTCACCCACATTACCTTTCACCTTCAGACTCGCTACCAATTCCTCCCTGTTGGTCAGAATCAAGTCCAAAATGGCTGCTTCCCGGGTTACTTCCTCCACTTTCTGGAACAAAAAATTGTCCCCAATACATTTCATGAATTTATTGGAAATTTTGTGTTTTGCCATATTACTTTTCCAACAGATATTTGGGTCATTTAAGTCCCCCATTACTACCAGGTCTTGTGTTTTGAATATTTCTGTTATATGTTCTACAAATGCCCCATCCACCTCTTCTTTCTGATTTGGTGATCTATAGTCCAGCATTTCTCAACCAGGGGGCCGAGGCCCCCTGGGGGGCCACAAGCAGGTTTTCAGGGGGTCTGCCAAGCAGGGCTGGTATTAGACTCACAGGGGCCAGGACAGAAAGCTGAAGCCCCACTGCCCCAAGCCCCACTACCCAGGGCTGAAGCCGAAGCCTGAGCAACTTAGCTTCACGGGGGCCTCCTGTGGCAGGGCCCCCCAGGAAATTGCCCTGCTTGCTACCCCCTAATGCCAGACCTAACTTTTATATGCAGAAAAATACTTGCTGTGGCACAGGTGGGCCATGGAGTTTTTATAGCATGTTGGGGAAGCCCAGAAAGAAAAAGGTTGAGAACCCCTGCTATAGTCGATCACTGCCTAATCAGCAGATTGTTCCATAATCAAGCAGAAAAGGATGGAGAAGCTTCAACTCAGATTAATTGTTCATGAAAGCAATTACAACTAACAGGCTGTTTGTAAATGAACTGTAATAATTCAGGAGTGATGGAAGCAAGCACAGAAAGGGCATTTGCAGTGTAGGTTACAGTGACTTGGCTAAAGCTGAGGCCTGACAAAATAAGCAAGCAGACATATACTAAAAGAAATCGCTTTGCCATTAATGTTGAAAGCCAATGTATCACATTTATGTGTAACATCAATTCAGGGGTGAAAAATTGTGAAATTGTGTGACCCAGGCCCTGTGCTGCGACACTGACCCAGCAGAATTCAGACCATGCCTATCCCACTCAAACACATTCGCACAAGCATTTCAACCTCATCTCCCCGAGAGCCATATGGTACATGTGGAATAAGACCAATGGTGACTCTAATTGGCGTGCTTTTGCATCCAGGACTCGGGAGGGCTAAATAAATCTTACTGATAGCAAGCCAGTTGTCAGTCAGCCAGGACAAGTTTGAAGAACATCATGTTTTTAAAAAGTAGATGAAAAGATGAAAAATATTGATGGAGGTCATATTGTCCTTGA
Organism: Mauremys reevesii; assembly: GCF_016161935.1. Taxonomy (NCBI): domain Eukaryota; kingdom Metazoa; phylum Chordata; order Testudines; family Geoemydidae; genus Mauremys; species Mauremys reevesii. The sequence goes on from NC_052625.1 coordinate 43,468,930, forward strand.
TCAAACTGTGAAGTGCCCCTTGCTGGCAAGAAAACAGGATACAAAAAATGCTAGGTTTGCCAGCCAGGGCAGGCGCCCAGCTGGCAATCAGATTGCTCCATAGCAGTTAATCCAGCTCAGAAGAACCCTATTACTTGGAAACTGTTGAGATTTTTCTGTGTGCTTATTTCAGATGGCTCTTATTTTGTGCTATTTATACTTACTGATTATGAAAGTCAGATGATTTTGTTCTGTTACTACACTACGTTCCTAAAGCAGGCTGTTGCGTAGGACTGCATAACACGGTTGCCTGAGTTCTTGCTTGGATTCCAAATGAAGCTGTAGAACTTTTAATTACCATGAACAATTTACTTCACCTAATAAGATTTTAAATCTGATGCCCATAAAAGCACATCACATTAACATACAGAAGTATAGAAAAATGATCCAGCAAAAGGTGGTATCTACGTAATAGAACAGCAAAATCCACTCCATTGTAAACCCAATTTTGCCCCTCCTACCTACAAAATCCCCAATAAATACTCTTTCAACTTGAAATGTGGCACATTTGGGGTGTGACCAAGCGCACAATTTTTGTAACTATATTTGAGATTACTGAGACAAGCTATTCTAAAGATAGGCAGAAAAAAATGGGTATTAAACTTTGAAAATTGTCTAATGCTTTTTTGCCACAGCTTGCCTACAAAACAGCTTGTTCTAAAGACTTCAGTGATGTTGGGGGTACAAAGTCCAAAAGACCAATTAGAGACACTGAAAAGAAATATGAAGAAAGGAGCTAAACAAAGAAAATTGCTGCCTTGTTTCCTTTCTTCCTGCTAACAAGGGAACATCAATGTTTTGACACCAGTATTGCTAACGCCTCAGACTGGCTTTAAAAAAAAAATCACAAGATTTTTCTAAATAACAATTTTGGAGTTATTGTTTGCCTTCTTGCTTTTGAGCCTTTAGGGTCCAACATTTTCAAGCTTTTTTTACGCAACCAAGAGAACTTGCAACTTCCCTTTTAAAAGCTGTGATTTTCACATTCACTTGTCTTCAGGAGGTGGGCCTTAAAAAACCCACCAAATATTGAGACAGACACATTTTAAAAAAATCAAAAGAGTTGGCAGCACCGCAATTCTTGACATTTTATTGTGTAATCTTGCAATACTGGGTCTCTTTCTTGAAGCCTCAACTCCTGGAATCATGGCCAACAGGTGAAGGGCATGGAAATGGGAGCACCTTGCAGGGCTAGGCTAGATAGAATATGGGGAGTAGAAGCTCTGCATCATTACGCTGATAGGGGTTCCCAGTGCTGTTCAACAACCCCGGTTGCAGATGCTCATGCAGCTCCACAGACCATTTCTGATCTGCCGGGCTCCTGTCCCTGATCCCTAACTCCAGCAGGAGGGAGGAAGTGACAAGCCCTGCAGAGCTTAGGAAACACACCACAGTTTCTTCTTAAGCTCCTTTAACAACATATGGCATCATCATAATTTATGTGGATGTTTTCTTGGTCCAGAGTTTAGTGTGACAGTCAGGGCCGGCTCTAGGTTTTTTGCTGCCCCAAGAAAAAAAAATTTTGGCTGCCCCCCGTCCCAGCCCTGGACTCCCCCCGCACCTCCCTGCTGCCCCAGCCCTGGGCTCTCCCCCCCACCCACACCCCCTGCCGCCCCAGCGCTGGGCTCCCCCCCAGTGCCACACACGCACACCTCCTGCCGTACCAGCCCTGAGCTCTCCCCACCCCCCACCTGCACTCGCCTTTCGCCGCAGCCCTGGGTCACTGGTAACTCGCTCCCAGGGCGAGTCATTCAGCAGGAATTTTGGATGTGCACAGAACACAGTCAGGATTGGGCCCCATATGGTTACAGAGCTGCAGTAAAGTGGAACAATTTTCAGCTTGTGTGATTGGAGGATATCTGGATGCATATTATAAGACTGTCCTCCATAAATGAGGAAAAGTTGAGGTGCCTTTATTATTCTTTTGTTCCACTCTTTCTTTCTATGGGGAATTTGCCAATGCAATATCACTGTCTTCCTTTTAAACAAACAAACAAACAAACAAAAAGGCAATGGCTGTTGAAAATAGCAATTCCAGTCCTAATAACCACTGGGAAGCATTTCTTGCTCAATTTTATCCTACTTTTTCTACAGCAAGTTACAGCGAAGTAACAGCTGCCCAAATTGAGCTTGAGCACTCCTGAATTTTGAGGTGTTCAAATCTGGAAGGCAGGTGCTGGGTGTGTGTGTGGGGGGGCTGTGGGCTCTGTGGGGGAGCACAGCAGCATGTATGCAGCAGCATGTCTAGCGCTGCGCGGAGCCAGACAAGCTGGTCTGAGTGGCACGGTAAGAGGGCTGGGGGGTTGGAGAAGGAGTAGGGGTTCGGGGGCAGTCAAGGGACAGGCAGGGAGGTTGGATGGGGCGGAGATTCGGGGGCAGTCAGGGGCAGGGAGAACGGGTTAGATGGGTCAGGGGTTTGGGGGGGTAGTCAGGGGACAGGCAGCGGTTGGATAGGCATGGGAGTCCCAGGGGTTTGTCAGGGGACAGGTAGGGGGTGGGGTCCTAGAGGGGAAGTTGGGGGGGTCTCAGGAGGGGGCGATCAGGGGACAAGGAGAAGGGAGGCTTAGTTAGGGGCAGGGGTCCCGGGAGGGGGCAATCAGGGGACAAGGACCAGCGGTGCTTAGATAGCGGGTGGGGTCCTGGGGGGCAGTTAGGGGCAGGGGTCCCGGGAGGGGGTGATCAGGGGACAGGGAGCAGGGTGGGGTTGGATGGGTTGGGGTTTCTGTGGGGGGCAGTCGGAGGGAGTGGATGGTGGCAGGGTGGGGCTACCCTCCCTCCCCATGGAGTGTCCTATTTTTTGAATGTTAAAATATGGTCTCCCTACCATTCACAGCAATCACAGCACACTGCCACATGAGATCCCCCTCCTTCCTTTCCAGTTGGTAGTGGCCAAGAGAATGCTGGGAAATGTAGTTCTTTCCCTGCTCCAGGGCTGGCTCTATAGGCAGGGTGCTAATCAGGGAACTACAGCTCCCAGAGCCCCCTGTTGGTTCTCAGCTTCCCTGCCACCCCTGCAAATGGGCTGCCCCAAGCAGGTGCTTGCTTTGCTGGTGCCTAGAGCCACCCCTGGTGACAGTGTGATATAGGCAGGGAAGGAGGCAAATACAAGGCCATCCAGGATCAAGAGAATCTGCATATAGACATCAAAGTCCAAGTATAGTGCTTGAAAAAATAAGTGAGAGAGAACATTTGTTTTGTTTCTTAATGGAAGCAAAAGGTATACAATTCTCAAACAGAAAATGTAAAAAAAATGAAATAGAAAAGTTATTATAACCTTAAAACATGAATGACTCCAAGGTAACACCAAGGAGACTGCTTTGAAGTAGGTCTGCAGACGTATTACTGACCACTCCAGCAATTTAACTAAGCCAGTCTTAAGTGTGTTTACAAAGGCAAATAACGTCACTGATGTAAAGATGTTTCAGAGTGAACATATGCTTCTGCATGATGATCAGATTCTGTGCAGTGTTCACTTTTCAGTGTAACTTAGAGGCTAAAACATCAGCAATGACAGAAACAAATGGAGGAAGGAAGAGCGGTAATACAGGAAGAGCTTTATTGCTTATGTGCTGCTATTTTTTGGCTAGTTTGCAGTCCATTTGGCAGTGCCTAGATCAAATCACATTTTCCTTCAAGTACTAATAAATCTCTCTCTCTCTCTCTCTCACACACACACACCCCTACCTAATAGGGGTTCCCAGTGTTGGTCTTCAACCCTGTCTGCAGCTGTTCACACCCCTTTCTCCTCCCATAGGCTAAGTTAAAGGTGTCTGGTTTAAAGAAAACATCAAAATAAATGACTTTTGTCATAGTTTTAATTCCAAACTTTTTCCACTTTTGAGGGTGCCCAGTGAAACAACACTTTTTTTTTAAAACATATCCAGGCACACAAAGCAAAGGGTAGGAAACTTCAGTGCTGTAGATAAATGAAGTCAATGAAGCCCTTGAAAACTGATGCAAACACTGAGCTCATATATTAAACTGTAAAATTAATGGTTTAAAGGAAAAGCAGAGTGCTATAAGAGGTTAACTATCATGGTGAAGTATATTCTGAAAGGAAACAAATCCATTTAAACTAACACCAATGACTTCAGCTCCCAGGGAGGTAGTTAGCAGAGTTACTCTTCCCAGCTCTCAAGCATCATGTAATATTCCTCCCCACCAATACAAAGCTCTTTCTTATCAAAGTGTTGTATGGAACATGAACAAAAGCCACATTTGTAATTTTGTACCTCCTCTTATATCTGGAACAAGCTCCCACTTCCCAGGCACCCTCTCTTTCTGCACCCAGAGCAGTCCTAGAATAAAGTCTATAGTTATGGCAAATATCTGAGACGAGAACACAAATTACTGCCACCCCGAGGTGCTAACACATTGGACACTAACAATTCATGAATGTTTTAAATATCTAGTTGTTTTATGAATTCACCAAAAAAAGGTGCCTGCCGCATCAGGCAACAAAGATAAAATGGACTTCTGTCAAGCATTACAGACCAATATTTCCTGTGGGTAGTGATTAATAAGCATGGATGGATGAAACCTGTCAGGGGGAAAGCACAACATTTTTAAACAATCAGGTTCCCAAGTACTCAGCCCGCTCTGGAGTCTGGCCAGATTTCTGGAAAGGTCTAGTTCACATCCTCAGCCTGAAAGATTAACACTAGAATTAGCATAGCCCCATACGTTACATTACATCATTCAGTTACCACAATTGCTCCCATTCTACACTACTCACCACACTGCATTTACAACTCTTGTTGGGATGACAAAAGAAGGGAAATGCACAATACAGAAATCATGTTTCCTAGAGGTGGTCTCCTCGTGAATATGGTTGAAGTTCATTGGTGATGCAGGTAAGGGGTGATATGAAAGATAGCACAGAGGTGTTGGTGTGTGATGGAAAGAAAGGGACACTCAAGGTTGGAGTCACTGTCAGAATGGGAGGAAAAGGGGAGCATATGAAAAGAGACAAGTGTTAGTGCTGAGTGATGTAGGGTTAGTCATCCATGCCCAACACCTCAAGGCTGTACTACTGGAATGCCCTCTATTCATTCCGAATCTCCATCTGCTTCAGAACGCAGCTGCCTGTCTTCCAAGTGAGGTGGGACTCTACAAGCACGCAGAACAGCCAAATTCAACTCTTTGCCTTGGCTTCCGTTTTCTCTTCTGGTTGCAATTCGAGGTATTGGCAATGATTTGTAAAGACCTGAATGGTGTGGAACCCAGCTCAGTCACTATACACCATCACAGCAATTAACATCTATTAGAAGGCTTCCAAATACTCCATAACAGGCAAAGCGTTTTTTTTCCACTTGAGGGCATTACAGTTGGAATTTGCTCCCTTGGCAGTCCACCAAAGCTCCAGTCTAACAACACTAAGACAGTCTGATGTCACTTAGCTTTTGTCTGATTTTTGGTTTTATTATTCTTGAAAAAAAAGTTGTAATTTTAATGTTACCCACTGTAAATGGGTTTAACGAATTCATTATTGTTTTAATTTAGTTACTAAGTGCTTAGCTGCTATATTGTTAGAGGCTTTAAAATTAATAAATCAGTCAGCAGATAGTGAGTGGCCTTTTCATTTTAATATTGATGAGTTACATATAGGTTTAATTAATTGCAAGTGTCAGAGCCTATCATTAGGCAAGTGGTCATATTCGGTATAATAAATACCTAACCAACATCCATGAAAACACATTAATTGCTTTTATTATAAGCACTATGATTTACCCTTGAAGAAAAAGTATGTACAACATGATGCCTGCTATGTTAGATTATCCTGAAACAAGTACAAAAGGCAAGTTTTATGTCAGGTCTTCTAAATTTCATTCTCTATGGTTTAATAATTCTACATTGGTGGAGATTTTCGGTATAGGGTAGGTTTTCGGTATAGGGTGGTGTTAATGTGACCACCACTTATTTGCACCGTGGTGTCTAGGAAGTGGACCTCCTGTGTAGATAGGTCCAGGCTGAGGTTGATGGAGGGGTGGAAGCTGTTGAAATCATGGTGGAATTTTTCCAGACTCAAACCTACCGACCGCTATGCCTACCTTCATGCCTCCAGCTTCCATCCTGGGCACACCACAAGATCCATTGTCTACAGCCAAGGACTGAGGTACAACCGTATCTGCTCTAACCCCGCAGACAGAGACCAACACTTAGAAAATCTCCACCAAGCATTCTCAAGACTACAGTACCCACATGAGGAAATAAGGAAACAGATCAACAGAGCCAGATGTGTACCCAGAAGCCTCCTACTGCAAGACAAGCCCAAGAAAGAAACCAACAGGACTCCACTGGCCATCACATACAGTCCCCAGCTCAAACCCCTCCAGCGCATCATCAGGGATCTACAACCCATCCTGGACAATGATCCCACACTTTCACAGGCCTTGGGTGGCAGGCCAGTCCTCGCCCACAGACAACCTGCCAACCTGAAGCATATTCTCACCAGCAACTGCACACCGCACCATAGTAACTCTAGCTCAGGAACCAACCCATGCAACAAACCTCGATGCCAACTCTGCCCACATATCTACACCAGCAACACCATCACAGGACCTAACCAGATCAGCCACACCATCACGGTTCATTCACCTGCACGTCCACCAATGTAATATATGCCATCATATGCCAGCAATGCCCCTCTGCTATGTACATCGGCCAAACTGGACAGTCTCTAAGGAAAAGGATAAATGGACACAAATCAGACATTAGGAATGGCAATATACAAAAACCTGTAGGAGAACACTTCAACCTCCCTGACCACACAATAGCAGATTTTAAGGTGGCCATCCTCCAGCAAAAAAACTTTAGGACCAGACTCCAGAGAGAAACTGCTGAGCTCCAGTTCATATGCAAATTTAACACCATCAGTTTAGGACTAAACAAAGACTGTGAATGGCTTGCCAATTACAGAACCAGTTTCTCCTCCCTTGGTTTTCACACCTCAGCTGCTGGAACAGGGCCCCATCCTCCCTGATTGATCTAACCTCGTTATCTCTAGCTTGCTTCTTGCTTGCTTATATATACACACCTGCCCCTGGAAATTTCCACTGCTTGCATCCGAAGAAGTGGGTATTCACCCACGAAAGCTCATGCTGCAAAACATCTGTTAGTCTATAAGGTGCCACAGGATTCTTTGCTGCTTCATCCTGAAAGAAATCTTTCCTGAAACCCCATGTCTGGTCTTCAAACAAACCCCCTGCCTCTCCAAGCTTATCATCAGAAACAAGCTCCCCACAGGATACAACAACTCAAAGCAGCACAGACCCTGCCAGAACAACAGATACAAAACCTGCAGACCATGAGTTCTACACATGGCTATCATAACACGTGGCGTACCTCATCCAGTGCACTAAATGCCCCAATAACAACTACGTCTGAGAAACCAGACAGTCTCTCGAATGAGCTTACACAGGAAAATGATAAAAGACAAAAAATACCCTGTCACTTGTGGGTGAACACTTCACAGAGCAATCACTCTATATTTGACCTATCAGTCCTCATCCTCAAAGGAAACCTGCACAACACTTTCAAAAGATGAGCCTGGGAGCTTAAATTCATAACTCTGCTAGACACTAAAAATCATGGACTGAACAGAGAGACTGGATTTATTTCTTACTACAGCAATCTGTAACCCAATAATCCCTCTTTGTCCTATGACTGCAGAACTATTAACAGGCCACCCTACCTTGAATGGTCCTTACAATATGTGCTCACTGCTTATGCTAGAAAATCTGCCCCATCTTGCATGTAGCTGGGCTGCTTGGAATACCTTTGCCAGACCTGACAAAGAGCTCTGTGTGGCACAAAAGCCCGTCTATCTCACCTACAGAAGTTGGTCCAATAAAAGAAATTACCCCGCCCACCTTGTCTCACTGATCTTGGCTGTCAGTTACATTTACTCTTCTACATTGAGAAATCTTTTCAATCATCTCAAGAAAGTTGACATCTACTTCCATAACTTTCTCCTCTGTAAGCAAAGCAATACAAGCAAAGCTTTAACTTGATAGTTCCAGATACAAAAATGTCAATGTGATGTCAATGTGGTAATCTAGCAACAACCAAAACAAAAAACACACACAAAAACCACTAACAAAAGACAGCCAAACCCCTAAAACAACGTAAAAACAACCCACCAAGAACATTTATCTTCCTCCTCCCAAAGTCATTTGGCTTAAATTCTGCCTGTGTTACACCTTGGCAACCAAAATAATGTCAATGTAGTTGCACAAGTGTAATAGAGCAGAACTTGGCTTATTAGATGGATTGAAAAGAGCCAGAAGTCTGTTGAAAATTTGAGTTTTGTCAAAATCAATTTTTTGTGAAATAAATTCAACAATTTTTTTCATTTTTTGAATTTTTTTTTAAAATAGAGTATACATTTTTTGGGATCTTAAACATTTTCCATTTTAAATGGGGGGGAAATGCTTGCCTTCTCTCATTAAAAAAAAAGCTTTTTCTGGGGGAAAAGTTATTTTAAAAAAAGCTTAGAAGTGGAAAAAATCATTTTTTAAAGTGTAACTTTTCACTTTTAAAAGTAACATTTTCATTTTAATGTGTTAAATTAACGCTGTTGTGCTTTAGTGAAGATGCTATTATGCTAACAGGAGAGCTTCTCCCATCAGCAAAGTGAATTCACCTCCCCGAGAGAGGATAGCTATGTCAACGAGAGACGCTCACGAGTCGATATAGCGCTGTTTACAGAGGGGTGAGGTTGGTGGATTTTGCATGTCCCCGAGCGACAATTATACCAATTTGGGTCTGTAGTGTAGACCTGGACTTACTTTCAGAAACAAACATTTTTTCACACCTTCTGTCTGTTTTCCAACTTGTGCTGGTTGAAAGACAATCTGACAGTGAGGAAAAGTAGCTTTCCCTCTGCCCCTGCTTCTTTAAAATGTTTTTTCTTAATTATTTCCCAATGGGAAAAATTCAAATATGGATTATTTTTCCCTGTGAAAATGTCCATGGGGGGAAAAGGAGGAAATCATCCTTTCTAGTTAACTCTAGCATTGAGTATTTGCAGCAGGTCATGGGTTACAGCTCCACAGCAAACCTGATTTCAGATATTTGTTTATAAAGCATTAACTGCCAAAGAGGCGACCACTTTTAAAACAGTAGCACTTTTCCTCACAGAAGAAGTGTCAATTCACCTACAGTTTAGTAAAAGATTGGGTAGAAATAAAATTGGCTTGTGAGTTAAATGAAAGGTTTGATTTGAATCAGGTAGAGACTTTGTACATTTTTGTAAGAACTTTAGGCTTGATCCTCTGTTCACTGACTTCAGTAGGAACGTAGCCACTGACTGGAGAGGGTGCATCATCAGACCCTTGCTCAGGAAAGACGATGAGAGGTTTAGATCACAGCTGTCGGAGAAAAACTCAGTTCTCACTTTTTGTTTGGGTGCAGCAGAGTCAGATACTTTATTATTTCTCAAGCAATTGCAACTGAGGGAGGGAGTGCCCTAGGACACAGGGTCGCCCCAGTCCCGGACAGGTCTCTCAACAGGTAAACAATTACAGCAAGCATTTATACTTTTGTTACAGGCAATAATAAGCAACAGCTGCATTTTATTTATACATAGGCCATCCTGATATCTTGTTTTTCTCACTTAAGAGACTCCAGTCTACATTTTGTATTATCTACACAAAGTCGAAACAACTTCTCACACAGTTCTTTTCCACTCGCCTTACACAATCCTCGCTTCTACAAATCTTGCATTATTAGGGTTACAGTTAGCCTAACTCTTGCTAACAGAGACTGTCATGCATTAAGATCCCTTACAAATCCCTGTCAGTTCTTTCTCTACTTCCACACAGCAAAAACAGATCAGGCCAAATTCATCTCCATTATAACTCCAGCATGGATTAATTCAGCCTGTCTTGTTTCCTGCCAGTAATAGCTCTTATGAAGCAACTTCATCAACTAAATTCTTCAGTTTAGTTCTGTGAAATCCAAATGTAGTGTTGCCCTAGGGAAACTGGTGAGAGATTTTAAATAACTGAACCAGCGCCTTAAGTCAATGAGAGCTTGTTTTAAGGGCTGGTTCCTAAGTCGGTGCCACTGGAAACAGGCCCTCGTGTCAATCACCCTGTGGACAGGCAGAGAGTTGGTCAGCAGCAGTTAAGAAGCAGACTGATCAGCTTTTCACAACTCTCAATGTAATACCTGGCAACGCAAAGGTCAGCTAATAAGCAAGGTTTGATGTTGAACCAACAGCAAGTGACAGCTTTAAAAATCTGGCTGCTTTGTGAAAAACCAGACAGGTGGCAATGACCCCAGGGGAAACACCTGCTCCTCTATTGGTACACACTTGCCCGCAACACATTCTTGGCATCTGATAGATATAGACGTTAGCTCATGTTTACAATGCAGCCAAATGGGGTATGATTGGCAGCAACACACACAAAACAGAAAAACAAAATAACTTCTGATCATAATAGTTATTGATCACAACTTCTCATTAGAAGTAAATGAAAGAACTAAACACTAAAACCCAGCTAAATACTTTCAGCATGTGTGATGAGGGACCATATATTTGTCAAATATTCAACAACCACAGTATGAATCTGGGCTTCTGCTACGTTGGCTGTGCCATGTTTCATCCCTATCTTACATGGAAATAAAATCCATGGCCTCAATATAATTTTGATATGCTACAATATATTTATAAATTATATAGAATAAAATGACAATAGTCCCACTTCAATTCCTCAGGAAGTCCCACTTCAGTTCATAGGAGCTGGAAAATATTGGGGACTTGCCTTCCCATTTATAGACTTGTTGAAATTAGAGATTTGAAAGACCAGTCAGATCAGCTAGTCCATCTCCCAATCAGTGCAAGATTGTTCCTGACAGGGTATTCCTGACTGTGCTCTGCCCAGTCTAATTTCACATGGCTCTCCACTTCTTTTGGGATGGAATTTCACAGACTAATACATTTCACCATTAGCAGCCCAGAATACTCTAGGAATTTCTTCCTGTTACTGGGCCCAATACTGCGTAAATAAATAAATGAGCAAACCAGAAGGCAAAGGATTTTGCTTGCTTGAGGCCAGACGGAAACAGCAGGGCAGGGATCTCCATCCTCTGCAATTCATGAAGGGGCAGCTATCTATTTATCTAGGTACTTATATGGCCCCCAGCTGCTGAACATCCAAGTGCCTGCCCAGGGCCAGCTACAGCTGTTATGTGCAGGTAAGAGGTGTCAGCCAACGAGGCCAATGTGCAGAGTTTGAGTTATCCACTCAATGCCACACCACCAACTAGTGAGCAACATGCTCATTTCCATACCTCTGCATTCCTCTGCAGAGATCTGAGGAAGTTATTTCTATGGCACACAATGCAAGCATGTGTGTTTCCAGACATATGAGTTCTCCAGAGCAATAACATTTCAGAATTTGGCCCATACCCTTTAAATGTTCCTTACTTAATTTCATCCTATTGCTCTTGCTTAACTCTCCTTGCACTATTTCAAACACCTCCCGTTTCTTGGTGTTTCTATACCATTCGCCAATCTTCTGCTAGCCTTTCATGAAACCCACTTGCTTTTCCCAACGCTAGCAAAACAGATCTGATTCCATCTCAATGTGCACACTCATCCAGAGGCAATCTCATAATACGAGTGCTCTGTTGCCCATGATGCAAGGTGCAGTGAAAATGTTTGGAGAACATAGCTGGAAAAGGTATTCTATTACTTTTTTTTAAAAAATCACATTGTTACATAAGGAAAGAACAGAAAAAATAATAATACTCCTTTGATTTAAAAACAACAAGGTGCCTGCTTTGATACACCCACTCATCACTCGGCCACTGCATCCTTCTAATTGGAATCAGGGAAAGAATGCCTGTGAAGGTCAGCAATGCAATGTAATTAACAAGCCAGATTAAAACGAATCCCTCTGCTTTCTCTACCTTGTTCAATGATCTTGGACACTATTGCTAAGTGACATTATGCCTACACTTTAACTAGACATACTTTGGGTTTTGTTTACAGTGAGTAAAATAATAAAAGCATAAAACTGGAGACAAGAGTAATTTTCTTCCTCCCAGCTGGTGTACAGATAACCTTTGGCCTCTTACTTGCTTAATTATTTGAATTTAATTGCTGTCTATTGAGCTGAAAGCTGGTGCATTTTCACAGTATTTCTGAAATGTGTGTCCAGAATCTGGTTAAAAAAATAAATGCACAAATAAATAGATAAAAAGCAAAATGGGATCTGATTTTGTACTCACATCTGTTTTAAAAACGTGAAATATGTGGTGTGTGAAAAATAAAATATGCTTCAAGTGCTTCAGCTGGGGGACAGCTAGCCTACTCTAGGGTGCTGTAAACACTATAGCAGGGGATCAATATTAATGTAATATGGGGAACTGAGGCTGATGCCCAGAGAGGCTAAGTGACTTGCCAAAGGTTACACAGGATACCTGCAGCAGAGCAGGGATTTAAATCCAGGTGTCCTGAGTCCCAGGCTAGCGCCTAAACCACCTGTTCATCCTTCCTTTTCAAACCCTCTTGCTCCTTCCCTGGATTCTTCTTGCTTCTCTTTTCTGTCCCCTCAACCTCTCCCCCTCCTTCACCAATAACATGACCTCTCTGGCCATCTATTCACCACTGGATTTGTGCATATGAACAAAGGGCAGTACACCATGCATAAGGACAAATTTCAAAAATATGGTGGGCACGTAAGTTGAGTCAAAACAACATGCGGACATAGGCACGAACATGTTCTGAGCACATGCACGTGCACATCTCTCCAGTTGCTAGTGCACAAATTTACCATAGCCTCCTACTTCTGAAAATGTCCCACTTGTTAGGTGTTACCCTGGTTTTAAACCCCTCACTCTATGCAATTTATATTCTTTCATATTATCTTGTTCCATAGTACCAATTTATCACTTGCCAGAAATCTGAAAATCTTGGTTAGATCATTTTAAATTCTTCCCTCCTCTAGAGAGAATCACTAGTTTTACTTTGTGATACATATGCTAAAAGCAAGCACCATCCCAGGCTGTGCCATCTCCAGAGTGATAATATCCTTCTCGATTCCAGATGCCTACTAAAATCTGCAGCTTCTTTTGATTTGTTCTCTGATTGTTGATTTTTCCCCCGAAGACTCCAGCTTGCCATTTTTATTGCAGCCATGCACTGGGTTGAAAGACTTGAGGATTTTTTTTTCCAAAGAAAACTTTTAAAATTTCTTTTCTAATAAGTCCATCCCTCCAGCTACTTAAACATTTTGTCACTCTTCTGAGCTTCCTTCAATTTATCTACCAATATCTTTAGTAATTAGATGTCCAGAACTAAATGTAATATTCCAGCTGCATTCAAACAAGTGTTATACAAGAGAGACAATTATCTCCCTGTTTCACTATATGTTACCTCTGCACACACAACCCCAAATACTTTCTGGTTGAAAATACTCCTTGCTTATTGAAATTTCTCACACACACACACACACACACACACACCAAAGAGAGAGGATACAAATTCGTATTTGTTCCAGATGAATTATACTTTTCACTGTATTCTCTGTGTAGCTGGATGTTCCTCGATACTTATGTGCACTAACTGCTCTACAATATCTTACAGTTTACCAGGCAGCCTTTTTTCAAATAATGGTGGTATATTTACCATATGCGGTCCTTAAAAATCCGACTTATCAAAGAGACTCCTAAAAGCATTAAAAAAAGACATTTCCATTCGGTTTCTCTTAGGTTTTGTGCATGCATATTATGTAGACCAGGTAGACTGAACATAATTATAATGCACAGTCTTTCCACAATCATTTCTCCCCTACACCATAAATGGAAATGTGATCCTTGCGCCTATCAGTTTTCTACATTTTTTTTCTCGGTAAAGAAAGTTAACTAACTGCTTAGCCAGTTTCATTTCCGTTTCCTCTAAGTCCCTTCCATCATTTTTAGAGCCTCCGTTTTTCCTCTTACCCTGTGTTTACTGCAAACAGGATCCAAACAGATCAAGTCTAATACTACCGTGGTCACTAAATGAAAAATGCTCCCTAACTTCAGTCTTGTTTATTGCAACAACAATCATAATTAATCCTCCTACTCATCACTCCCCTGTAAGGCAGGTGACAGTATTATTCCCATTTTACAAGTGGGTATACTGACCAACCTTTTCAAAGGTGACCTCTGATTTGGGGAATTGTTTTTTTAAGGTGTCTGGCTTGAGATACGTATGGCTTCATCTGCAGAAGTGCGGAGCACTCCCAGCTGAAGCTGGGTGAAATTTTTCAGCCAAAACTTTTTTCTTAGAAAAATGCAGATCTGGGTCAATCGAAAAATTTCGTGAATTTGGGTCAATTTCACTAAATTGTTTCAGTAAAACAAAAATTAACAAAAAATTCCAAATAAGTAAAAACATTTAATATCAACATTGTTAAAACAAAATATGTCAATTTGAGGGATTCAAAGGAGATTTTGTCTGGAATTTTCCTTCATTTTATTGTAAAACCTGCTTAAATACACCCAAGACCAAAACGTTTTTGTTTAACCCAAACATTTTTTAAATTTAAATTAATCAAATTTGAAAAAAAAATTGTTTTTAGGTTAACCTGAAACTTTATTAATTATTATTATTATTTGAAACTGCCAGTAAACCAAAAATTCCTTCATTTGCACAGGTCTGTTCTTAGCTCCTCTGAAAATTAGGCCCAAAGTGTTAAGTACCCACAAACTGAGACACCCAGAATCAGAGGTATCTTTAAAATGTTGGCTTGAATAATTTCCCTGAAGTCATTAAGAACATGTATCAGTAACACAGGGTGGACTGATTGTACTAGACTAATTTCATAGGCATGTCCAGAAGACCCTGGTAGATTTTCAACTAAGTGTGTGTGGAAATAAACAAAGTACCATTTTTAGAAAGTTCTTCACAAATTTGGCCTTAGAATCAATGACTCAACCTCAGGAAAAGAGCTAAGTCACATGATATTTTGTCAGCCATTTCACTTCTCTGCAGACTGTTTTGCAAAGGCCCCTGATTGGCCAGAATTATTCTTTTGGTGTTCCGTGGCTGCCTTCCACATTTTGAAAACACTGTTATTTGTACTCAAAGGGGAATCAGTCCATAAAACTCCCACTGAGGTATTCAGTAGAAACACCTGCTGATAGCTTGAGTGGCGTACTTGTGCTGAGCAGGACCTTGAAATATTTCCAGATATAGTAGAATAAAAACGAGGAAGTGCTCAAGTAACACCATAAATGATTGTGAATATTAACGCTTGGAACTGATAAAAGGCTAAAGGGATATACTCCACTTTAAGATTGCATGTTATAAACAAATTTCTTTATCTCGGTCACTAATAAATACCTAAATTATTACATGTGAAAGAATGTTTACATGTCTTTGGCCTCCAATTTTTCTCAGTCTGGCTAGTGAAAAAAAAATCAGTGAAATTTTCACTTTTTTGTCCATTTCACTTTCAAGTTCTTAGTGCTGTGCTGTTTGTCTTTCAAACACTGCAGGGGAATGTCTAGTTAAAAACAACTGCTTTCACTTTTCTTTGGATTTTTTAGCCTTTAATTCCTGGAAGCATTTAAGCATGTGCTTATTTCCATCTCTTTTCTGCACTAAAGTTTGGGCTTACCATTAAGTGCATTCTGAAGCCTCATTTATGGCAATGGGAAACATTTTCAAATCAATAGAATAGGATGTCAGTACGGTTAACATTTACTGCCTCCTGAAGTGGGATGCTTTACTGAATTGGGGCATTAATTTACAGAAACTTTGCTATTGGTCTAAGGTTTGTATAAAAGCTTTTTTTTAGGGTAGACCAGGCCATTGAGATGGTTTTCAAAATGTGGTCCAACGGGTGACATGTCAAAATACAACACACAAGTTTGCAACAATTTAAATAGAAAACTCCTGATTCGTTCAGGCACATTGAATAACTGCATGCCCACAGTTCTGGTAACAAGGTGCACAGTTACATCCAAACTGTGCAAATCTGTGAGAGTGAAAGGGAGTACAGTACATTATTGTGGTTGCACCTGTTCCTGGGTTTGACATTTTTCTTCAAATTGTGAGTCAAGTTTTAATGAGGTTTCATGTCTCTAATTATTTTGGTGCAATAGTTAGAACATACGAATGACCACTATGGGTCAGACCAAAGTTCCATCCAGCCCAGTATCCTGTCTTCAGACAGTTGCCAATGCCAGGTGCCCCAGAGGGAATGAACAGAACAGGTAACCATCAAGTGATCCATCCCCTATCGCCCATCCCCAGCTTCTGTCAAACAAACACCATCCCTGCCCATCCTGGCTAATAGCCATAGATTGACTTATCCTCCACGAATTTATCTAGTTCTTTTTTGAACCCTTTTATAGCCTTGGCCTTTCCAGCATCCTCTGGTAAGGAGTTCCACAGATTGACTGACTGTGCGTCATGTGAAAAAATACTTCCTTTTGTTTGTTTTAAAGCTGCTGCCTATTAATTTCATTTTGTGACCCCTAGCTCTTGTGTTATGAAGAGGAATAAATAACACTTCCTTATTTACTTTATCCTCACCATTCATGATTTTATAGACCTCTATCATATCCCCCCTTAATCATCTCTTTTCCAAGCTGAAAAATCCCTCCAGTCTTATTAATCTCGCCTCATACGGAAGCTGTTCCATACCCCTAATCATTTTGGTTGACTTTTTCTGAACCTTTTCCAATTCCAATATATCTTTTTTAAGATGGGGTGACAACATCTGCATGCTATATTCAAGATGTGGGCATACCATGGATTTATATAGAGGCAATATGATATTTTCTATCTTATTATCTATCCCTTTCTTAATGATTCCCAACATTCTGTTAGCGTTTTTTGACTGCCACTGCACATTGAGTGGATGTTTTCAGAGACTTCAAGATCTCTTTCTTGAGTGGTAACAGCTAATTTAGACTCCATCATTTTATAAGTATAGATGAGATTAAGTTTTCCAAGGTGCATTACTTTGCATTTATCAACACTGAATTTCATCTGCCATTTTGTTGTCCAGTCACCCAGTTTTGTGAGATCCTTTTGTAGCTCTTCGCAGTCTGCTTGGGACTTAACTATGTTGAGTAGTTTTGTATCATCTGCAAATTTTGCCACCTCAATGTTTACCCTTTTTTTCCAGATCATTTATTAATATGTTGAACAGTATTGGGGCCAGTACAAACCCCTGGGGGACACCACGATTTACCTCTCTCCATTCTGAAAACTGACCATTTATTCCTACCCATTGTTTCCTATCTTTTAACTAGTTAACAATCCAGGACAGGACCTTCCCACTTATCCCATGACAGCTTACTTTGCCTTTGGTGAGGGACCTTGTCAAAGGCTTTCTGAAAATCTAAGTACACTATATCCACTGAATCCTCTTTGTCCACATGCTTGTTGACCCTCTCGGAGAATTCTAGTAGATTGGGGAGGCATAATTTCCCTTCACAAAAACCATGTTGACTCTTCCCCAACAAATTATGTTAATCTATGTGTCTAACAATTCTGTTCTTTATTATAGTTTCAACCAGTTTGCCCAGTACTGAAGTCAAGCTTACCAGCCTTTAATTGCTGGGATCACCTCTGGAGCGCCTTTTTAAAAATTGGTGTCACATTAGCTGTCCTCCAGTCATTTGGTACAGACTCTGATTTAAATGATAAGTTACAGACTACAGTTGGTAGTTCTGCAATTTCACATTTGTGTTCCTTCAGAACTCTTGGGTCCTGGTGACTTATTACTGTTTAGTTTATCAATTTGTTCCAAAAACCCCTCAAATGACACCTCAATCTGGGACAGTTCCTCAGATTTGTCACCTAAAAAGAATGGCTCAGGTTTGAGAATCTCGCTCACATCTTCAGCCATGAAGACCGATGCCAAGAATTCATTTAGTTTCTCCGCAATGGCCTTATCACCCTTGAGTGCTCCTTTAGCATCTTGATCATCCAGTGGCCCCACTGGTTGTTTAACAGGCTTTCTGCTTCTGATGTACTTAAAGTAATAGAATTTTTTTTTGAGTCTTTGGCTAGCTGTTCTTCAAAAAAATTTTGGCGTTCCTAATTATATTTTTACACTTCACTTGCCAGAGTTTATGCTGCCTTCTATTTTCCTCACTAGGATTTAACTTCCACTTTTTAAAGGATGCCTTTTTGTCTCTCGCTGCTTCTTTTACTTTGTTGTTCAGTCACTTTTTTGTTGCTCTATGTTTTTTAATTTGGGGTATACATTTAAGTTGAGCCTCTATTACGGTGTCTTTAAAAAGTTTCCGTGCAGCTTGCAGGGATTTCATTTTTGGCACTGTACCTTTTAATTTCGGTTTAACTTCCTCATTTCTGTGTAGTTCCCTTTTCTGAAATTAAATGCTACCATGGTGGGCTGCTGTGTTGTTTTTCCCACCACAGAAAAGTTAAATTTAATTATATTTTGGTCACTATTACCAAGCGGTCCAGCCACATTCACTTCTTGGACCAGATCCTGTGCTCCACTAAGGACTAAAACAAGAATTGCCTCTCCTCTTGTGGGTTCCAGGACTAGCTGCTCTAAGAAGTAGTCATTTACGGTGTCAAGAAACTTTATCTTTGCATCCCATCCTGGGGTGACATATACCCCGTCAACATGGGGATAATTGAAATTCCCCATTGAATTTATTTTTATAGCCTCTCTGATCTCCCTGAGCATTTCACAATCACTACCACCATTCTGGTCAGGTGGTCAGTAATATATCCCTATTGCTATATTCTTATTATTAGAGCATGGATTTACTATCCATAGAGATTCTATGGTACAGTTTGGTTCATTTAAGATTTTTACTTCATTTGATTATATGCTTTCTTTCATATATAGAGCCACTCTGTGATGCCTATTATATCAATATCTTCATTTATTACAAGGCACTCTATTTCCATATTTAGACTTCTAGCATTTGTATACAAGCGCTTAAATTGTCACTTTTTAACTGTCTGCCATTCCATCCTCTCCTCTTTACTAGGACATAGAGAATCTCCATTAATAGATCCTCCCCTAAGGGATGTCTCTGTCCAAATCAAGTGCTCCTCCGCAGCAGTCAGCTTTCCCCCAGCCCTTAGTTTAAAAACTGCTCTACAACCTTTTTAATGTTAAGTGCCAGCAGTCTGGTTCAATTTTGGGTTATATGGAGCCCGTCCTTCCTGTATAGGTTCCCCCTTTCTCAAAAGTTGTCATAGGTCTCACCCCCACTTGGAGCTGTTGGGTTCCAATGTGGGGACCTGCATGAATTTATCTAAACTTAAAAATCCTAGTTTAGAGCTGGTTCTCGCTGCCACCAGTCACTTTTTAAGTGTCTGACACACTCCCTGTTCCCCCAAAAACTTCCCCTGGGGAACACAGATCCAAACACCTGGAATCTCACCAGAGAGAGAGAAACAGCCAGTTCCCCTCCCCCCCTTCCCTCTCTCCAGCCTGCTCTGGAGAGATTACCCCAAGTCAAATCCTTGACTCAACACAAAGAGGGACTCACCTCCCCCTCCCCTTCCCTTGAATCTCCACAAGAGAAGGAATTAACCAAGTCCTTAATAGAAAAGAATTTATTAAAGAATAAAAAAAGAAAAGTCACTGTCTCTGTAACCAAGATGGAACAGTACAGGGTCTAAACTTATCAATCTCTGGAGAGAATCCCCCCTCCTTTCTTTCTCAGTAAGAGCAAAGTAACAGCAAACAGGAATAAAGAATTTCCTTCAGCAACACACAATTGCAAATGTAGAAATCAAATTATACTAATCCGCCTTTCTAATTAATACTCACTATTGAATAGTAGAAACTACTCCAGGAGAACTTGGAGACATGATTGGCCTCTCTTAGATCCAAAGAGAGCACGAACACTTACACAAAGAACACAGACAAAGGCTTCCCTCCACAGAGATTTGAAATTATCCTGTTCCTTGATTGGTCCTCTGGTCAGGTGTTTCTCAGGTTACTGAGCTTGTTAACCCTTTCCAGGGAAAAGAGACCTTAACCCTGATCTGTTTATTTATGACAAAAGTTTATTAGGAACTGGGGAAATCTAAATGCCTCTTCCCTACAGCATCGTCTCATCCACACATTGAGAACCTGAAGTTCTGCCTGTCTAACTGGCCCTGCATGTGGAACTGGAAGCATTTCAGAGAATGCTACCATGGAGGAAGGTTGTACACAAATTTACTTCACTTAACTGTCTAAATATTGCACTCACAAATCAGCTACACAGACCTGTGATCCACTTTGGATTTAGAGAATAAAGGAGTTCACATAGTTCATTTAAGAATGTGGGGAGAAGAAAAAGCACAAAAATGGGATCTAGTGTGTGAAATACTGTCTCTCTGCACAGCATAGATTAGGACTTTTGAATAGTTTTGGAGAGGGGGAAAAAAGCAGCCAAAACCAGGGAATTTAGGGTTAATCGATACACTTTATCTTGGCCTGCGGCATAGCATATAGCACATCTTGTTGCAGAAGCTTGAGAGTCAAATGTGGTGATGCATATTAATGGTAATATTATTCAGAAAAAGCAAGAAACAGCTGGTCTCTCTGAGTTCTTGGGGCTGTAAACTGCTTACTGGGAAGCCTCATAGTAGGAGTCACAAAAAATTCAGTGGATCTTTTTAAGAAGTTGTGAAGTCTCCTATTCATTCTTAATGGGACACTTGCAAGTTCTAGAGAAGGCCCCAAAAGTCCTGCAAATTTGCTCATAGTCTGCCCGACTTTCCCATCAGTGTCTTTCTTTGCTCCTTTGTACTGCATTGTCTGTAGTTAATCACAGCAAGATTTCAGAGGAAAGCAACATGTGTGCAAAGTTCATGAGTCACCACAGTTTGTGCTACAATGAAGAAGCACAATAATATGATATAAGAATGGTGTGTGACCCCATAAAGGAAAATTCAACTAGATGTCGTTATGGTAGTGTGACAGTGAAATGCAGTGGAAGAGAATAAGACTACTCCAGCTGATGTACAGAGAAATTGAGGAACAGTTACAAGGAGAAGGATATTTGTATCCTTGGTCTCTAGGATGACGCGGCTCAGGGGATATGCATCTCCCTGATAACTCCTGCCCACAAGTGTTCTCTGGGCACACCTACAACCCTCCCAGTGTGAAGACAATACCATAAAGGAGACCAAGTAGATAAGGGGAACCTGCCAATGTCATTATGCCTAAGAATGAATGGGAGACCCACAAAACCTCATGAAGGCCCCCAGGCGTTTCTCTAGGTAATTTAAATATTTGGGCTTACAGTCCAATGACAAGGATTCAAAAGAAGGAGAACATGCTGATGGAAAGGCATGGCAACATAATGGGCACAGGAGGCTTCAGAGCTATATGTCAAAGGATGAAGCCAAATCGCCATGACTTTGCAAGGAAAGAATGGAATTAAGCTACAGTCCTCCACTCTTAGACACTCCACACTGAGATAACTGATGGCAACGTAAGTCATAAATCCAAAGCTGAAAGAGTGAGTGCAGAAAGAAGTAAAGGCCAATTATCTCAGTACAGAGCTCTCTAGCGAAGAAGATTATTATGATTAGAGCAGGACATTATAAGATTTTTCTGTAATTTGAGATTTTAAGTGACAGCTTTTAGTGGTATGTCACTATGGGAATAATACCATGTAAAAAACAGTAGCAGAACACTATCTTAATCTGCATATTTCTATTCTAATCAGTGTTACAGCTTGCTGGAAGCGCCACTTGACTGGCAGGTTCTACCAGGATTTTGCTCATAATGTGCCAATCGTAAGAAGTGCTGGAAAGGAAGGATGGTCTTGTCATTGAGGAACTGGAATAGGAATCAAGATAGCTGGGTTCAGTTACTGGCTCTGACACAGACTGTCTGCCTGACCTTGACCTACTCACTAAAGGCCAGATTTACAAAAGTATTTAGGTGCCCAAAGATGCAGAGGAAGCCTTTGTAAATCCCACTAGGCACCAAAAGAGATTAGTCACCTAGCTCCCACTGACTTCCATCAAGAGTTAAGCACCTAACCTGGTTTTGTTAATCCAATAGGGGCCTACCTGCATCTGTAGATGCCTAAATACCTTTGTACACCCGACCCTTAGTCTCCATGCCTCAGTTACCCACCTTTAAAATGGGGATAATATTTCCTCTCCCCCAGTCTTTGTCCATCTTCCTTATTTTGTAAACTCTGAGACAGATCCTGTCTGTTTCCAATCCTGGACAGTAAACAACAAAATGCATCCCCCAAATCTCAGCTGGGCTTCTTAGTGTTACCAAAATACAAATAATAAATCATCACCATCACCCCTGCCCTCAACTCCCATTGAAACCACTGGGAATAAAGAGATCTCAGAGATAGACAGCATCTCACAGGATCAGATCCTTAAAGTGGATTCTAAAACTGGACAAAGAGGTGTATGGACAGAAAAGTAGCTATGGAAAACTGACACCATCCCCCTTGACATCTTTCCACTTGGCTCTTTGCTTCACATCTGCTCATTTTAGTGACTAAAACACATTTATTCTGTTGGCACTGTAGAGCCAATGCAGCTGTGTGAGTGACCGGTAATCCAAGTAACGCCTTCTACCAACTCTAGTTGACTAGGACTCTCTGTCCCATCCTGGCAAATGATGATCTGGCCTCTCTCACATGTTAGCTGCACTGCTGCAATGCAATATACCTTCAGAGCTCGGGAAACTCCATCTGGGACTGAACGCTACTGTACATCTCCTCAGCAACACAGGCTACCACAAGCACATCAGACCTGTCCTCCACACTCTACACAGTCTTCCCATAGAATATCAAATTAGGTTCAAGGTCTCAGGCCTTATTGTCAAGGAGCTCAATGGACAGGGCAGAGGATATTTCAAAGATCAACTAAGATCTTTTAAGACTGTAGTTGACAACCTCTCTTCTCTGGCACAGTGGCACTTCAATAAGGATAAAGCTCATCTGTGCAGGAGGCAAGGCTTTCTTGGGGTCCAGTCGGAGACTGGAATGAACTCCCACAGAAACAAACGGCTAACACAAATCTCACCACCAACTGCTCCATATACAAGGTGCATTTTTGACCTTATTCTCCAATATAAAAACATATCGCTCTTTGTATATTACAAAAAAAAACCACTCCCCTGCACACATTTCTCCCCCTGGGGAGAGGATGAGAGAAACACGCAACAGATGTTAGTTATGTTGCTTCATGTAGTACTGGAAGGCATTTGGGTCATGAGCGTAGTATAAGAACCCATTCAGAATAGAATAGAATTCTGGATTCTGTTAAGCCTCTTGCATCGTTAACAAATTTGTCAGTTAAAATCTAATAGCAGAAACTTTATTAGTGGTAATGGAAGAGATAGAGAGAATCTAACTCGACTTTCGATCCCAGGTAGAGTCTGCAGGGCTGACAGATATGAAAAACCCTCTTTTTCTTGGTAAAGGGAGCATATTTGAAATGAAGGTATTGAAAGATAATATACGAAGACACCCACTATATCTTTTTTTTTAGGAGAATCATTTTCAAGAAATAATATACAAGAGGCAATGTACTTGTGGAAGGTTATAGTATTCCTTGAGTGCAGCAAAACTACCCCCCTGAAAAAACAGCACTTTGTGAATTTTGCTTCACTTATGAAATCTGATTTATTCTTCCAAGGGTTGGGGAAATGGGCTGACATGCCCGGGCACTGCTAAGATCCCTATCATATAGTTAATAATATACAGAAAAGCTCATTTCTGGCCATAGTTCTAAAGCCATTTCACAAAAACTGCTTACTGATGAGATCTCATGGAAAGAACTGAATAAATGTCTCATTCTACCCTTGAAAGGTGGGATGTCTAATAGGGAGCAATAAGAATGATAATGTGTCCCCATGATTAAAGTTACAATTGCAGATCATGAAAGATGAGCTATTTTAGTGGGGAAAGGCAAATCAGAGAAGACTTCAAAGTGATTTCCCGGAATTTTCTAACATTTTATTAATAACACTGATATAGAAGAAACTTACACAAGAGATGAAACGAAGGGGATAAAGATTAAAGAACTATTGGGAGGAGGGTGGAGAAGAGAGAAATTAAGAAAAGAAAAAAAGATAGAGTTGGATGTAATGAATTAAAAACAAAGTATCGGGATTGCTGCAGAAGATGAGACATGTCAGTCCTTCCCAAAGACAGCTAGAAATTTCTACATCCAGAGCATAGAGGACTGTGAGGGGAATACAAGTATTGGAAGGAAATGGGGAAAAAGAATAGGGGAATAATTGGAGGCATTTTCCTGTTCCACTCTGCTTTGCCAGTAGGTGTCACAGCAGCCAATGTTATTGTTGTACATATAGTCTTGGGTTACATGATTAGCTATCTACTTTAGAGAAAACCACTAGTGCATTTGTAATACGTAAAATAAATCAAGGTTAATACAAAGTCTATAGTCTTTTGTGTCGCTTTGTGTAAAGTATTTTAAGGATCCTTAAAGGGCTTGGAAAACATGCAAAGCAAACAGATTGCCAGTGAATATTAGCAAACATGGCCCCTCTTATACCTACACTTGGGGTTTTTGTCAGGCATTAAATAATGTATGCTGGCAACGGGTAAAAAGAAAAGACGCTTATTACCTACTCCTCTGATTGTATTAGTGGAAGCTTAATTGGCATCAATGAGTCTGGTATGTTCCTGAATGTGTCTGACACTATGAACTATAGTTATCAAATGCAACGTTGTCTGCAATGCTAATAGAAAATGCACACAGTATGGTGCCTGGAAAATAAACAATTTAAGTGCAATTTATGACAGAATATTTTCAATTTCTTTAAAGCTACTCTACAGTATTAACACTTTTGAAAGAGCTTCCCCCTATCTTCCTTTTCACAACAGCCTCCTACATTCCAGTAGCTAAAACTTTAGGCCATATGCTTCCCTACCCTTAATCAGCACTAAAGGGAGCAGTCAGGGTACAATCATGTTTAGAAGTGGCAGAGAAGAAGCCAAGTGCATGGTGGTCTCCCCTGTCATGTAGCTTCCTCTATGCTAAAGCTCAGCTCTGCAGAGATATGGAAATCATAGCTAGAAAGGGGGTGGAGTGACCTTATGTAGCATTTTCCTCTGGAATATATTGTAATTTCTTATGGAATTTCCAGTGTATGTTTCTGTGCACTCAGCAGCACTAGCCCCTCCTCCACCCCCCACCCACCCCGCATTTACACACCACTGTGGGGTTTAAGTGCTTGGTGGGAAGGGAAGTCAGCCAGTGGCAACACAGCAGCTGTGTTACCAATGCTGGGGCCCCCGACTCTGCCCAAAGACAGTCTGAAGGCAAAGGGGTACACCTGTAGGCTCCAAGATTGTGGGGACCTCTTCTATTTTGTGGATCCCCATACTACCCAAGAAATTCTGGCCAGTCCCTCCCTCCTGTTCTACACATCGATGCCCATTCTGAGGAAATGATAAAGCAAATGAGTGGCTCCTCAAAAGCCACACAATTGTAGGGCTCAGTGCTTGTCTTTTGAACATTTCCCTCCAACCTAGTGTTAAGGGCAGTGCATCTGACCCTAGGCCAAACCGACCTACAGCCTACCTGGCACATCTGCCATTGACCTTATGGCAAACACTTTGACAACTCCCTCTGCAATCTTCATATCCTGCTATTTTCTGTAATATACCCCAGTCTGATCAGTCAAGAAGGGCTTGGACGTTTGCAGCAGGTTATGCCACTTTGGGGGAGAGGAGCAATTGCATGTAAAAACTAAAGCTATTCCTTCCTAATCTATTTTTATTTACAGTATGGTCACAGTCCTGATTTACTGTTATAAACAACGATGAACAAACACCACCACCACTTAGATACAATTAGAACTCCAGCAAACCCCGTACTCTAAGCCTCCAGCCAATTTCTTTCACACAAATTGCCTGACGACAAGACTCGGGCTGTTGCTCAGAATGTCAGGTACTCAGCTATCTGGGGCTTGCCTGGCTTACCCAAAAGGGATCTATTTTATCTTAATTTGAAAGGAACTTCTTCTTGTGAATCAATAAGAATGAAAACTAATATTCTGTAGATTTAAGCACTGAGTTGTTAAGACCAAAGCACACAGGGGTGGGGGCAGCTGAAATGCCACTTAGTTGAAAGCATTTATTATTTTTGGGACTTTAGCAGTTTTGTTACACGACAGAGATAGCCCTTAGAAACGGGCCAATTATATAGTTAAGATAAGGTTACCTCGGTAACTGCAGCGTTCTCTTGTATCCACCTTGCACCTATTACTAGAAATACCTTGAATACTACAAACAGTGACGTTTGCCAACTACAGATATATATTTAGTTGGCTAAGGCAAATAAAAGACGGTTACTCACCTTTGTAACTGTTGTTCTTCGAGATGTGTTGCTCATATCCATTCCAGTTAGGTGTGCGCGCGCGCCGCGTGCACGTTCGTCGGAAGACTTTTACCCTAGCAACACTCGGTGGGTCGGCTGGGTGCCCCCTGGAGTGGCGCCACCATGGCACCGGATATATACCCCAGCCGACCCACCCACCCCTCAGTTCCTTCTTGCCGGCTACTCTGACAGTGGGGAAGGAGGGTGGGTTTGGAATGGATATGAGCAACACATCTCGAAAAACAACAGTTACAAAGGTGAGTAACCGTCTTTTCTTCTTCGAGTGATTGCTCATATCCATTCCAGTTAGGTGATTCCCAAGCCTTACCTAGGCGGTGGGGTCGGAGTGAGATGTGGCGGAGTGCAGAACCGCCGAGCCAAAGGCCGCATCATCTCTAGATTGTTGGACCAGAGCATAGTGCGAAGCAAAGGTGTGGACCGATGACCAGGTCGCTGTGCGACATATCTCCTGGATTGGTACATGGGCCAGGAAGGCGGCTGATGAAGCCTGAGCTCTGGTAGATGGGCGGTGAGATGGCCCAAGGGAACATGAGCCAAGTCATAGCACGTGTGTATGCATGCCGTTACCCAAGAGGAGATCCTCTGTGCGGAGACGGGTAGGCCTTTCATCTGGTCAGCCACTGCAACGAAGAGTTGGGGGGATTTTCGGAAGGGCTTTGTGCGATCAATATAAAAAGCAAGCGCCCTATGGACATCTAAGGAGTGTAACTGCTGCTCCCGTGGGGATGAATGAGGCTTTGGGAAGAAGACTGGAAGGAAGATGTCCTGACTGGTATGGAAGGCCGATACCACCTTAGGGAGAAATGCCAGATGTGGTCGCAACTGTACCTTGTCCTTATGAAAAACAGTATACGGTGGGTCTACCGTAAGAGCTCTAAGTTCGGAGACCCGCCTGGCCGATGTAATGGCCACTAGAAAAACTGTCTTCCAGGATAGGTATAGGAGTGAGCACGTTGCCAATGGCTCAAAGGGCGGACTCATAAGCCTGTTTAGGACTAGGTTTCCTGCTACTTAAGAGAATATGCTGTACCGGAGCGGAACAGCAGAACTCTGAATTGTCTAGCCACGCAGGAGCCACGCCGTGAGGTGGAGGGCTTGCAGGTCCGGGTGGCGGAGACTGCCGTGCTCCTGAGTTATAAGGTCCGGGTGGAGTGGCAGGGTAATTGGGGTGGCTATGGAGAGGCTGAGCAGTGTGGTGTACCAGTGCTGTCTGGGCCACGCTGGCGCAATCATTATTAGATGCGCTCTGTCCTGGCAGAGTTTTAACAGGATCCTGTGCACCAGCAGGAATGGTGGGAAGGCATAGAGCAGTCGGTGCTTCCACGGGATGAGGAATGCGTCCGAGATCGATCCCGGTGAAAGACCCTGGAATGAGCAGAACACTTGGCATTTCCTGTTCGCGCGAGACACGAACAGGTCTATGTGGGGAAAGCCCCATTTCTGGAAGATCGAATTAATAATGTCTGGTCTTATCGACCATTCGTGACACAGGAAGGATCTGCTCAGCCGATCCGCCAGAGTGTTCTGAACCCCTGGGAGAAAGGACACTACCAGGTCCATCGAGTGGGCTATGCAGAATTCCCAGAGTCGGATGGTCTCCTGAAAGAGGGGGGAAGACCGAGTCCCTCCCTGCTTGTTTATATAATACATGGCCGTTGTGTTGTCCATAAACACTGAGACACAACGGCCGTGCAGATGCTTCTGGAATGCCTGGCACGCCAGGCGGACCGCTCTCAGCTCTCGGACATTTATGTGAAGCGCCAGTTCCTCTGGTGACCAAAGGCCCTGGGTGCGAAGATGTCCGAGGTGAGCCCCCCATCCGAGGGATGACGCGTCTGTCGTCAGGGATAGTGAGGGTTGAGGCGGGTGGAACGGTAAACCTGCACACACCAGGGAGGGGTTTAGCCACCAGTCGAGGGAGCGCAGTGTGCTTGGTGGAATGGTGACTAATGTGTCTATCGGGTCCCTGCCCAGATGATACACGGAATTGAGCCACGTCTGGAGGGGTCGAAGGCGGAGCCTGGCATATTTGGTCACATAAGTGCAGGCAGCCATGTGACCTAGGAGACCGAGACAGGTGCGAGCCGAGGTCGTGGGGAACCTCTGCAGACCTCGAATGATTGCTGCCATTGCCTGGAATCGCGGCTGAGACAGGTAGGCCTTGGCTAGAGTGGAGTCCAGGGTAGCTCCTATGAAGTCTCGCCGCTGAGTGGGGACCAGAGTGGACTTCTCCATGTTGAGCATCAGGCCTAAATGTGTAAATAGGTCCCTGACGATGCCTACGTGCTGCATGACTTGCACCTCGGAGGCCCCCCTGATGAACCAGTCATCCAGGTTCGGGAACACGTGAATCCCCTGACGGCGGAGGTGTGCGGCAACTACTGCCATACATTTTGTGAACACCCTTGGGGCTGTGGAGAGGCCGAAGGGAAGGACTGCAAATTGGAAATGCCGATGGTCGGCTACAAAACGAAGATACCTCCTGTGCGGAGGAAAAATGACGACGTGAAAATACGCGTCCTTCATATCGAGGGCAGCATACCAGTCTCCAGGATCCAAGGACAGGATAACGGTCCCCAGGGAGACCATATGGAACTTCAACTTTATCATGGATTTGTTGAGGCCCCGCAGGTCTAGGATAGGCCTGAGGCCCCCTTTTGACTTGGGGATCAGAAAATAACGCGAGTAAAAACCTTTGCCCCTTTCCTCTTTTGGTACCTCCTCTATCGCTCCAATGGCGAGGAGCGTCTGCACCTCTTGTAAGAGGAATTGCTTGTGAGAGGGGTCCCTGAAGAGGGACTGGGAGGGAGGGTGGAAAGGTGGGGTTGAAACAAATTGGAGGTGGTATCCTTGTTTCACGGTGCGTAGGACCCAGATGTCTGAGGTCAGTTGGGACCACGCCGGGAGGAAATAGGAGAGGCGGCTGGAGAAGGGAGGAAAAGGATCCTGACCAGAAACTGGTACACTGTCCTCGGGCGAACCTTCAAAAAGCAGACTTCGGTCCTGCCGGTGGTTTGGAAGGACCGCGGTTTTGGCCCGCTTGGGGTCCTGATGGACGTCTACGTCCACTTCGCCCTCGCCGCCTGCCAAAATCTTGCCTTTGCCTGGGCACAAAGTACGGGCGGTAAGGTTGGGGACGGAAAGGTCGGCGCTGGGTCACCGGTGTATGCATGCCCAAGGAACGCATGATGACCCTGTTGTCTTTCAAACTTTGAAGTCTGGGGTCAGTTTTCTCGTAGAACAGACCCTTACCATCAAAGGGTAAGTCTTGGATGGTATATTGTAACTCCGGAGGGAGGTTGGAGACCTGCAGCCATGAGATGAGTCTCATGGTGATACCGTAGGCCAGGGTTCTGGCTGCCGAGTCTGCCGCATCTAGAGAAGCCTGGAGGGGGGTTCTGGCCACCTTCCTCCAGGAACGCAGCAAATTCCTGGTGGGAGTCCTGAGGAAGTAGTTCTCGGAACCTGCTCATCTCCACCCAGGTGTTGTAGTTATATCGGCTCAGTAGAGCCTGCTGGTTCGCTACCCGGAGCTGCAAGGCGCCCGCCGAGTACACCTTGTGACCGAGAAGGTCCATTCGCCTGGCCTCCTTGGACTTTGGGGCTGGGGCTTGTTGGCCATGGTGCTCCCTTTCATTGACAGATTGGACAACCAAGGAGGAGGGAGGAGGGTGGATATACAGGTACTCGTACCCAAGAGAGGGTACCATGTATTTACGCTTGACCCCCTTCGCTGTGGGAGGAATGGAGGCCGGGGACTGCCATAAGGTGTCGGCATTGGCTTGGATTGTCCTGATGAAGGGCAAAGCCACCCTAGTGGGGGTATCTGCCGACAGGATGCTGACCACTGGGTCTTCGACCTCCGGGACCTCCTCCACCTGGAGATTCATATTGAGAGCAACTCTCCTGAGGAGGTCCTGATGGGCCCTTAGATCTATTGGTGGTGGCCCCGAGGATGAGGTCCCTGCCACTGCCTCATCTGGCGAGGAAGAGGATGAAACGCCAGGAACGAGCGGGTCCTGTACCACCTCCTGGTCTTGCACCGGTTCTTGCTCCAGCGGTGCCGGGGAACCAGGTGGCTGGACCAACTGTTCATCTGTCCTTGCTGGGGGGGGACGACCGACTGCGGCCTCTGGCACTCGGTGCTCCGACGAAGCAGCGCGTGTCGGAGCTAACGGAGCACCTTGGGCCTGGTGATATGCCCAAGGTGTCCAAAAAGGCCACTGCTGAGGACCCTGGTCTTGAGGCCGGGCTTATTGAAAAACTCCGGTGGGCACATCCGAATCGCAGTCTTGGGAATAGTCCGCATGGGACGACACTGACGGATGTCTGGATGGCCATGGAGGAGCAGAGAAGCCTTGGGCAGATGTCCCGACAGACCTGGTACCCCTACGCATGGGGGACCGGTGCCGTGAAGCATCCTGGTACCGAGAGCGAGATCGGGACCTGCGACCGGATCGATGCCCGGAGGTCGACTGAGATCTCGAATCCCGGCGTAGTGAGTGGCTTCTGGAGGTACGGTGCGAGGAGCGGTGCCGTGATCTGGAGCGGTGCCGAGAGTAGTAAACCGGTGAGCAGGATGCTGACCGGTGCCGCGAGTCTGACCGGTACCGTGCAGCAGAACGGTGCCGGGACTGCGAGTGGCGTCGAGAACGGGAGTGCCATCTGGACCTGGAGCGTCTGTGGGACCGCGATCGTGACCGCTGTGCCGACAGAGGATGGGCGAATCAAGGCTGGCTTGCCCATCGATTGAATCACCCACACCGGCGGTGCCGGGGGTGGCGGCAGTGCCGAGTCTGTCAAGGCGATCAGGTCTTTCGCCACTGAAAACACCTCCGGAGTGGAAGGTATGGTGAGCTCTACCACAGCAGGTGCCGGGGAGGCCACAGGCGCCGGACTCGATGGCCCTTGCGGGACCGGAATCGACGGCGCTGGCTTAGTCGGTGCCGCGGCGGGTATCAGTGCCAGGCGGTCCAACGTAGACGCACTCTCTGGCCTCGCAGCGGGCGGTGCAGAGGCGGCAGGAGTTTTGGCTTGCTTCATCCTTGGAGAGAGTGAGCGCCTCGGGGCCGACTTCGGTGCCAGTGACATCGGGTGTCGAGAGAGGCCTTGGGCATACCTGTGCGGTCCGGTGCTGAGGAGGTGCTTCTGGTCTCCGACTGAGCAGCACTCGGTGCCGAAGATGGAGGGGTGAGAGCCGCCTCCATGAGGAGCTGTTTAAGTCTTATGTCCCGCTCCTTTTTAGTGTGGCTTGAAAGCTCTGCAAATGGGGTACTTAGCAGTTAAGTGCACTTCACCGAGGCACTTCAAACAGGAGTCGTGCAGATCTCCTGTCGGCATCGGCCTGTGGCAGGCCGAGCACGACTTGAAACCCAGGGAGCTGGGCATGTGCTCCGGCCCCGGGTGCGGGGAAGGGGCTAAGCCCCGAACCCCTCTAAATATTACTATACTAACTAAACTATTAAACGACTAAATACAACTATATATATATATATATATAAAAAACTATAACTATATACACAATACCGAGCGAGAAAACTATGAGGAAGCTAGGGAAGTGGAGGTCAGCTAAGACACGCTCCACTGTTCCAACGACCGACACGGGCGGTAAGAAGGAACTGAGGGGTGGATGGGTCGGCTGGGGTATATATCTGGTGCCATGGTGGCGCCACTCCAGGGGGCGCCCAGCCAACCCACCGAGTGTTGTTAGGGTAAAAGTCTTCCGACGAACGTGCACGCAGCGCACGCACACCTAACTGGAATGGATATGAGCAGTCACTCGAAGAAGAACTAACTTATTTTTTTAAAGGTCACCATTGCAGTTAGTATACTTGTATTATTTAAATCTGTAAAACATTTTGATACAATTTCCTTGCAAGATGTTGTACATAAAGTGTATTATAGCATTTTTTAGGGATCTAAATGATCTTTCACTATGACATCTCCGACATCAATGAATTTTGAATGTGCTAATCATCTCTGGAGGTGATGCCACTGTGACACTGTATAAAAAGGGAATTGACCATCTGTACTATTCTTGTTACCAATGTTACACAATTACAATAAATCTTCTGCAAAGCATGCCTTGTAAGGTATCACTGGAAAAGTTATAATCCGCTAAGTGTTATTATCCTGTTGAAATGTCTATAACACTATAGTGTTTAAAGTTATGAAAATTTGCTGTATGCTTGTTACTAAAGCGGACAGCAACAAGACAGATTGACATCAAGACTAGCCAGCCAGGTGTTCACGGACCATTAAGGACGATCAGCTCTTCCAGTGGGCCCCTCCAGAGGATGCATCAGAGAGCACACGGACAATGGATGCCCATGACTCAGCAGGGCAGGTAGAACATGTGATCCATGACTCCATGTTTGAGCCAGTATTTTTCCATGCACATGGACTGAGGAGACCATGACATCACCTCCTTGCCTCTTTCCTGCTCCACATCTCTGGACTGTAATTTCTAACAAAAGGGAGCTTTGAACAATGCACCAAAGACTCCAAACTTTTGGATGTAAACAGAGAGACTTATTGCAAACTGGCAGATTTAACATCAGTGCTATTATCCTGATCTACAGATACTGAAATCAACTGTAATGTATACAGGGCTGGCGTTAGGACGTGCGGGGCCCGATTTGAAAGAGCTGCCGCTGAAATGCCGCCAAAGACAGCAGCAGCAATTGAGCTGCTGCTGAAGATAGCGGCAGCAATTCGACGGCAGTTCAATCGGTTGCCGCTGTTTCCGGCAGCACTTCGGCGGAGGGTGCAGGGCCCCTCTTCCGGATGCTGCGGGGCCCTCTTAGGCGTGGGGCCCGACTCCCAGGAATCAGGGGAATCACCCTAAAGCCGGCCCTGAATGTATACGAGTCACTTTAACCATTTAATAACTCTCTTATTTTCTTTTTTTATTAATAGATAGCTAGTTTACTAAGGATGGGCTCAGTGTGGTATTTGGTGAGATCCTGAAGTACTGTACCTATTGACCTGGGGTGAGTGTCTGGTTCTTTGGAACTGGAAGAACCTAATATATGTGATTTCTGGTTTTAATAACTTTTTATCATAGAAGTCTGGTTTGTCTGGGTGGTGTATGAGGGGCTAGAGGGCCTGAAGGGGACTGTCTGTGGCTTCATAATAACTAGTATAGTATTTTGGAAGCACACATTTGTTAGTGGCTTCGTGAAATCTTATGATAGATTTTACCACCAATCTGAGATATATGCCCTGTATTCTGGCAGTCTGACCTGAAATTGGTGCTCTCAGCTGTGTCCCATACCAGGCAGAGTGACAGCCCCTTCTACTTAGGTGCCAATGTGTGGATTTAGGATGAACTTTAGGTACCCAGATTATGAATTTTTGCCAATACCATTTTTTTTAGTATAATAAAATAAATTAATTTAGGAGAAAATGGGTTATTACTAGCACTTTGAGAGACTAAAAATAAATATCAGGCAAGCAAGAGATTCCTCTTTTATGCTCTCCAAGTTAGATAGCATAAGAGGTCAGGTGACAGGCACTCATGGTTCCTTTAATGTATTTAGGATAGTTTTCCACCTAGCTGAGGCTCCTATTCTAATGGTTCCATGAAAACCTGCTGACCGCTGGCTTTGGAATATGAGAAAACTTTGCTAAGGACTAGAAACCACATGCAGTAAAGTGCTTCACAGTATTGCATTCACTCATCAAAACACTGATTTCTATGAGGTGCTGTAAAAAAATTAGACCTGTCACTTAAAATACAGCTACTATTGCTTTCAGAGGCTCCTGCTCCAACACCACGCAGAAGAGCTGCTTCCAAGTGGAGGCAGGTGTACTTAAAAGTGACAGGTCTGAAAAGCCTCTGTGTTCTAAATGCAATAGCTCTTCTGAAGAGGAGGTCAGGCTTTGCAACTCAATCTCTCACAACAAAATTTACTCCAGATGCCAGAAAAAGCTGACTCTCTGGAAACCATGAGTTTCAAGACATCATAGCAAGACTCGGTTAGGCAGCAACGTTAGAACCAGAAGCAGGGAAGTAAAAGGAGCCAGATGCAATCCTGATAGGAGAATACGGGGAGTGCCAATGTATTTCAGGCTAGCTTGCCCACAAGGGGAAAGGCAGAATGTCCCTATCAGTGCCCAATAAGAATAGCCTGATTTCAGAAATCTAGTGAACAGCTTATTTCAACTCTGTTTGCCTGATCTGCACTGGAATGCAAAACAAAAACAAAATTGGATAATTTTTCTATTCCTCTAAATATTTATGAACAATTGTAGGTTTTATTACATTAAAGCTAAACAAAAGAATATTTAACATAATGGATAGTAAAATGAACATCAATTTACATGACATTAGGAAAAAGATCTCTCAAATTCTCTCTTATTTATTTTCTACCTCCTTTCTTTTGCCAGCTATCCTGGATAACAAGAATGGCCACTAAGCTAAGAAACGTTGAAAAACTGGTAACATTGATTCCAATCCTAAAATTGCTGAGAAACTCAGTGCTGTGAGGAGTACTTCCAGCAACTACTGAAGTCCCAAAGGAATTAAAGATACTTTGTCAGAGTCACTCAGGACCATTATTCCCAACACAGGCTAGTATCTAGTCTTCTGACTTTTATTTTACATTACCATCCCACTACAGAAAAGAAACCATTTAAGTTCTGGAGCACTCTAGAGCCATTCCACATCAGTGCAGCAGAAGCACAAGTATTAGAAGTCAAATGCATGCCATACTCACTGGGCTGACACTTCCAGTGTTGCTCAGCAAAATGAGATGGGTGCAGGGTCTATTACCTTAATTCAGATGGAACTCATTGACTATATATTTAACAGTGAAGTGCACTTACTGAAGATACTCACAGTATCTAGGAGGGATCTTTCCGACGGGAGGCCGCACCACAACCCCCAGCCCTGAGCCCCCTCCTGGAGCCTGCACCCTGAACGCCCTCCTGCATCCCAAAACTCTGCCCCGGCCCTGCCCCCACTCCTGCACCCCTGCCCAAACCCTGACCCCCTTCCCAGAGCCCACACTCCACAACCCAACACTCTGCCCCAGCCCAGTGAAAGTGAGTGAGGGTGGGGGAGAGCGAGTGATGCGGGGGGGGAGACAGAGAGGGGGCGGAGCTTTGGAGAAGGGGTGGGGTAGATCCTGGGTTGCCCTTACATTCAAAAAGTGATCTTGGGCATAAAAAGGTTCTATACTGTTACACACACACACACACACACACACACACAGTAATGTGTGTGCAATGTAGCAAATTACATCTGCCAGCGATAGGCAGCTGTTTGTGAACTGAGGCTTACTGTGACTTGGTTCAATGAAATTGAGGGAAAATATCAATAATTTAAAATGTTCATATGCTTGTGTGTTTTCTCCCAAGCAAAAGGGAAAATGTGAAGAAGAAACAATAGTTAGTTTTTTCATGTCCAACATGGAACTGCAATAGTCAAACTATTCAGGACGATAAGAGGCACAAAGAATACAATGCAAGCTACAGCAAGAATCTCATTTCTCAGAAATGTGTGGGGAGGTTACACTGTTTGTCAGGCTTATTAAAATATTGATGATGCAAAGAAGCACCCTGTGTAGAAAGCCCACCCCG
Organism: Mauremys reevesii; assembly: GCF_016161935.1. Classification (NCBI taxonomy): domain Eukaryota; kingdom Metazoa; phylum Chordata; order Testudines; family Geoemydidae; genus Mauremys; species Mauremys reevesii. The sequence continues at coordinate 43,504,901 of NC_052625.1, forward strand.
GTAGGAACATCAATTCAACAGAGTGAAATGCTGCCAAAATTTTAACAAAAGGCTCCCTCAAAACTGTGCCACCTCAGTTGGTGAAACAAGTGATGTTTCCTTGAAAAAAATTCTTCCCGTTCCTCACAAACCCCATAATCAATCAGTCCTTCCACTCCTCCCTCACCCAGATCCATCAGTCTGTGTCCAGCCTCCCCTCTCAACCCAGCATGCTTTCCCCAGCCCCAACACCTTGGGGAAGCTCCTCCTTGAGTTGGCTGCCCTGTCCCGGAGCTATTCTTAAAGAGAAGGTTACTCACCTTGTGCAGCAACTGAAGTTCTTTGAGATGGGTGTCCCTGTGGGTGCTCCACTTCAGGTGAATGTGCGTCCCTGCACCTTCGATAGGAGCGTTTCAGCAGCAGTGCTCATCTGGGTCATGCATACACTATCCCCATCTCATGCCATTGACAGTGCCTATCTAGCACATGCGACCCGACTTCCCTCAGCTCCTTCTCTACCATAGAGCCAGACATTGAACTCCGAAGTAGAGGGGAGGAGGGTGGGTAGTGGAGCACTCTCAGGGACACCTATCTCGAAGAACTTCAGTTACAGCACAGGGTGAGTAATCTTCTCTTCTTCAAGGAGTGTCCCTGTGGGTTCTCCACTTCAGGTGACTGTCAAGCAGTGCCCCTCATTGGATGGAAGGGGCTTCGGAGTTGTGTGTGTAAATGACGATAATACCATAAGGCCTAGCAATGAATCCAGTCGTGAGCCCTGGTCGACTGCATAATCATTTGTGAAGGTGTGCGGGGCTGCTCTGCATATGTACACGATTGGTATGTTGCTTAGGAAAACTAACAAAGTTGAAAGGGATCTAGTGGAGTGAGTTTGGATCCCCAGTGGGGGTTGCAGGTTCTTCTGTAGGTAGCAGAGGAGGATGCACCAGGAAATCCATTTAGATAGTCTCTGTTTGGAAATAGTGGAACCCTTAGAGCATTCCACAGGGGAAATTAAAAGTCTCTGTGATTTTCTAAAGGGCTTAGTTCTGCCAAGGTAGAATGCTAAGGTGCGTCTGACATCTAGAGCACGTAGTACCATGTCTTGTGTTCTCCCATGAGGTTTAGGGAAGAATGAGGGAAGACGGGTTGGTTGGTTTATATGGAAGGATGAAGGTACCTTAGGGAGAAATTTGGGGTGAGATCTTAGAGTGACCTTGTCCTTAACACAGATGGTCTAAAGTGGGCTAGCCATGAGAGCCCCTAGCTCTCCCACTTGGTGTGCTGATGTAATAGCTATTAAGAACACCACCTTCATCAATAGGGGTGTCAGAGAGCATGTTGCTAAGGATTCGAATGGGGGCCCAGTGAGGCAGCGTAGTACTAAATTAAAATCCCGAGGTGGGATAGGGGTGTACGTTTTTTGGGGTAAACATTTCTGATACATTTGGTGATCAGAAGGGCAAAGATCTACATCCTGTCAACCTTGTGATGGAAAGGGGTGATAGCCATGAGATGTACCTTGACCGAGCTAAGCAATAGTCCAGAGGTCTTTAGTCCCTGCACATATTCCAGTATCAATGGTAAAGGGGGGAAAACAGCTCTGGTTTGTTTATTTTGACACCATATCTTGAATCTCTTCTATTTATGCAGGTAAATATTATGCATGGTTATCCTTCGGCTGGTCAGTAATATGTCTTTCACCTGTTCCGAGCCGGTTAGTTAGTCACGATGGACCCATGCTCTCAGGTGAAGCCTCTCCAGGTTCAGGTGGTAAACCTGTCCAGCAGCCTGTGATAGAAGGTTTGGCGGATGTGGGATAATGTGTGTTGTGCATACAGCCACCCGCAACAGGTACGAGTACCAAGTTTGTTTGGGCCATGTGGAGACTACCAGGATAACTTTGGCCTTGTCAGTTCGTATTTTGTATATAACCCTCTATAGCAGGGGAATTGGGTGAAATGTGTATAGCAGAGGTGCATCCTACTTGAGGAATAAGGTGTCTCCCAGGGATTGGGATCCCAACCGCACTCTGAAACAGAATTGTGGGCATTTGTGGTTCTGGGATGTCGTGAAGAGGTCAGTAGATGGGTGACCCAATGTTTGACTGTTTCGTAGGACAATGCTGTTTAGTTCCCACTTGTGATCCTGAGAAAATTCTCTGCTCAGCGTGTCTGCTGTAGTGTTTTGGCCACCTGGGAGGTACGAGGCTGATATGCTGACCTTGTGCCAGATACACCAGTTCCATGGTTTCATGGCTTCAGTGCAAAGGGAGTGCAACCATGCCCCTTCCTGCCATTTTATATAAGACATGCAGGCAATGTTGTCCATCATTATTCATATAGTCTCGTTCTTGATCAAGGGCAGGAAGTGAAAACACACATTGCAAATTGCTCACAGTTCCAGGAGATTTGTATGTAATCATATCTCAGAGGGGGACCATCAGCCCTGTGGTGTGGTGCTGTAGATGGGCTCCCCAGCCTATCAAGGAGGCATCAGTTGTCAGAATCCTAGAAGGTGGAGTTTGTCTGAAAGGGACTCCCACACACACACTGTAGGGTTGGGTCCACCACTGCAGAGTCTCTTTGACCTGGGGTGGCAGCGTGAGGTGTTTGCTCACGCTTTGTTTGTGTGGTATGTAGATGGTCCTTAGCCAGCCCTGAATGCCATGCCTGGGGAAATGCGTGGGGTGTACTATGGATGTGGTTGCCACCATATGGCCTAATAGTTGTAGACGGGTTCGTGCCATTGTGTGCGGACTGTTCAGTCCTGAGGAAATCAGAGTGGTCATAGTAAGACATCTGTTCGGTGGTAGTGATGCTTTGGCCTGCAGAGAATCTAGATGGGCCCCAATGGAGACCAGTTTCTGGATGGGTATCAGGGTTGATTTTTGCATGCTTAGTTGTAAGCCCAGTCGTGAAAAGAGGGTCATTGTCCTTTGAGTAATGCCGAGGGCATCTGCCCAGGTAGGGGCTTTTAGTAGTCAATTGTCCAGGTAGGGAAATATTATTACCCCCTGCTTGCCGAAGTGTGCCGCTACCACTGCAAGAATTTTGGAGAAGACTTGTGGTGCTGTTGAGAGACTGAATGGTAGAACTTTCCATTGGTAGTGTTCTGTTCCCAGAATGAACCTGAGGAATGTCCTGTGAGCGGGATGTATGGTTAGATGGAAATATGCATCTTGGAGGTCAAGGGCTGAAAACCAATTCCCCCCTGTTCCAGTGCTAGTATTTTTGTTGCTAGTGTGACCATTCTGAACTGTTGGACCCTTACGAATCTGTTGAGTTTTCGGAGGTCTAGAATAGGCCTCTATCCTTTATTTTTTTCTGGGTTAAGAAGTAGTGGGAATAAAATCCCCTCCTCCTGTGTTGAGATGGTACTGGTTCTACGGCACCAAGATGTAAGGGGTGGTTTACTACTTACCACAGAAATTGTTTGTAAGAGGGGTCTCTGAAGAGGGATAGGGAGGAAGGGCGCGGAGGGAGGAGGAGATGAATGGCATCGTGTAGCCTATCTGGATTATTTCTAGGATCCATTTGTCTATAGCAATGGATTTTCATGCTGAATAGACAGGGGTCAAATGGTATCCAAAATAGGGAATGGTTGGTGATGGAGTCAGCAGTGATGAATGGCGGGTGCAGAGGAAGAAGGATGCTTCCCTCTGAAGCACCTGGCATTGGCCACTGTCAGAAGACAGGATACTGGGCTAGATGGACTTTGGTCTGACCCAGTATGGCCTTTCGTATGTCATTTGGGCCCTTGACCAAACTCAGAATTGTTGTTTCACAGAGAATTGTTGGGACGCTGATGACTGAGGTGGAGATGGTCGATGCTTTGGGTGTCTCTGCCTCTGCCGTTGTGTATTGTATTGCCTCAGTTGTTGTGCATATGGGTGGATCTTGTGCACTGGGAAGGATAGAATTTACCATGTTTCTTTCTGGTTGCAGGTACATATATCCCCAAGGTGCGAAGGGTTGCCCAAGAATCCTTCAGCGTATGGAGAACCTCATCCATCTTTGTGGCAAATAGCTTCTGTCCATCGAAGTGGAGATCTGCCACTGTGGATTGGACCTCCCTGGGGAAACCAGACAGACGGAGCCATAACGCTCAGCATATAACTATAGTGGTAGCTGTGGAGTGTGCCACTGTGTCTGATGCATCTAAGGATACCCATAAGGCCATTCTAGCTAGAAGATGATCCTAAGTTATATCATAGTCTTGAATTGGTCCCTTTTGTCTTCTGGGATGTAATCAATAAAGTCTGTGAATTTAGAATAATTTGAGTGGTTGCATTTAGCCATCTATGCGGCATAACTGGCAATCCGGAATTGTAGAGTGGCTGATGAGTAGACCTTGCGGACAAAAAGGTCTAGTCGTTTCCAGGCTTTGTCGTATGGCATGGATCTGAAATGATGTTGTTACCATGCTGACTGACTGCGTCAACAGCTAAAGAGTTCAGTGTGGGATGAGAAAATAAAATGTCCACCCCCTCTGAGGGGACGTAGTACTTTTTATCCCCTCTCTGACAGGTGGGCGGTATTGCCGCTGGAGTCTGCCATACATCTTTGTCTGGTTCCTTCAGAACGTCATTTATAGGAAGTGCTATTTTTGATGCAGATGAGGTGTGTAGAATAGCCAGTAGTTTATGTTGGGACTCCGGGACGTCCTCTAGAGGAATCTCTAGGGAATCTGTGATTCTTTTGAACAGCTCATGGAAGTGTTTGAAATCATCAGCAGCTGTGGGTGGCGGAGGCATTACAGCCTCATCTGTGGAAGAAAATGTTGGCTGGAGGTTCCTGTTCCAGGGCCATCTCCTGTTCCTTGAAGCTCTCCTCAGGGGGCTCTGATGGTGCCACCACTGAGGGTGGTGGGAGAGACTTAGTTGTCTCCCTATAGGAACTCAGGAGCCTGGGGTATTGTCCTCCATATGCTGCCCAGGGATCCCAGTAAGGCCACTGTGTGGGAATGGGCATAGGTGATTGTAACCATGGGTGGCCATACCAAGACTGGGTCCCCATCCTGTGAAATGATTTAGTATGTACAGGTGGGCCTAAGGGTATAGTAGTTGAATGGGAGAGGAATGGTGTGAGGAAAAGGCACCCTCCTCAATATCTTCCCCTTCACTACAAAACAGAGGAGCAAGTGGTGAAGCAGGTTGGCTTGGTACCATGTGTCCTGGAGAGACATCAGTACCAGAAAGTGGAGATTCTGGCATCGATTAGACAAGTAGATCCTTGTGTTGTAGGAAATAGTGCAATGTCAGTGGTTTCAGCACCCAAGTGGTTGATGCTGATGACAATGCTGCAGATACAGGCGTTGGTGCCAACCTCTGAGCGCTCTGTGCTAATGGAACAGATGGTGGCACCATAGGCTATGGGGAGCACCTCAGTGCTGCATCTGAATCCATTGGTGCCGTAGTGGAGGAGGTGGGCATTTGTTTGCCTCTCAATTCCGAGTCTGCCCACTTGGGGTCAGTGGTTGTCACGGTATGTGTGGTAGATCCCGGTGCCTCCTATGTACTCAGTCGTGGTGCAGCCGGTACTGAGGATACGGAATGACCCAAACACTGCTTCTTTTTTGCTATGACTTTCAGTGATAAGTTGATGCTCTTTTCCCTGAAGCGTCTTTGGACGAATGAGCCTTCTTGTGTGGGGAAGATAAAGTCTCTGGAGATCTTTGTCCAGAGGGAGTCTGCTGGCTGGGATCAGATGCTGGGAGTAGAGACTTCTCCACGAGTATAAGTTTGAGACGCAAATTTCTGTCCTTTCTGGTTCAAGCCTTGAAGTTGCTACAGTGAGAGCCCTTCGGAGGTATGTGTGTCTCATCTAAGCAACAGACACACTGAGAGTGCCCATCCAATATGGGGGTCGCTTCCTGCATGGAAAGGCAACACTTGAAGCCCAGCAAACCAGGCATGCAGGAGCTCTGGCAGTTCAGCCCTAAGGATGAACAGTAACTATTCTAACGGGTAGAAAATATAGGGTTGGTTTTTTTTTCAAATAGAAAATAAACGGGGAAAGGAAGGATAAGTAACTAACTAATCCACTAAAAATTCTAAGAATAAACTATTCTGAGCACTAAGAAACTGTTTTTGCACTGTTAGGAACTCCGTCTCCGGGTGAGGACAGTTGAGAAGGAACTGAGGGGGGTCAGGTTGCACGTGCTACATAGATACTGTCAATGGTGCAAGATGGGGATAGTGCATGCACGACCCATACAAGCATGGCTGCTGAAACTCTCCAATCAAAGGGGCGTACATTCACCTGAAGTGGAGCACCCACAGGGACACTCCTCGAAGCAGCAGCAGTGAGGGGCTCTGCTGGCAGCAGGAGTGGCAGGTGGGCTCTTGGAGATGGAGTAGGGGAGTGTTTCCTCCTGGTGTCAGGGTACGTCTTCACTACCTGCCGTATCGGCGGGTAGCAATCGATTTCTCGGGGATCGATATATCGCGTCTCATCTAGACGCAATATATCGATCCCCGAACGCGCTCCTGTCGACTCCGGAACTCCACCAACCCGAACGGCGGTAGCAGAGTCGACATGGGGAGCCGCAGACATCGATCCCGCGCCGTGAGGACGGTAGGTAATTTGATATAAGATACTTCAACTTCAGTTACGTTATTCACGTAGCTGAAGTTGCGTATCTTAGATCGATTTTCCCCCGTAGTGTAGACCAGCCCTCAGACTGAGTAAACAGCTGAGGAATAAGTCCCCTTTGGTGACAGAGGTGGGTGGGTCTCCCCTTACTGCTAGTGGTCTTGCCTAACTGGTATGGGAGTGGTTTTCCTCAGTCACTAATTATTTGCCATTCTGTCCCAGGGAACTCTTACCTCTCATGATATCAGATGTCTCCATTGGGAGACACCCAGCCGTTCTGCTCCTGTCTTTTTCTGCTTGTCTTTCCACTGGATGAGGTGTTCATCTGCCCGCCTATTGGGAGGCGTTTCCCTTTAGTTCAGAGAATCTCCCTGTGCACACACTCCACAATGAGGCACAAGTGTCTGACAGCACACACCTTCCCAATGGGGCAGGGTTGTGAATTTCTGGTGTTTGTGCAGCAAGTAGCCTTTTTGTGACTTCCTCTTACATTCCTGACCTCGCTTTCATTCCTATGAAGCTGCTTCTTGCTGTGCAGGGAATGGAGAGATGAGAGCTTGCCCTGCAGGACAAACTGTAGGATAAAATGGTTCTAATGTATCCTAACCTTTCTGCTCAGTTGGTTAGAAAACTTTTAAAAAGTGCTCCCCCTCCTCACATTTAAGGCAATACAAAAGTACAATCTGTCATCTGACAAGCCGTGGAATACACTTCCAACCATTAATAAGGTGTCCGGCTATATTTAATACTATTCCTTTTTATTAAAAGGCATGTGAGGGGGTGCCTTTCATTTAGATTATTTTGTCAGACATGCATCTGTAACAGAAGAGCAGATGCCAAGGCCCTGCACAGGATTGCAGTGCTCCTCTCTTGGGTCATCCTGCCATCAGGTGTCTGATTCCTACTTAAAGATGTGGTGTAATTACTAGTGAATCATAGTAACAGATGCATTTTGTCATATCCAACCAGGACACAAAAGGAGCTGAAATGTCCCTTTAAGAGGCAGAAGGAACTAGGGTCAGGGATGGAGAAGGTGTTAAAGGGAAATCCTAGGGCAGCCAAGCTAGGAACGAAAGTTTAGAATGAAGTTTATTTTTATCTATGGCACCAAGTAAAGCCAAAGCCCAGAAAGGGCACATGTTTGGTCTAAATACAGGGTGTATTCTTTCTGTCCACACCTGCTTACAGATGCTTATTAGTGATGCTGCTATGTGTTGACACTAATCTTTACTTGTATTAAAATGGTAACGGTATATTATCACATGTATTTTCTCAGTTTACTGTAGGTGTTGCTATAAACACTACAAATACAGAACTACTAGCTGCAGGAAGCACAATTTGGAAAATAGTTTTTAACATTAACGTGAATAGGAGTTATCACAATTACCCCAGGCAGCAATGGGACAATAGATCTTTGTAGTTTAATCAATTATAAACACTTCCTGCACGAGTCCACATGATAATATCCCACCATAGTGGGACACACGCACACCCAGCCTTCTGCCCTGCATCCCCACAGCCCCATCTCTCTGCCCTGACCCCCCCCCACACACCCAGCCCTCTGCCCTGACCCTTGACCCCCTCACACACACAGCCTTCTGCCCTACACCCAATACACACACCCCAGCCCTCTGCCCTGATCACTGAACTGCCCCCCACCTCAGCCTTCTGCCCTGAACCCCCTCCCTCTGCCCTGACCCCTGAAACCTCCCCCCGCCCCAGTCTGGGGTCCCGCCGCAGGCCCTGCTCAGCCTGCTGCCGGCCTAGGTGAACAGAACCCCAGGCTGGCAGCGAGCTGAGCAGGTTGGCAGCGTAAGATCAGCATTTTAATTTAATTTTAAATGACGCTTCTTAAACATTTTGAAAACCTTGTTTACTTTACATACAATAGTTTAGTTATATAATATAGGCTTATAGAAAGAGACCTTCTAAAAATGTTAAAATGTATTACTGGCACGCGAAACCTTAAATCAGAGTGAATAAATGAAGACTTGGCACATCACTTCTGAAAGGTTGCTGACCCCTGTGCTAAATTCAGGGATCTCAAAATGCTGGGTAATACAGTTCTGGCCAATGCATGTGTTATTGCAATTAGCTATGAAAGGTAATTTGGCAAGGGCTTCAGAATTCTGTCAAGCAATCCCCTCGGTTAACTCCAAGGTGATACTGATGGTCTCTAGAGGATCACCCTGGTCAGAAAGAAGCATTAGTCCAGGAGTTTCGGGAAGCAAAAAAAAGGGAAATTTAGTAGAAGGAAAGTCCCAGAACTACTGGAATCACCAAAACATTAACTCATGATATATCCAAGGTTATTTCTCCATTTAATGTCTTTGTATATTAAGAGGATAAACAGGAATGGTGAAAAATCCAGACAAATTGTCTCCTCTTTCTGAAATATAACATTACATGGAATTCACTAGCTTTCTGAACTACCCTTCTTGGATGCAAATCTATAGTAAGGCAAAGTCCAGGAATAAAACATAAAGGTCATTTCCAAATCATGTTGTGACTGTCAAAAGCAAATTACAGTTTTGAATGTTACTGATAAAGAACATCACAAAGCTTTTATGTTAACTGGATAGGAATGTTCCCAAATGACATCGCAACTAAAAGCTTTCAATTACTTCTCTCACTTATTTCACTGCATTTGTCATTGGATTAAATGCAACGAACGCCCCTCACCCCCAGGTAGAAGGTATTCACTGAAATCTTGTAAACCAATGAACTTCTAGCTCCAGCCTTCACTGCCACTAGCAGTTGCACAGGACTTGCTGGTTGATGATTGAGTTAAAATGGAAGCAGGCAGAGGAAATCAAAGCCTAATAAGACATCTTTAGACTACATCACAGGTAGCAGCAGCACAGCCAATGACTGTTCTTTGGAGCTTAGACTCTGTCCCATTTCCCTGCTGTTCTTTCACAGCTGTTTCAATGCTGTTCTTTGAGCATGACCTATATTGTCATTGGTAGCCTAAGCTACTTTAACAAGTGTGTGATTGAAGTCAACAATGATTTTACATTCTTTAATCAAGATAATAACTCACCATAACTAATACCTCATCTGCTACTGCTGGGTGACAGTGAAACCCTGAAGAGCAATTAATGAATTACATGTATCTTACTTGCAAAAGGACTGTACTTATGTGATGGTAGAGAATCTGACACCATGATTTATTAAATTTCTGAGTAGCCAAAAAAAGAGGAAGTTTTTGGAGATTAGAAATGATGATTATTTATATATTTCTGGTCTTCATAAAATATTGCCTTAGTAAGACAAGAGCTACATCTGCTGTTACCTCATTAAATGAATTTGTCTTCAAGTTTTTTAAAAAGAATCAAGAAAAAAAATGTCTCCTAAAAGGATACATAAGCCTGCATTTTCAACACAAAGGGCAGGTCTACACTAAGAGCGGGGGTCGAACTAGGGCACGCAAGTTCAGCTACGTGAATAGCGTAGCTGAATTCGAAGTACCCTAGTTCGAACTACTCACCCGTCCAGACACCGCGGAATCGAAGTCCGCGGCTCCAAGATCGACTCCACCACCGCCTTTTGCAGTGGTGGAGTACCGAAGTCGACCCCGGCGCTTCCGGAGTTCGAACTATCGCGTCCAGATTAGACGCGATAGTTCGAACTCCGAGAAGTCGAACTCACTGCGTCGACCCGGCTGGTAAGTGTAGACTAGCCCAAAGATAGTACTTAGGGCATTTTACAGCAAATGGTCTAATTTGTTATGAAATGATGTGGGGAGAAGTTTTCTTGGAGTTTCTGATGTCAACCGTGAGACCCAATCATGAAAAAAATGTTAATACACTGTGTGCTTATTTTATGGATAATAGGGAAGGGGCTGACCAGAGGTGAAGATGTTTGGAACGGTGACAGAAAGGGCCCCAGGCTCTTCAAATAATTTTTAGAATGCTACCCACATAGGGCCCCTTGCTTGTGTTGAGGAGTGAAGTACTAATATGAGTGAAGTACTAATTTCAGATTACTCCTGTAAGTCCTACTCAACATGAGTATAAGGTTGCTGAACCAAGCCCATCGTGTTTCTTCCACTGGGAAAAATAAAAGTGGGGTTAGATTAAAAAAAAAGTGTGAAAATGAGGTAAAACCTGCTTTTCACACTTACTTGTGACTGGAAAACATTTCCCAGAGTTCAAATGGACCTATAGTAAATGTTTTGCAAAATGTTATTGAACTTGTAAATGACATTTTTCATCTAGCCAAAACTGCTGCCTGAGCACTTTTTGGGCATGGGGATAAATGGAAAATGTTGGTAAGCACTTTCAATTCAAAGTTTGAAAAAATCAATTTTGTTGTTGTTGCAATTTTTGTAAAGGCTTTACAATGGTTTTTGTTTTGTTGGTTGGTTTTAGTTGTTTTTAAAGAAAAAAAATAGTATAAAATATTTCAACCAGTTCTAATCAAAACTCAATAGACCTTGTACAGAATCCTAGTCCTCACCAAAAGGGAGGTTTTTAACTTAAGTGGGACCAGGATTTGCCTGTTATTCTTGCATCTTTTTTTTCCCAATTATTGTCAAATATTCTGCTTTCTCTTGTTTTAAAATAAACTTGGAAATAGCTGACTGAATAAATCCTGCCCTCACAATGTGCATTCCTAATTCGTTTTTCAGAAATCAGCCAGATGGTATCAAATAATTCAGAGTGACACACAGGGGGGTACCATTAAAAACAACATTTCATATGCTTCAGGTACCCATGATAACACAGAACAGGAAATATTCTACTGCAAATGCTTTGGGGCAGCTAAGTGCTGATTTTTTAAATGCCACTTGCAGTATAAAAGCATCCCATGATGAGATACAATTCATAGAATTTAAAAAAAAAACATAATTCAGAAGGCCATCAACAGCTGGTGTTCCCCCCGCCCCCATCAATTTCTTCTGGTGATGAAGAGCTGCATCTATTAAAACAGTTATTGCTTCCCAGATGATTAACATTGTATGTAGGTTTCAATAATTTCAGTTGTCTCAAATACTTTTTCCTTTGGGAAAACCACCCCTGCCTCTGCATAGCATCAACTAACTATTTCTAGGGGACAAATCTACAGGTGCTAAACTAATGTCTAAACACAGGAAACACTGCTTAGCATTACACATGATCTATACTGCACACAATAATGGATGCTGCAGATTAAAACATAAAAGTACAGGAATGACCATTTCAGATCATTTATATAAACATTTCATTATCTGCCTGCACTGTTCATATAGTCAGTTATGGACAATATTTGTGTTAAAATGAATCTTCCACATAATACAACCAACTTTAATACTGATCCAGAACACAAGCTTATTAACATTACAGCACGAATATGTGTATATATTAAAACTCTGTGTAATATATCATTAGAATTTGCAACCAGCTCCTCTATAATGTAAACTAGGACCTAAGGCTGAAAAATATACAACATTTTAAAATCATCATCAAAAGAGCCTTAGAACTGAAAAAGTTTGGGAAATTGCTCTTTCAGCTGACTTCTTTGAAAGGCAAAGGAGTTATTCTTGACTCAAAATTAGGAAAGCTTCCATCTGTACTGAAAAATAATTGTATGCTTATTCATACAAGTTTCACTCATACTTCAGACTGGACCAAATCCTCTCTCTAGCACACAGCCTGAGTGACTGGGCTTTGAGTTAACAAGATCCGTGGAGTTTCAGGAGAGGAGATGGAAGAAATCCAACCCCCAGGGCATGCAGTAGCACCGGATTGAGTTCTATGACTATTTATTGTATGTGTGGGTGGATACTACCTTATACTTCCCATCGCACATTCGAGCAAGGGTCTTAGAGTGATTTGCACACAAACCTCTGATCTGGAAAGGGATTACTATACTCATTTACAGGTGGGGAGAAAGAGGCCCAGAGAAGTTAAATGACTTGCCCAAGGCCACACCAAGTCTGTGACAGAGCCAGGAGCACAACACAGGACATTATTTGTGAGGAAATATTGGAAGAAGTAAACATATATATAGTTCAACTGAGGGGAAAATGACAGGGAACGTAATAATATACAAATATTTGAAGGGTTTTAACAGCAAGGTGGGAAAGGAGGAATTTTGTTTAGTGGAAAGGGGAGGATTTATTTGTTTAAAATGGAGCCAGAAAAGATCTGGACAGCTGTATCAATTACATCAACAAATACTATACAATAACAAACGTTAGGACCCTCCAGATTCCCCCATAAAATGAAGATTGTCCCATCACAGCCTTCCATCCACTCAGTTCTCTTCATCAGAAAGAACCAGCCTGGGAGATCATACAGATCTTGTGGCAAGTTGAAGGTTGGCAAGTTTAGGCTGTGACAGGGGAGAAGCCACCTCACATTTAAACCAAGAGGCTGTTAGCTCAAGTATCTTACCCAAACCCAGCTTCCACAGTGTCCCATGAGACGGGTAGTCACTCTAGCTAGAAGTGACAGAAGGTGAAATTTAGGCTAAATATCAGGAAAAGTTTCCTGGCAGCGTGATTGATTAATCTGTGGAATAGTTTCTCCAAGAGAATCGGTGGGAACCCCAATCAAATGGCACAATTAAAACCAAATGGAGCAAAACACTAACGTACAATAGGGAGCAGTTCCACAGTGGCAGGGAGATGGATGGTTAGGTCTTTTCCATCACTGCATTCTTTTATGACATGATCTCCCATTCTGAGTCCTGAGCTTTAAGGCACTGGCTCATGCCTGCTCTACTTATATGCTGACAGTATTCTGTACCATACTTTTCTGCCTGGTAACTCTTCAGTATAATTTGTAGCTACATCTAGTTTTCTAAATCTATGCTTTCTTGTTTTCTCCCTATACCTCGGACACAAATTTGTGATTGGGAAAACTCCTCACCCCTCCCGTCTAGACCTTCCAAGCATTTATAATGAGTGTATTTGGCAACATTAAAATGCGGAACCATTCCACCTGTGAACTGTGTTGTTCTACTGCATTCAAAACCAGTTGTTTAATTTCCCATCCAAGCTAAAATGCCTAATGTTTAAATGGCATAGTAACGTATTCAAGGCACGGCGCACTAACGAGACCAGCTTAGTAAAACATGAATGAGAGTTCTCTAGCACATGAAGGATAAACAAAGGTATAACACCATTTATGGCTGCATCTGAGTGGAAGGAGACCATATACCTTGCCCCAATACAGTGGGAATAAATACTGGGTATGAAGCATGCACATATACAGAGAGCAAATATTTAAAAACAGAAAGGACGGGAACCATTCAACCAACTATCCTAATGTCAGCTATCCAAGAACTGAATGCTAGCAAATGTTGTTAAAGATCTAGGGCCAGAAAGTGCCTTATCACAAAAAAGCCTGAGGGGGAGGGAGGAGACAGAGTGGCTGGCGTCTCCCCATGAACTTTCCTCTGCACTGTTCCTTTAAAGAGAAAAAGTTCTGGACTCCTAATGGGAGCATGAAACCAACAGTGTCAGAAAATTTATGGGGGAAAGGCAGGCTTCTTCCCTGGAGATTGTGGGTTCCTCCAAGGTTTACCCATGGACCTTCCGCCTCTTTTAGCATGGCCCCCTTAGGCGCTGTACTGCCACTGGCTGAGCCCATGTCCCCAGTGCCTTTGCCTCACCCCCCTCTCTGAGGGTTCAGAAGGGGAGCTGATGTTGCTTTGAGCAGCTTTAATTCTGCCATATTTTTCCACCAGGATACAAATGCAACTGTATTTGGGACTCAGTGAAACAACTCTGGGCCCCAGTGCTCTTGCTGCATGATATGAGTAACTGTCTGCAATGACACACTAGAGCTTCTGGAAGGTCATGGTCACAAGAAGAGCAGGTTCCTTGCCCTCCCGACTGACAGCTCTATTCCAGACAGACTCTTACAGGGCTTGCAGACCTTTCTGGAGATCACTTTCCTAGCTTCCTATTAACAAGGAATCTGTACCCCAGAGGTGGAGACCCCTAGTGGGGAAATGGTGTCTTTTTTTGACAATCAAAAATTGCTGTTTAATTGCCAAGAACTTTCATAATATACAAATATATTTAGAGGGCACGTACAGTAGCTACCATTCACCCAGTTAAGCACTTTGACATTCCCTGATGAAAGGTGCAAGTGGAGCGGAAAGTACTATTATAATAGTTATATTTTGAAGGTTATCACAAGGATAATTCACATAAGATTCTGTTTTCTGGCTGTGATTTCTTTTCAGAAAAAAAATACAGCGAAATGTTAGAAAGTCACAACCTAATGTGAATTTCCTATATAAATTGGACACGGGTATTTAAATGGTGATGACATCACAGTAATTCATGGATTATGTATGAAAACAAATGTTTAAAATTCCAATTTCTGAAAAGTCACTTTCTGATGGGTCTGATGCATGAGCACTGTAAAATATCATCCCTTCAATAAACCCCCAGAAATGTGTATTCTTTGTGTTATTTATGATTGCTCCTCTGATTGCAATCAGCTTTCTTTCAAGTAAAAAACTAACTAAATAAATAAGAATACAGCCTGCTAACCTAGAATCAGTTGAATCTTACTTCCACTATCAATCAGCATAGTTTTTCCACTGACTGCAACCCAATTAAAATCCAATTAGCTCTGTAATTTGATGGAAATTGCTATCACAGAATGCATTTCTGTAATAAATGCATCATAGAAGAACCTGATAGGGAAGGAAGGATGTTTTGTGGTTAAAGATGGTCTTGTAACACAGGCCTGGGAATCCGGAGCATAATCCAAGCCCATTACAGTCAGTGGAAGGACCCACAGCTTTGGACCAGACATCTGATTCTCAAATTGCTGATGTAAAAGTTCTAACACAATCTCTTACCCTTCACCACAATATTTTTAAACAACCATAACTATGGCTATTTCATCCCACAGAGTCAAGAGTTTTGACTCTTCAGAGGATCTCTATATTGAGAGGGTTTTATTAAAGCCACAACATTTAAGGACCAATATCCAGATGATCTTAACTGCAACCATATAAGAACAGATGTTAGTTAACAATCTTGTAGCCTTGCATTTCCCCTTGTCCTATAGGAAGCAAATGTCTGTGACAGAAACTCAGTACCATTCAGTGGAATTCATCCTGTAAGGTAAGGATTCCCTGAAAAACAAATAGAATTTACATCTCCAGGAGTTGGCTTGTTAATTTTGTAACGATAATTTGTCATTGTTGCTTTGATTTTGTGTCAAAAATGGGGATAATACTTGCCTACCTTATAGGATACTGGGGACTGAAATTAATTGATATTTGTAAAGGGTGCAAATGGATGGAATGAGTTATTGATGTGTGAAGTATTATAAATTTCAACATGCCTCGAGTAGATCCAGAGTGCCAAGAATTAGCCAGCTGGGGTTAAACTCTACTTTCACACTGTCATCATTTTACAAAAAGGCTGAAAAAGAGTTTTGCTGTGTATTCAGCTATAATTAGCTAGAAGTTTTGTGGCACTTGATAGTTACCATGGAGAATTTCTTCGGAACAAAAAAGTCTACCAAAAATACATGTTAGGTGATTATGTACTACTTTCTATTAAAATATGCTTTTAAAAAATAGCTCCAGTGTACTCCAATTATTCACAATTTCATATTCTTCTCTCTTCTACACCGCATCATGGAATCATATTAATTGAACGATATGTACTACCATTTTAATAAAATTCCACAGCAGTGGTTCACTGAGATTACATACAGTCAAGTATCAGGGGGTAGGCATGTTAGTCTGTATCTACAAAAACAACAAGGAGTCCGGTGGCACCTTAAAGACTAAAATTTATTTGGGTATATGCTTTCGTGGGTAAAAAACCACTTATCCAAACTACTTCTTCGGAGGTGGTTTTTTTACCCATGAAAGCTTATGCCTAAATAAATCTGTTAGTCTTTAAGGTGCCACCAGACTCTTTGTTCAGATTACATAGGGAATTAAAAATGGTATATTCATTTTTATAATTTGCACCTGACACAGTATGTCTTGGATTTAAAACAAGAAGAATTGGGGAAAAAAAACCTGAATGGGGGGGCAGGGGAGAAGGAGAGAACAAACAAATCAATTAAGTCAGCAAAGTACTTCCAAAATGTATTTGTAGCTAGAAGAAACAACTCCTGATAAAATCGTTCATGCTTATATTATATTGCTATTGCAACTGCAGAATTACAAACTTGCAAAGGTTTTTCTTCCATACATCAGATTTCATGCCTTTTCCTCAGTCTCTCATAACTGATTAAATAATGCCCCCTTCTTTTTTAATTGTGCTGCCACACTAAAGCAGCAGAAATCAGAGAATGTCATTTATCAACAGTGCAAAAACAATGAGCAACTGATCACAACAGCATGGCAACTTACAAGTATTTTTCTGAGATTACTTCTTATAAATTAAAATAAAGGAGACTTTTGACATACCCACATCTGATTATGCACCTATAGATGTGACTTTTTGACTCTAGCAACGTCACTGATCAACCTACACCTTTATGAAAGAGCAAGAGAAATGGCAAAATTCAAACCAGCTCCAGGGACAGTCTTTAGAAGTGATTATCTGTAGACTCCGTATGTTAAAAATGAAGCTCCTTACCCTTTTTCTCAAGTTGTAGGTTAAGATGAGATTCCTGGAGAAGGAGTGAGAAAAGGCTGTATAGAATTCCAGCACTTTCTGTAAGGCTTCCCTTTTAATCACATGAAGGTCACAGTAAGTCAAGGCTCTTACATTAGCACAGGACTGAGCAAGGGTAGCTTCTTTCCAGAACACATCGCCAAAAACGTCTCCTTTGCCTAGAGAAAAACATGCATCAAAGTATCATTATTGCAAGGTAAGGACTCAAACAATGGTCACCAAAAGCTGAAATGGCCTTATCGGTCACTCATTGCAAGCCAACGTACCATTGTATGGCACAATATAAATATTCTGAGCTCCAAATTTCAACCCAGCACCTCTGCTTTATTGCAGCCTCATTTCTTGTAAGTGATAAAAAAAATTAATTTGCCTTTTCTTCATTTTCTGTGTTAAATTATGGGAGTTCAGCAAAAACTCCCTAAAAACCAAGCCACAATCATACTAATATCATGAGACAATTTCCTTTGTACCCGTCCCATACATACATCACACAAGAATACTAAAGATCAGTAAGTTATTAGTTTTCCAATTATATCTTACACAACACTTTTTAGATACCGATTATGACAACAGTGTGTTAGGCCTGACAAGAGAAATGAACCAGCAAATGGGCCTCTTTGCCACAGAGGGTTAAGAATGAAGAAATATGTAAGAGACCAAGAAAACTTCACCACCAAACCAGAATTTCTGTGTGATTCCATGAGTTTTCCTTCTGCTTCCTTCTTTCCCACTAAAGTATAAATGTTTTCCTCTTGAGTGGATGACACTGGCCGTCTGGTACATTAATCCATATGTACTGACAAACTGTATTTTATAAGCTATGCTACGTTCTTCTGTAAAATCCAGTCTGGTACCTTGTAACGTATGAGCCAATTTTATCTCTGAACTCTATGGAGGAATGTCGGCTACATTTCAAGTGTCAGTATGTATTGAACCCATCCTTATAAGCTCCAATTCCACCTATTCTGTTTTCCCCAGGGTTAGCGTCAGAGACATTAATAAAGGTACTATGTCGGTTAGTTCCCTCTCCTTCTACTCCCCTTACAGAGAACCATGCACGTTATTAAAACTGGACATTTATGTGCCAAATGCAGTATAAATTTACCAACTTATTTGCCTGATCTCATATTCCAACAATAGGGAATCTGCAAATATCATGGTAACACTAAACACCCTGCTGCAGTAAATAGCTTTATCGTCATCATTATTAATAATAGTGCTCATTGTTTAAATGACATTTTTCTGTCTTAAATATTTGCTTTCTGGATCAAATTGCATAGATCAAGATTAATGATTAAAACATGATCCCAAGCCTCACAAGAAGCTAGTATCCACTCACTTAACACAGGCCCTCTCCCAGAAGGCATTCACTCACCGCAGTCATTGAAGTGTACTGATTTTTATGCACCATAAGAAATATGCATTTCACTGGATAAAAGGGGGTTGTTGACCTTTGTAATAAATATGCCTTGAATCCAGAATTTGCCATGCAATTAGCTGGACAACTGTTTCAAATTAATGCCATGTGATGCTACCAAGTATGCAAGTGTGCTGTCATTGACAGGATGTCTGCCTAGTAGCCTGAGCAAAATGAGGAATTCTTGAAGGTTAAATCCCAGCTCTGCTCCTAAATCTCTTGTTGGCTCTAAGCAAGTTTCTTAACCTCCTAGGCAAATTTCCTCATTTGCAACATTGAGCTAGTTTACTTACTTACCTACCTCACAGAGGCAGGAATGTTAATGTGTAAGCAAGAGCATTATATATACAGGCTGAGTGTCATTATCATAATGGCACATCCCAGGGAATTCCCCCTTCCCCCCCCCCTTTTTGTTTTTGAATGATGGGCTAGATCTTCAGCTGGTCTATATAACAGACATGGCTCCATTGAAGTTGATGGACTTATGCCAATTCACATCAGCCAAGGATGTGGTCCACCATCTCTAAAATATCCAGGTTTGATTTTTCAAATAACTCCTTGTGCAAGCTCCACACTGCTGTATTTCTGTCAAGAGCATGCTTTTTTAAATGATCCTTTCCTGCAATTTACAAAGCCCTACCGGTGGAGGTCAGCTTCAAAACAAAGTGAAGACGGTTTGGGGGTGAGGAGAAAAAAGTGGAAATTTATGACCAACGTTGAAAAAAATTGTCAAAAGAGAAGGATGAGGAAGACTCCCATAGCAGCAGAAACAAACTTACATCCACGAGTTAGACACATCAGGTCAGAACAATCACTTTCCTACTCACAACAAAGAACCTAACAATTTCAACATCCACATACTTCCTCTTCTCATTCTCTCAATAAAGCAAAGTGGTCAGTAAAAATGGACAAGACTAAATGGCTGAGTTTTGTGCCAAATATCTATAATTTAAAAAGTAAAGTAAAGCAAACAGAGAGGGAGCAAAATGGATCTGAAAGCTCTTTGGTGAAGAAATGTCCAAAGGTGGCAGAGGGAAAGCATAGACTAGGGTCTCTCTTCACCTATGCTCCTACCTCCACCTCAACTCCTGAGGAAGAGAATCTAGAGAATACATTCAGAAGCATGTCACAGGGTGTTCTCCCTCAGACCCCTCTCCCACTGCATTCCAGACACATGCGGGGACATTATCCTTCAGTCACTACTAAAGTAGATGATCTAAGCTTTTACCATCAATCATTTATATACCTCCTGGGGATTGTGGGCTGGGGCCTGCTTCTACTTTCAGCTCACTGCCGCTCTGAGGAAAACCAAATAATTCATTGCTTGTTTTTTGTTTTAAAGCTTATGTAGGCTCTGAAAAGTGATTCAGTAAAACTGACACGATGGTATGCCGTATTTATTTTCTTCCAGTGACTCCATATCAGATCTGCTGCTCAGTTTACAAGTCAAAAGATGATTTTTTCCAACTGCCTGCACAGCATGCTCAACCTGGGTTTTTTCTGCCTCTCAAAAGTAGCATCGGTAATGAAGATGCTGTCATTGGAACTTTGCTGATTATTTTGTTGCTATTGTGGTAGAGAGAACAGAATTCAGCTCACCATAGCTATATTGCCCTGAAGTGCTAATAAAAGTAAAACTTGGTTTGCTCAGTAGTGCAAGCAGACATTATTCAAACCAGTGCAGGCAGTAGATTCAGTAGCTGAGTAAGAGAGTAATGTATCTAGGACTCATGCTGCAAATTTTGAATCTAGGTCTAAATTTACAACCCCACAAAATTCAGAGATGCTTGGATTCATGGTATATTTTTGCCTTGACCGTATTATTAGGGCCTAGCTACAAGACATATGCAGGGCTCTGATCTTAAGGCTTGCGCCAAAGCCTATTAAAGTTAATAGGAGTTTTTCCATTATCTTCAGTGGGGTTTGGATCAGGTGGTCTTCAACGTGCATTAAACAGAATCTGCATCAGAGAGCTGCACTGAAGTCAACAAAGCAACTCAAGATTCATACCCCCCGAGGCCAGAATCTGGCTTGATGGCTGTTCTTTCTTACACAAGAGATGAAGTTTCATTCAAACTACTAAAAACGTCCAAGAACTCTGCTTCCACACACTATCGAGCTGATACAAAGAGATGCTAAAAATGCCAGATACTTTAAGGCTACTGTGTATGATGGTGTGCTGAAATGACCCAAGGCCATTGTGGTGCAATTTTGTGGAAGCTTCCTGATGCTGCTCAGTGTAATGCATAGGTGCTGGAACTAGAGGTGCTCCAGCACCCCCTGGCTTGAAGTGGTTTCCATTATATACACGTTTTACAGTTTGGTGCAATGACTCTCAGCACCCCGATATAATATCTCAAGAGCAGTGCAGCCCTAACAGCAGCCTAGGAGATCATGCTTCAGGAAATACTGGTGTCTTTGACACTTATCAGAATTACACACGTGCTGATAATATGCAGTATCCAAGCAGAATATCCTCTATGTACCTCAATAAAGGGCTTCCATAGAGCTGAGTCCCCAGGATTCTTCCTCTCCATCCAAACAAGTGGAGGCTCAGACTATTGCAAAATGAAATGTGGTCACAAAATGGGAAAAGCCAGAGCCCCCTGTGGTTCTCTGTTCTGGGTAAGTATTAGGCTAACACGCTGTTTTGATGTTAAAAAATATCTTCTCTGTCTCTCTGTGCTTTTCCTGCTCTAATTGTGCCCTGCACTTAAAGTGGGAGCAGAGGATGAAAAGCCAATTTGGGGCAATAAGCCCTGATTCTGCTCTCAACAGTTTTATTCATGTGTAACTCCATCGACTTAAGTGGAATTACTCCTTATAATTCAGAGATGTAAACGAGACCAGAAATCAGGCCCCGAAAGGCTTAATTTTTTTGTGTAGTTTTAATTAAATGCCTCCCCAAGTTAGACATAAAATGTAAATGAATACCTTTCCCCTTATTTTTACATGAAGAATATTGGACTTCAGAGGAACTTCTAAGGACAAGGACAAGCACCAGAAGAAAATGAAAGATCATCTTCCCTCTTGACATAACTTTAAGGCAGTGAAAAGGCATCAGCAAAGCACTGAACCCAGGCAACCATTTTCTAGTGAGAACGTGGCATCGGGGGAGGGGGGAAAAACCGCATTCTGTCCCACAGATAGTTTGCACAAGTTCTCAGCCACTTCAGTGACCTTTGTTCTGGTCCTCCAACACAATGCCCTTGGCAGGGGTTGGCACATGAAGGTGATTTGCTGTTTTATTTAGGCTATGACTCAAAGTCCAAATTGAGCCAGTAATAAGACACAAATCACTACTCAAGTATGGAGCTGATCTATATTATTTTCTACTAGCCAAGGCTCCAGTCTGAATTCACAGTAGAACAGATTTAGAGAAGAGCTACTAGGATGATCAGGGGAATGGCGAGCTCATCTTATGAAAGGAGACTAACAGAGCTTGGCTTATTTAGCCTTGCAAAACTAAGGCAGACAGAGGATTTGATTGCTCTCTGCATATACAGCAGAACGGTAAACACCAGGGAGAGAGAAGAGCTATTTAAGCTAAAGGACTATGTTGGCACAAGAACAAATAGGTATAAACCAGCTATGAATAAATTCAGGAAATTAGTAGGTTTCTAATCATCAGAGGAGTGAGGTCCTGGAACAGCTCCCAATAGGAGTGTTAGGGGCAAACCACCTAATCAGTTTTAAAAATGAAGCTTGATAAATTATGTGATAGGGGTTGCCTGTGAAAGCAGGGGACTGGCCTCAATTACTCAGGGGGTCCCCTCCAGTCCTATGTCACTATGATATTTCTCTGTTCCTTTTCCTTCACTTGACCTTAGCAAAACAATGGGAAAAGGGCAGTAGCCAAACTATCACCCTTTCCGTTTCCTTTCCACACACAGAAAAGACCAGGATCCTGCTCCCATTTAAATTGATAGGAGTTCTGCCACTGACTCCAATGGGGCTGGATCAGGCTTTGCTGCCAGCTGGTTCTTCCAATTACAGCTACTGAAATCTATTGCAGCTTTGTGCCTTACAGCTTTATGGCCCTTTTCCATAGTCACTCAAGGCTCAGGTAAGGTAATGTTCTTCCTAGCATATACACTGAATACAAGACAGAATTGACAATTCAAACATGCATGTGGCAGCGATGGCTACTGCATGATCAGCAGAACATCCATGAAAGGAATTTCTCTTTTGGGGAGAATATCTGAAAAACCTTTACTCATGGCTGCAATCTCACAGTGCTAGCATAAAGGGAAATTGTTCTTTAGAGTTGTCATTTTTTCCTTATTTAAACTCAGGGGCTCAGATACCACAGTGCTGGGCAAGGTATAGTTCTATTCTACTCTGTATAGATTCTTCCACCATCCTCATTAACGTGGTATGAGAGCACATTCCTGTAGCACATTACGTGACAAACTCTCTTTCTCCCCGTCTCTCCAAGGAGAGAAGTGTGTATATAATGGAATGTTTTATTTTTGTAGGGTTTTATTTAAAATTTATTTTATAAAACCTAGCAAGTCCAGTTAGATACACTAAAATGCACATTAAATGGGGTCATGCAAAAATAGCAAATATTATTTCGTGACATTTCTTGGAAACAAAATATATGCAACTTTGCGCCAAGTCACTTTACTTTTCACAAACGATTTGTAAAATGCCAACTTTTAAATATGAGTATGCACATTTTGTAATTTTACAGGTTTAGTTCTTAAAATTCATGTATGCTGAAATATAATTTTGAATATTCCGAGGTAGTTGCTCAAATATATTTACTCAAACTGGTGCTAACTTTTGAGTTTCAAGAACCTTGTAACTGACTGGATTGAGAGATCTGCTCTGGGTCTGATTTGCAGGCAGAAAACAGAGAAATAGCTGTGACCCATGTGACATCCTCAGGGCCATACTGGTAGTATATATATATGTTGTGTTGATACGGCCCACATAACACAGAGAGCTGCATATGAGGACCACAATAGTAAACAGGTTGAGAACCACTACTCTGTGGTCTGCCTAGTGGATGGAACAACGTGGTATGCACATACATCCTAGTCATTCCCTCTCAGATATTGGCTCAAAGTGACTTAGTAGCTATTCCACGTACAGTTAGATATCACAGGCTAAGCAAGATTGAGTTTTGTCAGCACTTGAGCCCTGAAATAGCAAAACACGTAAACACATGAATAGTATCACAACAGTGACTTCAACATTCTATTGGCGTTGATAGGTCTATCCATATGCTTGGAGTTATGCATGTGCTTAAGTGCTTTGCTGGATGGAAACCTTTCTGGATAAACTTCAGGTGCTGCAGGCACTGGTGTCCTTGACGGAGCAGGCTGCTCCCTTCTTGAATCAGTACTCGATCAACATCCTGCCATGTAGTTAGCTGTGGAGGAACTGGGTTGTAGGAGGTAATGTCTCCTGGAGGAGACACACTGTGAAATCGTGATATAGACCACTTATGGTCAACACAGATTCCCTTGCACTGTGCACAGAAGTCAAGGTTTTAGCCTCACTGTCAGGCCATATTCCAGGTAGGATAGCGTTCCCCCTGCAGTTTCAAATATTTACACTGCATCTTTGTAATGCTGTCAAATCACAGTCGTCAGCCATTGGGTTCAAACCTGGGACCTCTGAAACTTAGTATATGAGCCTTAACTACATGAGTTAAAAGCTTATTTATAATGCTCTGTTTTGTTAACACATGAAGTTGGTACTAATCTTGCTTTTCAGTAACAGTTTTATAGCCTCCTTTTTGTATGTGTTTCTTTTCCTGAAAGCTTAATGTAAATAACATATCACCACATTTGGCTTCACTTCCTGTCCTAAACTGTTGTGTAGAGATGCTGTGCATTGTTAAACAGCTGATTCTTCCCACACCAGAACTGGCTGCACTTCAATTGGCGGAGGGAAATGAACCCTGCATACATCCCTGGTCCCACATATTCATGAACAAACTCATGTAAGGGCTACTCAGGTGATAAGAGGATAGTTATAAAGTACTTAGATACTATACAAATCTAAAATTTCTTATGTACCCGTATCTATAATCCATATACCCACTGCAGATCAAACCATAAAGGATATAGTTTGTACTTCAAAAAACCTGCAAATAAATGTCATTTGTATAATTGTATTTCTGTACATAACCTAATAATCTCTCATAAAGTTATTATAATTTACTATCTATAGCACTAGGGCTTGTGGCATGCAGTGTTTTCTTCAACACGTGTTTGGTACCATTGACTTTCATAAGAATCACTATGTGATCTGCATCATCAATTAGCTTTCCTCTATTAAAACAAGACCCTGGACAAAGGAAAATTTGTCCTTTGTCCAGGACGCTCTGCCCTGACCTAGCATCCTACAATAAGGGGTTTTGTTGCTGTTATAATTCACTTGTTTATCTCTAAGAAAAAGAGAACGGAATACATCTCATGACTCAGATCGCTGCGGCAAAAAATCACCACTGAGAGCTTCAGTTTGCAACACAAGAAGTTGCAATTTGTTCTTGCGTGCTTTTTTAAGTTACCGTAAAAACACCATAAATACATGGCTGAGTTAATGCTTGTAATAAGAGCCTTACCTTTGGGAATTACCAGATTTTTGAGGACTTGATTTCTCAGCTTTAATGTTGCATGAAACTATTAGAAATGCACTTAGCACCTCACAGAATCAGGCCTTACGTCTACATGCAAAAGTTTTACTGGCATAGCTATGTTAGTTAGGGGTGCAATTTTGGGGAGGAGGAGGAAGAGGGGTGAACATAGCGATACCAGTATAAGCCCTAGTGGAGATGCAATTATACCAGTATAGCTTATTTCACTTTGCCAAACTGGAATAAAACTGTAGCAGAACAAGCATTTTTATACCAACATAACTGTGTCTAAACATGCTGATATAGTAAAAGTGGCAAAAACTGCCAGAGTAAAGTGGCACAACTTTAAGTGTTGACAAAGTCTAGTTGAGCTGACAAATCAGAATTAGGTATGTGAGTGATCAAAACTGCAGGCCCACAACTATACCCAGAATTATTTGCATTTGCCTAAATAGAGCACAGTGCCTGAAAATCCATCCCAGTATCCCATGTGATTGGATGTGTTGCACTGATATTTATTTTTAATCAAAACATACTGCAGATGCAGGTGGCAGAAAAGCTGACTGAAGTCCAAGGAAGACTTTCCATCAGCTTCTATGGGTTTTGGATCATGGCCTCAGCTAGGAAGCCTCAGAATGATATTATGGGGTGCCTTTCCTGATGGAAAGTGAATATACAATATGAGATATATGTACACACGCATGTGGCTACATATGTTTTCAGACATTGGCCCACATGATAGCAATGGAAGGGTTTTTCAAATTTTCCTCTCTTTCCCCCTTTGGACATTCTATTTCCTTTTCTTCTCCTTTTTCCTTCTGGCCACTGAAAAAAAAGGATGAGTGTAAAAAGGCAAATTAAAATGGGGTGTGATTTTTGTAAAAAAAAAAAAAAAGGGAGCGGGGTACATTTTTCAGACTTTTTCCAAAATACACTGACCATTTTCAACCACCACTATTTGGAAATATTCAAATATCGTAATCAGCGGTATGGGCAGGCTGCTATTTGGTCTATGACACACTTTTCCATCTGTAAGCCAAATCTTGAAAGGTGCCAAGTGAATAGGAGTTGCAGGTCCCTAGACTCTTACAACACTTGGATATGTAGTAGCATCTTCACATTTTGGGTACTGGTGTATTTGTACATCAGTGATCAATACTGCCCACGTCTAACTAGAAACCGCCCACGTGTAACTAGCGTAGCTGTAGCTGGGTCAATCCCAGGATATGAGAGAGAGAGACGAGGTGGGTGAGGGAATGTCTTTTATTGGACCAACCACTGTTGGTGAGACAGAGTTGAGCTTTCAAGAAGAGCTCTGCCTGGCTCGAAAGCTTGTCTCTCTCACCAACAGAAGTTGGTCCAATAAAAGATATTACCTCCCCCACCTTATCTCTCCTGTGTAACTAGAACACTTGTCAGCCCTGCAATTGTGTGCTGTTCGCAGAAGTACAGTCATTCTTAAGGGACTATTTCCACAAATAACGGAGTGAATCTGGCACCTCAGCATACCCGCAGGACCAGGGAGTATTTTAAGTAGAGTTGCATAAATTGTGTGTTATGAAACAAATCCACATGATACTCATCTGGTGTCAAATATTCAGCCGAACTTCCTCAAAGAACTGGCTGAGGTTCATGACCATGTCCTGTGTTTGCAGTAAGACCCTTCTTCTCCAGAGTCTCTAAGGAGCAATTTGTCAATTGGTTAGAAGCAGTGTGATACCCACACATTACGCACACCTCGCATTTTAAACTATATGCAGGCTTAAGCAAGGAATGGATGTTTTTGTGACAGATAACTTCTACATTTCATGCTCTACCAGAAATTAGAGACAAGCAGCAGATTTCCAGACAAACCCTCAAATCAGAGGCTCCTAATACCAACTAACAGTGCTTTTTCCTTGGTGTCCTTAGTATGTGAGTAATGGCTTCACTGTTTCACTCTTCCTATCCTCCATTAGAAAGCAAAATCCACATATATAGTGACAGCTCCTGCTCCCACTGAGACAACAGAAGCAGGATCAGCCTCAAGATGTGTATTAGTTTTTACATTAGACTCTTTTGTAGGACACATCCCAAACACAGGATTAGTAAATCAGACCAATCTGATTTTTCCCCTCAGTGAAGTTCATTAAATACACAACGAAAACCATAGGTTAGTCTGAACTGCCTGCATCTGGGTTAGCAGTCTGGCAGCAGGGAGGATTGGAGGTGGCCTGCAATTCTGAACAGACCCACTTAAAAAAATGGAGATCAATACCAGTACCAAGAGATGGTGG
Organism: Mauremys reevesii; assembly: GCF_016161935.1. Taxonomy (NCBI): domain Eukaryota; kingdom Metazoa; phylum Chordata; order Testudines; family Geoemydidae; genus Mauremys; species Mauremys reevesii. The sequence continues at coordinate 43,532,352 of NC_052625.1, forward strand.
TGAGTTTTAATTAATCATTCTGCTTTCAAAAGTGAATTACTGTTCAATTTATAAAGTGCCATCTTAAAGCAGCATTGTGACATTAATTACTTTGTTAAGAGGTTCAGGAAACCCTGCTAACACCTCATAATCCACCACACACAATTTATTTCTTGGTCCTTAAAAGACAGCTGCTTGATAGTTTTCATTCAAAATCCTATAACGTGAAAGGAAAAACATTTTAAACTCAGATGGAGAATAAAGCAGAGATGCAGGGTAACATTTACAAAGGTTAGGCACCTAAGCCCCATTTGCAAAAGGGTCCTAGGCTCCTAAGTCACCTGGGCACTTTAGTAAAATTATCTATGCTTCCTAAAAGGTTTTAAATTCTTTACTTTGATGGCTACTTGCTTTTTTTCCCTGAGTATATTTTAAATGCAACTCTAATCTATTCCCATATTTGCCAGTATAAATCACAGCAAGGCCGTATCTACACTAGGAAGGGTTTGCCAGGATAGATATATTGGTAAATCCTCCCAATAAAACACAGTCTATACCAGCAGTTTATACTCTTAGATGAGGTAGCTATGCCAGTAGGACGTTCTAGTGCTGAGCAGGCCTTAGTCTCTGTTCCAGATTCAGCTGTCAGCAGTGGAATACCACGTTCAGGTGATGGAAACTCACTTGGTGAGAGGGCACAGCAGCACAAATGATCTGCACAGCCCACTCCATCGGTGAGGCTGAACCACTCAACACATAGGTGGGGAATGGCCACCGAGTGAAGCCAGACAAGTTGGAAGATGCGACTTCCACATGACATGCAAGATGGGAGACACTGCTTGTGGGCCGCCAGACAGATTTTACAGTTGCCTTCCTGGATGGAAATCCTGCATTTCCACTTCCCCTTCCCCAAGGTAGATTATCCCTCTGGTATAGCCACTCCTTTAAGTGTAAAAGGGTGTGATTTACCCACACGCCCACCCTTGCCAGGAGAGGAATCTGTCCTGCTGCGATCAGAATCTAGCCTTCTGTGCCTACAGCTGAACAACCGCTTATGGCTAAATGAGAAAACTAAAGCAATTTCAAAGGAACATTATAAGAACAATTCTGTTTGTGTCCTTTAAGATTGCAATTAGATAAAATTAAATCAGCAGGAATTTCTCCACCCAAAGTAAACGGACCATTTAATGTTCTTCTGACACAGAATGTGACACATCGAGCTCACATGGTATTTTGAGAGAGAGAGAGAGAGAGAGAGTGTAGTCTCCTCCTCAGAGTTATAGCTTTATAAATAATAAAAACTTGTATTCTGGGGACATGCAAACAGCACTTTTCTGCCATCCAACAGGTTATCTTAAATAAAGTAAATAAATGTACATCTGAGACACACAGAACCCCAGTGGTGATAAATAAATTAAAGCAGCCATACTTGGATTACAAATTCACACTCAATATCCATTTACAAACTCCATAGACAGAATGTCAAACTCATCTTGGGTTATATGCAAAATCATTCTGACAATTTTTTCCATTATGTTATGTTCTGTCAGCTCTGAGAGCAGTACTAATAATCACACGTGGATCTATATTGTGATTTTTCCATTGTCAAAGTGTGAGGTGCTGTAGCAGTGGCTTGCCTCCTCTTCATGAATATGTGGCCACTGACTCAGTTCCCCTCTTCAATGCATTCATTTAGCCCTCTGGCTGAATCAAAATTACACCTCTTTCAGGGTGACAGAAGTCCGGCTCCTCCCTCCTGTGATTCGAGCATCATAGAATCATAGAATCTCAGGGTTGGAAGGAACCTCAGGAGGTCATCTAGTCCAACCCCCTGCTCAAAGCAGGACCAAACCCAACTAAATCATCCCAGCCAGGGCTTTGTCAAGCCTGACCTTAAAACCCTCTAAGGAAGGAGATTCCACCACCTCCCTAGGGAACCCATTCCAGTTCTTCACCACCCTACTAGTGAAAAAGTTTTTCCAATGTCCAACCTAAACCTCCCTCTCTGCAACTTGAGACCATTACTCCTTGTTCTGTCATCTTCTACCACTGAGAACAGTCTAGATCCATCCTCTTTGGAACCCCCTTTCAGGTAGTTGAAAGCAGCTATCAAATTCCCCCTCATTCTTCTCTTCTGCAGGCTAAACAATCCCAGTTCCCTCAGCCTCTCCTCATAAGTCATGTGCTCCAGCCCCCTAATCATTTTTGTTGCCCTCCGCTGGACTCTCTCCAATCATCACACTGATCTACTTCACAGCTACTGCAAACTCACTCCATGCCTCTCTATCTCTTAGGCCTGGTCTACACTACGCATTTAGGTCGAATCTAGCAGCGCTAAATCGAATTAACCCTGCACCCGTCCACACAACAAAGCCATTTACTTCGACATAAAGGGCTCTTAAAATTGATTTCCGACGAGGGGAGTAGCGCTGAAATCAACATTGCTGGTTCGAATTAGGGTTAGTATGGACGCAATTCGACGGTATTGGCCTTTGGGAGCTATCCCACAGTGCACCATTGTGGCCGCTCTGGACAGAAATCTGAACTCGGATGCACTGGCCAGGTAGACAGGAAAGCCCTGCAAACTTTTGAATTTCATTTCCTGTTTGCCCAGCGTGGAGAGCACAGGTGACCATGCAGTCTGAGAATCTAAAAAGAGCACCAGCATGGACTGTATGGGAGGTACTGGATCTGATCGCTATATGGGGAGACTATTCCGTGCTAGCAGAACTACGTTCCAAAAGATGGAATGCCAAACCATTTGAAAAAGTCTCCAAGGCCATGATGGAGAGAGGCCACAATAGGTACTCACTACAGTGCTGCGTGAAAATTAAGGAGCTCAGACAAGCCTACCAGAAAACCAAAGAAGCAAACGGATGGTCCGGTGCAGAGCCACAGACATGCTGCTTCTATGCTGAGCTGCATGCAATTCTAGGGGGGTCCGTCACCACTACCCCACCCCTGACCGTGGATTCCGAGGTAATCTCAGCCATGCCTGAGGATTTTGCGGACGGGGAAGATGATAATGATGTGGACGAGGAGGAGCTGCTTCCGGAGAGCACACAGTTCTCCCCAACAGCCAGGATCTTTTTCTCAGACTGACTGAAGTAGCCTCCCAATCCTCCCAAGGCATTATCCCAGACCATGAAGCCATAGAAAGGACCTCTGGTGAGTGTACCTTTGTAAATATAAAACATGGTTTAAAATCAAATGTTTTTAATTATTAATTTGCCCTGAGGACTTGGGATCCATTCACAGCCAGTACAGCTACTGGAAAAGTCTGTTAACGTGTCCGGGGATGGAGCGGAAATCCTCCAGGGACATCACCATGAAGCTCTCCTGGAGGTACTCCAAAAGCCTTTGCAGAAGGTTTCTGGGCAGTCCAGCCTTATTCCATCCTCCATGGTAGGACACTTTACCACACCATGCTAGTAGCAAGTAATCTGGTATTATTGCATGACAAAGCCTAGCAGTGTATGATCCCAGTGTTTGCTGGCATTCAAGCAACATCCCTTCTTTATCTCACTGTGTTATCCTCAGGAGAGTGATATCGTTCATGGTAACCTGGTTGAAATACAGGAATTTAATTAAGGGGACAGAGGTGGCTGTCCCTACGGGGACATTTGCCTGTGGCTGAAAAGAAATCCTTCCCTGCAGTTAGCCAAGTGGTGTGGGGGGAGGAGCATTGGCGCTGAGCTGTTCACGTTTGGCTAGGAGGGATCTTCCCTGATACCAGCCACGCAGTGGGGGGAGGGGCAAAGGGATCATCCCAGAGAATTGGATGGGGGCAGGGGTTAGTTTGGTTTCTGCTGCTGCAAGTTAACACAAAAACCGCAGCACTCAACAGGCTTTCCTTGGTATGGGAAAGGAGGGCGCTGCTTTTATGAAGGTTGCAGAAGCCAAAAGACAATATGGACGCATGCAAGCCGAATTCTGTTGCCCGGCCCTGCATCTGTGATCTCTAGCACCAAAGCCGCAGGCACTCAATATTAAGATGCAAAATGCAACCTTGTACCAAAATCACATGTGCTATGTAATGTGAATAGTGTTGTTCACCATGAAAGAGTATACTCATAGTTCTGTAAAATGTATCTTTCTAAATACTTCTCTCCCTTTTTTCCCTCCCGCAGCTGCAAAATTTTCAAGCCTCCCTCCTCTGTCCCAAAGGCTATCTCAGATAAGGAGGCGAAAAAAATGCACGCAAGATTAAATGTTCTCTGAAATCATGCAATCGACCCGCAGTGAAAGAGCTCATTTGAATGAGTGGAAGGACACAGTATCACAGTACAGGAAAGTGGCCAACGAACGTGAGGACAGGAGGGACGCTCAAGATGAGAGGTGGCAGCAGGAAGATCAGAGGACGCAGGATGCAACGCTGGAGCTACTGTGGGATCAAACGGACATGCTCCAGCATCTGGTGGAGCTTCAGGAATGACAGCAGGATCACAGAGTGCCGCTGCAGCCCCTGTATAAACACCCTCCCACCTCCCCAAGTTCCATAGCATCCTCACCCAGACGTGTAAGAACGTGGGGGGGGAAGCTCCGTGCACCCACCCACTCCACCCCAATGGACAGCCCAAGCAAAAGGCTGTCATTCAACAAGTTTTGAAGTGGCCTTTTCCTTCCCTCCTCCCACATCGGCTACCTTGTCAGTTCTTTCCCTATTTTTATAATCAATTAATAAAGAATACATGATTTTTAAATGATAGTGACTTTATTTCCTTTTAAAGCAAGCTGTGATCGAAAGGGGGAAGGTGGGTGGCTTACAGGGAACGAGTCAATCAAGGGGGCAGGTTTTCATCAAGGAGAAACAAACAGGACTCTCACACCATAGCCTGGTTTTCAAAGCTTCTCTAATGCGCAGTGCTTCCTGGTGTGCTCTTCTAATCACCCTGGTGTCTGGCTGCCCGTAATCAGCGGCCAGCTGATTTGCCTCAACCTCCCACCCTGCCATAAATGTCTCCCCCTGACTCTCACAGAGATTGTGGAGCACACAGCAAGCAGCAATAACAATGGGTATATTGGTTTGGCTGAGGTCTGAGTGAGTCAGTAACGTGCACCAGCGCGCCTTTAAATGTCCAAATGCACATTCTACCACCATTCTGCACTTGCTCAGCCTATAGTTGAACAGCTCCTGACTACTGTCCAGGCTGCCTGTGCATGACTTCATGAGCCATGGCATCAAGGGGTAGGCTGGGTCCCCAAGGATAACTACAGGCATTTCAACATCCCCAATGGTTATTTTCTGGTCTGGGAAGTAAATCCCTTGCTGCAGCTGCTTAAACAGATTAGTGTTCCTGAAGACGCGAGCGTCATGAACCCTTCCCAGCCATCCCACGTTGATGTTGGTGAAATGTCCCTTGTGATCCACCAGTGCTTGCAGCACCATTGAAAAGTACCCCTTGCGGTTTATGTACTGGCTGCCCTGGTGCTCCGGTGCCAAGATAGGGATATGGGTTCCATCTATCGCCCCCCCACAGTTAGGGAATCCCATTGCAGCAAAGCCATCCAATATGACCTGCACATGTCCCAGAGTCACTACCTTTGGTAACAGCAGCTCAGTGATTGCTTTGGCTACTTGCATCACAGCAGCCCCCACGGTAGATTTGCCCACTCCAAATTGATTCCCAACTGACCGGTAGCTGTCTGGCGTTGCAAGCTTCCACAGGGCTATCGCCACTCGCTTCTCAACTGTGAGGGCTGCTCTCATCTTGGTATTTGGCGCTTCAGGGCAAGGGAAAGCAAGTCACAAAGTTCCATGAAAGTGGCCCTACGCATGAGAAAGTTTCGCAGCCACTGGGAATCATCCCACACCTGCAACATTATGCGGTCCCACCAGTCTGTGCTTGTTTCCGGGACCAGAATCAGCATTCCACGGCATGAACCTGCCCCATTAACACCATGATCTCCAAAACTCCAGGGCCCGTGGTTTGAGAGAATTCTGTGTCCATTTCCTCATCACTCTCGTCGCTGCACTGCCGCCTCCTCCTCATCTGGTTTTGCAGGTTCTGGTTCAGCATAAACTGCACGATAATGCATGAGGTGTTTAGAATGTTCATGACTGCTGCATTGAGCTGAGCGGGCTCCATGCTTGCCATGGTATGGCATCTGCACAGGTAACCCAGGAAAAAAGGTGAGAAATGGTTGTCTGCCGTTGCTTTCACGGAGGGAGGGAGGGGGTGCCTGACAACATGTACCCAGAATCACCCGAGACAATGTTTTTTGCCCCATCAGGCATTGCGATCTCAACCCAGAATTCCAATGGGTGGGGGAGACTGTGGGAACTATGGGATAGCTACCCACAGTGCAACGCTCCGGAAGTCGACATTAGCCTCGGTACAATGGACGTACACCGCCGAATTAATGTGCTTAGTGTGGCCACGTGCATTTGACTTTATACAATCTGTTTCCAAAAATCGAATTCTGTAAAATCGGAGTAATCCCATAGTGTAAGAGTTACACACCTTCCTCCAGCAAGCGGGGCAACAGCTTCTCCCCCCGACCCCCAGCTTAATATGTGATGCAGTCACTCAACACAAAGCCTATAGGGGCCTCCCCCTGCGGTCCAAGCTATTCCCTGCCAGCTAAACTTGGGGGAAGGAAGCAATGGGAACTTCACTTGCACTTCTTAGGGTGAATCCCTCTCAGGGATCTGAGGACACAGGCTGAATAACTGAGGAAAAATTAATATCTTGCCTCCTGTTTTCTTGTTTACAACAGATACTCTCAAATTAAATGTATTTAAGCAGTAATGTACGCATGGTGTTTCAATAATATTTTTACACTATTTCTCAAGCACCTGCCAATTACATGAGTCAGCAAATATGTTCCAGCCCCTACAGCTCCACAAAAAATGTAAGTGTTCTAAAATGTGTCTTTACAGTGGCACATTTTGAACAAACTTGCCAGGAACTGAGTAAGAAGAAAACACACAAAGGAAAATGCATGTTGTCGTACTGAATTATGAGGTTGCATTAATGACTCTGCCACGAAGCTTCATCATTTCCTGGTCTTTTCAGGGAATGCAAACAATTCATATCCTAACTCATATTTGTTTTTAGGTCAGCATGCACAGATAATGCAAAAAGCACCAAACCTGCCCATTGAACTAAAATCCTCTATAGTAGCCAATAGTAAAGAAGAGCAAAACCATTATACATTCCTATGTGAAAGCTAAGAAATGCTGTAGACAACTCCTTTCTGGGGAAACAAAGTCTATTTGTAGAGCTATACACTTCCACACTCGAGGCCAGGCACTCAATTCCCATTAACTCATCAATCGCAATGGGGATTCCACCAGTATGGCCCCCATTGCTGTAGTATTTTAATGCCACTGTTGCCCTACAGATTGAGGGCTTAGCCATTAGTGCCTTTTGCTAAGACAAACAATCTGCACACAAGAGTAACATATTTTAGCTCAAACACGGAATGTGAGAACATGATAAATGTAGTGGAGCTGAGACAGTGACTCTTGGGATCAAATGATCAGTTGGGCACCTAAACTGCCCCCACACATGGACAAACCTGGACTCTGTGCACAGAATCAGATAGCTGGATGCACAAACAGGTATTTATTAATAGCTCCCCTATTGGCATAAGCAAACGCCCATTGTTTCCTGCACATATTTGGTGGGGGGCTCAGCTTACCTGCCCTCGTTTGAAAAGGAGGTCCAACATTTCCAAAAAGTGAGTGCTTAAAGTTAGGCACCTTACTCCATATTTAAGCACTTAAAAAGAAAAACAGCCTGATTTTCAAATCACCCACAACTCTAATGGACTTCAATGAGAACTGGGAATGTTTTGAAAATTAGACCCATTTTATTCATTTTATGCATCCAATTTGGGAAATGTTGGCCGTAGTCATTAACATCAAGGACAGTTATGGCCTTATCACATTTAGTGTATCCTCTGCATCCAGTCATTGCTTACAGCTTTGGTTGAGCAAAGACAGGACACTTCTACTATTCTCCACGGCCTTCTCAGGTTAAAAAAAAAAGGTGTTCAGTTTAGTAAACAAGAATCAGTGATCTCAGGTTAAAATAAGTCTCCACCAGACCAATTTCTCAGGCCCCATGCCGCAAGGCTGCTTCCTATCCCTGGTCAACTCCAAGATATACACAAGGTCCTGCTGATCCCTTGGGCCATATTACCCCAATCCACAACACAATCTTTGAACATAAGAGATCGGGTCCAGTACAAGTAGCAGCTTTCGCTTGGACAGTTTTGCTTGCTTCCTTCCTTCAAATTTTCCAGCAAGTTGGGTTTCCCCTGGTAGACCCGTTTTCATGTCAAATGGGTCAGATTTAAACTACATTGTTTATTATTATTTACTACTAAAAGAGAGAGCGAGCATTCTTGATCACTCTCTTGTCTAGGTATTTATGTATCCCATCACTGTAGAGGCTGAACCAGAGCTAGCGTTAGGCATAAGGAGACTAAGCAATTGCTTAGAGCCCCAAGCAGCTCAAGGTGGCCCTCTATTGGCTTTTTTTAGTATGAGTTGTGGGGAAGGGGCAAAAATATTCCTGCTTAGGGGCCACTGCCTTTGAGTTGAACGCTATTTATCGGCTTTTATAAGAAAGCATTCTATTGATCACTAGTCTATTTATAGAAGTTATTTATAAACAACATGTAATTTTGTTCCTATGTGGATTTCTATAAAAAACAGAAACTATCTAGACTACATCTGGAGAGAGAACACCAGTTTTGTCATCTCGTATGGCAGGGGTCCCCAACACGGTGCCCGTGGGTACCATGGTGCCCGCGAGGGCATCTAAATGCGCCCATCTCCTGGCCGGCGGTGGAGCATCCGCTGAAATGCTGCCGAATTTCTGCGGCGTTTTGGCGGCGACGCCTCTTGATGACATCACTTGCCGCCAACAAGTGACATCATCGAGAGGCGTCACCACAGAAATGCCGCAGAAATTCGGCGGCATTTCGGCGAGTGCTCCACCGCCGCCATGGTCCTTCGTCTGGCGCCCGCCAGACAAAAAGGTTGGGGACCACTATCGTATGGCAACAGGAAGGAGATATGAAGAGGCAGATGATGAAGAAGAGAGGTATATATACAGCAGAATGTGGTTGTGTGTTTCTTAACAGTGACTATCCAGTCCACCCAGCCTCATGCCTTCTGGCTTCCTTTGAGTATGTCTACTCTTCAGCTGGGGAGAGCATGATTCCCAGCTTGAGGAGACATGCTCACACTACTTCTCCTTGTGCTAGGGTAGTGTAGCCACAGTAACATGGGCAGCAGCTCGGGCTAGCCACTCAAGTATGTGCCAATAGCTAGGTTTGCACTCAGGGCAGCTAGCTCATCCCGCCGCTTGCCACTGCTGGTACCACTATGGCTACCCTGCTATTTTTAGCACGCTAGCTCAAAGAGAGCTGGGCATCATACTGCCAGCTCCAAGTGTACACATACCCTTTTTCTCCTTCCTCTATTTACAACTCCAAACCTTGTCTCATGCCAATGCCTAAGCATGGAGCATCCTCCCAGTTAACATATGCCAAGCCTTTTCTCTTCCTTCAAAATCCTCCATCAAACCCACCCTTTCCATAAAATATTCCAGATACAATGACTGCACAACACTCTGTGGCTCCCCGGATATTACTGAGCCATACTGTTTGACTGCACTGTACACCTGTCTGTCTTTAAACTGTATTACACACAGAAACTACATTAAAAGAATGTTAAGGTTGCAAAGTCAAGCACTCAAAAGTTAGGAAATGCCAGAATCCAGGTTGCCTTTGCACCTTAATTTGGCCCCCTTGTGAGTATGCATTATGACATAGTATGTGATTATGTAATTAAATACTATTTTTTCCCCACAGTGCAGGGAAAGTCATGCTCAGTCCCAGCCCGGAGCATGCTCAATACTGATGGAATCTTCAGAGAATTTAGCTGCCAAACTCTAACAAGTCTCCACTGTGCATATTCAAACAGTGATTTTTTCAAAGGCTTGCATCTGAGCCAAATACGGGCAGATTTTAATGGGGAGGGCAAAAGACATATCCCTGACTTGATGGCTAGCCCCCTGCCAAATGTCATGTCCCTGGCTCCATAGCACTGAGGCTCTAGAGCTCCTTAACGAAACATCTGTGAGAATTTTGTTACATGGGCAAAACAATGTATTTTCCTCTAACCTTGTTCTGAGAAACAGCTGAACCATTTTTGCTGAAAAATTTCCAAAGAGATTCAGCCTAAGACAAATACCCAGCACTGAAAATTTCAGCCCAAAAGGCTAAAGTTTAGCAAAGTTGCAACTGGAAACAGGATCTGATAATGGGATGTCAGGCTACCTGTGCCACCTATAATACTTCTTAAGGCAGGGATTCTGTTATTTGTCTTGCACTTTCTGCCTACTGTAAAAGTACTGAGTACACCTATAGCACTAAGTAATGGTGTGAGTGGAAGGAACAGAAAGCTGTGGAAAACCTAACAAAGTATTTGTTTGAGACCCAGAGAGAAAATGCAGAAAACCTCAAAATATGATTGGCCAAACTCTGTCCTCTGATTTCAAGGGAGCATATGCTTGACTGTCTATGGCTCTTTTATTCATGTATCCAAAGACATAATTTAGCTTCAAATTGTACTCCTACCCAAAAGAAGATCCTTAAGTAGATCAGAGGACCTAAGGGTTGAAAAAGTTGTCTAATATTATTTGCAAATGTTACCTGGATAGCTTCCCTCCAACTAATCTCCATGCTTACCTTATCTATATACCCTTGGTCTCACACCTTCCCATTTAAAAAAAACTTTAAACATACAAAATAATCTTTATACAAACAACAGCCTTCCTTGCTGTCTCTCCCCTTTCCCTAGCTCCCACATAGATAACAAATAACAATACGTGAGTTTATGGTAAGCTCCCTGTTCCAGGGAACTTCTTGTCCTGTATTTCTGTGAAGTGTCACACAATTATTGTACTATATGAATGCTACTAAAGCAAAGTTTCTACAGTGTTAAAGAAATAAGATACAAAAATCAGACAATAGCAACAAAAATTTCCATCACAACAAACCATGAATCCTGTAAAATACATCAATGGTTTGACCATGCTCTTTATCTGCCTTTCCCTCCCCTGCTAATTACCAAGGAACGTGTATTAATTAGATGGCCACAGAAAATGCCTGATTCTTCTCTTCTGCCTTGTATGTAATTTTCTTTTACGGCAGTCTGTGCGTCACTCCATTTTGAAGTCAAAGTCAATCACTTATTCTGAGAAGATGAGTTTGAACTGAAACCAGACTTTTTATTTGGATACTAGGTAGACTTATATCTATCTATCTATAGATAGATAGATATATACACACACACACACACACACACACACACAATACTGATATTATGGAAGAGTACACAGAGTATTCCAAACACCAGCGAACTGCAGCATACTTTTAACATGCTGTCCTTTGAGGGTAAATAATTTCAGTACTAGAAAATGTTGGCTCTAAATTGGTTCAAATCTTTAGAAGAGTAATTTAGAGATGCAACTTATTGCAACGGAAGACGCAGCATATATTCCTAATTGCAATGCCTGTTTTATTAATTTCTCTCTTTTTTTTATTGTTCCTGGAATAATTGAGGAGATTATAATTCCCCCCAATGTGTTCGTTAGTCAAAATTATCCTACAAATTTTCACAAATTTCATGTATTCTGTGGGCTCCTATTCGATGCTTGATATTTAAAATTCAAGCTGTGTTGTTTAGTTATGATTAGTGACAAATCACGTCTGCTTTCTGGCTCAACAATACATCAACAATCATGTTTCTCATGCAATTCAGAATAGGTTTTTTTCCTACTCAGTGAGTACTATTGCTGGTTATATGTGTTGCATGAATGTTCATGGGAAGCAAATGTATAAGGGGAGCAAACAGAACTTGAGCATATTTGTATTTAAGTCTGAATGATTGTTTGAGGAAAACTTTTTGTGTTATTCACTCAGCTCTAGCGACAGTCTTAATGGCCTCATAAGTCACTCAACATGTAGTAAGCAGTGGGAAGCCCCAATCCTGCAAAAGGTTTACATGTGTTTAATTCTTCTGGGTTAACTTCCAATGCACTACACCGCATGTGTAAAATTAAATAAGCAGATAAATTTTCACAGGAATGGGGCCTTTTACTGTTTACAATGTACATTTATATTTAGGATATCTTTAAAAAAGAACCCACTCATAATTCAATTGATTGGTTGGGATGGAACAATGCCTGAACAGACTCATCAGTATATTCTATCCAGAAGAGGGTGATTCAAAAGTGTTCCTGAATGTTATTAGAAAGCTATCTTCCTGGGCCTGCTTCAGATGTATCTGGTCCATTTGAATAACTTATGTGGACTAGTATGAAAAGAGGCCATCAGACAGAATTTAGGCCACACTCTTCATTGGTGGTGTATTCCTGCCTGGTACAGAATTAGGTCTTTGAATCAATGGTGAAAGCCTGTTTTTGAGAAATTCTACCTGCAATGTTAATTGGATGTATGCCATGCCATAACCCCTTCCTTTTCAGCCGAGGTTAAGAACTGACAAGCCACCTTTAATTTCAGATAACAGAACAATTGTACATGACTTATACAAGTTAGTTGAAAAAAAATGGTGGTGCTTTTTTATACACTTATAGCACCAGAACCTGTATTCCTTATGCAGGCCCAACACCCACAAATTGGGAGGTATGCAGGGTCAGGCCAAGGAACAATTTATATGCAAAATATACTTTTGAAATGGACTAGATTTAAATAAATAACACTTGGCCCCTCTGTAGTGCCTTCCATCTAAATGTGTCAAAGCACTTTTATAAGTCCTGTGGAGTAGAAAAAAGTATCCCCATTTTACAGATAAGAAAACTACAGTGAAGTTATGTTAAAGGGGAAACCCTATCCCTACCTCTTTGGAGGCACTCTTGATGATGGAACTGGTGAGGTTTTTCTGTGTTGGAGGAAGGGAAAGTGCCAAGACTGCATAGGAGTGTGCATATCCCCTCTGCTGTGCAGAGCTCAGCTTTTGGAGAGACCACTGGATGCTACGGTGCAGGGTAAGTGGGGCAGGGCCAGAGAACTTGCTATTCCAACCTGACACAAGAGAATGGGAGTTTAAACAGTCTGCAGAACCCACTCCAACCATTGGGCTGGAGTAGCCTCCATGGAAGGCGCCACACCCTGAATTTTGGGGGAGGGAAATTCCTCAGGTTGGAAACCACACAGAAAATTTGCCCCTATGCAACTTGTCCAATTCCCACAGCTAGTCCTGGCAGAGCCACAAACAGAACCCAAATCTCCTGACTTTTGCATTAATCTATTAGTCTCACAAGTAAAACACAGGGTCCACTCAAACTGCCATTGGAGCTGCTTCTGCTTGCAAGTTTTATTTTAAAAAAGGGGGGGGGAGGATGAGGAGAATATCAAGGGAATCAATCTATTTATTGTCCCATGAGAATAGTGATAATACAAAATAATATTTCTATTCATTCAGGCACTGAGTGAGTGGCCTTATTTATTTATCCATAATCTTTTATTGATGACAACATCAGCTCTCAATGCATTGGGACCTTGGGTTTCCTTAACATTAATTTCTTCAGGAATTTATGCTGACTTCTTTTAAAAATAGTTGTGAAAATTAAACAAGGGTAGATGGTGATGCTAACATGAAGGAATTTGTTTATATTTTTAAAAATGGCCTATTTCAATTCCTTTCCGTTTAAATTAATTAAACACAGTAGTAGATATTCTGCGTTCTTCTGATGAATATAGTAGGTGGGAAATAGGGTAATGGGATACAACTGATACTTCAACTTAAGACATTGTTTCACATTAGCCATATTAATTACTGGAGTCAGCATGTGAAAATGGAATAAGTGTATGCCTGGATGTGTGACTTCAGGAGTAGCGGACACTGATCAGTATCTTACAGGATTAAACTATTACATGTATTTTACACACACATACACTTGCTATAGAACAAAATAGACCTGATTACTTCACTGCCTTGCTCTATCTTTACTCACATACACATGTGCAAAAATGAGTGTAAAACATTACAGGCAAAGTTCTCCAGACCTCTAAGCTAACCATACTACTTATGCAGCTCTACTCATGCGCAGTGGAGAACTAAGCCCAGTGGAGCAGCCTTATTTTGTCAGTAGAAATTTCTGGTAGACGAGTTGGGTATATTTGTTCTGAGAGATTAAGGTTACTGGGTTGGTGAGATTTTTGTTTTTGTTTGTTTTTTTAAGGCTGGTATGAGTGACAGATACTGGTTTAAGCCACCGTGAGGTTCTATGTTTTCACAAAAAGGTCAGACAGAATCAAGGGATAAATATCACCTTTTCAATGCTCTAGCCACCTCATGATTTAGCTACGTCTACTGGATTATCCGTCTTTTCTCCTTCAGAGTGTTGTTCACATCATTGCGAGCTCTTTGTATGGTTTTAATGCCTCCAACCTAGAGTGCCATTCCTAGTTTAAATCCTCTACATTTTTAGATTACTTTGACCTTGGGAGACAGACTATTGTTTTGAAAAAGGATTATAAATGACATTAGCATTTGCTTACTATAACACCTACCTGGTTAAGTGTGACAGCATTGTCTGTAAATCGTCTCCTGAGTCATCCCACAAGAATTGTTTTTAGTTTTAAAATATTCATTTTATTATTGAGACACTGAAAACAGAACCTTTTTTTAAAAAAAAACAACAACTGAAGTTAAACAATTATAGGTACAATTTTCAAAACCACTCAGCACTGACCTAACTCTGCTCACTCTGAAGGCATCATTAAAACTCCCCTTGACTTCAATGGGAACACAGTTAGGCCAGGGCTGAGCACTTTGGAAAACAGTCACAGGTGAGGTGCATGCACCTTTACACAGACTCACATGAGGTAGGAAGGAAGGATGCTCTTATGCTTCTGTACCAGGTTTCTGTGCGACCTTGAACAAGTCACAATCTCATCTCTGCCTCTGTTTCTTAACCTGTTAAAGGGGGGTGATAATACACAGATGCCTCACCAGGGCATTGTGAGGCTAAATTAATTAATGGTTTGAAAGCACGGTGAGACTCTTTAATGGACGGTGCTATAGAATGCAGAAGATTAGCATTATATTAGGTAGGCACACATGCACACGCACTATAAACGATGAGACATACCCAAAATAGCAACAACTTCATCGTCCTGGATTACTTCCAAAGACCCTGAAACCACAAAGCAAAGGCTGTCCACACTCTCGCCAGCATGGTAGATCAGATCCCCAGGGGCACAGTGTACAGTCTGAAATTCCATGGCCAGGGCTCGAAGGCACCCATCGCTAGCCAGTCTGAATGCTGGGTGCTCCTTGAAAACTTTGCGGTTCAGATGCACACAGATGTCTGCTCGCATATCCTTAGGGCAGATCTGTAAAACCTAAAAGGAGATTAGATCATCAGTTTCTATGCAAGAGTCCTAGAGCTTCTATCGGCTGGTTGCCGTCATTGTGTCATCCCATTTTTTTTAACCTATAGCAGAGTTTAAGAACTACAGCATTCTTCTCATACATTTCCACCCTCAGTTAAAAGAAAAAGCTCCATAACATTAACTTAGCCTACTGTACAATACCAGAAGGAAAATAATGTTTTATCTCAGCAACATGCTCTGCTGGATATCGAATTACTAGAATAAATGCTGCAGGTTTTTAAAACAGTAAAATTAACAGCACAGCAATGCACAAAGCTTGTGTAGAAAAAACTGCTAATGCCATGGGCTTGTATTTGATAGATATTTTATTCTTAATAGGAAAATTCCATGAAAAATCTGCACAAACTGTGCATAGTGCATTACCTACATGGAGTGTGCGTGGTAAGGGGAGTCATGGATTCCTTTAAGCTAAAGCAGAAAATGTATTAACCTATCATGACTAACTACAGAAGTATAAACACCTCACCCGCTGGCAAGAATAAACAGAGTCCTTTGTGTGTGAGATAAGTTGGCTTCCACCAGATTTTCCATAGTGGGGAATCTTTAACCTTCCAGGGACAACATTTCTTCTAGTGCACTATCCTAATGGGTTTCTGTTTATCAAGCTTTTTTTATTAACATACTTCTATCTTTATGTGTATATTTGTGCCACTGCATTAGTGATCCTGTTGTGTCCAGTGTCGCATCTACCTGGGGAGATTGTTGATATGCTACAGACACGGGTGAAGTGGGGACAGTGGATTTGCCAGTGTACATACAAATTTAAAATTATTAGTGAAAACTCTGAAATTGTACAACATGAATAGGAATTTGGGATCACAAGCTTTCCTGCAGCATTAATCTCTGATGGACTGGACATCAACACTCATTATTTGAGAGAAATACGTCTAATAGAGTAGATGGTGTTTGCCTCATTTTTCCCAAAAGTAACTACTTCATCCAATTAAGGAACAACCTTCATGAGCTCCAAAGTTACTCCCATGTATCCATCCCTTGATGGAAGGAGGATGGTGGTTTCAGTGCAAAAGCTCGTAGGTATGAGGGGCAAGGATAAAACAGTAAATAGTTAGACTTATCAGAGACCAGAGACTATAATAAGGGACCACCATACTACAAAACTAGAGTTCCAAGGCCCATATTTTCATCTATATGGCATGTTAACTATGTGCCTGCTTCCCTGCACACAGCTTCTTATTTGTGTATGCAAATATGCCTCCAGGGTCAAATCTTCTATCACTGGCTAAAGCCTAGGTACCAGGCTTTGCTCATGAGTCCTCTACAGAGCTGGAGGGATGGAATTCTACAACCAAGAGTGCAGTGTGCTGGAAGAAAACTAATCGACAGCCACTGTAAGAGTCTCCTTAACTACCACGGCTCCCTAGTCTGGAGGCAAGCGGACCTGTTGCAGATCCACTAAAGCTTTACGTTTCCTAGTCCCACCCCCAAGGACCCATGCTACTATAGGATGCAGCCTGAGGCTGAGAAATACGTGTCTGTGGTGCTTGGGCGTGGGCCCAGTCTGCCCATGCTCAGCGGCAGAACAACAGTAGTTCTGCAACTTTTCAGGCTCTACATTCCCACATTAGGAGTGAGGGAACAACATTTGGCTTGGACACACACAAAGGAGGTACATCTCTACCTCAATATCATGCTGTCCTCAGGAGCCAAAAAAAATCTTACCGCGTTATAGGTGAAATGGCGTTATATCGAACTTGCTTTGATCCACCGGAGTGCGCAGCCCTGCCCCGCTGGAGCACTGCTTTACCGCGTTATATCCGAATTCGTGTTATATCGGGTCATGTTATATCGAGGTAGAGGTGTAGTTAGCTGTACAGTTACCCAATTTACACTTGGAATGTTTATGTTCACACATACATACCATATTTGCAGAAACTTGCCATTCAGAGATTAGCCTAGGAAGCATGTGTGCACACACACACACACTTCACAATTATCTTATTGTCACATACATATTTTCAGGTGCTGTTATAACTGAGGCAATTGCAGGAAAATCTCTGATTTTGCTAACAATAACTTTATGAAAGCATACAATATAAACCAGCATTACTGATGATGGTGAGCTGACCAAGTGGTTTGAAGCGAAAACTGGAGTCAAACAGGTATGCATATTCAGTCCCATAATTTTTGCTCTATACTTAGAAAACTTCTTGTCCAGTTCCCTGAATAACATTGGTGGAGGCCACAGGATATCAGGACAAATGATCAATCACCTTGACTTTGCAAACATCATTATAATGGTAAGGCCTACGGAGGAATATAACCAAGAAGCCACAACTAACCTATACACAACAGCCACAGAATGGAGATTAAAATTGAACAAAAGACCAAACTAATTGAAACATCAAAAATCAAGAAACAGCCTAAACTCATCATTAACAGTGTCGACACTGAACAAGTAGAGAGTTTCTGCTACTTAGATTCCATCATAAGGTGTGACAACCACTATGAAGACAACATTGACAAGTGGACAGCTACTGCCAGGAGAATGTTCACTTGCCTGAATATAAATGTTTGGAACCTTAACTCACCATGTGCATGACAGCTAAAACTAGTTTATATACAGTGCTCTCATTGTACCCATATTACTTCATGGTTGTGAAACATGGGTACTGATAAAGCATCTGGAGAAAGAGCTGAAAATATCTGAAATGAGTTGCTTGCACCATATCCAGGTATGACAAGGTTAGATGGACTAAAGAAATGATGACACTCATAGAAGACTAAAAGTACAGTGAGTGACTACAATCATCAGAAAGGTGCCAACTACAATGGTTTGGCAATGTTGCTAAAATGACCCCATACTGACTGCCTAAAATTGTTCTGTATGGAAATAATGCATGGAGAGAGAGGCAGCAGACATCCACGGAACTAGTGGTATAACATGGTATCTGAAGCCATCTAGGAAACTCTCCTGCAGGGACCAGTGAGAGCTCAAAACAGAAGTGGATGGAAACCTCTCATAACTTTGGCCCTACTCAACCTTTGTGTTGGAAGAAGGAGACAATGATTTTATGAAACTCTCATTCAGAATGCTTCTGGCTCCCCCTATCGAATAGGAGATTATTGTATTTCTCACTCCTATTTTAGAGAAGTTTGGGGGATTGCCTTCAGACTTTCAATATGTTAAACCCACTATAGGTAACCCTTGATGTCTGTGAGAGTTCCTAGGACTGTAGTAGCCTTTCATCAGTGTGAATATCGCAAAGAAGCCAAATGTGGATCATCATGGATTAGTTAGTGTTTGTCACGGGTTCCTGGTTAAACTTGATTAGAATGACATTTGCAAAACCTGCAGGCTTGCCTTTGCTTTTAGTTGGTTATTCATCCCCAGACTTAAGCACAATCAGCGCCAGTTCAAGCACCATATTACAAAGATTGATTCTGAGGATAAGTTCACCTTTAAATATTTGTTTTACCTGTAGCAGGTTGCATTATATTACACACTAACAATGGCAGCTGTGCAGGCATGTGGAAATGATACTATGTTTTATTCATTATGCAGCATTCTGGAAGTTGTGTATGAATGCAAAAATCAATGGAGCTCAGACTTGAGAATTTATGGACTGGTACAACCATTAGTCAGTGGTATATTTGTTAGTCCTTGTTATAAATGTTGAGACTGATTTTTTTGTTTGTTTGTTTTATAGCCATAAATATTGGTGCTTAAGCTTCCAAAGTGTCAGTTACTGAAAGCTACATCATATGCTCTTTGAGATTCTGATAATTGAAGACTTTTCACATTAAAATAATTCTAGAAGGTGAAATGAGTCAGATGTGATTTGAGTCTTGCTATCTCCAAAGGCATTCCCAGCAGTACATATCTAGTATTTCCATTTTAAGCAAGGGAAGCCAGGGATGAATCACAAATATTTTTACATGCAGAATTACTTTTTGTTGCTGGAGCATCCCACTATACTGTGTGCCCTGGATGCCCCCTGACCATCCTTCCCAGGTGGCTTTACATCCTTCTCTGAGGGCCACAAAAAGCAGTATTTATGAGGATATGATCAGTGCCGCTGCTGATCAGTAACATCCAACACTGCAATATCATTCCTCCTGGAGAACTGCTGTTCTGCACAATACCCCCCTCAAGTTGCACTCTGGGACCCAGATGGCAGAAAGCAATGCTAAAGAGTCTCACCAGGAAGTCAAACAGTCCCGTCTTCCCACGGGAGTCCAGGCAACCATCTCCAGGCTGCATCTGCTCAGCCCATCTCTAACAACGTTTTAAGTGCTAGAGAGCGATGAGTTTTTGTTTGTTTGTTTTTAAATCGCATCACCCACCATTTTGAACAATAAATTAAACAACCAACCAGAAGGCTGGTGATTGGTACCTTGTTGTAATTTCCTGAATTAATAGCCCTGGAACACACACCAGGCTCATTTCTCTGCTAACAAAAGGAAAACAATATCCATCTCTAGAAAAGTAGGCACCTAATATGAAGGGACTAAAGAGAAATGTTTTTGTTTTGGTGAAGGGGTATTTGTTATCTCAATACACACAAAGGGAGTTGTGCCTGTAAATCCAATGAATTAAGATGAGAATATTCCCCTAGTAAAAGGAAGATCCCAAACTATCTTATTATAAGAATAGCTAACCTACATTAATAACCTATACCCTGTACGTCTACATGGTAATCAATACCCCTATGAATAGGTGACAGGAGCAGACTGTGCACAGAACCACAGTTGCAACATGCGCCTCCCTCTGTGGTCAGGCAGCTCCCCCGAGCAGCATGATCTTGTTTACTCCCAACCTCCTTTTGGGTGGCATGCATCCCTTAGGGCCCAGGATATGACCAATCCCTACACCCTCTGAGTACAGAGACTGCAATTGTGCCTGGCCTCTGGCATGGTGGGTGAAAAGGAAGGCAAGGCTGCCTGTGCCCTGTCCCCCTGGATACTCAGACATGATCAGCGCACATTCTAGCCCAGGGGTTCTCAAACTGGGGGTCGGGACCCCTCAAGGGGTCACAAGGTTATTACATGGGGGGTCACGAGCTGTCAGCCCCCACCCCAGAGCCCGCTTTGCCTCCAGCATTTATAATGGTGTTAAATATATAAAAAAGTGTTTTTAATTTATAAGGGGGGTTGCACTAAGAGGCTTGCTATGTGAAAGGGGTCACCAGTACAAACGTTTGAGAACCACTGCTCTAGCCCTATGAGAATATAAAACCTATTACCATCAATGCAAATTTTGTTTGTTTGATGTAATCTTGGCATCTCAATAATTCAACGGCTAAAAATATCAACAGTGGGGATTAAATGGTTTGCAAGCTTGGAAGAGCTTTCAGTAAGCGATATGTTTCCTTCAGGTTGCATTCTCTCACCTTTTCAGTATCTATCCCCCTGGACATTGACCAAGTGGAAACGATATAGTCCATCACACGTTCGCTCAGACCTTTGGGCACTTGGTAGAGTTTAAGGAAGTCCCGGACGCTGTTCAGCATTTCATGGTACCGGTTTGTGTTGGCATACATTTGCTGAAAGATGGTTGTCACGTTACCAAAAATGGTTGCATACAGAAGTGCTGTAAACAAAAGAAAAAAAGTAAGGTAGGTATTTTTCTAAAGTCTCAAGGACCAGCAGACTGGAGAGCTATGTAATAATATGTTGTGTTGGTTTGTCTGCCCTCTCACAATGTCTGTGTGTCCATATATCCAAGGGCAACAGTAATGCCAGGTCCACAAAAGTGTATGTGATCACTTCACCAAGTTAGGCTGGTAAAATCTTATAACACACAAATACAAACATTTCTGGGTCACTTGTAGCACTACAAATTCAGGATGGCTGTATAATTAATGATGGTGAGTGTTGGGAAGTGAAAGGGAATTACCAAAACATATTCTATACATTTGTCTTTGTCCATCAAACAATTTAGTATCATCAAAAACCATATAAAAACAAAACGTAAGATAAAAGAATGTTAAGACAAATAGTTTGACAGTAAATAGTTTAAAATTTCATCTATGGTCAATTGCTCCTGTGTTAAAATGCCATCAGTGACAGATTTCCCAGCTTTAAATGCATTACTACAGTAGTCAGTCGAGCCATCATTATCCACCTCAGCGTGACAACAACAATGCATCAAAGCACAAGATGGAATATAATATACAACCAGCATGGGTCAGTGATTTATAAATACAAATGTAATAATGCAGATTTTAATGTATTATGTTTTAATATTCTTCAGGCAGAAGGAATAGCAAGGTCTCAGGCAAGAATGAGAATTAGAGCAATCCCCTTCCCCAAACACAGAATCTGGGGTATGCCTTCTGACGACAGTCCGTTTACTTACAATGGCCAAATGGTTTATTTATTCAGAATTGGTTAAAGTAGTACAAAAGAGTATTTTTTTTATTTCCTTTTTAAAAAGAAAATCAGAGGCAGAAAGTCAGACATAGACGCACAGCACTTTAAAAAAATCCATTCACGCAAGGCATTCGGCTGGGTGAGTGTCAGCCTGAATGGCTGCATTCTAACAGCGTACGGGGTGCTGGAGCTGCCGTTCATGGTCACAATGTGAGGCAGCCTCTCTCAAGGTCTCTTACCTCATCTCTGTGCCCTACCCAAGCCACTTGCATGTAATCATCACTGGGAAAAGAGACCTGAGGAGCATACTGGAGCACCAGACCAGCTCAATGAAAGGAAAGCCAAAAACCATCAGAGTAGATTAGACAACCAAGCGGGCAATCATCCTGAGAGGGTATCCAAGCAGTGACTGAGCCCTGGCTGAGCAGTGGGTACCTGCTTCTAACCCACCTCTTCTCCTCCGCATTTTTTCTGCTTCTCTGTTTGTCACTTCCCTGCTCCTGGTCTTCTTTCCCTTGTCTCTTTCCCTTTTTCTCTCCCGCTTCACTTCTCTGAGAGAGAATCTCTTTATTTAGGCCAGGACTACAGCACCTATTTAACTGCTTTTACTCTGTTTAGCAGGGCTGGATTAAGGCAATCTGGGAGTCTAAACACACCACCCCACAGAGGCCCCCCTTTGGCCCTACTACCCCCACACCTCTAGGCCACACTCCCACAAGTGTGGCCCTGCTCCTCCAAGGAGTGGTAGTGGCATGAATCACCATCACGTTGGGCAGGCTAGGCCTCCTCAGTCCTCTGGCTTCAGGCAGAGTGCAGTTTGTCCCAGAGGAGGAAGGACTTGACCCCCTTACACACCTCAGAATGGGGGCCCCTTCTAACACCAACCCAGCAGAACCATATTGGGGTGACGGCTGCAAGGGCCTCCATAAACAGCATCCCCAATGAGCTCAAGCTGGCTCCTGAGGGTAGAGGGTGTCAGAATTAACAACCAAGTAAGGCGAATAGGGTAGCTCTCAAATCAGTTTGGAGTACTGCTTCAGCCTGCCTACAGAGTCAAGCAGCACCAGTTACACTTCGTTCATGTTTCCAAGGTTTTGTTCACAACCACAAGGGTTAGAGACACAACTTTTTAAAAAAATAAAGCTCATATTCTCAGGTCATTCCATGACTCCTGAAGCCAGGACCCTAGGCACAGATCTATAATAGAGCTTATGTTTCAATCCAGTCCTGCCATTCAGGGGCTCAGCACCTAAATGCTTTAACTGCAGGAAGGGGTCGCTTGTGAGGCAGCCTAGCTGCACAGATACTGTTCACTCTGGCAAATAGGCTTAGCACTTGGGTTACTTAAAATCAAGTAAATTTTTAAAGCTCTGTACTCCATACACACAGAGAGAATATATATCAGTGACACCAGCTTTCCATAACTACCTCGGCTGCTATTAAGCCAACTAAAACACTGCAAGGTTTTATGTCTGATAAAGTCTTTCATCATCTTCTGTAGGTACTTTCAGAACTGTCCTTTTCTCCCTAGGCCATTGAGATCAGATGAGTAGGTTCCATCTGGATTTAGTCATGCGTGGAACTGCCTCCTTGAGGAAGCTCAACCATTTTCAGAACTCCTAAATCCTTTCTGCTTGAACCAGGTTGCCCATTTTCCACCTACCCTTCTGCACAGATGGATAAGGGGCTGGAGCTAGAGGAATGTAACTGGACCACTCTCCCTACTTCAGTCATCACTGCATACAGTGTCCAAGGGCACTTTTGATAAGAGCTCAATAAATTATTTCTGTATTCATGGGCCAAATCCTGGGGACCTTACTCAGTTTCAACTCAATCACACCTCTCCTGGGATCCCTAGTGCCTTAGTATAAGCACTGCTTAAAAGCTGAGGAAGGTCTTCAGGATTTGGTCCAACATAACTATACATAGGGTGACCAGATAGCAAAAGTGAAAAATTGGGACAGGGGGTGGGAGGTAATAGGAGCCTATGTAAGAAAAAGCTCCAAAAATCGGGACTGTCCCTATAAAATCGGGACATCTGGTCACCCTAACTATACATATATTAACCTATTAACATACATATATTTGCTAACTTAATCACGTAGAGCAAGTGTAGCAGAACACCATAAAGGAAAGAAAAACAGGAAGGCCAGCTTTTTAAATCAGATAACCAAGAGCTGATTGGACCTTGGACCAACCCCTTGGACCACTTCCTCATCAGTTTCTATTTAGTCCTTATGCTGACAAACCCTTCCATTAAAGTCAAGAGGTGACTTGATCACACTAAGTACCTACAAAACTTTGATAATGGGCTCTTCAGTCTAGGAGACAAAGGTACAGCAAGATCCAATGGCTGGAAGATGAAGCTAGACAAATTTAGACAAATAAGGACAAAATGCTTAACAGTGTGGATAATTAATAGAGCTGTGCAAAAACAAGTCAATGAGCAGTTTATTTGCTGAAAAATGCAGTTTCTGGTCACAAAATTCAGGTTGAATTCAGCAAATAATTTTGGCAGAAATAAATGAGGGAGTTTTTCTTTTCAAAAAAGTCAAAATGGTTTGTTGCAACATTTTCTAAGAGAAATGTTTCAACTTTGTTTAGAAACATTTAATTTAGAAATTTAGATAGATTTAACACAAAGGGTAAAAATCACCCCAAATATAAAAACATGTTTCGGATCAGATTGAATAAAAATTGGGACTGGGAGGGGGTGGAGGGATGGTTCATTTCAGCAAGGAAAAAAAAAAAGTTTTTTGGGTCAACCAGAAACAAAACAATTTTTGGTCCAAACTGAAAAATCATTTTTTTGTCCTGCTCTAGTTACAAGCTATTGGAACAACTTACCAATGACTCTGGTGGATTCTTCATCATTGGCAATTTTAAAATCAAGATCAGATGTTTTTCTGAAAGATATGCTCTAGTTCAAAACAGAAATTCAGGGAAGTCTATGGCCTGCGATATTCAGGGGGTAAAACTAAAGAATTACAGTAATCCCTTCAGCCTTATAACCTATGAATCATTGGCAGTTCTGCCTGAATTTACATTGAATAAATGCTGAAGGAGGATTTAGGGCATTTGGCCTCTTGTTAGTAGTATTTTTCCCTCATTCTTTTCACATTTCCTAAAGGAGGAAAGTTAACAACTTTCTGGTCAATCTTTTCCCCATCAGAATGAGGTTTTGCCATCAGTGAAATTAATAGTAGGTAACAAATCCAATTTCCCCCCCAGATATGTTACATGTTGGGTTTTACACCTGTGGTAATTACTTTATATTGTATTACACTACATTATGTTGTAAAATCATAAGGCGCAACACAACTAGGAGAAGCAAACAAAATATATCATTTTAAATAGGATAGCTAATCAATATCCAATTGCATTGTTTCATGCACTATAACCAGTCGTTGTTGAGAGCCAACACCTATCACTTGATTTCTCTGCTGGTGGTAGAAATACATAAATACACCGCTACCTCGATATAACGCCACCCAATATAACACGAATTTGGATATAAGGCGGTAAAGCAGTGGTCCGGGAGGAGGTGGCTGCGCACTCCGGTGGATCAAAGCAAGTTCACTATGACATGGTTTCACCTATAACGCGGTAAGATTTTTTGGCTCCCAAGAACAGTATTATATCGAGGCAGAGGTGTATTTTAAAGCCAATGCAAGCAGCAGAAGGTATCCCACAAAATATGGCAAATAGGACTACTGTTTTTTTAAAGGTAGAGTTATGCTTTCAAGGGCAATCTTTATAAATTGTAAAGATATGACTAAATTAAAAATAGCATTAAGCAAATGGCTATGACACCAGGGGTATGATTATGTCTGACCTAGCATGCACTTAATGCTGAAAGGAAGAGAAAAGGTGGCTCTGGGTCTTATTTACCTTTAGTGTGGCAAAGCAAAGCCCTACCCAAGCTGACTCAGGTACAGAATGGACCTAGAAAAAAAAAAACAAGTCCTTGCAGCGATAGGCCCAAATCAAAAACAGATCTAACTCCAGATCCAAATCCAAACTTTATATCTATATAAAAAGGAGCCCAGCCAAAATCATGGATCCAAAAACCCTGAAATGTGAGTATTTAAAGTGCAGATTCACACTTCCCTAATAAGCCCATTAAAGAAAGAGATTCAACCCTCAGATTTGGCTATCATCTCATGTCCAGATACAATGTTCTGGTCCATCTCGCTTTCATAGACCCAGCCTTTGCACTACATCCAGGCAAATGGGCTTAGCACAAAGTGGCTGCACTGTAGTTTCAGTAGATGCTGATGCCTCTTCTAAAAGAGAGGGAAGATTCAAAGGCTCCATTCCTCCTTCTCCAGGCATGCCTCTACCCCTCCCCTCCCTCTGCATAAGGATACAGAAGACCCTGATTGGAACTGTGCAGACCTTGGAGGTGCAGACCTCCTGCATGAGCTCTTCAAATCCTTCCCCGCCCTTCCGCTGCTGCTGTTAAAGGCTCTTCACAGCTATGAACAATGGGCAGGATTTGCCCCTTCATGTACTTCTTAAATGGCTTTTCTTCCACCAATCAAAATCAAGATTTCAGCTTGTGCTGCTGCACAATATATAATGCAAACAGTCAAGAAGAAGAATTTTTATATGGATTTTGCCTGGTGGCATACGAATGATTTCCTATTTATTTGTAGCATTAAGGTTTGTATGAGCTAAACTGTATCTAAAAGCCTGTGGGATGCAAGTACCACATCTCGTGGAGAAAGATGAAGAAATGCTTTTATCAATACATTTAATATAAAAGCAATTTAATCAGCAGATTTTCTATTTAAACACTATCACCTTTTTCCTACTAGATGCTCTTCTGCTACCTGCTAGGACCCTACATATCATGGTCGAGATTCAACTCTGACTTTTGCTGGCTTATCTGGTGTAATCCTGAACACAGGGCCCCCAGCCATGGAAAGTCCACCTGGAAGGAATCTGTGACAGCCCAAGGAATCTATAAACCCTCTTCCACTGGGTAGCTTTCAGCTAGCCAGGGCAATCCCAAAAATGAGCAGCACTGAGTAGGGAGGGGGCATGGCAGTTAGCAAGGTTAGCTATGGATTCAGTACCTCCTGGACAGCTTTCATTGGCGGGCCTTTACTGGAGCAAACACTGTCTATTGTCACCTATGGAGCAGTGATCCTGGCTGGCTCAGGGAGTAGGAATTCACAACCCCTCTGCCACGAGGGGTAAATTGAACCCGATGTCTACAAGTTATTGACCAAGAAAATCAAGCAATGTGAAGTCTGGTGAAAAACAATACTTCATTTTGATTAGTACGTGTGTGCAATTTAACAGCAATTTCAATTGCAGCCACTATGCTCCGATATTATAATTACCTTGCCAAGGGAAATTATTGCCGCATACATGAATTTCTTATTAAAAAAACATTCCAAATCTTATGATCTTTAATTTATCATTATCTAACCATTTTATTAGGATTAAATGGACACAGGAAGGATGAGGATTCTTTCAGTCTGGACGGGGGGACAAAATTAGCGTATTGCACATTGACCCGTAATGTTTCTGCAGAGGATAGCTAGTTACATAGCTTCACTTCTTTCTACAAGAATAATGAAATGAATCCATAATAAGATGTTCAAAGCCACAGAAGGCATTCAGAATCAAAATTCTTCGCTTTCAAGGAACTGGGTGGCAAAACAAACTCCTGTTTTCAAACTGAATGTTACTGCTCAAACACTAAATTGCAGTAGGGTTTGCCAACCGTCCAGGATTGTCCCAGAGCCTCCAGCAATTACTCTTTGATTAAAGATTATGTCATGTGATGAAATCTCCAGGAATACGTCCAATCAAAATTGGCAGCCCTAAATTGCAGGCTAAATGGTGGCATTAAGCCACTGCCCTGTACTGGTGGCCTGGAGCTGCAGTGGTCCAGGGGAAGCTCTCTGGGGGCACTGGGCCTGAGGTATTGTTGCTCTACAGCTGTTTTGTGCCAGCTCTGCATCACCTCCTCAACAGCTCAGTTTTGGGGTTGAACGGAGGTGGGGCAGAGGAAGGAGGGGATGGATCTGAGCAAGAGGGGGTGTGGTCAGACTCAGGGTGGATCAACAGCCCAGCAGTGGCCTATAAAGAGACACCAGTTAGGACAGCCCCAAGGGGCTTCCCCAGCCTGCCCCAAGGTCTGAACTAGTCCCCAACAGCCCTGAATGGGAGGCACAAGCTGCCTCCCCTCCATCCTCCCACCTGCATCAGCACAGGAGTGAACCTGGGCCACTGTGTTACAATAAGAGTTTTCTGTGCAGATCAATTACAGGCTCACAGCCTTAGCAGCCATCTCCACATGTGAACGAAGGAGAAGCGTCTTACGTAGCATCAGCCACGTTCACATTCCAGATGTAAGCAGGGTCTGAATTAGCTTTCTCCTGACAGCTAGTGATAAGCTGGGGGAAGAATTCAGGAGCAGACCATGTTTGCACAGACACACCTACCCAACCCAGGTGTGCAGCTTTGTCAAAACGATCAATTTTGGCTGGTAACGGGTGACAAATCACTCTAGGATTTGAGTGCAGGGGTAATGAAATGTTGTTATCCTTATTGTACAAGTAATGGGCAGCAGAACTAGCATGTGCCTAGCATGTCCTGGTTGAGGGGGACACACTAAACTGAACCTCACTCGCTAACCAGAGGGTAGGGGTGCCAAATCCTAGTGAAGATGAATGAGTGGGGACAGGTGTTCCTACCTAATGGTGTAGACCAGGGTTCGGCAACCTTTCAGAAGTGGTGTGCTGAGTCTTCATTTATTCACTCTAATTTAAGGTTTTGCATGCCAGTAATACATTTGAACATTTTTAGAAGGTCTCTTTCTATAAGTCTATAATATATAATTAAACTATTGTTGTATGTAAAGTAAATAAGGTTTTTAAAATGTTTAAGAAGCTTCCTTTAAAATTAAATTAAAATGCAGAGTCCCCCGGACCGGTGGCCAGGACCCGGGCAGTGTGAGTGCCACTGAAAATCAGCTCGCGTGCCACCTTCGGCACGAGTGCCATAGGTTGCCCACCCCGGTGTAGACTCTGCCTAAAGAGTCCTAGACACC
Organism: Mauremys reevesii; assembly: GCF_016161935.1. Lineage (NCBI taxonomy): Eukaryota > Metazoa > Chordata > Testudines > Geoemydidae > Mauremys > Mauremys reevesii. The sequence continues at coordinate 43,561,177 of NC_052625.1, forward strand.
ATTTGACCTGTTCCTCTCCAGTGTTTAATGACAGAGCTGATTAAACTCAATTGAGTCTCTGTTTCTGGTTGTGGATTCCTAGAGCTGACAACACTGCTGACCAGTTCTAGAAGATTAGCCTTAGACCTTGCGTGGGGACAGCGAAAGACAACACAGAGACTGCACTGGCCGCGAAGCTCCCCACTACCTGTTGAAATCACTAAGAGCTGGGTTAGGTGGCAGAACTTCAGAATGTGATTTTGTGGGAGCAGCAAACATTGGTGGCTGGTGGCAGCAGCAAGCCACTGCCAGCAGCAGCGACAGCAGAGAGATGGTGGCCAGCAGCAGCAGCAGAGAGCCAGTTGCTGAGGCGTTGCTCGATGCCTCCCGCCCTGGTGGGGGAGGTAACCCTGTGAACACACTTCTGAACTCCGGGTCTTCACTAACCAAGGACTGATAACTGAGTGGGGCACAGCAGAGGGAGAGAGGAGTGATGCGTAAAAGGGACATTTGTTCATTGGACACTGAAACAAAGGACACTGCCCAAAGCACTGTGGGGCCAGGTTTGCTTATGGTCACGTGCTTTTGAACACAGTTGAGGTGTTTCCCAAATTAATGCTTGGTTCCCATTCCCATTTAACAAAAATTCTCTTTAATTATACGCAGACTCAGGGCGCCAAGGGGTGGTTTTAGGTTTCCTCAGATTACTGGGGCTCAAGACACTTCTGTTTTGTATTTTTAAGAGGAACCCTTAGATACTGAACTTGGCCACTGCTACTGCCAACTCCGCCTGGCAGAAGGGTTACCTGTACTATTCATCTATATCTGCACCAACCAGACTGGACAGCAAACAAACCGAGTTCTTTCAGCAAATGTCATTTCACACACACAACTGTCAGACAGGACAGAACGGCTTTTTGTCTGCCAGTTAAATTTTCTCTGACAAAAGTAAAACACATTGCCCCCAACAATGTGGCAACCTATTAACAATTCAGTCCATGTCACCTCATTTAAACCAGTATTTTAATAACACCAAAGATAAAAGCACAGTAATTTCTACAGCCAATTACTCGCACAAATGAGTCATGAAGGTCAGGCACAGGTTGCAGAGGTCACCTAATAATTTGCAATTTCTAATGATCTAACAAGTGTAAAAAGAAATAGCTCCATGAGAAATGTATGTATTTGGATACCAAAGTGAGAGACGCCTCTCTAGGGTTTGATTTCAAAACCGTAAAAGACAGAGGTTTCAGTTTGAAGTAATTGCGAGCCTCTGAGTCTTCACAATTACAGATCTGAATGCTGTGCATGCTTCCCAAGATGAATCATCAGATTATAATCATGCACTTATCCCAAGATCTTCCGCATGTACAGATTATATTCATACAAACTATACAGCAACAAATTATACCAATGTCCAGCAGTGAAAACCCTCCTAACAACCTTGCAATTCTACAGTGAACTGAACTTTCTGCCTGTCTCAAGAAACCAGCAGTTGAGAATTCTCGAAGTGAGCTGGAGGATCTGTCTACACAACAGTTCCACTTGATAAGTAACAAAGATTCATATTTATTGACTAGGTTGTTCTATATTGGATATTTTTCAAAGAGTTTATATATTTAAGTTGTTTACTGGCTTGTAATGTACATTTCATGAACAAGTTTCATCCTAAATTACTACAAATAATTTTAATTTGATAAATGGCTGAGTGCATGCTGAGACTGGAAGATTCATTACACTAATTCAGCAAAACATGACTTCTAATAGGACATTGAATGCAATGAAAAATTAGCTAAAAAAAGGAAGCATGCCTAAAGCAATTACAGTCTAATGATTATTCAGATAACGCATTTGTGATGTCACACAAAATTAACATCTTATCAGCTAAAGAGAAAGAAGCTGAAATTAATGACTATATGAATTGTAAGTGAACAGGCTGATTGTTTTTAACATATGATTAGGATAACATATGATCTTGTGTTAATCAAGATGATGATTACAGATTACCTATGGTTATTCCTACTGGGAGTTCCCAAATAAACCAGAAGTTGTTTGGAATCATTAAATGCGTATTTGTGGTTAGCGTGTGATGTGTGTGTGCGCATGTGTGAAGGGAAAGGGTGGCTAAAAATTATGATCTGGGGAGGAATTTCAAACTGAGTTGACATTTCAGTAAGTAATTGTTTAAATTTCTAATTTTAGAATCACTTTTGGTTGAACTGTCACTGACAGCTCAATAACTTTTGAGCAATATAAGCCTGACTGAAAAATTAATAAGGACCTTTCTTAAAATTCCATAGTTCTAAATGGGTCCTGATGATCAGCTCCCCAGAATTGTTAGGTTTATGGCTTTGTGATAAAATTGATTTACTAAGGTTTAATTTAATACTTTGTGGTAAGATTTCACACTAAAATATATTTTCCCTGAAAATATATCTTTAAATTCTGATTAATAAAACCTATAAATACATAATTCTCAGATCTGTTCTTTAGCTAAGCAAAACAAAATTAAAACAATTTATGGAGAAACATGGTATGGTTGGTTAAATGGTTGATTAAACTTACTCAACCAACATGTTTTATTCCATAATTACCCTAATATTTTCACTTGGTGAAAAAAGGAATTATATTAGCTATGATGTAATCAGTCTACCAGACATGAATTCTTGCATTCACATCTTGGAAAACTGCCTGTTTCCAAGGTTAAGGGAAACCACTACTGGGAACTGTATAGAAGAGGAGATTCCAATCACTGGGGGGCACCCTATCTTTCCTGTCTCTCCACGCTCTTCCGCATATGCTTGTGGGCTGTCCCACCTCACTCCACTGCCAGTTCACAATCTCAACCCCAGGTAGGGTGACCACATAGCAAGTGTGAAAAATCGGGACAGAGGGTAGGGGGTAATAGGAACCTATTTAAGAAAAAGCCCCAAATATCGGGACTGTCCCTATAAAATCAAGACATCTGGTCACCCTAACCCCAGGCTGGAAACCCACCATGGAGAGGTAAGTTGCAGCATTAGCTGAGGCAGTGGGTAGGGAGGAACTGTCCCATTGTCATTAATTGAGAGAGTTTGAAGCATAGGGTCAGCAGCAGCAGAAGTGGAAATCCAAAGTAGGCCCTTATGATTATGAGAAGCCTCTTTTGATGGGGGAAGAGAAGCTGCGTTCCTCCTTAGAGGGAGGGCAAGAGACTGGAGCAAAGTATGCTGCAGTCTGAGTTAAGGCCCCCCTGAGTTCACTCATATTTGTGTGTTCTACAAGTGAAGTGCCCTCTGCTGATAACTAATGGAACAGCAGAAGCACACTGCACTCCCTCACCAATGAAAACAGCTGCTTTGCAGGAGGATTGTCCGTAAAGTTTATGCATCTGGTAAAAATATAGCTGATAAGGTCTGGAAAAAAACCCAGAGCAACAGTAGTTGTTTTTTTCTCCCTTTTCCTGACTTCAAAGAAAGCAGCAATGCAATCTATTGAAAGCGTCGGTAGCATGAACAAGGATTCAAACAAGGGAACAGCTGCTCTGAGAAGCCACTTAAAAAGAAGGGGATAGAGAGGTTGAAACACCTGTGCACCTTAAAACAGGTTACCAGGAGTGCAGTTGCATAGAAGCACAGGACTCAGACCCTCCCAGGCACAGATACCAAAAACTCTTTCACACACATTTCTGATGACACAGAATCAGGGTGGCTGGTACTGCAGACAAGATGGCACTTTGCCAAATAACGATCTTTCACCAAAAAACCTGAAACCATTTAAAATTCTGCCAGTTTCAGATTTATTATGGAAAAAAGTCAGATGAGTTTTGGGAAAAACATTTTGGACCCCTGAAGCCTTTCAACAATATTGGATTTTGGTCTCTCTACCTAAGCAAGAAACTTGGCTTAAAAAAAAACTCGTGATTTTGTTTTTAACAATTTTGACTGGCTCAGAAGACCAACTGCTACAACACTTGTGCAGTGCACAGAGCTCAACTAAAATCTCTAGTCTGGTCTTGCTTCCACCCACTGGGTTCAAATGAGCAAGAAAAAGAGAGACAAATCAGAGTGTAGGAACCCATGCAAACTCAAAATGCACAAAAGTCCTGATTAAAACCAATGTGAACCAAAGCCAAGAGTCACAGATCTAATACTAGTCTGCCACCTTTCTCCTGACATGGCACTGGTGATTCAGTGAGTGGCACTCTTCCCTCTGAGCCAGTACTGAACCAACGCCCAAGGCCTTGCAGTGCATTGTGTTCTTGAAGCGCCTGAATTTTGGATGGGAGCTAAAATCAAGATCTTTGCTTATCTCTCACAGATAGATGGATAATTAAAGACACTTTGTACAAGAGGAGAGGCAGCTCTTCACTTCAGTGCCATGGGCCAGTTCCAAACTGGGTACAGCAGAACCTCACTAATTTACAATAATCACTAGAAGAAACACAGCAAAGAACGGGAGGTTTTGCATTAGCAAGGTACAGGCAACTAAAATAGCCTCACAGACTATACCATGTTTATTATATGCTTTGACAGCTATAGTTTAGCATTAATCATTTTTATGCTGAAAGGTGCTAATGGCTGCCAGCGGGTGGGTCTTAGATCCAAAGACAATCATAGACCAAGCACGCTCTCTCCCTCAAGTTCAAAGGAAGGACCAATCATTCCTCTTTATGTAGTAAAAACAGCTAGGGCCTGTGGGGACCACCCAAGGCAAGAAACCACATGGTAGAGGTATACTTGGGCCTAATTTTGATGCCTGATCTGAACCCAACTAGATCACAGCCAATCTGAACCTGATCTGAGCCTGTCCATTTGTTTTCATACCTGATCCAACCCTAACACTTGTAATCTGGTGGGTCCCATCAGGTTTGGGTCAGGTCCAAAGCCTCCACCTCACACTGCTGCCCCACCCCAGGCCTCGGCTCCTGACCCCTGCTGGACTCTGGGTGTCCTGCATTCCCTACCCCATCTCCAGCCCTGCGCTCAACACACCCTGCAGGAGCTCCGCCAATGGTACAACTGGGCACAGACACCATGCGACACATCACACTCGGCCAGGGCTCCTTCTTACAGGGCTGGGATGGTCACTCTACATGTTTCCCTCCAGGGAGCTCAGCCATGAGACAGTGGCTCTGGACAGCCCCAGCACCTCTGCCCACCTGACATCCAGCAGACAATCAGGGGGTGGGGAGGGATTGAGCCTTCCCCCAGGCCACACACCCCGATGACCATCCAGCATTGTCCCACACCTGACATGCCGAGGTGCTGGTGTCCCACCTCCACCCTCAGGATAGTTCAGCACAGGCGCCCAGCCATGACCTGTGCCACAGCATCCACACTACCATTTAGTGCATTAGCTTGAGCAAAGCAAATACTTGTCTGTCTGCCCAGACTGGGAAGCACAGTCCCAGCTGTAGTACGGACATATCGCTAAGGACCTCAGGTAGGTGCTCTGGTTGCTAGCCTATGCAACCACCTCTGCACTGTTATTGTTACCCATGCTAGATAAATTAAAGCTAACATGGGTATGCCTGCCCATGCTTTGATCACCCCTTCATTTGCAGGGTAGACATACCCATGGGGGCTAGGAGATGGGTTGTAGACTGTGTGTGTGTTGGAGGCAGAGAGCCCTAGGAAGCAGTTGTGAGCATGATCCTGAAAAGGAAAGAGGATTTGGGGCACAGAACTCATTGGCATGACAGATTTGGGGATTTCTGAGCATGGAAACTGCCTGCTGTTAGTTTCTCCTGTGTTCAGCGAAATAGGATTGTGTGTCTATTTTTTGTAAATACACAAGATTACACTTGACTCATATCACTGATTTTTCAACATTACAAGGCCCAGAACACTGGCTAACCACTCAGACCAAAGGGACAACATTATTTTACAGCATCCAAAAGTGCACTAGGTGCCTCACAGAATAAGTAAAGACAACAGGGTTCATGCCTCAGCATCCCTAAGGCCTCAATCCTGCAAAAACATATGCATGTGCTTAACTGTATGCACTTGGAATAACCCAAAGGACTTCCACAGGACTGCTCACAGTGCATACAATTAAGCACCTGCACAAGTCTTAGGAGGATCAGGGCCTAAGGCATCAATCTTCCAATGAGCTCCATGTGTGCCCAACACAGAACTCACTGCAGGATCTGGCTTGATTTCAGTCGTGATGCAGTGAAGCAAAAAAGTAGGGAGATACACCAAAGGCTTGTGTGCAGTATAATTAAGTATGAAAACACATCACATTAGTCAATGCTCTGTAGCATATTATGTAAAACAGACTTCTATGCATCTCTCTAGAGTCAAGGGTTTCCATTTGTGTACTGGTAAAGTGTGGATATGTGAAGTCTTGCTGTAATTAGACTACCTAAAAGATCATCCTCAAACAGCCTAATCCCTGCAACATATGCATGGTGTGGGGAGAGGAAAGGGGACTTTTGCAGGGCCCAGAAAAAGGAGGCGATACCACAGAGGTAGCACTCCCCCACACTCTATCCAGGTCCCCTCTGCCAGTGAGGCTGGAACTAGGGGTGCTGCTGCACCCCTTGGCTTGAAGCAGTAACAACAAATACAAAATACATGGTTTCCACCTCAGCACCCTCATTATAAAAATTGTTCCAGCACCCCTGCCCACGCTGGTGCAAACAGAGGGAATAATCTGACCTATAATCTTGGACGTTTTCATTTTTGCATCGTGGTAGGAGAAAGGCAAAAAAAATCAACAACTACACATCCCAAGAAGAACAAGTAGAATGTACAGAGCATCCTTCGGAGAACCCTGGGGTGCTTTCTGCAACAGAGTGTCTCCAAGATATTACTCTAAGCACACTTACAAGGAGCAGAAGCAAACCTGTGTCTCTTCCAGTTAACTCTAAACCCTGTGATAGACCAAGTGTATTTGAATGTTGACAGGAAATAGATTCCCCAACCAAGGAGTGCAGCTGCAGGAGTTGTGTGTTCCCACCTTAAAGACTGTAAATTAGGGCACACAAGATAATCAGCCAATTTGCACCTCCATGAAATCAACTATACTCATACAGTATGAGAGTGAGACCAATGAAAAGTGCATCTTGTACTGGAGTACATATAAGTGTCATAACCTTTAAAACAAGAGAAAACTCAGCTACGATCCCTCTCTTCCTTGCCCTCAGTCATACCACCCACCTGCTCTCTCCCTTCCCTTTCTGTCTCCTGAATGAGCACCCTCCCTCACTTCCCAAGCTACCACTTCTCCATTCTGAATCCTCCAGGCACCAAAAGATGGCCACACTCTTCCATGCTGTAGGTCCTTCTCCGCTTACTGCTTGTACATCAGTAAGTCTTTGCTCTGGCCCTGCGGGTGCTGCATCTCTAGGCTTTCCCTATCAATGGGAAGGAGCAAGGCAAAGAGGGGAAGATAGGGCACAGGAGGAGAAGGAGACTCCCCAGTAGACAGGTGTGGGTCTTTTGGATAAAATGCAAGAGAGAAGTCCTAACCACTCATGGTCATTAGAAACGCCTTGATACTTTTCATAAGGGCAGAGCTGTTAATCTTTCTGGCGAGGCCAAATTCCAGCTCAGATGAAAAGTTAGTTGGCTTGATTAGCCAATCAGATTGCCCCTTTATTCAATGCCATAAGACCTGAACAAATATTTGGCGTCAAAGGCTTTCTGAAACAATATCTGAGAACGTCGGCATTCCAAGAACAATAGGGCAGATTCACCGCTGGAATAGTTTCACTGACAACAGGGATGAATGTAGTTCAATATATTCACTAGCAGATTTAATCATGGGGAGAATTATTAAAGTGGTAGAAGATCTGATTAAATCCCCTGCAATTTAGAAAGAAGGGGCACTATTGTACTGTTTTGTAGAATTTTATGGACAATCAAAATGAAATTGTCTTGAAAATTAAAGTGGATTTCCATTTCATTTCCCAGTGCTAATGAACAGATCACCGTTTAAATGACCACTGAATCATTTCAGGGCATCATTTTTCTTTCTTACAGAATAATACATGGGCCATTTTCAATTACCTGACCTAAATTAAATCTCCAGATACTAATGCTAGGTTTTGCTGATTTGTGCCAAATACTAACACTTCTGTTCTGAAGTCTGCTATATCCACGAAGTTTGACTGAAATAGAGGCACATCACCAAATCAAACTTCTGTCTGAACAGCTCATTTTTTTAGCCTATATTGTTACAAGTTACACATCTAACAACAACAAATATTAAAGAAAACAAACATTCTTTGTTTGTAGTTTTCTTTTTGAATTTGATAATACTCTGCCTATAATCAGTTTTGCGGTTTCATCTACATAGTCAATTTCCCCTGTGGTTTATGTGAGTTTTTCCACAAAAGCAAGAGGAGAGAGAAAAACATTTTTTAAAAATAGGAACATGAGATTGTAAAACAGAAAAATTGGCAGAAGGATTCAGGGAAAGGCATTAGTGTCTTTTAACTCATTTTTTAAAAACTCTCTAGCTTTCTCCGTCAAATACAATCTGTGGGATTGTGTTAGTGTTTTTGCTTTGTGCCCCAGATATCTTTGTCCACCATGTTTACTACCCAGATCCAGAGGTGTTTGGGAGTTAAGAAATGCATCTGAATTTTGCAGCTTGAGCCTCTCCCTTATTGCTTAAATGTAGTAAAGTTTTTGCCGCTTTTCCTTCATCCCTGGTGCATAGTTCAGTAACTAGAGTCATAAGAGTCAGTCACTCTGCATTGCTCAAATATTCACTCCATAGTGCAAAATGCAGAATTACACATTAATTCTACTATTTAATAACTGGTCTAGACTTCATTTAATTGATTTACCTTATCTTAAAGGAGCAAGCTTACAGTATTTTACAACAGGTCTTTTTCTAAGGATCCAGCCCTGCTGGATGCTGACTGATTACTGTGAGGTGGAGGATTTCCTCCACTCCCACTGCTAGATCAGGTGCAGTTCTTCATAGAATGATAGGACTGGAAGGGACCCAAGAGGTCATGTAGTCCACTCCCCTGCAATTACAGCAGGACTAAGTATTATCTAGACCATTCCTGACAAGTGTTTGTCTAACCTGCTCTTTAAAATCTCCAATGATGGAGATTCCACAACCTCCCAGGCAATTTATTCCAGTGTTTAACCACCGACAGTTTGGAAGTTTTTCCTAATGGCCAACATAAATCTCCCTTGCTGCAATTTAAGTCCATTGATTCTTGTCCTATCCTCAGAGGTTATAAAAAAAAATTCTCCCTCCATTTTGTAACAACCTTTTATGTACTTGAAAACTCTAATCATGTCCCCTCTCAGTCTTCTCTTTTCCAGAATAAACAAACCCAATTTTTTCAGTCTTCCCTCATAGGTCATGTTTTCTAGAGCTTTCCAGAGAAGAGCAACAAAAATGAGTACTTTCTCCAGTTTGTCCACATCTTTCCTGAAATGTGGCACCCAGAACTGGACAATATTCCCGTTGAGGCCTGATCACCACAGAGTAGAGCGGAAGAATTACTTCTCATACCTTGCTTACAACACTCCTGCTAACACATCCCAGAATGATGTTCGGTGTTCACTTTTTATTATTATTTTTTATTATTATTTAGCTTGGGGTCCACTATGACCTCTAAATCCCTTTCCATAGTATTCCTTCCGAGACAGTCATTTCCCATTTCGTATGTGTGCAACTGATTATTCCTTCCTAAGTGGAGTACTTTGCATTTGTCCTTATTGAATTTCATCCTATTTACTTCAGACCATTTCTCCAGTTTATCCAGATCATTCTGAATTTTAATCCTGTCCTCAAAAGGATTTGCAACCCCTCCCAGCTTGGTATTGTCTGCAAACTTTACAAGTGTACTCTCTATGTCATTATCTAAATCATTGATGAAGATATTGAACAGAACCAGACGCAGAACTGATCCCTGCTGGACCCCACTCATTATGCTCTTCCAGCATGACTGTGAACCACTGATAACCACTCTCTGGGAATGGATTTCCAACCAGTTTTGCACCCTCCTTATAGTAGCTCCATCTACGTTGCATCTTCCTAGTTTATTTGTGAGAAGATCGTGTGAGACAGTATCAGAAGCTTTACTAAAGTGAAGATATACCATGTCTATCGCCTCCCCCCATTTACAAGGCTTGTTACCCTGTCAAAGAAAGTTATTAGGTTGGTTTGACATGATTTGTTCTTGATAAATCCATGCTGACTGTTACTTAACCAAGATCTTCAACGAGCAGTTTCCTATAGTCCAATTCTGAGACATAATGTACACCCACTATTTTATTTAAGGAGTTAAAGACCCTCATTACCTGTTGAGCTCAAGCCCTGATTCAATGCACTTAAGGACCTGTGTAACTTTGAACATATGAATAATCCCATCCCTCCTCTGCAAAGCATGTAAGCATGTGCTTAAAATTAAGGTGTGCTTTGCTGAGTTGGGGACTTTGCACTAAACTGGATACCTTGAAAGCTCACAAAGAGATCATTAAAAATTTCAATTTCTCAAATTGAACTATGTGAGCTTGAGGTAGGAAACATACAAGCAATACTGGCTGTCAGGTTCTGGCCATGAGAAAAAGGTGACAATAAAGCCATTAAATTGGAAAGCCCTGACTGCTTAGGAACTCAAAAGATTTTACCAGTTTTCAGTGAAAGTAAATGGATTGTCCCCATTCAGTAAGGACAGCAATGAAACAAATAATTTTCCCTTAGTCTAATTTCATTTATGAGTGATTCCTGACTGACTGCTTGTGTGTGTTTTAGACAATTGATTCCCTTTCAACTCTGACCTGGTCTTTGTTGCTACCTAATCAGCACATATATGTGATTTTGTTCAGTTTTTCACTCACATACTTTGTATTGTAACTATTTATTTATTTTACTAAGTACTGTATATCTGCCACTATGTATATATCCATTAATAGTCTCATAATTGTCCCATGAGTAGCGTTTGTGGGTTTTACATGTTGTGGCAGGGCCAGAGTCAGAGCAGCTGAAGAGAGAATTCACAGCAGGCTTCAATTAAGCTTCAAATAAAATGAAATAAAAATGCTCTCTCTAGTTTCTGATTTTTTACAGGGTTCTGGACAACCAAAATAACTCACGTCTGCAAAGGCTTTGGCCACATTCCTTCCAGGCAACATAGCAATCTAAATACCAAACAAACAATATAAAACCCAACCACATACATGGTGCAGCTCTAATGCCTCCACAACACCCCGACTTCACACCCTGTCAGCAAATCCTTGTCTTTCTCTGGGCTAGAAACTTCCCAGTCTCTTTCAGGCTTTGACTTCGTCTTCATTGACAAAAAGGTGTGTTTTCACCTCAGAGTAACACACGTTCACCGTCCTGCTGCAAAATCATAGTAGAGACAAGGCACTCCAGTCTTACCACAAGGTAAACAAAGCCAGATCAACCAGTGGGGGGAGGGGGGAATCAATATTAGTACCAATAATCATTTTAACATATAGAATGACCCAATTAAGATTGACAAAATTTTCAACATGGCTAGTAAGCCAGTGAATTCGATGGAGATAAAAGAGACATTCCCCTTTTCAAGATTCGTCTGCAGTAGTTGAAAAGACCCAGTCATTCAAATGACTTTTATGAGTCACAATCATCCCACACACATTACCGTTAGCTGTACTCACAGCCTAAAATCAACAGCTGCATGTGATGCATACAAAAATATAAGATGGAAAGATGTCAGAGTTGACAACAACCATGCTGGGTGGCTTGTTTTGATAGTGTGGTGTGTACTGAAGAGTGAAAGTCAAATTAGCAATGATGCCTGGGGCACTTGTGGGGAAAAAAAGGAACCAGAATCATCTGCTTTGGGTTTTAAAGGACAAACTGTGCATTAGCAGCAAAGAGTCCTGTGGCACCTTATAGACTAACAGACGTATTGGAGCATGAGCTTGCGTGGGTGAATACCCACTTCGTCGGATGCATTCACCCACAAAATGGTTAGTCTATAAGGTGCCACAGGACTCTCTGCTGCTTTTACAGATCCAGACTAACACGGCTACCCCTCTGATACTTGAAACTGTGCATTGTTGTGCAGGAGAGAACAATTCCACTGTAGAACAGTGAAGTGGACTGTAGCCTTGCCTTGGAAGTAATGGACAGTTGCTTGTCTGTTTTGACACAAAGAATCTGATCCTGCAAACACTTACACGCATGCTTAACTTTACTACTTGAAGTCAATGGGACTATTTATGGTAGTAAGGTAAGCAAATGCTTAAGTATCTGCAGGATCGCGGACTAACAACTGCATTAGGGCATATGTTGACAAATTTATTTTAATATCATGCATTGAAATTAGAAAGACACAGTGTATGAGGGAATCTCTGTTATTGGACCAACTTCTGTTGGTGAGAGAGACAAGCTTTTGAGCTTACACAGAACTCTTCTTCAAGACTTTCTTCTTCAGCTTCTCCTTCTGACCTGAAGACAAGCTCTGTGTAAGCTCATAAGCTTGTTTCTCTCACCAACAGAAGTTGGTCCAATAAAAGGTATTACCTCACTAGGGTTGCCCGGTGTCCGGTTTTCAACTGGAATGCCTGGTCCAAAAGGGACACTGGCGGCTCCAGTCAGCACTGCCGACCAGGCCGTTAAAAGTCCGGTCGGCAGTGCTGCAGGGCTAAGGCAGGCTAGTCCCTATGTGTCCTGGCACCGCGCTGCACCTTGGAATCAGCCAGCAGGTCTGGCTCCTAGGTGGGTGGGGGCACAGGGCTCCACGTGCTGCCCCCGCCCCAAGGGCTGGCTCCGCACTCCCATTGGCTGGGAACCGTGGCCAATGGGAGCACCCTAACCCCATGCCTCAGCCCAGTGAAAGTGAATGAGGGTTGGGGAGAGTGAGCCACCAAGAGAGGGGGAATGTAGTGAGTGGGGGGTAGGGCCTCAGGGAAAGGACAGGGTGAGGGTGTTAAATTTTTGTGATTAGAAAGTTGGCAACCCTATACCTCACCCACCTCTCTAATATCACTGGTCTACAATTTTTGAGAAGCCGTCTGCTTCAGAGATAAAATGTGCTATTTATTATGTATTTTGATGTGCTGAATTCAAATATGACAATTAAACAACTGATTGGCTACTGTTTCTAAGATATTTAAGTTTATACATTTTGTGTCTATGTATATTGTGTAGATAGTAGAGTTTTAATCATAAATTGTAAACCTAGGTCTTTTCATGTGTTTATGGTTGCTTTACATGATAATATTTCACCTGTCCTGTTTATGTAACACTTTAAAAATCAGCAAAAGGGTTATCTAACTAAAATGTATTATGAAACAAAAGGCAAAAAACTATTATGTACATAGTTTAGTCCTATTCAGTGTCTACTCGGCGCTTCTTGGCTTGTCTCTTGTATTCATTAAATGGAGCATCTCTTGTCACTGTCCAGCAATAGTCTGCTCCATTTGCCCTGATAGCGTTTCTCCATTGTTGCACTGTCCTGGTGAAATCGCTCGCCGTGCTCGTCGCTTACTGCTCCGCAGGTCGGTGGAAAAAAATCTAGATGAGAATGCAAAAAATGTATCTTTAGTGACATGTTGCAACCAAGGCTTTTGTATACCTTGAGGAGGTTTTCCACCAACAACCTGTAGTTGCCTGCCTTGTTGTTTCCGAGAAAATTTATTGCCACTAACTGGAAGGCTTTCCATGCCGTCTTTTCCTTGCCACGCAGTGCATGGTCAAATACATCATCTCAAAGAAGTTCATGAATCTGAAGACCAACAAAGACACCGTCCTTTATCTTAGCTTCACTTAACCTTGGAAATTTTCCGTGGAGGTACTTGAAAGCTGCTTGTGTTTTGTCAATGGCCTTGACAAAGTTCTTCATCAGACCCAGCTTGATGTGTAAGGGTGGTAACAAAATCTTCCTTGATTCAACAAGTGGTGGATGCTGAACACTTTTCCTCCCAGGCTTTTCCTCCCATGACTGTCGGAGTGGCCAATCTTTCTTGATGTAGTGGGAATCTCTTGCACGACTATCCCATTCGCAGAGAAAACAGCAGTACTTTGTGTATCCAGTCTGCAGACCAAGCAAGAGAGCAACAACCTTCAAATCACCACAAAGCTGCCACTGATGTTGGTCATAGTTTATGCACCTCAAAAGTTGTTTCATGTTGTCATAGGTTTCCTTCATATGGACTGCATGACCAACTGGAATTGATGGCAAAACATTGCCATTATGCAGTAAAACAGCTTTAAGACTCGTCTTCGATGAATCAATGAACAGTCTCCACTCATCTGGATCGTGAACGATGTTGAGGGCTGCCATCACACCATCGATGTTGTTGCAGGCTACAAGATCACCTTCCATGAAGAAGAATGGGACAAGATCCTTTTGACGGTCACGGAACATGGTAACCCTAACATCACCTGCCAGGAGATTCCACTGCTGTAGTCTGGAGCCCAACAGCTCTGCCTTACTCTTGGGTAGTTCCAAATCCCTGACAAGGTCATTCAGTTCACCTTGTGTTATGAGGTGTGGTTCAGAGGAGGAGGATGGGAGAAAATGTGGGTCCTGTGACATTGATGGTTCAGGACCAGAAGTTTCATCCTCTTCCTCTTTCTCGTCTGACTCAAGTGAGAATGATTCTGGTGCATCAGGAACCGGCAGTCCTTCTCCGTGGGGTACTGGGCGTATAGCTGATGGAATGTTTGGATAATGCACAGTCCACTTTTTCTTCTTTGACACACCTTTCCCAACTGGAGGCACCATGCAGAAGTAACAATTGCTGGTATGATCTGTTGGCTCTCTCCAAATCATTGGCACTGCAAAAGGCATAGATTTCCTTTTCCTGTTCAACCACTGGCGAAGATTTGTTGCACGAGTGTTGCAGCATATGTGTGGGGCCCACCTCTTGTCCCGATCTCCAATTTTGCAGCCAAAATAAAGGTGATAGGCTTTCTTAACCATAGTGGTTATACTGCGCTTTTGTGATGCAAAAGTCACTTCACCACAAACATAGCAGAAGTTATCTGCACTGTTCACACAAGTACGAGGCATCTCTGCTCACTTTGGCTAAACAGAAATGTGTCCCTTTGCAAAATCAGACACTGACAAATAAGAGAGCACGACACTGTATGATTTCTAGAGCTGATATAGGGCAATTTGTTCAGCAGAGTGATGTAAGTTTCGTTATGATTGCATCATCCATGACTTCTAGGAATAACATGCTGCAATTCATATCATGTATGACGCAATACCAGCTTCAGATTGCATCATTCATTGTTTTGCCTAAAAAGCAAGTACTGTCCAAACCCAGTCATAGATTTATTCATAGATCCAGTCAAAGATGTATTTTAGTCATTTCTGGTTTAAATTGAGATTCCCTTCCCTTTATAACTCACTTATCCTCCGCTATTCCCAAGTCAAGGGTCGTATATACTGACCCAATAGCATATCTTGAAAACTAGAGCCAATCAACAATTTTAAGCATCATTTTCGTTCTCAGTGACCCAGAATTAGTAACGTTTGACTACATTTATTTCAGAAGCATTTTGGCTGTAGAGCAGTGTACCCTGTGAAAAACAAGCTACAGCACTGCATACATGCATAGAAATTTTAATGTGTGATGCAATTGTGCATGTTCCCCCAGAGGAAATATGTACATATCAAGATCCCTAGTGGCGGGGAGCAGTACAGGATGCCAGAGCAAGAAGCAACTCAGCCACCGAATAAACAAAAGGGTTACTTAGCTCTCTGTGCTTGTCTCAGTTAGCAAGTTCCTGGGGCCAGATGTAGTAGATCTAACAGAAACCACCTGACATTTATGAAAATGCACAAAGTCACTAAACAACCAGTCACTATATATTATGAAAACTGCAGGTCACAGAAGGATGTCTATGAAAATTCATATAGCCAAAAGTAAGATAAAGTAGGGAGGACAAAGAAGTGAATGAGTAGATCTAAACACTATGTTCTAGTTCAGTAATAAAATACTGGACTCTGTGCAGGGATTACTAAGTGAAATTCTGTGGCCTGTAGGAGGTGAGACCGGATGAGCACAATGGTCCCTTCCGGCCTAAAAATTTATGAATCTAGACTACAAAGTTTGATGCCCTGCCTGTCCAAATCCTCCATCCCTCTGCTGCTGTAATACTGAGTCTAGCCTCAATCCTGAGGCCACTGCTGTAACTAGGGAAATTTCTGTCTTTATTCTTAGTAGACTGGACATAATGTTCATGATGGAGCATATTCAAAACACGAGTTGTTGCACTTTAAAACCGTCTTTGCCTTGCATCAGCATTTAATCACCTACTTAGGCAGTTTATTGCCTTCTGCACTCCCTTGCCATGCGCATCATCCCTTCAGTAGAATGCCATAATGTCATCCCAAGTTTCTTACAGTCATTAGAAGCAATGTTAAGAACTTACACTTCACACTGTAATTGACAAACGTAACAGCACGAGTCAGGCAAATGATTGTGGCAAATATATTTCATGTCATTTAGTGGCACAGAAGTTATCAAATTATAAAGCAATAAAAATGCAGACACACATTTTAGCACTTAACAGTTTGTGGCAATAAATCTGCCTGTTCATGTTTTAAGGACTGACAATATGAAGCTAAAGATCTGTTAATAGGTTGTGCATCCTCATGTCTACATTCCTTTCTTCATTTTAGGAAGGAGTCTAATGCGGATAGAATGCCTTATGAGAACTCAAAAATTGTGGCTGTTAATAGTTAATATTTGCTGTCAGATATTAGTGACTCTGGACAGCAGTCTCAGCTTCGATCTGTTGTAAGCAGTCAGAATACAGGCACTGGTAGGAAAACATTTTAATAATCCAAGATCATTTGATATTCCTGAGGATATTTTCCATTCAAAGCATGTTTTTTTTCTGCCAATCATCAGTATGCTACCTGTAAATTAGCAACATTGTTTCGGCATTAGTGCCCTTTGGGGTTATCCTTAAGCACCCTAAGGATGTACATGCTTGCTGACATTCAGGGGTCAGATTCTGGTTATTGTGGTTTTGAGTTCCATCTCTCTCTGACTCCTCGATAGCCCATCTACCTACTTGGCCTCCTTTAATGATCAGATCCCACTGGCTTCATCTGGCTATCTCCTACTACTACTCCCCTGGCTTTCTTCCTAACCCTCAATAGTACTCTTCTCCCCCACCACCACTTCCACTTTTCTACTCAATACTCCTTTATCTGCCTCCTGACTTTCAGAAATCTGTCATGGGATTTGGTGATTCAGCCATCTCTCTGCATCAGACAGCCTTCAAAATTTAAATCACCAGCTCACCAGACACAGCAGAGAAGCTGCCACACCTTCTTGATCTCAATATAGGATCCTAACAATTGGGAGGGAGTCACAAGTAAATTGGATGGTAGGAGGAACTGGCAGAATCTTCACAGGTCAGGGGAGAGAGAAGCTGGACAACTGGAGGGGGTAGTAGGATAAAAGAGGTAAGACTGAGTGTCAGGAGGAAGGGGAAGCTAGATCAGGTTAGAAGCTCAGGGGAAAAGGAAAGAACAGGCATGGATCATATGGAACCCAAACATATAGAACATCTATGGCTGAGATTTTCAAAGACACCTAGGGAATTTGGATGCTCCCATTAATTTGAACATCTCAGCCTAAGTTCCTAAGATTTCCAGAAAAACAATAATTGCAACACTTAACTCTGAATAAAGCATGAATAAAGATTTTGGTAGAAGCATGGTCAAGGGAAAGAAATGCTGGCCAGTTTGCAAAGGTGTGGAAAAGCAGTGTTAAAGTCAAAGGAGTGGTACAGAGGTAGGCTGTAATGTTTGCTGGAAAATAAGAATTTTGTTTTGTGAAGAATTTTGCTCTGCCTCTGGATGTAACAGACTGTTTTGGTGCAACACATTTTAGGACCCCCACACAACCCAAAATAACCAATAGCCCAGTGGGTAGGGCATTCACCTGGAATGTGAGAGGCTGGGATTCGAGTTCCTGCTCTGAATCAGTCAGAGCAGTGACTTGAACTTGGATTCCCACAGGCTAGGTGAGGCCCTACCCTCTGGATTATTGACTGTTGTGGAGTCTGTCTCTCCCCATCTCTCTCATATATCCTGCACCTGTACTCTCTTCCCAACAAAAGTTTAGCCCTGTAGAGGAGCGTGCTCACCCCGTGGCGCCTCCTGCTGGTGACTTCTGGGAATTAGCTCATTCCAGCTCTGGAGTGCCCTCTGCAGGCTGGTGATCCACCTGTCCTCTAGCCCCAGGTCCCTCCCAGGACCCTGGTACCCTGTTATCTGGGGTGCTGCCCCCTGGCAGTAACCCCTTTCTCTCAGGGTCTCCCCTCCCCAGGAAACCCCCACCCACTATCCCCACGTCGCCTCAGTATATGGCTACTGCCAGTCATTGTCTAGCCCCCAGGCCCTGGGGCAGACTGCAGTATCATCCTATTCATCACTGGCAGGGAGGGTTTGGACCTGCTGCCTTGGCCTACCCCTGGTCTGCCCTCTGCAACCCCCAGTACCTGTTGGCCCAATGCTAGGCCACAGCCTGGGGCTTTCCAGGCTGGAGCTCCCCAGCTCCTCTGCCTTTCCCCAGCCCTGCTCCACTCAGGTACCCTGTCTCCAGCTCCCTGCAGCCAGGCCCTTCTCCCTCTACAGGCAGAGGGAGACTCTGAGCAGGGCCGGCTCCAGGCACCAGTATTCCAAGCAGGTGCTTGGGGTGACAATCTGCAAGGGGCGGCAGTCTGTGTGGTTTGCCCCCCCAAGCAGCGCACCGAATTGCCACCGTGGATGGCGGGGACAGTCCATGTGCCGTTAGGGCAGCACGTGCGTTTCCGCGGTAGCGGCAATTCGGCGGCAGCTTCTGTCTTCAGCCGGAAGACAGAAGCTGCGCCCCCACAGACAGCTGAAGACAGAAGCTGCCGCCAAATTGCCGCCGCGGAAACGTGCAAGCCGCCCTAACAGCACATGGACTGCCCCTGCCATCTGCGGCAGCAATTCGGCGCACTGCTTGGGGCGGCAAAAACAGTAGAGCCGGCCCTGACTCTGAGCTTCTGGCTGCCCTGGCCTTCTTACAAGGCCTCGTTGCTCAGTTTGGGGCGTGGCCCCACCTGCAGCCACTTCTGCCCATCAACCGGGGTTTTGCTCCCTTCTGCAGCCCCAGCCCTCTGCAGGGCTTTTCCAACACCTTCAGGGCTGGAGAGGGGCATTCACCCCGCTACAAGCCCAAACTGGTATGTTTCTGTGAAGTTTCAGTTTTGACAAATCAGCATTTTGTGACAAAAGCCTGTTTGGTGGAAGAATTCCCAAGCAGCTCTAGTGGAGAGGGAAGAAGTAGGGGAGATGGACCCCAAGGTTTCTAGCCCTAGAACCTAAGTTCAGGTCTTCGTTATAGCTGCACTGAAGTAAGTGAGAAACATGGAGCGGAAAGGACTTTAGAGTATTCAGTAGCATGAAGTTACAGTGAAGCAGGAGCTGGCAGAATTCAGACAGGCAGCTGTATGGGAGGGTGTGGGCTAAGGGAACGAGTTAGAGGAGAGGTAATGTTGTGCATCAGCTGTATAGAAGTGATGCCTAAGTTTGATGCTGACAGTGAGTTCCCCAGAGGGAGAAGAAAGATGAAAAGGTGGCATAAGCAATGTAAGAAACAAAGCTCAACGGCAGTCAAACAATGCTCTGAAACCTCTCATGGCCCCTCGGCTCTATACACAATTTTGTATCTATTCAACAGGAATACGTAAGTCAAGGTGCACTTCAGGAAAGACACTAACATGCTTAGTCTTTGTATGCAGTAACACCTAGGGGCCCCAAGAGTGAAGTCTCCTTGTGCTGGGCCTTCTATAGGACACACACACAGAGGCTCTGCCCCAAAGAGCTTACAAGACAAGACATGAAAGGTGGGACAAGAAGCAGGAGCACAGAGAGGAGAAGTGATTTGCCTAAGGTCACACTGCAGGTCTGTGGCAGAGCTGGGAACCGAGCCCAGGTCTCCTGACTCCAAGTCCCGTGCTCCATCCACTAGCCCACGCAGCTTTCCCAACATACTTGCTTTATTTTTTGGCACTACAGAGGTAAGGGGTCAATCCTTTTTGCCTTTCCCAGTGCCTCTGGAATAAGCTTTCCCTTTGCTCACCTTAGCTTCCATGGCACCAGTTACGCCGCCCATTCAGGTGGAGGAAAGCAGGATGTGGTTAATGAGCCTCCCTAAAAGCTGTATTTGAAAAGCGTGTCCGTGATATATGATCATGGCGCTAGAGGTTTCTCTCTGCTTTGGACTACGTGGTCAAAACAGAGAAGTCTGCTGGCTGAAATAATGGTAGCACAAGGAGAATGCTGCCTTCAGAAATAAACTAAAATTGCTCATTTTGAATTTTTTTAAAAAAGCAAATAAAGTTGTAATTTTTTCCGCCAAACATATTTTAACTTCCTCAAAGGGATAACGTTTCAGGGACAAAACAAAAAGACAACAGGAATGAACACTTTAGCTCAAGCCAAGGGAACAGTACAAGAAACACGTATAGACTGTAATCGGATAGAGAAGATCGTATGGAACAAGAATACAAAGGCCCAAATCACTTTGTTCCTGAAAAGCCCAAGTAAACAGGTTTTAATGCAGAGGAGAAGGCCACAAAACGACAGCAGAGGGCTTCAGATAATAGATTTGTGTAGCCAAGATTAGGAGTAAATAGTCATACACAAACACCCACCCACCCCCACACCTTAGCTCAGTGGTCCCCAACCTTTTTGTGGCCAGTAGCACATTCATGTTTTCAGAAGAGTGTGGCAGGCGCCAACAATTTTTCAAGGCTTATTTTGTATTTGTACATCATATTTAATATTCTTCCCACTCTGGGTTGAAATAATACGTATGTTGTCTCTTATTTGAGCCACTAATTTTGGAGCAAAATGTTAAAAAAAAATAATTGCAAAGCGCAAGAAAACAGCAGTATCAGTACAGGAAGAATACTCACATACAGGGCTGGCTCCAGGCACCAGTGGAGCAAGCAGGTGCCTGTGTCAGCACATGCTACGGGGCAGTATTCGGTCCATTCTGCAGAGGCGGAGCGTTTTTTTGGGGGGTTTTGGCAGCAGTTCTGGGCAGTGCAGCGAGAAGCCTGAGAGAAGCTGCGCAGCCTGCAACCCTGGAGTACTCTGTCCCCAGCAGGCACGGGGCCCTGGCATCTCTACCCTGCTGGGCACTAGGCGGGCCCTGCGCCTGCCAGGGACAGAGAACACCGGCGCCTGCAGCCCTGGAGTTCTCTGTGCCCGGCAGGCGCGGGGCCACGGCTTCTCTGCAGCCCCGGAGTTCTCTGTGCCCGGCAGGCACAGGGCCGCGGCTTCTCTGCAGCCCCGGAGTTCTCTGTGCCCGGCCGGCGCGGGGCCGCGGCTTCTCTGCAGCCCCGGAGTTCTCTGTGCCCGGCAGGCACAGGGCCGCGGCTTCTCTGCAGCCCCGGAGTTCTCTGTGCCCGGCCGGCGCGGGGCCGCGGCTTCTCTGCAGCCCCGGAGTTCTCTGTGCCCGGCCGGCGCGGGGCCGCGGCTTCTCTGCAGCCCCGGAGTTCTCTGTGCCCGGCCGGCGCGGGGCCGCGGCTTCTCTGCAGCCCCGGAGTTCTCTGTGCCCGGCCGGCGCAGGTCCACGGCTTCTCTGCAGCCCCGGAGTGCTGTGCCAAGCAGGCACGGGGCTGCAGCTTCTCTTCTTGAAGCCTGAGAGAAGCCGCGGCCCTGCACCTGCTGGGGACAGAGAGCACCAGTGCCCACAGCCCTGGAGTTCTCTGTCCCTGGCAGGTGCAGGGCCGTGACTTCTCTCCGGCTAAGCCGCGGCCCTGCACCTGCCGGGTACAGAGAGCACCGGTGCCCGCAGCCCTGGAGTTTTCTGTCCCTGGCAGGCATGGGGCCAGAAGAAGCCACAGCCCCGTGCCTGCTGGGTACAGAGAGCACCGGCGCCTGCAGCCCTGGAGTTCTCTGTCCCTGGCAACCACAGGGCCGCGGCTTCTTTCCCCTGCTGAGCACCAGGCGGGCGCACATAAATGCCCCGGCGGGCGCCATGGTGCCCATGGGCACCGCGTTGGGGACCACTGCCTTAGCTGTTTGAAGCTGCTCAGGTATGGAATGTTAGTAGCATGCCCAGGGAAGACGGCTTAGTGATCCGAGTGCAGGTGAGGGAAATAAAAGAGCATGATCAAAATTCATTTATCGCATAGCTCTGCAATTTATTAGATGGCTATCACCACCACCACCACCACGTCTGTGGTGTAAATGATGTGCTTAAATAGAAAGCTCTTTCTAATTTGCCACTACAAATGCATGGCATAGTTCCCCTTTCAAACTTTGACAGAAGAGTATGACCTAATGGTCTTGGCACATAATAGAGATCCTGGCTCCAACACCAACTCCCTTTTGTTGTCACTTACCCTTTCTGCCTCAGTTTCTCCATCTCAAAAACTGAAATAATGCTTGCTGTATGGCTACTGTGGTATGTTGGGAATGTGTGGTCACAGGGGGTTTTGAGGATTAGCTAATGTTTGTAAAGTACATTGATGATGAAAATGCTAATTAGTTTTGTTCTATATTACATTATCTTTGTAAAGCCTGACAGAGCTAAATCTGTAATTGGACTGATGTAGGACAATTTAATTATCTTATAAATTAGCCTAAAACCATTACCAGCCTTAACCTGATGTTTTACACACAAACACAAAAGATTTAAAATTACAAATACCAGAGAATCTTAAAGAAAACAACCTTAAAATAAAAGTCAACCCTCTAAGAAAAGCTTTAATTACCAGAAATTGCATGTTGGAAGTGTGGGTGCTCATTAAAAGAAGTACTGCAGAAGGATGCTCAAGGCAAATGCCATTCAACTTTATTCTACTCTAAAGTTATTTAATCGTCATAGTCAGTCACAAGGGATCAGGCTCTCTATGCATGAAGGAATCGGCTTCTGTAGGCTTGCTGCTGTTCTGCCTTCTGGGAAATTATTCACCGCATAGGCTCCATCAATTTAAAATGCTTCTCAGTTATGAACAGCATCTCCTACAAACCTAAGGCTTGATACTGTGAGCTGAAGAGCATTCCCAATTACCACTGAAACCAGCGTGAGCTGGGGACGCTGAGCATCTCAAAAGACTGGAGCTCAAGAGAAGAGGCAAACTAGCCATAAATAATCCAACTTCTCTGTAAACAGTAACATTCATTGATTTACAAAACCCTGCCCAGTCCGGCTCTTGCTGAATTCAAAAACCTTTTTGCATGGATTACAATAAAATTATCCTGATTTCACTGAGGTTATTCTTTCATTAACACTCTGTCCACAGCTACATAGTAAAGGCTAAAGTCATTCCTTGTGTAACTCCACTGACGTCACTATTTACATCAGGGGAACATGTGAGTTTAAGAGCTTAATTCTCCACTTCACTGCACCTTGTGTAGTCATTTACACCCCAGAGTGAATGTAAAATGCTGTAAGAGCTGCATGGTAACATTTTATACGGGTACAAAGGATTACACATGGTACAAGGCAGCAGAAAGATCTGGCCCTAGGATGGGATTTCTAGTACTAAAATCCCCCGTCTAGAAGATCTGACCCATTTTTAGAAAGCAAACCACAACAGCAGATGTCATTGCTATAAAAAAGACTCCATTCACTCGGTAGCACTCTGGTCTTTCTTGGTCAGGTAACCAGTCTTTTATTGTTTTCTATCTAGGTACCTCAACAAACTAAACCTTTTCAGTCTCTCCCTGTCTGTGGGAGGATTGAGACTTTTCAGAGCACCTGCTTCTCACTTTTAGCAGTTTTAGCTACAGACCCTTTCTTTGCTGGAAGCACCAAGTCATGTATGTATGCATGTGTGTATATATTTCAGCTGTTAACTGTTAGCAGTAAGAAATGTTCTGCCTGTTCACAGATCAGCATCATTCCACACCCTGGACGTGTCATTTAAGATCAAAGCTCTGCCATGAAAGAAGTAGTATCAGAAAAACATTAGGCTTTAGAAACAAACCCCACTCAAGCACAAAATGTCAGAATTATTGCTGTTTCTGTATCCCAAGTGCAGCTTCAATGACTGCCTTCTGACTCACAAGCTTTCCATGAGTTATATTTAGGTTTGGCAAAATTCAATTTTTTTAATATAATTTCAACAGATAAATGACATTTATTTTAAGCTTTTTATTTATTTAAATTTTCAGAGTTGCAAGAAATAGGGGAGGTCAGACAATTATTTAATGATAGAAGGTACTGAGATTCAAAAAGTTAAAGCTTTCTAGCTGTTAACACACAAATGGTCAACATGTTGAAATATACAAACTAAATATCCTTAAATCAAACTCTGATAACTACTCAAGCAGCATTTTTCTTACTTTGCCTATCTGTAAATTTTTATCATCACTAGGGCTGTCAATTAATCACAGTTAACGCATGCGATTAACTAAAGAAAATTAACTGCAACTAAAAAAATTAATCACGATTAATAGCACTTATAACAATAGAATACCAATTTAAATTTATTAAATATTTGTGGATGTTTTTCTACATTTTCAATACTGATTTCAAATACAACACAGAATACAAAGTGCTTAATGCTCACTTTATATTATTTTTATTACAAATATATACACCGTAAAAAGGATAAACAAGAGGAATAGTATTTTTCAGTTCACCTCATACAAGTACTGAAGTGCAATCTCTTTATCGTGAAAGTGTAACTTACAAATTCAGATTTTTTTTGGTTACATAACTTCACTTCACTCAGAAACAAAATAGTGTTTTAGAGCCTACAAGTCTACTCAGTCCTACTTCTTATTTTGCCAGTTGCTAAGACAAACAAGTTTGTTTACATTGATGGGAGATACTGCTGCCCGCTTCTTGTTTACAATGTCACCTGAAAGTTAGAACAGGAGTTTGCATGGCACGTTTGTAGCCGGTGCTGCAAAGTCTTTATCTGATAGATATGCTAAACATTCATATGCCCCTTCATACTTTGGCCACCATTCCAGATGACATGTTTCCATGCTGATGATGCTCATTAAAAAAAATAATGTGTCAATTATGGGGAGGAGGTGACCAGCTCTCTGTGGAGAAAGAAGTAGTTCGGGGCTATTTAGGAAAGCTGGACGAGAACAAGTCCATGGGGCCAGATGCACTGCATCCGAGGGTGCTAAAGGAGTTGGCCGATGAGATTGCAGAGCCATTGGCCATTATCTTTTAAAAATCATGGCGATCGGGGGAGGTCCCGGATGACTGGAAAAAAGCTAATGTAGTGCCCATCTTTAAAAAAGGGAAGAAGGAAGATCCAGGGAACTACAGGCCAGTCAGTCTCACCTCAGTCCCTGGAAAAATCATGGAACAGGTCCTCAAGGAATCAATCCTGAACCACTTAAAGGAGGGGAAAGTGATCAGGAACAGTCAGCATGGATTCACCAAGGGCAAGTCATGCCTGACTAACCTAATTGCCTTCTATGATGAGATAACCGGCTCTGTGGATGAGGGGAAAGCAGTTGATGTGCTATTTCTGGACTTTAGCAAAGCTTTTGATACAGTCTCCAACAGTATTCTTGCCAGCAAGTTAAAGAAGTCTGGGCTGGATGAATGGACGGTAAGGTGGATAGAAAACTGGCTAGATGGTCGGGCTCAACGGGTAGTAATCAATGGTTCCATGTCTAGTTGGCAGCCAGTATCAAGTGGAGTGCCCCAAGGGTCGGTGCTTGGGCCGGTTTTATTCAATATCTTCATTAACGACTGCATCCTTAGTAAGTTTGCAGATGACACTAAACTGGGAGGAGTGGTTGATACGCTGGAGGGTAGGGATAGGATACAGAGGGACCTAAACAAATTAGAGGATTCGGCCAAAAGAAATCTGATGAGGTTCAACAAGGACAAGTGCAGAGTCCTGCATTTAGGACGGAAGAATCCCATGCACTGCTACAAACTAGGGACCGAATGGCTGGGCAGCAGTTCTGCAGAAAAGGACCTAGGGGTTACGGTGGACGAAAAGCTGAATATGAGTCAACAGTGTGCCCTTGTTGCCAAGAAGGCTAATGGCATTTTGGGTTGTATAAGTAGGGGCATTTCCAGCAGATCGAGGGATGTGATCATTCCCCTCTACTCAGCACTGGTGAGGCCTCATTTGGAGTACTGTGTCCAGTTTTGGGCCCCACACTACAAGAAGGACGTGGACAAATTGGAGAGTGTCCAGCGGAGGGCAACAAAAATAATTAGGGGGCTGGAGCACATGACTTATGAGGAGAGGCTGAGGGAACTGGGATTGTTTAGTCTGCAGAAGAGAAGAATGAGGGGGGATTTGATAGCTGCTTTCAACTACCTGAAAGGGGGTTCCAAAGAGGATGGATCTAGACTGTTCTCAGTGGTAGAAGATGACAGAACAAGGAGTAATGGTCTCAAGTTGCAGAGGGGGAGGTTTAGGTTGGATATTAGGAAAAACTTTTTCACTAGTAGGGTGGTGAAGAACTGGAATGGGTTACCTAGGGAGGTAGTGGAATCTCCTTCCTTAGAGGTTTTTAAGGTCAGGCTTGACAAAGCCCTGGCTGGGATGATTTAGTTGGGTTTGGTCCTGCTTTGAGCAGGGGGTTGGACTAGATGACCTCCTGAGGTCCCTTCCAACCCTGAGATTCTATGAATTACATTTGTGACTGTACTCCTTGGGGGGAGAATTGTATGTCTCCTGCTGTGTTTTAGCTGCATTCTGCATATATTTCATATTATAGCAATCTCGGATGATGACCCAGCACATGTTCATTTTAAGAACACTTTCACAGCAGATTGACAAACCGCAAAGAAGGTACTGATGTAAGATTTCTAAAAATAGCTATAGCACTCGACCCAAGGTTTAAGAATCTGAAGTGCCGACCAAAACCTGAGAGGGACGAGGTGCAGCACATGCTTTCAGAAGTCTTAAAAGAGCAGCACTCTGATGTGGAAACTACAGAACCCAAACCACCAAAAAAGAAAATCAACCTTTGCTGGTTGTATTGACTCCGATGATGAAAATGAACATGCATCAGTCTGCAGTGCTTTGGATCGTTATCAAGTACCTCACTTACCGTCCTCCCGCTTAACGTTGTTTCGAAGTTACATCGCTGCTCCATTAGGGAACATACTCGTTTAAAGTTGTGCAATGCTCCCTTATAATGTCGTTTGGCTGACTTTACAAGGGAGCATTACACAAGTTCCTCTTCTCCACCTCCTCCCGCTCCCTTCCTCCCTCCCTCCTAGCAATTCCCCTGCCGCCAAACAGCTGTTCGGTGGTGCTTGGGGCTTTCTGGGAGGGAGGGAGCGAGGAAGTTGCCCCCCCCGGCAGGCAGGGCCACCTAGAACGCAGGGGCTTTAGGGGCTGCAAGGCCCTGGGCTAAGGGGACCCCGGGGTCCTGGCCTGCAGCTCTTAAGCCCCTTTTGAAATGTGATCTTGTGAGCAGGGACCGGAGGACTCAGGAGGAGCAGGTCAGCCGCACAGCCAGCGGCCGGAGAGAAGCGGCGCTTTCCCCTTCAAAGCGCCGCTTCTCTCCAGCCGGCTTTGAAGGGGAAAGCGCTGGCATTCTGGGTGGCCCTGCGGCCTGCCGGGGGGCAGCTCCCAGAATCGTGGCCATGGGGGCGATGCCGCGCTGTGCAGAGCCACCTGCACACCCCCTGCACCAAACAGGAGCTGCCCCAGGTAAGTGCTCTGCTCCTCCTATCTGCCCCAGCCCTGAGGCTCCTCCTGCACCCCACCCTGAGCACCCTCCAACACCCTAACTCCCTCCCAGACCCTGCACCCCCAGCCCTGAGCCCCAGGGGTAAGCCAGGGGAACCTCCCCACCACAGTACAATTCTGTACAGTATATAATGCCTTTTGTCTGCCCCCCAAAAAGTTC
Source organism: Mauremys reevesii (assembly GCF_016161935.1). NCBI lineage: Eukaryota > Metazoa > Chordata > Testudines > Geoemydidae > Mauremys > Mauremys reevesii. The sequence goes on from NC_052625.1 coordinate 43,588,919, forward strand.
CTTGGAACCTAACCTCCCGCCTTTACATTAAATCTTATGGAAAAATTGGATTCATTTAACATCGTTTCAGTTAAAGATGCATTTTTTAGGAACATAACTACAACATTAAGTGAGGAGTTACTGTAGAACTCATCATCAGCATGTCCTCTGGAATGATGGTTGAAGCATGAATATGAATCTTTAGTGCATCTGGCACATAAATATCTTGTGATACCAGCTACAACAGTGCCATGCGAACCACCTGTTCTCACTTTCAGGTGACATGGTAAACAAGAAGCGGCAGCATGATCTCCTGCAAATTGTAACCAACCTTGTTTGTCTGAGCGATTGGCTGCCCAAGAAGTAGGACTGAGTGGGCTTGTAGGCTTTAGAGTTTTACACTGTGTTATTTTTGAATGCAGGGTTTTTTTTGTACATTACATTTGTAAGTTAAACTTTCATGATAAAGAGATTGCACTTCAGTACTTGTATGAGGTGAATTGAAAAATACTATTCCTTTTGTTTATCATTTTTACAGCGCATATATTTGTAATTGAAAATAAAGTGAGCACTGTTCACTTTGTATTCTGTATTGTATACCTACCGACCGCTATGCCTACCTTCATGCCTCCAGCTTCCATCCCGGGCACACCACAAGATCCATTGTCTACAGCCAAGCACTGAGGTACAACCGCATCTGCTCTAACCCCACTGACAGAGACCAACACCTACAAAATCTCCACCAAGCATTCTCAAAACTACAGTACCCGCACGAGGAAATAAGGAGACAGATCAACAGAGCCAGACGTGTACCCAGAAGCCAAGACAAACCCAAGAAAGAAACCAACAGGACTCCACTGGCCATCACATACAGTCCCCAGCTAAAACCCCTCCAGCGCATCATCAGGGATCTACAACCCATCCTGGAGAATGATCCCACACTTTCACAGGCCTTGGGTGGCAGGCCAGTCCTCGCCCACAGACAACCTGCCAACCTGAAGCATATTCTCACCAGTAACTGCACACCGCACCATAGTAACTCTAGCTCAGGAACCAATCCATGCAACAAACCTCGATGCCAACTCTGCCCACATATCTACACCAGCGACACCATCACAGGACCTAACCAGATCAGCCACACCATCACCGGTTCATTCACCTGCACGTCCACCAATGTAATATATGCCATCATAGGCCAGCAATGCCCCTCTGCTATGTACATCGGCCAAACTGGACAGTCTCTAAGGAAAAGGATAAATGGACACAAATCAGATATTAGGAATGGCAATATACAAAAACCTGTAGGAGAACACTTCAACCTCCCTGGCCACACAATAGCAGATCTTAAGGTGGCCATCCTGCAGCAAAAAAACTTCAGGACCAGACTTCAAAGAGAAACTGCTGAGCTCCAGTTCATCTGCAAATTTGACACCATCAGCTCAGGATTAAACAAAGACTGTGAATGGCTTGCCAACTACAGAACCAGTTTCTCCTCTCTTGGTTTTCACTCAACTGCTAGAACAGGGCCTCATCCTCCCTGATTGAACTAACCTCGTTATCTCTAGCTTGCTTCTTGCTTGCATATAAAACCTGCCCCTGGAAATTTCCACCACTTGCATCCGAAGAAGTGGGTATTCACCCACGAAAGCTCATGCTGCAAAACGTCTGTTAGTCTATAAGGTGCCACAGGATTCTTTGTTGCTTGTATTGTAATTGAAATTAATATATTTGAAAATGTAGTAAACATCCAAAAATATTTAAAATAAATAGTATTCTATTGTTTTTTAATCGCGATTAATTTTTTAATCACTTGACAGCCCTAATCATCATCGGTGGAACTATTTTGTCCATCGGTTTGTGTGTACGCAATGAAATCAGCATTTACTGATAAAATTCTAATTTTTCCAAGCCTAGCAATACTCTGTCCTTGATCTGCACACATTGTGGTCGATGAGAGCTGCATGCACTTGAAGCCTGATTTTTCAGAAGTGCTGATCTCTCAACTCCAGTTGAGGTGAATGGGAGCAGTGGTTGCTCATCACAACTGAAAATCTGGCCTAAAAGTCTCTAAAGGGAATATTCACAATTTATCCCACATGCAGAACTTTTTCTAACATCAATTGGATTTCAGCATGCTAATTGGAAGGAGCCTGTTGGGGCATGCTAACTGGTGCCCCAAGGAGTTGTATGCTACCATATATTAAACCTCATTACTAGCCCATTGTGGAATATCTGCAGGCTAGATCCTCTGCTGGTGTAAATCGACCTACCTGCATTTAAGTCAGTGGGGCTACAACAATTTATGCCAGCTGTGGAATTGACCTACTTTTTCCAAATCTTCTGTAACATTACATTACCCAGCCTTGTTGCTTTCTCTAAGGGCCTGATTCAAAGTTCATTGAGATCAACTGAATGACTTCCATGGACTTTCGATCACGCATTAACAAAGGATTATACATGCTGCCATACCAAAGACAAGGATTGCCAATTTTGGTTGGATGTATTCCTGGAGATTTAATCACATGGAATCTTTAATTCCTGGAGACACCAGGCCAATCCTAGAGGGTAGGCAACCCATCCCAAGACAGGTAGAGGATGTTTTAAAAATTACAGCTCAAACATTCATTCAGAAGTTACTAAAACTCTGAAGATTTCTGTCTCAACAACAGAGGTTTTTTTACAACTGTTAATATTTGACTAAAGAGTTTTCCTTTAGATAGCATTTGAAATCAAAGCAAGCATAATAAAATGCCATTTCTGCTGAAGTAAGAAAAATCAATTAACAAAATGACATTTGTCATGGCTATGATAACTAATAAGTGTTTTATATTACAACCATTGTAGTGGTTTCTACTCCGTTGTACACATTTATCAGGTACAGACACTTTGCCTAGGAGTTCATTTTATATACCAATTTTTAAAACAGTTTTGAAAAAAAAATACCCAAAGTTTAAACATTGATTCCAGCACAGTAAATCCCCTAAGGCTTTGCGACGTGCAGACAGGCCAGGTCTGCAGTGGTAGCGGCATAGGCAGACTCCTGTGCCCATACACAGCTACACTGGCTCTCATGTGGGGCACGGGGTCTTCCCTTATAGGGTTAGAGCTTTAGGGCCTGATCCTACTCATACTTCTGTCAGGCCCTGCCTGCTACGTTCTGGCATTTGCTGCTGACTGCAGCCTACATGCTAGCAAGGCAGGGAAGATTGACAAGCCCCAAACTGGCAGACCATATACACACCCTCCTGGAGGTATGACGTATAAAATAGGATAACCATCTCATCTAGTGCTTTCTTGAGCTCCAGGTAGAGCTCATAAGCTACTATTTGCACAAGACATTGGAACAGAGACAGTCTCCCTATGATCTCTTCCTGCCCCCTTACACAAAAGCTCCTGTCCTGTCTTTTTGCAAAAGGTTTCCCACACTAATACTAGACCCGCCTCTGCCCCCGGCCCCACCCTGCCTCCATCCATGCCCCGCCCCCTCCCACCCTCATCCAACCCCTTCCCCAAAGTCCCCGCCCCAACTCTGCCCCCTCCCTGCCCCTATTTGACTCCTTCCCCAAATCCCTGCCTTGGCCCTGCCTCTTCCCCGATCCCTCCTGGATCTTGCTACAGCTATTTAGCAGCGGCAAGTGCTGGGAGGTAGGTGGAGGAACTGGGATGCGGTGTGCTCAGGGGAGGAGGTGGAGGCGAGGTGGAGTGCTTGGCTGCCGGTAGGTGCAGAGCACCCACCAATTTTTCCCTGTGGGTGCTCCAGCCCCGGAGCATCCACAGAGTCAGCGCCTATGCTATTAATACCAAAACACTGATTAAATTAAAGATGGAGATTTCAGGCACTGAGAAATACAGGTATAAATCTTTCTGTGTCATTAAGTGCTTTATAAAGAATTACAAAAAGTTACTAACGGTTCTACATCACTAATAGACTTCAGTATAGAATCAGTGACAAACATATATTGCTTGAAAACAAGAGTGTGGGAATTTTTAACAACTTACACACTTACTACCAAGATCAAGTTCATGGTTATTTCCCCTGCTGGAACTGATTGCATCAAAACTGCCTATAAGGGAAGGAAGCAGCTCCACGGTCTGGTGCTTTGGGCCTTAGGGGCTGGCTTCAAGTCTTCCAGGAGAAATTCTGAACTCAGGTCTTGGCAGGTTAAAAAAAGTTTCTTTTTAAAAATGTATTCACTTGTACAGCAAGACCTGTCTGAAGCCGCCACCCAAAGGACTAACAAAAAATGGTTGCTTAGTAAACACAAGGTCTGTAACTAAAGGTCAAATAAAATTCTGCTGGAACCTTGGGATAGAGAGAGTGGTTGTCTGAGGGAATGGGAGAAGAGTACATACTGGAGGAGGTTCCTAATCTACAAAATGCTGGATTCTAAATCCGCTTTATCTAGCTCTCTCACTGGCTAGCATGTCTACCCGGTATTTCAGTTGCTCCAAATGTACTTCCCAGTGCACAGTCTGAGCATCTAGGCTGGGGATCTACTTTGGGCTGAAAAAAAGGAATCATTCCCTTCCCTAAAATAGGGAGCAGCTGAGCCACGTTGCACCTGCTACTGTGGGCTGAAGCAGCCTGTGTCACCGTACCCACACTCCCCTTCATAGGGCAGGGAATGCCCAGCAAGGTCACATGGTGGCATATTCACTAACCCAGCCCTGTCTGCCCCCTACAGTCTCCTATCCCAGCTGCATGCTAGGCCACAGGTTGCTCAAACGAAGCTGGGCTCTACATCTCACTGGGGACACCATCTCCTCACACAGGCTCCCCAAATCCTACCTCCCCCTTCACGCTGTTACCTTCTGTGGGAGGCACTGGGCATCCACGGAGAAGACAGCCAGATTCTACTCAAAATGACTTTTGAGCTTCAACTCTTTTTGTTGGTTGGTTGGTAAAGCAAGCAATAAAAAGGACACATTTTGAGCTCTGTGCAGCAAAGCAAAGCAGTCTGCTCTCCTTTCAGTATGACTGCATCCCACATAATACCCATTAACTCTAATGCAATGCGTGTGTGTGTATTGAAGGGCAAATTGATTGGCTCTCCCTGCCAGCCCTGAAGATTTACACCTTCAGCAGTTTCTAACAATAGCAGCATCACAGACCAATCGATAGTTAAAATTCTGCAGTAGGGTTTGGGTTTTTTGAAGGGAAAGTGTAAAATCAAAACAAAAATCTCAAAGCTGTCTTTCTCGTGACGATAGCTCACATTCACCACTCCTGTCCTCCCATTCTCTGCTGTCACAATGCAAAACAGCAAGTTTCAGAATGACCCCCACAGAGGGGGCAGCCTGAAGGCAAATGATTAAACAGCTGCTGTCCTGGACAAGAGTTTAATTAATGTAATCAAAACCATAATGAGGTTAATTGCAGCAAACAGGCATCACCAATTAGCTCACAAATTGCCAACCCTGCATAGCTTATAATCACAGGGCCTGCAATTAATAGCACATGCTACTGCCCCTTGTGTCACATATCAAGAGGGAATGCACAGAAACGGGACTGTCTTCCCAGTAATTAGGCAGGGTTTGAAAAGCAGACAAAACACTACAGTTTGGAGGGTCACACAGAAAAAGACAACACAGAGTTCCAAATGTGTGATAGCAACATTACATACAAGGTCAATACAGCACAGCTGTCTCCAAACAAATGCTCAGACTAGGGTTGCCAACTTTCAACTCGCACAAAACTGAACACCCTTGCCCCGCCCCCTACCACACCCTCCTCTGAGGCCCTGCCCAAGTGACTGGGAGCAGGAGGTCAACATCCCATAATGCAATGTTTTCCATCCCATATCATCACCTCTGTCTCATAATTTTCACGCCTATTTTCAATTTCCCACAAACCCACACAGGTCTTGTCTCTGTCCACTATATCTGACAGAAGCATGAAGCCTGCACAGCTCTGCACTATTGTCTTGAACATTGCAAGCACTGGACACACAATCCTCTGGTATTTGCAGAGCTCCAAGAAGAACTGGAAGGAACATGACATTTCTTGGCAGTCAGTTTGCTGTGGGACATAGTGAGAACCAATTCCAGGTTGTTGCTGGCATTCACAGAGCAGTTGCAAACAGTGGAGCATCATTTCAGGGCCCAAGAAACAAGCAGTGACTGGTGAGACTGCATCATAATGCAGGTCTGGGATGACAAGCAGTGGCTGCAGAACTTTTGAATGCACAAGGCCACATTCCTGGATCTGTAGGCTGAGTTCATCCAACGTAGGAACACCAAGTTGAGAGCTGCACTGACAGTGGAGAAGCAAGTGGCGATCACACTGTAGAAACTTGCAATGCCGGATTGCTACTGGTCAGGGGGCAGTCATTTTGGAGTGGGAAAATCCACTGTGGGGGGGCATAGTCATGCAGGTGTGCAGGGCCATTAATCATCTCCTGCTATGTAGGACTGTGACTCTCAGTCATGTGCAGAACATAGTGGATGGCTTTGTAGTAGTAGGGATCCCAAACTGCAGTGGTGCAATAGATGACATGCATATCCCTATCTTGGCTCCAGACCACCTTGCCAGAGTACATCAACAGAAATGGCTACTTTTCCATGGTTATGCAAGTGTTGGACGATCACCAGAGATGCTTCAGTGACATCCATGTTGGCTGGTCAGAGAAGGTGCATGATGCTCAGATGCTTCTTTCCTGACTAGATTACCACTGGTGATATTGAAATGCCAATAGTGATCCTGCGGGATCCAGCCTACCCCTTGCTCCCCAGCCACCTCAACAGCAAAGATTCAACTACAGATTCTGCAGGTGCAGAATGACAGTTGAATGTGCTTTTGGTAGATTGAAGGGAGACTGGCATTATTTACTCACAAGATTGGATCTCAGTGCAAAAAATATCCCAATGGTTATAGCTGTCGGTAGAGGTGGAGCGGCTGCCTACTGAGTTTGAACAGCCAGACGCAAGGGCTATCAGACAAGCTCCAAGCGGAGCTATACAGCTTAGGGAGGCTTTGAAAGAGCATTTTAACAGTGAGCCGCTGCGCTGTACTGTGTTCAACCTGGCGCTGCAGTTTGGGGCCTGTCAGGAATTGTGTGGTGTTTGTTGCACATCTGTGCATATATCACTGCCAGTGCAGCTATTAACGTTGGGGTGCTTACTGTACATTTATGACAACTACACTATTTGGCATTGATCCTATGGGTTGTGAGTGTACAAGACTCCTACTTTCACTGCCAGCAGGCATTATACGGCATATGTTGTAAGCTACTCAAGATGAATGACTTACAGAACAAAAGAGTTTTATTCACTTACAAAAACAGCTTCAAAAAAATCTGAAGAACTTAAAGTAACTTAAATGTATGAAACTTAATAAATAAACTAAATGAAGGAACATTCAGGCCCATTGTAGCTACACGTACATCAATCGTGGCCCTCAGAGGCCAGTGTATGTGAAGCTCTGGTTCTCCATGCTTTCTGCTGGCGTGGGGCTGTAAGGATAGACATGCAGGCCCTGAGGCCACGTGGACCGGGAGGTGCTTTGCTGCATTTCTCCACAGACTGCAATGGGAGTTGAGCCCGTGATTGTGGAACCTGCCGGTCCACTGGAGTCTGCAGAGAAGCCCCATTCTGTCCTGGTAAATCTCCCTCTCCTTTTCCTGCTGGGACTTTCTCCTGTCCACTCTTTCCTTCGCGATGCAGTCTGCACATGCACCCTCCAGGCTCTCTGTTCAAGGTCTGATGCAGCACTGGCTTCCTGGATCTCACCAATACATTCTCCCGCATCCTCTTTTTTTCCTCCTCCTTATCTGGGTCAGTCATTCTGCTGGTGTGGAGGGAGAAACTCAAGGCTGCCATGGCTGCAGTATCGGGCATTATGGGACAACTGCTGGAGGACAGTTAGGGTCAACATGCAGTGTCTACACTCATGCTGCATTGACCTCCATACATTGACTCAGTTCAATGCTGCTCGGGGAGTTGGTGTTTCTATGTCAGCATAATGGGGTGCATATATTGGTTGGAGACAAATCTAAGTGTAGACACGTGCACAACTAGTTGACACAAGGCGGACGTTGACCTAACTTTGTAGTGTAGACCAGGCCTTACAGGCACCTTGCCACCTAGTGGAATCCATAAGCCCTGGGTTAGGTGCTAGGGTCTCTATGAAATGAATGGAGAGAGAGAGGCACCTGAGAACGGGATCCACAAAGGCCAGCATGCTAGGCAGGGAGCCACCTAAGCTAGCCAATGGGAAATACTGATGAGAGGGGTGTCTCTTCATGGAATTAGACACCCAAGTATGGGCTGGAGGGAGGTGCCTATTGCTGCCTGGCATCCACAGGCAGGAACCCTCTCCTGGGGTCAGGTGCCTAAGTCACCTTTTGAAAGAACAGCCGTGGTGTGTACTTAACTCTACACAAACTGGGGAGGAGGCAGTGGTGGCCTCCCTTATAAACATTTGGCCCAGCAGTTAGGTATTCACACAGGAGGTGTGAGACTCTGCTTCACTCCCCACTCCACCTGATGAGGAGAAAGGAAAGATCTGAATTGTGCTTTCCCACCTCTGAGGTGAGGAAACCACTAAGCTATGGGATGTTCTGATGTGGGTCTCTCTCAATGTCTCCTGTTGAAGCTGTTCCACTTTCTATGGCTAAGTAAATACACATTGGTCCAAAGACAGAGTGAGAAACACTCTAGAGGCCAGTGGTTAGGGCACTCACCTGACAGGTGAGGAACCCCATTCACAACCCTTCTCCTCATCAAGCAGGAGGGCAGGTAATTGAACTGGGGTCTCCCGCATTCCAGGTAAGTACCCTACCCATTGGGTTAAAGGTTATAAGGGAGGCCTCCTCCTTTCCCCTTCCCCCGGAGATTTTAGGCACCTACAGAAGTAGGCTTAGCCAAGGTTTTGAGGATCTTCATGGTGCCTACATTTTAGACTTGGATGCAGTGCTTTGTGGATCTGGGCCTGGATGCATCAAGTTGGGCACCCAAAAATAACGGCCATCTGAAAAAAATTGGCCATAACTTTACCATGCCTAAATTACACGATCTGTAAAATGGCGATATTTACCCAGCTCTGAAAAAGGCTTTGGGATTTTTGGGTGTTAAACAATACATCAAGTGCAAAGTATTACTGAGCAGGTGGCTACTACTTGATAAATGTGTGTTCTTCCACATCATTTGGTTTCAAGACTTAGTAAGTAAGGATTCACCACATCCTGCATCTAAATCCTCATAAGAGAGAAAGAGTGTATCTTACAAAGGAAACGACACAATATTCTGAAAGCACTTTTCACCAGAGCCTCAGTTGATATAAATCAGCATGGTGCCAATGACTTCAATGAACCTACATGCATTTACACTAGCTGAGGATCTGGCCTACTGGTTTCAGTTAAAATTGGCATTTTCGGGTTGTTTGTTGGCAGTCACCATCCAAGATTACCTGGGACACTGGAAGTACAGGGGCCTCAAATATTAGGGATTGCATGTGGTTCCCCCTTTAATGCTGTTAACATCAGGAAGGGGAAACATTTCTTAGAGATTAATGTGAGATCAATTAAGTCCTGGTGTAAGTCCGCAACATCACTGCAGTTAAGTCAGGGGGATGAGTGTAACCATACACGTTTTGTTGTTGATCTCCTGATAGGCAGATTGCACAGGTAGAGGAGAAATGCAGAGTAGCATGAAAGCTGGATTTTGCTCGTGGATGTCCATAAACATCATCTGCAGCAACAATGCGGAGTGTGTGCACTTACCTGCCCCAGACACTGCAGGAGGCAGGAGCTCTTGTGGAATCTGTGTCTCAGAGAGTGCACTGTAATTGAAAGGTGCAGTAAGCAACATCCAAAAAAGCAGCCCTGCCTGATTAAGGGCCAGAGAGCCTGATTCACTCTTGCCCAGCTTCTTGTGTACTCATTTCCACCAGTGCAAGGTGGGAATAAAATGCCAGCAAATCAGAAAAGTAGCAGTTTTCACCAGCTTGGTGAAAGCTTGGTGCCAGCCAAGTGTGGATCTGGTCCCAAGTGTCCCTGGCCCTTGTACAGTTGAGCTGCGGAGGGGAAATAAGGAACCCTTCCCCCCATTTTATGCCCCAGGCAAAGGCCTGGCACAACTGCAGTCTCAGCACTTGGAGATACAGAGATTTTTCACTTGGGCACAATTTGCCCCAAAGGGAGTGAGGAGGAGGCAAGGCCATGCCCACTCCTCTTACATGATAAGCACAATCCTTGCCAGGCTACCATTGGGCTCTGCAGCTCTGCACTGCCCCCAACATTGCTACTGCTGCATACACACCACCTTATCCCCAATCCTAAACCATAGTATTAGTCATTAAGCAGAAACCATTTAGTCTGTGTAGGGGGTTGGTTTTTGTTTTGGTGTTTTAACCATTTCTCCTTCCTGCAGAGAATCAAGAGGTTGTTATTCAATGCCCTTGATTTGTTAAACAATAACTGTGCATGATTCAGTTATGATTTTTCAAAGCTTTGGAACTCAGCTAAACAAAGACAATTTTCACCAGGATACCACAAAAAAACTGTTCTCCTTAAAGCCTATCTCCCTGCCAAAATTTCAACTTTCTAGCCCCAGTCAATGTTGTTATGTTCACAGCATACAAACAAAGAAGTCAGAAAAACACACAAAATACTCTTTCAGGAAGGCTGCAATGTAGCACTACTTTATTTCTTAAAATCCAGAACAATAATACACAAGAACCAAAACAGTGGGAGAAAAAGCAGGCTGCTCCCTAACGCAGCATCACAACTCACTCCACCTTGCTGCAGACTGGCTCTGATTGCATGCTTCCCTATATTCATGCAAGTATGATGAGAATCCCTTACAAATTAAAGTTACAAACTGCAATTCCAACACAATTTTCAGTACACAATAGATTTGACAATAGAACTGTTAAAAGAGATAAAACATTTGCTTTATAAAATGGGAACTTGAATAGCACCTCCCCCCTCATTCCAAAGTCTTCGTTCTCAAAAGTGGCTGAACCATTTTTGTACAAACTTTAAAAAAAATCACTCACACAGAGGCCAGGCTTTGACAATTTCAGCTTGACAGGTGAAAGATTCAGAAAGTTATGAGCAACTGTATAAAGGAACGTAGAAATGAACACACTTAGGCAACCTTAACTATAGATGTCACTAATATTCCATTTGTATAAATTCCATGATGGCAGCAGATAAATAATGACAGTAAAAAGATCAGGAGTGGCGGGAAGGAATAGTAATCCAAACAATTACATAAAATACATGTTGCCAATTTGTGGCACAGACCAGACACAGAAACAAAGAGCTTTTTACAGATGTCTTTTTTTCTTTAAATAGAAAGACACTGGTCCAATCAAGATGCTTTGAATTGATGATCATAGTTTTTATGCTCTGTTTACTTATCTGATTGTAATTTTAAAAGCCCAAAGCCTGAATTGCAGTGCACCAGTGTATTCGCTACATGGTGATAAGACATAGAAACAGCATCAGGATTGCTCAAGGAATACAGAAGCAGAGTACTGTTTTGTTGTGCCAAAGATAACAGTATTAAACTTGTCAGTTGATACCAGGAAGCTGCATTCATCTCCTTCACTAGAGACACCATATTTCTGGCAGTTGCAACTCTTTCCCGACTAGACCAGACAAATTAATTGTACATTAGCATAATGCCCTACATCACAGAGTGCAGTTGTTTCACAGCTGATTAAAGGCTTCAGACTTGGAAAATCAGCCTCATATTACTACTTTTTCTTATTAAAGTAATTCATTTGCCCATTTACATTTTAATTTTACAGTATTATTCAGCTAAATTAAGGTTTCTCTTCAGCACTTCCACTGACTTGTAGTTGTGTACATAACTAATCTGTCTAACCATGTGATTTTATTAATGTTATCTTCCCCCTCTTCTTTATGACCAATTTTTTCCAAAAGGGCCACCGTTTTTGAGCTGCCCAGCTTTTGGGTACCCAGTTTGAGATGGCAAAGGCCTGATTTTTCAGAGGGGAAGTCAATGGGAGCTGCAGGCACTCAGCAACTCTGAATATCTGCCTGTTTGAACAGGCAAAATTTGAAAATATGATCTCACATGTTCCATGATGAAGGGGAATGGGTTTGCAAAATAGGCTTCCTGAGCTGAACAAACTCAGGAGAGACTCATTCTATGAAAGGTGTTTTGTCTCTCTGTAATTATAATAGCTGGAGGAAGAATAGGCCCCAGTGGCAAACGCTCAAGAGCCCGGAATAGTTTCTCATTTACACCAGAGGAAATCAGGAAGAGCTCCATTAGTCAATTGAGTTAAAACTGGTGTGAGAAGAGAATCAGGTCTGAGAAGTACGAAGTTTTTTAGGACTGGGTGTCAATCATCTCCCTGAATATGGCTTATTTGGGTGTTGTCCTCTGATAGAGCACATGGCTAAGAGTAAGTCATGTTGCTATCCACCATCAGCTTCAGGACTGGAGCACAGGACAGCAGCACAGGACAGCAACCCTTCTTTTCTATTGAGCTTCGCTGGATCAGGGCACTGCAGCAAGCAATCTGCTGCTGTTCAGATATAATTACAGCAAGTGAGTTTTCTCATTTACATGTGGTTACATTCCATTGAACTGTTAGACACAGGCATGCCTGCAGCATTTAAAATGACCTGCAACTAATGGGTATTTCAAACAGTGGATTATCAGGGGAAAAAGAAAAGTCCTGCGTTAGCTGGAAAGTGATGGGCCTACTATGCAATCAGAGGCTGGATGGCAAGCCCCCGCATGGCACATTAAAACATAAGCAGATCAACACTGTATAGCCAAGTGCCAACTAATTGCTGAGGAGTGGAACTTTTCTGTGATCAGTCATCGGAGGATCTGGCTGTACGTGCCCCAGGCAAAGATTGCTGTGCATCATCTATTCTATGCTCTCCTGCATAAGAAAGATGAAATCTTTGATTGTAAGGTAGTGTGTATTTTTGCAGTACTAGGCTATAGATAGTAACTACAGTAACACAAGGCTATTAATGCAGGAAAAATAAAATAGCACAGTCAGACTTAGAGCTTTATGCTTTCACCACCCACATCTCTTTTGTCTGCAGATCTGCTTATCACCATTTCCACTGCATTGCCTCTGTACTGTATTGCCTAACTATACAGAAATCCTCAGCCATACCTTCATCCACTTACCTGACCACTGGGACGGGCTCCCCAAGTCCCAGCTCTCTGAATCCAGCATATTGAGAACATCACTGCCCCCTTTCTCACACATACAATTTATTCTCTCCCCACACCTCAACCTCACACCTTCAAGGAACTCCATTGCTCCTCCTTCATTTCAGGATCCAGTGGAAAGTTGTCTTGCTGGGTTTTAAAACCCTCCACAGGGTTTTGTAATCCTTTGTTAATGACCTTTGTCTCTCATTGCTTTCTCCCCCACTCCTTCTGCTTGCATAGCTCTGACTATCACAACCCACGGGTCTCAAACTTGGGCCCACTCGGCTCATGGGAGCAGCCACACTCCAACCTACCACTTGATAATTCCCTGGGACCTATAAAGTCCAACCCCAGTGTGAGGTTTCACCTCCGAGTTCCATTTGGCGGAGCCCCAGAGTTGGCAAAGGCCCATTGGCCCTACTTAAGCCAGCAGCAGGAACAGGGAGCTGTCTGAACAACTGGGCTCCACAATGCTCCATGCTCCCCCTGTTTGATTTCCTGGCATCCTGACCTGGCTTGACTCCTAGCATCTGACTTGTAGTTCCTGACCTCCAGTTTGTCTCCAGCATCTGTCCAGCTGGTATCATGAGCCAGCTGACTCTTGACTTCTGCCAAGAGACTTTCAACTCTGGCTCCTATTACTAGTTCTGGCCACTCAGGACCTGGCTGCCATACCTTGTTCAGACCACAATAACCCTGAGGGCCCGAGCCCGGTGTGAGGAGGATGGACAAAGCAGCATGACCACAGACACCCAACTCGCCTGAATGGGCCCTCCACCTCCAGGCAGATAATCATATACTGCAGGCCCAAGTTGCACAGCTGACCTCAGACCAACGACTTTAGGAGCAAACAAGGCAGCTCAGCACTGAGAATACCACACTGTGATCACAACCTGCACCATCTTTTCCCAAACTGGGGCCTGCAACACCCTGGCCCCAGTGGTTTGACAGGAATCACTGGCAGTTCTGGGGTTTCATGGACCAAAACCACTTTCTATTTCTGATGTTTCCCCAGATCTATGTCTCTGACTAGGCCAAGGGGGCCTTAGTAACCAGCCTGCTGACAGGAGATGTATTAGACTGGGCTTCCCCACTGCTCAAAGGCCACAGCCTACTGCTCTTGAACTGGGATGCCTTTCTACAATTGAGGTCAACTATCTTTGATGACTCACACTAAGAGGTTCCCTGTCACCCCCTTACATGCATACTGTGACCTCTGCACTGACAGACTCTCTTCTGTATTGCTCACCAAACCTATGCAAGATGAGCTGGCTCATCAGTGAGAGTCACCCAAAGAAAAGGAACAGTGCCATCAGCATGAGATACTTCTGCTGCGATGAACCTGGCCACACTATCTTAGCTTGCCCAGTATGAATGCTAAGGAACTCAGGTAAATAAGCCGGTCCAGGCATGGTGGGGGAAACCAGCATGGGCCTTCAAAGAAGATATCTTCCCTGTTCCCTAGTCCTCATTGAGATGCACCCTAAGACCCATCCTTGGGCTTCTCATTTGCAGGGGTCAATCCAGCTGATCATCTTGGGGGACCCCCAATGGATTCCCCTCCAACAGGCTATCATTTATTGAGGAGCAGTAGACAGCAACTGCCCCATAGTCCTTCACCCAGGGGCAAAGATACCATTTGGGCAGATATACACAATGCCAGAGCCTGAACTGGCGGCATTGTGAGAATATCTCAAAGAGAACCTGGCCCAGGGGTTCACTCACAAGTCACCTTCACCAGCTCATGCCCCAGTCCTTTTCCAGTCAATTATCGAGCCATAAATCAGATAAAAATCCAGAACCATTACCCACTACCCTGATCCCCGAGCTATTGGACCGCATGGGGTCTGCCCCACATATTCACTAAACTGGGTCTCTGGGGCACTTATAGTGTCATCCGTATCCAAGGGCACAACCAACAGAATACTGCCTTTTGGACCCACTATAGCCACTTTGAATATTTATTTATGCCATTCAGACTGGCTAATGCCCCAGTGACATTCCAGTACTTTATTAACAATGTGCTGAGATCTACTGGACCAGTTCATGGGGGTGTACTTAGATAACATATTGATCTTCTCAGATGTAGACCTACACACCACTCATGTCTATACTGTCTTGAAGAAACTATGACACCATGGTCTCTACACTAAACTTGAGAAGTGTACATTCAACCTGACATCAACCAACTTCCTGGGTTTCATCCTGTCCCCAGAAGGAATCAAAATAGATCCACACAAGGTCACAGATGTCCACAAAAGGGAAGCCCCCTGCAACATGTATACAACAACATTTTTTAGGCTTTGTGAACTTTTATCAGACATTCATTTCAAATTTTTCAAACAAGCTGAGCTCCTTACTGCCCTCCTCTGGAAAAATACCTAGTTACATTAGTTACCCAAGGCCCAGCACATATTCGAGTTGTTGAAGCTTGCCTCTGCTTCAGTACTGGCCCACCCACATATGATACAAGCTTTCATTGTGGAAACCTACACCTCTAGTAGGGCCATTGGGGCAGTCCTCTCTCAAAGGCATGGACCCAAGCAAATACTCCACCCCATCACCTATTATTCAAAGAGCTCCTGGCAATGAAGACTGGCTTTGAAGAAGTGACCCTACTTGGAAGGGACCATCACCAAGTATTCACTGATCATAAGAACCTGGACTACCTGCTCAGGGCCAAGGCCCTACACTAAAGACAGCTCTGGTGGACCGCATTCTTCTCCTGGTTCAACTTTATCTTGACTGGCCGCACTGAGACCAGAAATGGCAAGGCCGACACCTTGTCCCAAAGATTTGGTTCCAACCCAGGAGGCCCCAGTCTGGAACTAGCCCACATTCTTAAGTCCCATAATTTCCTCAATGCAACTTGCTGCCAGAGCCTCACGCTCATCCACTCTGCCTCTGCCTCTGGAATTCCACCTGACGAGTTGGCCATTATCAACTGAGAACCACACGGCACCATGAGGGGATCACATTTGTAAGGGATTGCATCTATGTTCCCCCAGGACCTGCAAGAGTAGTAGCTCTTCAGCTGTGCCACAACTCCACCTTAGCGGAAGGCTTAAGCAATATAAAACCTGACAATTAACATCCCATTTCTTCTCATGGCCCCAAATGTGCCCCACAATAGAGACCTTTGTAGCTTCCTGCCAGGTGTGTGCTCACACATCTTCTTTATCAACTATGGGTACCAGTCCCAATTTCACTCACAACTACCCACATCCTCCCCCAACACATCTGCCTTGGACCTTGTAGAACACATCCATCACACTCAAGAGGAGGTGAAAGGACATCTTGAAAAGGCAAAAGACTACAAAAAGTACATGGACAAGCATAGACACCAGGACTCCCACCTACCCTGTAGGACAAAAGGTATGGCTTTCTACAGAGCACCTCTGCACTGACAGACTCTCTTGAAAACTAGACTACCAGTTCCTTGGCTATTACCAGATTTGGCAACAAATCAACCTGACCCCCTTCGAGCACCAGCTCCCTTGCTCCCATATTCCACAGCTCATTTCTAAAACCACACCCCAAGAACACATTTCCCCATACAGCCCCATCACTGCCCCCCAACAGTGCAAATACAGGGTCAGGAGGAATACATTGTTCACAAAGTCCTGGACTCCAAGATCAAGTGGATCAAATGATGATATTTGATTGATTGGGAATCTCACAGCCCAGAGGAACGCACTTGGGAGCCAGCTGAAAACTTTCACGCTCCCACCCTGGCTCAGGCTTCCATAGGCACCGCACTGAGAAAGCTGGACCCACATAACCCAGAGGGCACCTGTAGGGTGGGAGTGATGTCATGACCCACAGGTTTTGAATCTGGGCTCACAGGATTCAAGGAAACAGCCATGCTCCAACCTTCCACCTGCTGCTGACAACTGCTTACCTGGGACCCACAAAGTCCAACCCAGTGCGAGGTTTCACCTCTGAGGTTTGATCTGTGGAGTCCCAGAGCAGCTGATCAACCGGCTGGTACTAGATAAGCCAGCAGCAGGAACAGGAAGCCATCCCAACAACTGGGCTCCACCCTGCTCTGGACAGTGTGCCTTGTACTTCCTGCTCCCCCAACTTGACTTCCTGGCATCCTGACCCGGCTTGACTCCTGGCAGCTGCATTTGGTTCCTGACCTCCAGTTTGCCTCCTGCCTTAGATACTTTGGTATCCTGACCTGGCCTGACTCTGGTTCCTGACTCATGGTTCTGATCTCCAATTTGTCTCCTTCTGACTTACCAGTATCCTGACCTAGCCAACTCTTGACTCCTGTCTTGTAACTGCAGACTCTGGCTCTAACTACTGGGTCTGGCTACCCATGACCCAGATGTGACGCAAACACACTCTCTAGTTTTGGGGTGAGAGTCTTGTCCTCTGCAGCACCAACCACTGGTATGGCCTTCTTATGTTTCTCCACCACACAGACCCTCCATCACATTTCAATTCTCAGCTGGAAACACATAACAGCTGGGTCTCGTCATCCCAATAAATAGTTGTGAGAAACCATGACATCAAAATGATTTTTTTCATGTTTGTTTAAAGTGCTCAGGGTTAGGGGTTCTCCCCCGATCCCTTTCCATACCACAGTAGGTCTAACAGTGCTGTGTAGTGAGCCAAGTCATATACAATGGTCATCTTCTCCTGACACTGCTGTTCTTTGTAACTACAAAACACCAGCAAACAGCCTGAGGCCTGCGACAGTATTCAAGCTCACCTGATATCCCTGCTTCCCAGAATCCCAAACATTTCACTGGGGTTTCTATTTCAAATGCTTTTAGAACCATTAATGAGTGCACACCACTAAGCTATGCAACCATGGGATCTTATTAACCATCTCCTTTTCCCATTCCCTCCTATTTGTTACATTCAGTTATTGCATCTGTTTCAAATTAATCTTAAACTCCTTGGGACAGAGAGCATATCCTCATATGTGTTTGTACTGTGGCTAACAAAATGAAGCCCCAATCCAAACAGAAGCCTTTTTCGCTACTCCAATACAAATAAAGAAATAAAAGGACCAGATTCTGAATCTTAATTATGCCATTGTAAACCTGGAGTAACTCCATTGAAATCAATGGATTTACCTGGATTTACATTGTATACAGTGGGTGAGATTCTGGATCTGTTATGCCAGTGCAATATACAATACTCATACAGACAATTAACCACACTGACCTAGAGTAACAGCACTCATTTCACTGCCTACATAAACAGCTCTCTCAAATTTCCTCTAGCCGCTTCAAAACACAGGCATGCTTAAGCACACTGTTAGAAACGAAGACAGATTTTGAGATGGGAAATACTGCTTATCTGTTGAACAACAGCTACCTAATGAGCAATAGCAGTAAAAGAGTTTTAATCTTGCATTATGCACGATGCCATTTTTCTGGAAGCTATCAAGCTTAATAAAAAAATAATGTGAACTTATTTTTCGATTTCAGTCTGTCTCTGCCCATTTGATTTTTCTCTTTAAACCCTTACTTGAAGACAGGCGACGTGAGACGCAGACTCCGGAAGCTACCTGCTTCCATCCAGCACCTGCCAGTGTCTAGTAATCATATCAGCAGGAGCCCACAATGCAGCTCAGCAGCTGTACAGTTCTGAAAGGAAGACCTGTTTCTTCCACTGCTGGAAGATACGACCATTTGTCCGGTTGGCAGTATCAAGAAGTATCGCAAGAAGATACTTGGCAATGGTATAGTATCTCGGGTGATCAGGTGCTACTGTCTCTGCATTTCCAAGTACAAGGAAATGCTTTGATTAATATGTTACATATCTTTTGTGTACACAGTGATATGTTCTTTTGCACCACAGATACAAACAAATAACTATTTCTTTCCTTTCTGTCCTTCCAGAAAGCTCCATTCAATGGTCAGATAGTATAGTTCAAAGGAACTGAACACATCCATGTATTTCAAACATATGTCCTTATTTTCTCCTCAGATAAACACTTATAGCATTTAAATGCTGGCAACCGATACTCACTTATTTCAAATTCTCAAAGACCAGAAGCTGACCCAGTGTACCCTCCCTTCAGTGCTGCAGAAGCTCTTCTGTTCATGTGGTGTTTCATGACTTTGGAGCAAACAGAAAAGTGCTACTCTTGACAGTATCTTGCTGCCTGGATTTTCTAGGATAAGAAAATCTTAACCCTGCCACCAGTGTCATACCCTTTTAAGGTCCAAGTGCAGGTGGGGAGTCCTTGGTAGTACAGCTCCTGAAGGAGCCATGTTGTCATGTGGGGTAGCACAAAGACACTACATGCCTCAGTATAGATGCCCTACAATCCACCAGCTTTCCCTGGAGATCAAGGTCATAACGGTGCACATTGTGCAATGAGGCAAACTCCACCCCCAAAAAGGATGACCTGGTGGAGCCTCAACCACCTAGAAACCATGGAGGTGTTGGCTAACTTCAACTCTCCCATGACTTTTGATGCAGGAGGGCAGGCATTAGTATCTCAGAGGGGTTGGGCACAAAAAACATACTTGCTATTCAGATCTACAGTAAGAAGAATACAAGGAAAGGTATTATATTATTATTTGTATTTCAGTAGTGCTTAGAGGCTGCAACCAAGATCAGGGCTCCATTGTGCTAGACATTCCCCACCCCTTCATACACACACAGTCCTGCCCCAAAGAGCTTACAGTCTAGACGGACAAGGGAGACAAAAGGGTGGGTGGGGAAAGAGCTAAGCTGACTTGCCCAAGTCCACCTAGCAGGTTAAAAGCACAACAGGAATACGTGTAAAACTTTGGCCTCCAGTTCTGTAGTCACATGCTGCCATTCCAGGGCAGCTGCTCACACAGCTTCCTGTCTCTTGATATCTTGAGCTGGTTCAAAAATTTCTATCAAATCATAGAAATATAGGGCTGGAAGGGAGCTGGAGAGGGCATCTAGTCCAGGCCCCTGCGTCGAGGCAGTTCCCCCTCAATCTTCTTTTCTCAGGACTAAAATCATACACAGGTTTTTTCAACATTTCCTCATTGCTCATGTTTTCTAAACCCTTTATCATTTTTGTTACTCACCTCTGGACTTTCTCAAATTTGTCCACATCTTTCTTAAAGTATGGTACCCACATTTGGACACAATATACTAGGTAAGGCCTCACCAGTGCCAAGTAGAATGGGACAGTTACCTCCCATGTCTTACATATGACATTCCTGTTAATAGGCCCCAGAATGACATTAGCCTTTTTCACAACTGCATGACATTGACGACTCATATACAGGTTTCTGTTGGAAAATGCCATTTTGACAAAACTGATTTTTTTTCACAAACCTGTATCTATTTGAACAAAATTTCATTCTGAAAAAAAGGAGTGTTAAAGAGGTTTTGCCATTTTCAGAATAGAAAATTTCGATTGTTCATTTTGAAATGACTTTTCACTTGGAAGTTTACTTCATGTTTTATTTTAAATTTTTTTAAATTTAATGTCATTTAATGAAAAATTTCAAAATTTTGCCTTTTCTTTCTGTATCTTATTCCTTCCCCATCCCATCTGAAATTTTTCTTTTTGCAGGATGGAAAATCTATTTTCTGACTTGTTCTAGTAATATCTTATATGCAGAAAAGTTAGAGCCAGCATAAGAAATATTTTTGCCTTCAACATGAACAGGTCAAGATAGCATAACAAGCTAGAGCTGGCATGTAGCTCAATCTTCCTCCCTCCCCGCCCTTTAGCATCTGGCATTCACTGCAGCACCTAAATGAAATAGGCAAATTACTCTGAGTAAGCTACTATTTGGTAATTTCACTACAATTTTCACAAGGGGAGTCTAATTCTATTTGGGTTACAGCTCTTCCTCAGAAAAAGCTCATTTACCCCTTCTCCCACATTCTGTCATTGTAAATAAATTACTTGATTGTAGTAGACATTACTGCCTGCAAAGAGTGTAAAAAACCAGCTGTCTAAAAATGTAGCACTTATCTCAATTTCTGCCACTATTCATTTTATTGTTTCCGCAGGGGGACCGGGATAAGAGGTATCTATGAAGTATGGCACAGGAAACTCTAGAATCAGAAGAGTTTGGCATACATTCAAATCAGAATACAGTTTGAGATGGAAAAACTAAATGAAACCTGCTCTATACCTTTACCAGCTTTGCAGTTATAGCTGGTAGTCCTCACTGTGTTTTTACTCAGAGTAGACTCCCAGTAGAGTCAAGGAGTTGGAGATTCAAAAGCACCTGTCCTAAGTGACTTTGAAGCACCATACCAACGAATGTCAATGGAATGTGTGCTCCTAAATCACTTAGGTGCTTTTGGAAATCCCATCCGAGGAGTAAGAACCTCAGGATTTGGCTCATATTAACCTCACTAAGGGTATGTTTACAGTGCAAGTGAAGGTGTATTTGTAGCACAGGTAGCTAAATTAAAAGCTAGCTGAAATGGGTATGCCTAACACAAGTAACTACAGTCATGAAGACCGTACCACAGACTTCAGCACAGACCAGAATCCAGAATACAAACCCGAAGGGCTTGTACTGGGCTGACTAGTCTGCACTATAGCCTATACCACTATGTCCTCCCTAGTACTGTTACCCACGACATCTAGATTAAAACTAGCGAGGGTATGCCTAGGCATGCTATAATTATAACTTCATTTGCCATGTAGGCATACCTTTCCCATAGGGGGCCCCCCAATGTCTGTTGGGACCTGTGAGCACAGTCATAATACAAATAGTAAACAATACAGGCAAAACTCTTCCTCTGTGGGTTGCATCACTGCTCTCTTTTCTGCTAGGGTAGTAAATCTGCACCCCTCACATATATAAGATGATGAATTTTCATACACTGGTCCTCAGCAGTTTTAGTGTGGTTTTGGCTAACAGAATAATTATCAGCATCAACAAACCTGTAAAGCTCCAAAGGATTGCTTCTGTCCAACTGCACGCATAGAGAGGGCCAAGTGAGTAAAACTCCATTGATTTGACCCCAATGCTATGAAAAAAGTGTATTTTTATAGTGCAGAAAAATAAAAAGGATATAGGAAGAACACAGGTAACAAGAAAGAAGCAAATTAAATCCAAGTTGCTACTGAAAGTAAGTGAGTTTATACTTGATATTACGTTTGCTACAAAATGTCCATTAAGTTAAATGTCTAATCTAATAACATATAGATCAAATACAACAACTATTCAAAACAGACTTAGTGTTTATGGAGCTCCTACAAGTTACAAACGAATGGGCTGGAAGGATCCAAGGCTTTCAAATATCTTCAGGGAGCAGAAATTCTCTAAGACTTGTGTTATTTTTTATATTTTTATTTTTATTTTCTATAGCAAAGCTCCACACTCCCTACTTAGTTAGGAAAGCCAATTTAGACTTAATTACAATGGGGAGAATGACATTGCAATATGATTTCCTTTTGTTTAGTTTGCCCTTTTAAAGAATCCCTTTGTTCGCTAATTCATAGTTGTCACTATCTCTAGCCTCTGTTTTATAGGTCTGAAATCCTCTACACCTTCCAAAACCCATTAACAATGAGCATTAAAACAAACTGTGATCATGAATCATCCCATTCTCCTGATTTAACCAAATTCCTTAGGTCTGGTTTTGATTTTGAGGCTAAAACTGGCTCAATTCTTTTGCTTGCTCATTAAGCTGGGTTGAGTTCACCAAGGCGTTTTACTGGTGCTATTATGGCTTGTTTTCAGGGGGTTAAAAAAAAAGGAAATACTCACAATTCACCCTTGAGTAAGTGAGAAAAGAATCAGGCCTTAAGATTTCAAATTACCAATTGTTTCACTCCCTGCTACAAGATATTTAGCATTTTAGAACCTGCTGGCTGTCTTACTCCTTCAGTGTAAGAAGAATACAATTTTCCTCTTGGATTCTAGCAAAGAAGATATTAATAAGTTACTTGTCTCCCTGCAGATTTTTCATACTGGTTGCAGTGAAAATTAGTGGACTGTGGATAAAAAGCAAGTTGCTAGGTATTGACATTTCCAAATACTGTATGTTCCATGCTTTCTTAAGAGAGCAGAGCTTGTGCCATCCGGCTGCAGCTGAAGGCTGGGTATTTCTTGAAACACCAACTTACTCTCCACTTTAGAATTTCTCAGAGCTCTCAGCTTTGAGAGATAAACTGCACACAACCCACAAGACCCTTTAAATCCTCTTGCTCCTTATTTATTTTAATAAACTGACAAATCTGCCTTTAAAATATAAAAGTGGCCAAATGCATTGAAACTCCATGATCTGGCAAGCACAACTAATCCTTATTCATTCTCAAGCTAGATATATAGCACACTGATAGCACATCAGAGCGGTTAGGGACAGCTCATGATCCATAAACCACTTAATTAAATATTACAGTGCTAAAAACTGTCTCCGTTGCTTGACATTTTGTAGCCTGTAGCAAGTCTGGCTGAGTCTGGTAACAATTAGAAAGCAAAATAACCAGACTGTTTGAATAGCTTACAGGATTTAGAAATAAAAGGTGCGTGGATGATGCTCCAGGTTTTCTATCACATTCTACATACTGGATAAGTGACAGAAAATCCACTGGATGCGCTATTTTGCATAGAAAGTTTCCCTTTTCCTGTCTAACATCTTTTCCTTATACTGAAGTGGACCTGTGGCTGGCTACAAATTAAACTCTTGTAATGCTCAAAGATCAGTCATCATTTCCATCCATCACAGGGGAATCAAATGCTTCCTGGATTTAGGGTCTCTGAATACAGCTGGCCTGTTATGAGGCAAGAGATACTTCTTGTCTTTCAACCCATTTCTGTAACACTGGAACCAGGCCAGATTCTGATTCATTCACACCAGTATAAATCTGGACTAACTCCATTAAAATCAGTAGAGTTATTCTAGACTTGGACTGGTAGATAGGGTTGCCAACTTTCTAATTGCACAAAACCAAACACCTTAGCCCCACCCCTTCCCTGAGGCCACACACCCCGCTCACTACATTCTCTCTCCCTCAGTGGCTCGCTCTCCCCCATCCTCTCTGCCGCTTCACTTGCTGACAAAAGTTGGGAAAGAGTTGATAAGTTTCAGTGCCTTGAACTTGTTTCTGAGGGAAGACCAATTTTACCAATGATGTGAGTAAAAGCAAACTCCTGGGCTAGCTTAAATATCCACACAGGGCTGAGGTATGAAGGACACCAAGTCAGTGTGATAGACTCATGGACTGGATGTCTGTCCATTAAGACAGCAACTAAATTATCCATGTCTAGAGCAAAGGTGAAATATTGCATCGTCTCCCAGCACTCAGAGAAAAGATGATTTTAGATTTAATGGCCTGTTCTATTTTGTTGCACATTATCTTCTCCATATCACTGTTATACAACATACAGAACAATAAGACATCCATCTACTTTCAGGTTACAAACAAAGCAGAGTTAGGAATTCAATGCAGGGGTATATTGAAGTTCAGAGCAGGAAAACAAAACAAAAAAAGACAGGAAGTTATGTTAAAGTGGCTGAAATTGTGTTTCAATATTTTCCCATTTATTTTGCTACAATCCTTTAAGAAGCTGTTTAATGTCTGGTAATTAAAATTACATTCTGGAGGTGATGAAAAGCATTGAGAAGCTCAACAAACTGATGGAATTTTTCACAAAGAGCTCACTACAAAAAGTGATCCTAACATAACAGGCTCTTCCAATGCTAAAGAAAAGGGAAATCGATATTTGTTGCCTGGATCTGAGTAGTATGAAGTCATTTCTTACCTAGAATTAACTTACATTTCCAGAGATCATGCCAGTGAACGAAGTGCTATTGAGTGCACAATAAAGTAAAAAACAGGCATTTTATTTCTATGAGTTTCAAAACAGTATTTGCACATTGATCATCCTTTCTATCCTACAGCGTGGAGATCAGCACTACTAATATAGTTGTTCTCATCAGCACAACCATAGTTACCAAGGTGTCTGCACTTCTGGTCTAAAACCTGTGCTTGAGAGTTTATAACCAAGTCGCAAAAATTCACAAGAGGCTGAAACTTGGGCCAGGCAATCTCAGCCTGAGAGCAGCAGTCTGGTTGCGAGCTGGCTATTACAAAACTTGAAATCATTTGATTTGGCATTTTTCTATGTTGAAGGAGAACTGAGAAATAGAAGCTCTCTCCTTTTTATGTTCCTGTTGAAATTTTTTAAAATAAGAAATTTCAAAGTATAAGCTGCCCTGTGGAAATGTTTTACCTATTTTAAACCTTTGTTTATTTCTTAAATGTTGAAATGGCAAAATACCTTTGTGAAATGTATAGTTTGGTTTCATTGGGATATTGAAATGTTGTTGTAGCTTAAACTATTAACAGTTTCTCCTGTTAATCACCAAATGGTGAGACCATGCATTCCTGTAAACACAAAAATAATGGGATTTAATTGGAGGTAAGTTTTTTAATATTCATTAATTGGCCTGTTTAAGACACCTCCTTAAATGGCTTCTTTTAAGTAACTGATTTAAATTCTTTGTTTACTTTACCCAATTATAAACTCTCCAGTTATTAATAATATCTGGACAGTACTCAGCTGCCCATAAAATGTTTAGAAATGGGCAAAATAATTTAAGTATTTATGAGATACTAAGATTGTACTCACAATAACTTTGGGAAACCACTTTGGTCTTAAATCAGCGTTCACGTCACACTCCCAGTCAGTACCCAGCCCACACCGAGGAAACTAACGATCCAACCAGCGGATCAAATTTGATGATGAATCCTGGTCACATGCCACCTGAGGCACATTGCGCATACACTAAGAAGACGAATTACCAAACAAAGAACATCCCCCCCAAGGCACTTCACTCTCAAGGGTATAATCTCTGGTAAAAAGCTCTCTACAGAAAGACATTCAGAAGGGGCTGTAATGGAAGTAACCATTGATTGGCACATGTGTTCTGTCATTTGTGTTGGTTTGTTTAATGTTTTCTTCCCCTTTCTTTAATAAAATAGCATGGCTAACGATGGGGGTTATTTTGCTTGTTTTTAATCCTGGTGTCCTATAAGATATAAGACCCTATGACTAAGATAGTGAGAGTCACATTCCTGAGATATCAGTAAAAGAAATAATTAGTCAGCGCAGGACTACCATTTCCTGTTTCACTAAACCAAATATTTTTAGTAATTTTTAAAATAAAATTACTTGGTGGCCAACAATTAAAAATGTGCCACTTTTCACACCACGTGTGTAGGAACAGAGTGGTATCCCTTTAAATAGCTTGTGAGGCCTTTAGAAGCCCTCACTATCCTCTATGCTTCAGAAGCTACCAGAACCCTGCCAGAGCAGCAGTGTGTGTGTGCGCGCATGCGCAGAGACACACATGCACAGCTGGGCCTTGCCTGTTCAGTAAACATGATTATTTGAACCCAGCCCAGGGCCAGTGCAAGGAAGTTTCGTGCCCTAGGCGAAACTTCCACCTTGTGCCATGCCCCCCAGCACTGCAGCTGCTCCCCGCCCCACCCCCCGCCCTGAGGCGCCCCCCCTCATGGCAGTTCCCCCCCAGGGAGCCGTGCAGTACCTCCCCACCCCAGCTCACCTCTGCTTCGCGTCCTCCCTGAGCACACCACCCCCACTCTAATTCTCCTCCCCTCCCAGGCTTGCGATGCCAAACAGCTGATTGGCGCTGCAAGCCTGCGAGGGGAGGAGAATTAGAGCGGGGGCGGCGTGCTCGGGGAGGATGCGGAGCAGAGGTGAGGAGCCCTGTGGCAGCTCCCCCACCCCCCGCTGCCATGATGCACCCCCACAGCAGCTCCCCACCCTCCCGACCCGGGGAGCCCTGCGGTACCTCACCACCCCACCTCACCTCTGGTCCGCGTCCTCCCCGAGCACACCGCCCCCGCTCTAATTCTCCTCCCCTCCCAGGCTTGCAGCGCCAATCAGCTGATTGGCTCCGCAAGCCTGGGAGGTGGGAGAAGCAGAGCAGCGACCACGCGCTGAAACCGCTGGGCTGCCGGCAGCGCGCTGACCCAGGGGAACCCCTGGGCTGCCGGCAGCGGCTCAGACTCCCTCTCCCTCCCAACGCAGCAGCCACTGAAATGCTTTTAAAAAAATGGGGGGGCGCCACTTTTTGATGCCCCCAAATCTTGGCACCCTAGGCAACCGCCTAGTTGGCCTAAATCGTAGCACCGGCCCTGACCCAGCCATGCCCAGTGGTTCCTTTATATTATGTATGTTGTGTAAAAAGTCAAATACACAATAGGTGCCCCATTGGCCAGGGCACTGTAGAAACATAAGTAAAAAAGACAACTACTTCCCCAGGAATCTTTCCATTATCAATCACCTTCTGGAATGGTCCCAAGAAGGAGAGCAGGACTGCACAGCATTCACGTGGCCTGTCAGAGCATGTGCATGTGCACCTGTTCTCTGCCTAGTCTAGGAGCAGAGGATTTTAAGACAGTTGCAACTTTCATTTTGGAATTTACTGACACACTTCAAAATTTGGCATGGACGGACCACATTCCTTTAACATGCTCTGTATGCACTGAGCGTCAAGTAACTATCAAACCACTGCAACCGTTTGTAACCTAGAAATCAAGGCTGCTTCTAACTCAGGAAAAGCTCCCTTATTTTGTTCCTTAGGTGCTTTAGAAAAATCTCACCACAAGTGCAATAGACCTACAATTCCCAAACGTACTGATGAGTTGCACATCAGTCATCAGTTCACCCCATTGAAAGCTTTATAGTCATCATGACTTGAGCCTCAAAAGGATAGTGTGGACAAAAACCTAAAACATTCTTTTCTTTCTTCCTTCCTTCTCTTGCATCACAAAGAGATGTGGCAACTGGACCAAAGCCTGCTTCGATATACATCCCCCAGTAACCTCAAAGAAGCTCCATCCTCAAGGCTGCTCTGACCTGAACAGGGGCAAGAATCAGGGAGCTGTTCCAAGCTCTCAGAAAGCCCTCCTTTATTTGCAGCGCTGAGCCAAAACTTGACACAGCAGAGATTCTAGCATGTGATGTGTACTGAATCCAGTGATTAAAGCTAACAGGTGAGTCAAGGGAGGATGGGATCTGAAAAAACACCTGACATTTCATCAGCAGTTATACAGAAGCCTGTACCAGCTGTTCAGGCATCTTGACAGACATCAGCAAACAAACAGTGAAACAGAGAACATGAGAATAAGCCTGACAGGAGTCAGGGCTCCCCCTTCAGTCTAAGACACTATCGATAAAAAAAATTAATAATTCTAGGTTTTAGAATCTTGAAGTTGCCACACAAGTCCACAAGAGCGATCTGATGCTGGGACAGGACAGAGAGAGAAAAATGTCATGCAAACCTATCAGCAAGAAGCAGCAGCAATGCAACCATTGTTAATGTTAAGCAAGTGTCAGCTGGAGTCAAACTTCAATAGTTAGCAAGAGGTCTGAAATGTAAATACAGGTCTGGCATTTTTAACAGGATGTTTGTTGTAAACCCGGGCAGCCTGATAGAGGCTGACTCTCCAAAAGATCATTTCTTATAGCAGGACTTCCTTTTGTTTCCTGCCCATCTAGGCCACGGATATGATCTGAAAGAACACACCTGCACACATGACAGAAACAAAGACAGGAACAAAGAAAACTGCTCGGGGTTGTATCATGATCAGTGGAACTGGAGGGACTGGTACTGAGGAGACACTGGGGAACAGCGAACAAGGGGCGTTGAACTTAGAGCAACTCAGCCACATGTACAGAGGACTCCAAAGGCATATCTCCCAACATTTCAAGGGGCTAAAGTGGGACACAGTGCTACACAGATTTGGCCCAACTGCTCCTCTGCAGCTGGAGATGGGGTTGGGGGAACATGCCAAATTTGATTGGCACTGCAGCCCTGAGCTCCAGATCGCAATACCACTCAGTTTGAGGGCTCTCAAATGGGAGGCCAGGGCCAACTGCCCCTTTCCTCCAGCTTCACCCAGTGGGCTTGAGTGCAGGAAATGTTCAGCTTTAACCTGGACAGAGGCTTTTGGGACGCCAAATTGGGACAGTCCCATGAAACCTGGGACTGTTGGGAGGTCTGCACAGGATTTAACAGAGTTTTACTTGTTCAACTCAACCTGCATTCAGCATCATTCTCTGTCAACGAAACATCGTGGCAGTGCCTGAACCATGAGTTCTCTGCAGTGCAGCAGCCAGCGGGAGCCATGGAACTCAGTCATGGGACATGCATCAGAAGCCCCAAGAGGAAGGATGAGAGCGGGAGGAGGCACAACACCCCCAGAAATACATGCAGTGAGACTACAGCAAAGGAGAGCAGGTGGCCAGGGTTCCAGACACCTAGTGAGATGCATGTACTTGGGGACACAGCACATGTGGGTAAAGGAGAACTGCGCCGCACTAGGGCAGCATTGCAAAGAATGTGGCAAGTCGAACTATTTTAGCAACATGTGCAAGAGCAGAGGACAGTCCCGGCAAAATTCAGTCAGACTTGTACAAGAGGGAGATGGCAGAACAGATAGCGATGAGTTTGATTCTCTCCTCACATCTCAGAGCATATCAGGTTCAAGACTGTTGGGACAGGAAAGCAACAAGGGACGCTACCTACTAACTTCCATACAGGCAACAACTGTAATAGGGAATTTCCCTGTGTGATTTCAGCTAGATAGTGGAGCTTGCTGCAATCTGATTCCTCGGAGTGAATTGGATTTGAACACAGTCATTACTGTGGCAGGGCAGGGGTAAAACCCCCTTTAAGGCCCTGCCAAAATGCTGGGTGCAGTCTGCTCTCTGGCCAGGAGGCCAGGGTAGAGACACAGGTATTCAGCAGTGAGCCCAGCTGCAAGCCCTAATCAGGGCTGGCTCAGAGGAACACGCTGAGCTGAATGCTGACAGCTGGGCTGAGGCACAGGAGGGCTATAAAAACCCTGAACAAACCTCAGAGAGGAGGCTAGACTGGGAGGAGACAGGAGGGTATTATCGCTGTCTCCTTACCAAAGAGAGACTCCTCCAAGACAGGAGATCCTGGGGAGGGTCTGTGGGGCACTAGCTGTTGGGAGACCAGAGAACTGCACGAATGCTGTAAATAAAGACACTTGGGTGATCCAGCAAAAGAAGGTGTGGAAGACACTTTATTATACCAGCCTAAACACAGGGTGCTGGCATAAAAGTGGGAGAGCCTGCACCGACTCTGTGACAATTACAAAGAACTAAAAGTACAATGAAAGCATAATGCAAGATGTAGAAAACCAACAGGCTGCATTAATGACTGAAGTTTGTGGTGATTAATGGTAAGAACCACAGATCCCTCTTGGTTCTGATCAGGGTGCAGTGTCAAAATTCTATAGCTGCAGTGCAAGAAGAAAAAAGGGAGGTCCATGGACAACAGAGACCATTTTAAAAGCATCTGCGGATGTTTTCAAAGGTGACAGATGCCTTGAAGGAAAGCTGCGACTGGAAGTAGATTCCACAGTGGAAGATGTGAACTTAGCACAAAGGAAAATTCCAGTAGCACTACATAATCCGACACACAAGGAGCTTGAAAGTCTGCAGAGCAGGGGCATAATAGCACCTTTAGAGGCCAGTACAGCCTGGCTAAGCAACATGGTGGTGGTAAAGAAGCCATCAGGAAAATTATACATCTGCATAGCTCCAAAGCCACTTAATCAGACACTGAAAGATGCCCCCAATTGATGACATCTTGCCAGAACTTTCCAAAGCCAGAATCTTTATGGCCAGTGATGTGCCTTAGGTTTTGGCACATAAACTGGGATAAAGAGTCGGCATGCTGACAACCTTTGCACCACCATTCGGTCAGTACAGATGGCTGGCCATAACAATGAGCATAAGCCCAGCCCCAGAGGCATTCCAAAGGAAAAAGACTCACCCAGGTCCTGGAAGGACTGTCTGGGGTGAAAATAATTGCAGATGAGATCCTGTAGGCAAAGGCGCAAACGATACAGAGTCAGAATGAGACCACGACAGAAAATGACAAGCTTTTCTACAGCGATGCAGGGACAAAACCATAAAACAACCCAGAAAAAAATGACTCAGACCGCAAGAAGTGACATACATTGGACATCTGCTCAAAGCAGAGGGGCTGAAAGCAGATCCAAACAAAAATCAAGCCAGAGACATGCCAGCTCCAGTGGATGGGAAAGGGAATGCAGCACTTCACTGGAATGATAAATTTTCTGTCCAGGTTCTGCCGACACCTAACTGTAGTGGAAGAAGCTGCTCACAAGGAAGGATGTTGAGTAGGACTGGGCAGGAACCCAACAGCAAGCATTTGACATGCTGAAACAAATAATGGATGCTGCCGTCCTGAAGTATTACCAGCCCGGAGACCACTGACACTCCAGTGTGGTGCATCAAAGAAAGTATAGGATGTAGCCCCTTTGCAGGAACAGCTGGTTGCTTATGCCAGCTGAGCCCTGTCAGAGACTGAACAGGGGTACACCCAAATAGAAAAAGAGCTTCTGGTTGTGGTATTTGCAATGCAGCGATTCCATCAGTATAGCTGTGGCCAGCCAGTAACAGTGCCATCAGACCACAAACCCCTAGAGAGAACCATGGCAAAATCCCTTCTTAGAGCTCCAAAGAGATTGCAGTGCATGTTGATGCACCTCCAGCGTTACCGGCTAGAGCTCAAATATCATCCAGGACAATTACTGGTGTTAGCTGACACCCTGAGCAGAGCATATACCCAGCATCAGTGAGTTGGGGAAGGTGATCCGGACACAGAAATCATTAACATGCTGTGGTATCTCCCATTTTTAACAGGAAAGCTGATGGAAATAAGAGAGGCTACAGAAACAGGCAGTTAAGAGAGCAAAATGAGCAGGCTGGTCAGGATACAAAAAGCGAAGTACCAACAGAAGCAGAACCATATTTTCAGATTAAAGAGGAGCTGAATGTGCAGAATGGAATCTTATTTTCAGGACCAAGAATTGTTGTCCCCACCTCATTACATAAGGATTTCATACAAAACTACATGCCTCACACCTGGGTCTGACAGCTGTCTTAGGACCAAGTGTGTGTTTATTGGCCAGAAATGAATACACCGCACCACTCCTGGTTATGTGATAACAGCCAGCAGAAAGACCTACCACATGAGCTACCCACCCAACCATGAGAAACAGTGGAAGTGGACTTATTCACTTTCAAGCAAAAGCAGTACTTGACTACTATCCACAGTTTTGGCAGGTTGATGTCCTGCCTGATACAAGAAACAAGGCAGTGACTGGCCAACTGAAGGTCCACTTTGTGAGGTGTGGCATTCCGGACACTGTATTCACTGACAATGGATCCCAGCTTTCCTCAGAAGAATTCAGTGAATTTGCATGCAAATGGGAGTTTGACCACCATACCTCTCCTCCAGCATACCTACAGAGTAATGGTAAGGTGGAATCAGCTGCCAAAACAGCTAAAAGACTGTGACACAAGGCTACTGCTTCCGGTTCAGATTCCTTGTTGGCATTTTTGGTACCCAGGAATACTCCATCACATGGGTGTCAAAATAGACCAGCACAGGCACTGATGGGACAAAGGACCCTGCTACTAATGAGGGGAGACCTGTTGCAGCCAGAAGGATGGGGAGGAGAAGAGACAGCCAACAATCAGAGAAAGCACGTACTAGAGAATGACAGGTCAGCCCTGGACCTACCAGCCCTAGAGACAAGCACTCCTGTGAGGCTCCAACCATTAGAGAGATATGAGAAGGAGTGGACTAAAGGAGTCATGAGGGATGCAGTGGCACCAGGGTCATACAAAGTGACTGTGCAAGAAAGACAAGTGGTTGCAGAGCAGCATCGTGGGGTGAAAGAAGCAGAAGGAGATACAAGCAAGCAGACAACACCCACAGAGAGACTATAGAGACACAGTGGTCATCACAGAATGGAGACAGAGAACCACCCAGAGGCCAAGCGCACAGGGAGATGAGATAATTTGCTAGATTCAAAGACAGGCAACAGGGAAACAGGTCATTGCTGGTGTGGTCGCCTGTTGAGGAGACCAAACTATCTCAAAGATTATGTAACCAGTTGAGTCTCTGGTACAGATGAGACTCCAGTTTGGCTATGTGCTAGCAACCTCTGGATGAAGGGATCTGAGTGGGGGCCTGGGAGTCAATTATTTGTTTTTAATGTTTATATTAAAAGGTTTTTAATTTGGGAAGATGCGTCAGGATCAGTGGAACTGGAGTCAGAAGGCCATCATTCCCTGGAGAGAGACTTATTAAGGGGACACCAGTGGAACGGGGAAGCAAGGTGTTTGGTTGGAAACAACTCCACCACACGGACAGAGCCCTCCACAGGGTTTAATAAAGTCTCACTTGTTCAAATTAATCTGCATTCAACATCATTCTTTGTGAATGAAATATGGATGTCGAAGCCTCCGCAACCCATTTTCAGAGCATGACTGCAATCCAGCCTGGCTCTGACTTCTCTTCCAACGATGAACCAGATTTAAAACAAGGGATCCAGACTCCATGAGCCTGGGCAATGAGGAATGTGTCAGGAGCCTCAGTATGCCAAGGGGAGCATGGTTATGGCCACTATTCCTAATCAGCAGGCTTAGCCTGAACACCCCACGATGCTGCTCTGCAACCTCAAGCCAAACGTCAGTCAGGGGGTGGGCTGTGGCAAAATCCATCATCCAGACACCTCTTCCCCTCTAAGCCAGATAGTGCTGCTGGCACCACTAACCAGGATCTCCTCCTAGTGCTCTTGAAGCATTAAAAAATAAATGACTACGGGCCAGATCCTGAGCCACTGTACTTGGGCATAGTTCCCTGAGGATCTGACCCTATGTCTGTTCCCGGCGTGGGATCACGAAGGGAAGTGGCTTCCTGGGCTTTTTCCCCCCCCACTCTAGCACACACTGCAGAGCTGTCAGCAGCACTCATTACATGTACTTTAAAATATTTCTAAACATAACTGGGACCTTTAATTACATTTTTTACAAATGCATGTGTTGCAGAGCCTGGTTCATTTCTTCTAATGGCTGAGAGACCCCTGGCAGAATTAACAAGTAAGCCAACCACCAGGATTTAAAACCCACATTAAGGCCATTACATCATTAGATGCTCCATGTATTTTGATAAAGGTGGATTAGCTTTAGCTGCTTATGATACCACTTGCCAGAAAATATGCTTGACTATATTTTGTAAGCGTATCCTTTCCATAGTGCTTGGCTAGTAAATCTTTGTCGACAAGGGAGAACACAAGGGAGAGCCAGCAGGTCTGTGGATCAGCAAAGTGAGAATTAATGAGGTTCCATAATATTTCTATATTCAAATTCCCTTTTTCAACCCAACAAAGGGGGCAACCAGCACTAAGCACCAGGGAGTGGGGAATCAATGGGCTACAAAGTTCCAGTTTTCTAATCCTGAAGTCAGTTTTCTGCGAGCCCTATCCACACGAGCTCCCAAAGAGTCTTTAGGCTAGTGGAGATCACCAGAGAGCAGTATGCTCTGGCCACATCCTCTCGACCAAGGTGTGACATACAGCTAGGTACGTATCACTAAACCAGACAAGGACATACCGTATCTGGGAGCAAGTCTCCCAACCTGGGTCCACAAGCTTGTGTTAGTGGGGCTTGTGCCAGTGCACTAAAAATAGCTATACAGACCTTGCTCTGATGTCATGGCTCAGGCTGGAGTTTGGCCTTTGCAGGGTGGTTTGAGAGCCTGAGCCACAATGTTAAAGTAACGTCCACACTGTGATTTTTAGTGTGCTAGTGCAAGCCCCAGCCACCTGTGGACCCAGACTGGGAAGCTCGCTTCCAGATGCAGTGTAGACATATCCTGAGGGCAGCTTTATGCTGCTTTTGGTCAAACGCCATTGTCTGGTTCCATTTTCATACTTACTCAACAGTTTTCCCTGCATCCTATTCTAGCTTCAATTAGCAAGAGTCTATGCATAGCCAAACTGAACAAAATGAGTACAACCATCATTACTCTGTCAAATGTTCCACGAGTTTTGTTTCTACCTTTCTCCAAAATACAGAGTACCCCCTAAAAAGGGCTAGAGGGACTTTATGATGCTAATTTTGCATAAGATCAATCACTTGCCCACTTTATTTGATGGATTCCCATGGCTGAAATCTATTATTGAAACATATAAGCCTGTATTTCCGTGAACCTGACCATTCAGCTTCCACTTCCATTCTATTTCTAGCCTCTCTGTCTGAGCAAGTTATTGTGACTGATCTGAATTTTGTTATTTAGCCTCATGTTCAAACATATGCCCTTGTCTTTCCTAAAAAGTAGCTTTTACCCTGAAGGAACAATGGGGCCCTATTCCCAACTTCCTGCTCCAAGAAACTTCCCACTGACCAATGGGGATCCAGCTTGAGTAAGTGTCAGGCCCTTTGATTACAGGATTAGGACCTTTGATTACAACTGAAAACACTGGAAAGCAGAGCTGGAAAAACTGCACTTTGGTGTTTAACCTGAACTTTGAGCATCTAAGTATTGTTGAAAATCTCAGTATTTTGATAAGTCAGAGAGAGAGAATACGGAGCACTTAAGTTGTGCATCCCTTCTACACATGCACATGAAACAGATTGCCCAAATAATGCTCAGATGTGAACACAGCACATAAAAAAGAAGCCTCTGATTTCCACTATTTCTTGGGTGGGGAAAATGATTGTCACCGCATCAAAAAAAAAATCCCAAACCTGACAACATCACCAAACAAAATATATGAAACTGTTAATCAAAGGCACACATCTCCATGGAGAAGAGAGAAAGTGAACACCACATTTTTTTCCAGTATTAAAAATATAAAGTGAACTCTTTTTTCCACAGACCCTGAGAGTTGCTTTAAAATTGCCTGTTTTACAGGGTGACCTTCCAGAGGGACTGACACTACCTGGAAGACATTTTGGATTCAAAGTATTCTGTCACTGCCTACCGGTGCAAAGGGACAAGCAAAATTTATTTTGATTAATTTGCAATGAATCAATACCTGTTACCTCTATCAATAGCTTTCATATTTGTCAGTGGCTATATATACTAATAGATGGAGAGGTGAACATATGCAGGCCAATTTACCAACAGACTTGGAAAGCATATCTTTTATAAAACTATCACTTACCACAAGCTCAGGAGTGACTACCACATAGCAAGGTGAATTAAATGTCTTATTACAGAGATACTCATTGCTGCTACGTGCTATTTATGAGCAGATACCAAGGAGTCAAACTAAGGATACCAGGGAGTTGAAAATAAATCAGTGATATAGAG
Source organism: Mauremys reevesii (assembly GCF_016161935.1). Classification (NCBI taxonomy): domain Eukaryota; kingdom Metazoa; phylum Chordata; order Testudines; family Geoemydidae; genus Mauremys; species Mauremys reevesii. Next base: position 43,625,177 of record NC_052625.1, read on the forward strand.
TCTATGTATTATATTCTAAATATAACTTCATCCATTTACACATAAATAGCAGCCGAGGTTCAGAAGATAAAATGGCGCATGGATCTATCCCTGCTTTCAGGGATAACAGTAAAACATCATACACCTAATTTCCTGAAAGCAACACAGCCTCCAGAGAATTGACTATAACCAGAGGACAAGGAGAGAGCCCTACTGACCCCAGGCCTAACCCAAACCCAAGGATCCCTACCCTTGGAAACCCATACACTAGCCCAGGGAGACCCCTACCCTTTCTAACCCTAATGAAGCCAGGGGAGCCCTACCTTCTGCAATGTCAGTACCAGGCAAATTAGTTGAAAGAATAGTAAAGAATAAAATTGTCAGACACATAGAAGAACATAAATTGTTGGACAAAAGTCAACATGGTTTCTGTAAATGGGAAATCATGTCTTACTAATCTATTAGAGTTCTTTGAAGGGGCCAACAAACATGTGGACAAGGGGGATCCAGTGGACATAGTGTACTTAGATTTCCAGAAAGCCTTTGACAAGGTCCCTCACCAAAGGCTCTTCTGTAAATTAAGTTGTCATGGGATAAGAGGGAAGATCCTTTCATGGATTGAGAAATGGTTGAAAGACAGGGAACAAAGGGTAGGAATAAATGATAAATTTTCAGAATGGAGAGGGGTAACTAGTGGTGTTCCCCAAGAGTCAGTCTTAGGACCAATCCTATTCAACTTATTCATAAATGATCTGGAGAAAGGGGTAAACAGTGAGGTGGCAAAGTTTGCAGCTGATACTAAACTGCTCAAAATAGTTAAGACCAAAGTAGACTGTAAAGAACTTCAAAAAGATCTCACAAAACTAAGTGATTGGGCAACAAAATGGCAAATGAAATTTAATGTGGATAAATGTAAAGTAATGCACATCAGAAAAAATAACCCCAACTATACATACAATATGATGGGGGCTAATTTAGCTACAACTAATCTGGAAGAGATCTTGGAGTCATCGTGAATAGTTCTCTGAAGACGTCCATGCAGTGTGCAGCGGCAGTCAAAAAGCAAACAGGATGTTAGGAATCATTCAAAAAGGGATGGAGAATAAGATGGAGAATATCTTATCGCCCTTATCTAAATCCATGGTACGCCCACATCTTGAATATTGCTTACAGATGTGGTCTCCTCAGCTCAGAAAAGATATACTGGCACAGAAATGGTTCAGAGAAGGGCAACTAAAATGATTAGGGGTTTGGAACGGGTCCCATATGAGGAGAGATTAAAGAGGCTTGGACTTTTCCGCTTGGAAAAGAGGAGACTAAGGGGGGGATATGAGAGGTATATAAAATCATGAGTGATGTGGAGAAAGTGAATAAGGAAAAGTTATTTACTTGTTCCCATAATATAAGAACTAGAGGCCACCAAATGAAATTAATGGGCAGCAGATTTAAAACAAATAAAAGGAAGTTTTTCACAAAGTGCACAGTCAACCTGTGGAACTTCTTGCCTGAGGAGGTTGTGAAGGCTAGGACTATAACAGGGTTTAAAAGCAAATTAGATAAATTCATGAAGGTTAAGTCCATTAATGGCCATTAGCCAGGATGGGTAAGGAATGGTGTCCCTAGCCTCTGTCAGAGGGTGGAGATGGATGGCAGGAGAGAGATCACTTGATGATTACCTGTTAGGTTCACTCCCTCTGGGATACCTGGCATTGGCCACTGTTGGTAGCCAGGATACTGGGCTGGATGGACCTTTGGTCTGACCCAGTATGACCATTCTTATGTTCTTATGTTCTTAACACTAAACCTAGGCCAGAGAGTCTTACCGGCCCTAGACTTCACCCTAGCCCAGGGAACACTACTCATTGTAACCCTAGCCCTAGCCTGGGGAGCCTTACCCATTCTATCCCTAGTCCCAAGAGCTGTACAATTTGTAACAGTAAACCTAGGTTGGGGAACCCTAGTGGCCCAAGACTTACCCACACACAGCAATCCAGACCACTTTTAATTCTAACCCTAGCCCATGGATCCTTGCTCTCTCTGCAACCCTATCCCAAACCAGGGAGACGTACTGGCCCCAGGCCTAACTCCCCTACTGGCTTGGGGAGCCCTATCCTTTCTAATCATAACCTAGCCCAGACAGCTCAACCATCTGTAACTCTAACCATAACCCAGGGAGTCCCACCCTTTGTAACACTCATCTTAGCCCAGGGTACCCTACTGGCCCAAGCCTTAACCTGAACTTGGGCAGCCCTTCTCTTTTTAAGCCTAACACTAACCCAGAAACCCCTAATGTCCCCCCACATAACCTTAGCCTGAGGGAGCTAACTTTGTATATCTAACTTTAGCCCCAGGAGCCAGGAACCCTATCCTTTGCAACCCTGACAGCCTACCCTCTCTAACCCTAACTGTTGCCCTAGCCCTGACCTCCTTACCCTCTTTAACACTAACCCTATCCCAGATACCCCTACCTATCCCAGGCCTAACCTAGCTTAGTGGACCCTACTCTCTATAGCCCTAACCCAGGTAATCCTACCATTCGTAACCCTAACCCTGCCAAGGGGAACCCTACTGGCCTCAGGCCTAATCCTAGCCCAGGAACTCTATCCTCTGTATCTCTAACCCTGGTCAAGAGAGCCATACAATTTATAACCGCAACCATAGCCTTGAAATTCATACCATCTATAATTCTAACCCTAGGATAGGGGAGTCCTACCAGACCAACTCCTAACCCCCTGTGTAACCCTTACCTTCACCCCAGGGCACCCTACCTGCTCCAGGCCTGCCCCTGCCCCTGGGGCACCTATCCGTTTTTAGTCTTATCCCTATCCCAGTCTAAACAACGTTTTTGTTACATGGGAGGAGCCAGAGACACAGCCAGATGTGGGGGTGCAGGGCACTAGAAGGAGGATTGCTACTGTGGAGGGACAGGGAATGAGGATGGGTGTTAGGAAAAGCCTTGAATTGGTTGTTTGAGAAATATCTGTATTTTGTTAGACCCTGGTGAGGGTAGGGGACACGTAGCTACTTCTTTATCTCAGGGAGAATGAATGTGTTGTTTCCAAAGAGAGACAGCGTGAAGGTTTGGAACTGACAGTGCTGGGACCTTGACCACTGAAGCAAAAGAAGTGTGTGCTACTTGGGTTGCCAGCATGTGGATTCTGGGTGATTCCTCGATCATGAGGTTGCAGAAGTTTATGGAAGAGCAAGGAGAACAGAATGATATGGAGTTTGCTGACTACAGGCTGATTTGTGTGTAGAAAGGTTGTCTATGTTGGCATCATGTTTTGTCCACTCTGCAGCATCTATCCAGTGACTTTAAGAGGTTGTGATCTACCAGCCATTGTGGTTATTCACTTGGACCTTATTCCTGTTGTGCACCCTATGCTATGTATGGGACGAGATTGGACCATATCAGAGATGTGTGTTCAGGAAGAACATTAATCGGGAAATTGAAGTGAAGTGCTCATGGCTGCCTAGAAAATGTGTACTAAATGGCATAGAAACGTTACAAGCCCTCACACCTTACTCTTTGTCACACATGGGGGTACATCTACTGGACAGGGATCTTTCTCTCAAGCATAAAACTGACAGTGTTTTCGAAGAACAGAAATCCTGTCTGTGATTTCTGACCTTGCCACAAACTCTGCCCCACATAGCCAGTCAGGCTGTGGGAGGTCAGGCCTAGTGGTGGAAGTGAGAGTTCAGCCTACTGATTAGAACTGGGTCCAGGAAACAAGCTGAGGGTCAGTACTGGAGGGACAGAAGCCAAATGCTGGAGCCAGAGGGTAAACTGGAGTCGTAAGCCAGAGGCAGAGCCCGGGATCAGTACCAGAGAGACAGAAGCTGCGTGCCAGAACCGGGGGAATCAACTAGAGTTGTGAGGCATAGCTGGGGCTTGAAGTCAGAAGTCTGAAGCCAGAGGGAAGCAGTAGCTAGAACAAAGCAGGAGCAGGGGCTGGAAGCAGGACTGGAGCAGAGCTGAAACAAGGGCAAGCGCAGTCGTGGGCATGTTTTGCATTGAGCAGCCACTGATCTGCAGTGGGGTCCAGGCTTATAAACTGGGCTGCTAAGCCAGCAGCCTATCAGGGGCTGGAGTCACTCTGTCAGTTCCAAGGCAGTGCATCTGGGTTCACTGGTTGTCTAGCAACAAAGTTAGCCATGGAGCAGGCCAGTAGCTGGTCCTAGCTGATCTGGTCTGGTCCCTGACAGCACCTGCCTCCTTTCTGCATCACCTCCCAGGAGACCTTGGGCTGGGTTTCTTGGGACAGGCCCAGCAGAAGGCTTGTAGGAGGTCCAGGGTGTGGATGTGTTCTGTGGGTTCCCATGAACACTCCTCTGGGCCATATCCCTCCTAGTCAATCAGATACTGGAGTCTTCCCCAGACTTGGTGGGAGTTCTGAATCTGCTGGATCACACATTCCTCTTGGTCATGCATGGTTATCAACAAAAGGGTAGTAGTGGGTGCAGTGTGGGAAGGGATTCTCAATTAAAGGTTTCAGGAGGGAGACATGGAAAGGTTTCAGAAGGGAAGTGGATCGTGAGGGGTTGTGGCAGCTGCAGTTGAAAGGCTACTAGGTTAAGTTATTCCACAATTGCACATGGCTCCAAGTTCTTGTGGTTCAGCTTTGTGGATGGATGGGTGGATCACAGGTTTTGGGTGGACAGCCAAACCTTATCCCTTACTTTGAGGCAGTCAGCTGATGGTGTCGGTCAGCATGGCACTTGTATGTGGTTTTAGCGTCTTCTAACAGGTGCCCGAGTTCTTCAGGTACTTGGTGGATGCATCTGGCTAGGTCAGCAACAGTGGCCATTGGTAAATTGAGGGGGATTAGAGGGTGGAACCCAGAATTCACAAAGAAAGGGGTCTTCTGGGTCGTGTTGTGTGTGGAGTTGTAGGCGAATTCTGTGAATGAATTCTGGGAGTGAATGCCAGCCCATTGTCCTGGTGGCAATGTAGGAATCAGTGTAGGTTCTACTCCAGGAACTGATTGACTCTCTCTGTCTGACTGTGGTAAGCCAACACGGTACAAGATTTGATGCCCAGGAGGTGCAGAAATTCCCACCAAAAGCATGAAACAAACTGGGACCCCCAGTAGGCTACTATGCTTGTGAGCAACCCATGAAGGCAAAATATGTCATTTTTTTGAACACATGGGCTATTTCATGGGCAATGGGGGAGGCTGCAACATGGTATAAAATGCACCATTTTTGTCAGGACATCAACCACCACTAGAATTTTGGTGTACCATTGGGAGGGTGGTAACTCCACAATGGACTCCATCGACACAATGCCCCAAGGCTGAGGTGGAGTGGGCAAGGGCTGAAGGAGACTGAGCAGTTTCAAACAGGGGAGATTTGGTATAGGCACAAAGATCACAGGACCAGACATAGTTTGCTCCATCAGGTATACAGATGCACCCTTTCCAATACAAAATTCCTGAGACAGTGAAGATTGAGGCTTGTTGGATCTGACCGCAAAGGGATCTTTGGGCAGCAGGGAAAGTATGGAGTGTATCCGGTCACAGACAGTGGTACCAGAGATGAAATTTGATGGTTTGAGAATTATGGATAGTCAAGTTCACCCTATTCCCTCTTTCGAGATAACACATCTGCTTTCCTATTGCTGGTCCTAGGGCAATAGGTCACCAAGAAGTCAAATAGCATGAAGAAGAGGGACCAGCAGACCTGTCACAAATTTAGGTGCTGAACTGTCTTTAAGAATTCCAAGTTTTGTGATTGGTGAGGACGTGGATTGGGAATCTGGTACTCTCCAGGACATACTGCCACTCCTCAAAGGCTGCTTTAATGGCCAGTAGCTTTTTATTTCATAATTTTGCTCTGCTGGAATTATTTTGCATGAGTAATATGCACAAAAAGGATGAAGCTGATCATTGGAGGCTCTCATTTGAGAGAGGACTGCTCCCAGTACAAAGTTTGAGTCATTTGCTTCTACCATAAATGGCTGGCCAGGGTCAGGGTGAACCAAAATGGGGGCTGTGGTGAGTTTCTGCTTTAGGCATGCAAGGCACACACATGCCTCTGGGAACCAAGAAAAATGGGCTCCCTTCTGCAGGAAGGCTGTGATTGGGGAACCATCCCTGAGAAACCCTTGATGAACCATCGATAGTAATTGGCAAAGCCCAAAATGCAGTGCTTCCCCTAGGTGTCACCCAGACATTGCTGTGGACCACAAAAAGTGACAGACATCCAGCCCTTCAGATGAGAGGATATAGTCGAGAAATTCTGTGTCCTGGTCCAGCTGGTATTTGTCTGGCTTGCCATATAAGAGGCATTGGCAGAGCCTTTCATGCTGGTTGTGCTGTGCTTGGTCATTTAAAAAACAAAGTGTCCATACGGGGTGCAGAAGGTGTTTTTTCACTCATCTTCTCGCAGGGTGTCCACATTTCCCTTGTACATCTGCAAGGCTGCAGTACTTGCCAAGTATTTGTCAGCAGCAGCAGCAGATGGGATGCTTAGGGGTACAGCCAACTCCCATGAGCCCATTTCCTTGAAGCACAGATTCCCCACATGATGACATGAGCTGCAGAGGATATCAATTCTCTCTGTGGCCTCTGGAAGGGAGAATCATTGGCAGTACTGGGAGCAAAAGAATATTGTCCCTTTTTGCCAACGGATACAGGGGTCAGAGGAAGTGAGCCAGGGCATTCCCAGGATGACTGGAGAGTGGGGGTGCCTGAGTTAATCCAAACTGCAGAGTTTCCTGGTACTCCTGGAGTGTAATGACCTCTTAGGGGGGTGGTCTGGTGGGTGACCAGCCCTGAGGCTAGGAAGAACCCATCAATAGTTTCAACCAGATCCAGGGAATTTTTATGCATGTCCGTAATCCCTTGGGCCTTAATCACATCCTGGTCCATAAAGTTGCCGGAAGCTCCCAAGTTAGCCAGATCCTCCCGGTAGACCACTAGCCTTGTCTAGAGTAGGTGCTGTAACGGCAATCAGAGACACATCAGGGATGAATTCGCAGTTGCTGCCATCCCGACAAAGGCACGTGGAGGTTAAAAGGAATCAGCCCAACCTGACTTTGGCATTTCCTGACCCCGAAGCTTGTCAGACTGTTGCAGGGCATCTCAAGGCAAAGCATCCACTGCCCCCCCAACCCAGACACAGGCCTGAAAGTTCAGCAATGGTTCTTCTCAGCCTCACCCAGGCATGTGTGGTCCTCCATGGGTTCCAGGTCCTGGAGCAGGGTGCACAGTTGAGAGGTTGGAAGCAGGGGCACTGGCAGGGCTTGGCCACGTTCATGGTGCCACTCGTCAGTTCTGATACTCAGGTCAATCAGTTCATCCAGATGGGACATTGGCTCCCTTCTGCAGGAAGGCTGTGATTGGGGAACCATCCCTGAGAAACCCTTGATGAACCATCTAATGTTCAGGGTTTCTTGTCAATTATAGGACTCATGAATGGTAGAGACTGGGAACATAAATATAATAATCACATTTGGTATATAGGTTAATGCCTCATGCTTCTATTCCCAGTACTTGTGATGATAAGGCAGGCATACCATTTTACCCTTTTATGCCTCAGTTTACTTAGGTGTAAAATGGATTTGGGAACAATATCTGATATCTAAGAGGAGGGTAAGAGGTAACTTGATCACAGTCTAAAGGTATTTACATGGGGGAGGGATTTCTAACAGTAGATATCTCTTTAATCTAGCAGGAAAAGACCTAACGAGATCCAGGGGTTGGAAGCAGAAGCTGGATAGATTCAGACTAGAAATAAGGAACACGTCTTTAACAGTGAGGGTAACTAATCATTGGAACAACTTACCTAGGGGCATGGTGGATTCTCCATCACTTGAAGTCTTTAACTGAAGGTTGGTGGCTTTCTTAACTTCTGTTTGAGCTATAACAGATCTTTATGGATGTGGTGCAGAAATTGCTGGGTGGGGTTCTATGTTCTGTGTTTTGCAGCAGGTCAGACTACGTGATCATAATGATCCCTTCTGACCTTAATCTACAACTATATATAACAATTTTATGGGGTCTGAACAACATCTAAAGTACTTGAGCATCCTCAGATATCTTCATCTGTATAAGCACAATTATTTCTGGCTGAAGTTTAGATTTACATTTTCAATAAAAAGTCAATAAAATAAGAGAGGTGTCAGTCAGCTACATCCCTTTCTATTCAAATTGTAATCAGCAATCTGCTTTACCTCTTTTTTCCAAGTATCAGAGGGGTAGCCGTGTTAGTCTGGATCTGTAAAAGCAACAAAGAATCCTGTGGCACCTTATAGACTAACAGACGTTCTGCAGCATGAGCTTTCGTGGGTGAATACCCACTTCTTCAGATGCAAGTCACTTTTTTTTTTTCCAAGTCACTTTTTTGTTTGGTTGGGTTTTTTTTTGTTGAAGCGAGGCAATAAAGCAGGCAATATGCTAGATAGATTGCTTTTTAAGGTTTTATACATGCCATTGGGAGCTCACCAGCAGAAAGTTCTTTAGAGAGTATACAGATGTGTAACAAACATTATTAGTGGTAAAATTATTTTGAAACAAGAAATTAACAATTATACTCTATGCTGTCTGGAAGTACCTTGGGGGGGAGAATGGGGGGACGGTTTGGGAGTTTAGCAAACTTACTCAACAATAGTAAATTATCTCTGCTGTCCCACTATTAAGACAGAATAACCAGTAGGCCCAGCTAGCTGTTACGCTGAATTTAATGCTGTAATTTTTTTTTCTGTCAAAGAGCATTATTGGCAGCATTTACCAGTCTTTTTTGTAGCAATTCAGTGGCAAAAAACTACACTCTGCCTTAAGGTTGCTGGGTGGTATGTTGTCTTCTTGCAGAACACGGAGTTGAGCAAAACGCAAATTTCTGAAGATCAGAAAACACAGTTACAGTTGTTCATGCAACCTTAACTCTGCCCTCTTTCAGCAAAGCCCCAATACGTGCCATTAACACACACATACCTTTACTTTGCTTATAATGAAAGCTAGAATCTCCTTTTACATTACACTCACTCTCACCGAAAGGAATCTGTTGTCCTATTAAAGGACAAAAAGAAGAGGGGGGTGTAAAAAGGTTGCCTATGCCACCTTCCTTCTACTCTTTTTGAGCAATGCTTCAGTATGCACACAGTGACAAGGGCCAGTCAGAGCCTGTGGTGTGAGATTCAGGAGGTTCCATATCCTGGTGTACACTCACACACTTAGCCAACTCCTCAGAAAGAATAACACATGTGTGCAAGTTAGGAACCATTTCACAGCCTTTTGCAATTCCCTTACACTTACTGGACACCATTCAACATATGAACGGCCACACTGGATCAGACCAAAGGTCCATCTAGCCCAATATCCTGTCTTCTGACAGTAGCCAATGCCAGGTGCCCCAGAGGGAATGAACAGAACAGGTAATCATCAAGTGATCCATCCCGTCGCCTATTCCCAGCTTCTGGCAAACAGAGGCTAAGGACACCATTCCTGCCCATCCTGGGTAATAGCCTTTGATGGACCTATCCTCCATGAACTTATCTAGTTCTTTTTTTAACCTTGTTATAGTCTTGGCCTTCACAACATGCTCTGGTAAGGAGTTCCACAGGTTGACTGTGTGTCGTGTGAAAAAAATACTTCCTTTAGTTTATTTTAAACCTGCTGCCTATTAATTTCGTTTTGTGACCCCCTAGTTCTTGTGTTATGAGGAGTAAATAACACTTCCTTATTTACTTTCTCCACACCAGTTATCATTTTATAGACATCTATCATATCCCCCCTTAGTCATCTCTTTTCCAAGCTAAAACTCCCCCCAGTCTTCTTAATCTCGCCTCATATGGAAGCTGTTCCATGCTCCTAATCATTTTGGTTGCCCTTTTCTGAACCTTTTCCAATTCCAGTATATCTTTTTGAGATGGGGAGACCAGCTCCAGTATTCAGGGTGTGGGCATACCATGAATTTATAGAGAGGCAATATTATATTTCTGTCTTATTATCTATCGCTTTCCTAATGATTGCCCAACATTTTGTTTGCTTTTTTGACTGCTGAAGCACATTGAGTGGATGCTTTCAGAGAACTATCCACAATGACTCCAAGATCTCTTTCTTGAGTTGTAAGAGCTAATTTTGACCCCATCATTTTATATGTAGAGTTGGGATTATGTTTTCCAATGTGCATTACTTTGCATTTATCAATATTGAATTTCATCTGCCATCTTGTTGCCCAGTCACCAGTTTTGTGAGATCCTTTTGTATTTCTTCTCAGTCTGCTTAGGACTTAACTATCTTGAGTATTTTTTTATCATCTGCAAATTTTGCCACCTCACTGTTTACCTCTTTTTCCAGATCATTTATTAATATGTTGAATAGGATTGGTCCCGACACCACTATTTACCTCTCTCCATTCTGAAAACTGACCGTTTGTTCTTTTAACCAGTTACCAATCCATGAGAGAACCTTCCCTCTTATCACGACTGCTTATTTTGCTTAAGAGCCTTTGGTGAGGGACCTTGTCAAAGGCTTTCTGAAAATCTAAGTACACTATCTCCAATGGATCTCCTTGTCCACATGCTTGTTGACCGCTGTGACATTGCACCCTATATGATTTTATGAAAATATGCTAATAAGTGTGAATATAATGTAACTGGAATATGCTTCATGCAAAAGGTCTCTTGTAAAGGTATCATTACAAAGCTTATAATCTACTGAGTGTGTTCATCCTATTTGTATGAATGTATCATTCTTGTATCTGAAACTAGAAATATGAACTATAACTTTGAGGGCCTATTGTAATTATGCAAAGTGTGGGCCATTAATGGTGGTTTGGAATCTTGATGACGCCCATAAAACAGGATAATTGACTGTAGATGGCTTTATTTTACTTGTAAGTCTTCCTGTATACATGTGTGCTGGCAAGTGGATAATGAAGTCTCACAGTGCCATGTTATCATGTCACCTGAACTGGAATCTATCTTTAACCTGGTGCTTTTCCATTTAGAAGTAGGATGTGGGAACCCAGAGAGGGACAAAGGATTCCCACCTTATGTAAAAGATATATAAGTGGGTAGAACAGAACAAAGGGGCCTGCAATCGTGAGAAATCCCCTAGCTACCACCTGAGCTGGAACAAGGGCTGTACCAGGGGAAAGGATTGTGCCCAGACTAGGAAGGCGTCCAGTCTGTGATTGAAGCTTATTGAAACAGCTGAGGGTGAGGTTTTATCTGTATTCAATTTCCTTACTGTATTAGGTTTAGACTTGTGTGTTTTATTTTATTTTGCTTGGTAATTCACCTTGTTCTGTCTGTTACTACTGGGTACCACTTAAATCCCCAACAAATTATGTTCATCTATGGGTCTGACAATTTTGTTCTTTACTGAAGTTTCCACCAGTTTGCCCAGTAGTGAAGTCAGGCTTACGGGCCTGTATTTGCCAGGATCAGCTCTGGAGCCCTTTTTAAAAATTAGCATCACGTTAGCTATCCTCCAGTCATTTAGTACAGACACTGATTTAAATGATAGGTTACAAACTGTAGTTAGTAGTTCTGCAATTTCACATTTGAGTTCCTTCAGAACTCTTGGGTGAATGCCATCTGGTCCTAGGGTCGTCAACTTTCTACTCACACAAAACTGAATACTCTTGCCTTGCCCCCCTCTGGCGCTCACTCTCCCCATCCTCCCTCCCTCATTTTCACCGGACTGACTCAGAGGATTGGGGTGCATGAGGGGGTGAGGGCTCCAGCTGGGGGTGTGGGCTCTGGGGTGGAGCTGGGGCTGAGGGGTTCGGAGTACAGTGAAGTGACAACTGTTGCAATGCAATAGCGTTCCTGGCTGTGTTTCAGAATGGTTGGAGGGTATCAGGGACCCAGATGAGCTACTGACCTGCTCCCTAACTTCACGGCTAGGCAACCAACGTACTGTCTTGAAACTGGCAGTGACCCCTGCCCATCAGAGGCTGCTGGTTTAGGATCCTGGCCCCCACCTCAGATCAGCGGCTGCTCAGTGCACAGCATGCCTGCATCTGTGCTTGCCCTTATTCTAGACCCAGCTCCCCTCCAGCTTGATTCTGACTTTGATCTCTGGAGCGGCCTCTAGCTTACAACTCCAGTTTGCGCTCTGGCATTTGGCTTCTGTCCCTCCAGTACTGACCCTTAGCTTGTTTCCTGGACGCTGCCCATCCTAGACCCAGCTCTAACTCATAGGTTGAATTCTCACTTTCACCACTAGGCTTGATTGCCAACAGCCCAGTTGGCTTCAGTTTGAGTAGCCCAATGCATAGCACAGGAGCCCACCTCATTGCCATAGACTCCACTCAGGCCAAGTTTTTCCCTGGCGGAGCTGCTTGGGGCCATACAGAACTTGCAGATATAGGTGTCCACCCTGCAGCCCAAGCAGCTCCACTGGTAACCCTGGCTCTTGCCTCCTGGGAGCCGAAGGTCCCACTCCCAGACAAGTTTAGTGGTGACTGTGCTCAATTCCTAGATTTCCTAAACCAATGCTGGCTCCTCTTCTGATTGTGCCCCCTCCCCCCACAATTGTTCCCCACATACCAGGCCCAAGTAGGGCTCATCATCAGTCTGCTGACTGTGTGGAGGCCTTGGCCAGGCCCTCTACCCTCTTGGAGCAGTCCAACCCTCTCCTGGGCTGGTTGGGGCAATTGATTCAGGCTATGTCAGTTATCTTGGTTACCCCACTGCACCCAAACTGCTGAAGCTGTGCTACAAACACTACAGCAAGGGCACTGATCAGCTGCCCAATATGCTGCCGAATTCTGTCACCAACCATCTTCATAGTACTTAGTGGTGGTCAGTGGAGACCTGCCTGATCATATGGGACTGGCTCCTCCTCTCTGTTCCCACCTGTTCACTGTATAAAGACACAGCTAAATAGAAGCTTTCCTACTAATAATGTGAATAAAGATTGTAGTTGCCACAGGGACATTATTCCATTGGCAGTCAGAGGGGTGACATCTGCAAGACAAACCTCTATTAAGTCATGATGTGAGGAGTTTGGGTGAAAGCAAGGAACACAGTATTGGCCTTTTGTTTTCTTCACCATCAGTAACTAGCTTGCCTTCGTTTATTAGGCTTCTAAGGATGTTTTCTAAAGCATTTAGAGAAGATGTGAGACACTTTAGACTAGATGGACTTTGCCTTTGCCTTATGAACCCACTAACGCATCACAACATGGAACAGTTTACATATGAAAAATACCACAGGAGGCCATGTCTACACAATAATAAACCCCAATCAGCGTGGCCTTGCAATACCTATGCAGAAGTGCTGAGTTATCTATTTAATACATATAAACCAAGATGCACACAGCACGTAATAGGGAATTGAAAACAAAAAGCAGAGTAGAAGACTATCTCCTGATTCTAATTTCAAACATCCTCTTAATTGGGGTCAAGATATGAGATGCAGTGGATTGTTACTGGTCTCCTTAGCAGACATTACATAGCAAAGGAACACCACACCCAATTTGTATAATTACTGTGCAACATTTTATGCCAGTGTCACCTGAGATCACAACACAATGCCCTGGCTAGAACCCGTCAGCAGTACCCAAAGAAAACACTAGCATATGCAAATTGTAAAACTGAAAGAGGAAAAAAAATACAGCATATCTATCCCAAAGCAATAACATTTGTATGATAAGAATTGCCACTCAAGGTCATAAAATCCATCAGAGGCTAGCCATAAGGTGTCCCTCCATGCCAAGAACAATAAAACTATTTCATGCAGCTCTGAAAGATTTGTCATTTGGAAGAGGGGTGGGAAGAACATCACAGGAGGAGCAAATTCTGGGCCTGATCTGCATTCCTTGCACCTCTTCAACTCACACTGACTTCAACTGGAGTTTTGGGATAAGCAAGGAGTCGGGCCCTTTGTTTCCTTCACCAGAAGAAACTAGCAGGCCTTGGATTATTAGAGTTTTAAGGATGATTCCAGAAGCATTTAGAGAACATTTAGCCATTGGAACATTATCCTGAGAAGTCAGAGTATACACATTTTTCCCCATAGTCATGGGAAGGAAAAATAAGACAGTATTAGGCATATTTGCTTATTCTGAATTTAAGGTATTGTCCTTTGCATTAACACATGATCCAGTAACACGCTGAGCACACCCTTAACTCCTTTTAAAGTCATGGGAGCTGAGGGTGCTCACCACCTCTCAGGTGATGCACTGCAGCCTGCAGGATCTCTCCCAAAGGCCATTTGTCCAGAAAATATTTCTTCATTCCATTGTCCACAGAATATCCACTAGCTTTTCACTCTTCTGTCTTCTTGGTCTCTACTGTAATCAAAATGTCTCAAAAGTCAAGATAATTCTTTTCATAATTTATTTCTTGAAGTGTTTTACATTATCACCTAATTCTCTTTTATCTCCACAAGTCACGCACTTTGATTCAAATCAATTTACACACGAAGCCTATTGAAGTGTTTGTTTTGGCCATTTTTCCAAAGATTTAAAAAAAATTGAATTTATTTATCATATAGTCTCTTATTAAGAGAGAGCACCAGGTTTCCATTTGCTTGGTCTGTCATACTGATTTCAGGTGACCTAGACATATTCTTTCCAATCTGTGTCAATCTACTGCTGGAGAACGAGTCTGTGTGATTGGTTCAAGCTTTGCTCCAATTTTTTGTTCACATCTCATGTTATTGAGCATTGTGTAACTAGAAAGTCAGTAGAAATGTAGTACAGTAAATGCAATACAGATAACACTTAAAAAACTCAATTGTGAACCCTTCAGTTATCATTAACTCCCACGAGTTGCCCCATTTACTCAATCAAGCAGTCCCATCGGAGTCGATGTTTACCAACCAGGAGCAAAGGCTCACAAGGGTAACCAGGGTAAGTCAGACTTTTTAATTTAAAGTAGGATTTAGTTGGGCATCTCTAAACATATGGGGCCAGCTCCTTCGTTGGTGTAGTTAAGAACATAAGAACATAAGAAAGGCCGTACCGGGTCAGACCAAAGGTCCATCTAGCCCAGTATCTGTCTACCGACAGTGGCCAATGCCAGGTGCCCCTGAGGGAGTGAACCTAACAACACAGGCAATGATCTCTCTCCTGCCATCCATCTCCATCCTCTGACGAACAGAGGCTAGGGACACCCATCTACCCATCCTGGCTAATAGCCATTTATGGACTTAGCCCATGAATTTTTATCAGTCCCCTTTTAAACATTGTTATAAGTCCTAGCCTTCACAACCTCCTCAGGGTTCTTTTCCAAGTTGACTTTATTTGTTTTAAACCTGCTGCCTATTAATTTCATTTGGTGACCCCTAGTTCTTGTATTATGATAATAAGTAAATAACTTTTTATCCACTTTCTCAACATCATCACTGATTTTATATATCTCTCTATCATCCCCCCTAGTCTCTCCTCTTTCCAAACTGAAGAGTCTCCTCCTCTTTTCTTTTTCTCATATCCTCCCTCTCCTCCCTCCCTAATTTTTTATTTTGCTCTTTTCTTTCCTTTTCTAGTGCTAGAATATCTTTTTGAGGTGAGAGACCACATCTGTACACACAGTATCGATGATGGGGCGTGATGGATTATAATAAGCAATAATATATATATCTCTCTATTCTCTCTCCCTTTTTTTTTTGATTCCTAACATCCTGTTTTTTTTTTTTGCCTCTGCACACTGTGCGATCTCTATCTTCATCATCTATCCGATAACTCAAGATTTTTTTTCTTTTTCTGTTGTAATTAATTAGCCCATGTTGTTGTATGTATAGTTAGTTATTTATATTTTTCCAATGTGCATTACTTTACATTTATCCACATTAAATTTCATTTGCCATTTTGTTGCCCAATCACTTAGTTTTGTGAGATCTTTTGAAGTTCTTCACAATCTGCTTTGGTCTTAACTATCTTGAGTAGTTTAGTGTCATCTGCAAACTTTGCCACCTCACTGTTTACCCTTTCTCCAGATCATTTATGAATAAATTGAATAGGATTGGTCCTAGGACTGACCCTTTGGGACACACACTAGTTACCTTCTCATTCTTCTGATTATTTACCATTAATTCCCCTTTGTGTCCTGTCCTTTAACCAGTTCTCAATCCATGAAAGGACCTTTCCTTTTATCCATGACAGCTTTAATTTAAGAGAGCCTTTGGTGGGACCTTGTCAAAGGGCTGAAATCTAATCTAAGTACACTATGTCCACCCCCTCCTTGTCCACATGTTGATGTTTTCCTTCAAAGAACTCTAATAGATTAGTAAGACACGATTTCCCTTTACAGAAACCATGTTGACTATTGCTCAGAGTTTATGTTTTTCTATGTGTGACAATTTTTTTCTTTTACTATTGTTCAAACTATTAGACTTACCGGTCTGTATTGCCAGGATCCTAGAGCCCTTTTTTTTTTTATTGCGTTACATTAGCTATTTCCAGTCATTGGTAGTTCGGCGATTTTAAGGACAGGTTACAAACCTTGGTTAATTTTTCATAACTTCACATTTGAGTTCTTTTCAGAACTCTTGGGGTGGTGGGTGCATCTGACTTGTTAATGTTGAATTTATCAATTAATTCCAAAATCTCCTCTAGTGACACTTCAATCTGTGACAGTTCCTCAGATTTGTCACCTACAAAAGCCAGCTCAGGTTTGGGAATCTCCTAACATCCTCAGCCGAAAAAGACTGAAGCAAAGAATCCATTTCTTTCTCGCAGACTTTATCATCTTTAAGCGCTCCCTTTTTTTTTTCATTTCATCGGGGCCCCACCCCTTGTTTTTAGCAGGCTTCTCTTGCTTCTGACTTAAACATTTTTTTTTGTTATTTGGTTTGGTTTTTTTCAAACTCTTTCTTTTCCTCTTTTCTTATTACACTCTTGCACTTAAGTTGGCAGTGTTTGTGCTCCTTTCTATGTGCCTCACTGGGATTTGACTTCCACTTTTTAAAGAAGTCTTTTTCTCTCTCTGCTTCTTTTACATGGTTGTTAAGCCATGGTGGCTCTTTAGTTCTTTTACTGTTTTTCTTAATTTGGGGTATACATTGAAGTTGGGCCTCTATATGGTGTCTTTAAAAGGGCCCACGCAACTTGCAGGGATTTCACTTTAGTCACTGTACCTTTTAACTTTTGTCTAACTAACCCCCATTTTTGTATAGTTCCCCTTTTGAAATTAAAGGCCACAGTGTTGGGCAGTTGAGATGTTCTTCCCACCACAGGGATGTTGAATGCTATTGTATTATGGTCACTATTTCCAAGCGGTCCTGCTATAGTTACCTCTTGGACCAGTTCCTGCGCTCCACTCAGGATTAAATCTAGAGTCGCCTCTCCCCTTGTGGGTTCCCGTACCAGCTGCTCCATGAAGCAGTCATTTAAAGTATCGAGAAATTTTATCTCTGCATTTCGTCCTGAAGTGAAATGTTCCCAGTCAATATGGGGATAATTGAAATCCCCCACTATTATTGGGTTCTTAATTTTGATAGCCTCTCTAATTTCCCTTAGCATTCCATCATCACTATTACTGTCCTGGTCAGGTGGTCGATAATAGATCCCTACTGTTATATTTTTACTAGAGCATAAAATTTCTATCCATAGAGACTCTATGGAACCTGTGGATTCGCTTATGGATTCGCTTAAGATTTTTACTTCATTTGAATCTACACTTTCTTTAACATATAGTGCCACTCCTCCCCCTGCACAGCCTGTTCTGTCCTTCCGATATATTTTGTACCCCGGAATGATTGTGTCCCATTGATTGCTCTCAGTCCACCAGGTTTCTGTGATGCCTATTATATCTATATCCTCCTTTATCACAAGGCACTCTAGTTCACCCATCTTATTATTTAGACTTCTGGCATTTGTGTACAAGCACTTTAAAAACTTGTCCCTGTTTATTAGCCTGACTTTTTCTGATGTGCCAGATTCTTTTTTATGTGACTGTTTATCATCTGATCTGGCCCTTACATTATACTTCTCATTCCTCTGCTCCTGACTATAACCCGGAGATTCTCTATCATCAGACTCTCCCCTAAGAGAAGTCTGTGTCCGATCCACACGCTCCTCTGCAGCAGTCGGCTTTCCCCCGACATCAATAGAGTTGTGTTGGTTTTCACCAGCTGAGAATTTGGCCCATCACTGTTTTTACCTAAAGCACATCACATGATCTGTACACGGTGTCTTGTACACATTTGGCATGCTATAAATAACCACAATAACCAAAGAATACTTAGGATGCAAAGTTAAGCACTTAAACGTTCGGAAAGGCCAGAATCAAGGTTGCCCATGCATCCTTAATTGGGCCCCCTTGTATGCGTACACACGCACACACAATGATACAGTCTAATTACATGATCACCTAGTATTTTTTTCCCACAGGAGACCTGCCTCATTCTGTATTCAAGATGAACAGCGATTAAGGAATGTAAGTGTTCAATATTTCTTTTTATCATTATTCAGTGCATAGCAGTAAATAAGACTGGAGTTCACTATCCAAACCTTGCACTGAATATGGAATTATTTATTCCCTCATTGTCATTTCTAAGGCACCCATTATTGTTATAACCAAAGTGACTCAAATATTAATCTCCACATACTATCCTCTTTATTTTACAGATGGAAAAACTGAGACAAGCAAGACTTTGGTGCATCAGTGGCAGAATCAGGATTAGAATTCATGACCTCGACTCCCAACTCTGCTCATTCCTCCAGATCACACTTCTGGAGGTACTGAGCATCCACAGCTCCCATTGACCCCAGTTGTAGGTCTGAGTGATCTGCAGTTCTGCAAATCAGACCTCAGGTGCCTCAATCTGGGTGCCCATAAAATAATGAACAAATTAGTGTTCACTTGACAACATTTTGACTTAAGTGACTTGCTCAGCATCACACAGGAGCTCTGTGACAGACAGGGATAGAACTGAATTCTCCTGTGTGGTGTTCGACTGCCTTAGCCATGAGATCATCCTTTTTCCTTCATTTACTTCACAGCTTCCTACTTCTGAAACAAACGAGGCAGGAGACCGACAAACAGCATCGTTCACTGCACAGCCCTGCTTCACCCCAAAAGCAGGTCCATCTTGAATGAGGTAGAAGTCCTCTGCAGCAAAACAGGGTTTAATCATGCAATTAAAACACTATATCATGATGCACAAGGGGGCTGAATTAAGATTGCACTGGCAACTTGGGTGCTTGATTTTGCAACTTAAAAATAAAAACACACACAAAAACATTAAGAGCATGTTAAGTAATTTCCTATGATTTGTTTTTACTAAAGGAAAAAAGGTGAACAATTCTTGTGTGTCAGTTGTTACAAACCCATTCCCTTCTCCTTCCCCCCATCAATCATCATCAGGGTTTGAACCCTGAAGTTTCAGTACAGACTTTCACTCCAGGGCTGATTACATTAGCTAACAGCAGAAGGAGGCTATTTTAGGAGTGTGGAGTAGGCTACTGCACCATGTACTGGGTCTGAAAGGAGCCAGGCCCTACTGTCTCTCTCCTCTGCCCAGGCGCTCCTGCCTCGTGTGATGCTACCCGAGGGTAGGGAGAAGGGCCACTGCAGCCACTTGAGGAGTCCAATGTAAGTTGTAATGGGATTTCAACCCAGCTCTCTTTCACCATCACAGAGAGACTGTCTGCAGCCAGGGTTTGCTGTGCAGTTTGCACTGCTATTGTTTTGGCAGCAGCACTGCTGTCTCTCTTTACAATGTTAGTATTCAAGATACCAGTCTGACACGCTAGCAACATTTTGCTGACAACAGACAGGCAATTTTCAACAGTTTATAACTCAATTAAAGCTGAATGGAATTTTACGTAACAAAGAAAAGGCACTTATCTGGCCTCAAGACCTTTCTCCATTGAATTTCAGAGCCCTACTGCAAATACTAGAGATGATAGAGCTTCTAAATAAATAAATAAATAAATAAATAAATAAATAAAATAAAATAAAATAAAAAGCAAGATTCTTATGGGAAAGAAGTAGGAAAAAACCTGTGTGTGTGTCTACTCAGCGCTCTCTTATCACACTTCTATCTTCTATTCTGGCTTGCAGCTTGACTCTTGATTTGTGTAATATACTAAGGGAAGCATTTCCATCTCTGAATATAAGAGCTGTACAAGTAAATTTAATACTAAATAAGAAGAGAGAGAGTGAGATGAGAGATTTTTGATTTTTTTTTTTACTTAGTTTCCAAATCATGCAAACACACACAACACACACACAATATACATGTATGAATATAGATAGTCCCATTGATTTCACTTCAGCAGCATCACAGTTTTCAGAACAAAAGAAAAGAAAGGTTAGGAGGACTTAATCCTTCAAATCAAACAAAATCAAACAAACATATTTATTTTTCATTTTCATTTATATATGGTCTTTAATGACCCAGAATTGCATGTTCTAATGGTTTAAATGTAAGCAGAAATTCATTTATGTTTTGTTACAGAAAAAGTCATTCTAATATTATGCAACATTAATGCAAGATTTCTCATCCTTGACTTTAAAATACCATACCAGAAAAATCATAATATATTATGTAATGACGTTTAAATTTTGTCACAAAACTGAGTTTTAAAAATTGGTTAGAAACCCTTAAGATACTGTGTGGGAAATTGGTTAGAAACCCTTAAGATACTGTGTGGGAAATTGTTATAAAGGTTAACATGCACCGGAAGACTTTATAGGCCGTTGTGTATGAAAAAAAAAATGAAATCTCTGGTACTTACAGCCAATCATCATCATAGCAACTGCAAAGATCTTCTCTCCGTCTGTAGTGGGGGCAATGTTCCCAAATCCAACACTGGTGAGGCTCGTCATTGTGAAGTACAACGAGGAGATATAAACAGAATCCTTGCTTGGCCCCCCTTCCCATTTCCCCGAACCTGTCGTGTTAAACCGATAAGGCGTTCCTATGGACTCCCCCAGCTGGTAGAGCCAACTTTCCGTTCGGATTGTGTTTGTATCCTCATTGATAACTTCATAATCTCCTATGCTGTACCAAATGCAAGCCAACCAGTGAGCTGCAAGACCAAACACACACACCAGCAGAACCAAGACTGCTGCTCCATACTCAATGTAATGATCCAACTTCCGAGCCACACGACCCAGCCGAAGAAGTCGGACGACTTTCAGTGAACTGAACAGGCTACTGATTCCCTAAAAGAATAAAGCAGAGCAGGTGATTAGAATTCATCATTACATTACTTAATGTTTTCTGTCAACAGTGTTCATAATCTAGGCATGCAAACTTGCCACTGACACATGCCTATAAAGCGACATTACAGTGAAGCGTATGAAGCTCAGTGGCCTGTGTTTTCAGGGGATCATGCAAACCTTCTCTTCTGTTTTGATTCACTTTCACATGCCTTGGGTTTCTCTTTGAATGTCTCATTTCAGACTGTTTGAAATACGCATAATGCAAGTGAGAGTTGATCAAATATATAGCCATGTCTTAGCTTTGCTACAAGTTCATAGGTTTCATCTATCCATGTGAAGAGGCATCTTATGTGAATAGGGAAGTCTCATTTGCGAGCCCAATTTTCTGATGATATTGGTTGTGAATATTTAGATACTACTTTGAGGCTGGATGAAAGTATGGGCCAATAAATGAATAGAACAGTCATTACCTGCAAACAAAGACCAGTCTAAGCTTTTTATTATTGTGCTTATATATCAGATAGATTTGAGACACATCATATGTAGTGGAATGAGCTCAGTGTTTGGAAACAAGAGCTCCTTATTTCTAAAAGTCAGCATGTGTAAATGCTCTCTGTTGGTATTTTGACGGCACTTTTGATGACAAAATTCTTCCAGCCCTGCGAGTGGCATTAGCTTTGTCGGCAGGAAAGCACTCCTGCCGACAAAGCTGCGTTCAAAACTTGTGTCTTTCGCAGGGGAGCTTTTTTAAGTATCCATGAAAGACAAAAGTTTTGTCGACAACATCACAGTGTAGACAAGCCCTCAGTTCCCCCTTCTGGAAGATGGGGATAATACTTCCCCTATCTACCTCAGATGTGCCACAAAGATTAACTACAAAGGCTAAAAATGTTTAGGGTTTTTGGATTCCTCAATATTTGGATGCTCATCACAATACTTTAAAGGAACCAGATTTTCTGAAAGTGCCGAGAACCCACCCTCTGAAAGTCAGGGCCCTTTAAAATATCTGAACTTGGGCACCCAAAAATGAAGCCCCCCCCAAATCACTAGGCACTTTTGAAAACTTCAGTAAATATTCCTCATGACACATCTTTGCAGTAAATATGATAAAGCTCCCATTGGGCTTCAAAATCTCACATCTAAAGCACTACATAATGCTAAGTATCATCATTATCCAGATTTACACCATAAGTTTACAGAAAGCAAATTAAAAGAAAACAAAAACCAAACACATTTTGGGTGAGCGCATATATCTGATTTACTAGACACAGGAATTGCCTCTTACTAAAAAGATTTAAGTAAGATCTCCAATCAAGTTTTAAGCTGTTTTAATAAATGTTTCTGGAAATGCATATTTCTGGTCACCAGATTTTACTGAAAGTTGTTCAGTCATGCTTACATATAATTTGACTCAATGTTCTAGTTTAGGCTTGTTTAATGTTGCAGAACAATTTAATTTAGCTAATAACGTATGATTTACATATTCACATAAGTCCTTTGAGGACTGAAGCAATGTATCCTCTTTATTTCATGAATTTGTCATGATTATATTTACCCATTTTGAAAAAATGGACACTTAGTCACTGCTAGATGCTTTAAACAATAGAAGTCGACTTCAAGTGCTTCTGCTAATTGTGCTCACAAACATGTCCAAAGGGGACAGTGATATTTCTATAAAACAGAATAATTTGTAGAGTTTTAAAAAAAGGGCCTAAAGTGATGTGTTCCCTTCATGTCTACTAGTTCTAACCAAGATTCAAATCACATATTAGCTTTCAAAACTGCACACACACACAACTTGTTCCCTAGATGGACAGGTAAGCCCACCTTTCCCATTTTTGCCATTCTTAGCTCTACTTCACTGACAGAAAGAGTATGATAGGTTGCTTGAAATTCAAAGGTTTAAGCACAAAGTATGTAAGGCCTAATTCCAAAATAGAGGACGCGGTAGGTAGCCCTGCAGAAATATCTGTAACCCCAATAGAGCAGCAAAACACAATATACACATACATGAAAATCAGGCAAGGGCAAATCTAACCAATCATTTGCAAACCCAGTTCCCTACTTTGAAGTCTTAAATTCCCATTTGAGTATTCACATGCAGGTTTTCCCTCCTTTAGGTATCTGTCCTCTAATGTCAAGACATAGCCCTGTGTTTCCCCCAACACACCTATGCCTGTTTATGTAATAATATGACATGCAAAGACCATCAATGTAACATTAATATGCCATGTTATTATTCAGGGCCTGATTTACAGCTGGGCCTCAGTTTTCACAGGCACAGCTTTTCATACACAAATATATTGGGCCTTCAATTCTGTGCCCACAATAAAATGCAGACAACTGGTAAGGTTTAGATCAGAGGTGGGCAAACTACAGCTCGCTGGCCACATCTGGCCTGTGGGACCGTTCTGCCCGGCCCTTGAGCTCCTGGCCAGGGAGGCTAGCTCCCAGCCCCTCTCCCACAGCCTCAGCTCGCAGTGCCACCAGCGCTCTGGGCGGCAGGGCTGCGAGCTCCTGCCGGGCAGCATGGCTGTGAGGGCTGTGAGTATAGCGTATTAAATTGCTCCCCGTAGGAATGTGCTACATATGGTGTACTACATACAGCTGCCAGTCCTGGTGCTCTAAGTGGCATGGTAAGGGGATAGGGAGTGGAGAGGGTTGGATAAGGGGTGTCCCAGGAGGCAGTCAGGGGACAGGGGTAGTTGGATAGGCGTGGGAGTCCCGAGGGGTCTGTCAGGGGGTGGGGGTGCGGATAGGGGTTGGGGCATTCAGAGAACAGGGAGCAGGGAGGGTTGGGGTCCTGGGGGGCACTTAGGGGCAGGGGGTCCCAGGAGGGGGCAGTCAGGGGACAAGGAGCAGGGGAGGTTGGATGGGTCGGAGGTTCTGAGAGGGGCAGTCAGGGAGCAGGAAATGGGAGGGGGCAGATGGGGGCAGGGGCCAGGCTGTTTCGGGAGGCACCGCCTTCCCTACCCGGCCCTCCATACAGTTTCGGAACCCGCCGTGGCCCTCGGATCAAAAAGTTTGCCCACCCCTGATTTAGATATTAGCTATTTAAGTTGCAAGTACAAACAAATAGAAGCTTAAAACAGACTTATTGCATATGCAATCTGATTCAGGCTAACACTGTTTGTGCAAAATTCAGCCTACAAGTTACAGATCATCACTGAAAAACAGTTCCAAAATGCTAACTTTAGAGCTGTGCTGCGGATGGAAATTCTGTTTCACAAAGGACTGAGATTCTGAAAGTTGGTTTCATTCCAACTTGGAACAAACACCAAAAAATTTCAATATTGTCTGTGAAGGAAAATGCCGCCCCTCCCCCCAAAACAAATTTGGGATCAGTAAAAAAGTGATCCAAATTCAACTTTATAATATTAAATAAAAAAAGAAATGAAGTAATTTCAAAACAAAAATCAAAACATTTCATTCTAAAAGTGTTTGGTCCTTCCCCTCATCATTTCTCTGAAAATGAAACTTCTGTTAAAATACCACAAATTTTCCAAGCAGTACAAATTGAATTGCATTCTCCCATGGAAAATGGTTCCTTCTAGGGCTGTCAATTAATCGCAGTTAACTCACGCAATTAACTAAAAAAAAATTAATCGTGATTAATTGCACTGCTAAACAATAAAACACCAATTGAAATGTATTAAATATTTTGAATGTTTTTCTACATTTTCAAATGTATTGATTTCTATTACAACACAGAATACAAAGTGTACAGTGCTCATTTTATATTATTTTTATTAAAAATATTTGCACTGTAAAAATGATAAAAGAAACAGTATATTTCAATTCACCTTATACAAGTACTGCCATGCAATCTCTTTATCATGCAAGTGTAATTTACAAATGTAGATTTTTTTGGTTACATAACTGCACTCAAAAACAAAACAATGTAAAACTTTAGAGCCTACAAGTCCACTCAGTCCTATTTCTTGTTCAGCCAATAGCTAAGACAAACAAGTTTGTTTACATTTACAGGAGATAATGCTGCCAGCTTCTTATTTACAATGTCACCTGAAAGTGAGGTGTTCACATGGCACTTTTGTAGCCGGTGTTGCAAGGTATTTACGTGCCAGATATGCTAAACATTCGTATGCCCCTTCATGCTTCAGCCACCATTCCAGAGGACATGCTTCCATGCTGATGACACTCGTTAAAAAAATAATGTGTTAATTAAATTTGTGACAGAACTCCTTGGGGAAGAATTGTATGTCTCCTGCTCTGTTACCTGCATTCTGGCACATATTTCATGTTATAGCAGTCTTGGATGATGACCCAGCACATGTTCATTTTAAGAACACTTTCACAGCAGATTTGACAATCCGCAAAGAAGGTACCAAAGTGAGATTTCTAAAGATAGCTACAGCACTTGACCCAAGCTTTAAGAATCTGAAGTGCTGTCCAAAATCTGAGAGGGATGAGGTGTGGAGCATGCTTTCAGAAGTCTTAAAAGAGCAACACTCAGATGCAGAAACTATAGAACCTGAACCACCAAACAAGAAAAACCAACCTTCTGCTGGTGGCATCTGACTCAAATGATGAAAATGAACATGCAGCGGTCTGCTCATCTTTGGATCGTTATTGAGCAGAACCCATTATCAGCATGGACACATTCCTCTGGAATGGTGGTTGAAACATGAAGGGACATATGAATCTTTAGCAGATCTGGCACGTAAATATCTTATGATGCTGGCTACAACAGTGCTATGAGAACGCCTGTGCTCACTTTCAGGTGACATTGTAAACAAGAAGCAGCAGCATTATCTCCTGTAAATGTAAACAAACTTGTTTGTCTGAGCGATTGGCTAAAGTAGGACTGAGTGGACATGTAGGCTCTAAAGTTTTACATGGTTTTATTTTTGAATGCAGTAATTTTTTGTACGTAATTCTACATTTGTAAGTTCAATTTTCATGATAAAGAGATTGCACTACAGTACTTTTATGAGGTGAATTGAAAAAAATATTTCTTTTATTTTTTTACAGTGCAAATATTTGGAATAAAAAATAAATATTAAATGAGCACTGTACACTTTGTATTCTGTGTTGTAATTGAAATCAATATATTTGAAAATGTAGAAAACATCACAAAATATTTAAATAAATCATTGTTATTAACAGCGTGATTGTGTGATTAGTCGAGATTATTTTTTTAATCATGAGATTAATCACCATTAATTTTTTTAATCACTTGACAGCCCTAGTTCCTTCACAGTTTTTCTGACCAGCTCTAATTATTGTTTTTGTACTAACACTAGTTTGCTTACATTGAACAAACATGTATATTTAGTTACATGTTTAACATCCTATATAGTAACTGCAAAAGTAGAGTAGTTAAATGTTACTATAAGAACCTTATTTTTTGCTTTTCCCGGACATATATTTTATATCAAATCTGTTGTATTAGCATATTTTGCATTTAATTTAAAAAAAAAAGATATAGAAGAAATTAAAAGAAACCACCCATGAAGATTAACTCTTCATTGCTCCCAATTAGGCTTTGGAGTTGACTGTCATTATGGATTTTCAGGTGTGCGAGTGATTTGAAATTAGTAAAAAATTTATGTTGATGCACTAAAAGAAATAGAACCCAGTTTGCTCTATCTTAGCTGTGCTGCCTCTGTTGGAAGCAGTAAAGATTTATTTTTGTCACTGAAGTCAGCAGGTAAGATTTGAATGCACACAAATAATACATCTCTTGGCTATGAAAGTGCCATTTTTAGATTGCCACTTTCCAGAGTAGAAAAACACTTTACAGTTATTGTCTATTTTAATGCTGCTCTTATCGACACCGAAACAACCTATTTCATCATACAGCAGACAGCAACAGGTTAGCTTCAAGAGGTCACACAAGAGAAATGCCTGAACTCAATATACTCCCACTTGATGCTTCTAATTCTCTCAGGATTACTACTCATATACCCACCTGAGGGACAGGTTAAGAAACACACATTGAGCAGCATCTGCTAAAAAGGAAATGGACCCGTTTCAGTTCATTAGAGCTGGAAATGGTGCTGCACATCACCACCAAGCATCACCAATTTCTGTACTGCAAAGGAGCCCTTGAGGGAACACCCGTACGGAAGATATAAGTGTAGTACAAGATTCTAAATACCAGCAGTCCCCTGTGAAACAGTGACTGGACATATTTCTATGAAGCATTGCTCCACACTGTTCAGCAGTTACGTAAAAACTGCACCACATTCATCAGATCTGTTTCTTGGGTGCTTTCAGAGACTAGGAACAGACCTGAGTAACCAAGATGGAGGAAGTAAAAGTAAGGATTTTTTCCTGTGTTTCAGTCTTGTTTGCCACACAGAGCCAACACAATGAAGGAAGAGCAAGCCAGATTCTATTCCTTCTAGTGCATCATCAGTAGAACTGTTTACCCAGTTCTAGTGAGATTCAGCCATGCAAACAGGTGCACAGTTGTTCTTCACAGCAGAATATGGCCAGCAGAACTTTTATTTTTGTTATTGGTGATTCATGAGAAAGAAAGTCCAGCTTTAGTCTCCTCTGACATAAGAGTGAGTGTATAGCATTGGCATTCAGAGGAAACAAGTCTTTGCATTGTCTCTCAAAGTCTCCTGATAAGACCTGCTGCATGTACAAATAACATGGGAGCCCTGTGATGTCACTTTTGCAAAGTCATTTTTCAGCTTAGAACTGCACTTGAAGAAAACTGCACTTTTTGTGTAGCATAAAGATAAGCAAGCCTGGTGCTGAAGTATATTTATGACCCATGCTATTCAGGCCAAGAAGAGTTAGCGAAAAAGATTATTCTTGAAATGCTGCCAAATAACATGTTGGTAGTCATATGCAGCAAAAAAAAAAAAAGCTACTCATTAGGTACTCTACACATGAGCACCTAATTTTCCAGTTGTGCATCACTGCTTTGTATCATGCATGTTTTGGTCTCATTCTCCTCCCCCTTTTCAGTTGTGCCACATACTGGTTGAGAGTTCCTCACATCACACACTCACAGCTCGTGAAAACACAGATTAATCTTGGATTGATGCACGGGACTGGGAGTCAGGAGATCTGCGTTCTAGCTCTGGCTTTGCATCAGACTGCTTGCAAGACCTTGGGTGAGCCATGCAAGGTCTTGTGTCTTGATTTCCCCCATCTGTAAAATAGGGATAACAAGTCATCCCTAGCTCACATGGGTAAAGGGAGGGTTAATTCAGTTTGCAAAGCCTTTATTATTAATTATTGCTGTTAATTTGTTTGGGAGAGGCATATTTTGTCATCCATAGTTAAGCTCACACAGGTCTGAAATCAGTGAAGGACAGGCCTCTAGCTGAAGAAAGTATTTTATATAACTAATTTAAAATCATATTTTTTTACACACCACAATTGAAAAGTGAACACACTTTATAATTCCCTCAGGGCATGATGGAGGATGAGTAATTTTAGGGAAGCATGGAAATAGTTTTCAATTTATATCTCCTGGCGCCTACATTAAGAATAGCAGGTACAGGTTACATTTACACAGTCACATTCTACTCTTCAGGACATTGTGTATAGCCTTCTTCATGCATAAAATGCAGGAATGTGTTTCGCTCTTATTATAAACACTGTGGTTGGGAACCAAGTGTTAACCAGAGGTAGAGGGCAGAACTTTTTAAAAGAGGGCTTATTGTTAGCCTAACACTGGCTCCCCTTGATTTCAATTGGCCAAAGCACCACTTCTGAAAATCCTGCCTGTCGTGTTGGAGGGCTAAGGGGAGGTTTATGACAATGATGAGGTTTAATATAAGTGGAGTGAGATGTGGAGGCCAAAGAGTAAATCATTATAAGAACTGGAATAAAGCCAGACAAAAGTGAATGAGTTATTTGTGCAAAATTGCAGCCAGATGGCCAAATTCACCACTGGCATAAGTGGGGCAATATTCATTGAAACCAATCTTCCCTCATTTCTTTTAATGTGATTCTAGATTCAATTTCACATTGCTCTAGATATCTGAAGTGTCATGATAACCCTGACTGCAAACAATACCACGATTAGAACGGTTCACTTTGTCATTTTCAACTTTCTGATTTTCTGTTAATTAAGTTACTGAACATGACCTTTCCTACAGATTACAATGTTTTGCCGCCAAGTTATGAGAAAATGTTATACTCACAAGCTGTAATTAAAATCTAAGCCTTCTGGTTACTGCTAGGGCTTTTAGTAAGGGAACAGCTGGAGATCTAAGATCCATAAAGCTTGTTTTGGTCAGAGCTCTGAGATTCCAGTTTTCCAGCATCCAGATAGAATATAGTCACCAACCATACCCATAATACAGAGGTGGAAAAGAGAGATCAAGAAAAAAAAAACAGCAAATATATGGGAAGTAAATGTAGGGGTGGGTTTAAAACTGATAAAAGGCTAACATGTCCAGGAAAAGATACACATTCTTTTACATTGATCGTAAAGAGAAACAAAGATAAAGGAAATTTGTCAGTAAACTAATATTTCATTAAGCATTGTAATTTGGGGATGAGTGTCAAATTAAGAAGTCACCCTCAAATTAATGGATCCATTTACCTTTGTTTCAGTGATACTGTTATAAAGCAAGTCAATTCCAGAAGCTTTTTCCCTATTTTGAAAAAAAATACAAATGTTCAATCCATATCTGGGGTCAGAACTACTTTTGGCATCTAGTACCAGTCCATCTTAAATTCTAATCTGATACCTGTTATGAAATAGATTATAAAGCAACCAACCATTTAGCTACTCAAATAAATACTCTTTGCCATCTCATCTGATTTGCTGCCTCCGATCAATAAAGATACTCTAAACTGAAGAAAACAGAGTAACTGAATCCAGTCTTCTAGAAGATGTTTCCCTTTCTAAGCACTTTAGGTATCATTCTAACACCAGTTTTCTGAAGTAATGCAAAATGTAATAAGCTCAGTTAGCTCTTCTCCTCTGACAATGCCTATCACCGTATATTCTCACTGAAGATTTAATTTATATAGGTAGAATAGCAGCCCACATAAGCTACTCATTCTTCTGCAGTGTGATAAATCACGTGTTATGCTTTGCCAAGATCTGAGAAAGTAGCCTTGGCACCCAATGTATAAATTATACCCCTACTGTGACTTGGTGATAAATCCTATCCAGGCCAGCACTACAAGGGAAAATAGGGGATGCTGGCAGATGGACACTCTGCTGCAGTTATCTTGCCAGCCAGGAGTCCAGAGAGCAGGTTCAAGGGACATAGGGTAGGGTTTTCTTTGCTGCAACTCTAATAAGGAACAGTGTGTTGCTGATTGCAGCTGAATAAGTCCTCTTGCCATCCAACTGCATCCACATGGAGATGTGGTGCACACACGGGTGTATTCACCAGTATTCTCTCCTGTCGCTCAGAGAAAAGATCCTTTTCTATTTATTGTGGGGGTGGGGAGGAGGAGAGGATTCCTCTATGTTCTTCTTCCCAGTTCAACAGAAGGCAAAATCTAGCCTAGTGACTGAATAGTGTAATAGCTTCTATGTCCAAGTTCTCTCTTCATCTGGCATTTGTTTACTTAATACTGGATTCATTGATTTCAGTGAGAGCAGGAGCAGGCCCCAAATGAAAATAAAAAGTAAAGCCTCAGCTTTAACAAATTTGCTGCTTCTGCCCTTTAAGCACTGACACGGCAATTGCTCCTGCAGGAAGTCAGCTAGTGGCATTAAGACAATATACAAATTCCCTTGAGAAGTTATTTTGTCATTGAAATCAATGCAGTCATGAAGCAGAACATTTTCAGTTGATCAGAACCACAAATAAGGTCATCAGAGCAATAAGAATAAGGTCCATGGACCAAATTCTCCTCTCAGTTACCCTGGATCCACAGTCGTATAACTCCAATTATTTCAGTGGAGCTTATCCACGTTGACAATGGTGTATCAGAGCAGAGATTGGCTCTAAAAACTTAAAGAGTTTTCCCCAATAATTGCTCTTTTACTGCAATCATTTGTTACATGCCACCCCCTGCAAAAAACCACCCAAATCTGGCTCGATAACTAAAATTATTGCAGTAAATCAGAATAGCCAAAAAATAAACTTGCAACAAAAATAATCAAATTAGCTCAGAGAGAGGGTCCTTGTCATGACACTACAACCAGCCCGGCCTCATTCTTAAATTCAGATTCTAGCTAGAACTCCAGCTGACAAGGTTCTTTCAAACTCTGCTAAACACAATTTTCCAAACCTTAAAGCTGCAGTAACCACAACAGCAACCACAATCTGTAACGTCCCATACCTGCGTCAACGGTAGTTCTGAGGGCAAACTGATTGTTATATTAGATTCAGTGATTACGGAAGCCGTACTTGAGAAGGGGAGGGATGAGTATATGTTAGTATCATGATTTTTTCATGTTCTACACTATTTGTGTTTGTGAGGAGTGTATGATTCCATTTACTGGGAGATTTTATGCTCAGAACTTTAGAAATGGGTAACTCCTGTGATTTCCCTATTCACATAAGCCTTCTTTGCTTATGTGTAAATTAAAGTGATGAACTTACAGAATGGCTATGACATGCCTAATTCAAATTAGAGTTGGTCAATTATATAGCCAGATTGCTGCACATTTTACAGTTGATTAGTTACTCCGGGTTGCCAATAGCTTGTAGCGATTAACTGAATGGCAATCAAATCATAGGACCTATTCTTGAATCCCCTAGTCAGTGAGCTCTGAGTAAAAGCCTTAAGATTTGAGCTGATAACAGGTAAAAGTGAAAAGATGGTAAATATGAAGCACAAGCTAAACAATTTGTGAAGAACATTAACTTCCCTGTAATGTTCCCTGATGGAAATTCCACTAGACTCCATTAGAATCATTCAGCTTGTCTTGGGTTATTTCTGATGGTCACTCTTGGGTTATGCTGGAGGCTGATGAGACCAGCAGACCTGTTGTTCAGCTGGAACATGGGCTTGGAAGGGGTAAATCAGATGAAAGGGAGCTTGGACCAAGATTCCAATAAAGTATCTTAAAGCCAACAAGAAATCAGATTGGTAAAAAGCATAAATATTCTAGGGGAGTGGGAAAAAATTTCCCCACTTTTTGCACTTCAGAGGGCCTCAATAGAGATTGTCACAAAAGCACAGGTCTGACTGGACCCTGTCTATTGTGCAGATTTTGAATGTGCAATATTGAATAAAGAGTGGAATCCACCCCTCTACAAAAACTGCTATATACTTAGTATTCATGAAAGTGGACACTCTATAAAGGAAAAAAGAGTGGCATTATATTTGAAAGAGGGGTGTCAAAATGATTGAATGATATGGGGAGGGGGAGCTATGGAGTTTTGAGAGACAGGGTACGGAGGGAAAGGTTTAAGAGCACAGCAAAATGGGAGAACCTTATCTCATACTGAATCAGACATTTCTCAAAAGCTTAGAGTTCTAAATGTTTCATTGTATCTCCACTTAATTCCAGCCATTTTTAGTGCAGCCAGTATCCATTTCCCAATATAAATGCCCCAGAACCGAATTGCTGTTTTCTTTATGCCTGGACTATGCCATGTATAATCTGCCTCTTGTGTAAAAACACTACACAGAAGTTGGATTAAGAATTGTTTTTCTTTTGCTTAGTTTAGCCACACACTTAGGCCTTGTCTGCACTGGCAGCGACCCATAGGGTACATGTAGCTACACACTATGGTGAAAAGGAATCTGCGCCCAGGCTGTCATGCGTAGCCACCTGTGGCAGCGAAAGACTATGGCAGCTGGGAGCTGCTGGAGCCTTTCCCTGCTGCCTCTCCCACTGCAGGGAACAGAGAGCAGGGTGTTGTAGCGGGGTAGTCAACCTGCTCCAGCCCTGAAGGGATAAAACAGCCCTGGGAGAAGGCTGCCCTGGGGAGCCAGTAGTAAAAGCAGCCCTGGAGAGGGCTGTGGCTGGGAAAAGGAGTGAAAGCACCTGAGTAGCTGACCACAGGTGTGGCCAGCTCAGTTAGGGCTCAGCTGGCCCTGATAAGAGGATGGTGGGCCACACTCTAGCCCTGGAGTGGGAAGCGCTAGCTGTCTGGGAGCAAGGTACCTGAGGTAGAGCAGCCCTAGGGAAGGGCAAAGGGAGCTCCAGCCTGGTAAAACCCCAGGCCATGGTGAAGGCCTACAAAGGTACTGGGGCTGCAGAGGTGCAGTCCGGGGTTAGGCAGAGGAAGCTGGTATTAACCCCTTGCCAATGATGGGTGGCCATTACAGACTGCAGTCTGCCCCAGTGAGCAGGGACTAGATGATGACTGGTAGTAGCCCTGAGGCAAAATGGGTTTTAAGGGTTGGGGGTTCCCCTTGGAGGGGAACCCAGAGTAAGGGGGTACCATTGGGGGTAAAACCCTGAGGAAAGGGGCACAGGGGTCTGGGAGGGACATGGGGCCTAATGCAGGCAAGACACCGGCCAGAAGGAGGCGCTCTTGGGAGCTGGAGTTGAGCTAATTCCCAAGATGACCAGCAGGAGGCTCCGTGCCAGTGAGTATTGTCTCACAACAGGTGTATAGCCTAAGGTTCTGGTGTGCCTGTACTTTACTCACCTAAACAATGCCTCACCATCTACACTGCTATTTATACCCAGGCTAGCTGGCGTGCAGTGTCTACTCTGTACAGTGTATGCTCTAAGATGGCCTTAGCAAAGATTCATTTAATTACCACCGTCAACAGACCCACATCCAAAGCACTTTGTTGGTTCCTAATCAGAACAAACAGGAAAGGTAGATGACCAAAACTAGGTAGGAATCTGCTTACACATTCCAGTAAATAACTTTCACACTACTTGAAATGTAGCTACAACTGTCTTTTAAAAGCAATTGGAAAGTTTCAAAGTTAGCAAGATTCTATAAAACTCACCTGATTTAAAGTCTTTTCTTACCAAGCTGACTCCTCTTTGGACCTGTAAGATGGCAACCTTCCTCACCAGCCTGGGGAATTATCAGCTGCATTCAAATCAGTCTTTAGCCCTTGCCTCCAGACTCCATGTGTTGTCCAAACCATCAAACAACTCACAAAAGGAAAACAAACATTTCCAGCTGAAGCTTTCTACCCTCACATGACACCCAGGCTTCCCACCAGGAGTCTTCTGAAATGGTCTCTGAGGAAGGGAGTCTACCCCTTCCTACAGCTTGCCTCCCCTTTCCTGCAGCTCTTTATAAGGAACACCTATCATTCCCCTCCTCCCCACTTCTCAGCTGCATCTGATTGGTAAATAGAACTGGCTGGCCCCAGGACTCTGGTCCTTAAAGGGGGCAGGCCACCCTGTTACAGAGCCCAAACTATATCTTTCACCACCATCTATTCCTTTATCCTCTTCAAGGTCAGGGATGATGTTCTTCCACTTCATTATCAAAACCCCTTCCTTTGGAAGATAGGTATCTTCTTTGCCTGAATGCTAGATTTTTCTCTAATTCATCTGATTAAGCAAATGTGAGTTCATTTATATTTAATACATCTTTCCTCATGACTTTTCAGTATGCATATCTCTGTCACCTCAATTCATAAGAGTGATGGATAGTTCTCAATTTAGCTAAGGTCAGCCAATAACAGATTATAGTGGCTCATGTTAGTGCAGCTAGAATTTAAGGCCCTTCAGCACTTCCACTATAAACTCCCTTATTTCAGAGATTTATATGGTGGTGACACAAGTGGATTCCATTCCTGCCAGGAGATTTCACAACAGGATCACATGTTCCCAGGGTAACAAGTCATTGTTTCCAGTGTCTTATGAAGTTATGGGCTGAAAACTGCGTAAGATACAAAGGTCCGTGTGAAATTGCTCATGTCACCACTGCAAAAAAATGCTTCAGCTTGGCTTTGGCATTTAAGGTCTTAGACTGCATTGGTCTTGACAAATTCCTAACAAGGGATCTCCTTAAATCTATTGAGGGATACAAGTTTAGTGTGTCACTGATTTCTATTTTTGTAAATTCTGGCAACTGAAGCCTCAGCACAAAAAAAGTAACATTATACCCAAATCTATGTGGATTTTCCTTGAGTGGGGAAAAATGTACGGTCAGTCTGAATACTGGCATATGATATTTGATGCACATTTTCAGGAGAGATCAGTACTATAGGGTTTGAGAAGCAGAAGACATTTTAGACCAACACCTCATTGTAGGCAAGCTAAACTAGAATCCACTGTACCATCTTCACCTTAGTATGTATTGTTATAAATCTAAGTCTGACACCATGATGATTCATTAGTCAATGGAAGATTTCCATTATTTGAAGTTTTTTACCAGTTCAAGGAAGGGTTTTACCATTTAACTGTATGAATAACTCACCAGTGTGGAAAAGACTGGAGAAAAGTTCTCCAGTGTTCCTTTTATTTGGTGCAAGAGGGAAATCTCTCTATGGATAGTCTCTCTTTTTTCTAAATATGACTTGAGAGGGTGGGGCACACTGAGAGGGAGACAGGTACTCTAGATGTTTGGATGCAGGATTTGGAGCCAGCAATTCCTACTTTAATCTTATCTCTGATTCTGTGGCCTGGAACCAAGCACTTACCTCTCTCCCTCCTCCCATCTGTAACATATGGCTATTCACATTTACCTACTTCGCACGGGAGTTGTGCAGATAAGATAATTAATGATGACAAAAGTGTTTGAGACAAGACATAAATAAAGCTGTAAGGAACTGGAATTTTCATTTTGTTGGACATTCTGTGATTTCAAAGTTTATTTTCATTCCTAATCAGAACAAAACCGAAGAAGTCTGAGATTGCCCACAAAGTGAAAAAAAAAATGGAGGAAAAAAAAACCCACCTCAGAGCCATTGAAATATTTTGTTTTATGTTTTAATTATAAAATAAAATAAAATAAAATAAAATAAAATTGTAAACCAAAAAGCTGAAGCCTGCTGCTCTGATAAGGACTGAACAGAACATTTTGACCTTATTGAAATACTTACCTTCATTTTCTTTCCCCCAAAGCAAAAAGTTTCAAACCAGCTCTAGTTCTAAATATTCCTATGATGGTGGATCAATCAGTAGCTTTGGGATTGTGTGTGTTATTTTTATGCTGGAGCAAAAAGGTGTTAAAATGTTTTATTGAAACAGTTGATTTGGCACCCACCAATATTTATTTACGCGATCTGGCCTTAGAAGTTGTGGCCAAATCTGGCCCAAACAGCTCTACAATATTATCCACAGTCAATCTTGTCATCAGTAAAAAAATAGTGCCACTCATACAGAATACAGGTGTCAGCTCACGATACCACATACTGTTCATAGATTTATATATTTCAAAGCCAGAAGATACTATTAGATTGTCTGGTCAGACCTACATAACACAGGACATGAAATTTCACCCAGTTACATCTGTACTGAGACGAATAACTCAAGAATTGTTCTAGTATAATTTTTGTGGTATGGGGCCATCAGGATCTCAGAGCATAAAACTGCACAGATTCCAGTGTATCAAAAAAAATCCCAGTTTATTAATACCAAGAAAACCAAACAACATAAGGACAAAATAAAAGTGCACTCTATCACACTTCTCTACCAACACATGATTTTGCCAGCATGCATGCACTAATTGTAGAAACCCAAACTCCTGCATACAAACGGGCATGGACATCAAATGCTTTCAGTGCTCAAATGCAAACATGATTATCTTCCTCCACAAGAAGATTCAAGAGCTAAATGACTGCAAGTGCCATAGTTAACTAAAGAGAGCCAACAGGTCTGTCAAGCAGTAGCTACAAAGCATTTCACACATATCAGATTCAGATAGGGCACCTCATATAAATCAATCCTTCATGTACATCACATGAGTTCTGGCACTTTTAAGAAAAAATTGTCTTGTCAAGCTAGTTCTTTACTGACATCCATCTTTCTGTACAAAGAATGATTAGATGCAGACGAAATTACTCAGCTTTCACCTGCTGTGATGCAGCCAAATAAGGATTCAGTTCTCTCTTGCTAAAGTCAACACAGGGAAAGAATGAAGGAGTAAAATGGGATTTTATAGTCTTTACTTCATTCTATTACCATGATTGAAGTGTCATTCCCTATGGCAGGGGCATGCTCTGTTCCTGCCTCTTTCCAGAGGAACAAACTATTCAGAGACCATCAGGTAAAGCACCCAGTGATTTATTTACAAGTTTGTTCCCACCACCTATACAGAATGTGCAGCAGCTTGAACAGAGTCCTGGGGCTCTACAGCTCTTGAGCCCAGCAGGGGAGAGAGACCTCCTATGTCCTTCACTCTACCAGTGATAGATTTCTCTTTCCCCCTTTGCAGCTCCTTCCTGTATCTGTGTACCTTCTAAGTTAATGAAGTAATTAGTTTGTAAATCTCTCCAGCCTATTTCAATCAAATTGGCCTCCTTCCCATATTCAGGAGTTCAAGGGGCAGCTAATGGAGGTTGCAGTGATCAGAGTGCTGGATCAGCTGCTGTTGTCCAGCAACCTGTCACACTTCCCTTCTGGCAATATTATTTATGATTTTTTATTAAAGTATTTACCGTCAGGCTAAAACGGGCAACCCTTCCGATGTAAAAGTTGTTTCCTCAAAGCAGTTGGAGCAGCCTAGTGAATCTGGCCTTTAGATTCCAGTGAAGATTCCTTGTATTACTCCTTTTTCACACTGGTGCATGTCAGACCCTACAGAAGTCATTAAGTCTGAAGGAAGTGGAGCTGATGTAACACACACCATGCAGACAAGCTGTAATAAGGCATGAGTTACATGCCTACAACTAAGGCTCTCTCTCTAGACTCAGACTTCCTGAATTTGGCCCTTCAAAGAGATGTGGTGTCTTTAGCTCTCCTCTGAAGCAGTTCGTAGTGAAATGGACAATACATATTTGGCCAGATCCTCAGCTGGTGTAAATTGTCATAGCTCCATTGATCATAATGGAGCTGTGACAATTCACACCAGCCGAGGATTTGCCCTAGTCAATCTACATTGATTTACACCAACTAAGGATCTGGCCCCATTAGGGGAAGTAATGGTGAACAGCATTAGAACAAGATCATCAAGAAAAACGTTTTCTTTGCTGGAATGGGATAGCTAGAATGACCAGGAATAACACTATTGTACTTTTCTGATTAAGAAACTATTGACGAACCATAGGATAATTGCAGTATGAACCAGTTGTTCCCCTTTGAATGACAGCTTTATCCTAAGAATCTGAAAAAACAAGTTCCAAGTATAGCAATCATAATCACTTAATAAAATCATTGCAGTAACTATGTACCTATCTCTATTCACTTTAAGGCTTTTCATTTCAGTGTAATGGCCTCTAGCATAGACATGCACACCTGGGCATGTTCTGTATGTCGTCCTGACAGAATCAGACTAAGGTTATCAAGGGCCTTTCCAACCAGGTCAATGATGATTTGCTACTGTTCTAGGAATGTAAAGAAAGTTGCCTCTAGTTGTTTGGTTTTGTTTTTTTAACTCTACTGTAGATGCCACACAAATATATAAACTCTACTGTAGATGCCAGCTGTTGATCACGTGATCAATCTTTCTATTGCTTTACCAGTACCATGATTATTTACAACAGCAAAATGTCAGTCTTTCACATAAATCTTCCCTTTGGCACAATTTGTGACAAACCAATATTTACGGACAGGGCTTACAAGGGTCTGGGGGTGATTTCACTTGTGTTATTTCAGTCTGTGGCTGTATATAAAACAAAATCTATCTTCAGGGAATTAAATCTCACATAACATTACATTTGCTTCACTGCACTTAATAGTTTGTCTAGCTATCCCCAGTCAAAGTGAAAACCAAATATTTTACATGGATCTAATGAGACGAACAATGCTTCGTTCCCACGGCTTTTTTTATTTAATTATACAAGAAGTAACATTTTTTTTTGGTATTATCCAGATATTTCATTGGACATTATTTTAAGGAATGTTCTGATTTCAGGACAGAGATTGGTCACACTTTACATTAAGGTTATGTTTATAAAGGATGAATAAACGATTAATAGGTGTAAGAAGCATGTTACAGGCATGAGTAGTTTTGTAAAGGGACCCTTCTATGGAACAAAAATAAGTCTACCTACAGGACTACAGACTGACAACTCGCTGTTTTATTTAACTGCATCACAACAGAAGGAGGGTCCCACTAAATGAGGGAAGGCAGGAGCATGACTCCAACACATAATATATTGAGTAAGCCTGTTAATGTCATGTTGACCACTTTATTACAAGTACTGTGTGTCACAGCTGGTTATAAGCACATCACTAGATGGTGTTATAGCTGGTTATAAGTAAGGCTAAGATTTCGTCATGGTTATTTTTAGTAAAAGTCATGGACAGGTCACAGACAATAAACAAAAATTCATGGAAGTTGTGACCTGTCTGTGACTTTTGCTGATGCGGGTTTAGGGTTTCCCCCGCCACCCTAGTGGCTGGGAGCTGTGGGGTTCCCCCTCCACCCACGGGGGCTGGGAGCGGCAGGGCGACCATACTTCCCAAAGAGAAAACGGGACATCCTAGCCGCTTAACCGAGGCGCCCCCTTCTCCCCGCGCTAGGCTGTCGCTGGAACCCTGAGAAGAGCCCCATGAGGAGTCTGTCACCTGATGCTGGAACATTGCAGGGGGCTTTCTATCGCTTGTCACTGCTGCCCTCTGTTGCTGGAACCCTGCCAGGGCCTCACTGGCTGTCAGCTCCAGAGTCCTGCAGCCCCTGGGGCTGAAGCAGAGAATGTCAGGGAGGTCTCTGCAAGTCAGGATTCTGTGACTTCCATGACCTCCATGACATAAACATAGCCTAAGTTATAAGCAACCTGTTGGACTCATCTATACTAATTGATTAACCATTTATTAAGATATTAGTTATCTAACCGCCCTGTATAAACTATTTGCACGTGACTTTAATATAAAAGGTGATCAGTCTAGTCTAAATGACTAAACGTAAAACTGTTAAAGCTACAACCTATCCCCCTAGTTTAAGTCATTGGTGGGATTAGCCCAGGAGAATGTCTGTGCTCCCCAGCTGCTTGTGGCTAGCCCTGAAGAAGGTGAGCAAGGAGGGAGGGAAGGTTCCATGATCCCTTTCTTCTGACCCTTCTCCTAGGCTGCAAGTCATCAAAACAAGCTGGAAAATGGTAGTTTCCGATAAATGTTTGGGATGCCATGTCTTCCAAACGGTGGTGCATGGACCCACCGTAGTCTGTAGAGAGCTCGCTAGCCATATCATGCTGGCTGTCCTCCTCCTTTCTGGCTGCTACATCAAATTAAAGACAGCTGGATAAAAACAGTGAATACGCTCCTGGTCTTACTTTCGCCTATAAAAATTGCCACTAATTGCCAAAGAGATGTTATTCGATCATCATTGGGAGGAGATAGGGCCAGCAAGCAGGGCTGTTGCCCTGAGCACTAACTTCTAGGGGCACTACGTCACTCACCTTTTGGGGGGGGGCGGAGGGGGGCGCCATACACACTTGTCTGGTCCACTCAGGACAGGGGACCAAGTGGTTTTCCATCCTGGGTGGCAACACATCATAGGCCCAGCCCTGGGATAGGAGGTGAATGTGTGCAAGACAATATCTATATTACGTTGCATAGCTATGAATAAGCAGCAGCAATTGCTGTGGACAGTTACTCAAGGGAGACATGCTCACACACTAAGCCAGCATATTTACAAGTATTCATTCCTTCTTTTTGGGGGGAGGCAAACATTAAAAGAAAAAAAATAAAGCCCTGGAAATGAGCCTGGTATACTAACCTCATCGACATTCTCAAATGCATTGATGACGTCGTATGGCAAGCAAGAAAGCAGATCAATCACAAACCAGGTCTTCAGGTAGTTCATGCGGATCAGCTTTGGGTCTGAGATCACCTCTCCAGCCGGCCCGACAAAAGTGGTATGGAAATTAAGCACAATGTCTACTAAAAAAATGACATCTACAATACTATCTACCACCAGCCAGGCCACGTTGTTCTGTTTGGTTTTAAAGGAGACGTTGTAAGGGACCAGAATAGCAGTGTAGAAGGTTAAAATCAGGATGATCCAGTCCCAGGTTGTCTTGAAAACACAATAATGTAAAATGATATGTGGTGGAGTCTTTGGTGCCTCTTGTTTGTACTGTGGAAGGATTTCAGAGCCCAGCTGCAGTACCTGGAATGACAGATAGTTCAGAAAAAAGGAAACATTTTTCACTTTTTTTTATTATTGAGCTCAGCAAAACGTTCCATAGAAATAGTGCCCATTACAAAAAGCTGCGACTCCTTTTAACACTGAAGAGTTGCAACTACAACAGGAGCCTTTTAAATTAACCGGTTGCCTCTACATCCTTTCACTATTCGTTTTTATGGTGTTGTAGCTTCCTATTTGCATGATGGTAGCAATTTGATGCCAACCCCAGATCAGGATCTGTCACAGGGCATGGCTGTCCCATA
Organism: Mauremys reevesii; assembly: GCF_016161935.1. NCBI lineage: Eukaryota > Metazoa > Chordata > Testudines > Geoemydidae > Mauremys > Mauremys reevesii. Next base: position 43,666,557 of record NC_052625.1, read on the forward strand.
GCACCCCCTGCTGGCCAAGCATGGCTCCTGCCAGCACTCTGCCTCATTTTCCCATCATCAGGGTTTTGTCTCTCTCCCAGAGAATAGACATGGTTCAGTCTTCCAGCTAGGTCACTTTCAAAATTCAGTCCACACAACTCCAAACAATCCAAAAGTACTTTTGCCCCACTTTGGTTCCTCTTCTGAGCACTTTCTGGGCTATCTGTAAGTCTCCCTGCTTTGAGCTGGAGCATGCTTCCCTGGAGTCCCTTCACAGTCTCAGCTCCTCTTGGGAAGATAGAAAGGTAGCTCCTACTCCAACATAGGATGTTGGCTACTTCCCTGGAGTCCTTCCAGACCCTCCCACAAGAGCTCAACTTGTTCCCTGTGGTTCTTCCTGCAAGCAGAGTTTTCTCAGCTCTCCCATGAGACCCAGATGTTTCAGGGTGTCACCTGACCCCAATTAGTCCAGCCCTCTTAGGCTGGGAAGCAGCTACCTATGGCACAGGCAGGGCTAATGGAACAGGGCTGGCTAGCTTAGACCTCTTGGCCCTTAAAGGTATATTTGCATTGCCAGTGGGAGTGAGCTTCCCGCCCAGGTAGATGGACTCGCACTAGTGGGGCTTGAGCTACCTGACTAAAAACAGCTGCATGGGCATTGCAGGTGCAGTGGAGAGTTTACAGTCTAAATAGACAAGACAGACACAGGGTGGGAAGGGAAGCAGAGGCAAGGAGTTGCTTGCACAAGGTCATTGGCAAAACCAGGAATAATACCTAGCTCTCCTTACTCCCAGCCCAGTGCCACAACCACTGGACCACACTGCCTCTGAATGCTGGTGATTTAATTCTCTGCTATATTGATGCTATGATGTGGCATAAATTAATTGGACTTTGTCGTGCTACTCTGGGGGGCATAAGAGTAAAGCTCCCTTTGCTTTCAATACCACAAAATTGTACCCTTAGCCCAGTAAATTATGCCAGCTTTTAACTTTCACTTTCTGTTAAAATAATTCAGACATCAGGAATACTGAATATCTGAAGACCTAGGATCTGATTCTGACCTCATTTAGGCCCAAATTCAGCAAAGCACTTAAGCAAAGGCTTAACTTTAAGCATATGCTTAAAACTCATTGAGCAATTCTCAGTTTGAAGTTAAGTCCTTTTCAGAATTGGGCCTTGGATTGGTTTTACCCCAGTGTAACTCCACTGCCTTCATTACCGTTACCCCTGATTTACGCACTGGAATAACTAAATAGAATCAAGCCTGGAAGTTTTTGGACCTGATGCTCATCTCATGCTAGTGTAAATCAGGAGTGACTCCATTTAAGCCAATGGAGGCACACAAGTATGAAATCAGAGTTAGATCAGAATCAGGCCCTTACATTTTTTTTCTCAAACAAAAAATGTGAAGGCTTGCATTGGATCAGCCCTAGGAGAAAATGGAGAGGAAGACAAAGGCATTGCCAGAGGGAGGTAAGTCAATGCCAAACAAGTAGAATCTGGGAAAGCTTTTTAGATCTTCCTTTCTCCTCCCCCTCCCCCAATACTACTACTAGCATGCCAATTAATTTGCTTTGGAGAATGGGGGAACGGAAAATAAATTGCTGCCATCTGTAGGAGGAGATCAGACAATATGCCCTCGCAGGAGTTATCCACACATCAGCTTTTTAATATCATTTATATGCAGACTTTTATTTGCAGACTTTGCTGAACCTTTTAAAATTATCTTTTGTGAGCTGATGGCTATTTCCAACAGATTAAACCGAAAGGAAAAAAGGAGAACAATCAGCTCTGAGATTCTGTCTCTATAAGCATCCTAGGGCCTGATTCTTTGTTGTTCTGCACCTTTTATGGTCATTTATACCTGTGCAGAGTGAGTGCAAAACAACACCACACCAGAATGGTAGCATTTCACTCATTTTGCACAGATGTAAATGACTGTGTGAGGTGCAAGGCTGTGGAAAATCAGGCCTCCTGATTGTGAGAGTCCAACATCTTCTCCAGGAGGGGGCACCATGTGATCTCCACCCTCTGACAAACAGAGGCTCGGGACACCATTCCTTATCCATCCTGGCTAATAGTCATTAATGGACTTAACCTTCATGAATTTATCTAGTTCTCTTTTAAACCGTTATAGTCCTAGCCTTCACAACCTCCTCAGGCAAGGAGTTCCACAGGTTGACTGTGTGTTTTGTGAAGAAGAACTTCCTTTTATTTGTTTTAAATCTGCTGCCCATTAATTTCATTTGGTGGCCCCTAATTCTTATATTATGGGAACAAGTAAATAACTTTTCCTTATTCACTTTTTCCACACCACTCATGATTTTATATACCTCTATCATATCCTCCCCTTAGTCTCCTCTTTTCCAAGCTGAAAATCCAAGCCTCTTTAATCTCTCCTCATATGGGACCCATTCCAAACCCCTAATCATTTTAGTTGCCCTTCTCTGAACTTTTTCTAATGCCAGTATATCTTTTTTGAGATGAGGAGACCACATCTGTATGCAGTATTCAAGATGTGGGAGTACCATGGATTTATATAAAGGCAATAAGATATTCTCCGTCTTATTCTCCATCCCTTTTTGAATGATTCCTAACATCCTGTTTGCTTTTTTGACTGCCGCTGCACACTGCATGGACGTCTTCAGAGAACTATCCACGATGACTCCAAGATCTCTTTCCAGATTAGTTATAGCTAAATTAGCCCCCATCATATTGTATGTACAGTTGGGGTTATTTTTTCCAATGTGCATTACTTTACATTTATTCACATTAAATTTCATTTGCCATTTTGTTGCCCAATCACTTAGTTTTGTGAGATCTTTTTGAAGTTCTTCACAGTCTGCTTTGGTCTTAACTATCTTGAGCAGTTTAGTATCAGCTGCAAACTTTGCCACCTCACCGTTTACCCCTTTCTCCAGATCATTTATGAATAAGTTGAATAGGATTGGTCCTAGGACTGACCTTTGGGGAACACCACTAGTTACCCCTCTCCATTCTGAAAATCTACCATTTATTCCTACCCTTTGTTCCCTGTCTTTTAACCAGTTCTCAGTCCATGAAAGGATTTTCCCTCTTATCCCATGACAACTTAATTTACAGAAGAGCCTTTGGTGAGGGATCTTGTCAAAGGCTTTCTGGAAATCTAAGTACACTATGTCCACATGTTTGTTGACCCCTTCAAAGAACTAATAGATTAGTAAGACATGATTTACCCTTACAGAAACCATGTTGACTTTTGCCCAACAATTTATGTTCTTCTATGTGTCTGACAATTTTATTCTTTACTATTGTTTCAACTAATTTGCCTAGTACTGACATTAGACTGCCTGTCTGTAATTGCCAGGATCACCTCTAGAGCCCTTTTTAAATATTGGCGTTACATTAGCTATCTTCCAGTCATTGGGTACAGACGCTGATTTAAAGGTCAGGTTCCAAACCATAGTTAATAGTTCCGCAATTTCACATTTGAGTTCTTTCAGAACTCTTGGGTGAATGCCATCTGGTCCTAGTGACTTGTTACTGTTGAGTTTATCAATTAATTCCAAAACCTTCTCTAGTGATACTTCAATCTATGACAATTCCTCAGATTTGTCACCTACAAAGAACGGCTCAGATTTGAAAATCTCCCTAACATCCTCAGCCGTGAAGACTGAAGCAAAGAATTCATTTAGTTTCTCCACTATGACTTTATTGTCTTTAAGTGCTCCTTTTCTATCTCAATCATCCAGGGGTCCCACTGGTTGTTTAGCAGGCTTCCTGCTTCTGATGTACTTAAAAAACATTTTGTTATTACCTTTTGAGTTTTTGGCTAGCTGTTCTTCAAACTCCTTTTTGGCATTTCTTATTACATTTTTACACTTAATTTGGCAGTGTTTGCACTCCTTTCTATTTACCTCACTAGGATTTGACTTTCACTTTTTAAAAGATGCCTTTTTATCTTTCACCACTTCTTTTACGTGGTTGTTAAGCCACGGTAGGTTTTTTAGTTCTTTTACTGTGTTTTTTAATTTGGGGTATACATTTAAGTTGGGCCTCTATTATGGTGTCTTTGAAAAGTATCCATGCAGCTTGCAGGGATTTCACTCTAGTCACTGTAGCTTTTAATTTCTGCTTAACTAACCTCCACATTTTTGCATAGTTCCCCTTTCTGAAATTAAATGCCACAGTGTTGGGCTGATCAGAGCCATAGATAGATTACTCCTGGGGGAATTCTGTACTACTACATGTGCACAGAATTCATGTTCCCTGCAGATTTCTTTGCTTCCCCACAGAAAAATGACTTTCTGACAGGGAAGCAAAGGGAAGCTGCAAGAGCAGTCACTCACCACTCCCTAGTAGTGCAGGTACATTGCTGGAGCAGCCAGCAGAGAGATAAATCACCGCAGGGCTGGGGACACCTCAGCAAGTGGCTCCTACCCTGATCTGGGATCAGATGCCAGTTCCAGCTGGGTTGGAGGCAGGAGAGGATGGGACTTCCTCTTCCCCTGCAAGGAGTGGCTAGAGCTGTGTCAAACCCATCCCCAGAAACCTCCCCCAGCTGCAGGAAGCTCAGCATCCTCCCCTGCTTCCTGTCCCCATTGCTCCTCAGCTGAGGTGGGAGTGGTCACTGTATGGGGAGCTGCTCACCCAACCCTTGTGCATCTGGACCTCCCATACCCAGTCACCCCTGCCAAGCCTCACCCCATACATCCAGACCCCCCTTCCCTTCCATACACAGCCACAAAAGAGGGTCAGCATGTGAGGCTGTAATTAGAATCCTTTTAGAACACTCCAGGCTAGGATTTGGTCCTGGCTATCACAAAGCATCCCTGGAGCCATATCCTGCCAGCCCTGGACCTTATTCACCCAGGACTCCATGCAACAGGAAATCTGCCCTTGGATGGTTGGAGAAGCTTGAGGTGATGCAAGGTGGCAATAATCCCTTCTCTATCAGGAGGCTGCAGCCTACCACTGCCATACCCCCAAAAGTATGTGGTATTGGCTGGGGCAGCGGCTTGGGCAGGTGCCCATGGATGAACTGGACAGCTTTGCCAGCAGGCCTCATATGGAGCTCCAGCCACAAACTATGAGGTGTGCTCCCCTGACAAAAGCCCTGCCCCAAAGGCAGCATTGCAAATACCTCCTGCCCTTCCCTTTGGAGCACAGCAATGTGTGTACCCCTTTGAACCACTGTGGGTGAATCCAACTATTGGCTTCAATGGGAGTTCTGCACAAGGATCAATGGTCAGATATAGTCCCAAGTCTGAAATGCAGTCTGATGGGCAGGAGGACTCATCCAGACTACTCATCCATTGCAATAATTGGTCAGCATGCACTTCCCATCTCTGACAATAGCAGGTATATCTCAGAGTGACATTCTGCAGGTTAGTTAAGTAGATTTTAGTTTTAGTACTTAATGGTCCCAGCCACTGCTAGAACATTTACACCACCTCTTAAATGCAAGGCAAAACTTCAACTTTTTCTTGTAACACACTGCTGGGGATACCCAGAGCTGTGAACCAATGTGTGACTTCTGCCTAAGCAAGAAAGAGTTTTGCTGGTGACTAGTTTGTGTCTCACTTTCCCACCACACCAGCCCATCTTCCTCACCAGCAGACTCCTCAAGGATCTCCCAGCCTAGCAGGTGAAATCCAGCCCACAAGCTCCTCAGAGATGCTTCTCTGCAATGTACAGCCCCATCACTGTGCTTTCACAGACTATATCGTTTGCTGCTCTGCTGAAGAGTCAACACATCACAGCTTATTCATTTAACTGGGGTAAACACACCCATCCCTTCAAACACAGCATTGAATTGATTTATAGTAAAACTATAACAAGTTTATTAACAAACGAGCATGGATTAAGTGTTACCAAATAAAAGAGATACAAGCAGAAATGGTTACAAGCAAATTAAAGTGAAAATGCACATCTACAAGTCTAAAATTTAAACTCAACAAGCTACAGCCTTGGTTCAAGATCGATTTCTTACCAATCTTTTTATTTCCAGCCATGGCTGACTCACTCTCAGTCAGGACCTCCCACAGAAGAACAAGGTGCTGGGTTTCCTTTTTCTTTCTAGGTGAAAGATCTTTGCCTAAGCAGGTTTCTCACCTATGTTCAGTTCCCTGAGACGTCAATACTCTTGGTTGAAGGGCCCATCTTTCTCATCTTGTCAGAACTCTGGCCCCTTGTGTCTGTCCAGTGATGGATACCAAGATGGCATCTTCTCTTCTCCTTATATCTTCCTAAACTCACATTTTTGTCCCCAAACTCAGGATGATCTCATGCTGTTCTTCCCTTCCTGTGGGCTTCCCATCCTCCTGCTGATTCATATGTAAATTGGGCTTCCATTGTTCTAATTCTACTAATCTTAATTTATATACAAGATGGGTAGGTAGCTGTCTTCCTTCCTGTCTGGGAGAAAAACTGATTCTCTCCTTTTGGTCAGAGACTTTAAAGCAAAATATTAATGAGTAACCGTAATTCCTCATCTAGTGTTAATACATACATTTCACAATGATATTAATCACCATTGTCACCAGTTCGCATATGATAATCTGTATCTAAAATGGGTCATGGAAATTGTGACAGTAGTGAGATGGGGTACACTGGCCTGGTTAGACCAGCTGAATCTCACTGGTATATGCCAGGTAGTTCCTGGCCATCTGGCACTGAGGTGCTCTTGGGGTCATACTACTTATGCCATCAAAAGGTCTTTGTAGACTAGGCTTGTCATTTTTGGCATACATCTAAGTTAATCTCTACCAACATTGTTACTTTAATATAGCCACAGGCAGACATTCTGACAACCATCCTGACAACCACCTTTTAAATCTGGAAACATACACATGAATCTCGACAGTGAAAAACCCTGGAAAGGAAAAATAACTTGCCCTTAGTGTGAGTAAACAATATTTTAAAATTTAGGTTCTACAGGTGAAATTTTCAAATGCACTCAGCATTGGCCTAATCCTGAGACCCTTAAACTCAATGGTAAAACTCCCAACTCTTAATTAATGCTAAGGGCTTTTGAAAATCTTGCTTTATGTAAATTAGAAACACACTGTCTGGAAGCTTACTTATGTATTCACACAGGTTTATGTATGATAGAAACAAAGAAAGGTAAGATCTATGTGTGTCTGGCCTAGAAACTAAGGGCCAAATTCTGGTCCCAGTTACTCTTATGTATATCAGGAGTAACTTCAGTAAAGTCAGTGAAGTTACATTGATGCACAACTGAAGTAAGTATAAGGAGAATCAGACCTTGGGGCTCAAGTCATTATGAAGATACTCAACTTGACTGTTTCAGTTTTCTTAAATATTATCAACTATCAACATAATTACTCTCTAATTATGTATTAGAGGCCCAATGACTGCAGCATAGAAAATAAGGGGACGTAAGTCTATCTTCCTTTTTGTTTTGTAGATCATGCTATTCTGCACTGAACTGAAAGGCTCAGGGCTTAGTAAGGGATATTTCACCTCTACATCTCCAGTTCAAATCTGGTCCAGGTTGATAAGGACCAAATATAGGTAACAACTGGTGGCTACTTGACCTGTTTAAATGAGGAGGTAGTCTCAGCTTTAGCTGAGTTCCTCACAGGGATATGTGCATGTTGCAAACACCATCAGCACATCTGGGGCTTTCTTGCCATTCTCAGAAGGCAATCCAAAGCCACAGAGACTGAACTACCCTCTCACTCATGGAGAGGGAGGCAGAGCAGTAGGTCAGCTTACACTGTCTTTGCCAGTGCTCTACCTGCTTTGTAGATAAACAACATGACTTCTGTCTCTGGAGCTGCCAACCTGGGATCTTTCACAGGCACCAAACTCTTTTTTTAAATAATTGGAGGAGGAATAAACCCTTTAATGAAACTGAGCATTCTAAATGCATCACAGGGTTGCTTTTGTCATTAAGCACCAGCCGCATGCCCAGCACTGCACAAAAAAACCACAGAGAAAGACTCAAGAAGATTACGACTGAAGGGCTAGATTTTGCCTGGCTGCTATATAGGTGTATGGAAAACCGGGAAGAGCTGTTTCCCCGCCTTGAGCCCCTCACATGAGGGGTGACGCACAGCCCAGCTGCTCCTTCGTAATGCCACCAAGAACGTAAATCACCCCAAAGGGGCATAGAAGAGCAGGGCCTTGTCCCCACACCCTCTGCACCAGCCAGCAAAGCTAGCCAAGCACAGAGTGAGGCATGTGCTGCACCAGTTTAAAGGATGGTGTATGGTGATGCTCTCCCTGCACATCTCTGAGCTCTGGAAAGGATTGTGCCACCCTGAAGCACAATCCCTTTGGAGCACCCACCTGGGAGATGTGCCCCAAGACCTGTGGTGGTTACCAGCCTATGTGTACCAATTCTATTCCAGCTTAGTAGCTATGCATTTCTGCTCCTGCGGGGCAGTGGGAGGGGTGGGAGAGAAAGAAGATGAATTTAAAAGGAACTATGGAGAAAATGTAAGCAACTGATGTTGGTTGCAGTCCAATACATGTAATAAGCAAATACCTCATTACTGTCAGAACTACACACCTAAATAAGTAAAACAGACCTATTTTAGGAGGGTTTTTTTTCCATTTTGTGTTTATAGCACAATAAAAGAATTATTTATTTCAGAAAGTTATTAATAGAAGTATTGCCCCAATTATTTATGGTTCAGCTGCTACTACCATAGTATTATCTGTTTATTATTATTTTTGGTAACAGTGCCTGATGTTTTCATAGCTCTTTAAAGTCATAGAATATTATTTAGAGTGGAGACGTGACAATTTTCATCAAAGTTTTGCCAGGCTGTATTAATATTTTTAACATATCACAAAATACAAATATTTCACTTCAGACTAGTTACAGAAATGGGGATTGTGTCAACAATCAGTACTCAAAGTTAATCAACAAGTTGCCACTGTAATTTGTTTCAAGGCCTTTTATGATTGAAAAAAAAATCAATCAAATAATTTGCAGCCAAATCTCCTTTTTGCATTCATTCACTTTCACACACAGAAACACAAACCTGGTGGGCGAAGAGCCCACGTTCTAAGTTTCTACTTGAAGTAGATATTAATGAGTTATAAATCCCTGAAAATGAGGGTTGCCAATGGAAATGCTGGTATATCCTTTATTAAGCAGTGCTGCCAAGAGCCACTATAAAGTTAAGTACTTTTATAGCTTATACCTATTGCATTTTTAATTGTAACAATCTTGTGAACACAGAACTTCATGGCAAAGGTACAGAATCAGCCAGCACCATCAATACTGAGAACACTTACAGTGCCCAGTGTCCAGGGACAATGGTTCATAAGTCAGCTGTGTGGTGGTTAAATCGTAAAAGGGTATTGATTAGTTTATATTCCATTGCAACTTCATTGTGTCTCTTTCAAAAGCATAGCACATCTTAGCATTTACAATACAATGCATTTCGGAGTTTTCCATATTAAAACTTATGCTTGCCATGGCCAGAGAGAGCTAAACTTGTTACTATCTGGCAGCTGTTCAGTGGCCCACATGAAATGAATCAGTGGTCTCAACTTAGTGCATGATGAATGAGTGTCTACATCATACCACCACCATCATAGCACAAACTAGTACTCTCAGCAGAGAGGCCAAGAACAGAATCGGCATGAAGACAGAATTATCCCCTCAGGTCATACTGAGGGTAGAAGCTTACACTGACACTTCCCACACTTTACCTGCTCTGTGAATAAACAAAGGTCTTTTGCAATCAAGCACCTATCTTGAGCTAAGTTAACTTAAACGATAATACTCCAATAAATACAGAGACTTCTAGAGCAAATATCACAGAGTCAGTAGAGAAAAAAAGGATGATTTTTTAACGTGAATTTAATACTCTAAACCGACTGAAGTTTGTTCAGAGAGGTAGAAAAGCTCTCGCATAAGGCTTGCAAATACATTGTCTCATGTCCAAAACAGTACTGAGACTTTTATAAAACAAGAAGGCTACCAAGCTAGACCAAACCAAACACTCTGTAAGTAAAGAAAAATGGTCCTGTTTCTGATTACACATACCCAGCTTTTACTCTGGTCTAACGCTTTTGGCTTCAGAACAGTTACTCCCAATATACAATGATGTAAATGAGATCAGAATCAGACCCAATGATCATTTTAAAACAATGAGTGCAATAGCCAAGTGGCAATTAAAGGAATTCATTCCACACATGTAAAATAAGTTCCTGCCCCTTATTAGTAGAAATGAACCTGCCATCTGCACCAGTGCAAAGTCATATTGAACACATTAGCCACTCATTGAGTTCACTGGAGCAACTGTGAATTGACATCATGGGGCAGTGATCCATAGTGGACAGAACACTCAGCTAGGATTCAGGATACCTGAGTTCTGTTCCTGGCTCTGCCACTGGCCTGCTGGGTGATATTGAACAGGCTTTTACCCTCTGTACCTCAGTTTCCCTATCTGTAAAATGGGGATGATGCTTATCTCCTTTGTAAACTGCTTTTAGATGCATCAGTGAAAAGTGCTATATGACAGCTAGGCATTATCATTATTACTAAATGAGATCAGAAACTAGCCTGGTGTTTCTAAGTTCTAGCATGCACTGGAAAAAGACAAACATTTGAAGTGAAGGAAAGAATGATTGATGATATGTCTTGAAGTTCTTTAGAAGTGTGTAAAGAAGGCACAGGTGGGGAGGAAAGTTGCCCAAAATTCTGCCATACCCAAGCTACCACCAGGTGAAGACTTTTCCAGCAGTAACAGCCATATAGAACTACTACTGAAATCAGTTTTTCATTGATTAACTGAGTGCAGAGAAGACTCAAAGACAGAATACACAAGCTCTTTAGTCTGCACTGTCACAGCCACACACATGTGCATTTCAGGCTCATGTTAAGTTATAGTGCAGATATTGGCCAGGAGTTCACGTATTTTTCATAGAGATCATGATTCAGGTTGGAGTAAGTTCTCAGAGGTGCTGAGTACCCACACCTCCCACAGAAACCATTAAGCAATGACATATTTAGCTACATCAAGTCTTATCTGCATCGAGACATTTTGTATCTGTTGTCAGCAATTGTGGCAATTTCCTTGGTACAGACAACCAGCCCATATGGCTGGTTGAAGTGCTCGGGTATATTGGGCTAACCCATTTTCAACACCACATCCGGAAGGCCCTCTCAACTGTTATCACCAGTGCAGCTTCACCTGTTGCTGACAATGGATGTTCTCGTGCAGGCAAAGCTCATGAACCCACTGCAGGATGTTTGCAACTGTCTCTCCCTCGAGTGGCTAGAGCCCTACCAAGAGGATACAAACCCTTACACTACTACTACTTTCTCCTTGAGTTCAGATGGCAAAGGTATATGCTTTTGGAAAAGGTGGTTGTAAGTTCTATACTCACCCATCTGCATTGACCATAACCCACCTAATGCCTGACCTTTTCATGATGCCATTTGATCCTCTTTCAAATCCTTGCCTGACACTCTGCCTCCTTAAATTATTTACAGGATCAACTAAATAAATAGTGTCCTTCAGTTCCCTAAACTGTTTGCAGCATTGCTATGTGCAGTTATGCAGCTGCTTCTGTCCACTCTAGCAGTAGCTCATGCATAGTTTATCATCAGTCTTAAACATTTCAGGATCCTATTGGCCAAAAAGCAATTTGTAAATGATTTCAGTGGGAGTTGGCTCAGACTCTTACATGGGTACGATTCCAAATGATAAGAAGAAGAATTGCATCCTTGAGGGCAGAATTGGTCTCCAGGAGTTGGATATATTTTTAAGACTGAGAGCACAGTATTGGGATCGTGCACTACTGTAGATATCAGTGACTAATGGCAGCAGTGTTGGGTTTTTTCCCCACATAATACAGCTGTGCACTCAGCATGGGCCCTAGCTGCTGAAAGACACTTAAGATTTCTCCCTCCTTTTTTGTCAATGATATTGTGGAGTTTAACAGGATCAAGGAAATTATTGTGCAGAATTTCAATCATTTTACTTACAGAATTGTCTTTCTAAATGAAATGAATTCCAGTAGAAGTAGACACAAATATATTTGGGCAATCTCAGGTCCTGCGTGTGAGTGAAAGGGACACAAAACCAATTACAGACAAAGTGACCTTCTGAAGCTCCCACACAGCAAAAGCAGCATGGTCTAATTGATAAGGCACTGGCCTTGGAGTCAGGCGTGCTGGGTTTTCATCTCAGTTCTACCTCTGACAAGCTAGGTAATCTTGAGCAAAATCACTTCACTTCTGTGATTCAGTTCCACATCCTGTAAAATGGGAATAAAGAGATGTACCTTCCCTTATAATTCACCTTGAGATCTACAGATACAAATCACTGAAGGAGAGCTAATAAGCATGGTTTATATAGGATAAGTATTAAAAACACCTGCCAGCCTATTGAACTCTTTACTTTAGGAGATTCAGATGAATGAGTGAGGTTCATGTGTGGAACCTCATGGAAAATGACAAGCCCTTTTGAAGTAGCATAGACTGCGTAGACTGTTGGTCCTTCATCAGTTAAGACTGAGCCGATCACAACACAACTTCCAATTTTCTCTCGTTCTGGCCATCCTTCGCCATATCTCCTTGTTAGGAAATCATCCCACCTCTTTGGAGGCCGACTGCATGGCAGTTTCAGTTCTCGCGGATACCACTCAGATATAGCTGCAGTCCATCTGTTGTCACTGAGTCGGGCCACATGTCCCGCCCACTTCATTTTGCTGAGCCTGCTTTCAACAACAACAACATCTCACACTCCAGACTGCTGCCTAATTATTTCACTGGGGATGTGACTGCAGAGCGAAATGCCCAAAAATGTTTGTTCCATCGCCCTCTGTGTGACAGACAGTTGATGTTCTTCAGTCTTCATCAGCGACCATGTTTCGCTGCCATATAGCATTGCTGGAAGCACAGTCGAGTTAAAAAGATTGGCACAAGTTGTTTTGCCTATCTTTCCTTGAAGGATATCCCTGACGTTGTTGAATGTGCACCATCCAGCTTTTTTTCTGCGCAACAGTTTGCCTTTCTGATCGTAGTGCATGTTGACTTCCTGGCCCAAATCAACATATTTGTCAACCTCCTGGATCTGCTCTCCTCCAAGAGTTATTTGGTTTCTTGGCAGAACATCTGATCTCATATTTCGTTTTCGACTGGTTCATTTTTAATCCGACGACTACTTTTTGCATTCAGTTCTTTAAGCATTCTCTCAAGCTGGACTGTATTTTCAGCTATCCGCACTGTATCAGCTGCAAACCTGAGATGGTTTAGCCGCTCGCCATTGATATTAATCCCGCCTTTCAGATCTGTTTGTCGAAAGATCAATTCAAGACAGGCTGTGAATAATTTTGGTGAACTGTATCTCCTTGTTTCATACCTTTCTCAATGGTGATTCGGAGGGGAGTATCGAACAGCAATATATCTGTGCGGCAGCCAGAGTTCGCTTCCTTTAATAATGTGATATATTTTGCACTGACGCTGCAGGGTTCCCTCCCCACTTTGAACTCTAGGGTACAGACGTGGGGACCTGCATGAAAGACCCCCTAAGCTTATTTCTACCAGCTTCGCTTAAAATCTCCCCAAAGCACAAATTCTTTCTTGTACCTTGGATTAGGTAACGCTGCCACCACCAAGTGATTTAAACAAACATTTAGGGAGGGCCACTTGGAGCCCTGCCTTCCCCAAATATCCCCCAAGCCCCTACACCCCCTTTCCTGAGGAGGCTTGAGAATATATCCTGACCAATTGGTACAGATGAACACAGACCCAAACCCTTGGATCTTAAAACAATGAAAAATCAATCAGGTTCTTAAAAGAAGAATTTTAATTAAAGAAAAAAGGTGAAAGGAGCACCTCTGTAAGATTAGAATGGAAGATATTCTCACAGGCAATCAGATTCAAAACACAGAGGGTTTCCCTCTGGGCAAAATTTTAAAGTTACAAAAAGAAAACCAGGAATACCCTTCCTCTCAGCACAGAGAACATTCACAAGCCAAAATAAAAGTAAATCTAATGCATTTCCTTGCCAAATACTTACTAACTCTATAGGAGTTAGATTGCTTGAGCCTTTGATCTTGCTCCAGCCAAAAGCCACACGGGACAGACAGAACAAAGCCTCCCCCGCACCACCACCCCCAGATTTGAAAGTATCTTGTCCCTTTATTGGGCCTTTTGGTCAGGTGCCAGCCAGGTTACCTGAGCTTCTTAACCCTTTACAGGTAAGAGGATTTTGTGCCTCTGGCCAGGAAGGATTTTATAGTACTGTATACAGAATGGTGGTTACCCTTCCCTTTAGATTTATGACAGATGCCCTGTTCTGAAAGAGCTTCAAGAACGGCATTAGTCTCCACACTATCAAATGCCTTCTCGTAGTCCACAAAGGCAATGCACAAAGGGAACTTGTATTCCCTTGAATGCTCTAGTAGTTGGTTTAGAGTGAAGATGTGGTCTATCATGCTGTAATTTCCTGCTCTCTAGGTTGCTGTTCATCCAGGTTTCACGACAGTCGATCTGTTATCATTTTGATGAACAACTTATAGACATGCGAAAGCAGGCAGATTGGACGATAGTTCTTTAGATTTTCCTGATCGCCTTTCTTATGCAGCAAGACGGCATTGGACTCTTTCCAGCTGGACGTTATCTTCTGGATTTCCAGGTAACAGCTGAACCTTTGGGCAAGAGCTTTCCAGAGTTCCTGACCTCCCGCCTTAAGCACTTCTGCTGTCTACATCCTGACCTGGAGCCTTCCCCTCTTTCATCTGATGGACTGTGTAGACGTGCAGACTCACCCCTGCAGTGCCTCCTGCTGGTGACTTCTGGGAATTAGCTCGTTCCAGCTCCAGAGCGCTCTCTGCAGGCCGATGATCCACCTGTCCTCTGGCCCCTGTGTCCCTCCCTGGACCCCAGTGCCCCTTTAACTGGGGTGCTGCCCCCTAGCAGTACCCCTCCAATCTGGGTCACCCCTCCCTGGGCAACCCCCACCCACTATCCCCACCTCGCCTCAGTATAAGGTTACTGCCAGTCATCATCTAGCCCCCAGGCCCTGGGGGCAGACTGCAGTATCAGCCACTCATCACTGGCAAGGTTGGGTTTGGACTTGCTGCCTTTGCCTACCCCTGGGCTGCCCTCTGCAACCCCCAATACCTATTGGCCTTGTGCTAGGCTGCAACCTGGGGCTTTCCAGGCTGGAGCTCCCCAGCTCCTCTGCCTTTCCCCAGCCCTGTGCCACTCAGGTACCCTGATTCTAGCTCCCTGCAGCCAGGCCCATCTCCCTCTACAGCTAGAGAGAGACTGACCCTGGGCCTCTGGCTCACAGCCTTTTATAGGGACCAGCTGAGCCTGATTGGGGTGTGGCCCAGCTGCAGCCACTTCCCCAATCAGCCCAGTTTAGCAGCTCCCAGCCACAACCTTCCCCCAGGGCTGTATTAAGCCCTTCATTGCAGGAGCAGGGTAACCACCCCGCTACAAACTTCATGACGACTTCGCTGATGAGAACTGGGAGTATGTGTTCATTGGTTTGTTGAAGTGACGGCATTGGGACATCTATACGGGATGCAAACAGCTGGGTATAGAAATCCCTGCAGATTGCCTACATCTTTGTTTGATGGGTTACTGATTCTCCATCCTTGTTCTTCAAAGCTGATAATGATGACCTATATAACACCAGTTCCCGTTTGCATTTTTTTAGACTTTTTACAATCTTCAGCAGCCTTTAGGAGCTGAAGTGTATTCCTAAATAGCCTTTTGACAAGTATTCCTAAATTACCCCAGAATTTATATGCTGAATTTTACCCCAGAACAAATTTTTTACAGCCAGTTCATAAAACCCTCAAAATAAGGGGCTTTTAACGAAACACCGACAGAGTTAGCAATAACAGTGATTTTTACTATCATTACTTTGCAATCACAAAAACTCAGCCAGAACATGCATTTGGACTTGTCTAGCTTCCCAAAAGAAAAATATTATCAGGTCCCAATTCTTTTAGATACTTAGTGCCTTCTGAGAGTCACTGGCCATCTCATTAAGGGTGCTTAGCACCTTGCAGACGGTCTCTCGTAATGTGGTTCTGCTCCTGGGAAAGCTTCCATAAAGTGAGTGGATGGCTACAATATTGATCAAAGACATCTGACTTCGGAAGACCACAAATCCTCAGATCCAGCTTCCTCCTAGGTGTTCTCCCAACCCTTCCTACACTGATAGTCCTCAGCCAATAGGTATTTCCCAGGCTTCTCTGCTGTACTACCCATAGCTTTTCCCACCTCAGTTATGCTCACATGAGCACTCTGAGATCCAATGAACTTTGAGATCCTTGGAAGAAAGGCAACATATAAGTGAAAAATACTGGTTAGTATTAATATTGTTATATGACCTCTCTGGTGATCATACAAGTGTAGATCCTAATATTATGCTTAGTTTACAGGACATTTTATGGACAGCACTTATTGATTCATTGTCCAGGGGGACTTCCTGCATAGCACGTTTGTTCCTGGATTCCCTCCCTTCCACCAAGCCTGAACCCTATGTCTAAAGAGTACAGATGGTGCATAGCTAGTATAGAGAGAATATTATCAGCTGTATGAGGATATGCAATTATTATGTAGCCACCTTTCCCCATGGTTAGCCCTCTGGGCACCTTTTCCACTGGGTTCCCACATTCCTTCTCCTCTTCACCATATGCAAAAGATATGTAAACTAGGTCTAGTATAATTTCTCCATAAACAAGGTCTTGGTAATTTGGGGCAAAATGAGACCTTCTTACATCTACCGCAGTAAAGATGGAAGTACTTCACTTACAGTGCATTTAGGTGGGTCATTCATCTGCAAACTGCACTAGAAGACTGTGATTTTTAGGGTTATGAATCTTGCCGTCTGACCACAAGTCCCATACACAGATGTACTGATTCAGCAATCACAATCTAGTCACACGCTCCATACTCTTTCTCTCTCAGGGAAATGAGACATTACCTCGGCAAGTCGAGAATGCTTGTGAACGTTCTCTCCTTTCTGCACGCTTGGAGCAAGCTGCTGCAAGACGCCCCGGCTGCTTGTGAGAGCTCGTGTCAAGCGAGCAAACTTCCCCCAGCCTTGAGAAAACAGAACAAAGATTACACAAGAGTTACAAGCACCAATATGCAACTGTATTCAGGATGACTCTCCTAACTCAAGGGATCAAATTCAGCAGTGATAAACGTGGTAAAATTTAACCACATGCCAGGTGGAAGTGAGTCAGTAAACAGGTGTCAATGTGGCAAAGTGGCCAAAAAGTGTGGCAATTCAATGGCTGTGCAAGAGGACAGTTACTTGGATTGGGTCTTTCCTGGGGACAAAATTCTGCCCTGGAATAATCACCTATTGAAATAAGTGATCTGATTCAGATCTCACATCAATGCAGGAGATGCTCCTGGCCTATCCAGGTAAGAGACCAGAATCAGGAACAATGAGAGTTATAACAAAAATTGAATCTGGTCCCAGATGTGTAGGGGACGGTGTGGATGTAAGCAAAGAAATAGACCATACTATATGATCTAACAAAAACAAGCGCAGATGAAACCAGCACATGATTTTATACCCTCTGCAGATGAGAGGAAGGAAAAAGCAAATACTTTTTTCAAACTTTGCAAAAACATTCAGCTGCTGGGGAGAATTTATATGCTGAATTTTAGCCCAGAACAATTTTTACAAGTGATTCATAAACCCCTCAAAATAAGGGTCCTTTAACAAAACACCGACAGAGTTAGCAGTAACAATGATTTTTATGATCATTACTTTGCAATCACAGAAACTCAGCTAGAACATGCATTTGGACTTCTCTAGCTTCCTAAAAGAAAAATATTATTAGGTCCCAATTCTGCAAGATACTTAGTGCCTTCTGGGAGTCACTGGCCATCTCATTAAGGGTGCTTAGCACCTTGAAGACTGTCTCTCTTAATGTGGTTCTGCTCCTGGGAAAGCTTCCATAACCTTCTGACTCCATTAAGAAAAGAATTTATACTATTTTTAAAGAGCAGCCTGGATTGCTAATGTGCAAGTCTCCTATTAAAGTCATTGGGATTTGAGTGGTTAGAGTGCTGCACAGTACTTTGAACATTTCCTGTCAATGCCCTGTTGTGAAAGTGTTTGCTGGAATGTGTTTGCACTAAATAAAAGGTGATCTGACATATGTTTAAGGAAAGTGCAAAGGAGCAACCCTTAAAAAGGTGTGGAATCAGACAAAGAAACAATTGTTGAGGCAAAGAATGTCTCTTACAAAGCCAACATTGAAGCAACCCCCTCTCCCAATGTTTTTAAAGAAGGTCTGATTGACAGAGCTGGCTGGAACCAACTGCCTCTTTCCTGTAGAATTCCACAGTAATTAGACTTTTCATTTCCATCCACTGGGACAAATCTGATCTGAGTAAGGAGTACAGTGTTTGCCCCAGAAAGAATAATAGAATATCAAGGTTGGAAGGGACCTCAGGAGATCATCTAGCCCAACCCCCTGCTCAAAGCAGGGCCAATCCCGAGACAGATTTTTGCCCCATCCCTAAAAATGTCCCCCTGAAGGATTGAACTCACAACCCTGGGTTTAGCAGGCCAATGCTCAAACCAGTGTGCTATCTCTTCAGAGAAACAGATCACTTTTCAAAATACAGAGACAAATCCTCAGCTGAGGTTAATCAGCACAGCTCTATTGACTCCAGTGCAAGTATACTAATTGGCCCCAAATCTGTTATTTTTCACAATAGTCAGACAGATACATTTTCATGGCAGCTTTTTAACACAGTATATTTCTAAGGGAATATTCTTCCCTTGCTGTCTATGAATAAGTCTCATTAACATTAACGGGCCAAGTCCTGAAGCCATTACTCACTTCTTATTCAGGCAAAACTTTGAGAAGGCCAATAGGTGTTAGGAGCAATTTCCCCCAGCATGTTCTCATAAGGGCCAGATCCACAGCTGGTGTCAATGAGCATCGATCTTCTAAAGCTAATAGAGATGGTGTAAGTTGGTGTGTCTCCATTAGCTTTAGAAGATCTATACTCATTGATACAAACTGAGAATCTGGCCCTAAGACCTTCCTTTGACATAACTTGGATATCGCATGACTCCACTGACTTCACCGGAGTTACTCCTGATTCTTCACTGACTTACACCACTGTAAATCAAGATCACTGGATTTACAGTGCTGTGCATCCAGAGAAACTGGGGGAGAATTTGTTCAAGTGTCAGTAAATAGAATTACATGGGTTTACAGTCTCAGCTTTATAGTATGTGATATAAATAAAGCATGTACACCATATGAGTATTATTAGCAATTAATGCTGTCCGTGGTGCTGAAATGAAGTATACTATGCTGTGCGTAAAGATTACTCACAAAATATGTTAAATGGTACCTAAACATTGCAAAGCCAAGCACTGGGACAGGAAATGCCAGAATTAAGGCTGTCCACACAAACATAACGTGACTCCCTTGTCCACATGCATTAAGATACAGTCTTTAAATTACATGATCACATACAATTCTCCCACCAGGATCCCTGCCTCATTTAGTGCACAGGATGGACAGAGCTCAATTAATGAGCAACTATTCAATATTTTATTTTAACTTCATTGAACAATGTGTGGCCCTAGGCCTTATTTAATTCACACTATTCAAACTCTGCCCTGGGTGTGTGTGTGTGTAATTTTCTAGGTTTTTTTAAAAAGCAAACCATGGAATCATATTGACACGCACATGGGTTATCAGCAGGATTGGAACCTTTAGATCCATGGCAAGGATATCTGCCCCTTGAGTTGATGGATTTACCAATAGAAGTAGTAGGTTGTCATCCTCTATGTGGACCAGGGTAGAGGCAGATGAGACACACATTGCCAGTGGGTTTTACAGATATTTGCTGAGAACAGAAGAATGAGGAGACTTGGAAATCTGGGGTCCCATTCCACGTTCAGGATGGGAGTCTATTCTAGTGGTCACCCTTCTGTCCCTGTCTCCCTCAGTCTGTCCCTATTCTAGTATTGTCTTTTCCCCATTGCCCCCCTGCAGCATCTCATTGCATTTCCCCACCTCCCCTTCTTATCCCAGTTCTACTCTAATCCTCTGACCTCCCTGTCCAAGTCCCAGTCTTCTCCCCCACCTCAGGCTCCTCATCCCAGTCTATCCACAGGCTCCTTGTCCAGAGTCCCAGTCTCTCCCCTTCCCAGTTCTCAGTCTTAGTTCCATAGATTCCAAGACCAGAAGGGACCATTGTGATCATCTCATCCAACCTCTTTTATCACCCAGGCCACAGAATTTACCCAAAATAATTCCGACAGCATAGCTTTCATAAAAATATCCAATTTTAATTTTAAAAATATCAGTGATGGAGAATCCATCTTGATGCTTGGTAAATTGCCCCTCACTGTTAAAAATGTACAGCTTTTTCCAGTCTGAATTTGTCCAGCTTTAGCTTCCAGCCTTAGATTGGGGAATAGCTTTCTCTGCTAGACTGAAGAGGACATTATTAAATATTTGTTCTCCAGATAGGTACTCATAAATTAATATAGTTACCCCTTAACCTTCTCCTTGTTAAGCTAAATAAGTTGCTTTCTTTGAGTCTATCACTACAAGACAGTTTTCTAATCCTTTAATCATTCTTGGGGCTCTTCTCTAAACCTCCTCCTGATAACTCCCCATCCCAGTTTTCCCATCCCAGGTTTCTTGTCTGAATCTACACCCCCTGCACCCTCCAGTCTGGTTCTTGTCCCTTCTGCATTTGAGACAGGTCACTTCCTCCTCCATACTGCGTGGTCACCAGCAAGGGGGCACTGAGATCAGAGAGACTCTCCCTGTTCTTAATTCTGGTTTCCATGACCAGGATGGCCTGTGGCACCAGACAACACCAATTTCAGGGAAAATCCTGCTCAGCCCTGGGCAGGAGCATGCTCAGTACAGATTAAATTCCTTCAGGATTCTGTTGACAAACTTTAACAAGTCTCTACTGAGCATGTGGAAACAAAGTTTTTCAAAGGCTTATAACTTAGCCAAATCTGAGCTGTTTTCACAGGGATGGCAAAAGGCACATCCCTGGCCCAGGGCAATTTCAAGTCTTTCCTCCAAAGAATGAAAGCATTAGAATGTCTCAGAAACAATTATAGGAATTTTTTTTTTTACCATGGACAAGCTAAGATATTTGAACCTAATCTCATTCTCCGATGTGGCTCAACCATTGATGATGAAACTTTAAAAATAAATTCAGCCTGTGGCAGACACCTGGTGAGGAAAATTTCAATCCAAACAGTTAACGTTGGGCAAAGTTATAAGCAACTGAAAACAGGATCATATAAAGAGAAGTGTCATGCAAACAACTATATAAGCAGAGCTGGTAGTACTGCCTATAATGAGACTGCAGGCCCAATTCTCCTCTTGCTTATTCCAGATTTACATCATTGTAACTATTGATTTCAATAGAATTGCCTTGGATTTACAGTTGGAAGAGGAATCAGGCACTGTGCCTGAAGAGTGCATAATAAGTATGTGAGTATGCCTTAAGCAGAGCTGAGCTTTGTGAAATTTTTACCGTAGAACAATGGGTAAGTAAATGTCATTAAAATTTTACAGAAATTTAAGCAGTGCCATGTAGATGCAAAGCCTATCTATGGCCAAAAAGTGTATTATGCTTTTCAAGTAGCATTAGGTATTATGAAGCTGAGAGATTCTCTCACTTCTTCTGTTCATTTCTGTTCCTTATTTAAAAGCGCTGGGAATATTCTGCAGTAATGGTCTAAACCCCACTGCTTACTGTAGCAATACTGCTGTGTTTTGGGCAATTAGTGTAAAACACCATCCTTTTATTTTTAAATGGAAGGAAAAGCAAATGGTGTAAACACCAGTGTACACAGTGGTTCTATATGTGGCATCACAGAGACAACACTGGCATCAACAGCACCTACAGTAGAATGCTCATTTGTGTCTCAGTGCCCTAAGAGGAAGGAATCCCTCTTGATCTCATTACAACACATTACTACAGAAGCCTGAAGAAAGACACAAATTGCCCGTAGGTACGCAGACATTTAGGGCAAGGACTGATTACTCTCATTAGTCAATAAAGACAGACCAAGAAGCGATGGACTTATTTACTTTCTCTGCTCTAACTTATCAGAAAAAACACCAAAAGTAAGAGCCATCAGGCAGTGGAACAAAATGCAAAGGAAGACCAGGAGCTCCGATGCTGTGATTCTAAAGTCAAGATTTGACCCATGTTTCAAAAAAAGGTATAATGGCATCAGTCCTGCCACCATGAGGGGGAACAGACTACACCACCTACATTAAACAGTTGTTTTCTTCCCCCCAAGGTGATAGGCATTTTCCTATACCTGAAACCACCCACTTTTTTCCTCTGAAAAAAAAAATTTAAATTGTATTGTGAAACTCAAAGACACTCATTATGCAATTCACCTTATAAGCTTATTTATTTTTCAAACAATCAAAAAGTACATATAATATTGTCCAAGAAGCCAGCTTGCATTTCTGGAATAGAACAATAACAGTAGCCAATCTAATAATAGTCTTGCCTCTCACTCTCCTGTTTTTGTTCTTCTGTTGACACGTTAAGCACCTGTCCTGTGATGAAGTTTTGACCAAACCAATCTGAACATACTAAAACTCACTCCACTAGTACGGAGCTGGCTCAATAAGAGTGGAGGTCTTAAAAAGACAAAATTCTGAATTCAACTGTCCTGCTGTCCATGACTTCACTGTCACAATTTTTCATCTTTTTGATGCAACTACTGTGATACAACCTCCTTTGCAACCGTAGAGGTGGGCAGAAAGCTAGACCTTCAATCTTGAATGCTAGAAGAAAAGGAAAGAACTCAGGATCACAAAACCATCAGCCATGTTTCAACATCCTCTTCTTCCTGTTCTGGGCTCCATTATGGCCTTTGTATTAGGCATCAGTTATGTTGGCTAAGAAAATGAAACAACCCACCACTTTGCTGAATTGATTTTCTATTTTGTTCTTGTGAAGTTCTAGTTCTTTTGTTGTTAACTGACTCAAGCCAGATTTATACTGAGACCACAAGAGTAGTGTCTTCCACTTGTGACCTGTCAAGTCCCCCCTAAATCTGCTTCAGTTGCTTTTGTAAGCGAAGGCCACTAGCCATTTGGAGGCTTGAGAGAAGCAATTCCCAAGGGTATGTCTAACTCCATGGGAGCGAACCCCCCAGCCCAGGTAAACAGATTCATGTTAGTGGGGTTTGCACTAGCACGCTAAAATTAGTTGCACAAACATTGTGGCACCAGTGTAGGCTCAGGCTAATTACCCGAGCACAAGCCCACCCTGCCCCCTGGGTCTAAACTTGGGTGTCTAGATTGAGCCACTGCTGATGTCGCAACATCCAGGCATATTAGTCCAAGCCCTGCAGCACAAGTCTCTCTGAGCAGGCTGGGAGGCTCTCTCCCAGCTGTGGCACAGAAACTGTGTAAACAGACTGCTGATCTCACCTGCTAGAGAGGCACAAACACTCTGTGGGGGCCAGACCAGGAGCGCCATAGACAAGCCTGGCAACTGACTGCAGGCACCAGAAAGCCTGTTCACAGCTGGCACGTCCCCAGCACACGAGTTGCGCCTGGACAGGCCTCATGTTTGAGACCAGGAGTTACCTGGCCAGAGCCCAATTGCCATGCCTGGGTGACCAACTGCAGACCCCCAAAAACATCTCTGAGTCTGCACATGTGACCTGAGCCTAGGCAGGGGCGGTTTTGTAGAAGACTCCTGGAAACAGGGAATCGGGTTACAGCAGCCACAGGGAATTCAGCCCAGAAGTTTCACCATGCAACAGAAGGGGAGACTCCATTTTGTCTCACCTGGTCAGAGGGCTTGGGACTGACCCCAGCTCCACAAAGGAGAGACTGAGCCCCAAGACTCTGCTTTGCTTGTGAGGACTGACTGCCAGCTCTGCCTGGTAAGCTGCCTCTGCACGGGGGCCCTATAGAGGAGCGGACTCACCCCTGCGGCACCTCCTGCTGGTCTCTCAGGGAATTAGCTCACTGCCAACCAGGAGTGCCCTCTGCAGGCCTCTGAGTGATCCACCTGTCCTCTGGCCCCGTGTCCCTCCCAGGACCCCAGTGCCCTGTTGTCTGGGGTGCTGCCCACTAGCAGTAACCCCCCAGTCTTAGTGTCTCTCCTCCCCAGGAAATTCCCACCCACTATCCCCACCTTGCCTCAGTATTTGGCTACTGTCAGTCATTGTCTAGCCCCCAGACCCTGGGGCAGACTGCAGTATCAGCCACTCATAACTGGCAAGGGGGGTTTGGACCTGCTGCCTTTGCCTACCCCTGGGCTGCCCTCTGCAACCCCCAGTACCTGTTGGCCTTATGCTAGGCCACAGCCTGGGGCTTTCCAGGCTGGAGCTCCCCAGCTCCTCTGCCGCTCCCCAGCCCTGCTTCACTCAGGTGCCCCGTCTCCAGCTCCCTGCAGCCAGGCCCTTCTCCCTCTACAGGCAGAGGGAGACTGCTGAGCTCCTGGCTCACAGCCTCTTTATACAGGCCAGCTGAGCCTGATTGGGGCATGGCCCAGCTGCAGCCACTTCCCAATCAGTCCAGTTTAGCAGCTCCCAGCCACAACCTTCCCCCAGGGCTGTTTCCAGCCCTTCAGGGCAGGAGCAGGGTAACCACCCTGCTACAGACCCCTTCCCTTGGAAGGGGAGAACTATCAGCGTACCAGGAAGGTGTACCAGACCTTTTCACTGAGCTCCAACAACAAACTGCAGCCTGTGGGAGACTTTTGAGGCATTTTGATATTCTTACTTAGTTTGTGGACATTTCATGTTCACTGCTGGGGGACTGGCTGGTTACTCAATTATTTGAGATCCTGGATTCCCTGGCCTGTTCCCTTTCCATTCTGTTAACGTACTGCTATACATTCTGTGAGTAATAGGTCTGCTGGCCCTGGATTTCCTGTAATTATACATTGTAATCTCCCAGAGATCATAGCCGTTGTCTGTTAATTTATTAATTGGGCCATTAGGTGAAGGCACTGAGTGCAAAAGAACCCAGGCCCCAATGATGCTAAGGTGGGTCACTGACATTTCACGTACCACATGCTGGGTAATACTAGGAGAAGACTCCATGTTTCTAAAACTAACTGAGATCTTAATTAAGAGAACTATTTACAGAGTTGCTGCAACTGCAGCTAACAATCCAGCCATGTGCACACAGACTGTCTTCCTGGTGTTACCGCCACCTTCCCTCCTGAAGCCTGTGCTCTTTCCTCCAAATTTCATGCAGATTGCTACAAGCAAGGTCCTCAAGAGGGAGGAATAAGGGTCTATATCACTTTTGGAAACCAGAGGTCCCCCAGGAGGGAGCTCCATAAGCTGTTGTATAAAATGCAATGTTATGTTTTTAACAGAGTCCTCCTTGTGCTCAGTGCAAATTTCAATACACTGTAGTATTTAGGTGCAATGATACAAACACAGTCTTCTTGAGAATTCCCAGGTGCCCTTGAGAAGGTGAGCATCTATCCTTATGGAGCCAGTGCGATCTAGTAGACAGCACTAGATTGGGTGTTAGAAGATGTGAATTTTATTACTAGCTTTGCTACTGACCTACTGTGTGACCTTGGATAAGTAATTTCACCTCTCTGTGCTTCTGTTTCCCCTCCCACCATTTGTTACTCCTGTGAATCTAGACTGTAAGTTCTGGGATTGCCTCTTTTTCATTGTGTACAGTGTTCAGCACAATAGGGCCCCAGGTCTCAGAAAGGGCCTATGGGCACTACTGTAATACAAACAATTTTTTTAGTCTTGCTTTTTCAATCAGGCAGCCATGATGCAAATGGTGGTTGCAGAATACTTTTTGAACTTCCACAGTGTGCTTCAGATCTGTGTTAGGTCTGACTTCTTTCTCAAAAAAGTTTAAATAGTGTGTTCTACACCCATATCTCAGAAATGGAGGAAGAGTGCACCCAAGAAGTCTTCTCATCTTTTTCCATTTTAATTTTTGTTCTCTGAGAAAATGGCAAAGACACTTTACCCTGCAATCTTGCATATTTTTTTCAGCAGCTAGAACATGGTATTCTGTGGCTTTGTTTTCAGATACAGAATCAATAGCAATGAGTAGGAATGCATTTTTCCTGAAAGGACACTTATAACGATTGTTGTGTAGGTTCTCAGGTTCAACCAACCATCCTGAATTAGTGCCAATGTTATGTTAAGCTTTTCCTTTTTTTCCCCCTCCTGTTCCTTCATTTGCAGCATCGGGTAGTGGACCAGTGAGTTTCAGTTGGTCTGGAGAAGCTGATATAGGACGAAGCACACTTCAGTCATTTCTTTAGACTGTTTGATTTGTGCTACATTGAAGGTGAAGATCTTGGCATAAAAGAAGGTTTCAAGCTCTCTTATTAATATCAAGTTTTTCCTTTCATTTGTCTTTACACAATCACTACCAAGGAGTTGTGCTGCTTTTTGATGTTGAAGAGAAGACGGATTGCTCCTGAAAAAAGTTAATGTGAAAGAGCTGCTAGAATGCCTGGAACAGGGACTTAGATTATTACTGCAGCTAGGTTTCAGTGAGAACAACAGCATCAAAAAAAATCTATTTGCAGGATCATCAAACTCAGTGTTTTCCTCTTCCACTTTAAGAGATGAAGTTTCATTCAATGGCACATTTCATTTTCAAAAAAATTGGAAGAAGCCAATTTTCTGCACTTTGAGAGGAACCTGGACCCTTTGTAACTTGGTTCGAAAACATGACAATGTCTACATTTTATTATAGAAGAATTATCAGTTTTCATTATTTCAGCTCATTCAGTTGTTTCCTACCACTTCCTTCAGCTTACTCAAGATGAATCACATCCTTTCATACGCTGAATACTATAGTAATTACTAAACACTAGCCAAGTCGGAGCATTGATCCGCAACTTTCAGTTCCTAGAGTTAGAATTAAAAAGCCATTGCCTCATGAATTTAACATTGTGAAGACTGAAAAAGTAGGATGGGGTAGCTGGATATGTATTATCAGATTAGCACACTACCATCTGCATTTAGAATTGTCTGTATTCTAGCAAACCAAGCTCCTGAACAGTTCTCACTTCCATCCATTCCCTTCTCTTCAATATCCAGTTACAGCTAACTTCACCCACCAATCACCTCTCTCCAATCATCAGTGACTCTGTTCATTCCCATTCCTTTCTAGAGAGTTCTAGAACATTCTTATTTGTCCTAATTGACTTAAGCAGCATAAACAAGAGTCTTTATGTTCTCATCACTTCTCTGTTTGGTTTTTTAAGTTAAAGGTTTCATTCAGACATTGAAACTGAAGCCTAATGTTTCTACTAACAAAAAACCTTCAAATATAAATTATGTTAATGTAAATACTTATTTAAGGGGGGAAAAAATCTCCCCTCTCTCCCCACTCAAAACACAAAAACCACACAGACCAGAAAACACCATTGGGTAGGAGTTTTTCTGAATTAAAATAAACCAAGCAAACAAAGCCAGTTGGGTTTTTCACAGCCCTGATTCTGATTCTGATCAAAAGGATTATCATAAACACAAAACGAAATAAAACCTCTTCTGCAGTGTCAGTTATAACCATTACTGCTGGAAACATAGCAGTTTAGGAGATGACAGGCCAGCAATCTTTCACCCGCATTATTTTGTGTTATAAAAATAATGAAAACAAAAACACTGGATCTAAGCAACAGATCTTGAGCTGGTGTAAGTCAGCAGAGCTCCCTCCAGTCCACATTTTCAAATGGACCTCAACACAGCCGCTAGTTTTGCGCACATTCCTTTGCATGCACAAATACTTGTTCCTGTCAACCTGTTGAATGTCTGACTACTCAATGTGTACATACAAATCCTGTCTACATGCACAAATTACCATGTCCCTAAAACTGTGCATTCAAATTTAGAGATCATTTTGAATATCTGCTCCTTGGAGTGCTCCAAACCTCATGTAATCATAAACCAAAAGGGCAAAAGAATAGATTAGTTTCAGACAGACATACTGGACATTCTAGAGGGCCTGCTATGAGGGCCACATAAAATATATTATGGCTGAATTTGCCACTTGATAACTCAATCGACTTGAATGGCATTGCACCAGGCTAAATTTTTCCAAAAAATTTTAAGGGGAACATGTGTGGGGAGGAAGAAAAAAGTTTTTTTATTTATATCTTCAAACACCACTGACCTATAGTATTTTTCAAGTAGCTATATTTAGTGCATGCTATTTTTAAAGCAGCTATGTTTAAAAGCAAATTTACTTAAATTTCCATGGCAGTCATAAATTATGCAGTATTAAAAGTGAACGAGTTCTTTGAACCAAAAAACAAAAGAGCCTATAATTAGAAGCGTACCTAGCATAAGCCATACATTTTTCAAATTTCAGCCTTTTTAATGTCTGATTACTAGGGTTTTTTTTTTAAATGAATAGGTGATCTCGGTACCATTTTCATCTCTGCCTTCCTCTACTCATCTTCAGATAAAAGATACCTGTTCGCTTTTGTATACATGTCAATCTCCAGTCCTTAGTGCTAGACACACACATCTTTCAGCAAGTCACAAGGACTCTGACAGCTCAAAAAAACATGCTTGAAATTAAACATTCGATAGTGGGCTACTAAGATATTCATAGCTAAGTGTGCTCGGGCCAAGCCATACACTGCTCTTTAAATGGGCAGAGATAAATAGACAGCTACTCTTTGCATAAGATAACATTGCTTTGATAAGCAGAGCTACAGGGCCTGATTTCAAATGATCAGGCAGCTAGGGCTACATCACTGCATACGAAACTAAACAGAACTGCACATGCAAATGAGATCTTTACACGTGTAAAGGGACTGTTAGGTGTTTAACTGGAGATTTGCATATGAAATAACTGATTTGCCTGCACACTCACACTAAACTAGAGGCTTTTCATAGGAAATTTTGAAAAATAATTTCCCACTAAGAGTTTTCATTTTTTCCAGCAAAAAGACCCAAAAGTCATTTTCAATAAAAATGTTCACTTTTGGGTTTCCTGTTTTTTTTGTAGAAAATTAGGAAAATTTCTACTCAAATTAAATTTTTCTGCAAATGTACTCTTTTTGGTCAAAAAGCCATTTTTCATTTAAAATATGTTGTGATCAGCTCTACAGTAAATGCCAATACAAGTTTGTATGTGGCCCAAAGAATGTGTCCTCTTCAAAACTCAGACCCCTAATGTTTATTCCTTGAAGGTTCCTCTGAAATCATAACCAGTTTTTCTACCTCTTACATCTTCCAAAAATATTCTCATTCCCCTCCACAACCCTGTGAGCCACCTACCAGGCATGCAACTTTTTCATGCAAGATATGGAGGCTCAATAAGCTCTACTAATAAATACGGGGATAAAAGTGTCTGACAACATGTATTTTTGTAAGGCCTTGGGCTTCTAATTCATCAAATCATTGCAAGTCTACTGTGTGTAGGGACGGAGCGGAGCTAGCCTCTAGGAAGAAGCAGTAGCAGGGAGTAAAAAGAGTTGCAGGTACTGTCATAAACCTTAATATATCTCCAGCTTTATTACCATGGTATCACATCTTCTGACTTGCACGTGTAGCAATAGGTTTTTCACCCACACCAATGCAAAACTGGTAGAACTTCATTGACTTCCGTAGACTTGGGACTAATATTGGAAGATTTACTAATAGCATCATGTAGCTTTTGTTATGTGAAGAGACAGCAAGGTCTGGAGAATGAGTGTAGGGTTGAGAGTCAACAGCTCTCAAGTTTTAATCCCAGCTGTGCCACTGACTCATTCTGTGGCCTTGGACAAGTCACTTCATCCAAGTCAGAGGAGGATTTTTGGGGAAGTTGTGGGAGTTTAGCGCCTCTGAAAATCATGCCTTTACTTCCATGCCTGGTTTTAGGCACCTACAGTTCAAAAATCTGGCACTTAGCTATCTGCCTCGGTTTGCCCATTTGTAAAAAGGACATAACACCCACCTAACTTGGATGCTGTGTGGATAATTAGTTTAATCAATGTACATTGCTTTGGACATGAAACTGCTAAGCATCATCATCACCACCACTGTAGACCGTATGATCCAGGGATCCACCAGGTGTGACTTCTTCAAATGTTTGATTCTTTCTCCTACTTACTCCTCTTGCAAAATCAAATGTGTCCTTATCTTCAGAGACAAAACAAATCTCTGCTCCCAAGTCCATAGCACATTAGGCTCTTCAGCAGAATGTTGGTTTCAGCAGAAGTGCAGGGGAGAACTACAGGCTATCATTCCTGAAAGAAACTCACTTTGTTGTCTGGTTAAATGCACTTCATTCCCAGTGAATAAGCCAGAGCTAGCTTTACTACCTAATACTGATTTATCTCTGCAGTCAGTTCTTGTCAGAGTGAAGTGACAACCACGAGGTGCCTGGCAGAAAGCTATTTTCCATGGGACAGATCTTTCCGTCTACAAAACCCACTTTCTAGTTTGATTAGAGCAACAAAAAAAACCCAAACACATAACAATAAAAAGAAAACCATTCCATGCAGCTTGGCAGAGAGTCTATTTAATTTAAAGGTTGTTCTTCATTAGGGATGGTGACAGGTGTTTCCACTTTGAGAAACGCTATATTTTTTAAATAAAATGTAAATAAACTCAACTTCCTGTTAAGTTTTACACTACTGATATTACTGAACACTAAAAAGAAATGCAATCAACAAGAGAACTTGCATTATGTACCTCTCATCTCTGAGGATTCATCTCCCTTTACAAACTATTCTCCTGCAAGCTCATATATAGCTCCGCACGGACACAGGAATCAACCCATAAATGCTCAGGGTCTTGCTGAAGGGCCACAGCTTCTGGGGTGAAACTCAGCAATGGATTAACAGCATGCAGAAGCTACCGGGGCGGGTGCAAGGATGTTTTGTGCCTTAGGCAAAACTTCCCCCTTGTGCCCCCCCCCCGGACCCTGTGGCAGCTCTCTGCCTCCCCTCCGCCCTAAGGTGCCCCCCCCAGGAGCTTCCCACCCCCCGCCTTGAGTTCCCCCACACACCTCCCACGTCAGCTCCCCCTGGCCCGGGGAGCCGTGCGGCAGCTCCCCACCCCAGCTCACCTCTGCTCCGCCTCCTCCCCGAGCACACCATCGCCGCTCCACTTCTCCCGCCTCCCAGGCTTGCGGCACCAATCAGCTGTTTGGTGCCGCAAGCCGGGGAGGGAGAGAAGCAGAGCGGGGCGGCATGCTCAGGGGAGGAAGCGGAGCAGAGGTGAGCTGGGGTGGGGAGCGGTTCCCCTGCATTCCTCGCCCCCCTTACTTGCTGCAGGTGGCCCTCCCGCGCCCCCCTGCCCCAGGTCCCTCCGCCTAAATGCCGACGACCAGGCCGGCCGAAGATCCGGCCGCCGCGGTCGCCGCCGAAGGACTCAAAATGCCGCCCCCCAAATGCTAGTGCCCTAGGCGACCGCCTAGGTCACCTAATGGGTTGCACCAGCCCTAACAGTTTAGGACAGTCTGGGCCTGATCCAGCTCCCACTGAGGTCATTGGGAGTCTTTTCATTGAGTTTCATGGAAACCGGATCATGTCCTCATTTAGGTAGGTGGAATGAAATTACCCAAGTCTGGGCTAGATTCCAGCAACAGGGTTAATGCCTCTGCTCTTGCAGAGTACCAACGGATCCGAGAGAAGCTGAACAGCCCCCATTCCCACCGAGAACAAAGGATTTGTGTTGCCTCAGTGCCTCAGAGAAGGTACTCCGCACCCTTCACTAGCTATAACAACGATAAGTGGTCAGGACCTCAGTTTTACACTTCATCTAAAAGCTGGCACTTGTAACAGCTCTGTACCCACATAATACCGTGCTAAGGCATTGGTCAGAACAATTAAAAGGGAAAGCTCCGCCCACTGGACCCCCAGCCCCAATTTCCAACAGTACATAGATTTTTCCCACAGTGGTCACCCATCCAAGCACTGACCAGAGTCAATGCTGCTTAGCTCAGTCTAAAGCTCACACTCACACCACATGGGGCTGTGCCTGACAGTATATGACTACCCCTTATTTTAAGCTCCAGTTCTTACTGTGGGTCTTATAGGTCTGTTATTTTACAGTCAATGTGCACCAAGAGAAGCAGCACAATGCACAATTGTATGACAAGACAAACAAACCTTTACACGAATCATCCTCAATGGGCTGTTTGAAAGCTGTTATGTCGCTGAAAGTGCAAAGAAATAAAACCACTTTATCCTGTTCATTTCGAATCGGAGCAATTTTCACAAAGAACCAGACAGGTGTCCCTGCAAAAAAAAAAAAAAGTTGGTCAATAGTAGACAGAACATTGAATGTGATATTTTTTACGTTCAGACTTTAAAAGAAGTCAGTTATGACTATTACTTTTTTGCAAATACCCCAAATGAAAAATGACCGAGCAGCTGCCAGGGAGTCTATAGTCTCAACTCTACCTCTGATTTGTTGTGTGATCTTGGACAAGCCACTTACCTCACTGTGCCTGGGGTTTCCTATATGCAAAATGGTTAAAATAATTTTTACCCACATTTATAAAGTGCTTTGAGATCTACAGATGAAAACATCACAAGTACAAAGGCCCAATCGCTGAGACCAGTTGAGCTGTTCTTGGAGCAGAGGGCCTGAGTAAGGGGGAAAAGGTAGTTATATGCCACCTTGACATCACAGACCCCATCCTGGGGGTGGCTGGAGGTCAGTTTGGCTCTAAGTTATGCCTACCTGCAAGAGTCCCACAGGGCCATTCTGGCAGCCAGGGAGGACCAAAGTGCAGCCTTGGTCAAGCCATGCCCCCAATGCCAGGAGCTGTGGCACAGGACTGGCTATGCTAGATCTGTGTTACCGGAAGGTTCCTCTGGGCAAAGAAAATGTTCCACTGACCACTCAGGCCATCTCAATGTCTGCTCATTCTGATGATGCTCTCGCTTACCTGACTATGAAGCAGGAATAACTCCAGTGAAGCCAATGGAGTTACAGCAGTGTGCATGTGATCAGGATCAGGCCCACAGATTGTGATTAAGACTGACACTTCAATAAAGCTTGCTTTTGTAATTACCTAAATGGATTAAGTGCTAATGACAGCTCTGAAGATTGGAGTCCTCTGCTTATCACAGTAAAAATATCACACAGACAGCGGCCATACCAGCTTCTCTGCCAAAGTTCCTCAACTATGACAGACAGACCATCTCTAGCAGGGAGAAGGGTAATTCAATCTCCAGGTCCATTTAATCCCTGATGTTTCTGCTGACCAGGCTGCCAAAATGATGTCAATTATACTGATGAGGTCCCTGTCCACCAGCACCAGTACTGAGCTCAACAGACTCGTTTCACACAAACCACAGCTGTCAGATGTTAGAGACTTTTGGGTATTAGCAGGCAGAAGGGCTCAAACAGAGCCAATATGTGCCCATACACCATACCAGCTCCTCCATGAAACTAGTCTTTCCCCCCAGAATCTCAGCTTTCTTCTTTAAAAAAAAAAAAAAAAAAAAAAAGGCAGTCTCTAACTGTTATGGTTGTGACAGAAACCTCAAGAGGGCAAACCAAGTGTAACCCATGCAGAGATGTCCAATTGAGGCTGCAGAGAGTCTGGAACATTAGCTCTAAGAGGTGTGAACTGTCCCATTCATCTCAGTGAGGTGTTAACCAAACTACCTAAAGATGGTGATTTAGAAGTCAACACTTACTTCATTCTGCATGTAAGAAAGCAAAGGAAGGATTCACAGATCTACATAATTCACTGAGAGAGATGTCCCATGTTGGTGCCACTTGTTGGTGTCACAGAGAGTGACTCTTGGAAGATACCACTAGTTATTTCCTCAGCCCAAGGGGCCTAGTACAGCCCATGGGTATATTTAAGCCCACAGAGGGTAGCCAAGTTTTAGAAGCCCAGTGGAGCTCAAAGAGCTGCACAATTATATCTTGACCATCTGCACAACCTACAGCAAGTAGCATCTTATTTTTATGCCTCACATGGGTGGAGCTTATTTTGTGGGTGGAGCCTTGAAGAGAATCACCTCTTCCCCACCATCTGACCCCTACCTAGGTTCATTTGGTTCCAGCAATCTGAAGATGGGAGAGGCATATCACATTACCTATCAGCTGAACTATCCAGGGTTGTTTTTTTTTTCCAGAGTACAAACTATATTTACATGATAGTCCATAATTCACTCAGATGTTAGAAATTACTGTGGCTATTCATGGCTCCCAGAGGAGCACAAGGCCCTCAGGAAGTTCACAAATTGTTCATTGAAATAAGCAACTGGCAATTTTCCCACTGTGCTAATGTGTATGAAGCATGTTGCTCTTGATGCATCACCCAGCCTTCCCCAGCCTCTGCATGTAGCAGTCTTCCTGGGCCACTGAAGATAAGGAAAGCTCAGAGGCCCATAGACAGTTTCCAAAAATGAAACTCAAATCTTTAACACATCCTGCTGTGCCTGGATATTGCAGGCTGCTTCAGACATTGAACAAACTTCCAGACCATATTTGCTGCAAGCCCTGTGAACTGAATGATGGAGTCTCTGATTCAAAAAGCAGGGTGAGCCAACAGATGGACTTCAAGTCACAGAAGGCTATTTGGGGAGAAGAGTTAGAGCACAGAAATTTTAAGGGCTCTTATTAAGAAAGGCGCTAACGTGCCTGAGCAAGCCTTAAACAAATAAATAAAACCTAAAGCAGTTACAAACTAGTGACAACAGACTAACTGCCCCAATAAAAATCATTAGCAAGTTATTAATTAACCTCAAGAGTCTCATCTACAGAGAAGCCAGGTTTTTTTTGTAACATTTTTTTCCATTTGCACTCACCTTTCTATATTTGGATCCTTTCTTAGCCACAGCCCTAACTCCCACCCAGTTTACCATGCATGTGTATTCCTTCATCCTTTCCCATCTAGCCTTCCTCCTACCTTCATGCATGCATTGTCCCCAGTCTGACCAAATGCACATTCAGTTCTGCACCGCTCACTTTCACTTGTTCCATCACACCCCATGTGCATAGCCACTCACTTGTGTTCCAGCTTCTCCTACTCCTCTGCACACTTAGGGCATGTCTACGGTGCAGCTGGGAGTGAGCCAATCTCCTCCAATAGGCAGCAGCCACTAGCTTTTTGCACTACTGTTTTCTTTCAGCCAGAAGCACCCCAAATTGCCTTGTTGCACTGCAAGCTATTGCAATGGTGCCAGGCTTCATTTTAAACCTTCATAGTATTTAGGCAGTGTCATATACCCAGTTTCACCTCCACCTGTCATTTCCAAAACACCTTGGCATTTAGATGTTGTATAAAAGCTAGAGAAAATAGTGGGTTCTCCCCAGAAAAGACAGGCAATTTACCCTCCTGCTCTGGTTTAAACATTGGCTTCTCTGGTGCATGCTGCTTTTTTCTGGTGCTTTGGTTCTACAGAAGGACAAAATGATTGAAAAGGTGATTTTTACAGCATAAGCTGAATGAGACAAGGGAATTTTCCTGCTTGGGGAGGCTGTACCACCCCATGGGTTTCTATCGAGAAGGTTCTCACTATGGCTCCCTGTAGTGAAACATGCTGTGCTGGCAAACCACACACGTGTTTATTACATTTACTCCTGGCTTAAGGTAAAGCAATGCTCAGGTTATTGATTAAGCACAGACTAGGCAATAGCGCACGTAGCCCCTCCAATAGCTCATGTAGTCCCTTCACCATTCATGATATATTGCACAAGGGGAGATGGCTGTGGGTGAACCAATCAATATGTTACAAGTAACCATGATCTCATGCTCTTTGATCTAATTACTAATAAAAACCCAGCTCAAGAGAGCTCGGGACGCCTGCTTAACAAACCTCTTGACTCCGCGTCTCCTTGATCCCAACATCTGGTGACCCCGACGTGATTCACCGGATCCCGAGGACCCCTGCTCATCCACTGGAATAGTCTAGGTGCACCCACTGGAAACAGCCACTCGTGAGTATGGGGAGCGATTTATCAGTGCCACAAAAGGCTCATGCTAAGGAATTATTTAAGCTCATTGAGGGGAGCGGTTGCCCAGTGGTTATGCTGCGGCATGTAGAGGATTTTGTTAAGGAAATAGAATGTCAATGCCCCTGGTATCCCGAAGAGGGGTCCCTGCAGCAAGAAGATTGGCAAAAGATAGGAACACAGCTCTTTGAGAAACCGAGAGCAGCAGTACAGCACCTGCTCATGTGGCAGCGCTGTACTGAGGCAGTGGGAAAACTGGGGCTACAGGCGTCTCTCACTGCCGCCCCGCTTCTCGCGCTGACAACACCGCCTCCGTACCCGCGGGTGCTACCACCAGCGCCTGCGGTGTCGGATACGGGGCAGCGGCCCTCGGATCCCTCCGTTGATAAAGGAACTGATCAGCCTTGTTTCCGGGGGAATCGTGGGGGCTGCGTCCGGGCGGCGGTTGCGCTGGCGCGTGAGATGGGGGAATTGAGTTTGGAGGAAGAACATCAGTGGGAGGGGGAGTTGCCCATGTTAATGCCTATAGCGGCAGGAGTCGATGCACAGGGCAATGCCGCCAGACAGTGGACGGCGCTACCGTATACAGTACTGAGGGAGGTGAGAAAAGCTATCACGGAGACAGGCATCAGGTCTAATTTTGTGGCAGGCATCTTAGAAGGAATTGGAAATGGCTACACGATGGCTCCACAAGATTGGAAAGACTTATTTCGTATGGTGCTGACCCCCGCCCAGTATATGGTGTGGGACAGTGAGTTCAGGTTAGCTGCTGTAGGATACTCAACCCCAGCTGCCACGCCTGACCAGATTTATGGAGCAGGCCAATTTAGCACTATAGAGGGACAGTTGGAGTTAGACCCAGACACATATATTCGTACTAAACTTAGTGTTATGAGAGCTTTCAGAAGGGTTCCCGTAAGTGGGAAACCGACTAGGTCTTTCACAGCCACCCGGCAGCAGCCTACAGAGCCGTATCCGCAGTTCATAGATAGGCTCAAGGAAGCAGTACAGCGGCAGGTCGATAACGAGGAGGCACAGACAGAGCTTTTACGGCGACTGGCCTATGAGCAGGCTAATGCTGATTGCAAGAAGGTACTGCAATCTATAATACATCGCCCCTCGTACACTTTAGCGGACATGATTCAGGCTTGCGCGGATGTCGGTAGTCAAACCCATGCTATGGCTCTTTTGGCGGGGGCTCTAAGACAAGGTAATAAACCAGCAGGAAATTGTTTTAATTGCAAAAAACCGGGACACTTTAAAAGCCAGTGTAGGGCACCCGGAGGGGGAGCACATAAAGGAAAACCCCAGGAAGGGGGTAGGCCCTCCAGAAAATGTCCTAAATGCAACAAGGGGTATCATTGGGCAAATCAATGTCGATCAGGACTGGGGCAGGGAAACCAGTGATCGGGCCCTCCCCGGGCCCCGGAAAAACAACGGGGGCGGAAGAATTGACTAGAGCGCAACCGGCAACGACCGGCAGTGCTGGAATAGACTTGTATAATCAAGAAGAAAAATCCTCATTCTTACCGGGGGAAGTTCTTTTAATGCCTACTCAACTAAAAGGGCCCCTTCCTGAAGGGACGGTGGGCATTATACTCCCTCGGTCATCAGCAAGTAAACAAGGAATTATGGTAGTTCCAGGAGTGATTGATGCTGATTATCAGGGAAAAATATATGTTCAGTATTGGAGTCACCTGCCTTTTACTTTAAGACGAGGGGACTCCTGGGCACAACTGATACTGTTGCCATATGAGCTCCCTGGAGAAAAATCACAGGTAACACGTACAGGAGGTTTCGGATCCACCCGTACTGAAGGCGACAGCGACTCTTCCTTTCACCCACAGGTGGCGGCGTTGGTACACTGAATATCCCTGCACAAACCTCAACGTAAGTATATACTCCAAGGTAAGTGGCTGACCGGTTTGTTGGACACAGGGGCGGATATTTCTGTCATAGCTGAAAAGGATTGGGAATCTAAATGGCCTTCTGAGATAGCCCCTGCGGTATTCGGGGTAGGAGGAAGCCAAGCATCTAAAAAGAGCTCTCAATGGTTACCGGTAAAATCCCAGGAACAAGGCCCCATAATAGCATATATTCAACCCTGCATATTGCCTTTACAGTTTAACATTTGGGGAAGAGATTTGTTAGAACAGATAGGGGCAAAACTGGTTTTGGAAGATGAGTAAGCCTCAGGCTCTTCCGTTACAGTGGAAAACTGATAAACCAGTCTGGGTAGAACAATGGCCATTACCTAAAGACAAATTAGAAGCTTTGCAGCAATTAGTTGAGCAACAATTAAAAGATGGACACATTGAGCATACTACAAGCCCGTACAATACTCCTGTTTTTGTAATTAAGAAAAAATCAGGAAAATGGAGGCTCCTTCACGATTTGAGGGAAATTAATAAAATACTAGAACGAATGGGCCCCCTGCAGTGTGGCCTCCCCAATCCAAATTTAATCCCTTATGACTACCAGGTAGCAATAATTGATTTAAAGGATTGTTTCTTTACAATACCGTTACAGGAAAAGGATAAAAAGTATTTTGCATTCACAGTGCCAGTCCTGAACAACGCCCAACCCACAACACGTTATCATTGGAAAGTGTTACCCCAGGGCATGTTAAATAGCCCTACCATGTGTCAGTATTTTGTAAACACTGCTCTTCAACCTTTCAGAAATAAGTTCAAAAAGCTACTTGTATACCATTATATGGATGATATCTTAATAGCTGGTAGGCCCCTACCCACCACATGGAAAAGTGAGTTAACTGATATCTTAAGTCAATCGGGTCTGGTAGTAGCCCCGGAAAAAATACAGGAAGCCGAACCTTTTCAATATTTAGGTCATAAAATGCTTACAGCATACTCCATGCCCATACTTCCAAAACTTACCTTGCCAAAAAAATTAACATATGTAGTACTACAGCAAATTCTGGGATCCATAAATTGGATAAGACCATATTACAAGATTCCCACATCTATGCTAACTCCACTGTTTAATGCCCTAAAATTAGGAAAGCAACCGGGAGACATAATATCACTAACAAACGAACAACAGGAGGTAGTGCATAAGGTCAACGAAGCCATGGCAGAAAGATGAGTAGATAGAGCAGTACCTGATGTGCCCCCGTCCTTAATCATTCTTGGGGACACTAAGCAATTCATGGGGGCATTACTTCAACATACAAGTGAGAGAGAATTTATCCTCGAGTGGATGTATTTACCACACACACACACACAAAAACACACTCGTCCCATTGTCTGGAATGTTTGCTCAATTAATCACTAAAGGACGCAATCGAGCACTAAACTTGTTTGCCATGGATTTAGTAAACATTATTATCCCCATCCCCATCGCCACCTGGGAAGTTGCATGTATGCACTCGGAGGAGGTGCAAATAGCCCTAGCCAATTATGTTGGGTCCGTAACTTACCATACTCCCAAGGATCCTCGTCTCCAAGTTGCTCAGCATATTCCACTGAAAGTATTTTACTTGGTATCTCCCGTTCCCATACAAGAAGCTCTTACCATTTTCACCGATGGTGGCCCCTCCAGAGGGGTGGTCGCTTGGAAGAAAAATGACCAGTGGAAATCCCAGTTTACCTTACCGCAACGCTCTCCTCAGCGTGCAGAGCTAGCTGCGTTAATTCTTGCCTTTACCACGTTTTCTGATCAACCGGTTAACCTCATAACAGACAGTTTGTATGCTGCAAATGTTGTTAGTAATATTGCTTCTAGTTGTGTTACTGCATCTTTGGATAATAATTTGCTTGGTTTATTTCTTTCCCTACAACTGATATTACGTCACATGACATCTATTTTTTATTGCACATGTTAGAAGTCATCAGCCTTTCCCCGGAGAAATCTCGCAAGGCAATGCCTATGCTGATAACGCCTTAAAGGCTTTCCCCTGCTCTCCTATGGAAAGTCACTCCTTACATCACCAAAATGCTAGGGCGTTGGCCAAGCAATTTTCCATACCGCTATCTGATGCAAAAGCGGTTATTCAGCAGTGCCCTGAGTGTACTGGAAACCTCGCAGGACCCGCTATCGGGGTAAATCCTCGGGGGCTAGGTGCAAACCAATTGTGGCAAATGGACGTCACTCGGTTCCCACCATTAGCTCCCTGGTCCTATTTGCATGTAGTCATAGACACTTATTCTGGATATATATGGGCAACGCCACAAAAAGGGGAAAAGGCGAAACATGTCTGTAATCACCTCATTCGTTCCTTTGCAGTGATGGGAAAGCCATCAGCTTTAAAAACTGACAATGGCCCAGCCTATTGCTCTTCAGCGATGGCAGCGTTCTGCATGCGATGGGGAATCAAGCATACCTTTGGCATCCCATACAATTCCCAAGGACAAGCCATTGTAGAACGAGCTAATCGCACATTAAAAACTGCTCTCCTGCGGCAAAAACAAAAAGGGGGAATTGTCCCCGGCAGCCTGACAGAAAAGGAAGAATGGCTGGCTCAAGTACTGTTTACACTCAATCATTTAAATCTATTACCTTTCAATTCTCAATTTTTCACCAGGGCACAACGGCATTATCAGACGACCGAAGTTCTTCCTGCTCCAAAGGTAACCTATCGTCAGCTACCTGGCCCGGAGTGGAGCGAACCTGTGCCACTAATCACCTGGGGGCGCGGTTACGCAGCTGTATCAACACCAAGCGGCCCGCTCTGGGTACCTGCACGATACGTTCGCCCATACAAGGATGGCGTGGCATCAGGGACTGAGCAACCCCATCCCTGACTTCAACATACACTTATATGATGAACAAGGAAAAGTGACAACGGGCCGACAACGAGGGGGCCAACGAAATGCACCTGTCACATGGGGCCAAGTAAAGAACCTAGCTAATCAGGCTGAACAACTGTTGGAAAAAACAGGACAAGAGAAAACGGCAGAGAACTATATGATGGCATTAATAGCCTCCTTAAATGCCAATTCTGTACTTTTGTTAACAATAATTATTTTCAGTTTAACTACTGTCCCTACGGAAGGGGGGCCGATAATGACTTGGGGGGTTCATCTTAATATATGGGAGGTATTTGCAAAGACTTTAAACCAAAGTACCTTCTGCTTAACGGAGCAGAGGGCGGTGGGGGAGGTGCTAGGATTATGCCTGCAAATTGCTTAAAAACAAAAAGGGGGAGATGTAGTGAAACCAGGGGCGGCTCTAGGCACCAGCAAAACAAGCTGGTGCCTAGGGCGGCAAAATCTAGGGGGCGTCCCCTGCGGCCGGGGGGCGGGCGGCAGGCTGGCCGGGCCGCGCGCGGCAGGCGCAGTCATGCCTGCGAGCCACGTCCACCGACTGGATTCCGGCCGCACCATGACTGCAGCAGGGCGCAGAGCGGCCGCTGGCACGGCTGGACCCGCAGCGCGCAGCCCAGGCGCCCGAGCTCGCCGAGCCGCCGCGCGCCGCAGCCAGCCGCGAGGCACGCAGCCCGCCGCCACAGCCGAGCCCAGCGGTCCTCTGCCGTCATGCCCTGCGGAGGCGCGCTGGGCCGCGCTGCCTCCCCGCTCCGCGCGAGTGAAACATGCTGTGCTGGCAAACCACACACGTGTTTATTACATTTACTCCTGGCTTAAGGTAAAGCAATGCTCAGGTTATTGATTAAGCACAGACTAGGCAATAGCGCACATAGCCCCTCCAATAGCTCATGTAGTCCCTTCACCATTCATGATATATTGCACAAGGGGAGATGGCTGTGGGTGAACCAATCAATATGTTACAAGTAACCATGATCTCATGCTCTTTGATCTAATTACTAATAAAAACCCAGCTCAAGAGAGCTCGGGACGCCTGCTTAACAAACCTCTTGACTCCGCGTCTCCTTGATCCCAACAGCTCCCTCCATTTCATGTGTGTTTTCGTTCAATAATAACTGCTGTGGCTGGTCTCAGAAGAAGAGGAGTCTTTCAGACAGCGTGAGCTCTTTCTAAGGGCTTTATGGATCAGTACCATAATCTTGAATGGGACTTGGCAGCGAACAGGAAGCAAACACAGCCTGTAGCATTCCCACATAACCTGATTTGATCAGCTATTTCCTCCTCATGACCTACCTCACCACATCATGCGCCCGTTTCTTACTGAACGTTTTACTGAGAACCGGGTCGAGTTTCTAGCTCTCTGCATCTAGGCCAGCAACAGCAGGAAACAGCCAAACAACAAGGAGGTGTTTTAGTAACTGCCATTATTTAGGTATCCTTTGGAGCAGTCATGGGACTTCCCATGACACAACATGCTCACGGTTGCAGAGCTGGTCTGGGTAAACCCTACTCCATTTCTGGAACTATATGTAAATAGCAACAGCAAAGATTCTTGAATGGAAAAATCCTAGTAACTGATTCAGTCCATCCCTGGAGGTAATGCACAGGTGTTCCCAGTACTATATTCCTAGTGCTTTGTCCAGTCTCATTTTAAATGTCTCTGGGGCTAGGAGACAGGTAGTGGGTAGAGGAATTTCTATAATAAAGTGGGGTGTGTTCATTTGCATGTGATTACCCACAATGCTGCCCAGAGATTATTGATAGCAGGTCTGAGATCTAAGCTGTAGGAATACATGGAAAGGTTTGGGTGAGCTTGTGGCTGTACCGAGTTCTTTTCGGCAGCCTGGCTTAATTATCAAAAGAATTTTACTTTTTAAAAACATTAAACAGTTTATTTTAATATTAAACATGAAAGCTCTGAAAGTAAACCAGTAATAAATCAAGCCAGAAACTAGGATTTCAGCCTCTAAACAGGGAGACACCACACTATCAGCGTCAAAGCTGATGTGTCTGCTCAGCCAGACAGTCACTATTGGCTCAGAAATGCCTCTTTTAACGCAGCGTTATTTTCAAATCCGGTCCACAATTTACACCTCTCCTCATGCACCCCTCTGGGCTGATGTATGGCTGTGTATGGAGGCAAAGACTGTTTAGCAGCGTCTCCAATAATACAACCACTTTCATTTATGTTTTGTTTTTAGTCTTGGCAAACTCTCTTCCTGGTGAAGATCAATGATGATGCCAGTGCACAAACAATGAAATAAACCCTCCTGAGCCAGATTGACTTCTGTTATATTAGAATCAACAGTGAAGGAATCCAGTGCCTGCTTAACAGAATAGAACCAATTTTGTTAGGGAAAGGAATGTGATTTTCAAGTTTGTAAGGAAGCATTCTGAGTAGAGGGGGGAGAGTGAAAAACTATTACACAATAAATGCAATAGCCCTTGGGATCATGCTGCCTGATGTGCACTATTGCTACCTGTCTAATCCAGCACTAAGGGAGTTGGTGTCTAGTGATCGGAGTATAGGACACAGAGACAGGATGGTATTGTGGATAAGGCACTGATCTAGGTCTCAAGAGAGCTAGGTCAGTTCCCAGCACTGGCCTGGACAAGTCACTTCATCTCTTTGCATCCCCATTCTCCAAATGTAAAAATAGGAACAATGCTTCCTTTCCCCTACCTTTTTTTCCTGTCTTGTCTATTTGGATTGCAATATCTGTAGGGCAAGACTACCTTACTCTGGCTAGGTACTGCGGTTAGCACAATGAGGCCTGCTCTTGATTGGCTCCTCTGGATGCTAATGTTCTGCAGAAGTGAGGCAGGAGCCTCTAAGTTCTATTGTTGCTTCTCACACTGTTTACAGTGCTGTAGCCACATCACCTACTTTCTCTGCCCGGTGGCACTCATTTGACAGTAGTAGACACTAAAGGTGACTTAGGTCGGCATGAAGGACCTGGTAGTGTAGACACATACATTAACAGGTCGACTTAAGGCGGCGTCTATCAACCTAACTCTGTAGTGTAGACCAGGCCTAAGTATCTACGTCCCTGGGCACTATGAGGATTAATTTATGTT
Source organism: Mauremys reevesii (assembly GCF_016161935.1). Classification (NCBI taxonomy): domain Eukaryota; kingdom Metazoa; phylum Chordata; order Testudines; family Geoemydidae; genus Mauremys; species Mauremys reevesii. The sequence goes on from NC_052625.1 coordinate 43,710,259, forward strand.
TCAATGTGCACTCTGACATCCTTCAATGAATAGTGCTAAGTAGGTGTAAAATACTGTGTTAGCTGTAAAAAGCCTAATTAAAAAAAAATCACACTAGGTGATATTTATCTTTTGACAGAGTCAAACAAGATTAATTTATAAACACAATGGAAATCCTGTTTGATGGTAAAGATGGTGTTACAGAATTGGTAACTTTGGTGAAAAACAGCACTCACAAAAAGTTCCAGTCACACACTCAGACAAGGAGGTATTACTTTGAATGGAAAAGCTACCAAACACTCTGGTGCTGGAAAGGTTAGAACCACATGCAATATCTTTATCAATTACTGCATGCAGTGAAGCAGATAGCTGAATTTCAGTTACATAAGAGGTACAGCGGACTTTTACATTCTCCCCCTCAATATTTCACTAATGCCCTATCATTTTTACATTGTTTCTCGACCTAGCAGAAGCCGTGTATTTTGCCCAACATTAAACAAACACACAAACAATTTAACCGTGTGTGATCAGTTAGGGGGCTAGGCAAGTGGCATTTTCAATACAAGTTTTAACTATGAATAGAGAGGAGTATCTGACATTTGACTATGTCAAGTAAGGTAAATGCTCAAGCCTTACCATAGATTTTACCCCTTAACAGGCAGTGTGCACTGAATGAGAACCAACCAGTTTAGTGCCTAGAAGCACTCAGCACAGTGTGGTTATATTGATAGACTTTATGGTGCCATTTCCAGTGCTTTAAAAGCATTGCCTTCACATTTTCTGCACTAGGTGCCATTTTACACTAGTAAATAATGGGTCAATAGGTCAGATCTTTACATGGTAAGATAAAGAAAAACAATTTCAGGTCCCTAAAGGTCAAGTCTCTGACCACAGAGGTTACTCTAGCATGCTAGAATCCCGAGGGGTAACTGAAGAACAAAAATTGGTTTGAAACATGCTCCATTACTGCCAGGGCTGGTGTCAGTCGATTGGGGGCCCTACGTAGGAATATTTGGGGGGGCTGCCCCACACACAACACATACTAATTAATAGCCCCCCTCTCCTCTTGAGCTGATCAGGGCCCTAAGCAATTGTTTAGTCTGCTTATGCCTATTGCTAGCTCTGAGTACTACAGCAATTTGATGTGATTTATGTTACATGAAGCTCTGATGTGCTGTAAGAGACTGGAAGGCAGGTACATCTCAAGATTTCTCTTGCTTTTGATTCAGATAAAAGAAATGAGGGAAGTTATCAGAAAGTGGCTCTGCAGTGAATACATCAGAGAAATTGTTTGATGGCAGCTTCTTCTTGCAAACACATTGTCCAGGTAAAGTTGCCCTGGTCAATGGGAACTTGGTTTATCAGTTTTATGAGTCCTAGCCTGTGACAGAAGGCTGGGAACCAACAGCTGAGCCAGCACTCTGGTCACCTAAACACCAATTAATTTTCCCCAGGATGGACCTGGCAGGGCCAAATTAATGGATTAGAAGGGTTGCAGGAGGACTACCAAGAGAAATGGTCTGTTAGCACAGGAAGTATAAGGCAGCACAGGAAGGAAGGGGGAGTGAGGAGAGAGAGGCAGGAAGGAGAGATTTCTGGGTAGAGACATCTCTTCCAAGGAGAGACTGAAACTAAATAACATGGTGTACGGATTGGTAAGGTAGGGGAACAGCAAGTGTAAACAAAACACCCCAGCACAGTTTAACAACTGAAGGCCTCAGAGTCTGTGTAGACAGATCAGACAGGAGCAGGATGTCACCCAGTGATATAGCCATATTAGTTTGGCCTTCCTGAGACAAACTGAAGTTAGGCATATGTATTTTACGGGGATGAAAGGCAGTGGGTTTAGGATTTAACAAGACACTGGGTTAAAATCACAGCTAGATAATCCTCAGCTATGTCAATTTATAGCAGCTGAGAATGTGACCCACTATGACCCTTCCTTCACTTTCTCCACCCTCTGCTCCCACACAATGGTTTGGAGCAGTTCATAAATCACTACGTGGTCTATGCTGCAAACACTACAGGCCTACTGCACGTTGCTACCTGTGGTTCTGCTGAAGTCAACTGGGCAAAATTCACCTGGTGCAGAGGGCAAACACAAGCCCCATCCCCATTTCAGTGATTTTAACCCTGTAGAAATTGGAGGGGTGGGGGAGGGACTTCACCCTATAGAAAGCACTATATTTATTTATATGCATGTGCACAGTCTGGCCCCAAGTCACTCTTTTGGGCTTATATACTGTTCTGTGTACTACCTGAGTGCCTTCTTGTGCATTGAGAGATGTACAATGGGAAAAATAATTTCATTGAAATTTAATAAGCAGATAGCATTATTGGTGAAATTCACTCTACCCACATACAGCCAGGCACCAGGTTGTACACAAATGAAAAGCACAGCATCCAGGAAGGTGAAATCCATCCCCCAACACAATAGCCACGACTTCAGCATATGTTCTGGCATATCAGTCACAGCTCCTCTGAACCACTTGGGAGAATCCCAGCGCTTCCTAATCACAGAGCCTGTGACCCGTCCCTTGGCCAACCCCTTCCCTGGCGTACCCGGAGCCGGCACAGAAATCCCTTTAGGAGGAGACTCCCCTCTATAGCTGCAGCCCATCCCACCTCACACAATGCTTCAGCGTGGTCTGTAAGTGGCACAAAGGTCCTTGCTCAGACCTGCACACCAGGAGAACGTCTGTATCTGCTTATGGGTGAGAGTGATTACAGTAAGATCCCTTCCTAGACCAAATAAATAAATAAAATAAATAAATAAATAAAAGAACCCTCCATATGCAGCTGAAGAAAAGCTATGCAGGTTTCTGTTAGCAGAAGGGAATCTTCCTCATTAAACTCCAGTAAAACTACTAAATAGTATATTTTGCTTGATGTGTTTAATCCTGGAACTCTTATGTCTTTGCTCCTAAGCGTCTAGGCCAGTCTTTACCACTACAGCAATCTTCCTTTGAGGCGGCACCACCGCATACTGGAGAGTATCCATTTACTGTACAAAAATGCCTTTCTCGCTGTTCAAATTTGGACACAAACTTAGGCATGTAAAGTTACAGTCTTACAAACCTAATACATAGTTGTTTCAGCTGCAAGGGAAGCAATGGAATAAAAGACAAACCTGCCCCTGCATTGTTCATAACCCAAATCCTAGAGCTTGTGTTAAGGTGTGGGAAGCAGGAAATGAAACTGACTAGAAGTCACAAATGAAATGTACTCATCCATTTTCATTTTCACACAGAGGAAGGTAAAAAGCAAAACACACACTTCAAAGAGTGAAGAGTAAATTAGACTTTTAAAGCCATTTGAGTGTTAATCTAATGGTATTATTCAGAACAGAATATGTTGGGCCAGATTCTCAGCTGCTGTAAATCTGCACAGCTCCCTTGACATCAATGCAGCCACATCATTGCTTTAATTTTCCTTAAACATTCAGAACATTGACACCGCTGCAAATCCAGCTCTAATGAAATAATGGCATTAAACTGTTCAAGCTTTTTCCTGAAGTTACTGTAAACCTGTGTGTTGGCTCTGGTAGACTTAGGTTTACAAATTACCTTCAGTGGGCCAACTTCTCCCCTCAAATCCACCATGCCCCTCCACTGGGTTTCACCAGCATAACTGTGAGGAAAATTTGGTCTCTCTGTGCCCGAAATTTTAACTGCTTGCACTTCATCACTCGACTTTCTGCAGTTACAGTTCTATAAAGCACTATCTTAAATAACCTGTATATGTTTCCACATATATATGCTGCAAAATTAAGACCCCAGCATACAGTGCTATGAAATCTTCTCCAAACCTTAAAGTTCAGTGAAGAGTAGTGCTCCTGCATACGTATTTAGAGAAAAAGTACCAACACACGCTAACATGAAGGCAGAATACAGACTCACTGTCTTTAGTATACATCATAGACTGCTAGAGGCTATGTCAGTCTTGTGAGCCAGCGTAGGCTCACAGCCATCCTGTACTAGCACTGTGATGGTATGAACTTGCCTACAATGACCCCTTTTTTTTTTTTTAAGTGCTGCCAAGTAAATATTGACATCAGGTCACTGTGTTTGAGACTGTGGTGTCAGCAGTCTAAGACAACCCAGATTACATTATTAAAGGACTTCCATCTATTGACTATACACCTGCTCCTGCTTCCATTTAAAAAAAAAATCAAGGGTTTAGGATCAGGACATAAATCTCCCAAAACTGGAATGTGAACAGAGATGGGATTTCCATTCGCAAAGCCATCATGTATGAAATGCACGTCAACATGCTGATTAGTCCCCAATACCCACTTATGATACATCTGAAAATTTTCCTTTGTATTCCTTGTTTCCAGCTGGTAAGTTACATTTAAAAGGAGCTACGAATACGTTAATTAACTGTGGAGCTAGTCTACGCTTTTCAAACAAAAATGTTTAATGGCCTTTTTCTAAAACAAATTTTCATTTTTTCCAAAATATTCTGTTTATTTAGTAACAAAAATAGATTTAATTATTCTGTCTTCCCTATTTCAGTGGCTACAAGGGGGAAAAGGCAACAAAAAGAGCAAAAACAGGTTAAAAAAGGTAGAAAATGGGAGGAATATAATTTATTTTTTTTAAAAAGTGTTCAAAGGCAAAACTTTGTTGTGAAAAGTTTCAGGGGAAAAACTGTCCTTTTCAAAACCTGCTGAATGAAAGTTAATTTGAAAGTTTCCACATTTTTCATGCAATATTCACCATTGTTTGATCTGCTCTACTTCAATATTTATCCAATATTCATTTTCCAAATAAGCAACTGCTGTATTTACACAGGACTAGTATGTGATCACCCTGCGGGTGCAGGGGAGAAAGGGTTGTCTGCAGAGCTGGGCCTTGGTCAGCAGCCACCACTCTCCAGCCCCCCAGCTCTGAAGGCAGCAGCACAGAAGTAAAGTGGCATGGTACGATATTGACATCCTTACTTCTGCACTGCTGCTGGTGGGTTGCTGCCTTCAGAGCTGGATGGCCGGAGAATGGCGGCTGCTGACTGAGGCCCAGCTCTGCAGATAGCAGTGCAGAAGTAAGGGTGGCAATACCATATCATGCCACCCTTACTTCTGCGCTGCTACTGGTGGCGGCTCTGCCTTCAGAGCTGGGCTCCTAGCCAGCAGCCGCTCTCTGGCTGCCCATCTCTGAAGGCAGTGCCGCCACCGGAAGTAAGGGTAGTAGTACTGCAAACTCCCCCTCCCCCCCACACACACACTTACGTTGTGACCTCCCCTCCCCCCACACACACCCCTACCTCTTTTTTGGGTCAGGACCCCTTTCAATTACAACACCATGAAATTTCAGATTTAAATAGCTGAAATCATGACATTTAGGATTTTTTTAATCCTATGACCATGAAATTGACCAAAATGGACTGTGAATTTGGTAGGGCCCTATTTATTACCCTTCAGTGGCTTATGTGAAGTGATTCAGTCTCTCAGATGGCTACACCACAGCTGGCACTAATTGGCAGAGACCAAGAACCAACTATGCAAAGAGAATGGATTACCCTTTTCCATTGAGCTGGTTCCTGTAGGTCAAGGCTGAAGTGCATTGGTGAGACAAAGTAGGGAAGGTTACATTACAATAAGTACAATACAGGCTGGTGCAAAGCGGTGATCGCCTCCCCATTAAATGCTATAGTCAGTGGAGGTTCTTGCCTGGGAGCCCAATGAATTTAAACGGGAAGCAGCTGCTAGAAGGGTTCTCTGTCAGGGATCTTTCACTAGGGACAGATTCCCTCACTGATCTGACAGAGCCCAAATTTGTTTAACACCTAGCTACAAAGCTAATCTTTTTAACTGGCTATTTGGGACAGAGTTGGGTTGGTGGATTGCAAGTTGGAGCCTCCGTAGGTTCGTATTTAGAGAGGTCAGGGTGGGTGGGTGGCTTTTGTTTTCATGGGGATAGTCCATGTAGTATTATTTATTGAATTCTAATGTTGACATGCTGAAGTATTGTTCTGGAAGCTGAAGTAGTTGTAATATTACCGGTGCGAGCAAGTGAAGGCCTCAATCCTGCAATCTGATGCATGTGGGCAGACCCCTAAACCCTTGACTTGGCTGGGACTCTGTATGGGCGAAAGGGTTTGCCCTTATGGATCAGACTGCAGAATCAGGTATTAGCGTTAATTTAATAAGACTGCAGTCTCCCAGGCTAGCAAACTGGCAGCTTTCACTGGTATTAAAAACACCCACCACCACCACCACTCCCCCACACCACACTCCCCCCCCCCCGCCAAAAAAAAAAAAACCAACTTACTGTTCTTTTTGTACATCAAGATTTCAAAGGAATTCATTTCGTAGTTCTCAAACGTTTGTCGCACCTTGTCAATTGTGTCTTTGTCTGTCAGCTCCCCATACATAAAACTGCAAACAAACCAAGGAATTCAAGTAAGATATTAGAGAGACGTACAAAGCTGTTTGTTTACTGCGTGAAAGAGGGCCTAGACGAAAAGTGCCCTTGTTTGATGGTGTCCTATTATTTCACCTGCAAAGCATAACTGACAGATGCATCCTAGGGAAATTAAAGAGAAAAATGGAACAAACAGACTTTTTTTCTCAAGCAACAAACACAACACTACAAGTTATTTAATAGAAAGTAAATCTGCACTCAAATACCTGCAGGTGCTGCTTTTTTGCATAACTTCTGCTCTGTGATATCCTGATAGCTTGCAAAATCCATCATTGCTGTATACAATGGGCCAATCCACTATCTGGGCATTACCCAAGACAAAATTAGTATCTGTTTGAAAGAACACATCGGTTAGACAGTTAGATAGCTCTGTGGCTGCAGTCCTATATATATTTATCTGTTTGGGGCCCAATCCCACTCACTTTACTCACATAGTGTATTCCTACTGAAGTCAACAGGATTATTTGCAGATTAAATTCACTTTACTGGCATAAAGCCGGAGTGATTGGATTTTATGCAGGTAAAATATAGGGTATGGGGAGGTGAATCTCATCCCCAATCCAGGCCTAACATATGGATTACAACACTGCTCCTCTTTCCCCTCTCTCCTCCCCTCTCCATCCCCCCGCCATTCACCAATCCAGCTCCACCGACTGGATAAGTGGCCAAGACCTCCGTGCAACTGTTGTCTGGCATGTGCTCTGAATTTGGATTCAGTGGTCCCTCCTATTGCCTTCACCCTTTGCTGTTGTCAATTCTGACCTATCTGGGACTGATGCAAACACCTTCCATAGCATACAGGGCCCAGAGCCCCACTAGCAGACTGAACATGGTGCTTAAAAGCAGGGCCAGATTTACACTTTTACACCTGTAGGCACAGCATCTTCAGTGCTCCCCCCCCCCAAACAGGTGACCCTTGTGTTGCACCCAGTTTTAGAGAGGCCAGGCACCCCTAGGCATGGGCCTACTGTGCCTAATTGGAAATCCAGCCCTGTTTAAGGGCCTTGTGCTGGCCATCCATGCCAGGGTGAATTTCACCCAGCAGGAATATAGTGAGCAGGATTCAAGCCTTAATGCTTACTACTGCTTTTGTAGAACTGATGTTTCATTTACATAATTAGCCCTATGACTATTGTACATACAGCCAGATTCTCCACTGCTTTGGACCTTGCACAGCCAGCCGCATCTGCACAAAGGGAGATCAAAACATGACGCTCCACTCACTCATGCAGAGGAATCTAATTTGCTCTCATTTTAGCACTGACTTCTCACAGGTATCAGTGATGACACAAGGAGCCAGGCAGGGAAGAATCAGGCCCACCACCATTATGAAGGGTGGCTAGACACCCAAGTGAATTTAAACAAAGAACAAAAAGGGTTATCTAGGTCTCCATGTTTGTATTTAAAGCACACTCTGGCCGATAATGTATTTATGGCAGTCATCAATGATTCCTGAAAGTGAAAGACTAAAGACAATTAAACTATTAATTGTGGAGAGGGTGAGGATTTTTTCCTTTTCAAAAATTTTGTAGCAAGCATAAAATGGGTTTAAATAAAAAAAAAAGCCTTTATCCATTTACTTTCATTGCCCAATCCTACTGGCAATAGGAGAAGTATCTGTATACACACTTTATAGTGAAATGTGCTGGTAATATATCTACAGGACATCTTAACTGCTTTGTTTCTCACAACCATTTTAAATACCATGGTTTTTCTTAGTCAAAACAGCTTGCTCCAGAAGCAACACATATATTTTACCCCTTACTATGATAAGTTGTTTCTTCTCATTGTTTTTGCCTGAATCATGTACTTTTGAGATTTATTTTTTTTAATCTACGAACACCGCACTGTAGCTTGTCAGGATGCATTTTTAAAAAATGCACCAGGAAACAAAAAGCAGCAGTGAAATATGCAAATATGAACTTCAGGTCACATTGTGTCCCAACCTCAATGATTCTGATGACTTTGCCCATCCATTTTAGTTTGACTATCATCTCCTTGTCCCAAAAAGGAAATTCTACTCCCAGAGCTGTGTACAGGGGCTCCTATTAATTTATAGGTGGCTCCCCCGAAGCATCTGAGCACAGAACCTGGCTCCAGACAGGGGCGGCTCCAGGCCCCAGCACGCCAAGCGCGTGCTTGGGGCGGCATGCCGCTGGGGGCGCTCTGCCGGTCGGGTGGCAGGCGGCTCCGGTGGACCGGCGAAGCGCCCCCAGCAGCGTGCCGCTGTACTTGGGGCAGCGAAACCGCTAGAGCCGCCCCTGGCTCCAGATAACAAGTTCTAGAACTAGAGACCTGAATTTATCTATAGCTATCTTAGGTACTTCCATGGCACCCCCATGACGGTCATATCTGAGAGCTTCACAGTCACGATACCCGTTTTACAGATGAGGAGCTAAGTGACTTGCCCAAGGTCACAGGAAGTCAGTGATGGAACAGGGAACTGAACCCAGGTCTACCAAGTCTCAGGTCAGCACCACAATCACTGGATGATCCATCCTTTCCTTTCCTTTTCCAGCTCTATTGCCCCACTCCATTAGTGCTCACAAGGTGAGAAGTCCGTCTGTTGGTGAAGAGCCCACACAAAGCCTGCACACCACAGAAACCCAGAGTACCCCATCGTGAGGATGTGTGCCACGCTGCCATGCAAGGAGATCCTTGGAGCCCCATGTGCACCAACCTGGTCAGCTTTGTACTGGCTGTAGATATGGGGGTGCAGAAAGAGAGCTGGAAGCAGGCTACACACAGGGCTCCTGGATATTTGCCTGTGTGGATCCAGTGGCCAGAAAGCATGTCACAGGCAGCAGAGGGGGAGAGCTGCTCCCCAGCATCCTAAGTTGGGAGAGGGGGGTTCCATCTCACCAAACCCTGCTTGTTTCCACAGTCTGTGGGCTAGGTGGGTTCACCCTTATAGAAGAGAATGGAGTGTCACAGAAAAATATGAATTACTCTGCTTTCTACTGTACAGCCCTCCTCTCCGCATGCCACCTGCCACAGAGTGGGTTTGCGGCCATTTGGGGCCCGCTCTTGCTGCCTTTCCATGTGTGTAACCCAGCAGGCATCTCAGTTGTTGGGTGTCTTGCCTTTGCAGATCACTGCAGGGATAGGGCCCAAAATAGGGAATCCTACGTATCACCTGCCCAGCACAATTCCTTCTGATCAGTAGTCCCCCAGGCAGAAGAGCTGTGGTCAGCTAACATCCCCAATGCAACAAACAGTCAGTGCTCAGTTGCACTGATTTGACTTTACCAGCTGTATCTTGTCAAAGACTTGTCAGAAACTTAATCAGTTAAGCAGTCACTACTTTGCATAAGAAGATATCAAACATCTACTGAAGCAAGCCTTGCCTTCCCGGCTGCAGGGGCACCCGCCCTGGAGGCAGTGGCACTGCTGTGGAGCTGCCATACAACAGGAAGGAAGGACTCCCTCGTAGACCCCCATGCAACATGTTACAGCCCCTTAGGGACTTCCCAGAGGGCATGGGAGGCCAGGAAAAGAATAGGCAAGAGGAAGGATGTGATTAGACAAAAAACACAGGCCATGCCTCTTCACAGAGGGTGTGTGAAAATACTCACAGGAGCTGCTGAAGCCCTGAGGCTACAGTAGTGGCCAGTTCTTTGAGGCTTTCTTCCCCACCACCCAAGGAGATCTCCCAGACTGGTTACTTGGGCTGCTCCCAGAGACAAGATTTACCCCATTATATGGATTTGTGGCACCATTTCCAAACATGACTAGACAGATGAGGACACATATTACACACGAAGTCCTAGCCCGGATGCACAGGGCTGTCCAGAGGGGGGGCAAGTGGGACAATTTGCCCCAGGCCCTGCAGGGGCCCCCACGAGAATGTCAGAGGCTCCCTCTGGCCCCAGCCCTGCCTCCGGCCCCGCCTCCGCCTTCCCCCATCCCCCGGCGCCTCAGCATGCCGCATCCAGGAGTGGCCCTGGACAGAGCTAAAGCGGGATGGCTCGGGCGGGGCCTGAGCTCCTCCTGCTCAGAGCCATGTGATAAGGGGGCTGGGCTGCGAGCTCAGGTCCCGTGGAGCCAGGCTGCTGCAGCGCTGTCTAGGGCCACTCCTGGATGCGGCGCACTGAGGCTCCGGGAGAGGGGGGAGGCAGGGGTAAGCGGCATGGTAAGAGGGCCGGGGGGGTTGGATAAGGGGCAGTCAGGGGACTGGGACGGGGCTGTGGTTGGGGGGGGGGGGGGCAGGGGATGGGGAGCTGGATCGTGGGCATTCTGGGGGTCTGTCAGGACTCGTCAGGGGGTGGATCGAGGTGGGGGCCGTCAGGGGACGGGGAGCAGGGGTTGTGAGGGGTGGGGTCCCAGGGGTGGTTGAGGGGGTTTTGGGGGGGCAGTCAGGGGACAAGGAGGGGGCAGAGGTTCTGGGGGGCAGTCAGGGGATGGGGAGCTGGATCGTGGGCATTCTGGGGGTCTGTCAGAATTTGGCGGGGGGTGGACAGGCCTCGGGGTGGTCAGGATGGGTCATGGATTCTGAGGGGGGCAGTTGGGGGGCACGAAGTGGGTGGGAGTTGGGTAGGGGGCAGGGCCAGGCTGTTTTGGGGAGGCCCAGCCTTCCCTACCCCAAAGCTCATTCAGCAGTTTGAGGCTTGCAGACAGCTATTTAGCACAAAGAGCCAAGCTGTTATCTTTTCCCTTAGGGCTACCATCCCTTTCACTTCTCAAATGTGACATTATAGTCTACATTTAATTTCAGTGCCATTGGGAGTCTCATGTCAGAAGAGGGTAGCTTCATTTAAAATTAGCCACTTTAGAGTAACAGTGATAGAGCCAAGAGAGCCATGGGGGAGGGATCACATGAGAAGAGCAATATCCTACACCACCTACCTCCTTCCCAACCCTACCAAGGGAGACCCCCCTCCCCTGCATTCCCTGAGGCTCCAGAGGGGTTAATTCAGTGGTTCTCAAACTTTTGTATTGGTGACCCCTTTCACATAGCAAACCTCTGAGTGTGACCCCCCCCCCTTATAAATTAAAAACACTTTTATATATTTAACACTATTATAAATGCTGGAGGCAAAGCAGGGTTTGAGGTGGAGGCTGACAGCTCGCGACCCCCAGTTTGAGACCCCCTTGGGTTAATTTAATTTTAGCACCATGTCCATTCACATGTATGTGCTATTTTGAGCATTTCAGTTTTCACAACATAGGCTCATCGCAGATTCTGGAACAAGCTCAAATGCTCAGTTTGTGGAGTATGTACATAAGCTATACTAAAGACAAACCCACAGTAACCATCTCCAGTATGTGAGGGACTCCATGGAGCCAGTCTCTAGGAAACAGATAAATTCATAGAGGTTAAGTCCATTAGTGGCTATTAGTCAGAATAGGTAAGGAATGGTGTCCCTAGCCTCTGTTTGTCAGAGGGTGGAGATGGATGGCAGGAGAGAGATCACTTGATCATTACTTGTTAGGTTCACTCCCGCTGGGGCACCTGGCATTGGCCACTGTCGGTAGACAGGATATTGAGCTGGATGCACCTTTGGTCTGACCCAGTATGGCCATTCTTATGTTCTAACCTAAATTAACCCAAAATTATGGAGACAGATGTGAGTCAAGGAAGCCAGCAGAGTATCAGAAACCTGGAAAAATCTCTGACTGGATGGGCTCAGGCATTTGGTCACAAGCAGAGGTGATTCAAAAGATTTGGATTTTTTTTAAGCAGAATTTTGTTATTGTATCTTTAAACAATCAAGCACAGGAAGCAGCAAATATTTGGCCACAACTTCTGAACCCCCAAACCATGTTTAGGTTTTGGCAGACTAATTTCAGCTTTTCAATTAAAAAAACCACAACGAATTTTGAAGGAAAGCAGACATTGTCCGTGATTTTTTTCTGCTTTTTAAAAACCCCTAGTTTTCGATCCAAAAAAAGTTTTGACGGAAAAATATTTGTCCAATGCTTTTAATGAGCTTTAGTGCCTTTTAGCACTAGCTGATGCTGAGAATCAGTGATACCTTATAAAGGTGACTTGAAAAGAAGTTCTCAAAACTGGGTTTGTGCTGAGATGCGGAAGGTTTTTAAATGTTTATTTTCCCCGAGGCATCCTAGGGGGCGGCAAGTGGGGCAATTTGCCCCAGGCCCCGCAGGGGCCCCCACGAGAATATAGTATTCTATAGTATTGCAACTTTTTTTTATGAAATTGCTTTGCCCCAGGCCACCTGAATCCTCTGGGGGGCCCAGCGGATGCATCACAACGTTTGTGAAATGGAGCTCTCAAATCCCAAGAGGACAGGGGCCCAATTCTCCAGTCTGGTTGAGGAGCGCTCAGCAGGAGTCAAGACCTGACAGCAAAAGTGCCCCCAAGCCACCCTTCCCTGCCCCCACTCCCAGTCCTAGAGCTGGCTGGGTACCAATCCAATCCACAGCATAGAATAGAGTGGCTCATTTCTGCCAGCTTCCCCCAGGAACCATTAGTGCAGGTGGACGAAGGGTGTCCCAGTCATACCTTTTTTAAGGCATCATACCCTCGAGTCTATGCCAGTGACCAGGAAGGGAGGAAACATAGGAAGCACTATGCCTGGGCGGGGAAGAAGAAGAATCCTCCTCTGGCTATTTAAGCTGTGTTTAGGGCTGTTCTGCACTGGGGAAGCGGTGCCAAATATATTGGTGGATCAGGCCCAGGGTGTTACCACAATATTAATTTGGCCACATAGCATTCCCTACACATCACTCCAGTGCCATAGAGGGGCTGTGCAGGAGCAGCACCTAACTGGGCAAGAATACCCCTGGCACAGCATAGGCTGTAAGATCCCTAACACTGCCCCCTTGTGATCTCCAAAAGAGGTGGAACAGGGAGCACTATGGGGATTCTGGGTTGAGCTACAAGCCACAGGCAGTCTGGAACATCCTGAATCCATAGGGAACAAAGCTCTTGGAGATGCAACCCAAGATTAGACCCAGTCTCCTCCTGTTTCTACAACTGAGCTTATAAATTCTTCTACACAATGAGATGCACAGCTATTCATGCAAGCAGATCCATAGAAGTCATCCCATGAAGGTCTGTGGCATCTTGAAGTCAGTAGGACTATTTGCATGATTAAGAACTGCTTGGGTGAATAGGTTATGTAGGATTGGGATTTAAGAGCCCAGGTAACCACTTTGTGGTCACACTCCTATGTATGGGGTACATCACACCACCTCCCCTTGTTATGCCCCAAATTACTATGACAACACTTCATAGATCTTCAGTAGAGTTTGAACCCAGCATTTCAGGTAAAAAAGAGTAACCCTCTTAGCTGATATCTGTAGCAGTCTCTTATCCTATCTGCAGACATAGAACACTTAGCTAGTGTTACATTAGTTAGCTGGCCATTGAACTGCATAGATGGCACGTTACAACCAATGGCAGAGTGCAACATGCTTTGGGATGTTATGGAGGCCAAATGCATAACTGGGTTCAAAAAAAAAAAAAAAAAGAGTGAGATAAGTTCATGGAGGATAGGTCCATCAATGGCTATTAGCCAAGATGGTGAGGGATGCAACCCCATGCTTTAGGTGTCTGTACACCTCTGACAGCCAGAAGCTGGGACTGGATGACAAGGGATGGATCACTCAATAAATTGACCTGTTCTGTTCATTTCCTCTGAAGCATCTGACACCAGCCAATGTCAGAAGACAGGATGCGGGATGGACAGACAACTGGTCTGACCCAGTGTGTCCATTCTTGTGTTTTCACGTCACTGAAATAGGTGTAACATGCTACCCGCTCCCTTGCTGAAATTAACAAAGGGTCCTGTGAAAAAAATAGTATGTAACAATCATGTAATTAACTACACCAAAAAGCATAAACATAAGGGGAGTAAGTTTAGGTTTCCCAGGCAATCTTAGTTCTGGTACTTCCAAATTTGTGGAACACTTGACTTTGCAACCTGAATATTTTTTTTAAATATAGTATTTTGGTTTTCTTTTTTTGATAGCAAATGTAGTTATAGAACTATAGTACTCCCTTGTAAATACATCTCTCTCAAAACCTCTACAATCAGAGAGTTTACACTCACAGTTTGCATTAGTGATTCCCACAGAGCAATTATTTACTTGATCATTTTAATTCAGGGCTATCCCTGAATTGGGCAGACTTTTGCTCTCAGTGGTGTAAATCAGGAGCAACTATCAAGGTCAATGGGGATATATTGGTGTAATACCAATGTGAGATAAGAATAAGGCCCAACATCTAGACAACTTTGTAAGGAAATACATTCTTGGAATTCTTTACAAAAGATGAATGTAACTATTTCTTTGAGCACAAGGAGCTTAGAGCCTAAACTTCAGATGCAGAGTAGGGGGACACACCCACTAATCACAATTTTTTTGTCTGAATAAGAAGTGCAGTATTGGGCCCTCAAGAAAATATTAATCTGTTAAAATGCAAACAGCAACTTATACTGCTATATAGGTATTGAGGTAGCAGAGTAAAGCCAATGGGATAACATGCTGTTCTCATATCCAGGCTATTCCACTGAGATCAAGGGAGTTGCACAGATGCACATTTTGGCTCAGTATCTATTGAGCTGATTTCTTGGGTGGGAATGGGTTGATATTTAAAAATCATCGCATTATGTGACCTGATTTGCCATATTAAAATGAATCTTCCGTGCTGAGTAATGAAATCTGTGGCCATTGTAATGTAAGTCCTCAATTCTCTGGCTCTATTTTCAGATACAGCCTGGTTCTACAGTTCAAAACGATGCATTATAAAGACCTAAATATGGCCATTTGTATGTATATATTAAGGTTCACATAATAAAACACACACTTTACTGAGACAAAAAGGGTTTTAAAAACTCTACAGTTGCTAGGGCATGAGCAAAGCTTCAGTGCAGTACACACATTTCAATGCTGCATTCTAAGCCTACTATTTGCACATAGAGCACAGTGCACAGACTGAAAAGAATTGCAGAAGATGCATTTCATCATACTTACCACAAAAAAAACAAAGGAGACACTAACTAAAACAACTTCAAGTGACTCAGTTTGAACAATTGCACAAAAATGAAAGCTACTTTCAGCCAGCAGTTCACACAGAGATTAATAGTTCCATGCCAACATTTGTTATTTTACATTGCTATAATAAATATTTCACAATAGACCTCTATCACCAGAAGAGTGTCAACGGCAAACAGCAACACATCCCACCAACAGTGATAACCCTCACTCTTTTGAGAATTATGTATCTTCAGAAAGAGAGTCAAATATCAAATTAAGTCTACAAAAAAATTTTAAAGAAACACTTTTGCAAACCATTTTTCCTCTTTGTAAATTAACAGAAATTGGTACAGAACAATGGAGGAGTAATGGCTGAAATGGACAGAATGCATGGAAGCTGTCATGTGTATATTGTACATAGCATCATTCTGTACCTGTCTGTCTATGAGATAATGTCCAGACTGAAAGTTAAAAAAAGAAAGCATGTTAAAGCAAATGTGGCATCTAGAATGAAGTATCTTTCCAAAATTAAAAATTTATCAGTCAATAAAATTAATGTTAAAACTTCACCCTATACAAATCTGCAAAAGCCATATAATGTACTATTTTGTTTTAAAGAGAACAAAGATAATAATGTTTAACAGTTGGACTTCATTTAATTGTTTGTTTTTCCCTTTCTGGTCCTAAAAAGAAACCCAGTGAAGATCCTGTTTTGGGGTAGGTTATTTATATAGGTCTTCTGACAATTTAAAATAAACCACTTGATTTATTGATATTTTCAGCCATCAAGAGCTTTAAAAGCATTTGACCAGAGCTAATTTTATGCAGAATCTTAATGGTATGCATTACAAAAATGCATTAACAAAGTTCTCTAGCAAACAGGTTTCATTAAGATTTGTTTTATGATCTTGTTCTAGGATTTAATACAGAGATTGATTGATGGATGAGTTGAATTACTACCGTGGAACTTTTTGGGCGTACAGAACATTAATTTTAAAATGCATATCTAGCAGCCTTATAATTTATTCTTTTTTTCTTACTAGATCAGGTCATACATTTCCAAACACTATAAAAATTAGAAGCTCTTAGCTTAGTAATAACTAGCAAGGAAAAATTTCAGTACTCAAATTGGGCAAAATATTGGGATAACATTAGCTTATTAGAGAAGTAAAAAAAGTTATGTTGCAAACTCTAGGTCTGTACTGCTCCCAATGAAGTTAATAAAAGCGTTTTGCCATTGACTTCAAAAGGAGCGAGACCAAGAAAGAAAAAAAAGCATTGTTTCTTCACATTGGCCCCAATTCAGCAAGGTACATGAACATGTTCTTACTTTTAAGCAGCTGAATAGTCCTGGTGAAGCATTCTCAGATGCTTAAATACTTTGATGAATCAGAGCCACTGAAATTAGGCCCAACCTAAAGACCCTACCTAAGCAAAAACTCCCATTGGATGGAATCTTGCCCGCACAGTCTTGCAGGATTGGATACTTAAGGAATGTCAGCTTTATGCATTTGCCTTTAATAAATGTGTAGCACATTAGTTTGTGTATCAGATGCCTACTTTGTTTAGGTGAAATTCACTTTGCCTGATGCAAGTGAAGTGACGGGGATGGGAGGGAGGTAAAATTCACTTCCCAGCCAAAACCACTCTGCAGATGCTACTACAATTTATGAGGTGAAATAGCAGCCTTCTGTGCCATTTCTTCAGGGTGTTAGGTCCCGGCAGCCACATAATTGACAACTTCACTGTCCCCAGTGCCACCTCTGCATTGGCCTATGTGGGGTTAGCATAAAGACCTCTGAAAACAATGGCGTTATAGTGCCTTGAACCAGTATAAAGGAGTGGAAAAACAAGTGGTCTGTGTCTGCTCTAGATTTCCCATCAGTCCCTCTAGAAGCTTTAACTGGTGTAGACATTAACTTTGTTCATTCCAGCAATGTGTGTATCAGACATGCTCACTGAAATGCACGGCAATATGCACCTGAACCTCAGTCATGCTGGAATGAAATTCACAAGCAGCACAAGACATATGCACCCATTTACATTCTCAAAAAGCAGCTTAAATGGCACAACGTCTATATGCCAGCCAGCGGCCGCTCCAGGCACCAGCGCTCCAAGCGCGTGTCTGGGGCGGCAAGCTGCGGGGGGCGCCCTGACGGTCCCTACGAGGGCGGCAGTCAGGCAGCCTTCGGCGCCTTGCCTGTGGGAGGTCCGCTGGCCCCGCGGCTTCCACGTGCCTGACTGCCGTGCTTGGGGTGGCAAAAAAGCTAGAGCTACCTCTCGTGCCACCCCCACTGCACAGAATGAATTTCACCTGCTAATGGTGGGGAGACACTGCAGAATCTGCAAATTCATGAATTTTGATAAACAGATACATGACAAAAAAAAGAAAAATACAATGGACCCCAAAATATACTCTGTTCATTTATTTTGAAAACCACAGTTTAATTTATGAAAAACACTTAATAGTTATTTATCTGAATTACAATGCACTTAGGAGCCCCAGTCAGGAACCGGGACTCCATTGTGCCAGGCATTGTACAAACAATAAACAAGAACAGTCACTGCCCCCAAAGATCTTACTATCTAAGTAAATATCACATAGTATAGGAAGTTATTTGCATAACTTCTAAAAGGAAGTCCAAGCCACATTGTCAGGTTAAGATCTTTTTTCTTGTTTCCTATGATACTAAGAACAATTTAGATTATTATAATGCAAAAACAGTTTAGAAATCCAATTAGTTTTTTCCACTCTTTAGGCTATTTCCTGTTACATTTCTCTCAGATTGAACAGAACATAGCCTGGCCAGTTTCATTTTTTATCTTGCTAGTTAATTTCTCTTACAGGCCTCAGTGTATGGCACAATGTTGGAAGGTCTGGTTTGCAGACAGTAAAATGGAATGCTTGTTTGATTTTTTAAAACTATTTCCACTGGAATTAATGATAGAATTGTTTCCACGATTGTGTCATTCAGGATTTGTAAGAGGGTTTTTTTTTTTTAAATTAAAAAAATCTAAATTTAGGACCAAATTTGATTGGACACTGTGGAGTCAGACCTTTCTGAGCAGGGAGGTTGAGAGATTTGTCTGATTCACAATGTGAGAATTAGCTCTGAACCCTTCAAGAGGAATCCACATAGGTTACTAGCGTCAATAGGATTCTACTCACGATATCCCTTAGCAGGATGGGTCTTGGTGATGTTCTGCAGTACCAAGGAAAAAGGCCTATTCTATTAAATATGGCATAATCAACAGGGCTGTTTTTCCCTCCCAGAGTACAACCCACAAGGGAAGTCTCTGTGAGGCTCCTCTCAGGGAGAGCCCTCTACACTCTTCCTTCAAGAGATATAGGATTTGCCCCTGAACCTGATCAAACCCCAGTGAGCAAAGCAGATCTCATGGGATCCACAGAAATGGCCAACTTCACAGAGACCCTGTGCTTCCAAACCCTCTCTTCTCTCCTCCAGATTCTCTTACTATTCCACTCCATTAAAGCAGTGCTACTAGGGGCCTGGCCATGGGAAGTAGACACCACAGAAGAGATATTAGAGCCCCAGGCTATATTATTTTTTCCAGGGAATTTTCCTGAAGGGTACAAGGTGCTTTTCCGGGGCCCCACATCTGCCCTCCCACACCCAAACTGTTCCCCCTTCCTCCAGGTGAAACCTAAACCTGCAGAGCATCCTCTCTGAGGTCCAGAGGAGGATGGGAAGGGAGAAATGGTGCCACAGAAGTGACTGAGCTATCCATCAGCACAGGACTGAGGAGATCCACAAGTGAAGGGTCTCCTGTATCTGTGGATCTAAGAGAGACTATCCAGGGCCATGCTATTTTCTCCTGATTTGGTGCATTAGCTCAAAAAAGGTCTGTGCAGACCAAAAACGTCTCAGTGTCTCATCGTCTCTACTAATTAATTGTACTAACAACTTGACCCAAATTAAATCTTCTATGTGGTCTGATAACATTAACAGCCTGTTTGTGGGGGAAAAGTTACCTGTGCATGAATGTAAGTGCTTTTATAATGTGCTTTGATATGAATACCTCATTACTAAAACACACAAAACAGCCCCCTATTTGAAAGACACTTAACTGATTTTTACCAAAGTTTACCCTCTTGAAGCCTGTATTGGCATTCCTAGTCCATCCAAACCTCCCAGTGATGTCAGTGGAAAATCTGAGTGTGCTGGAATTGTAGGACTGGGCCCAGATCCTCAGATACAGTGAGCAAGGATAGATGCCCCCCTAAGCCATCTTTCACCTACCCAGCAGTCCCAGAATCAGGGGAATAGAAAGAACCTTCTATATGTCTTAGAGCAGTGCCTGGGCTGCTCTAAGTTACTTCCATTAAAGTGGCCCCCCTCTCAGCACTCCATGACCTGTTCATTATTTGTATTACAGTCGTACCTCAAGACCCCAACCAAAACCAAAGCCAGATTGTGCTAGGCCCCAGTTTGAGGCAGCTTTGGCTCAAAAGGGACTTAGGCAGAACCAAGAGTCTGGACCTTGATGTAGAAAATTTTGGCGCATCCTTTTCAAACAAAAAGATAAGATACATCTATGTTATTGCCTAAACATTATCTTAAACAAGAATTGTTTATTTTATTCTATAGGCATTTGAAGCAAAATTGTTATAGAAAAGAAAACACATGAGTATTTGGTGCATCTCTCTTATTTAATGTGTTATTTAGCACCATATTATTGTACATTGAGAAGTCTATAAGTAGTTGGTAAAATATTTATATATGGGTAGATTCATGGGTATTGGAGCAGAATTTTGATACTCAGGTAGGTATGCCAGTGTCTTTCAGCATATAAACAGATTGACCTTGAGCTAAAACTAAATTATAGCAGATTAGAAATATGGCATTATCAATCTTTGTTTGCATAGTACATGTAGCTCAAAGGTTTGAAGCCCTTGCTCCTCACACTGGTCTTAGGGGGTTGTATGATCTGAGCCGAGATCTGGAATAGATCTTCTTTAATATTTTGTTTAGCTTTGTCATCATCTGCACAAGTTCTTTTACCGTTTTACTGTTACTTTTATTGTTAATATTCAGAAGTGTCTGCACTCTATTGAAATTCAATAGTCATTAGACAATAGGACTTGATTCTGCAGCCTTTACAAGGCAAAACTCCCTCTGACCTCAATGAGAATTTTGCCTGAGTAAGGATTGCAAAACTCAGGCCTATAATTCTGTAAACTTAAAGGATTTTTTCTCTAGATTATTGATAAAGCATTAAAATATCATTTTATAAAAATTAGTTGCCTATAACATACTGCACCATTTGAATGGAGTGCACTGGCTGCAGACCAAGATGATAGCTGTGATACTGTTATAGAATGCTGTATACCATAGGGATATTGTGTTACCGCAGGAAAAACATGAATATGACATTAGCAATATCCATCAGCAGCCTAGTGATTTCTTCCGTACTGAACTATTTTACAGCATAGGCAATTTTCCACCCCACAGGGTGTTCTGGCCTTTTTAGCTTTTTTCACTTCTTCAGAACAAAAAACAAACAAAAAAAAAACTTCTGTTCACCAAGCCTGACTAAGTCCTATGCACAACATTTATTTTTCTAACTATACATGGGTAGTTCAGAAGCACTGTTTTAAAATATTAAACATAAGACAAGCTGTTCACAAGCAGAATTGTAAACAACATATGTATGGGGTGGTGCATGCCTATGCCATCCTAGGAGCAGCTCGGGAAGGGATTCCTCTTTGCTCCACTATGAGGGAAGTAGTTTACTGTAGCTCTTGAAATGTTAATTCCCCCTGCACTCTGGCAGGCATGTAGGAGAGAAGACCCATTGCTCCCCATCTCCCTGCTTTTCTCAGCCCGCTCCTATGCAGGGCTGGGGAGAAACACTGACCTCACAAACCTGCTCTCTTTCCTGCACCTGGGGTGGCAACTCAGGCAAGCCACATTTGGGGGTGGGGAGGTGCTTACCCCAAATCACTGCACATGGATATGACAATCTTCCTCCTGAAGACATGCTATAGACATGAGCAAAACACTATGCCAGGATGAAAAGACCTGAACATGCATGCACAATAAATTTAAAACCACATGTATTCTCTTTATGAGCTATATTTGGCAATGGAGACGTGTCAGCTTTCAAGCTTCACATCTCATATCAAATGCTATTAATAGAATTACATTTTAAATTAATGGGTGAAATGGCATAATTAGATGTGTGTGTTGATTATTGCTCCCAATAAATGGTTGCAGACAATTGCTTTATTACTGCGATCTAGTCTCATTTAGACAGCTAGCTTCTCTCAGTCTCTAAAAGAGAGAATACAATGTGGTCCTCAATTAATTTGTCTCTCTGATATAAACAGCAGTGGGTTCTATTCTACTCCCCCTTCACAGCAAGGTCCATATGCATCACACCAATTAATCATAGAACTGACATTAATGCTAAGTCCCCCACATTTCAGTGGGAGAACAGACTCCCAGGAGCATGCATTTGTGTATGTTTATCCACTCAATATTTGGAGGCAGTGTGTAGCCTGCTCTGAGCTGCCAGCTAAGTACTAGTTTGATAAAACTCCCAGCATTTCAATGGCAAATCCCATCATTTTATATTTTTTTTCTTGTCAGTCAGATTGTGACCCAGCCAAATGTGACTGCGCAGGGGAATAAAAGGGGACCAAAACCTTAACTTTTATATGGCCACTTTAGCTTCCCCTGCCTCACAGTTTGGGTATAGAAGGCATAGTAAAGACTGCAGCCCCGTATTCTCCTTCCATGCAGGTGGGCCAGAAGAAGGTACGGAGGAAGAGGAAATGGGAGGAGCCTTGACTCCCCCATGCCTCCCTTAAACTGGCCAGCAGAGCTGAGCCAGCACAAAGTGGGGAAAGGACTTCACTAAATTACACCCTCTTAAAAGCAAGGGAAGGGACTGTAACTTGAGTTACAATTCCTCCCTAGTGTGGTACAGCTGTGTGCCATCCCCTCCAACAAGGTTGAGCCTAGAGGTTCAGTCTAGTATTATTACAGCCCTAATGCACACCTGAGAGCAGGGGCCTGGTCTTTTTATTTGTCCCATGAAGCACCTTGCTCACCCACAGCACCATATAAATAATAATGTCACGGTAACTTTTGACACTGCTTCTATTGATTGTGGGGGTGTAGGGATGGAAAACTGATTATATGTGCAGGTTGATGACTCATCAGTTCTGCTGAATAAAGTGACTTTTCTCATGACGAAATTATTCAAAGACAAAACAGTCTCTAGGAAAAATTTTAATAATTGAAGTTGGAAGATTAGAGGTTCTATTTCACCACAGCCAGCCAAAAGATTGTGTTTTTAAATAACAGGATTTTCAGTAAGGATGGATAGTATTTTTTGTTCTAAGAATACAGTAATCAAACATTTCTCTAGGAAAGGAGCGGGGGAAGGCAATCTTTTTAGAGTGTCACAATTATGTGTGAAGATGTGTTAGTAGTACCCAGATTCTCTGCACTCCAAGACTTTCCAAAACGCTGCTGCTTCAATAAGAGCCTCCGTTTTTTAAAAAAATAAATTGAAAATCAATTGGAGTCATTTGAGTTTCCAGCTCCAGATCAAATGAGGAATTGTCTTTCTTCACTTTCTCATCATGTAGCTGATTTTTTTTTAAATACTGTAATTCACTAATTGTGTTTCCTGATTCTACACTCTAACTTATCCAAGATGTCCTTAAATTGCTTAGCATCCTCAGTGAAGTGAATGGGGGTTAAAAATTGGTAGAACTTGGGCCAAGACCCTGCTAACATACATGTTCTTAGTTTTAAGTATTATGCATAATATTTGCATGATTGAGGCCTTTTTAAGGAAACAGCCTTTTAGCAAAATCCAGATCACATTAATACATATTCACATGCAGTTGTGCAATTCTAGACATTTTCCCCTGGCAACAATATACTGATTACTGTATCCGTAGGCTCACAAAATTGCAAATACCATATTCTTTACTTAAAAAAGAAACTTAATTTCAACTCAGCGAGATAGACCTCCCCTATCTTCCAAGATGACTTAGGGTTTTTTCCTAGAGACCATCTTGAATTTCTGAATCATTTAGTCATTAAAAAACAATTTCTCAGACCAAAAGAATCTCCATGAGAGTCAATTGACTTCTTACATACCCTGTATTCCCGTGACATCTGTGGGATCCTTTGGGTGAGTGTAAACTACTTGAATGAGTGAATTCGGCAGGATCGGGCCCATAGCGTGGCTGATGGTTTTGACATTTGGCTATAGAAGAACTATAACATTTTCAGTATTCAACTTAAACCATATACAGGCTAACACCTTATTCACTCCTTACTATTACAGAAGTGACAGGCAGCTACTTAGATCTAATAGGCAAGCGCACTGAATGGCTGATATATGAAGCTCTCCTGCATAAACTGCTGTGTATAAGGCAAATGCTAAGAAATATACCCCTCCTTAGACACCCAGACACAGGATGGGCTTTTTGCTGTATCCTTAATTTAAACCGACCCACGGATCATATCTGTGATTACAGCAGCACCTGAACTCTGGCACCCTGCCTGCCACCTGAGCTAAGAGATAGAAGGGAATCAAGCCAACAGCAGAGAGATCTCCTGGAAAACAAATTAAAACTAAGGCGATCGCCAACTACCAAACAGTAGCGGGCTCTGCCAAGACAGGCACATTGGGTCGCCTAGCCCCGGAGCAGCACGTCCCAGTGGAAAGGAAGGATGCAGCCCCTGAGCAAGGAGGAGGGCACCACCGGTGATGGTGGAGAGGCTTGAGGAGGGGTCCGGGTGCAGTCCCACCACGAGGAGAGGGTGATGAGTCTCAGCCTGAGCATGGTGGGGTCTTCACTGGGGCAGCATCGAGGCAGCTCTAACGCACGCACGAGCCTCTCTCCCCCAAACCCTTCTCCCTCTCACATCTCTACAGCAGACACTGGAGCCCTGCAGATAAGTGTCCCGAGTGCTTTACGCCAGATCACGGGGGTTTCGTGCAACCCAAGAGCCCGGGCTTCCTCCCCCACCTCTCCCCTTTGGAGGGTCCGATCACACTCTCCCCTCTACTTTCTGTGGGACTTCGCATGCGGGATCATTTCCACCAAGGGCACCGGCATAGACCGCTTCATTTAATCACCTCCGAGCCGCGCTGGTTCAAAGCCAGTTGGGCAGCCCCTGGCCGGAGACCGGCCGCTGCAGGAAGGACTTACTGTGTTTTCTTTGCCACTGCCCCCTGCAAGCCCCACGCTCAGCAGCATTTCTGGCCGCCCCTGGGAAGCAGCTTCCGAGGCATCTCCCGTTACTGTGCGTGCTGCGGGTGAATGCAATCCTCCCCTTACCATTAGATCTTCGCACAATGTTCTCCAGAAAGGTGTTCTGAGGAGCCACCAGCCCTCTCCTTCCCCCAGCCATAGTCATGTCTTCCGGAGTCCCGCGCGGAGGCTTGGCTCAGGGCTGCGCGAAGCTAAGCGCTCCCACTCCACGCTCGTCCCGCTCTGAGCGCCTCATGCTCTCCGCTGGGACCCCACCGGCTCTGCAGCATCAGCTTCTCCAGCCACCCAGCCTCCCACTGCATCCCTGCTGCTTCGGCCGCCGCCTGGACCGGTCCGGCAGCGCCCTCTGCTGGGCACGATCTCCGCCATTCCCAGCCCCGGTCCTGATGCTCAGGCTGCGGGAGGAGACAGGCAACACCTGTACTGCAGCACCCTCCCCTGGGCACAAAGAAATATGCGTTGTCTGAAGCGCGCCTGGCCCGACTTCCCTTCCGCAGGCAAAGAGCCCGCATAAAGGGAAGGGCAACCCTAACGACACACTACTCGTGTGGACCTGGGGTCAGCTTTGTAAGACCAGCGCCAAGTTCCAAGCACACCTGGGCCACTTCATAGCTTAGGGTAAAAATCATGGGAAGCCCCCACACATCAATTTCATCTGAATTTGCTTTCAGTGATAAAGATCCTTCAAACCTATCAGGCAAAGCTTAGGGCATGAATCTAGCCAGCCAAGACAGAGGGCTGGAGTCACCCTCCCAACCTTGTAAATTAGGAATAGCTCCACTGGTTTAACCATGGTGTAATCCCAGTGCAAGGGAAAAGGGGGGGGGGAATAAACCCATGGCTTCACAGAGTTCTAACAAGAGCTGACTACTACACCAAATAATGTCTGGGTAGTCAACTCTGCTGCCCCCAAGAGCCATGCCCCAAAACTTTTATCACTTACGAATTAAATAAATACACCCTTACTAACCTTTACCAGGCACACTGAGACCCTCAGATGGAAAATACTAATGAAGTGTTATACCAACGTGCTTTAAGAACATTGAGCCTCCCAACACCTCTCTGAGGGAATTAAGAGTTACTGCCCCTGTTTTACAGATAGAGAAACTACGGTCTAGAAGTTAAGGTCTCTGATTCTAGGGCGGGTGCCCAACTGAAATATCATGGCATGATTTTCAGAATAGTAGTCACAAGGCCAGATGATCCTCAGCTGAACTCAGTAAAACTACACCCATTTATAGCAGCTGAGGATCTGCCCCCTCTTTAGTAATCATTCAGGGTTTTCATTCATTCCTAAAATGACTTCTTTTAAAAGGCTGTTTTGTATTGTGTGGTTAAATATCAGCTCAGTTAGAGTGAAGAGATATTTAAATAGTGTACACTTTGATGTTTCAAAGAGTTTGATCTATTTAATTTGTAAAGGTTTCTCTTTAATGGATTAAACTATTCTTCTCCCTTCACCATTCTAGTGATGAATGGGAGTAAGGGCATACTCAGGTCTCTTTAGTTTACAGAAGATAGAGATACATATCTTATTCCCAATGCTGTTGGCTCTTACTATCTATAGTGCTTTTTAAAGTGCAGTTCCTTCAGACTCTGCTTCCTTGTGTATACGCAACACACCCAAGATCTCTCTCTCACACACAGAGGTTCCACACTGAAGAATCACTCTATGAAAGTAGCATTATTGGTTCTATGTTTATTGTCTCACAGGGGCAAATTTTTAAGAGGTAGTTAGGTGCCTAAAGATGCAGATAGATGCCTAGTGGGATTTTCACAATCCTGTATCAAGAGCTAGAATATACAGTTGACTCCTGCTGGAACCAGCAGCATCAAGCATCCCTAAAGACATTTTAAACCAGCCAGCAGAATATTTCCCCAGGTCTCCCCCCACTCCCATTATCTCTGGCTGCTAGCGTAACCCAGCTAGGCAGACCCAGGATCAGAGAAGCATACAGGTACGTCACCTTTACACACACACACGTACATACATTCTGGACATTAGTTAATTCATTTTGCAAGTAAGAATTCCCTTCCCTCCAAGGAAGGGATTTTCCAAAACTTACTCATTACCATCCATACAGATTCAGCATAAAAGGCTACTATTATGATTATGCAGGGTTCTATACCCATTGTGCTCTAACTTTGCACAGTTTAAATGGCTATATAAGGTGGAAAGCAAGCAGATTCCTTATCGCCTCCTCTCTCAACTTCTCTAGATGTAGTGAATTTTCCCTTAGTTAATATGTGGATACTGCACTGATATGTCACACTGGACATTCCAACTTTGAGTCTAATTTAGCTGTTTCTGGAAAAATTTAAACTGTTACAAAGACAGATGCAATACCTTGCTTGGGTCATCCACCTGCCTTTACACTTCAATGGTCCTCTGAAGACCTATTCAGGTACCTTTAGGACTTTAAAATATAAGGTGCTGGTTTTTGTTCAGTAAAGGCATTTGGGCAGATCTTAAAAATGGAATAATCTTGATCCTCCTCCTTGTTAGGAAGAGCTACCAGCTGTCAGTCAGAATCTGAGTGGCTGAGTTGTCTAGCAAAATAGGAACAGTTACTCATGTTTTACTGGGCTATCATTTTCATTGGTCTGAAAGAAAGTTATAGATCATTTCTACAACTTCCCCCCTCCCCCCCAAAAAAGCCAGTTAAAACTATATATGCCTTTACTAATATTCAGAGCAGGTATTCTAAAAGAATGAACTGGAAGAGATATGAGACAGCTCACTGATGGGATAACAGCTATTAATC
Source organism: Mauremys reevesii (assembly GCF_016161935.1). NCBI lineage: Eukaryota > Metazoa > Chordata > Testudines > Geoemydidae > Mauremys > Mauremys reevesii. The sequence continues at coordinate 43,737,636 of NC_052625.1, forward strand.
TTTGAGAAGGACTCTTCTCAGGTACATATTGGTCACTGGGCACATTCCATTATTTAGGAGGTACAAATTTGAGATGATTTGTGTTTCTAAACATAAGGATATATGCTTAGCATCTGGAGCCCACTTTATCTCACTCACTATAAATAACTATATAGTATTATACACATACATGCATCAAAGCTTGCCTTTCACTACCAAACCTCTCAAGGGAAGTCAGCCATAAAAACACTGAGAATTTTACTAGAGCTTGTCCATGATGCTAGAACTTGAGAGCAGATTGCAACTTGGCCCAGCTAACCCAACTGTAGGCTCTAGCACTGATGCTCTCACACATTTGTCAATACCAGAGTATTGAAACATTTATTCCTAGAACAAATGTTTGTAGGGTCTTAACATGTAGAGGCCTCCTGATGCCACCTTGTGGTAGGAACATGACTCTGCAGTTCCTACCAATCACTGCAAATATTTCAACAAAGGCCACCCTTGTTGAGGGCTCTTTTACTTGCTTACAAGCTTCAAACCACCCCATGATAGCCTTAAAGAGGAGTCCAGATGTCACACCTTAAGGCTTCTCACATGACTCTTGTTGTTTACTCCCTACCCAGACCTTTGGCTTTCTCCCATCTCATACAGCTTACCCTTCAGGGTCTAGGACAGGCACATGCTCCAGATGAAGCCTGAGAAATGAAGAAATTTAAAACAAGATCTTCCCTGGCTAGGAAGAAACAACAGTTCCACACATTTAGTATACACCTGCCCCCCAAGTTCCTTTTGGGAAAGCTAACCCAGATTTCACAGCTATCCTGTCCCTTAGGCAGGATTGTAGGCTCCAGGGCAACTCCCCTGAGCCTTTCCCTCCTCACACTCTCTCAGTAGCACTTCTCTGCTTCCCTTAGCAGTGAACTCTCAACCCTCCACATGAAACTTCCTCCCACTTCTTCCTTCATATGGGGAAGCTAGGAGATCTCTCTAGCTACCCCTTGTCTGCACTTCTCTGATATAGCTCACTCTCACACCCACAAAGTGCCTACAGAAAATATCTTTTTTTACCCTACCACTTCCTCTTATTACCCTCAGCTCCTTTTTTATGACACGCCTAGCCCCTCCCCAGCTGGGATGAATAGCTCATTGAGTTGGCTTGGGGGAATCAAGTGAGCTAAACAGTCCCTACTGGGAGGCAGCTAATTAATCACTGGGGTCTGGTCCTGTTCCCTTTTAAAGGGACTAGACACCCTGTGACAAGTGTCTATACTAGAACATAAAATTGTGTTAATTAACCCAAGTTAACTGACAATCAAGTTAAAGCTAGTCAGAGGAACACAGCTGGATTCTGGTCAATCTCCAGTGCAAGGTGAGCAAGACATCTGACTTCAGCAAGAACCAAGAAATGATCATGTCTATAGAGCTTTGTTGGAGCGGCTCATGATGTTGAGGATTGACCAGACTGGTGACCAATGCAGAGAGAGAATCAAGCACCTCAAGACTGATTGCTGCCCAGTCAAGTATGCTAATGGTATCTTTGGGAACTCCCCATCTTCCTGTCTCTTTTACGATGATTTTGCTGGGTGCTGAGAACTTCACCAAGCACACGACAATAGTGCACTAATAGTGCGCTGACAATAGTGCATGACAATCTGTTGAGCAGTGATGGCATCCTTATAACCCCAAGTCACAGACACTGCTGGAGGTGAACCAGCTGCCAGATGAAGCACTCAAAGTGACCCCAATGCTGACACCAGTCCCTGAAGAGGCTATGCCTCCGGAGCCCCTACAGTACCCCCTGGATCTATATTCAGAGAAGCTGTTTGGGGACAGTCCTAGGGGACAGCCCATAGTGGAACCAGCAGAGAGAAAGCACTTCAGACAGAGCCTGGTAAGTTTCTGCCTTTATGTTTGTTATTTATATATGAATGGGAGGGATTTCTGGCTTATGACTCTATGAAATTATTAATACAAGCCAGGATAATAATGTGCTTCCTTCAGGGTGGAACACCAATTCCATAGTGCCCCTGCACTCACACCCCACCTGGGATTCAAAATGGACACCAGGAACTGAGGGGAAAATGTTAAACAAGCAAGTATCTTGAAATTTTTGCTAGTTACTCACTGGTTGTTAGAAATATGGGTTGGGAAGCTACATTTATGAGCCTTACATAACGCTCCCTGCTAATACCTTGTAAATTGACCACCTGTGCACACTCCCCCAAAAACAAAACAGTGTGTGTATTTGTCCCATAGCTGTCTGAAATACGAGTCCAAACAATACCATACTGTGTATTTAGTCCACAGATGCCTGTGTTTGGAGTTCAGATTACAGCACAGGGTGTCTGTCTGTCTGTGTTTGCCAGCCATGGGGATGCCTATCTGTTGGATTTGTGGTTGGATCCAGGGTGCTTGTAAAATGACTGTACTATGTCTCCATGCTAAATTAGCAGCTTGTTGATTTTACCATGATTTTTCACCCATTTTTGGCTGGGGATGATGCAAACTTCTCATAGAGTAGGAACTCCAGATGGTCACTTACATTCCTCGGCTTATTAAGGCTGCCTTTGTAGCTCATAAGCTCCTTATATTTGGAGATGCTGGTCAGTCACCAAGTGCCTACAAATCTCCTCAGCCTACACAGATCTCTGTCCTCCACTGGCCTGGAAAAGAAGTTCACTCTTCCACTTAGGGACCTCCAGAATAATCTCTTCCAGAGCTTGCCCCACCTGAAAGGATTGTAAGAACATAAGAATCACCATATTAGGTCAGACCAATGATCCATCTAGCCCAGTATCCTGTCTTCCAACAGTGGCCAATGCCAGATGCTTCAAAGGGAAAGAACAAAACAGGGTAATTGGATGATCCATCCAGTCCCAACATCTGGCAGTGAGAGGCTTAGGGACACCCAAAGCATGGGGTTACATCCAGTGCTTAATTTGTAATGAAAGAGGTGCCGGGGCTCAAGCAATTTTTTTTACTTTCATATTTGTACCCTCCACTTGTCACAGTCCACATATGCAAAATGCACTAATGACCAAGGAGAACAGAGGGCCAGGGACACCCAGAAATAGTTGTCTGTTTCATGTACTAACGTGCTCTGTTCAGTTTTTGCACTGAATTTGGTTATTTTATTGGTCATTGGAATGGCAGCTGGTCTGACTTTCTGATTTTTACATTGCCATTTTATTTTAAACATGTATTAAAGTACAAAGTCTTGAATTTGCACGCAAGGCTTCAATAGCAAGTTTTATTGGATGTAATGAAGTGGAACTTCTTCAAAGTAAACTATAAGTTATGGGTTGAAATACATGGCCAGTCTCAATAAAATTCAGTAATCATCATCACAACAGTCCATAAGCTGAGAGTTGAAGTACATGGCTAGCTTTTATAAAATGCATTAAAAATATCCATACATTTCAGCACATTGAGTAATACATTGTGTGTAGAGGCAAATTAGTGTGTTTACAAAATTCATAATACAAATTCATTTAAAAAAAAATCTCCCACAGCTGCTCCACACCCAGAAACAGCACAATTACAAATACCATTTTGTTTCCCCCTCATGTCTGGGACCACACAAACCCACTATGTGGGTGCAAAAAGCACCTTGGATTCCATTGCAGGGGATCCAGCCCCACTAATGACAGGTGCATTTGCTGGCTGTGTGTTCCAGTTCAGCAGTCCAGCAGTATCCAAAGTTCACTCTTGGTGAAAAGGTTCAATTTCTCTTTTGTCCTCGCAGACATTGTGCAGAAGACAGCAATCCACAATAATACAGATGGCATTGATGACACTGGCAGCCAAATGGTTCTAAAGGCAGTATCAATAGGATTTCAATCTGCCAAATGCACATTCCACCACCATCCTATAGCTATTGAGTATGTAGCTGAAACTTCTTTTGCCAGATCCCCTGAAATCATGGTATGGTTTCATAAACCATGGCAACAGAGGGTAAGCGAGGTCCCCTAGAATAACAGTGGGGACAGTGACTCCATTTATAACAATGTAATTTGGTGGGAATAATGTCCCAGTTTCTCCATGAAGATAAAATCCCAATCTCCAGAAAACTCTCACATCATGCAACCTTGCCAGTGCATCCCACATTAGTGTCCATGAATCTGCCTCTGTGGTTGACCAGGGCCTGCATAATAGTAGAGTAGCACTCTTTGCAAGTAACATACTCATGTGCTCCTTGCAGAAGGCAAATTATGGACACGAGAGTCCGATCAATGGCCCCAGCACAGTTTGGAAAGGACATTCTCTTAAAGCCAGCAATTATTTCAGGAAAATGTTTAATGCCCACCACCTTTGGGTAAATCACAGTCCCAATTGCCTCACAAACCTCTGCCACAACAGCTCCCACAGTTGACTTGCCAACTCCAAACTGGTTAGCAACAGACCTGTAGTACTCTGTGGTAGCCATCATCCAGATGCTTATAGCAACCCACTTTTGGACTGGCATATCCTCATGCACATTTCTCCATGCTAGAGGACCAGGGTAAGCAGATCACAAACCTCCAAGAATGTCTGCTTCTTCATGCAAAAGTTCTGGAGCTACTGCTGGTCACCCTAGTTCTGCATGACTGTGTAATCCCACCAGTCTGTTTGCAGCCCTACTCCAGAACCACTGGTCTATTCATGGGGAATGTGTGGTTATGACAACAGGCATGAGCAGCAGCATCTAGGTCATGGCTGGTGTGTCCGTATCCCCTTCTCAGAGGTGCCTTTGGTAGGTCAAATACCACCACCAAAATGTCCACCAGCATCTCACGGGTGCATTGTCTGATTCCTGAAATAGGAGTGAAAGTGCAAGTTGCAGAAATTCTTCCAGTGAGTCAGGATCCATTTTGATGGCAGTGTGCGGATCCAAGAATGACTGAGCTGCATGTGTTGGCTGGCTCAAACCACTTCCTGTAGTATGAACAGACAAGTCATCTCACAATCCACTATGAACTAAGCCTTAGAGCAGCTACAGCTGCCAAGGGTGCTAGGGACACTGGGATATGTTGCAATATGCCCCCAGAAACAGAGGGTCTGACATAGGTCAGTGTAGTGCAGTATAGACACATAAACATAGCGGTAAGGCCCAGGTTAACTATGCAATGTAAACATAGCCTATGTTCCTCACTGGAACAACCCAGTAGTGCATGAGAACATTTGATACACATGGTTGAGTAAACTTCATGGGGGCAGATATGGGGACCTATCATTGAGATGAATACAAAAAACGATGTGATCTGGTCTGACGGCATTATTTGCTTTTTGGATATGTGCACAGTTCAAACTGACTTCAATGAAAGTTGCAAAGGTGCATCCAAAGGTAGGACCTAATAGTAAACTAGATACTTAACCTACATTTCCATATTTTTATCCTCTAATCTAGGACTCTCTTACCTTATGGTTCCTGGTAAGGCCTATGAAAATTTGCTCTTCAGTATTCTCTGGCCTGTTGGATATTTACTTGTCTTTTTGTTTCTCTTGTTCTGTTATGTCTAGGACAGTGGTTCTCAAACTTTAGCAACCCGAGGACCCTCATTTTCATTTTAAAATTTTCATGGACCCCCAAATGCCCTTCCTTTCCCCAAGGCTCCACCCCACCTCTTCCCACGCCGCCCCTCCTCTTCCCACCCCATTCCCCTTCCTCCCAGCACCTCCTGCACACTGCTAAACAGCTGTTCCCCAGCGTGCAGGAGGCGCTGGGAGGGAGGAGAAAGAGTTGATCAGTGCGGCCCGCGGACCTCCTGGAGTACCCTCACGGACCCCTGTTTGAGAAACACTGGTCTAGGAGTTAATTCTTAGTAACAAAAGCTACTAGCATGTAGCAAAGTCCATTACATGAATAAATGAATAGCCATTTCAAACTTAACTGGGAGATCACGATACAATAGACTGAATCTGACATAAACCTTGCCCCCAAAAAGGATGACTTTGGGGCACTCCCATTTCACATAGATAGCATTTATTATAAATGCTAGAACAGGGGTTCTCAAACTGGGGGTTGGGACCCCTCAGGGGGTTGCAAGGATATTACATGGGGGGGTCGTGAGCTGTCAGCCTCCACCCTAAACCCTGCTTTGCCTCCAGCATTTATAATGGTGTTTAAATATATTTAAAAAGTGTCTTTAATTTATAAGGGGGGTCGCACTCAGAGGCTTGCTATGTGAAAGGGGTCACCAGTACAAAAGTTTGAGAACCACTGTGCTAGAAGTTTTTAAAAAAAAAAAAGTATTGTTTTTGTTACACATTGATTGGATGCTGGCCTAGTGAGAACAGGCTCTTTGGACTAGGTTCAACACTATGGCCCAAATCCTCAAAGGTATTTAGGCTCCTAAATCCCATTGAAATCAATGGAAATTAGGAGCCTAAATAAGGAGCCTAAATACCTTTGAGGATCTGGGCCTATGTTACTCTATTTTTATACCAGCATAACACTATTGAATCAATGAAATAATGCAGCGGTTAATTAAGCCCTGTATGTTCAGAATCTAATTCAATTGTATTGTAAATCAGCTCATTATATGAAAGACCTTTTTCTGATCTGTACTGTTCTGCACACAACTTTGTTGTCTACCAAGAAAAGTTAAACAAAAAGTAAAACAAAATTAAACGATATAATAAACAACCGCCAACTCTGAAAATCAAAGGAATATTTAGCCCTTAAATCAAGCTGAATTTACTTACTGCCATATGGCTTTTGCTGGGACATAGTAATAAAATACAATACAAAACAAACCATAAAAGGCATTGTATTAGTCACTGTCTCATACACACGCAAAAAACATAAAAGCTGAACTCTGAGAATAGATAAATCATAACTAAAAGGTAAGACAAAAAAATCAAAATATCTTAGTTCTTACAGTGATTTATTTATATAGATCTAATAACATATACGCAGTTCTGATAAGGTCCCTGCTCCAAAAAGTTTACAATCTAAGGATCCAATCCTGCATACACTTTCAACTGTGAATTACTTCATCCAAGGGAGTAGTACCATTGAGTTAAATGAGACTACTCACACAAAAAAATTACTCACATGCATAAGGGGTTTCAGGACTGGGGATTAAGTAATTATCAACAGTACTTAAATGATCGTGAGAAATAAGCCTAATTTAAAAAAAAAGTGTATGTTTTTCCAGTTGGGAATTATTGAACACTCTTCTGGCTTTCTTGTGGGGGAAAAAAAATTTTTTTTTAACAAAAATTAAGTTCTGCATGGAAAAATATTCCTCAAAATAAAAGCTTTTGAGAGTGCACACCCTAATATATGTGTGTGGGCTAACAGGGAAAATCTGCTGTTGACTGATTCTCTTCTGGACCAGTAAGGTTTTTTGTTGATGTTTCTGTTGCATTTTGAGAATTTGCTTCAGAACGCCTAAGTCTAGACCATTCCAGCACAGGGGCACCCAAATATCACTTAACTGCTTGGAAGCCTGAGAGCCAAACCTTGAAATGTTAAGAGTTTGCAGGGGCCCCTCCATTTTTTCGATGGAAGCGGATACTGAAGTAATGGCAAGCTTCAATATGCCACATTACATTTTGATCTATGATTTTGATCATGAACTTTTTTTTGTGGTCTCCCTTACAAAAGTGTAGAAAAACCATGGCATCTAGAAATGTATGAAGGATCAACTGGTCAAAAGCTTATTTTTTTCCACAGTGACTATGGAGGTGAATCTTGGGAAGCTAATGCTTCTGACAAGAAGAAAACTGAAGCCTTTGAGATGTGATGCTGCCAAAGACCCTGGATGGAAAAGACCACGAACACTTCTGTTAGAAATATTATTGTAGAGAGGCAGACTCTGTTGCTGGAAATCAACAGGTGCAAACTTAAGTATTTTGGTCACATCAGGCACAGAGATGGAAATACCTGCAAAAAAGTATCATGTAAGGAATGATGGTGGATCATCATAATTGGGGATGATGAGTGAGGACATGGGTAGATGGTATGTGGCAGATCACTGTGAGGTTAGCTGCTGAGTGTGCAAAGCTAGTGATTTAATTAGAAAATTAAAAATTCTGCTATGTCACCAGGCATGAATAAATGGACATTACATATACATTTTGATCTAAGCACCCTGACCCCATTGCATGGTGGGACATGTAGTTATTTTGTGCCATGACTCCCATTAAAGTCAAGTATTGCTGTAGGCTACGTTGCAGAACCCCATCAGCTGTATCTGGCCTGTCAACTTCCAAGACCTGAAGAAGAGCTCTGTGTGGCTTTCTCACCAACCAAAGTTGATCCAATGAAGATATTACTTTACTCATCTTGTCTAACTTTCCCTTTGGCAACCATTGGTTTAGTGTAATCAGCAGAAATTATGTAATAGTAGCTTCTAAAATTTAATGATCACTTTTTCCACAATAAGCTTGGCAAAAAGCTTTTTAGGTCCAGATTCCAGAACATATCCATATTCATGAAGGGAGCTTTGACACTGCTGAAGTCCAATTAAAGTCCAAGAGACTTCAAGCACACACTTAAAAGTTAAGCATGTGGTTAAGTGTATAAGTAGGGATTTAAGTACATGCTTAAATGCCTTCCTGAATTGGGAGCACAATGTAGATATACAGATATCAATTAACTGTATCACTTGAGAGTATCAACTGTGATCTGGTCTTGGGAATTGTCCATCAGGAGACATGAGTTCTATTTACAGCTTTGCCAATGATTTGTGTCACTAAGCTGAAAGGTGATACATCGGTGCAAAATATTTTTCCACCAGGCAGTGTGTGGGGGGATCTTGCATTGGAAGTCTCTAAACGTTTTGATTTGTTTCATAAAGGGAAACAGGCAAAGAGGTTTATCTACAACTGAAGGAAAAGATGGTGATACTTCTTGCAAATGTAAACTTTTAATATTTGACTCAGGGAGCCTAGAAAATGTCACACAAGCTCTGAAGGCATGTTCTTGGCATTTTGTGATAGGCTTTACCCAGCAGATAATCTCAAATTCAAATAATACACCCAAAAAAACCATGTTTCATTTAAAAAAAATTAAGAATAGTATTGATATAAGGCATATTGTTCATTGGTTGAATCCTCTGGACAAATGTACCATACCTCTAAGCCTGACATTGATAAGAAAACTGCCAAAGCTATGTTGTTATAGTCCTCTCTCCAAGAGCAGCCTTGGATTGTCCAATATAGACAGTATTCAGTAAAATAAAGAGGAAATTCATGCATATACAGCGCATGTGTTTTATAACTTCTGTATTATGTTATTTACAAATTTTGTTCTAATATATATTTACTATGAAATGACTGTCTGATCTTACAGTTTTACTAGTTATATTTGTAGTTAGGGTTTTAAAATCCCTAACTTTTTTTTGTTAATACATGGAAACCAAAATACAAAAAGCTCATGCCTAAATAACATCTTCCTTTCACAAAAGCTGTGCTCTCTTCCTAGTCATTTAATCTGAATGTCTTTAGCTGATTTAACATTTCATTAAATATTTTATCTCTTATAGCTTGTCATGTTGACAGATTAAATTGCTTTTGATAATTTGCCTTATATGTAATCAGAACGTTGCTTCTTTCTTTGATACTAGGTGGTATTTTCAAAGGCACCTAAATGACTTAGGCACACAAGTCCCATTAAAAGACAATTTTCAACAGTGCCTTCAATAGGACTTGTGCTCCTAAGTCATTGAAGTGCTTTTAAAAATAACACCCTTTGTATTTTTAATAGCTATTAACTGGCCAGCTTAAGTCTCAATATTAAAAAAAGACTGGACTAATATCACCCGATTCTAAAATGACCTCTCACTGTCTGTTCTTCTCTGATGCTCTCTGTACTGACACAAGTTCTTAAACTACTTAGAGTCTGGTGAAGTCTTATTAGAATTCTTCCAGCTCTTCATCTGGATGACTTCCCTCTAGTGAATAATATTAACTCCCCTCAACTCAGATCTTGTATCAAATTTGTAAACACTTGGCTGCCTGCTGTACCTTTTTACATCTTCTCTAATCCTGGTTAATTTTTATGATATATTTGGCTCAACTATTACCATGTACTTTGGTTTATAGTGTCATATTTATAGGTTGTGATAAATGAAGGGGGTGGGGTAGCTCCCTTTTATGGACACAGCCAGCCAGTTAGCTATAAAATCCCTCTTATTAGCTATTCTCTACTTGCTTTACCTGTAAAGGGTTAAAAGGCTCACTGCGATGCATAGGTAAAAGGAAGTAAGTGGGCACCTGGCCAAAAGAGCCAATGGGAAGGCTAGAACTTTAAATTGAAACAATACTCCCCTTTTGTCTGTCTGTCTGTTGTTCTCGGGGAGAAGGTCTGCAGTAAGAAGCTTTGGGCCAGGTATGAAAAATCATCTGTATCCTACCTAGAAACTACTCATTTAAAACCCCAGCTATGTAAGTAGATCAGGAAATGTCTAGGAAGATACAATTAGGTTCTCTCTTTTATTTCTTTATGGCTTGTGGATTCCTCTGTGTTAACCCCAGGTGCTTTTGTTTTGCTTGTAACCTTTAAGCTGGACTTAAGAAAGCTATTTTTGGTGCTTAATCCTTGTATTTACTCTTTTAAAATAGCCTGAGTTTCCAGGTGTATTTTCTTCCTTTTTTAAAAATAAAATTTACTCTTTTTTAAGAACAGGATTGGAGTTCTGTGTCCTAAGAGGTTTGTGCACATGTTGTTTAATTAGCTGGTGGCAACAGCTGATTTCCTGTTTTTCTTTCTCAGCTCTTCCCCAAAAGGTTGGGAGGAGGTGAAAGGGCTTGAGGGTACCGCACAGGAAGGAATTCCCAAGGGCATCTCAAAGGGGTTCTGCACTTGGGTGGTGGCGGCATCTACCCATCCAAAGTCAGAGAAAAGCAGTAACCTTGAGAGTTTAATACAAGCCTGGGGTGGCCAGTATTAATTTTTAGAATCCTTGCGGGCCCCCCACCTTCTGCACTCAAAGTGCCAGAGTAGGGAAGTCAGCTTGACACAGGTGTTCAGTCATTAATATAGATGACCTAGATGAATTCAGAATCTTTTAAATAAATAAGATTTGTCTATATGCTATAAGACCAGTGTGATGCAGAGTGAATCATAGAATCAGAGTGAATACAAAAGATCCAATTTGATTGTCACAAATGCTTGTGTGCTAAATCAAAGTGCCTACATGGTATAACGCTATATCAGAGCTAAACTCAAAAAATTATGCACCCCACAATATCCAAATGTATTCACTTACACCAAAAGATGGGTGTAGTCCATGGCAGAATGGGTGAAATCAGGGGAAAACATAACTAGGATCTATAACTTTAAAAAATTGCACAAGATAGGTCAGCATAGGCATCATAACTCACCTAGGCAGCATTGCACTGTCTATGCATACAGTGGATCTCATTGGACTTAGTCCGTGCCCCACAGAGTTTAAAGAATTTAAATCTTTTGGTTTATATGAACACAGTATCTAGTAGCATGGAGCCCAGATCCCCAAATGTGGTTTCTAGGTTCTATCACATTACAAAAATACTAAACAGAGAACATAAAAGAACTAGGAAGAAATAAACATCTCTATTTAGGGGCTACACACAACTGAGGAATAATGGATACTTTCTTTGAGCAAAACAATGAAATGCCAGATGGGACTTGAACTCTTGAGGAATTCTTATGCTCCAAGGCAAGCTTTGTCTAACTATGGAAGTATTCAATACACTGGTTAAGACCAGATCTACACCAGGAACTTTTTACTAATGTTTCCTATTATGGAAGCCCTTGTGTCAAAAAGTCTCAAGTGACATCCAGCATTTTTACTATCAAGTCAATTTAGCATGGTATAGATTTGTTTTTGTCTTATATTGTGATTTAATAGACATTGTAGTAAAAATGCTGGAAGCTGGTGAAACTCCAGATTGGTGGCACAGAACCAGAGCCAGAGGGAATTTAATGCTAAAATTCCCTAGCATAGACTGGCCCTAAACATATGCAGTAATGTCTTCCTCTACTGGAGAATTATAGATCCTAATGTTTCTAATAGTCTCTGGTGCCATCCCACACTTTTACTATCATGTCAATTTAGTATAATATAGATTGGTTTTTGTCTTGTATTTTGATGCAATCTCTCTCTTCACAAACAGAAACAGAGAACAGAAAACCATTCTTTTTGAAAGCATCAGATAAAAGCACCCAGAATAAATATTGTAGTCATGTTTTGTTTTCTTAAAGAAATTAAGACTAACAGCACCACTCATGCTCCTAGAAAGATCTAGTGAAACTATTTTGTAATGTTAATTACAAATAGGAAAACAAATCTTACTTACTTACGTCTTTCAAAAAATCCTAACTAGAAGTTATATTAGTACAATTAATGATTCTATATTTCAGACATACTTAAAATGGAGTCGCTCTGACCTTGTCTACGCTAGAGAACTGAACCACAGGTAACTGAATTAGTAGAACAGCAATAATGTAAATAACAAAAGTCCAATGTATCCATTTCAGCACTTTACAGGAAACAGCTCCCTCTACACCAGTCTTGTATTTCCCCACATTCCCTGGTCCCTGTCCCCAGTCTCACTGCCCACTGCATTCCCCTGCCCCTTTACTACTCCCCCCTGTTCCTCAAATACAAAGTGTATCTCAGTAATACGTAGAGACTTGCTTTAAAAAAAGAGAGGATAAAATCTGAAGAACAATATGGCATGAAAGAAGTGCTGGTATGCTGCACCACTACACAACAGCCTAATCCAAGCACTTAGCCTCCACTGCCCATTTGTCCACCTTTCTTCAATGCCTCTTTTTATACATAGAAAACTCTCCTCAAATTAGTCTGTAGGGCATGTAAACATTCTTATGACTGTTTCCCCCATCCTCCTGACCTTGTTTTTCTGATTGATTGTTACACTCACTGGTAACATCACATTTTAATTAGATTGTAAACTCTTCATGGCAGAGGACTTAATTTACTCGGTCTTTGTATGATGGGGGATACATAATATAATTAGTAGTAATGAAAAGCTATGTTACATAAAATTAAGAGTTAACAATATTTCCATGAAGTGAAATAGCTGCAAAGAGAATTATCTATATTATGCTGCAATAAAAAGGTTTCCACAGCATGCACCTTTTCTATTACTGGTTCACAGGAGAGGGCAAAAATACCTTAACTCAAAAATCTCAGGGGGAGCAATGCTCAGCTCATAGTCACTAGATGGTTTCCAGTATGCAGAATTGGACAGGCTGACAAATCAGAGTGGAGCAGTACAGAAGGGTATTAACATGGTCAATTTAAGCACAACAGAGTGCACATACTTCATTGAGTGCAGCTGTTTAAAGACCTTGTTCTTCTTAAAACATACACATTTTGTCTTTGAGGTTCTACTGTACTTATTAAACAGTTATGAATGCCTTGAGAATGGAGGTTGTTCATAACTGAATAAAACGTTACAGTTCTTTCCAAAGTTTATAACTGAACAGTGACTTAATGCAGCTTTGAAACTTTACTATGCGGAAGAAAAATGCTTTTAACCATCTTAATTTAAATGAAACAAGCTCAGAAACATTTTCCTTACCTTATCTATTTTTAAAAAACTTTCCCTTTATTTTTTAGCAGTTTACATTTAACACAGTTTTGTTTGTTTGTTTTGGGGAGGTGTCTCTGCCTCTGCTTGATTGCATACTCCTGGTTCCAAATGCAGTGTGTGGTTGACCAGTAAGTTCGTAACTCTGAGGTTCTATTGTAGCTATCATCTCCCATGGCCATACAACAGATAAGCAAAACAGGGCTTGGCTCAGAGGTAAGAGAGTCTGTAACATGTTAATCATGGATTAGGAGAAAATGAATAGCTTTCCCTACAAAAGTCTTAAAAAAAACTTTAAACAAGTTGTAATAAGGAGTATGCTAAAGTAAGAAGGGACATGATAAAAATATATAAAATTATTAGTGGTATAGAAAAGATTGGTAGAGAGAACAGATTTTCCCAATCTCATAAAACAAGAGCAAGGGGCACTAAATTAAATTAGGTGGGAAAATCAAAACAGATAAAAAGAAAATACATTTTCACACCATGTGTAATTAAATTATGCAACTTGTTGCCCTAGTAAGTCATTGAGTCCAAAAAGGGGTTGGATATGTACACTGATATCAAGAATAGTCAGGATTATAGTACTAAATGGCAGTACATTTTTTGAAAGGAAATTAAACTTTGTGCATCAGGGCGTAAGCCTAGCTCTAAGAGACTAGGATATGACTAGGTTGGGAGGACACTGGCAGCATGATTTAGTGGCCAGAGCACTAGCCTAGGATTCAAAAGACCTGGGTTCTCCTCCCCACTCAGCA